>NC_134578.1:109503123-110703123 GCF_050947875.1 Dermacentor variabilis | reverse complement strand
GACATAATGTGATTAAGTTCCGTCAACTGGCTGCAATGTCTAATTTCACTTATAGTTTTTCAATCAGAAAATTCTTAATCCAGCATGTGGCATACTAGTGACTTCGAGCTTTGACAACTCGTTGCTAATGCTTTACGGATTAACGAGCCATGCAATCTATCACAAGGTGCTTCTTAACAGCATTGCTTTAACAGCAGTGGGGCAGCATTTCCATTCTTGCAAAGTACGCATATCATGTGCTGGCATTTGTGCTGAATTGTAAGAAAACGCACACAAGCACACAACGGCAAAATACTCACCACGGTGTAACTGCCCGACATTGGTACACATAGCAACGAAAATTGCTACGCACCTCTGCGTCGTCGGCGAAGAAATCCACAGGAGCGGAAGCTGGCCTGGTTCTGCCAAGTACGTCGAGCACGCGGCCCTCCAGGCCGCCCAGCTTCTCGCCTCCCGTTTTCCTACAAATGTATGAACACCGTGAGCTTATACGTTCCGAAGATTTTGCTAGCCGCGGGCTCACCTCTTCTCGGCGCCCACCTGCGCCGCGATCCTCCGGCAGCCGTAGCATAGCCGGGCTCAATACAGGCGACCGCACCGCGCTGCTTTGACTGCCAAGGCCACCGCATCACCTCCTCTCCTTGTCAATACGTCACGAGTCGGATGGTAGCGGTGGATGGGGGAGCGCTGCGTTTCTCCGTGGCTGCTACGCTAGAGCGGCAACGCGTGGAGCGTTTTCTTGGTGGCTTTGGTGGGGCATGCTGCACCGTGAACGCGATTGCTTTTCTTCGATTGTGTGTGGTTCGTCGTACACGGAACCGCAACGGTGCCTGGCTGTTGTTGCGCACCAAACTGCAAGTCCAATTATGACGGACGACCAAGTGTCCGAGTGCACAAGTTCCCATCTGACCGAGCCGCTCGGGAAGCCTGGACGAGAGCAGTTCCTCAGAAGGACTTCTCGCCAACGAAGTACACAGTGGTAGGTATTTCTTCTCTCTATTGTTATTCTGGGTTTCCAGACGAATAGGTTTCGTCAGCATAGTACGCAATGCATTCGTGCACGCGCGCACAATAGATGGGTCTCTGCACCTGTCGACGCGCATGTAAATTCAACCTGTTCGTCGAGCTTCATACCTGTAACGGCTTGTATTTTTTTTTCAGCTCTGTGAAGAGCATTTCTTGCTATCAGATTACTTGAAGATGACACGTTACATGGGGACGTCAAGACAGGAAAAGTGGTCGAAGTTGCCATGAAAAGCATTCGTCTAAAGAAAACTGCAGTTCCGAGCTTGTTTCCCAACTTCCCTGCCTATTTATCACCTCCGTAAGCGTGCGTTCGAGAAGCGCCGGGTGCGAAAAGAGCGCGCTTGCAAGCCACATATTTGCAAAAAGCAATAATGCTTTCTCAGCAAACCCAAGCAGAAGAGGACGCCAAAAATGTGTTTGGTAACTTTGCGGACTTGCTGAAGGCCTTGCCAAGCTTTCAGAGTACGGACTTCTGGACAGTTTTGAACAAGGGCCCCAAGGTATTCTTTCTGGACTTGTCACTTCAATCTGCTCCTGCAGTCCGTACTTCGGTGATCGTGTCCACATACCTGCGCGTCGAAATATTTTTTGGTGAAACGGGTGTGAGGAAGTGTGGTGATGTGTTAGTTCCTGAAAAGCTGTGCGACTTGAGATTTGAAAACTGTTACACATGATCGAAGAGACCCATAAGGATATCAGCACTGAGCGTTCTGGAAAGGCTCTTCATCTACTGACATTGGTTTCGACATTGCTAGAGGAAGTAAGTGGAAAACATTTCGCATGCGAGTTGTAAGAATGGCATTTGGAAGTGCTTAAATTCTTGAAGAGTCAAATTGATCTTGTTTTGAATAATGCTGGCCGATATCCACCCATTTATTGGTTTTTGCTAGCCTTTTGTTCACAATTTCACCTCATACAGATTCCTGAGAAGTTCGATGAAGCTTAAGATGCTGCATCCTGATACAATCAGAAGGCTGTGTTCATTGTACGATGTACGCCCTGAAACGGAGCAGGAAGAATGTAGCTTTCTTTCCTATGCAAAGCGTATTGTAAGCACATATAAAGAGCATGAAAAGACTGTAACGTTAATGATAGATGAGATTCACCTTCAATCATTTTTTTATTACAATGCTGGCTTTGTTACTGGTGTTGCGGTAAATTCATCGACTGCAGCAAAAACTGCCCACGTATTTATGATACAGAGCCTGCTTTCTTCAAACAAGGATGTTGTACGCATTCTTCCTGCGGCGCAAATCGATGCTAAGGCGCTGCACGACTTCCTTCGGAAGATTGTTCTTGATCTGGAGGCATCTGGTTTTAGAAGATCGCAGTGATCTCGGACAATAACTCCATAAACAGAAAAGACATGTCCTACTTCGCTAAGACGGCAAGTGTCAGCATTGTTTACCAGCATCCTGCTGACCCATCATGACCCCTGTTTTTCGTGGTGGACCCAGTTCACATACTAAAGTGTATAAGAAATAACTGGCTGAATCAATGAAACATTGGCAAATGCATGTACTTTCCTGAACCGAAGAGTGATGAGGCTGAACCAAAGATACTTACAGCATCTTTTAAGGTATTATGCCAGTTGCACGAAGCTGAAAAGCATGAGCTCTTGAAGCTAGCGCCAACGCTTACTTTGCAGTCACTGAACCCCTCGAACATGGAACGGCAGGACGTTAAATTGGCCTTAAAGATTTTTAACTCATCTACTGTTACTGCTCTCAGTGTTGCAACGTTCCAGCATGCAAAAGAAACATCTCAATATGTCGACACCATTTTGACTTGGTGGAACATTGTTAACGTCAAGGCGCCAAGAAATGGACCGCGGTTGCGAGACGAGTTGCAAGGTCCAATAGTTTCATCCTCATGTCTCCTCAACTAGAATTCTTAGAGAGAACAGTTCAACGGCTTGATCACTGCGGAAGCCTCAAACATGACAATGGCCGCCTGACACGTGAAACGCACACAGCTTTCAGCCACACAACCCACGCCTTGCACGAACTTGCCATATACTGTCTCGAAGAGCTTCATTTCGAGTATGTTCTTTTGGGCGAATTTCAAACTGATAGCTTGGAGGATCGCTTTGGAAAGTACCGGTGCGTGTCTGGTGCCAATTACCACGTGTCTAAAAGGCAGATATATTAATCTGAAAACAAACTGCGTTTGCAGAAGGTTCTGGACCTGCCAGATTTGGACATTCTACTACCACCGAGCGCGAGCACGTTGGAGACAAGTGTAAATTCAGGAAACGGCCAGTTTCACGTCACTGTGACCGACTCTGACGTTGAGAAAAAAACGTCAAGGCTACCGGCACTAACCTATGTTGCCGG
The DNA here is from genome assembly GCF_050947875.1 of Dermacentor variabilis. Taxonomy (NCBI): domain Eukaryota; kingdom Metazoa; phylum Arthropoda; class Arachnida; order Ixodida; family Ixodidae; genus Dermacentor; species Dermacentor variabilis. Next base: position 110,699,761 of record NC_134578.1, on the reverse strand, counting down.
CTATTGTGCCCATGCAGCTCTAAAAAAGTTGACATGCGCATCTTGCAGTGAAAGCCTTGTGATTCAAAACGTCGATCTAGATGAACCTGAGAATGCATTAATCACGAAGATGACGAGGGGTGTCGTGAAGTTTCCACGAGCAATTGTAGTTAATGCTGTACTCTTTACTGAAATTATATTGGACAAGCTCAGGACACTAGAATATGCCGTACGATTTTTCAGCCTTCCTAAGCAGAAAGATACTCTTGTCGGCCTTGTGTTCGCCACCCTTCATGACTTTGAGGATGTAGATGTGTGTGCTTTCGGTCATCCTGCACAGCCGGTAATGGGGCATGTTGTAAGTGCTGCAGCGAATACTGTTGAACAACTTGTGCCGCACAGAAAATGAGAAATTACGCAACGCCAAGAACGACCGAAAATTGCAGACCCTGATGGCCTGAGATATGTTTCTCATTATTTATTTTTTATTAATGAAGCTCTGTTTTGTTGAATATCTACGTATGTTTCTGTTGACAGAACCCCTGTATAAAGAAACCTGTGGCGTAGCTCGGACTTATTTGCCTGCATTATCAATATTTAAACCCAGCCTTTTGGCCAATTCAAATGTTAGTGTTTGAGTGTATTGTGCTACCTGTTTATGATTCGAACTCTCCATGCTATAGCAATCCATTAATTGCATGTCTTCCTTCAGGACTGAGAGTAGGCCTCTCGTTTTTGACTTACTTTTCACCATTATCTCAGCATTTTATGAAGACCAAAAAGGCCTGCAAACTAGGCGAATGGAAATAGAAGAACCACAAGAAATGGTACAACAATGAGGGAAGCTTATTCTATTTGAGAATTAGTTGTGTGTGACCCTATAATGATAAAATTTTCACACTAAAATGAATCTCGATATTCGTGTGTCTAGCGAGGACTGTTTTATGCAATTCAAGAGTGAGAATGATAATTGTATATGGAAGATTTAAAATGTTTGTTTCTGAATGCACTTGTCATTTGTGAATTAAGTATATTCTGTGTCTTCAATATGCAGTTTTCCTCTTTCTTTCTTTCCGTCTAAGGTTAAATTGACTAAGCAGCATGCAGTTTGCTTCTCTTAGTCCCGACGAAACATCACAAGCACAATAAGGGAGATCGTGTTGCGATACACGCAAAAAAATGTCGCCAGTCAAGTAATCTAAGGAAGGTATGAAAGAATGTTGCTTTCTATGGTGGTGTTGACTGCGGTGAACCAGCGGCTCCCCCTTATTTTTTGCGTCAGCTATACGTGTCTTGCCTTGGAACCGAAACATATGCATTTATAGGTTGCTCTCACTTTAGGGAAAGCGCTAATTTCCCCATGCCATAGTATCCGCGACGCGCAAAGAGACACCCTGCAAGCGCAACGAACCTAGGCGCGGAGCCGCCGACGGCGTCGACTGTTCGGCCCATCCGACTAGCGTGACGCCACACCGGCGTGCGGAGTCCCTGCATTTTTTTCTAGGTGGCTTTGGTTCAGCGCCGCGGCAACCTCCTCCCAGAGTGCTTTGGAGGACTCGCCACCAGGTGGCCGAGCTGAACGGACGTGTGCCTTTTCGTCTCCGACACTCGCTGTCTTCCTTCTGTTACTTTGGGCCGTAGGGCCCAAAAGTCGCATCGACCGTGGCCATGGATGACCCAGAGGCAGCTTTGAACGTTCCATTACTCGAGGACATGGAGTTACAGCAGTTTGAAGACGCCCTCACGCCAGAGGATACGCCAAACCTAACGAGCACCTCGACCGACGCCATGGTAGACGCCACCGCTTCGAGGAAGGCGCCGCTGCGTCCAGACGTGAATCCGTTCGCTCCACTTGCTGAACCTGTAATAAAGTTGACACTCACTCACTCACTCACTTGCTGAACCTGAGCCACCAAGTGGAAGCAAAGGCAAGTCCGATGATTTGCTGGTCGCAAACCTACTCATCGTACCCACCGCCAAGCATGGCCAGAAACGCGCACGCGGAACCCTGTCCGCGGTAGCTGCAGCTGCAGCAGCTAAACCCAAGGCTGCGTTTCGTCATGGCGTCTCTCGCTACAACGGCAACGTATGACTCGGACTCGGCGTCTACTCACGAAGATGACAGGGAACAAGGAGCATGGAAGACCGTCACATATAAACGCCGCAATCTAGGGAAGAAACAAGCGAACGCGCGCGCTCAACGCCATTCATACGCTCACACTGTGATCCTAAAACCTCAAGAGCCATGCAGAATCAAGGATGAAAATTTCATTGCTATTGATGAGGCAACCTGGAATCACATTCACAGCCCTCCCTCAACGCATGAAAGGGAAGCTGACCCGATCGTTCAAATCAGGTATTTGGACAGGAGTAATCAAATAGCGGTTGACACCGATGATCGCGAAACGCGAGATGACCTTCTGACTTTAATACAGCTTCCAATAAATGGCAAGCCAACTGCATTTCGAGCATACGAGGCCATACAAAAGGATCAAATCCGGGGCATTATCCGCAACGCAAAAGGAATGACTGCCGAGCAGCTTACCATGAACCAGCACTGCCGGAAGTGCGACATTATCAGCGCTCGCCCCATTGGGGAGAAAGGCACAGCTGCAGTCACTTTTAAAGGGACTAGCCTTCCATACAAAATCGGGCTCAAGTCTTTCACAACACGAGTCTGCCCGTTCAAGTCGCAGGTTTACGCTTGTGAGACGTGCCACAAATTAGGACACGGAAAACAGCATTGTCCGAATTTTAACAGCCCGCGTTGCGCCACACGTGGCGGCAAGCAGCATGGCTGTGACGAGGTCTGTCGCAACCAGGGGCCGAAATGCCGCAATTGTGGGAGTAAACAGCTTGCAACGGCTCGAGACTGCCCTCAGCGCATAAAGATCAACAGACATCTGCGCGTGAAGTCAAAATGACCTCAGAAGCAAAGCCAGAACTCCATGGGGTCATAACCGTAAGCTGATGAGCGCCCTCAAAAGACAGTGACCATGAGACACAACTTTTACACTGGGCCTCCCTGCGCTCCATCAACATCGACTCCTCCGATACCGCCGGAAAATAAACCGATTTCCGACCACGGCAAACATACCTTTGCTAATGTCGTCAAGATGGCTAACAGCGAAGCGTTAGAACACGCGAAAGCGAGTCACGACAGAATTACAGGTCAGTCTGTTCCCGCCTCACTCTTAGCAAATGAAGGTGCTCGTATGCACGGACAAGTCCATGAAACTACCTCTCGAGCCCTCACTGTCGGGACGCCAGAGCAGAGCCAGCATAAGCTGCTAGAAACGCAGCCAAAACCAAAAATTCAGCCTGACTACGAAGCCATCTTCTCTGCACGCCTGGCACAAATGGAACAGAACATCATGTCAAGGGTACAAACGATGATAGAACGAGCTATCGAAACATGCGTTCGCACAGTCATGGAGCGCCTAATGCTCAATGGAACGCTCTCCTTCGGAGGTCTTACCACGGCCGCATCAGTTAATACGGCGCCTTTGCTGCCTGTACAGACCGCTCCGACGCAGATGGTTCACACACAACATGGCTCGGCTAATCACTCAAGGTAATGTTCGCGGTCACGGTCGGGATGTGGGGGGAGCCATCCCGACCGTGATTCAGTGGTACTGCCGCTCCCTCAAGAAGAAAAAAGCAGACATGACTTTACGCTGGGGCCTGTCTCATAACAGTCTCAGACCCGCCGTTCTGGCATTGCAGGAGGTAAACTGCGTTATGCCACGTTTACTATACTACGAGGGCTATGGCTTCCCCGAAGACACCGTCACACCTGTGTGCACAGCTGTGTATGTGGATCGAAGACTCACCCACACAAAGCTCGACACTGAGCCTTGGTGTTCGAATATTGCTAATGTTACCGGATGGCGGATTCAACTCACGCCCGAAAGAATAATCATTGTTTTTTCCGTGTACATACGTCCAGAAAATGCACGAAGGAAGACTAAGCGCGCCTCGGTAGACTTTAGCTACCTACAACATTTTCGGAAGATCTATCCCAAGGATACAATTCTAATCTGTAGAGACTTCAATGCTAAACACGTAGCCTGGAACTATAATAAGTGCAGCCCACGCGGTCGTCGTATCATGGAAGAGTTTGACCATTATGGACTATCGCTGCTTAATGTGCCGAAATCCCATACGAGGCTCGGACAGGACACAAGGCAAGCAGTATGACGCCAGACTTAAAATTGTCCTCGAGACCCAGAAGCTGCCAATGGAAACTTCTAGAGGACCTACTTGGCAGTGGCCATCTTCCAATTGCCATCACAGTGAGAACAAATGGTTCCTCGTGCCGCCCGTCGTCTTACAAACCGGATTGTACGATTACGCACTGGGACAAATATCGGATGCTGCTAGAAGAAGACGGCCCAGTTAACAATCTTGGGGCCCTGTAACGTAAAACTATTCCAATATGTTTCTATTCCAATCTCCTGACGTCAAATTTGCGTAACCACCAACGCAAGCACCGGGCGGTCACCCGCGGGGTTGTCTGAACAGACCAATCAAACGCTCTCCTCGTTCATAAGATGTCACTTTTGTTTGCTTGAAAAACGAATAACATTGCCTACACTGAGCGGCTTGTCATATTTAATTGGCTGACAAGAGGCGAGGAGAACGCTCAAGTGGAGAGGGATTCGATGGGGCCGAGCCACTGCACTGAAAGTCGATAACCGGATGAAGAGGGTGGTGCCGGCCTTTACGATTGGTCGGCTTTCCCTTACTTCGCTTGCGGTGGCTGGACGAAAATCGCGGCGGCATGCAACTGAAGCTCAAGAATGTTGCTAAAACGGACCCTCAGAAAAGAAGAGTTGGCAGAATGACGGGGTAAACGTGCCGAAAGTGCTCGAAAACGTTACACGGCCACGCAAGAAGTTTGATTATACGCAAATACACCCATGCTCTCCGGCAGGTGCGAGTAGCCAGCGTCTGAGCGATCGGCGGCAGCCATCTTCTATTCCTTTCGGAACGGGGCAGCCTGCGGCTATTCCGAAGAAAATTCAGTTTTTTTCGGCATATTAATGCATCTTTATCGCGTGCACGTCACTTTGACGCGGTGAGTTCTTGCGGTTTCGTGACGTCGCGTGACAGGCAGGTGAAGTGGGTGCAGCCTGAAAACTTTTTACCAATAGCCGAGGGCTAATGGCGAAAAGGGGTCGAATCAGAAATAACTGTTTTTCTTTTTTCTGACAAATGATGCATAATCAGTGTGTACACATCATATCAGATGGGGAGGTGTCGCAGTTTTCGTGACGTCGCGTGACAGACAGGTGAAGTGGGGGTGGTCGAAAGAAGTTTTTGACCAATCGTGGAGGGCTGATAGCAGAATTGGAATAGAAAAGTTTGGAATAGTTTTACGTTATAGCGCCCTTGACTCCTTTACGCAAGCTATGACGCGTGCCAAGCGCACAGCAACTAAGACGCTGCGGGTTTCTCCGGACCAACCTAGTCCGGATAGGCACCTCCTGCATCTATAGAAGCGCAGGCTCAGACTTCTGTCTTCTTATCGAGCGAAGGGGCGCCCCCGGACATTACGAACTAAACTAAGCTCTTTACAAGAGGAAATCGAGAAGTATACGGGAGAGCTAGCTTCCCAGCATGGGATGCAGGTGTGCGAGCAACTCAACGGATCGACTAATTCAAGCAGGGCGTGGGCTATATAGAGATCTCTTCTTGGGCAACGTAAAACCTCAGACGCCGCAGCCCGTGTTGCCTTGAAAGAAGGCATCACCAATGCCGAACTAGCAGAGAAAGCGGCAGATATATTTTTCCCCAGTCAAATAGTACCATAAGTAGAACCTATGCGAGGGACGATGACCAAGAGGGACACGATGATCTAAACCAGCCCTTCACGGCCAGCGAGCTCGAAGACTCCATACGCAGAATGAACACCCGTGGCGCACCAGGGTTTGATGGAATCGCGGCAGCGCACATTGAAAACCTTACCGAAGGATGCAAAATTACTCCTCTGGCGGAGTTTAACCGTATATGGAAAGAAGGAACTCTCCCACGAGAATGGCGCCACTCTATTGTCAAGCCTATTCCGAAACCGAGCAAACCACCGAACTGCCTAGGAAACTTAAGACCAGTTTCGCTCACGTCATGTCTGTGCAAACTTTTGGAGAGCATGGTGAACGCAAGGTTAATATGGTGGTTGGAGGTAAATTGTCTTCTGCCTCACACTCAGTACGGTTTCCGGCCTGGTCTTTCTACTCAGGATATTATGATCCGCCTAAAAGAGGATGTGCTCGATGTCTCGTCCTCGTGTCCTCGCATAGTTGTTGGGGTGGACATCAGGAAAGCTTTCGATAGCCTTGCCCACGCCTCTATCATGCAGGCGATACAAAAAATGGGCATCAAAGGCAACATGCACAACTTTATTGCTGCGTTCCTGCAAGACAGAACGTTTCAAGTTCGAGTAGGAAGCGACCTCAGCTCCTATCATCATAAGGGGGTTGTAGTCCCACAGGGAGCCGTAATCTCTCCAATATCATTCAAGATCGTCTTAGCAGCTCTTCCTGCAAAACTAGAGACAATCACAAGCATTGAGCAAGCTATCTACCCAGATGATGTGGCGCTATGGACTACGCCAGGTTCGCTAGAACAAGAGGAGGCCCTGCAGACGGCGTTGAATACCATCGAGAGCTTCACGAGGGAGATAGGGCTTACACTAGCATCGGGGAAGACCGAGTTTGTCGTTATCCATGGTGGGAAAAGGTCAAAGTCAAATGACTAGGAGAAAGCCAGCGTCCATCTCTCGATCGGACAGACGCCCATTCTAAGGAAGCGGGTCATCCGCTTACTCGGAATGTTTTTAGACGAGCAGTGTATATCTATAACGTGGTACAATCAAACAGTAAAGGTCACCAAGCAGGTCACTCAAATCCTCCGCAGGATTTCCAAGCGTACAAGGGGCGTTAAAGAAAAAGAAATGAAACACTTTGTGCAGGCTTTCCTGCATTCTCGCATCCTGTATGGCGCCCCTTTTCACCCCATCACTCGAACACAGCTACATTCTCTGGAACGCCTCAACAACGAGGCAAGGAGAGTAATGACAGGATTGCCAAAGTACACGCCACTCCCTGCACTTAAGAGCTGCAGCGCTTTGGGCGACATCGCTTATCTTATTTCAATGCACGAGCATACTCATGTCACACGCCTCAAGTCCGCAAACGCAGGAAGGGCCATATTGGTTAAAATTGGGCATGACATTTCTAACCTTCCGGCGCTTCCACGGATATCTCCCCCTTGGGAGCACGTACAAATTGCGGATCCCAATCCACTGCCGAAGAACATGGGACAAGATCAATTGGCAAGACAGGCCCACGCCAAACGCCATAAGAAATATACGCAACAACTACGTTAGTGGGGCAATGACAACTCTGGTAGGTGCCATATAGTCTATGTGGATGCTTCTATCAGAGGACCAGAGGAGGAGCCAATGTTCAGTGCGGCGTGGACAAATATGGAAGCAACCGAACGGGGCAGTAAACTCCACCTCACAAGACATGTCGTTCAGAGCTCTACGGCAGAACTGTATGCCATCCCAGATTTTTCCAAGCATGCTGAACACACTGCCAACAAATTTCCAAGTAATGCTAAGCACCACTACAAAGTGTTTACGGACTCTCATAATGTCTTTACAGCTTGCCAGGACACTCGCACAACCACTGCTGTGGTCCAACAACTCCGCCTCCACGTGCGTCGTCTGCGTGACCAAGGTCATGATATTCAGTTACACTGGATACCGGGGCACACGGGTATACCAGGAAATGAACGGGCCCATCGATTAGCGCGCGCCACGCTACTATCCGCGCTGTCGAAACCGCCCGAACAATTACTGAACGTACCTGAAGACACGGAAATACAGTCAGTGTTACGATCCCATGGAAACAATAGCCGAAGCCAAGCGCCACCGACGCAGCTATCTCTTCACTACGTCCAATCCCATGGACATTCCTCCCCTTCCCTCCCAGGCTGTTACTCGTCGGCAGCAAGTTCTGCTCCGGCAGGTACAGACTGGCACCCCCCTTACTGCGTTCCTTGTGCAGCGTTTTCGCAGGAGGACCCTCGTGGCCTGGAACCGTTGGGGTACCTGCAGCCCCTGCAACACCAGGGCGGACCTCGAACACTTAATCTGGGACTGACCACTGTATTCTAGCCCCAGGTAAAAGGCCCTTGCTTCGCTACCAACGGAATGGCGACCAACCTCTCTACAGACCTGGGCGCTAGCGAGACACTGCAGTGCTGCGACCGCCAACGAGCTCTGGCGGTCACCACGAATTCCTTGATCATCCTGAGTCTCCAGCCACTGGGACCAGGCTTCTTCATCTCGAGCGTACCAGCGAAAGCATCAGACCCCATGATGTAGATAATTAGGTCTGCAATTATTTCTCTTACCTTCTCACTTCCGCCACTCCCCAAGCCAATTCACCGCAGCCCTTTAAGGGCAAAAATGTGAATAAAGACGTGTAAACAACCAGAGTGCTTTTCTTTGAGCAGCACTCATACTTGGCGAAAGGCTTGTGGCGTCTCTCGCCAAGTATCGATGCCGCTCAATGAATTCCATTAGCATAGTGGCCTGCTCCGCCGAAATGCGCGCGCTTTTAGGAGCAGCCGCCATTTCTTGCTCTCCATTTTCGACGGACCGCAGCGAACTAATACAAGCAAATCTTACCATTTCAGATATCACTATGCCGTTAAAACATAACGGTTACATTCATTTAATGTGTCATTTTATCACGCCATAAGTGTTACGTTAAATTTAACACAATTAAATAATAATAAAAAGCCTTTTCTCGTGCAAGTTATATCCAGCAGAAGTATCTGTACAACCCGCACTCGTGAATGTATCACTGCGGAGCAGTGTGTGGCGGAGAAAAAAACAGTTACAGACCACCTTGTTACAGACCACTTTCCAGACCACTCTGTTACAGACCACCTTCGATTTAAATCAGGACCAACATTCGGAGATAGTTGCGATCGTTTATAGAAAACGTTTACTTACCAGCTGTCTGTTGAGATGCCTTCCCACCTTCATCGATTCTTCCGTATCCTATGCGAATAAAAGCAAAAGTGAACACCATGCGATCACCGCAGATATTCGGATGCTACTGCTCAGTCATTAAGCACAAAAAATAATGATGTGTTTACTCACCGAGCACTACGCTTTCAGTCTTCATGATCTTCACAGCTTTCAAAATTCTTCTCGGGCGAAAGTACATTTAGTACGCCGAGATTTCATCTAATCAGGCAGCGTTACGGGTAAATATACACCAAGTGCTGCCCACAGAACCTATCAGCTGTTTTCACGTAGCCGCCATCTTACGCGTGCGTAGCGAAATCGATTGGATGCGGAATTGGCACGTGTGTGGCTATGACTCAAAAAATTAAAATATTTGTGTACTTCCAAGCGCGCTTCAACTTATCTTGCGTGAAAATATTACAAAACAATTTTACTCTGAGCGACATACAATTGTTCTTTTATTAGGCGTTAATATCTAAATGTTAGTTGCTACACGGTCCCTTTGCAAGTAAAAAACAAGCAAAAAATTGGAGGACGCTTAAGCTTCGCCTTCAAGAGTGGAACGCGACAGCGTTCCCGTCGACCCGCCAAGGGGTGTAAGACAATGCGCTACGGCGCAGCGACTACGCGCCCAGCATCGGACGCGGTGAGCGTCGAGCAACGCAGCGTTAGGCGCGACAACGCAATGTGCGCCTGAGCAAGCGACGCACGCCTGAGCCTTAGAAACAGCTCGTTTCTAAGGCAACACCGCGTTCACTAGAGGCGCTTTTGTACCGCTTTGAAGCATCGAACATGATATTGCCGACGTTGCCGAATGTCTAGAAGGGGAACGCGAGGTGCAGTACACGCATTTTCAGGGCTCTAGCCATGCTCGGCTAGACAGGATTTACGTGTCCCTTCAAATCATACCTGCATGTAACACTTACACTGTACTACCCATCTCTTTCTCGGACCATTGCTTAGTGAAATGCAATGTGGGTGAAAAAAAAAAGATGTAATAGTTTTAACTGGGATCTGTAGAAATTTAACGCAACGCTACTACGCGACGAGCACTTTATCCGTTTTGTTTCAGAAGAAATAAACGAGGTTAAACTGGACGGTAATAAGCAGATAGGTGTTGATTGGGAATTACTGAAACAAAGTTTTAAACTAAAGGCAATCGAAAGAAGCAGTGTCTTGAAATACCGTGAAAAAAAGAGAGAACGGGCTGAAGGAAACATTGCGGAATCTAACTGCGCTGGAAAGCAAAGCGCCAGGTCTTTTTAAAGAAGACCTACTTAGGATAAAACAACAGCTGGAACAATTCGAGGAGAACCGCTATCGCGGGGCGCTCGTTCGAGCCAGAGCACAATCATGGGCCGTGGGTGAAACGCCCACGAAACGGGCGCTAGGTATCGAGAAGACGCATGCGCGGCGAAACGAAATAGAAGTGATTGAAGAGAATGGCCAAGAACTGAATGACCGGGAGAGCATCGCAGGTGCTTTTCACCGGCATTACGAGCGGCTCTTTGCATACCAGCCAGTCGATATCGAGGCATACAGAGCAAACTATCTTTCCCGTATGCCTCAACTATCAGCGGAAACGAAGTCACTTCTAGAAGCACCCATTACGCATGCTGAAGTAGAAAGTGCTATAGATAACCTGAGCCCTAATAAGTCGCCAGGCCCGGATGGTCTTGGCGCGGCCTTTTATAAAGCGTTCAAGAACGAGTTGGTGCCTTTCTTGAAAGCGTTGTTTGACGAAGTTTTTACTACCAACAGATTACCACCGTCTTTCTCTGAAGCCCATACCGTCCTTATTCCTAAGACGAACCAAAAAGCAATGCTGAGGCTAGTCACAGCATACAGACCCATTTCATTGACCAACACGGATTACAAAGTTTTAATGAAAGTTCTTGCAAGCCGATTACAGTCAATAATTAAGGATCTTGTAGGACCACACCAGAATTGTGGTATAAAGGGACGCACTATTGCGACAAATGTACACACGATGAGAGGCGTCTTGGAGTGCTGTGACGATTTTCAATATGCCGTTGCCATCCTGCAGATAGATTTAGAAAAAGCCTTTGATTTTGTCCCACATGAAATTTTGTTATTAGTTCTTGAGTACGTGAATGTAGGATCAATCATCGCTGATGGGGTAGCTCTGGCGTACCGGAACTGCTCAACACGGCTGATTATTAACAAGACACTGGGGGCCCCCATTAAGATAAAGCGTTCCGTGCGCCAGGGGTGTCCTCTCAGCCCGCTTTTGTTTGCCATCTATCTAGAAAGCTTATGTTTGGCAATTATTCAAAACAGTAGCATAAAGGGCTTCAAACTCATGGAAGCCGAAGTGAAACTCCTGGCATATGCAGACGATGTAGCGGTGTGCTGTATAACTAAAGAAAGCATTACAGAGGTAACAACCATTGTTAAACATTTCGGAAACACAACAGGGAGCTTTGCAAATTGGAATAAGTGTCTCGGTTTTTGGCATGGTGAATGGCAGTCAACACCGGAAATGTTCGCCAACATTAGATGGATTAAAGCGCCAGCTAAATACTTGGGCGTTCCGCTCGAACATTACCGGCGGAATGAGGACTATTGGCTAGAAGAGGCCAAACGACTCAAGGAAAAAACAACAGATTGGAAAGGTGCTCATCTCTCGATGTTTGCGAGAGCTACTGTATGTAACTTGTTTTCAATAAGCAAAATATGGTACGTTATGCAAGTTTTCTGTTGCTCTCGTTTAAATGTGCAAAGGTTCCACAGAGTTTTTGCTGTGTTCATTTGGGCATCAGAATGGGAGAGGTGCAGCCGCACGAACTTGTTTAGGAGAGTCAAGGACGGGGGCTTAGGCCTGTCACATCTTTTTGTGAAGCAGCTAGTAAACCGGTTTTCTTTCTTTCGAGACGTGCATGACCCCTTTCTGCGCACAATGTGCCAGTTACGACTGAGCAAGCATCTGCCGATGTACGTGGTCTGCAATTTAAGTATGCCTGGTGCTCTTCGAGGGTACCTAAGGGAAGTCGTTGACAGTGTCCGTTTTCTGTCCGTACGTTTTTCTAATGATTATCACTTTTCGGTGTCGCGGAAGAAATTGTACAGGGATGTAGTTAACATGATTATGCCGGTTCCGATGTACAGAGCCATAAACAGTGGAGGACAGGGAAACGACGTGTTAAAGCGTGTTAAGAAAATGCAGGTGCAGCCAAGCACTAAATCCTTTTTCTTTAAGTTCCATACCGGAACTTTGCCGGTACGGGCCTTTTTGCAAGAGAAGGGTTTTTATTTACCATGGGGAGCAAACTGCCTTATATGTAAACAATTAGAAACAATTGACCATGTTTTTTTGCATTGTTGGGCAGGAGTTTTCTTTTGGGACGTTCTTCAAAGACCACTGCAGAAAGAATTGCCTTTAAGCCCATTAGGTATTAGATTTTTGACGGTAGAAAATGATGGCATGCCATTGGACTTAATTATGCTAATGGGCCTCCACTGTTTATGGAGGGCTCGAATGGCCGGTTTCTTTTGTGAGCCTGACAGCCGGCCTGCGCGGCTGCTCTTTCGGGAAGCTATTTCCAAGTTCATTGATGTAATTAAAGAACAAGAATGTCCTCCGGATTGGCTGGCGAGGATTGAGCCCCTCGCCACATTAAAGGAATTTTAAACTTGACATGGCCAGCCACAATGTGACTGACCGCACAATATGCATGCGCACAAAATTGAATGTGTGTGAGTGTATATTTATGTATCGCTTACCTTATTTCAAGAAATGATGCCCTTTTTGTTAGCTTGGTGAAACTTCCGGCAATAAATAAAAAAAAAACTCGTGGCTCAGTGGTAACGTCTCCGTCTCACACTCCGGAGACCCTGGTTCGATTCCCACCCAGCCCATCTTGGAAGTTGCTTTTTATTTATGAAGTGCCTGCCGTGATTTATCACTCACGGCCAACGCCGCGGACGCCGACGACTTTTCTGCGACACGAGCTCCTTAACGCTATCGCGTTAAGCATGCTTCCGGCAACGATGGAGGCTGGGCAGGTTGAAAAACGTCGCAGGTTCCCGTCCCCGTACTAGAGTGTACTGGATTCGGAGAGTGGGTCCAACGAGGGCTCCGCACAGAGGCATTTTTTATTGAAAATCCAGAGGGCGCCACCATCGCCTTCTTCTGGAAGCCACGCCCCCGCGCGCGGCGGAGGCAGCAGCGGCGCCGGTCGGAGAGCGTGCCCCCTCCTCCCCCAAAAAGAAAGAGCACGGTTGCGGTCGAGCGCAGCGTTGTAGTTGCGTTCGAGGATGATCGTGCCTGGATTAGCTGGAGTCACGCAGTCAGATGGATCGCCTTTGCAGTTTGCTTTCCTTACCTTATGTGCGTGTTTCACTGTGTCACGAGAAAACGAAATTCATAGCTGATATTCCGAAGAAATGGGGACCATGTGCCGTAATGGGATGAGTTACAGGAATTAATGAACTGTGTGGCATAGTTAGGTGTTAAATAAAAATTGGTAAACCTTTTTCTTCCTTTCTCAAGGCGATATACTGAATGCTAACAAAATTTCCCCGATGCCCTAATAACGACAGCAATTTGAGATTTAGGGAGCCTATATGGGTCACATTATTCTTTACATGCAACACATTTTTTTTGTAGGTTAATTGTGGGTTTTGAAAATGTTTACGGAATAGCCTTTTTCTTTCCTATTTTTGTGCGTCATATACGCCTGAGATGTAGTTGGTTTTCCAGACCCCCTGGGTGAATAAATCAAAACACATTGTTTATATAGGAAGCATGTTATCGGTTGTCCATGTCTTCGAGCTCGCGCAGGTTTCCATTGACACATGCCTCCAATCTGAATGACCGTTCAACAGAGAGCGGGAGCGTTCTCTTTGTTGACCGGCCTTCATCTGTTGCATATGAGGTCGTTCTCTTTCGCGGGGGCTGCTCGGGTGTAGGCTGCTCGTAGAGATAATCCTGAAAATACGGCAAAGGATTGTGGGTACCGCAACAGACCGAAGCGCAGGCTTTCCACGCTGTGTAGATACTTCCTGGCCTTCAATGATATACACATAATGCCTCAGTATGTACTTTGTATCAAAGTGCAGCTCACGAATGGAGTCGGTGCGGTGAAGAATGAGCTCCTGCACGCGTCGCCGTTCTTCATCTTTAGGGACTCCGAAGAGCGAGACCTTGGCCTGACCTTTCAATCTACTGTATACTGTTATGCAACCCACTACACAACAGTAGTTCTTTCGCAGAAGTGAGCTCATCCTCATATTCTTCTAACACTGTGCCAAGTCGCCGAGTTACGAGGCAAACCATAACACATATGCGAGGGCCGTCTGCGCACGTAGATATGTGCAGACGGCATCGTTTGACGGAAGCGAGGAACCTCAATTCATGGCAAAGCAGTAATTATACTGTATTCTTTTTTTACATACCTGGTACAAAAATCAATTAGATAGAAAATGATGAAATAAACACAAGCACGATGGCGTGTTCAGGAGACGGCGGCGCGTCAAGCAGACAGCTGGGCGCCGCCGTAACCACCGTCGGTAGGCGTGGTTCCGCCGGGCCGTCGAGGCACCGGATTGGCTGGAACGTCAGAAGGCGACTGCAGCGCCGCCGCAAATTTCAATGTTTTTTGCTTCACTTTAGCCGGTTGTCGGGGCCTCCGCTGGACCCACTCCCCCATGCTAGTACACTCTACCCGTACGCAAAAACAGTCGCGTCATTTTGACGTCCGGAGTTCGAATACTTTTTGTTTGGAATAGAGTTACATTATCGCGCCCCTGTTTCTTAAACAAACGCTAAAGTAATAATTTTTGTTGCTGGAAGCACCTTCATGAAACCATATATTCTCGTCTTGTGCGTAGCGCATCATTGCTGTAGTTGCTTCTGCTCCATAAAACCCTACGTAATACGCTAGCCGGTTCAACGCCGGGCCGCAGTCCAAGCACCGTATTTCGCTGGTCGCTCCTGCGAACGGCGTGGCGTGTACACTGGTAATTTTTCGCGCTTGCCCACGGTAGATTTGCGGAAACACTGCCTCTTCGGCGTATATGAAAGCTATTGGAACATGCCCTTCTCCGGCAGCTATTGTGAGAGTGTTCGCCGTCGAGGAAAGGAATTCACAGCATCGTTGTCAAACACCGCCGTCTGGCTGACTGCATGCTTAGCTGACGCCCACTGCATCGGATTGTCGGGATCGGTTACGTCTGCCGTGGGTTCGATTTCGTATTCGTCAATGGGCTCGTCGTCGGTGATGGCGTTCGACGTTGCAGAGTCTACAACGATGTTATGGTGACGATACAAATTCGCAGTTGCGAGGTATTCCAACCAGGACTTAATGCTGCCTACAAGTTCGCGCTTGTATGTGGGCTTGGCTGAGGAGGCGACGTTTAATGTGTAATTCGATGGCGATTTGACGCGGCAGACACTGCACGATGTTTGCACGTTCATGGGCACGTTTACAACTTGTACCTTAGTTCGCGGATGCACATGCTGGGAAGCCGCTGTGCCACTAATATCTTCGACAATGTTGAGCCTGGACAAACGCAGAGGCAGCGCAGGGTATACGTATCCGTTAACCTTACTCTAATTGCGTACATTTCCTTTGATTAAAACTTCTTTGCGCGTACCGCAGACCCGAAACTTACCGATGTCGGGAGACGATGCGAAACACCACGTCAGCACCTCCATGGCCTTGTTTAGCTGCTCCTCAGAGCGGAATCCGTCGATGGCAGACAAGTTGTGGTCGAACCACAACCGCTTGCATACGCGAGAACTGGATCCAGAAGGTCGCATGGAAATAAGGCGTAGAGCGCCGCCAAGTTCGCCCCGCCGCTGCCACTTTGAGGTTGACGCGGTCGCTGCTCTGCCTCGCGGGCCCGAACCGCCCGACGTCGCCGCTAGCGATCTTGCTCGGCCGCGGCTGTTTAACGCTGCCGCTTTAGTTCCGCTTCGCCGACTAGCTCGGACGCACAAGCCGTCGGATCGGGCGGACATTGCCGCTTGCACTCCCCATCGCGAGCCAGGTCTTCTACCGAAGCGTCGGCCTGACGACGACGAGATCTCGCCCGCTCCCTCAGCACTGCTGCTCGTACGCCAGCTGCTCCTCGGCAGAGAAAACGATGCGTGCTCAACACATCGCGACGTCGGAAAAAAGACTGCTGCGCGCGCGCTCTGCAGCGAGAGCGATACAGCGTCTCTATCGGCGTAGCCAATGGGGCGCCACGCCTTCGCTGTGAGAAAGAGACGACGTCACGATCCGCTAGCCAATAGCGCGCCACACCTTCCGCCGGAGGGTTTCTGTGGTCGGATCTGTCGGAGTGCGAACGTTTCGCCTAGGCATACACAATTTCTATGTAAGTAATAGACGACCGCACGCCAAGTTTCATCCTAGACGCCAGCGCTCGTTTCTCCCCTGGCGGAACGATTTCATCTCCAACGGGTGTAGGCTTCCGCCGCCGCTCCCTTCACGGTCGCGCGCGCGTTCAGTTCGCGCTGCGCGCGAAACGTCTCGTGTTCGCGACGGCGCCTCTTCGGATGACCGGAAATTATTATTGTGTTGTTAACTGTCACGACAGCAATGTAAATACGAAAGGGTTCATTCCACCAGTGAAATTCTACCGATTCACAAGAAAATGGTACGAAAAATGCAGACGACAGACATGGATTACTGCGGTGCGCCGAGCGAAGTAAACAACTGGCAAACGAAGCGACCTCATTCATTGATCACTCCTGAGTGTATGACGGTTTTTATATGTAACCCACATGAATTTAATAATTACTCGGTACATAATCCTTTTATTCATATAAAAACTAAGTTGTTCGACGAGCGCTTGTCCTGTCTTCTTTCTCGTGTTTCGTTTGTGTGTGCGCTGCCCAAGAATGAAAACCACTTCTGTTGTATGCGCTAGCAGTGGCCGAAGCTCACGCGTCCCGAGAAATTGAATATGTGCACGATGCATTGAACATGACCGGAGTTCGTTCCCGCTTCACCACTGCACCGATCGATCGAGTTACTGGACGATACGCGCCCGCGTCTTGGTCGCGTCGGCATTGGTGAAGCAGGAATGATTACTAATACTTTCAACTTCCGTCTCTTGAGCACTGTTAAAAAATGGCCAAGCTGTCTACATTGCTGTCTATATTCCATATTGTAGGGGACGTACTAGTTAAAGTTGTGTGCGCATGTCGTACTTGTGCTATGCAGCGATATATTTTGTTTATTTCCGCACAGTGTCGATGGAAGTCCGTTGTCGCCATCAGAGGCAACACAGATTTGTAGCAAACATATTGTGAGAAACTGCAAAAATGACTTTTTCCGGCGGCACACACTGACGATTTTTCCGGCGGCACATACGATGTCGTTTCCAATTACCTGCTCAGCGTCACTTACATGGTTAAGCAGACGCTGCCCTTTCGCCGCATTGCAGCCATAAAAATATACGTCAAGCGTACCCATCTTCTTAAAGGCAAATAGAAGCGTGTACAGTCTGTTTCACACTTAAGGGAAAACTCGGAACGTATTGCATCGCGATGCGGCAAGGAATTGAGTCGTGCGGCGGCAGCAGCTCGAGCAGCCGCAGACGCTCGAGAGGCGGAGTCGTGATCTGCGTCGTCTGCTACGGCGGCGCGCGTTGGCCGCATTGTCGGGAAGCGTGCTACTGCCAGGGGCAGTGCACCGATTTCATCGGTACTGCGGGAACTGAGCTGATATTCTTCACTAAACGTTGTGCCTCGCCAAACTCTGAACCTTCATCGGCGATAAAGGAGTTCCACAAACTTCTTTTGACAGCATGCTTCGTTTGTTCTTTCGAATGGCCGGGGTACTGAGCGCGTGCACGTATTTCTTCACTGTGTGTGCTACCGTAATAAGCAGCGACAAGACGCACTAAGATGTGCGCGCAACGTGCTCAGTCTTTGTTTGACTCGAAAGGAAAACAAAGCACTCAACAATGATAACTGTGGGGGTCGAACACGATAAAACAAACGGATACGATTAAAGGAAAGGTTTAGGTTAAGACAATGTGCTGGAAGTGATTTTTCTCGACAATCATTCGCGGCACCAGACAGACCCTGCTCGCCGGCGGGGAATTGGACACGTCACGCTCGGAACTTCAGTTAGTATCTCGTCATGTCCCCAGCGGCAACGATGACAGCGCTCATCCTGGAAGGCAGTGAAGTGTAAAATGACTTGATCAGGGATGTGTTCATTCGCAGCACGTCTCAGTCGCTGACGATGGTGGATCGAACCCTATCCGCGGGCGACTGATAGAGGGGATGGTGCGGCAGCGATACTTTCAACGAGCCCCAGACATTTTAAATGATGTTGGCGCCCGGGGATCGAGGCGGCCACTCCAAGAGAGTGACTGCGCGCTGCTCTTCCAGCAGATCTTGCACAACACGAGCAGTGCGGATCGGCCACCTATCGCGTTAGAATATATAGTCGTCTTCCAGAAACGGGCCGTCAAGAATGTATGGAATCAGTACGTCATCTATGACTGCCCTGCAGCGATGAACTTACCTTCGAGGCGTATCAGTGGGCGTCGCACAACGCTTAGTAAAACATACTGGCTCATTTCACGCAGTAACGATGAGATCGGCGCCCTGCAACTGACAGTAGAACGCTTCCCGACAAATGCGGCCAGCGCGCGTCGCCGTAGCAGACGACGCCGTTCAAGATCCCGCCCCTCGAGCACCTGCGCGAGCTGCTGCCGCCGCCTGACTCAAGCGCTCGCCGCATCGCGATGCAATGCGCTCCGAGTTTTCCCCTAAATGTGAAACAGACTGTACTACACCCTTCGAATGAAATGTCCACGCGCGCACACGTAGGCACACACCGCGCGCCGCACGAAACGTGCCCAAACACGCGCAGTGCAGGAGGCAATCAAGGCGGTGCGAACGAGAGGTGGGAGAGGGGTACCACCCGCTAATAGAATTTTGCTTCGCATGCGGCGCTCTCAACGCCGGCGCAGCAGCGCCGCTCTCGGTGCCGTTCTTGTCCATAGTGCAGCACATGGCAAGGAAGTCGGTAAAGCGTGCAGTGTGCGCGGGGGTTCCTAAAGGTAGACGGGAGGAGGAATGAGGATGGAGAGGAAATCGAGTCGATCGGCAGACACTCTGAAGTCGATGCTTGACTAAGGAAAATGGAGGATTGCCAGGATAAGCCTGCGAAACAGGTCAAAGCGTGATGGTGCGTGACGCAAGGAAGGCGGTATAAAGCAAAGGTTCAAGCAGCTGAAGGAAAGCGTAACAAGGCCCTTAGCGTGAACGAGAATGGTCGTGACGGAGGAACGTCGTCTCCCGACTTGACCGGACCGGGTGTACCAAGAAAGAGCGTGGAATGCGTGAAATGCGGCTTGGGGTAGCTGGAAAAAGCTTTACTTGTTTTGAAGCGGCCACAAATCCAGCGCAGGAACGCAGGGCTCAATGCCCCTTGTCAAATCCGAATCATGCGCAGAAGGTTGCGAAGGGTAGCCGGGAGATGCCTCGGCAGAAAGCAAGAGTGAAGGAGCTATTATCGCCGGCAAGTTAAACCTGGCTAGGCTCTAAGAGGCAATTGTGGAGAGGGTGAAAGCTGACAGAAGAGTGGTAGTAGGGACATTTCAAGAGCGGACATTGGGCGCTGTCATGGAGCGAGCAAAAGAAAAGCTCACGGAAGAAAGCGCGCGGACGCAACCTTGTAGTAGCAGCAGGGGGGGGGGGGGCGAAATGGTGTGCTAAACAGAAAAGAGGAAATACAAGCATAGCGCATGGCGAAAGAGGTAGAAGGGCAATGTGCCCTCAGGTGCAGATTGTGGTGTGCACAGTACCGTAGGTGCGTTGACGTGACAGTAACCCACAAAGAGCTCTTGCAGCAGCAAATGAGGCTACATGTAGATTAAGCCGAGCGAGAGCTTTCGGGTTGTAGAAGTGAACGGGGAAGTGAGAAAGCATGGTGGCTTTTAAAGAGACAGGATCTACTTCAATCACGGGCTTGAGCGAGAAGTTGGCTGGCTACATGCTGGTTGCGCAGTTCTTTTTTTGGGAGGCCAGGTTAGGTGGTAGTGAAGAAGGTCCCTAGGGGAACCTCAGTAGAGCATAGACGTCAATAACAGAGAAAAGGAGGAAAACAACAGAGCTCGCCATACGGCAGGCTACATAAACATGCAGGGCGGCAGAAGAAAGGAAAAGTGGGCAGTGGTTGAATAGCAGTCAAATAGAGAACCAATAATGGTGTATGCGATTACCGAAAAAGGCACCAATGAGAATCGGAAGAGCCGCCAGTGATTGAGAGTTATGTTTGAGAAGTGTGCAACAGAACTAAATCATAATGTAAGGGACGGGAGTCGGAATGCTCGTGTGTCAGGGAGCCAAAGGGGAACGTGCAAAGTCAAGAGGTCAAGAGCGTCTTTGCTTTTCGTGCACAATGAGTCGAAATAAAGCTTGACTGGCCGTAAGGGCTTTGTGGAGCGGAAATAATTGCAGAGAGTAGAATCAAGAACTAGTGAAATGCCCAAGTGCTGGTATTAGTGATCTGAGAAGTTAGAGTCATTGACACTTTTGATCGAATTATAATAACTGAGAATCTCAATAATTGATTAAGAATAATTACACGATTACGCGGAATGCAAAAGAAGTTCTGAGTATCTCCAAGCGACGGCAACCAGAACTACCTCGGTTCTGTCCAGCCACATGGAATTCGCATATTTTCAAGATTTGTCTGAAGTTAGGTGAAACACCCTGCAGTCATAGGAGTCGAGGAAGAACTTGGCAAATAGCTAAGCAAGGAGTGGGAGCATAGTAAGCATATCAATGTAATTACGAATGAAATACGGAAAGAGAAGCAGCATAATCGTTGGAAAGGAAAAAAGAAACCGAAAAGCTGTGGAACAAGGAGATACGATAAGCGACAGCAGAACGACAGAAAGCACACCGCGAGACAGGTAGGCAAAAAAAAAAAAAGCGCAGTTGCCGCAGGAAGAACTAGGCTGAAAACGCGAAATATAGCGGGAGAAAAAAAAACCTGTGGTTCAATACTGGTTCAAGCAAAGATAAAAAAGATAAAAAAAAATGAAATCATGGGATTTCACGTGCCAAGACCACGATGTGACTATGAGGCACGGCCGTAGTGAGGGACTCCGGAAATTCGGACAACCCAATGTTCATTAATGTGCACCTAAATCTAAGTAAAATGGTGTTTTTGCATATCGCCCCCATCGACATGCGGCCGCCTTCGCCGGGATTGGATCCCGCGACCTCGTGCCCAGCAGCTCAACACCGCTGTCGTCATTGTGATTGGTATACTTTATAGTACTTGTGTGTAGTTTTGCCGTATGTATAATGCCAGCCAATATATTTTTTTTTTCGTGTTATTCTCTTTCCTGCCCAACCTTATATTTGCCGTCATACCACGTTATCATCGGCTCCTCACCATTTCTTTGTGTTAAACTGCAAATTTGAGCCGTATGTTTGTACACTGTCGAGTTACGTTGCACTTTTATTACCCCTCTTACTCAATGCCCTGTGAAGGGGCCTGTAAGGTATATTCAATAAATAAATAAATAGCCACTAAGCAACCAGGGCGGGTATTCGAGCACAAACGAGAGGTGAAAGTGAACGTTGGTTGTCAGAAAATTTAGAAAAAGAACACCGCACCACACCATATTTTGGAAGCACATAAACTAATTAGGCAGGAAGTCTGGAACAATACAACAATATATCTTAGACGAAAGTGAAAACAAGCTTGAATGGCATCCAGCATGAAATTAGATCCGAAAAATGGCAGCCGAATCTTTCCAAGGCCTTCGGCCTCCCGAAGTGTAGGTTAGCGAACCGGACACGTCCTTGGTAAAGCTGCCTACATTTCGCTCTCCGTTACTCTTTCTTGCCAAGGCAATGACGAGGTTGTATTTGAGGTAAAAAGCGCATGAAAGAGAACCAGATGGAAAAGGAGCCGGTGCTGACAAGTTTCAACTGGATGAACGGCGAAGAGGAAATTCATAAGCGCACAGGCACAGGGCAAGACAAGGATTCCCGTTAGCCTGAATAATGAACTAAAACTAAAAAGTAATTAAACCCTGTTGAAGCAGTGCAAGAAACCTTAAAGGATAGATGAATGCTAGGCAGTTGGCGACGAAGCATAATGAAATTAATTTATAAATGTAAGGGGGTAAAGCTAGAACTCAATCATACAGAGCGCTTTCCTTAACTTTACCGCAGCAACCACATGTTTCTTCCTTCTTATATTTCACTTTATAGGTGCGTGTTCTAAGGCATCCTTATCTCGCTTCGAAAAATAATGAGCTTCCCTTCGTGTTGTCATAAATTCTTTCTTGCCTGATTTCGTTTTTTTTAATCCTAAGTAGTCTCTCATAGCAGGTTTCTTTTCCATTGCCGCCACCCATGACATTTATTTGCTTTGGCTTTGCGCTTGACGTTCTCTCTTGCTGTGTTGCTCACCCTACAGGCCACATGCTTGGTAGTGAGCTTCCTAGTTCTTTTCCTGCAATGTGAATCAATGTTCTTTTCTGTACAAATGCCTCAACACTCTAGCATCCCATTTTCCTTCTTCCATATCCTCAGTCGCTCTTCATAATCAATTTCACTGTGAGCTCCCCTCAATTGAAAACTTGTCCATCCCATATCACCCTGCCCAGCTTCATTTGTAGTCTTCCCGTAAGCGCCCAATGCGAGGCGTCCCAGTTGCCTTTGGTTGCCATCGAGTCCTGATTGTGCCCCTTATTTCAAGCAAACAACCGCATTTCCAAAAGTAGGTCCTGGAACCATTACACCTTTCCATTTATCCCGCAGCACCTCGTACCTATTGTATCCCCATAGCACTCTGTGCTTCATTATAGCTGCATTGGTCTTCCTCTTTACTGTTGTTGTTTTTTCCTGTATTTCCATATATCTATTGCCTTCGTTTATCCATATACCTAAAGATTTGCATTCTTCTAATCGAGGTATTTCCTGGCCCTGTATTGCCACTGTCTGTTCACTGTTTTCATTGAGTACCATAACACTTGATTTTCTAACGCTAAATTTCAAACCTAAATTCTCGCCTTCCTGTCCACAGATATTAGCCAGACGTTGCACATCAATTTGCTTGTTAGCTAGCAACACAATGTCGTCCGCATGAAATAAACTTGGAAGCTGCCGCTCTACTACTGTACCCGCCTGTTTGTATGAGAGATATTACTTCCTTCTAGCGCCCTCTCTATCCTCACCATGTACATCATTAACAGCAGTGGGGATAAAGGGCACCCCTGCCTCATACCAACTTTCTCCGCACTCCTCATGCCTTCCCATTCAACGCAAACGGTATTTTCTAGGGGAATCTCATGGCAATGCCGACGGCAGCGCCACCACGGCCACTGTGGTGGCGGCATGAATCGAAGGAGCGCGCTTTTGCCGCGAACGTACGGGCGTTGGCGCCACCTCTGCTTTTAGCCGCCATAACAGAGCGGTGCATTCGCCGCTGCAGCTGCTTTTTGTTCAGATGGCGTAGACCATTCGGGCATGCCGCTACATCAAATGTAAGTTGAAGTCCCTACTGCTTGCAGTTTGTGCGAGTTTCGCGAGCCAGCAAAACCAGCGCAGCACTACGCGGCAACTAAGCTACTGAAACGCGATAGCTTCGGCGTCGCGAAGTCGAGCGAAAACGAAACTTCTCGACCGTCCGCGTTGATTTCGAGGGTACCTTCAATAAGTTCTTTTTCTAAAAATGAAATTGAAGTGAAGTGGCCCGTTATTTCGTCTTATAGTACAATACAAGGATTTTTTTTTTTGCATCGAGTGGTACAGTACTAGTGACAGAATTTAACCGAGGAGTGCTTTCGTCATCTGGCAAGTACTTCAATGTCCCGGGGGAGTCTCTAATCATGTCCGGCATTTATCTCAATTTCTCGATTATGAAGGTTCTGTTCGCGATAATATTGACGCCTTAGAAATTCCCGAACACTAATATATCACTATAGCTTCATTTAATATTTGCCTTTAGTGTCCCTTTAAGGCGAGCGAAAGGGGTACTGAAACCACATCAGCCGTTCGGGCATGATGGCTTCGCCTTGAGTCGTACAGTAAACATTAACATTTATCACGTTGGCACTGACTATGCGCTCTGGCTGATAACAATAGAGCATGCTGGGTACCACGTCCGGCTCCAGCTTCTTTTTGCCGAAATCGCGCATTATCAAAGATTCCAAATTGCTTATCTGAAAAATAATCCTAAATTTTAAACAAAGGACAGAAAACGTATTGCAGAAATTAAACATCCCATGCCCAGAAAACGATTGGTCGCGGACAAACATTAATGAGGACAACTCAGTAAGGGTATCGTAAATTTTGATCGAATCAGCAGCGCTTCCTACATAATCTTTAATGCTGAAACGCAAAGTTGTCCTGAAGTATTAACGCGTGCAAGTATGATTTGTTGCTTGAGTATTATAGCAGTTTAATTGGCACTTTATTTTTTTCCACGGCTAAAACACGCTTTAAAAACGCAAATTTCAATCTTTTGAGTACCACTCCGTTTTCTTTTATACAAAACATGTCGAAGATCCACTGGAGTTATCTAAGTATGCGTAAGTATACTCCCAAATTTCAACTGGCCTAAGCCCAATTTAAATTGGCCCATTCCCACACTCAAGTTGGGCCTCCTCCTGATTTCAAGTTGACCCTTCCCTACTCTCGTTTCCCCAGGCATTTTTAATGGAGCCCTAACTATTTGTGGGTATTCTTTCTGAGCATTTGCATTTTTTTTTGTTTAAATTGTTCCTTATCTTTTATAAATTTTCCAATCACCTACATTTACATTATTAGAGCAATTAAATCTCTTGAGTTCGCAAATTCCGCATTTTTGTGGAAATACAAGGCATTAAACTTTTCGCGTGACGGAGAAATTTTCCTCTGGTATTCGCCAGAGAATGCTAAGACATTAAAAAAAGTGCGCACTACTGCTCAAGGAAGAAATCCTGCGTCAACATGACGCACAATGAAGGAGCGCACGACTTTCGCGGTAACATCGTGCGGTGTGAAAGTTTGGGAGTAGATGCGTCGGACACACTGTTATTTAGAATCTTCCTAGTGACCTCGCTAAGGCGCAGAGACGGCGGCACGCTGAAGCTTGCGCGACCGATCCGGTGCATCCACATCTTCGCTCCACATCGTGCTTGCCGGATGGCAGCGTAAAATTTTTTCCTTCACTGAATCGATTACGGCAACCGTAGGCGCAGCAACTCCTGTCGAACAGGAGAAACAGTGGCAAGGATGCGCGCTTTTCTTAACGACGCACGCACGACGAAAGCTACCGTCACCATATACTACGTGCACTACGGCGCGTATTCATTTATTGAAACAAAAATGGCGTCGGGGAGACGTCTAAACACGCGCGCTTTCTTCTGGCATGAAAAAACAACAAAATGGAAAAGCGCGCGCGGTCAAGTGACGGCGGTAGCCCAATCGGGAAGGGGCGACGGGCGGCGGAGGGAGCGGGAAAGAGAGAAAGGCGGGAAGCCCGCGTGGCGGCCGATAAGTTCAAAGAACGGCGCTACATTTAAACATTGAGGGATTTCACAGTGCCGTAATATAGGTGTTATAAAGTATCATTTATTAGATACTTGGGCATGTCACTGTTCCTTCCAGTGCTTCAACTTATGCCGTAAGTATGGTTCATAGTCTGTGGCTGTAATTGTTGTGTTTATGTCGGTGTCGCTAAAAACTACTGAGGTAGCGTTCTCGTCCGCAGTTTCATTGCCTTTTATGACACTGTAGCCAGATACCCAGGAAAGAATAACTTGTTTGCCCATATACGCTGAAAATAGTAGCGTATATCATTCGTTACATAAAGCGTTTTCATGTTTTCGTCAACTCATTACGACTTGGGCTACGCTCAATGAGGCCGTAAACACAATAACCTTAGTGAGATTCGTTTGCTTTGTGTTTCACCGCAGTAAGGATCCCATATGCTTCCGCCGTAAAAATACATGTATGTGGATTCAATGCACCGGATAATAAAAACGATGGTCCTGGAGCTGCGTAAGTGACACCAATAGGAGACTTCGAAGCATGTGTGTAAAATTGAGCACAGGAATACAAGTGGAACAAAATGGGAATGTATATGCGGCTCAGGTGCTTGTTTTGATATTTCCATGAAAGGCACACCTGTCAATAGTCTGTCACTCCCAAGCCAATCGAAAGCGTGGTAGAAGTAATTAGGACATTATGAAGAAGGGGGGTGCCTTTTCCTTTTGAGAGTGCTTCCATGCGGAGGGGCACAAGGGGCCTAATTGTTGGGCGTTTACCGAACAGCCTGGCCGTTGAGAAGTCGCGAACTGAATGGCATAGATGACATGCATTTGATTTCAACTTCAGGGCGCAGGAGAAGCCTTAATATGTTCTTTAGAGGTGTAGCGACTATTTGTTGCATTCAACGGACGCGTTTTCTGCAGAACTAGTCCTGAAAGCACCTGTAGCAAGAGAGATACCCAAGTGGTGTATGGAATGCAGCATCCTCGAAGGACTAGGCGTCGCAGCGTTATAGACTATGACTCCAATGTCAGGGTGTCACCCCATGATTGTTCTTTACAAGCTCAAGAGGCACCTTCTGTCAATTCCCCAAAATGTGCAGGACAAGAGCTTCACTAGATTCATTGGCTTGAGGCACTTCGCTTACAGATATTTCAAATGTGCGATACAAGTTGTATAATAGCCATAAATGATGCCTAAAAATCATAAGCCATTCCAGTCTATGAACGTAGACGTCCAGCAAAGCTTTAGCACACGACACACGGCTGAAACAGGATTTTGAACAAATGTATGAACTGTATGTAGCGATGTCGAAGCCTACCCCCCCCCCCCCGTCCCCCTCACCCACCTAGCGTGTCATTGCCACAATTTTGTCACCAACATCACTTGAGGTTTCTTTTGACATGCCTCAACCATTCCACTTAAAATTTTATTGTGGCTAATAGCTTACTGCATCATTGCGGGCGCGGACGTGCATGGATAATAATTAATACTTTGCTTTATTTCCGCAAATCCTGACAATAGGAGAACAAGCGCATTGGAAGTACCAGCGGCGGCTGCCTCATCCGCATTTTCTCACTTCAACATTGTTTCAAATTTCCACTGTAAACACCATGCACATACACAATGTGTTTAATTATATACAAGGGACAAAGCTTATATTTTTAAAAAGAAGGAGGAAGCCCCCAATTAACAATTATTTCTAAATGCATGGATAGCTTATGCCTAGACAAAGAATATGTTGTTTTATGCCCAGCTCGCTTCAAAATGCTTTCAGTGCTTTTTTGACCCCGAAACAAAACCTATAGACTTCAGTGACCCCTTCGACAGTCTTTTTATCAACGGCATGTGAAATGCACATGAATGATGTGTGTCTAAGTATGACTTCTCTTTCGAGCAAGCAAAGCTAGGACTCCTGAAAAGAAACGCTTTAACAAGTTACAACATTACAAAAATAGTCACTTGCATGCAGAGGTCATAAATATATACAGAGTGTCCCAGTTAACTATCATGCACCACGAACATAAAGAGGCTATGCGTTACTCGACGAAAGCCTAGTGAATACTGCTTCCAGTAGAGTGAAGTAGCTGCCAGTATTTTTTTCGTTACTGAAATTTAATTAGGTAACTGTAATAAGTTATCTAACTCGATATGTACTATCACAATTATCAAAGTGTCAATGAGGCATATGTAGGCACAGCCAAGGCACATCTAACTGCGGTATTTTTATCGACGTACTAACTGCGTGTAATTTTTTTCCGACTGACAAATAAGCCCTACGAAATATGGCGAATACCACGTGACAGCGTTACCGCTCGTATCATAAAGAAGCGCCCTCGAACAGGCTCCTTCTGAGTTAGACAGTACGAAATGAAGGAAATAACGAAAAAAATAACTGCCTAAGCACTCCGTACAGTGGTTAACCAGCGAAGCTGAAACGTGCGGCCCCGGTTTTTGTCACTGGTTAATACCGACAATTCATTAAACGACGGCTTGGTAGGCTACCGGATCCTCGGTACGTAGTTGCTGCTTGTGCTCGGCTGAATCCCGTTCTTGTGCCCGGGCAGCAGCATCGGGACGGCGTAAACGAGCTCATTTTCGGTTGTGCTCGTGGCATTGCTGATCGAAAGCTGCCTGCTCCTGAGGAGCACGCATGACCCGAGGCCTACCCATTTCGGAGCCGGAGAGGAACTGCCGCTCGCCCGCTCGGCTACGGCGGAGAGCAACAATTAACTTGACCACTGGCACTGCCAATCGCGTGCCTCTCTTTCGCTTTTTTTTTCTTGCATTCCCATAGGGTTGCGCTGGAGGAGTTTTCAGCGTACAGGCGACAGATGGAGGGTCGGACGAATCGACTAGCCCTATATTGCTTCGCTGTAAAACATTGTGATGGAACTAATACCTTATCTGCCGTGAATCGGCCGAAGAAACACGTCGCGTTTGGTGTTAGTTGGACACAAGCTGTGATAGTGCACGGATGGTTCCTTTCTTGTGTCACAATTCCTATAACCACGAAAGCGAATTGACAACCTAAGTGCAAACGCTTAAAGGTGCGTTTTGTCTCGTTTCAGTCACCGTGTCTTTCTCTAATGAGCAGAATGTAAAAATGATCCTTGCCTTGGGAGCTGTAAAAGACAAGGGGAAGGCCGCAAATATAAGTCAGTCATGGAAGTGTGGTGGTAGACGAAATGCGTCGACTATTTTCAGCAATGATTAAAACCTGAGACAGAGCAGCAGCTTCAAGAAACAGTGGCGTAGGACTCCCTCTTTGAGTCCTAGCCTACCCACGAATGTTCCAGCATTTATGGTCTCAAACCCTCATGCTTGCTTGCGAGACATGGCCACCCGGATACCAATTGCCAAGTCACCAGTTTAGATGATTCTAAACGACGGCCTTTCACTGTACCACCGTAATGAGCATGAATGCTTAGATGATAGGGACCTGTAGAATCGTCCAGATTGTTCTAATTGGGTCCTCAGAAAAGCCGATGAGTGACCGGGCTTTTTGAACATCATGTTTCGCACAGGTGAGGCCAATTTTTGCAAAAACGGCCACGTAAATTTACATAATGCACTTTCTTGGAACAACTACAATCCACTCTAGGTAAAGCGCAGTCGTCGCCAATACCAGTGGTCGTTCAATGTGGGGTGCGGAGTTTACGCCGGAGGAGTAATCAGTCCCATCTTCTCCGAGCCCCACGCTGAATGGACAGCGTTACGTGAACGAAATTTTTGAAAGCGTGGTGCATGAGTTTCTCTGCGAAATACCGCTGTCACAACTTCCACTTCTGCGGTATCAGCGAGATGGAGCACCAGCACACAACGGCAGCCAAGCACGAAATTGGCTGGATACGACTTTTCATGCGCAATAGATTGGAAGGCACGGACCTGCAAATTGGACGGCTAGGTCCACTCACCTCTCTCCACTCCATTTATTTCTTTGGGGTGATGTGAAAGATTGTGCTTGCATGATTGAACGGATGTCAGATTAGCTCAAGAGGAATGGATGTCTGCCGCAGAATTTGAACGTCGGTCATCAGGAAAGCCACTGAAGATGTGATAAAACGGACTCAGTACTCCGTAGCTGCAGAAGAACACCTATTCGAACACGTCCTTTATGCAGCAACTAGTGCTCAACGGCGCTTACGAATTCATAGATAATTAGGGCACCCTGAAATCGAACGTATCATTTGCTTTTTTGTTCAGGCGTCCGGATTGCTAATTCGGCTTATTTAGAAGTGGTAACTTTCTTGAACGCATCGGTTTTGCCTTTTCTCAACACATGAGTGTCAGGGTGTGCTAAGTTGTCATACATAATCAAGGACTTGCGAGTTCGCAGCGCTGTGCAGTGCTTTATGCGCGATGAAGATGACGGAGACGATGTGTCATGCGGCTTTGGCGCGAGCGCTACAAGAAAACAAAAAAAAAATAGAAAATAAATATCCAAGAACAGAAGTCCACGGCTGACTAGAGAGAGAAAAAAGAAGAGGGAAGAGAACGAGAGAGACACGTCGGGAGCCGGAAGTACATCCTTATGCAGACGATATCTAATTTTTTACATCCGCAAATAATATACATTCACTAGAACAGTCGTTGCAGTATTACTTAGGAATGCTGTAGACCGATAAGGACTTCCCCACTATGAGAGGCAACGCCGCATGCCGGGACAGTACCCCAGACCTCTCTTTTGTCAAGAACGTAGGGGAGGTCAAGTGGGTCAACACGTCTCTAGACCTCGGAAGTGACCACTACGTGATCGAAGTCTCCCTCCCGATTGCCCGCTATAAGACGAGGAAATTCAAGCTGATCGACTGGGACGTGTTCCGCAAGATCAGAGCCGAGCGCGCACCGATGGCCGAGACAGATTTGGAAGGTTGGTGCAAAGGGATCAGGGATGACGCCGCGGCGGCAACTAAGGAGGGCGTCACTGAGCTCGACGTTGACAAGATGGATAGCAGGTTGGCGCACTTGCTGGAAGCCAAGCAAGCCCTCCTCACGAGATGGAAGAGGCAGAGGCATAACAGGAGGCTCCGCAAGAAGGTTTCGGAGGTTAACAGGGAGATTGAGCAGCACTGCAAGAACCTGTGTAAGCAACAATGAGATGAGCTCTGCGAATCCGTCGAGGGTCAGCTCAGATCAGGCAAGAGCTGGGGTCTGCTCAAACACCTTCTCGATGATGGCAGCACCAGATCCAGCCAGAGACGATCCCTCGCCCGAGCCATCCACCTCGCTACGAAATCTACCCCGGACGAGTTGATTGTCGACAGGCTGTCGCGGATAGCTCTGCCCCTACCCAGTTCCCGGAATACGCGGGGTGTGCGGTGCCGGAGTTGGACCAGGACTTTACCGCGGCCGAGATCCGAGATGTGCTCTTCTCACTCAACGTCAAATCTACCCCTGGCCCAGATGGCGTCACTAACAGGATGCTGAGGAATCTCGATGATGAGTCGATCAACTTTCTCACTGAAAGGAAAAATGAAGTCTGGCGCAGTGGACAGGTCCCCACACAGTGGAAGGCGGCCTGCACGGTACTCATCCCCAAACCCGGTAAAGCACCAGGAATAGAGAATCTAAGACCAATTTCCCTGACGTCCTGTGTCGGTAAGGTGGCAGAGCATGCCCTGCTCAACCGGCTCAAGGTGCACATCGAGGCCAATGGCATGTACACCCTCAATATGATTGGTTTCAGAGCCGGCCTCTCGACACAGGACGCCATGAAGCTGATAAAGCATCAGATCACCGACCGGAGCACGGGAGATACCAGAGCCATCCTTGGATTAGACCTGCAGAAGGCGTTCGACAATATCTCACACGAGTTCATTCTCCAGTCTATTGCCGGCCTCGGGCTCGGGAAGAGGGCCTACGACTTCGTCCGATCCTTCCTTAGCCAGAGAACTGCCAAGCTCAAGATCGAAGGATACCTTTCGCAAGAAATCACCCTCGGTTCACGCGGCACGCCTCAGGGCTCAGTCATCTCGACAACATTATTTAACATCGCAATGATCGGGCTTTCTAAGGAGCTCGCGAAGATTCAAGGAATCAACCATACCATCTACGCAGATGACATCACCATCTGGTGCGTCGGTGGGAGCGATGGCCAAGTTGAAGCCGCCATGCAGAGCGCCATCGATGTGACCGAGCGCTTCCTCCTCCCCACTGGGCTCAGATGTTCTCCATCAAAATCTGAGCTACTTCTCTACAAGAAAAGACCCAGAGGCGGCGGCCATCGTGATTGGAAACCGGCGTCCGAAAGCGAAATACGGCTATTCACTGGTGACGGGTCTCCGGTGCCCAGAGTCGACTCGCTCCGAATATTGGGGATGTATATAGAGTCTAACAGTGCCAATGGAACCGCACTCAGAAAGATCGCCGCCAAGACGGAGAGCGCTCTCGGCCTCATTCGGAGGATCGCCCAACAGGCACCGGGGAATCAAGGAAGACAATCTCATACGCATTATACATGCTTTTGTTCTCTGCCACCTTTCATACTCGGCGGCCATGCATAATTGACATGTTGCAGAGAGGAACAAGCTCAAATCACTGATTAGAAAGGTCTTTAAGCTGGCCCTCGGCTTACCTGCTAGCACCCACACCGAAAACCTGTTGAAGCTCGGAGTCCACAACACGCTCGAAGAGATTATCGAGGCACAAGAGTTAGGCTATCCGGCACCCCGATGGGCCGCAAGATACTCGACGAGATGGGCCTCAATCCTGTCGACCAGTGCCCTGACGCCGTGCGGATTCCCAGCGACATCAGGTCTCAACTGCACATCGCGCCCCTTCCCCGCAATATGCATCCCGCAAACAACGTCGGCAGACGTCGAGCCAGGGGTACAGCTCTACTCGAGCGTGTCCGCAATAACCACATTGAGGCAAGCTTCGTGGATGCCGCGGCATATGTCCAACAAGAGGCATTCACCGTCTCCATCGTAGACTCCAATTCAAGGCTGATTTGCTGCGCTACGGTACGCACTTCGAGGCCCGTGGTAGCCGAACAGGTTGCAATCGCGCTGGCTGTGCTCGATGGTCGCAGAGAGGCAATATATAGTGATCCCAAGGCCGCCATTAAGGCCTACCAAACCGGTATGGTCTCTCCCCAGGCCCTCCGTATTCTCCAAAGCGCCAAAAGTATCTCTCCGCATTCTCTCATTTGGTTTCCCGCTCACTTGGCGTCCATTCAGGGTTCTCCCTCTAACCCTAACGAGGACGCACACGAGGCCGCGCGAGGACTCACTGACCGCGCTGCCTCAGCAGTCCCCCTGCCCCGCGGGGAACCCTTGCTTACGTATAATGAAATCACCACACACTATCTCTCAAGACGGGTATTCCCCCTCCCGTACCCCGCCTTATACAGGGCGCAGGCGGTTACCCTTCGACTTTTACAAGCCCGTGCGTACCCTAACCTCGCGGTTCTTCATGCCATATACCCTGAAAGATATCCCAGTGCGGACTGCCCTGCCTGTGGACTAAAGGCAACATTGGACCATGTGTTGTGGGAGTGCGAAGCCATCGGCTCCTCCTTCAGCGAGGATAGGTGGGCTGCGCTCTTTGGCAGCCCCGAACTCAACGACCAAACCCTGGCCGTCCAGAGTGCCCGCGATCGGGCCGTCAAGCTCGGCTTGGCGGTCCCTACGTGGGACTAGCCGGGTGGCGCGGGGTCTCCCCTGCGTCTTCTCTGGACTTTATTAATAAAGTTATTTCACTCACTCACTCAGTGCTTTATGCGCGATGAAGACGACGGAGACGATGTGTCATGCGGCTTTGGCGCGAGCGCGACAAGAAAAACAAAAAACAAAATAGAAAATAAATATCCAAGAACAGAAGTCCACGGCTGACTAGAGAGAGAAAAAAGAAGAGGGAGGAGAACGAGAGAGACACGTCGGGAGCCGGAAGTACACCCTCATGCAGACGATATCTAATTTTTTACATCCGCAAATAATATACGTTCACTAGAACAGTCGTTGCAGTATTACTTAGGAATGCTGTAGACATGGCTAGAGGGGTTATCTATGTCGTTCAATATTAGCAAAAGTTCGGTATTAGTATTCCCATTAAATGAACAGGTACATATATCTTTACAATACTGACAGGAAATCATCCCTAAAGTTGACGAACTCAAGTACCTTGCTGTTATTTACGATGGCAAGCTCACCTGGCGCAGTCACATTGAACATATTAAAACAAAGGCAGCACGCGCCGTAGATATGCTCCGCTTGCTCAGCCACCGTTGCTCTCGACTACGCAGGGATAGCTTACTAATGATATATAATATGTATGTTCGGCCCATATTAGAATTCGGCTGCGTAATATTTTCCGGTGGCCCCGCCTACAAAATTAAACCTTTCATACTTTTAGAAAGAGAAGCTCTACGATCATGCCTCAGGCTACCTGGATTTGTTGGCAATGCTGTTTTATATCAGGAAGCTCATATAGCCACTCTAGATTCCCTAGGCTTACGGTTTAGAAAATTTTAAAATGTTTGACTTTTTAAAAAGACGTACGCAATATGCATTTATCACTGAACCGTCCGAGTTTCTTCAAGTATCGTGGTCGAGATTGCACAGTCCTCAGACAATATTTGTGCAAGTAGAGTTACAAAAATGTGCTGTCACTGTGGTGCCTACGCAGTCCGGACTTCTGATCAGGATAAAGAAACAACCGGTGAAGGTTTTTCTTTCCACAGCTTTGATCAGATGAACTCACACTCTTTAGTTAACTGTAAATTTGCCAGGACGGCGTTAAGGCACAAGTTTGTTTGGACGTTGTGCGATTTCATGCATATTTTCTGGTTGCACTTCCACGCTGTGATGCCCTTCTTGTCAATATGTTGGAATTTTGCGAACTCCACGCCATATTTGTCCCTGCTTGGATTTCTGTTTTATAAAGTGTGTCTTTTGCGTGTCTTGAGTTACACATTGCTTTGTTCATTTCTGGAACTGAGGTAACAGCTCTCCCTGTTAAGTAAGACACGAATGGATTTGTTACAGCGAGTCACTTCGCGGTTTGTTTATTTCGATTTTATTCTGTGCCACGAACCTGTTTTTACAGCACGTATACACTCTCATGAAAACTAAAACCGTCATTTTAATTTGGCTTTCCTCCGACGCAAATTTCTGGCGCGAAATATAGTTGCGCGCCTACACTGTCGATGCGAAGCCGGGACTATGAAACATGGGAACTCGTCTTCTACGTGAATGACCTTTTGTTTGAGGATGAGCTTTTCCACTGCGTGTCTTATAAAAGCGGTAAATTATGATAGAGAATGATCTATACTAATATTGTTAATTTAACTAAAATCATATACCAAAATCTGGTGATATGCAGCTGGTTCCTTAAAACATTTCCAATTAGCCTCGGCTCGTTTCAAGCGACGGACATTAGGATGGGTCACGTGTTACTATTTTTAGAGTTGCTGGGAAGTGATCACTTCCGCATAGATTTTTAATTACACTCCACCCTAATTCAGGGAGGATAGAATCGACAGATCTATTGATGAGTATGAATTGTGATGATGAGTAAAATACGTTGGTTCCTAAAGAACACACATACGGACCAGAGTTAAACAGGAAGCTTTGATTAGGTCGACATCTGGCGTCGCATCGTGAGTCTCCCCCACATCGTGTTGCGAGCGCTAAAATCTCCCACGAGTATGTAAGCCTCAGGAAGCTGATGGCGTCACTGTCAGCGTTGCACTATCGGCGTGTGGGCAGGACAGCCGCCGGAAGCCGTTGTGTCGCTAGCCACTGACGCGTCACATTGGCAAAAGAGTTCTTTTGCAGGCAGGATGCCCGCTTTCGTGCCTCCTTGAAACTTATGACTTCTTTTACTTGAATTGTTACAATTTCCTTCTTTTTGCAGGATGGGCACAACCGCCAGTATGCAGCGTGCTCCCCATCGCAGTTTACACAGTGGAAAGATTTCCCAATATTCCGTGGGGGGCTCATGAGTACTGGTTTTCGCAGAAGCTTGTCGGCCTCGGCAGCTCTGTGAACTGCGGCCGAAACGCTAGCATTTGAAACATCTCACGGATTTGGCACGCATGGCCTAACACGAAGCTTGATGTACCCGGCCTCGATATACTCGGGCAGAATACTTGAGCGGAAAGTATCAAGTGCTTGGTCCGGCCTTCCTTCCTGTCGCGCCCCATCTTAATCTGTTTAATGCCAATGAAGTTCTGCCCACTGAAGCGCTGCAGGAGTTCTGCTTCAGGTGAGCTCCAACGGACGATCGTGAGACTACGCCGCCGCACGTATTCGTTGAACGGTGTGGGGTTACTGTTACTTGGGCGTATCCATATGATTATAGATTGGGTAGCTTGTCGTATTGTTTCTGGTTGCGTAGCTCCAAGAGGAGATCACCGCTTGCCATGCTGTATGCTTTATAACCTGTACCAACAACTTCGGTAAGATACTTAGAAACGAGGAATGGTGAGATTGTGCGCACGGGTTGGTCTAGTTTTTCAGAGTGAATTACATGGAAAAGGGGGGAGGGGGAGTTCTTTTTCAGGACCAAAAAACTCGAAGACATCATTGGTGCGCCCCCTCTTTAAGGAGCGATCAGTTAGTGGAGGGAAAGAAGGAGCCATAAGCGAGTATTTTTCGGCAGTAACGCTAGCCACCCACCGTGGAACCCTAGAACGGGACACTGCAGTACCTGTGAAACAGGTTCTGCAAACGTCAGCGGTACGTTACGACTATAACCGAATGTGACATAACTTAGGTTGGCTACTCACGCAGGGTTAGCCCTTGCTGCCTGGAAAGCTTGAAGGGGAAGCCAGGAGAAGAGAGGAAAAATTTAAAGAGAGAAAGACGAAGGTTGGAGGGAGAGAGAGAGACAGGAAAAGGCAACTACCAATTTTCACAGGGTGTGTCGATCCGGGGGCGCCGTCTACGTGAAGCCGTGGCCAAATGGGTATGTTGCCGCCGTCAAGGGGCCGTAAAGCCGAAACGCCCGGCATCGGCTCAACCCACAGGGTCCTCTTTTCACCGGAGACGGCTAAGCCGCGCCCTTGTTCGCGAGGGTTGTTAACCTCCAAGTTTCTGCCCCACATGTTAGCGCCGATAGAATGCAATGATTGCGCACACACTCGCGCACAAACTCTCTCTCTAATATATATATATATATATATATATATATATATATATATATATATATATATTCAATTCAATTCTTTATTCAACATCGTCATGAGGATGTTGGGTGCATCGACAAAAAGCCAGAAGAAAGGCTTGACAGAGGTCGACGCACCCTACAATGACTTGGCAACAGTATCGCAGTGTATCATACAGCATGTGTAAAGCATACGCAATAACAACATTGACACAAATGAAACGGTATTTGAACATTACAGGCAAAAACAAAAGCAAGCACAAAGCACAATGGCATAAGTGTCAGCAGTACATAAATTAACATCAATTCACAGCACGTTATTTAACGTCTGTGGAAGAATGTATCTAAGCATTTGGCGACCATAATTCGTTCGCGTTTTAGGCACAAACCACGTGAAGCCAGTGCGGGTAGCATACTTAAGTTCCTTGCATTTCAACATTGCCAAGTCTAACATGAATGTATTATTCTGTCTTATACTTGTTTTATACCGCCTTAACAGTAAATTTTCATGCAGTTGGGGAAGGGGGGCGATGCCAAGTGACGCAAAGATCGGTGCGGTATGTTCAAATCTCGAAGCATTAACAATATTTCGAACAATTCTCTTCTGAA
Source organism: Dermacentor variabilis (assembly GCF_050947875.1). Classification (NCBI taxonomy): domain Eukaryota; kingdom Metazoa; phylum Arthropoda; class Arachnida; order Ixodida; family Ixodidae; genus Dermacentor; species Dermacentor variabilis. Next base: position 110,662,523 of record NC_134578.1, on the reverse strand, counting down.
GCATGTGCAGCCGTCTGATATTGGTAAATGACGTGGTGCGCCAGACCAAGATACAGTAATTAACGACTGAAGAAAACAGTGCATTGTACAGCATTTGCTTAACACGCTTCGGTAGGAAATATCGCAGTCGGGACACGATACCAACAACCTTTGACAACTTGCCCCTGACCATTTCAATGTGATCGTCCCACGATAAATTTTCGTTAAAGAAAACACCCAGACTTTTGACCACGGGAACTATTTGAATGGACGACGAACCCATTTCTAAGCAGATCTGTGGAGTAGAAGCAATTTTGTTACGAGGCCTAAATAATACAGCTTTACTTTTTTCTGTGTTTATGATTAGCGAGTTCGATTCAGACCACTCATAAAGTCGGCGCAGACACTCTGTAGCTTGCTGTTCAAGATCTCGTACATGTGCTGCTCGAAAGAACAGAGTGGTATCATCTGCGTAGATCACAAATGTTGGGATCTTACTTAAACAGACTATGTCGTTGACATAAAGGAGGAAGAGCAGAGGTCCCAGAACACTTCCCTGGGGAACGCCAGAAGAAATATGTTTAACATCTGATAGTGCGTTGTTTACTGTTACTTGTTGGACGCGAGAACTGAGGTAGGATCTAATTATGTCAAGACATTTTCCGCGAAAACCATAGTGTTCGAGTTTGGCTAACATTGTTTGGTGATTGATGCGGTCAAACGCTTTCGAGAAATCGATGAAAATGCCAAGAGTGAAAAGCTTTTGCTCAAAGGATTCCAAGATTAGTTCTTTTTGGGTTAGAAGTGCAGTCTCTGTCGAAAAGTTCTTCCTGAAACCGTGCTGGCTTGGCGTTAGTATATTAAATTTCCCACAGAAACTAGACATTCGGGTATACAGTATCTTTTCAAAACACTTTGAGAAAATTGGAAGAATAGAAATTGGGCGATAGTTAAACAACGGTTACTTTAGCAATCTGCATTCGTTTAGGGAACAGTTAGTTAGTTAAATGGGGGTTTAATGGCGCAAAAGCGGCTAAGGCTATGCTGCGCCAAACACGAGGTGTTCTAAAATACAGTTTATAAAGTGAAAGACTATGTTAAGAACCTATATTTTATGTAAAAATCCAGTGTCTTCTAGAAATTTACGGACGTCACATAATGGGACTAGCGGATCATCACCTAAAATTATAGCAGGGTGTAACGGTATGTGTAGTTTATATAATTTGTGCAAAAGTGTTCGTCTATGTGTTTCAATCTGCGTGCATGTGAGTAATATGTGTATAACTGTTAGTGGCTGTTGACATTTCTCGCATGTTGGTGTATCTTCTTTCCTAAGTAGGTAATTGTGTGTGAGGTGTGTGTGCCCAATGCGTAGTCGGCATAAAACCACTTCGATGAACCGCTCCTGATGGTAGCATGACTTCCACTCCCCAACTACGGGTTTCGTGAGATGTAGCTTGTTGTCGGTACAACGGTCCCATTCGCGTTGCCATTTTACCGTTAAGGCTTTTCTAATTGCGCGGATGCTATCTCTATATGGGAGTGTTGTGTTTGTAATGTCTTTGTGTGCTGCCTTCAATGCATATCGATCAGCTGCTTCGTTACCCGGTATCCCAACATGGCTTGGGACCCAGCAGAAACGAATTGACCTCCCGTATTCGTTAAAAGCCACCATGTTTAAAATGTCTCCAATCAGGGGTTCACGCTCAGATTTCAGATGTAGTGCCTTCATTGTGTTAAAGAATCTGTATATATGACTGCATTTATGTGTTTATCAGCGATAATTTTTTTAACAACAACCCATATAGCGAAAACTTCGGCCGTGAAAACAGAGGCGTGTTGTGGCAATCGAATACATTTTTCCCAATTTTCCGTTATGACCCCCACACCCACGTGTTCTTTCGTTTTGGAGCCATCAGTGTAATATTGCACGTTATTTTGATATTTGTTCTGAAGTTCGCGGAATTCTTGTGTAATATGTTCGCGTGGGGTGTCTTTCTTCTTTAAATGTGTTAATGTCCAGTCACACAGCGGTTCAAAGTCGTGCCATGGGGGCAAACGCTTTGGCTTTGTGGCAACCTGGAGCAGTTCGCGTGGAATGTCGTAATCCCGGACATAGTCCTCATATCGCAGGACAAGCGGCTTAATCATGTTCGGTTTATTTGTATAGTGTAGGCGTGAGTTGCATTGTGTGAGGATGTTGTAGCATATGTGTTGTGGTGATGACTGAATTCTTAGTACGTAGGAAAAAGTGAGTAATGCTCTGCGCTGCTGTAATGAGGGTTCATTACACTCAACATATAAACTTTGGACAGGTGACGTTCTGTAGGCGCCACTTGCCAGTCGCAGTCCAAGGTTATGTACTGGATCAAGTCGTTGGATATAGGATTGTCTGGCTGAGCCGTAAACAATGGAGCCGTAGTCTAAAAGGCTACGAACAAGAGACCGGTAATTACGTAAAAGACACGTTCGGTCGGAACCCCAGTGCTTATGAGATAACACTTTGAGGATATTCAATGCTTTATTTGCCTTAACCTTCAGTGCTCTAATGTGGGCAAGGAAGTTTAGTTTTTTGTCGAAGATTACTCCCAAGAATTTATATTCCTGTTTTACCTGCAGCGCAACATCATTCAACTTTAAATCCGGGTCTAAGTACAACCCTCGTTTTTGCGAAAATAGCACTGCAACAGTCTTCTGAGTACAGAAGCGGAAGCCATTTTTCTCAGCCCACACCATTAGTTTATTTATTGTTATCTGGAGCTGCCTTTCACATGTTGGTGAGTTTGAAGCGCGGCAGGCTATTTGCAAGTCATCGACGTATATGGAGTGCATAACAGAAGTGGGAATGACTTTGTTGATAGAGTTCATTTTTACAATAAAGAGTGTTGTGCTAAGTACGCAACCCTGTGGCACGCCGTTTTCTTGGATAAACGTGCGGGAGAGCGCAGTGCCTAGATGGATTTGGAATGTTCTGTTGGATATAAAATCTGCGATACAGTTTAGCATTTTGCCACGGATTCCTAGCGCGGCGAGGTCCCGTAAGATTCCAAACCTCCACGTGGTGTCATACGCTTTTTCTAGATCGAAGAACACTGCCAGGCAGTGCTGTTTGTGTACGAATGCCTCACGTATTTCGTGTTCAAGTCGGACGAGGTGGTCTGTCGTTGAACACCCTTTTTTATAGCCGCACTGATGAGAATCAATGGAGTTCCGTATATGAAGCGTGAAAGTTAATCTGGCATTTACGATACTTTCATATGTTTTCGCCAAACAACTTGTCAGGGCAATGGGTCGAAAGCTGCTTGGGGATGTGGGGGATTTACCTGGTTTTAAAAATGGCACAACTATTGCGTTTTTCCAACTTTTTGGCATGCTTCCAGATTCAAATATTTTGTTAAAAAATTTAAGGAGAACATCTACGGATGCTTGGGACAGGTGTGCGAGCATAGAATAATGGATCCGGTCCGGACCTACTGCAGTTTTCTTGCCAGTACAGAGAACCCTGTTAAGCTCTTGTAACGTAAATGGAGCGTTGTATTCGTCCCTTGACATACAAGTAGTTGGGAGTTTCTCTTTTTCTGCCGACAGTTTGTATTTTAAGAACCTGTTTGTATAATTAGCCGAGCTAGAGACGTTATAGAAATGTTCCCCAAGTATATTCGCTTGTTCTTGTAGTGTTGTCTGAGTGCCTGAAGGTGTGAGTATGGGTATCGTGTATGATGAGTAGTCCCCCTTAAACTTCCTGACCTGGTCCCACATCCTTTTGGATGTGACGGTGCTATTAATTGTAGATACATATTTTCGCCAAGACAATTTTTCCGCCTGTCTCCGAATAAATCGGGCTTTCGCTCTGGCTTATTTGAAATTGAGAAAATTGTTTTGTGTTGGGTATCTGCGTAAAATTCCCCAGGCCTTGTTCTGCTGCTTTTTTGCTACGGTGCATTCACGTGTCCACCAAGGATTCAGGTTTTTCCGAACCACGCCAGAAGACTGCGGAATGGCCTTTTCAGCTGCAGAAATTATGCAATTGGTAAACTTTTCATTAATTTCCTCAATGCTTAGGTCTGTTAAGTTAAGTTCCTCCAGCCTGGCACTTTCTGTAAAAACAGTCCAGTCGGCCATTTGTAACTTCCAGCGGCGTGGTTTATGAGCTATAATGGGTAGTGTTGATGGAAGGTGGATTAAAGCAGGTATATGATCACTGCCATATGGATTCTCCAGTACGTCCCATTTAAGATCGCTAAATATATCCGGAGAGCAAAACGCTAAATCAATGCAGCTAAAATTATGTGAGCTCGTTGAGAAATGAGTTGGCGCACCTGAATTTAAAAGACAGATGTTATTAGTCAAAATAAAATCTTCTATAAGTTGTCCTCTTTGGTCATTCTTATCGCTACCCCAAAGAGTACAGTGAGCATTGAAATCTCCAACTAAAACAAAAGGCTCCGGCAGCTGGTCAATTAAATTTTCTAAATCTCGAGTCGTGAAATGGGTATGGGGAGGGATGTATAACGAACAGATGGTGACAGTCTTAAAAGTTAAAACGGTGGCAGCTACTGCCTCAAAGGCAGTATTTAGTGAAACGTTCCGTGTAGGAATGCCGCCTTGAACGACAATACCGACACCTCCTGATAGACGACTGGAGTGCTCGCGGTCCTTTCTTATGATTGTAAAGCCTGTAAGAAAATTTGTATGCTTTGGTCCTAGGTTCGTTTCTTGAAGGCAGAATGCCACTGGTGATAACTTATTTAAAATGTCCTTGATGTCACCTAGATTGTGAATTAGGCCTCTGCAATTCCAATGAATGATGAAAGCCATGTTATTGGGATTGAAAAAAAGAAACTTGTTTGTGTGAGCTTACGTGTTGTAGGTGACATGTATTTAAAAGCTGATTACTCTTACGAAAGGCGGTAACCGTTCAGGTTACCTTTCCTTTTCTTAGCGAAGGTATAATATGCTTATCCTTCTCTAAGCGCTCCAAGGAACGCGGGTCTTTTGGCGTCAATGACGCAGGGGTTTTCGGATCGACATCCATCGCCTTTCCCGAGGCGCTGGACGATCGAGAGCCAGGCGCCGAGACACGCGTCTCGGGCCGTGGAGTGCGGTTCAACTTAGGGCCCTGCGGCACTGTGGTCTGCTGGGCCGTCTTCGTTGCTGATGGAGCAGCAATGGCTGCAGCCACCAAGGGGGCGGTTGGGGTCTCTACAGGGGTACCGGACGTGGACCCTGTAGATTCCTGAGGCCGGTGTGTCGCTGCCCCCTGCCGCGTCACACTGGCATAGCTTGTTTGAGGTAAGTGTCCTAGTCTTTTCCTCGCTTCGTAGAATGAAATCTTTTCCTTTACTGTGAGTGCAATTATTTCTTTTTCTCTTTTCCAGCAAGGGCAGCTCCGCGAGTAAGCAGGATGATCGCCCTTGCAATTGACACATTGTGCGGGAGCATTACAGTTGTCGGATGGATGGTCGTTGGCACTACACTTCGCGCATGTTTCCTTTCCTCTGCATGATTGAGATGCATGCCCGAACCTCTGGCACTTGAAACACCGCCTTGGGTTGGGTATGTACGGTCTGACGTTGATTTTCAGATATCCAGCGTCGAGTGAACTAGGGACAGTGCTACTACCAAATGTCAAAATCACATGTTTCGTCGGGATCTGTTGGTCATTTCGTCGTAGTGTTATTCTCTGAACCTTAATTACGTTTTGCTCTTGAAATCCTTCGAGTAGCTCTTCGTCGCTGAGGTTCAAGAAGTCTTCTTCAGATATAAGTCCCCTGCTAGTGTTGAGTGAGCGGTGTGGAGAGATTGTTACTTTGATGTCACCGATATTGGTGAGTTCGGCGAGCTTTTCTAGTTGACTTTTCTTGGTCAGTTCAAGGAGGAGGTCTCCGCTAGCCATCTTTGAGGCCTTATAACCCGATCCAATTGTGTTCGCTAGGCATTTCGATACTGTGAATGGTGACAGTTTTCTAACGGTGGTGTTGCCTTCACTATGAAGAACGTGGTATTTCGGAAATGTGTCTTCGCTTGGTTTTACAAAGAACTGGAATGCTGCTTCGGTGCGACCTCTTTTCAGAGGCCGATCTGAAAGTCGCGGGAACGCTTCTGCCATTGGATGGTTTCAAAATTCGGCGGCGGTGGTAGCCACCCACCACGGAGCCCAACAAGGGGACGCTACAGGTTCCAAGAAACCTGCAGACGCCAGCTATACAGCGCCACTATAACCTAATGTATATACCCAAGGTTGAATATATCACACACGGTTAACCCTTGCCGCCAGGAAATACGGAAGTAATAAGAAGTGAAGAGAAGACAGGAAAGATGGGAAAGTGGGAGAGAAAGACGAAGATTGCAGAGGAGGACAGGAAAAGGCGACTGCAGATTTCCTCCAGGTGGGTCAGTCTGGAGGTGCCGTCTATGTGAAGCAGAGGCCAAAGAGGTGTGTTGCCTCCGCCGGGGGGCCTGAAAGGTCCAAACACCCAGCTTCGGCTCAACCTCCAGGATCCCCCTTTCCCCAGACACGGCTAAGCCGCGCACGGCTACACGCGGGAGGGTCCAACCCTCGTGTGCTCGGGTACGTGGTGTCGCAACACACCAAACGCCTGCTTACGCAGACGCCCCTGCGGGGGTTTAGGGAACACTGCATGTTCGAGGCAACAATTAAAAATATGTTCTAGGACTGGGCTTACTATATCGGCTACATATTTTACTGGCTGAATCTTAAGGTCATCTATGTCCCGTGAGCTACTGTTGCGGAGGGTCAAGAGGCAAGCTTCGATTTCGCTGGTGTGCGTTGGCATCAAGAATGCAGTGGAAGGAACTCGCAAGTCAAGGCATTTGACATTCGGGGGGGCACTATTGCTATCTGCGAAAGACACGAAAAAATCATTAAATTTTTCGGCTAATAATTTTCCACCCAGTGGTACGTTGTCTACTAAGACTTCAAGCATGCCGCTGGAATGTGCACCTCGATTCAAAATTTCAGGTATTGTTTTCCATACAAGGTCACTCCTTTTTAACACGTCTGGGTTGAATAACTTTTCCATATACTCTTGTTTTGCTCGGCGTAGAAAAGACGTCACTTTGTTTCTATCAGTCTTAAAACGCGCCAGGTCATCCTGTGATCTGCTTTTGATGAAGCGGTTATAAAGATCGTTTTTTTTGTTTTATCATATGCAGACATTCGGCGCTTACCAAGGGTTTACGAGCCTTACGAGGTTTCTTAAGCGTCTCAAGTGGAAAACTTTGCGCATAAACAGACTTAAATGTGGTAATGAAGGCATTATAAGCGTCCTCTGGATCGCTTTCACGGAGCACAGTACTCCAGTTCACACCTGCAAGTGCTGACCGAAAAGAATTCATTGTGTTTTGGTTTATGCGCCGGTATAGTACCGCAGGAAACATGCGTTGTTTTTGAGGAGTTAAAGAATCTACAAACAAGAATATGGGCAGATGATCACTTATTTGGACATTAATGACTCCTGAGTGAAGACAGTCAACTCGACAGTTAGTAATAAAGACATCAATTGCCGTCGCTGTCTCTAGCCGTGTCGGTTTATTTATGAGATTAGCGAATCCATTGCTGTGTAATATGCAGTCGACTTCATATTTACGCGCAGAAGAAGATAAGAAATCAATATTAAAATCACCACCCAGAACTAGATTAAGGTTGTTTTCCGTGATCCACTGCAGATATTCATCAAGAAAGCGACCAAAATTCGAAACGCTACTTCTGGGTGGTCTGTATATAACAGAAAACACGTTTCTTCCGCTTTGTAATGACAGAATTTTGTAGTCCTCGTGGGTTATAGTGAAGTCGACAAGAATATCGCATTTGAACGTCTTTTCGGTTGCTATCATGACGCCACCACCTCGTTTATCAGTACGATTCTGCACATATGTATTGTAGCCGGGTAGGTGCATAACATCGCTACTGCTTTGATACAAGGTTTCAGTAATCATTATTACGTTGAAACGGAAGCTCAGTGTACAGAAAAATGCTTCTAGCTCATCACCTTTATTGCACAAGGATTGCGCATTAACATGAAAAAAGGACAGAGCTTTGTTTTTCTGAGTAAACGTAGCACAAAGGTCAGAAGGCGACACGGTTGAGCACATGTTAAAGTGCAGTTTGTCAGTCAGTTGTTAGAAAAAAAAATACTTTGCATCTACGCTATCTTATCTAGGTCTTGTACGCAAGTGATGCGCACAATCGCCGACGACTCATTTTTCCTGGCCAGAATGTGCCCATTTTGCGTCCACACAAATTTCCACTTCTGCTCCCTTTTTCGTGCAATTGCCATTCCCAGCAATTTTTTCAGCAGTGGACACAAGTGTTCGTTAACGTACACACAATCTGAACCGCTATAGCCAAGGTTTTCTGCTGCGAGATTGGTCTTCTTCGCTTTCGCTAGCACAGTGTCACGCTTTGCTCGAGTTTTGAATTGCACAATTACATTTGTATTTCTCTTGTTCTTCGTTTGAACCCGGTGGCAAACGTCTATATCACTTTCCAGTATCGGCTCATCGATCATTTCGCCCATTTTTTGCAACATGTTCGGAAGGCTTTCATTTCCCTTTCCTGGAAGTCCCTTAATTTCAATGTTTTTATTCCGGGAATACTGTTCCACACCTGTCAACCTTTGTTCAAGGTCAGAACATCGCGTCTTCAGTTGCTCGCACTCGGATGGCATTGCAGCGTTCTCAGACTTTAGTGCCTTATTTTCCGCTTGTAAGGATGAAACCTTAGCAAGCAAGTCATCAAGCTGTTCACTGCAGTGCTCAACAGATTTAGTTAGTTCTCTCGAGTCGTTGCGTAAGTCGCGTTCTAGTGAGTTACGCATAGCAGCAATCTCCTTTCGAAATTCTTTCCTCAGCTCGTCTCGAACTTTTTCAATTTCATTAGGCATAGCAAAAACACACTAGATACCTGGTACAAGCAGAAAATGTCGACAAAGCAGACAGCGCAATGTCAGAGTCAATATCAAATTGGCAGCAGTGGTAGCAATAAAGCGTAACAATTCGGACGGAACAAGAGTGCTGTAAGCTAACCTGTAAGTAGACAAAGTACGTTGTAAGCGACTGTTCGAATCGCCGCCACTGCTGCCAAGAAGAGGGACCGAGCAGGGGAGCGCCTTTTATACAGCCAAGAAGCCGGTCAGGGCGCTGGTGCAGGAGACCAAGGCGCAGGCTCAGATAACCGGCAGAGACGGTGACTGATGCAGACTGCTTTGTCAGCAGAGGGGCTCCGACGCAGCTGTGCAGGCTTCGGTAGAAACCTTCGGATGAGGCAGAAGTGCTGTAAGTAGGCAAAGTACGTTGTAAGCGACTGTTCGAATCGCCGCCACTGCTGCCAAGAAGAGGGACCGAGCAGGGGAGCGCCTTTTATACAGCCAAGAAGCCGGTCAGGGCGCTGGTGCAGGAGACCAAGGCGCAGGCGCAGATAACCGGCAGAGACGGTGACTGATGCAGACTGCTTTGTCAGCAGAGGGGCTCCGACGCAGCTGTGCAGGCTTCGGTAGAAACCTTCGGATGAGGCAGAAGTGCTGTAAGTAGGCAAAGTACGTTGTAAGCGACTGTTCGAATCGCCGCCACTGCTACCAAGATATATATATATATATATATATATATATATATATACGCACACACACAATATTTACGCTATATTGGAGTCCAACAATTTCATGCCGGAATGTCGCGCCCGATTATCATAATTTATTCGCCACTCCCCCTCGTCATTCGGTTAAATGCAGCAAGCTTATTTTGTGTTTACAAATATGATTAGGCTGTCCCGAAAGACTGTTCATAATACTAAAAGCGCAACGTCAAACATATTGTAACGGGAACTGGCCAGTGGCACCCTTCTCCGCAATACCAGCGTTCATGGCGCACGCCGTATACGCTGCCCCGTTGGTCATCTGCTACAGCCGTTAGCGGCGAAGCACAAAAGACAATTCTCGCTGCCCAAACAGGGGATACGCAATGAAGAAAAATATCACATACGTGGAGAACGCATTCGGTAAGAAAATTTGGCCTCGACTGTATTTTTTATTTCCCGATTTGCAAGCAGAATGCGGCCGCTCTCGAAAGGGTGTGGGGGGTGGGCGAATTTCATACTTTGCCCCTCCACTTCTGTTCAGTGGAGCGCAGTGCCCCCCTCCCCCCTCCCCCCCCCCCGTCAGGAAAGTACGCTCATGCGCCGACGACCATCCACTCTATTCTGAAGTTTTCACCTCTCAGGACATGTAATGCCATTCTCGTTCAAACCGCCCTGCGAGCACAAATGAAACTCGTGCAGCATGGACAATGTGGTGCCGCGAATCACAGAATAATGTGTCTTGAACGCCGGTACCTCTTTATTATTTCTGGTGCAGACTGCCGACTCGTGAATGTGGTGCTATGCATCATAAAGTTTATATTCTAATGTAAAAAAAATTCGAAGTTTCGCCCGAAAGTCGAAGCACCGATTGCGCTAATGAATTAGTGGATAGCTGTACGAAGTTAGGATAGTACATTTAGCCGCCATATAAGCTTGTAAACATTCGCTTACTCATTAAATGAACAATAATAAAATTTGTAAGCGGGACCGAACAAGGACGTAGGAAGAAACAGACAGACATAGACAGCGCTCTTTTTGTGTGTCTGCTTCTTTCTGCGTCCTCGTTCAGTCGCGCTTACACATTCTATCATGGATTCAAGCGAACAAGCCCGCCAGCGTGTTCTAACTAATTTAACCAGCACGGTGACACGCGCGCATAGGTAAGCATCAACACATCTCGCTCGATGAGCGCGGAAACTCGCTGTCAAAATTTTGGAGCGAGGCATCGCGGCAGCAGCAAGTGAAGTGACCTTCAGGCATCTCTCGCTTCAGCGCGAACAAAACGTCGAAAGCACAGCGCATACAAAGCCACCGACACTACACGTACTCTGTAGACATCGCAGATCGCTTTGAATATTATCACGTGGTAGTGACGGTGTTGAAAACAGAAATACGGTGGAATACAAAACTAGCTTTTATTGGGCGAACCTGTGCCCACAAAAACAGGCTACACCTATAGCACAACAATAGCGGCGAACACCGTCGGCGATCGTCGGAAATCTGATCAGCGGGTCAAGCGCGTCGGCTTTTATAGAGCAGTCGTCGAATGTTCCAGACTAATCGTTCGGACCAGCGTGCCTTCCACAAAGTTCTACACCATTTGCGTCAGGTGATGAAATCAGATAATAAGGTTCGGCGACAACGGACAGCGGATGGAAGCATCGGTAACTTTTCAGAAACTTCGGGTACATGCAGGCGTGTCCCATGCTGTGCGATTACATTTGTTAGGCGGCGAAACGTGGTTGCCCGATAAAGATAAGTACACGTGTCAATGCCCCCCTCTTAAAAGCATCGTCACGATGCTACAAATATAAGAGAGCGAAACACAAAAGGACACTTGTTAAACATAAGTAACAAAACAACAAAAAGAAACAAAGTCAGTTACGCATAGCCCTGAAGTTCATTAACGCTGGTAGTACGGCTTGAGTCGCACAACGTGGACTATTTCAGGTCGTGAGCGGCGCCGCTGTAATTGCGAAATGCCGTCTGGCACGACCTCATAGTCACGTGCGCCAATACGTCGGATGATCTTGTACGGTCCGAAATAGCGACGCAAAAGCTTCTCGCTCAGTCCTCGTCGGCGTATAAGGGTCCAAACCCAAACACGGTCACCGGGCTGGTACTCGACGAAGCGTCGTCGGAGGTTGTAGTGTCGGCTGTCGGTCCTCTGCTGGTTCTTGATTCGCAGGCGGGCGAGCTGTCGGGCTTCTTTGGCGCGCTGGAGGTAGGTAGCGACGTCAAGATTTTCCTCGTCAGTGACATGCGGCAGCATGGCGTCGAGCGTCGTCGTCGGGCTCCTGCCGTAAACTAGCTTAAATGGCGTGATCTGTGTTGTTTCTTGCACTGCCGTGTTGTAAGCCAATGTTACGTACGGCAGGACCGCATCCCACGTCTTGTGCTCGACGTCAACGTACATTGCTAGCACGTCGGCGAGGGTCTTGTCCAGGCGCTCCGTGAGACCATTCGTCTGCGGATGGTAGGCAGTTGTCCTCCTGTGACTTGTCTGGCTGTATTGCAGAATGGCTTGCGTGAGCGCTGCTGTAAAAGCCGTTCCTCTGTCGGTGATGAGGACTTCTGGAGCACCATGTCGCAGCAGGATGGTCTCGACGAAAAATTTCGCCACTTCGGCTGCGCTGCCTTTCGGTAGAGCTTTAGTTTCAGCGAAGCGGGTGAGATAGTCCGTCGCCACGACGATCCACTTATTTCCGGATGTTGATGTCGGAAACGGTCCTAACAAGTCCATCCCGATCTGCTGAAAAGGTCGGTAAGGAGGCTTGATCGGCTGTAGTGATCCCGCTGGCCTTGTCGGTGGTGTCTTGCGTCGCTGACAGTCTCTGCATGTCTTGACGTAACGGGCGACATCGCCGGTTAGGTGCGGTCAGTAATACCTTTCCTGTATCCTCGATAGCGTCCGGGAGAAACCGAGGTGCCCAGCGGTCGGATCGTCATGTAGGGCGTGCAGTACTTCTGAACGCAGCGCCGACGGAAGAACAAGAAGGTAGTTGGCGCGGACTGGCGAGAAGTTCTTCACGAGTAGGTTGTTTTGAAGCGTGAACGAAGATAATCCACGCTTAAATGCCCTAGGGACAACGTCGGTGTGCCCTTCGAAATACTCGACTAGGGAATTTAGCTCCGGGTCACGTCGTTGTTGTTCGGCGAAGTCTTCCGCGCTTATTATGCCAAGGAAGGCGTCGTCATCCTCGTCATCTTGCGGCGGCGGGTCAGTGGGGGCGCGTGATAGGCAATCGGCATCTGAGTGTTTTAGTCCGGACTTGTATGTTACAGTGATGTCGTATTCTTGTAGTCTGAGGCTCCACCGTGCCAGTTGTCCTGAAGGGTCCTTTAACTTAGCTAGCCAACACAACGCGTGATGGTCGCTGACCACTTTGAATGGCCTGCCATAGAGGTAAGGGCGAAATTTCGCTGAAGCCCAAACGATGGCGAGGCATTCCTTCTCGTTTGTAGAATTGCCTTCCGCTTTTGACAACGACCGGCTAGCGTAAGCTATCACGTTTTCATGTCCATCTTTTCTCTGGACTAGGACGGCACCGAAGCCTAGGCTACTGGCGTCAGTGTGTATTTCGGTATCGGCGTGCTCGTCGAAGTGCGCAAGTACGGGCGGCGACTGCATGCGTCGTTTGAGTTCTTCAAATGCGTTCAAATGAGTTCTTGAAGTGCGTCGGCCTGCGGCGTTTCCCACTTGAACTCGACGTCATATTTAGTTAGCTTTGTGAGCGGCTCAGCGATGCGTGAAAAGTCCTTGACAAATCGCCTGTAGTAAGCACACATGCCAAGGAATCTACGCACTGCCTTCTTGTCGATGGGCCGCGGGAACTTTGCCATGGCAGCTGTCTTCTGCGGGTCGGGGCGGACTCCAGACTTGCTGATGACGTGGCCTAGGAACAGAAGCTCATCGTAAGGGAATCGGCACTTTTCTGGCTTCAGAGTAAGCCCTGATGACTTGATGGCCTCTAGTACTGTTGCAAGCCGCCTAAGGTGATCATCGAAATTTCCGGCGAAGACAACGACGTCATCCAAGTAAACGAGACAGGTCTGCCACTTTAATCCTGCTAAAACCGTGTCCATCAGGCGTTGGAAAGTTGCAGGCGCCGAGCACAGTCCAAATGGCATAACCTTGAACTGGTAGAGGCCGTCTGGGGTGATGAAGGCGGTCTTTTCGCGATCTCTTTCGTCGACTTCTATTTGCCAATAGCCAGACTTGAGGTCCATCGACGAGAAGTATTTAGCGTTGCAGAGCCGATCCAATGCGTCGTCTATCCGTGGGATGGCGTGTACGTCCTTCTTCGTGATCTTGTTCAGACGATGATAATCGACGCAGAAACGTAGGGTTCCGTAATTTTTCTTCACCAGGACAATAGGGGATGCCCACGGGCTTTTCGACGGCTGGATGATGTCGTCGCGCAGCATTTTGTCGACTTGTTCTCTTATAGCTTCACGTTCTAGCGGCGAAACTCGGTAAGGGCTCTGGCGGAGTGGTCGAGCGCACTCCTCGGTGATTATGCGATGCTTGGCGACTGGTGTTTGTCGAATCCTCGATGACGTCGAAAAGCAGCCTTTGTATCGTCGGAGCAGACTTCTCAGCTGCTGTTGCTTAGCCACGGGGAGACTTGGATTAATGTCGTAGTCTGGTTCGGGAACCATGGTCGTCGGGGTAGATGCGGCGGAAGCCGAGAGGAGCAACGCGTTACTGGTTTCCAGAATTTCCTCGATGTATGCGATCGTCGTGCCCTTGTTGATGTGCTTGAACTCCTGGCTGAAGTTTGTCAGCAACACTTCAGTTTTCCCTCGATGCAGTCGAGCGATCCCTCTTGCGACGCAAATTTCACGGTCTAGCAGTAGACGTTGGTCGCCTTCGATGACGCCTTCTACGTCAGCGGGTGTTCCGGTGCCGACCGAAATAACAATGCTGGAGCGAGGCGGGATGCTCATTGATCTTCGAGCACTCTCAAGGCGTGGTGACTACGCGGGCTCTCCGGCGGCATCGCTTTATCTTCCGACAGCGTTATTGACTTCGACTTCAGGCCGATGATTGCGCCGTGTTGGTCCAGGAAGTCCATACCAGAATGACGTCTCGTGAACACTGTTGGAGGATAACGAAGGTGGCAGGGTAAGTCCGGTCATGAATGGTTATTCTTGCCGTGCAGATTCCAGTCGGCAGATGAGGTGCCAGCCAGCGGTCCGAATTTGAGGGCCTTCCCATGCAGTTTTAACTTTCTTCAACGGCGCGGCGATGGGTCCACTCATGACGGAGTAATCGGCTCCTGTGTCCACTAAAGCGGTGACTGCGTGGCCGTCGAGAAGCCCGTCGAGGTCGGTGGTTCTTTGTCTGGCATTGCAATTAGGTCTTGGCGTCGGATCACTGCTGCGTCGTGTTGAACTGAAGCTGGAACGTTGCGTCAACAAGTCGTCTTTCATCGGTGTAGTCTTGGCTTCCTGACTTCGTCGGGATGGCGGCGTGTCGTTATTACGTCGTCGAGATGGTCTCTTCGTCGTCTTCGTCGGCGACGGAGGGTCTTCGTCAGTTCGACGAACAGCAACCGCACATCCATCGGTTGATGCTTTTAGTTTTCCGGATATGGGCTCGCTGAGCGGCCCCGGGCTGGGCCAGTGTATGGTCGGCGCTTCGGCGACAGATAGCGGCCTGGTGCCGGCGAACGGGACGGTCGTCGACGGCTCCACTGAGTAGCGGCGAGGTAGTCGGCGATGTCACGAGGGCGTTCACCTTCCCGAGGGCGCGGTGCATCGACGGCGAATCCTCGCAATCCCAGGTCGCGGTATGGGCATCGGCGGTACACCTGGCCGGCTTCGCCGCAGTGGTGGCAGTGCGGGCGGTGGTCAGGGGCTCGCCAAATGTCCGTCTTCCTCGCGTAGCTGCGCTGGGCGACGGGTGGGCGTGCTGGCGGCGGCGGCGGCGGCGGTGGACGACGGAATTGCGGCGTTACAGGGACCTGGCGTTGTCGCGGAGGAGGACGTTGACGGCAGGCGACGGCGGCGTAGGTCATCGCTTCCGGCATAGGTTGCGGTGATCGTGGTTGCACCTCAGGGAGTCCAAGCGATCGCTGAACCTCTGTGATGATTTCAGCGATTGGATCCACGTGGGACTGCGTCCTTGGGTAGAACTTCTGCAGCTCCTCCAGTACGACCGCTCTGATAGTCTCGCGTAGATCGTCGGTAGCCAGTGATTGAATCCCGGCGTCGTTTGTAAAGTTCGTGCGACGATCGAATTGCCGGTTTCGGATCTCGAGTGTCTTCTCAATGATCGTCGCCTCACGAAGAAACTCTTCGACGGTTTTCTGTGGGCTTCTTACCATTCCGGGGAAAAGTTCCTCCTTTACACCACGCATCAGTAGGAGGACTTTCTTCTCCTCGGCCATATCCGGGTCGGCGTGGCGGAACAAACGGCTCATTTCCTCCGTAAAGATGGCTACGTTCTCGTTTGGTAGCTGCACTCGGGCGTCCAGCATAGCTTCGGCCCTTTCCTTGCGCACGACGCTTGTAAAGGTGCGCAGGAAGCCGCTACGGAACAGGTCCCACGTTGTCAAGGTCGACTCCCTGTTCTCAAACCACGTTCTGGCGGCGTCTTCTAAGGCGAAGTAGACATGCCGCAGCTTGTCGTCGGAGTCCCAGTTGTTGAGTGTCGCGATTCGTTCGTAGGTCTCCAGCCATGATTCCCGGTCTTCAGTAGCTGCTCCATAGAAGGATGGTGGGTCCCGAGGTTGTTGTAGGATAACGGGGGATGCTGGGGCAGCCAATGGGGTTGTCTTGACCACGATCTTCTTTGACGTCTCAGGTAGAAGTCCGTTCTCTGGGGGCAGTCCTTGTAGTCTGCGGCTAGCACGCTGGTCTTGGGCGATGTTGGTTCTGTCCTCGGGCTTCGGGCTTGGATCGCGGCTTTGCGGGGGCGTTCGGTACGTGAACGCACAAGCACCTTCACCAGATGTCACGTGGTAGTGACGGTGAAGACAGCAATACGGTGGAATACAAAACTAGCTTTTATTGGGCGAACCTGTGCCCACAAAAACAGGCTACACTTATAGCACAACGATAGCGGCTAACACCGTCGGCGATCGTCTGAAATCTGATCAGCGGGTCAAGCGCGTCGGCTTTTATAGAGCAGTCGTCGAATGTTCCAGACTAATTGTTCGGACCCACGTGCCTTCCACAAAGTTCTACACCATTCGCGTCGGGTGATGTAATCAGATGACATATGGTTCGCCGACAACAGACAGCGGATAGAAGCATCGATAACTTTCCAGAAACTTCGGGTACATGCAGGCGCGTCCCACGCTGTGCGATTACATTTGTTAGGCGGCGAAACATAGTTGCCCGATAAAGTACACGTGTCAATATGATGCCCGCGCGTGCGACAACCTTACAATTGCTAGTAAGTACAGCGGGGAGTGGCACTTTCGGAGGCGCCAGACGTTTGCGCACATGCGCTAGTAAGAGCGGGTGCGAGAGAGAAAATGTGGCGGCTTTCGCTCCTTGAATATATGACTGCCTAGGCACTACGGAGAAGTTTCTTAGCGCGTGTTGTATGCGTTTGTCCTTAGGCATACTGGCATTGCGGTTTGGAGTCGAGTTTGTTTACGCTCAGACGCTGGCTGCCGACGCGGCGGAACAGGTGAAAACATCACAGATGCTTCCGTGGGAGCAGCAAGGAGCGTGGAAAAGGCCGCTTCGCATATATTGAAAATCTAGAAGGCAAAGCGCCTTAGCAACCGCGGTTGAACGCGAGTGGCTAAGAGGGCGCCAGTGACGCTCGACGCCCCTGCAACCACAATAAGGATACTGCCGCGGCCCCCTAGCGCGTTTTACGCTAACTTAACCTAACCTAACGAGGCCGAGATAAAGACAATAATGCTCGCGACGTAACCGTTGTAAGAATACCATGCACCACCCTAACGGCTTCTGAACTATCTTAGCCTAACCGAACGTTCACGTAGCCCAACATAAGCCAATAACCCGCACGGCGTAACTGCTGTGAGAATACGCCGCGCCACCCTAACGCCCTTTAAGCTACGCTGACGTAACCTAAGCTAACCTAAAGCTAAGCTAAGCTGACATAACCGAACATGGACGAGACGCAAAGCCAATAATTCTCACGGCATGTCTTCAAGCGTGGTTGCTAAGGGGCTGTGCGTTTATTTCACTCATAGGGGACCACTCAAATGTGCTCCTGAAAAGTCCAGAAGAGCAGGTGCAGCCTCCACTACGGCCCTATCGCATTACGGGAAAATAAGTAATTTTTCTTAAAGGTAGAGTGCCGTAATGCGCGACAAAGTTAAAATCCGGCCTGACTGACTCAGCATCAGCGCCGCACGCGCCAGAAAGTCTGTTCGGCGCACCTTCACACACAGTGATCACCAAATAGGGCGTCAGTGTCCGCTGCTTCACCTGTTTCACCGTGCAAGAAGCCAGCGTCCGAGGGTAAACTCGACCCCTGTCCGCGATTCCGGCAAGCCTAGGGACAAACGCATGCAACACGCTCAAAGAAACTTCTGCCCCATTGTGCCTAAGCAGAGTTACATATTGAAGGAGCAAAGGCCCCAGATTTTCTCTCTCGCGACCGCTCTTACTTGCGCTTGCGCAGAAACGTCCGGCGCTTCGAGAGATTCCACGCCTTGCTTTACCCACAAGCAATTGTTAAAAATTTGGAGGACGCCTCAGCTTCGCCATTAAGACTGGAACGCGACAGCGTTAATGACCCCTTACTGCTTTTCATGCTTCCCGGCAACTGCAGCTTATGTAACCGTAACGTTTACCGGGAAACGCTGGTTGCGAATGCTGTGAGGAGAGGCTTTTTTGCGGCCTCTTGCGTGGGCCAATTTCCTGTTATTGTTTCGCCTTTTATATTTCAGTCTGAGGAGAAGTAACATAAAGGACATGAGCTGTGGGAGTTTTTTTTTTCATTACACCTATTTGTGGACGGCCGTTCTCAACATTGCGAGGAATAACTTTGTACAGAATGAAAGACAAGGTATGAGCAACTTTGTTCGTGGATAAATGGTTTGGTATGCGTGATTCGGAATTTGGTGTGAAATTATTTTTTTCTAGGCGACGTTTGACGCCGGACGCCGGATTTTCTGCGGCACGGGCTCCTTAACGCTGTCGCGTTAAAATGCACGCGGGCGTCCACTGTGGCCACGTCGCAGATTGCTTTCAAGACACACGAGCGCCGGCAACGCCTCCCTACAGCGTCCGCCAAAGGTGTCTACTACGGCGGCCGCGATTCGCCTGGCCAATGCCGTAGTAGACGCCACGGTTTTCTCCACTCTGTACAGAGCGGCGGTCGAGGATTACATCGAGGCACCCTAGTAACCGCCGGAGAAGAACGTCCCTTCTCCCCTGCCTGACCCTCCTGCCTCGCGTGCGACAGGCGAGGGCACGCATTCGGGCCGCGTTCCTCGATTGCACCGCGTTTGCCGGATCACCCTCACATGCTTTGACTCGCACATATTGTATACGGCGCGCGGCAACGGTTTTATCGCCATTGGACTTTATACGCAACCGCACGACGACGCCTACGACATACATGCTCCTGGAGTGTCCATATAATTGCTATCGCAATGGAAACAACCAAACGGTAATGGGGCCAGATTCGCTTTGGCTGCTCGCAGAGTTTTGAAGGGCCGTTCGCGGTACCCAGTTCGGGAGCCGCTCTGCTATATGTGTAAGGTACAAGTATTTACCAATGGTGCTTTGCATCTGCTCGTTAGTGATCTATTCATTGACCTGTTTGGACAGGAACCTGAGATCACTCGGGGCTGTCTTGTAGTCATTAATCATCTCTAATTCGTAGTGGTGTATGTCAAAATATAAAAAGAAGATTTGTTAGAGCTTAGCAGGAAGCTTTATC
The DNA here is from genome assembly GCF_050947875.1 of Dermacentor variabilis. Lineage (NCBI taxonomy): Eukaryota > Metazoa > Arthropoda > Arachnida > Ixodida > Ixodidae > Dermacentor > Dermacentor variabilis. Next base: position 110,643,069 of record NC_134578.1, on the reverse strand, counting down.
TCGCTTTGGACGAAAGTATGTGGAAGAGTAATCTTTATTCCCAGCAGATTTATCGGTACAAATACTGAATAAAATATGAAGCGCCGATCACTTTTGTTTGGCTAAGTCTTTCGAGACAAGCTCCCAACGGAACCAAAGGCTGTCGTCATTGACATACCCTTCACGTTCCAATTCATCTAAGACAAATGAGGACGCTCCTCGCAAATGAAAGCTTTGGTGAGTTGAATGCTCAGGCCTTGCATAGTAATTCAGTTCACCCGAAATTCCTGCCACAATCTGGCGCTGTTTATTTTCCCGTTGATGTATAACGGTCAGCAGAATGTCCTGACTAAACAGCCACTCAATAAACTCGTCCATCACACCTTTGTGGAGCTGAAGAGTAGCATGTAGTAGCACATCATCTCCTTCTTTACTAAGCTCAACTCCGGGTGACACGTGATAGCCGGAAATATAAAGCTTTTCACAAGGGCAATAAATGTAGCCAATAGAAACTGCACTCTCTTTCACTGCTTTGAATGTTTTTACAGAAAACTCGTATCGCTTAACATTAATCGTATCTAAGGCCAGTTCTTTTTGTTTACTTAATGCCCTCGACGCATCTTGCTGCGCAACATCGTGTGATTCACCAATCCCAGCAGCACTTTCTGACAAATTTCTGCAGATTTTTCTCGTGGCATCCTGCAACTCATTTCTAAATGTTTCTTTCAACGTATTGGCACCTTCGCAAGCTTTCTTGAGCACTACGCTGTCAACGACCAAGCATTCCCGGAGTTCCTCTTGCAACGTATTAGGTGGATATGCTTTCAGTACGACTGTTCGCTTAGTGTCTTCTAGAACTTTCCTCAGTGCTTCATTCGAATTACTTGTAATTTCTGCATGCTCACGCAGTTTTTCACCATGACTAGCCACAGCTTCCTGGAGTGCTCCTGAGGCGGATAAGCTAGCTGCAGTTCGTAACGCAATGTTCTCCAGTAGGTTATTTCCTGTTGATATCTCTAGCAGTGTTTCTTGCATTGAGTTCATCCAATGTGAAATCTCATTCAGATGATGACATTGGAAGTTATCACTAATAAATTGGTCCAACCTGTCTTTCAGTTCACCTACTCGCTTGTCTAAGCTTGCCTTCAGAGCTCTAATAATTGCCTTTTGGTCACTATCTGACCCTTCTGGAATTCTAGACATCAGCGGCAACACGTAATCTTTGCATCTGCTCTGGAGATGGGCGCACACGTCACTGCGTAGTACGACCATTGAACATCTAGGGCATGGCGTAGAGTGGTGGCGACATTTTCCCGAAAAATGTTTGTTGAGGTCTGATACAGCTAAAACCGCGTCGCAACCACGTTCCTTGTTCCAGCAGTGTACCTGGAAGAAAAGAAAAAAACTGAGTAATATGCCATGTTAGCCGAAGCTAAATATATTGCAGCGTAGATTTGCTAATGCATTGCAATACGCCTTCAAAGTGTGTCCAACGTTTCAACTTTTGGTAGGGTGGTTAGGCGTGAAAAGGCTGTTCAATATTGTTCTCAGCATAATGGTGCTCTGAATTCGAAGGGGGAAATATTTAATGAGTCAAAGCTCTCACGCGGACATGAATAAATGTTGGTACAAAATATTCACCATACAGCAATCAAATTGGAACAGAAGAATAAAAATGAAAAAAAAACGCGAAAGAATTTTGATGTGAACATAAGTGACAAGCGAAAATGAATAGAGGCACAGTTCCTACTTGAAATCGCTCTAACAATTGTTTTTTCGTGTGAAGAGAATAGTTCGGGATGGGATGATATCTGTCATTAAACTTGTCTCTAATTATCTTTGTTAGCAGTGGTACAAGAAGTTCAGGATAAAACACGGCTATAAATGGACCTAAAACCATTCCAGTAAATATGCGCGAAGTGTACATGTACTGATTGTTGTGTTCACATAGGAGGTTGGGGCCTAGTACTGCACTAGGGTGGCCAATCCTACTCTGGTGAGGGAGTGTGTTACTGGTTCTGGTCACCGGAATCAGGCCACACTCCAGGCCTGCTTATGCAATTTTATCAACACGCGGATTTTTTTTAATCCGGTGGAAACTTGCGCAGCACCGGGATTCAAACCACGGACCTCTTGCACGCGAGGCGGGTGTTCTTCCTCTACGCCACCGCTGCACTTAGAACACATCTACATAGGACAGGCAGTGACTGCGGATCCGGATCATGAGACTGAAATAATCAGAAGAATAAGAATGGGCTGGGGTGCGTTTAGAAGGCATTCTGAGATCATGAGCAGCAGGTTGCCATTATCCCTCAAGAGAAAAGTGTATAACAGCTGTGTCTTACCAGTGCTTACGAAAAGGGTTCTAGTTAAATTGAGGACGACGCAACGAGCTATGGAAAGAAGAATGATACGTGTAACGTTAAGCGATAAGAAAAGAGCAGATTGGGCGAGGAAACAAACGCGAGTTAATGATATCTTAATTGAAATCAAGAAAAAGAAACGGGCATGGGCAGGACACGTAATAAGGAGGAAAGATAACCGATGGTCATTAAGAGTTACGGAATGGATTCCAAGGGAAGGGAAGCGTAGCAGAGGACGCAGAAAGTTAGGTGGGCGGATGAGATTAAGAAGTTTGCAGGGACAACATGGCCACAATTAGTACATTACCAGGGTAGTTGGGGAAGAATGGGAGAGGCCGTTGCCATGCAGTGGGCGTAAACAGGCGGATGATGATGATGATACATGTACTGAACTATGAAAATGACAAGTAAGGTGCGATATAGTCATAATATATGTTCCGAAGTGATCAAAAGGTAAATAAAGACTTAACCGGGTTTACTCACACGCAGGTAAGCCCGGTCTCGTCGTCAGTGACCTGGTATAGCTTCTAAGAGTCAGTTTGCTGTCTGATTTCATTTTGGTGCTAATATATGCATAAGCGCTCTGCTCGGAGATTATTCCGTCCACATTACTGAGTAGGTGTTTCGGATCGTCAACTTTGTCGAGGAACTGGGGTCTACAGGTGCGGCACGTCTTATGAAGCACACCCAGTTTTTCAGTAACTGCGTGAACGTCTGCGTTTCTCCGTCCATGCAAGCACACCCCAATATCCATAGGATTTGAACATTTGCCCATTTTCTTAAGATTGATTTATAGGTTTGTAGGCTACATCATCATCTGTACTACGCGCCAATAATTTGGCCACAACTTCGTGCGCGTCCGTAAACTACCGATAAATATGGGCGTATTAAGGGTATTTGGGGCTGGTCCAGCTGCTACGAGCAGCTTTTTCTCCCACTTTACCCCCGCAAAGCTGTATTTAGTTTTTGTAGAAATAAAGCATACATGCATACATACATACATACATACACACTGTTGTACGATGCGTCCCATCTCAATGCGAGTTGTGTTGACCGCTCCCCATATGGCTAACATCTGCCTGTAAAGTTGCACATCCGGGATGCTGACATGTGTGACAGCCATTATCTTGGGTTGCAGATGTGCTAATACAGATGGGCTATTTTGTTTCTCATTGCAGCATCTGTGTAGGTGTTATTTCTGTACTGCAGCCTTCCAAAAAAGTGTCCGTCGATTACGATACGCCCCCAATGCATGGTTCACTGACGTATTTGCATTTCGCCCACATCGTAATGCAATAGCCGCGGCCGGGATTCTATTCCGCGCCCTTAGGCTTAGCAGTGCAACACCAAGCCACTACGCCACCAAGTCGGGGGGCGTGGAGCGACAGCAAGCAAGTGAACAAGCGCGCGAGTTGATACACTGATAAGGAAGAAAGAATAAATGGTCTGGTCCGGAACAGCGCTGTCACTGGTTTCCATAATAAGAGCCACTGGAAGTGATGCGGCCAGTTGCCTAGACAACGAACCTAATGACGCGATGATGACACATCAAGAAAATATAGGGGGCATCTTACCACCAAACTAGTATTGAACACGCCAGAGAAATGTCCAGTAGCAAAAAAAAAAAAAAGCACCATTCATGGGAAATTTGTCTGCATCTGCAAATTATCTGTCGAAATGACAGCATCCGTCCCCAGTCTCCTGCTTGGGAATTCTAAAGGAAGCAAAAACAAAAAAAAAAGATCCCAGGCCGCTTAAGCATTTATGGTTTATGAGTGCGAAAGCATTAATGTCTAATTGAACAGCGCTGAGCGATCCTCGCAGTTTTGTGCCGCGACTAATGTACCCTAGCGGTACGTGTTGCCCGAGCGAACAAGCAGCAGCAGCAGCCTGCGATGCTGGCTCTGGAACAGCGCGCCGGATTCTGAGAGCGGGAGCGAGGGCGAAGTGGTGTTGCCACGATTCCTGGGCCCTTACGCAACACCGTGGGCGCTAACGGGGCAGCAGGTGGTCCCGTTCACCCGCGTTGCTCCGTCGAGGCGCGCTCGTGACGCGACGTCGCAGCCTATGGGGTTTAGGCGCCATTTCGCTGATACACGCTACACAGGCTGGCTTTCTGGTTCAGTGGGCCATTTCACGAGTTCGCATCAGAAGGGGCCTCAAGCAGTGGCGTAGCTAGAAATCTCGTGCGCGGTGGGGGGGGGGGGGGGGGGGGGCTCACTTTGCCGCTCGGCCTATTCCTTATAGAAATCGTCGAGGGATCGAATACATTAAACATTACTAATAACTGCGTTGCCATAGCCAAAGATGCTGCAAACGAATTCTTCAACGCTATGCACTACCAAGACATGTGCAATGTGTAATTTTCATAAAAGAATGTACTCGTTTGTCTCAAAAATTGTGCCAGAAATAACTGATATCAATACTTCTATGTTTTGTGTATACTTAACAAATAAAGCTATTATCACATGAACTTTACAAATGTATCACTTTCAAACCAGCAAAGCAGTGCATGCCGCTGCTATGAAAAATGTAAAGGCCATGAAATGAAGAAGTTGAGGACCAATATTTTAATAAAACTGTGTTAGCCTCCCTGCCTTTCTTTCATTTGCAGCTCTCTCTCTCTCTGTCATTCAAGAACCCTGTTTACATTTTTGTACATATGCAAGACAAGGGGAAAATCTCAGTGACGCTGTCCTTTGTTAGAATGTATTGTGCAGGAGCAGCTGTCACCGGTCGTGTATTGTAATGGCTCCGAAATTATAGTCGCAATAGAGAGCACATATAAAAAGCAGAGCGACAGAGGAATGGGGAAAGGCAGGGAGGTGAACCAGAGGAGAAGATCCGGTTTGTTATCCTACGCTGGAGAAAGAGGGGAAGGGGAGGTAAAGTCATAACAAATTAGAGATAAAGAAAGAAAGGTGCATAGACATGCAATCACAGTCGGTCAGTGTCGCCGCATACTATCACCGCACAGCACAATAGCGCTTTCAGCAGTATGAACATCCGTTCATGCTACAGCTACTTGTCCAATTCTGTTGCCCTTAAAAACTGCAACAGTGCCCTCGTCTCCATCTGCTGCGATGGCTTGTGATTGCGGCATATTAAAATAAGTTGCTCTGTAAGAGGTCTTCGGTCAAAGCGCGCCATCGCGTTTGCGAGCGATCGTCTCTGTAAATTGTAGCGAGTACAGTCACAGAGAAGGTGTTGAAGAGTCTCCTCGTTACCACAGTCATCACATGAGGCGTCGTCGGTCCATCCGATTCGGAAAGCAAAATACTTGGTGAACGCCACCCCTAGCCATATTCGACAAAGCGGAGTAGCTTCGCGACGGCAGAGTCTAGCTGGAATGCAAACGCGTAGAGAAAAGTCTACGTTGTGCAGCCGGTTGTTTTGTAAACTTCCTGCATTCCACAAGAAGAACGGGATATCACGGCTGAGCATTCGAAGTTATCTAGCGGCATCTGTCTTTGATAATGGTATCGGCTTCTCATCGTCACCTTGAAGAGCCGACCGAGCAGCGCTATCGGCGTGTTCGCCTCCCTATGATGCCGCATTGACTTGGAAGCCGCTGAAATGTCACGTGGTGTTCTTTCTCAGGCAAGGTATGGATTAGTTCTCTAATCTCTAATGCCAGTTCTTCGTGTGGTCCACGCCGCAGGGCTGACAGTAAAGGCTGCAGCGTTGTCTTCGAGTCGCTGAATAATAACCACCTTCGAGGTTGTTCTTGGCTGACGAGACAAAGTGCAGCGCGAAGATATGCAAGTTCCACAGCCATCGGTGTCGTTTGGTTACATGTCTTGAAACTGATGGGGGTGGCTGTCGCTGGGAAAACCACGGCTCCAGAGGAACACTGGAGAGTTTCCAATCCATCAGTTTAAATATGTACGTGGTCGGCGTACCTCTCGTGCCAACGGAACAGAGCTAGTTGTTTAGGAGCAGGTGTTGACAGCTAAGATTTTTTCCTGATTCCTGGTATCGTGAGGTGCACTGCAGGTCGAGCCAAACACCATGGAGGAATCGATGGCTTAGTTGCGGGGGTGAAGCCTGATAGGAGTTCTGTAAAATATAAGAGGGCGAATCAAATGACACTGGGCCAACGCAAATATGTGACAAGCAGCGCAGTTTATTTAAAAGTAGTCTCCATGAGAATTTAGACATTTGTCCCACAGACTAACGAGTCGCATGATTCCCGTCTCATAGAACTCCTTGGGTTGCTGCTTCAAAAAGTCTGTAGCTGACTTTCATGTCATCGTCCGACACGAATCCGGTTCCATTGAGCTGTTTCTTCAAATGCTTCAAAATGTGGAAGTCGTGAGGCGACAGGTCTGTGCTGTATGGCGGATGTTGCAGCGTTTCCCACTTGAAATTGGCCAGTTTTGTATGAACTACATCAGTGACGCGGAGACGGGCACTGTCGTGGAGTAAGATGACCCCATTCCTCAATTTTCCACGTCGTTTGTACTTGATTGCGACACACAGCCTATCCGACGTTTCACGATATCGGAAACAATCGATAGCCTCTCCAGGCTTAGCAAATTCGATCAGTAATGGCCCTTGACGATCGAAAGAAAAGTCATCATCTTTCCAGCAGAAATGACGGCCTTTGCTTTTCTTGGGGTTGGTTAATAGTAAGCTTTGCCGTCGTGTTTCAGATTCATAGTAGTGGCACCATGATTCGTCCCGAGTCACAAGTGCAGTAAAAAATTCCTCACCCTCATCGTGGTACTGGTTGGATGAGTCAAGGCAGCACCGAACCTCTCCGTTTTCTGGCGGCGGTTCAAAATCTTGGGTATCCATTTCGCACACAAGAGCTGAAAACCGAGATGTTCATGAATTGTGGTGTGACCCGAACCGTGATTGATGTTCACCCGGCCTGCCGATTCATCGATGCTTATCCTCCGTTCTTGTCTAACCAGCCTTTGCAATTTTGTTGGGGGTGATGGCTCGGTGGCTTTGGCCCGGTCTTGGATCGTCTTTGCAACTTTCACGTCCTTCTTTGAACCGTTTGCTCCAACGCTTCACAGTGGCCAATGAAATGCAATGTTCAACGTACACGGCAGCCACATGGCGACTAATTTCTTTTTGGGAAACATCTTCATCTGTCAAAAATCTCACGACACCACGCTGTTCAACTTTTGGAGTTTCAATTATGTCACACAACAATTAAAGAACCTTGATCCTCACACCTGCGCGTCCCTTTTGTAAATAAGAGATGCCTCTGTGTCACGTGCATGCCTCGCAGATAATGAACCATTATTGCGCAGGGTGGGTTGGCTCACTTTCATTTGACTCGCCTTCGTACGTTAGAAATGCAAAGATACAACGGTATCTACAAATGCGAAGATACAGCTTGATAAAGGGCAAAAGCATGTCACTGGAAACAAAGTTCACTGCACGTATATACAAAACGTCGCAACAAGATAATTAAATATACGTATAAGCGATATATCTACGTATATAAGAAAAAGTCACTATGTATGATGCGTCAAACAAGGCATATAAACATGATGCGCAATCACAGATCACAGCCCCCCCTCCTCCATTCACTCCCCCGATGTATGGAGCGTGACATAAGGCGGCGCGCTTCCTCCCCGCTTTTCTCATTTGCGCACACAAGACTGAGCCACCATTGTCGGCTCACTCATGCGCCTCGCCCTTACGCTTTCACTCGCACATACAGCATGCGGCGCGCGGTCACTATGTTACCACCCTGGACATTATATGGAACATGAGGGCGACGGCAGGAATGCACCTGGAGTGTCCATATAACTGCTTTCAGTATAATATAATAAGAGTATCCGGCAACCGAAGCGTCCCCTGACCCATTACTTTCCGCAAAAGAAGTAATAAAATCGAACTTTCACCGTGCGAGAATTCGCTGCGCCGCAACAGTCTCTTCTTTTTTTGTGTGTGTGGCGCGGGGGGCGCTGAAATGAAATAACGCAAAGCATGTTGGCTACAATCGAATGCCTACCTTGGGCACCTAGTGTGGCTACCGAAGGAACATCGAAAAAATAAACGTGAGACGCATGGCCCAAGGAGAACTATACACATACTGCTCGGTATCCTACACCGGCGAGACAAAATTTTCCGGCGGAGAGGTTGCGCTCAAGTGAACGCGTTGCAATCCGTCGAGTCCCCGTAGTCATCGCGGCGAGCGACCATGCATTGTTTATTTTTCTCGTCTGCTAGCCAGAAAGCGTTCAAAACTCTGCCAGGCAAAAATCCACTCGGCCAGAGAAAAACGAACGCGCCTCGAATTACGCCGCGCGGTGGTCGATGCAGCCTGAGGAAAACGCATGTTCTCTGGCTGGTTCGGCAGCCCGCAAGTAGCGAGAACAAAAAAAAAAAAAGAGGCTTAGTGTGTCCTCGCGAATAGAAGTCCAAGTAGAAAAATAAATAAGAACGTAGCTTTGCTGCCTTTAGTGTCTTGACATGGATGCCTTGGCGCAGGGCAAAAAAAAAAAAGAAAGTGCATATTCTTTTCTGTGACATGGGCGGCACAAATGAACCACCACAACGATTCGTCTCATCGGACCTCGCTGCGTGCTTTGTCAACTTGTCTAATAGTGTGTTGATTTGGCTTCTCCCGTAGTACGGTGCGATGTACGTCTTTAGAAAAGTAAACGCACCTTTGGCCTTATGTTTATAACAACATTAAACCCACGTGGTTCGGCATTGAAAATCTAAAGCACGACTTTGGAAATGTCAACGCACCTTTCGCATCAAAAGTTGATGAGAACTTTATACCCACAAAGTTTCAGAATTGAAATCCAAGCGCTCCCTAGATTTCGCGGCCTCCGCAAGATGCCGCGACGAGCCCACTCGCCTTCCAAAGGCCTTTGAAACTTTGTGCTCGGATGGAGCTCCTTGCGTTACGATATGCTACTCTCGGTCCATGGGCGTTGCCGCAAAAATCCAGCCTGATTTCGCAACGTTCGCTTCAAACTGTCTTTTTGAGCATGAAAAGGACATTCTGGACAAAATCAAGCATGATTTCCGGCGTCGTGGTTGTGTTGGTCGGCGGCACATGACAGCGCAAAAAAATTTCGGGGGGGGGGGGCGAAGCTCCATAAGCCCCCCCTCCTCTGGCTATGCCCCTGGCCTCAAGGAAGGATGATGTGCACGCGCGTGCGTGCGTGATCCACTGCTCCGTCCTTGCATATTACATCTACTTGTCCCAAGGCTAGGAAAACCACGGTAGGGGAAGTGGCAACCACAAATCTTAACTTTCGCAATCTTCATACTTGCGTTAAGTCAATAGCCTGATGATAAGGAAAGCAGCTACACCCCCTGCAATGACAGTGCACGTGTTGTCACGTTATTCACGCTGCTCACCTTTCTGCTTAATACACTGAAGCATTAGAAGACGGCATAAGGTCTGCAAGCTAGTCTTCTCCCAACACCGCCCCTCCTCCTCTTCGGAAACTACCTGTGCGCTGACTTTGGGCAAACAGATCCTGCACACAATTGCCGGAAAATTCACGTGAGTGTTTTGGGGTAGACTTTAACGACGCCCTCAACACGATCGGCCCGTGTCAAGCACTACGCTCTCCTCCGTCGCGCTAAGTCCGCATGCGAGGCGGCTAGAAATTACCGCTTGGCTATGACGTGGTTCGGGCTTACTTTCCAATACGCATCATTTATAATACAACGAAGCTGTTTGTGTTACTAGAAGGGTTAAACAAAAGCTACGTGCTTAGTTTCCAGACTGTTTGAGAGAAAAAAAAAGGACACCACTGAAGACGTTTATAGATTATTTTACGGAGAGCTGCTGGGCTACTACGGTCAGCAGGAGAAAGAAGAGAGGGGCAGCAGAGGGTTTACGAGACAACAAAGACAATTCATCTGTATACATGTAACGCTACCTACATGGTCCAATCGACCGAAGTATATCCTACATAAATAAAGTAATAAATAAATACCGGCCAACAAGAAATCCGCGCACCCTTCACCACTTCCGTTTCTGCTAACTGGCGGTGGTCGTTCTTACAGTGAACTGTTCATGTTGTTCATGCACAGTGAATGTATTCACTTGCTTGTATTCTTTCTCCTGTGTCCTGGATAACGGCTTCAGTGCTGAACACGCTGCTCATCTCATCCGGTCAGCTCTCGGTTAGTGTAGGATGGGGCCAGCGAAACAGAAACGTATCGCGGATAGTTTGCGCGGAAAACAGGCTACTACGATGGCTCAATGTCGTTGGGATTATATTTCTGCCACATAGCTTTCCCATGAACGTCGTGGTAAGTCTTGAGCGATTTTTTTTATTTATTTAGAGAATACCGCAGGCCACCAGGAGGCCCTAGCAGGAGTGGATATAAATACATTCAATTGATACAAAAATACTTGCAATTCAGATGCATCAACAACCGCGTCGAAGTGACTGAAGAACGAGTTATGCGCTGAATCTCGGAAATATCTACGGATGGGGAGTAAGTGCTCAGTTGTGAATAACTCATGCTATAAAGAAGTGGGAAGACATTGGAGGGCTCCTCACCGCGCTACGTAGGATAGTATTGTTTATTTGGTTCGGAAGCATGCGCTAATCTGCCTCTGACCGCGTCAAGGGACGCGGGACCAAGAAAGTATAGAGAAATTCTAAAGGATGATGATGATGATGATGATGATGATGATATGTGGTGTTTAGTGGCGTAAGGGCAAGTTGTGGCAAAAGCGTGCCACGCAAGTAGGGATGTCGTGCCAATGGTTTGTGAATGAGATGGATAGGTGAATTGCGATAGGTAGGTGTTACTTGGCTATAAAAGAGCCTAAAGCTCAGTCGCTGTAAAGAGCGTAATGTACAGGTATTCAAACAATGGCAATAAGAAATGGTGTATCCTGTGATCATACAAGTTATATTACTAAATAATTATCTACTAAGCTATATGGTAGCAGCAGCACTCGTACCTCACTGGTGAGCCGTTCAATACAAGGGCTCGGAGGTTCGTACTTTACTGTAACATTATCGCAGCAGCAGCATCCTATAATGGGAGGATGTGCTACGTATACCTTGCGCTGATAATATGGAGCGTCCCAAGATCGCGTAAAAACGCTAAAACTGACTCATTGTCAAATAGTGGATCAATGTCTAAAAACATTGCCGGATGGAGGGGAATATGCTGATTGTATGCAAGGGCAAAGTACCGTTTTCTTTGACTTTCTCCTTCCCGACATATTAACAAGACATGTAGGACCGTTAGCGTCTTGCCGCATTTATCGCATACAGGAGGATCCTTACCGGTTAATAAGTACGAGTGAGTGCTATACGCACGGCCTATCCTGAGACGGCAAAAAGTAACTTGTTTGTCGAATTTTTGTTTTTGGTGGCCAGTTTCCTACGTTTGGCTTAAAAATTTACAGGATGCTTACGCTTCGCCTTTGAGAGTGGAAGGCGATAGCATTCAAAGATCCCCGACTGCTTCTCACGCTTCCCGGCAACTGAAGCGTATGTAAACCGTAATCTTACAGGGCCTTTCACCAGACCCCAGACCAAATTTTGGTTATACGCTGGAAGTTGTTACGTGTCCTCACTCTCAGACAAAGGTACACCCTTTGGGGTGCGTATCTCCCACACAACGATAATCTTCATCTGCCTTGCTTGCGTTTCCTTTCTTGAAAAGAACGCGCCCGCTACTTTCCTGTCGGTCATGCTGATAACGCGCATGCCGTTCGCACTGGTAAGTGCCGGGCTCGCAGAGTTAAAGAAAGGAAATGCGGACAAGACAGATGACGATTATTGTTGTGTGGCAAGATACGACCCAAAGGGTGTAATTTTGTATTAGAGTGCTCTAGGGAGCGTTCTGCCGCCAAAGTGCTTCAAATGGGTTCATTAATAGCCGAGATAGAAACATGTCAGTGTCGCGAATCCATGGTTTCAGAGGTGGGCTCCACTGCCAAGGAAGTCGCTCTCTCCACTCACCTTGTCTAGCCTTCACAAGCGAAATTTCTTCCCGGCGTTCTCTCATACCGGACCTCAAGGATCGCGTGACGCATACGTCACAGGCCCCGCCTTCATCATTTTTTCTCCTCGCTTTCTTTTTTTTTGCGCTAAGCACTTCCACTGACGGCGTCGCGCGCGAGATGTTTCGTTCGCGCAGCGCACGATTTTGCGCGCTGTGAACAAGGAAACATGAGTAGCGATATAATTAAGCGCTACAAGAATACTGAGGCAGAACAAGCGGATCGCAGAGCGTGATCACGCGCTAGAACACGGTAGAAAATGGCATAGTTTTGGTACCTGCGCACGTGACCGCACGACCGCGGGAACAAGCAGACGAAGCGGAAGTACATCTCTCGTGCCTCGGTGCGAAGTAATACAAAAAGCACGCAGACATTCCGTTTGCGTGTTTTATTATTTCTGTAAACTTCAATTCGTCAATTCAAGCAACAGATCGCACAGCTAACAGTTGTCTTGAATAATTCTTGAAGTCACGTGTCACCACGAGCGACGTCACAGGTGGAGGCACACGAGTACGTCATACTCCGGCTTGGAGCGCGGCGGCCCCGTAGAGAAGGAAAAACGGCGTTCGTTTTGAAGTTTGAGATGTTTCCGCGGCGCGTAGCGATGTAATACTTTGCAGACAGGATCGTTATCGCGCAATGTATGCTCTGCGCTTGTCAGCTCAAGATGGCCACACCTGGTGAGGGGCCCTTTAATGCCTTGAAGGCATGCTGCCCTCTGCGATTTAGTCGAGAGATGCAAGTGACACTTTCAAGCTTATGCTTTCTTGATTGATTTGCTACTTTTGACATTCATGATGGCAAATACGAACTGTCATTGTGGCACATTATGTAATATAGCAGTCAGCTGCTAAGGTCAGATCTTAGCTACGATCCTCGCAAAGTGCACTTGTTCGAGCATGCGCAGGGCAAATTAAAGGGCAACGCTTTCATAGCGTTGTCCCTTTAATTTGATCCCGAAAAAAAATAAGCTGATATTTACGATACTAGGAATTGCGAAATGTGAGCGTATCGTGTTTCACAGCGGCCGCCAAACCTACGCCCGCTCACCTAGCATGGGCGTCTTGCGCTGGAGTTTGACGTATAGTAGCGGCGCCTGGTGGCGACACACGAAACATTATCTGGGTAGTACCGGCTTGGGTAGTATTGAGCCCTGGCTGTGGCGAAGCACGTTTCTAGCCCGAGCTTTGCGTCGATTCGCACTTTTTTCTGCCCTGTTGCGAGTGCGAAAAGGCTCGTCACTTCTCACAGACCACGCCGACCACGCTGCGAGCTAGCCGCAGCTTGTAGTTTAACGAAAACGGACTCTCCGTGAGACGTAATGCTGGAAGCAGAAGGAATCGGTGACGCCGATCCGGAGAGACCTAGCTCAGTCTCAAAAAAGCGTCACCGTCGTTACTTCTGCGTCGTGGGCTGCCATGAACAAGAAAGCCTGAATCCCAACATCAGATTCTGCGGCTTTCCTTCAAGGCCTCACGAAGCGGAGCGTCGGGCGCGCTGGATAGCTGCAATTCGTCTCGCTGGGTAAGCGAAACTTCGCGCCATGCTGACTGCTTCGCCTGTCTTGAAGCTTGCTTATCTGCGTTGCAAAATTCGGTCTTTGCACCTACAGTGCCGACGGGAGACCGACATAGCAGCAGGAATGGCTGGCGATTCAAGATTCGAGACCCGGCCACAGCGACAATTAACAATTCGACTGGTGCGAAGTGGTGACGTGACCACAGGTGTGTGCAAATGAGCACAAATGGTCAGGCTGATTCGGCGACAGTTCACTACTCCACTACGAGCAGCACAGGTTAGAGAGTTAAATGTGCTCATCCTTGACCTCAAGCCAGCACGTTGAGGCAGCGCAACAAGGTAGTATTGATTGCAGCACATCGATGTTCGAGCGCTGTCGTTAAAAGCTACATCAAGTGAGCAGCGCACGAGCTCGCGCTGCAGCGCGATTCGCACGTACGTTACTGCGAGCTCATATGCATTGCATCAGTTATTTATCAATTGCTAAAGGGTCAGATGACCGCTACTACATTGCAAGCATAACTACTTGTCTAGCGGCATGCAGTCAACAAAGGTTACAGGAGGCCGGCCGTTTTGCGGCATGTGGAAATACCGCTGCCGTCGCGGCGCGTACGATCGTGCGCTCGAGCAGTTCCGTACACATGATGTCTGCTTATCGGTGCTGCGACTTCATTTAGAGCAAGCATTTCCTCGCGTTTGTGCGCCTGAATCTAGCAGCGTGCAAACCGCACCTGAAGTTCAACTTCGTACGCGACTCGCTTCACTTGCGATTGACACCGCGCTGAAACTTCGCCGCTTATTTCTTGAACGGCGTACACGTATTCGGCGTTGCATAATTTATTGCCTTTACGCAGCGTGGCCCACCTGAAAAAATATTCGGCGCCCGATATTCGCTGCAAGCCGTGGTACAACAAAACCGAAAGTGGCGGGTCCACATTGTAAACGTGCTTTCCGAAGCAGACGACCGAGCTTTAGTACTCCCCAGTTCAGGACAGAGGGCGCTTTTTAGCACCATTTTCGCAGCGCCCCCTGGGCAATGCAAGGGCCTCATACCCTGTAAACGGCATGATAGCCGGTGGGGCGGCTTCCATTACCCCACCGTTACGTTCTCGCCGCGCTGGCCGGACTAGTTTTCCACGTGTGCTGTTATCAAAGGATGCTGGACAGTAAGAGCTGGTCCTTCTAAATAGGTCGCGGAAAGCGTGCCATAACATATCGCCAGAGATATCTAAGTGGTACACGATTGAAGCGCGACTAGGTGAGGGGGGAGGGGCAAACACAAACTAGAAAACCTATGCGAAAAAAAATATCGAAAATTTGGAATCAGATTATGTACTGCCATACGAGTACATATTATGTTTTGAATGTGTTTGCTGTACTAAAACAACACATGCTAATATTTTTTTCGGAACTTATTAGTTGGTTTTTGGGGACCTCTACCAACCAGTGATTCTGGCGCAAGACTTGGCAGCACTGTGCAAACCAGCTATTGCGTCGTGCGGAATAGCCTTGCTCACTTCACCGCAGCGGTTTGATCCGAGTTTTTTTATTTGCTCACGTGTTTTTCAAAGTGTGGCGTGCAGTTGACTTCAAAATTTTGTCTGACCTAGCACACGGTATTCATTGATAAAAGGTCTGAGTGCAGGTTTTTTGTTATCGTGCAATGTCTCGCTGCGGAATCCGACGCAGTTAGTGTCGTCGTGACGTTAAATGCAGAACGCTCCGCGAAGAAACGTCGAGCTATGTTCCTTAACAAAGGCTTTGAGTGCCCGATGGGCAGCAAAATTAGTAAGTCGAATGTTTTCTAAAACATGATGCGAGGCAGCGTTGTCTTGCCTGATAAATGTTGGACATGAATACATGTTGTCGCGCGGAATTGCGAGTGATTCTGTGAAAATGTTTCGCATATTTTGCTAAACATTACGACTGTGTGCTGGCCATAGTGCTTTTCATCCATTGAAGCATCTTTTGTTTGGACAAATATATTGGTTGTAGCATTCTATATGAATAATAGTGAAGCTGCTTTTTAAACCACTGTGGCACTGTATTTATTTTCATCATATTCGCTCACCTTCATAAGGAACCTACTCGAGCAATTGCCTTCGATAACAGCCCAATTATGTTCACCATTTAGGCAAACGCCACTCCAATTGTTTAATGACACGCTGGCGTTTTAGCTGAGGCGAGTCGCAAGCTCGCATTAGCCTCGAAAGAAAAATAATTGTTGGCGCAGCGGACGAAATGCAGGTCGCTAAAGAAATTCAAACATTCGCGACCAGGCAGCATGAGATCTTGACGTCACTGCGATTTCCGGTTGTGACAATTCCCCATTGTGTGATTTCCGATTTTGACGTCACTATGTTTGGGTTGCTGTTAGTTGTCTCCCCGATATGTAGAGGGCGGCGGTTGCACCGAACAGCTGCCATGAGCAACGACTTAAGAGGAAAAAGCGAAATCAGAAAAGAAACAAATTAGTATAACTCAAAGGGAAGCTCATTATTTTTCGAAGCAAGATAAGGATGCTTCGAAGATAAGGATGCTAAGACAGGGACGCATCTATAACGCGAGATATAAGCAGGAAGACGAAGCATGTGCTTGCTGTGGTAAAGCTGGGGAAACGAAGGAGCACCATGGAGCATGTTTTGTTAGAATGTCAAGACATGTGCCCAGCGGTCGAGTCAGGCATTACTGGCATGCATCCTTGAAGCCTTTGGGTTTAGCGAGAGCAGGGGAAAAGTAAAAATGTCCGCAATAGACATTAATAAGAGGCGACTGGAAGACTGATGGATGAAAATAGGGAAACAAAACATGGAGACGTACAAAAGCAAAGTTCACAATAGGGGGTCAGAAAATGTGGTTGTGGAAGTTCGACATGTTTGTTTTTTTCTTTAACCTAAGTAGGACATTAGGCAACATAACAGCAAGAGCTTGGCGGCGCAACCCACCGCACCGTTGCAAAGGGGACGCTCATAACATCCATCCATCCATCCATCCATCCATCCATCCATCCATCCATCCCATTTTCTTGAGACGTGGGCTTCTATGGAAGCTTCGCTACTAGTTGACACATATGTTCAGCAAAAGATATGCTTCCCTCGCCCTCTTTATACTCGGCGAGAACGAGCGGCGGCGCTCGCCGACGGTGGCAGCACCGTTACAGCGGAGCGCAGCCGCTCCGCGACCGTTCATAGCGGCCTTAAGTTTTTTCAGCAAAACTGTACGTTTTCCACGACCGATGTAATTGGGACAGCACGTTGCCCTTCTTGGCCTTCGCCTATAATTCGTCGCGTAATGAGACCGTTGGCTTTTCACCGTTTTACAGTCTATATTCGGCCGCTACCCTTCTTTGCCCTTTGGCACACCGATTCCTTCCTCGACGAACAATCCCACTGAATACGCTCAACAAGTCTTTCCCGGCATTGAATGGCACGCCATATTGCCGGCTCCCGGCTCACTGAGTCTCAAGCCGCGCAGAATATTCGGTACGACAGCCGACATCGGGACGTTCGATTTGATCCTGGATCCGTTGTCCTCTCATGGACACCATGTGGCCACGTCGGCTTGTCTGAAAAGCTGTTGCCGCGCTGCACAGAGCCTTACACGATATTGCGTCAGCTTGGCGATGTGAACTACGAGATCGCTCCGCTGGACTCGCATGTCCCCACGGATGTCGTGCATGTGTCCCGGCTGGAGCCTTTCTTGGGCGCGAATTAACCTCCCTTATAGTTCGGGTCGATACGGCTGCTTTACGGGCGGCGGTTAGGTTACGGCGCAACCAGGAGTGGCGCCGGTCAGAAGACAATTTGACGTGTAGAGGCAGAATGAGTCTCGACAATCATCTTGTTTATGCATCATCGTCTCTCTTGCAAATATCGTAAATACATCTTTATATATGACTTTGGCTATGTAACAATAGTCAATTCACTGTGCGAAATTGATGTGGATAACATAAACGCACGCATTCATTTTCTCGCGTTCTCTTACCTTCCGCCTGAGCAGGTTCTCCAGAGGAAAGTCTCTCCAATCAGCGTCTTCTTCAAGGAACTGGTCCCCGTCCATTGGGCAGGCGTGTCGTCCGTCGAGTACGCTCTGCTCGTAGCAGCTTTCGCATAGCACGTGTCGACAACGCAGGAAAACGGTCACTCTGGGCAGCACACCACACGCGTCGCGTATTCTGTGTGCAGGAATAGGCTCGACGAAGTGCAACTCTCTCCAATCCAATTCCTCGGTAAAACCGCACAGCGCGTACCGCTTGCCTTGAGAAGCCATGGCGAACGGCGCACACGTCGACTCGCAAACGTCGTGCCGTAGATTCTGCGGAAACTTCGAAACGTTGCCAGCGTTCTGTCCTTTAAGCTGTTGCCAAGGCTACTATCACTCTGATAGTGCTACGCCCATTTACTGATTCTTGATGGCGCCGCTCGATTACTGGCATGGAACGGTGTGGAAATTATCTGCTTGCCTGGCTGCGTAAATTTTGTTATCCACAATCGAATGGCCTTTTTCGGATGGCCTATTCGTAAAAGTCGCGAACGTCGAAACTAAACGCTGTAAAAATGTCCTGAGACGTCAACATTTTTAAATTATGCGGTTGTACGTGCCAAAACTACTTTATGATTAAGATGCGCGCCGTAGTGAGAGACTCCGGAAATTTGGACCACCTGGGGTCAGTTAAAAGGCACTTAAACATAAGTACACGGGTGTTTTCGCATTTCGCCCATATCTAAATGCGGCCGCCATGGCCGGGATTCCATCCCGCGACCTCATGCTTAGCAGCCAAACACCATAACCAGTAAGCAACCACGGCGCGCCTTAGGACGTCTAGGAGTAGCCTAGGATGGAAGCACGATTACCTGCTAAATGAAGAAACTATTATACTAAGAAAAAAATATTGTGAGGACGGTCTCGATATTTTCAAACCGAAGCATTCTTTCCAAACCCTTGCGGACTTTTCTAACCGTCGTTGCTGGGCACTACTGCCGACTCGCGTATATATCCCACTTGAAAATACGAAGTGATTTGTTTGCCCGATGGTGGGATCGATCCCCGGTCCTCAAGAAAAGCAGCCAAATGTTCTACTTATTAGGCAATAATATTTTCCTTCGAATGCACAACCTGGTACCGCCCTTAGGCCACGATCGCACGTATACGCCTATCGCACTATTGCCGACGAACTGATTAAGGCGATCACCGCGTGTGTCCCATTGCATTGCACGGCGTCGTGAGAGCACATGCGCGCGGGCCAGTTTGTTTGACGCCAAATACGCCGGAACCACTTCAATTAACCACTTCAAACAAGCTTCGCCTAATATGGATTCCATGGTGTCCGTTTGATCGGTACAATTTTCTTTATTTAGAATAAGGCCCGATAAGTTAACAAGCCTCTTGAAAGTAATGTGGGGTTGAAAAAAAAAAGCAAATGCAAGATGCTTTTTTTGCTGCTTTTGAATGTAAAAGCTTAACTTGAATGCCTGCTGCCATCCGCGGTACTCCAGTGGCGGCGCCAAAAGGGCTGCTGAGCTCGAGTTCACGGGTTAGATTCCCGCCAAGGCTGCCGCGAAAGCGCCCGAATACCACGCATTGTTCGTTTGCTCGTTAACGGATCCCAGATGGCCAACATTCATCCCGAGTCCGCCGCACCTGAATGCCCAGAATTTTTTTTTTTTGTAATGATAGTGGTAATTCTGCGTCGAGTGTCCCAGACCTGTCGCCCTACTATCTCAGATATTTCTTTAAAGAGCGATCGTTATTCGTTGCCCTGCCAAAATTGATTTACCAAATTAGTTCGACTGGAACAAATTTTATCCCTCGTCGCGTTCAAAGCTAGTTTCCGTGCATTGCATCTTATGAAGATATGACGCATCTATAATTTTCTGTGTTTACAGTTTGCGCAGGAGCAGCCATATTGCAGTTGCCAACTTCCCTTACATTTAAGGCACTTCAAGAACTCTCAAGAGGGGCGCCCGCGCGGTGCTTCACTTGAGTG
Organism: Dermacentor variabilis; assembly: GCF_050947875.1. NCBI lineage: Eukaryota > Metazoa > Arthropoda > Arachnida > Ixodida > Ixodidae > Dermacentor > Dermacentor variabilis. The sequence goes on along the minus strand of NC_134578.1, from coordinate 110,623,259 downwards.
CCTACAGCCAAATCACGAGGAACGCTCTGTGTTAGTCCTATTAATACGTCAGAGGAGTGCTCTCGAAAGATGGCGCCTCGGTATGCCTTCGCTCCCAATAACAAAGGCGTGTTTGACTGCACGCTCAATGCGTGGAGTAGTTCTTGTGTCATCTTACTGGTGGACAACTGGCATGGTGCCGAGCTACCATACATGTTACCTGTACCACATAAAACGCGTACATGAACAGGGGGCGAATTAGAGGGAATGAGTCATAGTGAGTGGTTGACAAAAAGGTTTTAAATCTGAGAGATAGGATAGTAGCGCCGTGAGATAAAAAAGGCAATGAAAGAATCTAAGGTAGAAAAGTTCAATGTGGCAATAAATAAATCAAAATTTTATCCGGATGATTGACAAAGCATGCAAGCAAATTTGCAATTTGGCCAAGTTGGTTATGCATTGCTTTGGATAAGCGTGTTGTTTTGTAACATCAATCACTTGCGTTGTAGTACATTAGCTATTTCAAGGCTCGCTAACTGGGCGCATAAACGTTCAAGTGCACTTTCTACATCCCTATGGGCTTTATTTTTGGCGTTCTTGTTCTCTTTATCGGGCGTTGTAGCGGTGAAGCAGCCTCCACATCCCAATATACGCATACGCATACGCATACGCATATACGCATACTTTAAATATAAAGAAGGAAATTGGTGGATTTCTCGAATTTGTAGGAATTGTCAATAAACTTTGTTTCATGCACACAGAAATGTCGTCAGTACGGAGCTTCACTTCTATGTAGGGCGAGGTTTTCCCTCAATGCAAGTTTTGTTGCAATTTTTTTCTCTTTAAATCGACTTCCTTGTCTCCAACTTCTTCGATTTCTTGATCCCGACTTAGTCTTCAATGCGATGCCCAGCGAGCTATAATTCTATAGGGGATTTCCTGCGGAGACCTGCACGAGCCTAAAGTTGTGACCCTTTGCTTTCGTTTGTATTTCTTGGTTGGTTTAATATTCACAGCTCCTGCTTAGACTTGCCGTGCTCCTGCTTCCCGTGCTATGCTTCCAGTGTAACTATGTATTACCAACCAGCCCAAGCCTATACTCTTCTGAAGACGGTGACCTAGATTTGATCAAACGACTACTTCCTTAATAGCGCAATGTCATCGCCTCTAATTCACCACGGCAGGTAGCCATCCTTGTTACTAAAGTTTATTCTAACTTGCTCACTTCATTGTGCCTCAACGATCCTCGCTATTAAATGTACTCTCAGGTACACTTTTGTTCCATTTATTTTCTTCTGTATGTCTGACTACTTTGTCCGCCGACTTTTAATGCGCAAAGGCTCCCTCACACTAGGCCGACCTCACACCGATTTCGGTCTGCGGACAGTCGGCATACTGGCACCGGTGCGAGGTCGGCCTAGTGTGAGTTAGCCTTTAGTACTCTTAGGGTACTTCACGCACTTTTCGGATTTCCCGCCTACGCCAGTCACTGGTTAGTATGAAGTCGAATGGTCAGCGCATCGGACCGCTGTGCTGACCGAACAGGGTTCGAGACGGACGACGAAACGGAGATGACTCTAGCCAGAGATAGTGAGATGGCGACGACTGATAGCTGCTCATCTCAGCTAGCTTAGCTGCTAATGCTTGGTGTGGGTTTTGTGCGTATTCCTTGACTTTGGCAACAATTTTCGCTTTTACTGGAAGACCGACCGTGGGAAACTTTGGAACCATACGCATTAACGGGGTGCCAAGAAAAGCCTGAGGCAGACGACCTGGGATCACATAGCGAAATGGCTATGTCGGGGAATCACAATTGAACAATTGGGCGGCTTTGTGGTGCACGCCAGGTACTTCAGATTCCTCAAAGACGACAGGTGAGCGATATTCTATTTTTCGTACCTCTGACTTTTGTTATTGGAGCATTTTCGCATTGGTCGCGGGAGCCATACACGAAGGGGAGTAGCTTTGTGCCTGGACTTGGTGAAAGCTGTTTAATTTAGAGTACGATCGATGAGTTTGCGTTAATTTAATTCTTGTTTAGGGCTTCAATAATTTTTGCCCGCCAGCGCTAACGGGCGCGATCGAAACAGCCATGCAGGTTTGTTAACAAACGAGGCGATGCCCAGGCTAACACACTGCTCTGTATCAAGGCACGCAGTGAACGTGCAACGATTCTCCATCGTCAGGAATTCTAGCACACGCTATGAGCCTCGTTTCATATAGCAGAAAAAGGCCATCCGAAAATGACCAAAAGCGCTGCCCTGCATACGCTGAAGGTGTTTGTGAAACTGGGAATGCATGAGCTCTTGGGAAGCCAGCCCTGCTCCAGGGTAGGACGTGTGTTGGATGGTGACTCAGTGCTCGAAACGTTAATAAAAACAAAATGTTATGTCCTTCCACTCTGTGAAGGTAACCAGCCAAGCTGTATTGGGATGAACATATTGATAGCTATATTGAACGTTTGCAGAGTGTTCAATGAGGCTGGTCGGTTCATCTTTAAAATAAAAACAGAAACAGTGCAACACAGGACGGGCGAGTCCTGTGTTGCGCTGTGCCTGTTTTTATTCTGACTATACTGATTTATATGGCTATTGCTGCGTAGATTGAATAAATACACATACACGTAACTTTGTGGTTGTTATCGTCTTTATTATTGGCTCGAGCGTCGAGTTATACGCTTGTTTCTTGCTCAGCACTTCGGATTCACCTCCTGAGACAACTGGGGATGAAATGAAAGATAAATCAGGAAAATATGGAAAAAAAATCGTACGGTACGAAATTCATGGGCTTCATTATAGATATTAGAGCATAAGTTGAGTTACAAATGCAGGTACTAAAGTGTCTGGAATAATTAGAATTAGAAATCATTGATTACCGCACACCAAAAGACAGAATCGTAGACTTTAGACCAACTACGTGAGCACGGCTTTGGCGAAATTCCTCGAAACCCGGAAGTAGAACGCTCAAGTAATGACGTCACTAATGACGTAACACAGAAGAAGGTGGCATATTTAACCGGCTAATTAATGGAACCCCCCTCCCCCCACCTTGCCAGGGTTGACTGACACCTAGACATTCACCGCCTCTCAATGACAGGTGTGGTGGGCCTTTGTGTACGCACTCCTTTCTGGGAACTACATTTAGAGGGAGGAATGTACCTTATGGCCGAGCTTGAAAAAGAACCTGAAAAGACCGCCTGATAAATTTTGTTCTGCATTTAGGGGCTGTATAGTTTTATGTTTCCAGACAATTACTGTTCTGACAATCAATTTTTTTCTCAACATTTAATAAATACAGAACAAAAACCATATAGGGTAAATAATGTGGCTATTCTATTTTGCGCAATAACGTCCTTTAGCACTTGTCGCTTTCAAAGACAAAAATTTGCTTCACGACACCGAGCGCAAAATAAGACTGAAGCCTATTCTAGTAGTATTTTTATAGTTAAATAGACGTCCATAGCATGGCGGCTATGACGTTAGCGGTTTTCAGACGCCCGAAGCACTGCAAAAGCATAATCTTTGGTATCCTGGCTCTTGGTATCCGGTATCTCACAATTACGGATGTCATAAGGGAACCGCAACACCTTGTCGGAGCTGAGAATTTTGTCACCGTGTTATGAAGCGAAAGCACAGAATATTAAGAATGCGTAATTGTCCCTTCCTGTTCTGTTTTCTTACACAGCATGCTACCACCGCCGTAAAGCAGGTCAGTTGACATAGTTACTTTGCTTTCCCTTTGTTGCAACGTCCTATTAGTTTCCTTTAATGGGCAGAAGCCATCGGTAGGAGGCAGGGACGAAAGCGTGCCAATAGGGACGCGAACAAAGCCAAATTTTTTTTATAATAAGGATAATTTCATTCCTTTTTCACAGAAATGTGTCACTTGCAAAAAGTTCATCTGTTTTCATTCTGTCGTTCAGTGTCTTAAAGTACTCTTCCTTCGTATTTTTTATAGCAAACTTATACTCCTGTGTGACTTCAGATAACTTATTTATGTGATTTATACTTTTCATTTTTTTGTATCTAATAAATGGTCTCTTTCTTTTTTTAGTTATTCTGAGAATACGCGAATTCACCCGGGGTTTCTTAGGCTTTTGGAGTCTGGTGGAATTTATGCTTGGAACATACTTGTCCGTAAGATCAAGCAGTTTATCTTTAAATATCCGCCATAAATCATGGAAGTCGTAATCCTCAGCAAGACATTCAAGAACCGGCAAGTAATCGAGGAGCTCCTGGGAGATACTAGGATAATCACTTTTTTCGAAGAAAAAAAACTCTCCTTGATGTGGGTGATGTTGATCGGTTAATATCTGTTTTAATGGTTGCAATGACAGCGTGATGGTCACTTATTCCTCGTATTATATAAACCGAGCTAATAAGGGTAGGTGAGCTGCAGAACAAAAGGTCCAGAATGTTATTATTCCGAGCTGGAGCATTGACATACTGTAATAGTCCGAAGGTGTATACAATGTTTTTCATTTCTAAGTTAATACGGCTGTCAACTTTGTATAGACAATCACCTTCTAGCCATTCCAAGTCAGGTAAGTTAAAATCACCCGCAAGCAAAATAGGCTGCCGGGATGCCTCCGAAACAATGTCAAACAAAGATTGCAACGGTTTTGAATTTCAGTTCGGTGGTCTGTAGAATGATCCAACAGCGTGTGAGGAGTTATCAGGTAGTGTCACTGAGCACCAAATTGATTCAACATCGTAGGTATCAAGATCTAGCATAAATGACTTAAGAGAAGAGTGAATTAACAAAAACACCCCTCCACCGAGGCGGCGCCTGTCCTTCCGATAAGCAATGAAATCTTTAGGGAATACTTCACTATCCGCGATAGACGGGTTCAGCCACGATTCTGTGCCGAAAAAGATGTCAGCCTTAACGGACTCTATCAGACCGGCGAATTCATCGACTTTGTTTATTATACTCCTACAGTTTACAACAGCAACGAGGTTACGGTTATTTGGACAAAAGTTGGACGAAGATATGTTAACGAGCCACATAAAATATTCTACATATGAAAGTAAGAAGGAACTCTTTTAATGGTGTATTAAAAATATTCTTTATACAAAAGTAAGAAGGAAGCCTTTTAACGGTGTTATTAAAAGAGTCTTCATACAAAAGTAAGAAGGAAGTCTATTAATGGTGTATTTAAAAAATTCTTTAAACTAAAGTGAGAAGGGAGTCTCTTAACGGTGTATTTAAGACATTCTTTATACAAAAATAAAAAGAAAGTCTGTTAATGGTGTATTGAAAATATTCTTTATACAAAAGTAAAAAGGAAGTCTTTTAACGGTATACCTAAAATTTTTATACAGAAGTAAGAAAGAAGTATTTTGACAGTGTATGAAATGTTAATAGACTGTAAATGTAAATAGACTGTCATTAAAGTAAATAAGTTGGCAGAAGTTCTAAATAATGTTAATTGGCATTTTTGTGAGGGCCTGCTAACTGCAGCTCCAATGATTACACTTCTCCGCATTGCCTTAACTGCAAAGGAGACCATCCAGTTTACTCGCGGTCTTGCCCTTGCTGGAAAAAAGATAAGGAAGCTTTTGCACTTACTTTGAAAGAAAAAAATCTCGTTCTCTGAAGCAAGAAATCGATTCTCTTACCTTTCAAGTAATCATGCCGCAGTGACACACGTGGGGACAGCGTCCCAGAGGCATAAGGATTCCACCGAACCCACGTACAGTGGTCCCACGGTGACTCATCACGACCCCGTTGTCAAAGCAGCCAGTGCTGTTCTATCCTCTTCGAAGGGCCTGCAGACACCACTCTCGCTGGGCCCTAATATGAACCGAACCCTGAGACCCGTGTCTCCGCGTCTAACACTCGGCCCTCCAGCGCCTCAGAGAGAGCCATGGAGGTCGATGCAAAAAACAGCGATGTCGTGGACGCCGAAGGACAAGCGCTCTCTCGAGCCCGGAAAGATCCCATCCCATCCCAATAACCACGTTAAAAAAGGAAGCGATAAGCTAAAGGTTATCGCTTCCAATGGCTAGGTCCAAGTGCGATAACCTAAAGGTTATCGCTCCGTTGAATTATCCTTCTTTAGATCTGTGTTTCTTAGCATCTTTCTTGGCTCTTATACACTCGTAATGCCACTTTTACCTTTAAAATGACTTTTATTGAGCCATTGAATTGCAGAGTACTCTGGTGCAATTTAGTTGACATCAAATGCATGTAAAGTAACTTCTCTGCAGTGGCATTGTGCTTACAGGAAACAAACCTAGGCGAAAAACGAAAAAAAGAAACGTTTGAAGGTTTTACTGTCGCACGGCGCGAACGCACTCAGTCGAACCGTCTTTCGGGTGGTGTAGCCTTTGTTCTGCAGTACAGTACGGCAAGTAGAGATGCTGCAATTAACAGTCACATAGAAGCCGTTGCTGTCGCCCTTTTAACACAGAAAACCATCACCATTTGTTCACTGTACATTGCACCGCATTGGAATTTTACTGTAACATACCTAGAGTTAATTCTAGAGAAGGTACCTGAAACTTTTTGATGGCGGGTGATTTTAACGCGCATAACATATTATGGGGTAGCAAAACAACCGACACCATGAAACAAACACGAATATTTTATTCTAACAAATGGCATATGCCTTTTAATCATTGGTGCGGCAACCTATTGCTGCTCCCCAAGCACGGGAGGTATGAGTGGCCTCGATTTAGCACTGTGTTCACCATCTCTATCCACTGGTTTCCAATGGAATGTAATAGCTAATCCCTACGGTAGTGACCATATACCCGCCTACATAAAACTAAAATCTGCGCTGCTTATCCAGCGTTACAGAGCACCCCGTTTGAAACTTCACCTAGCGGACTGGCCTCTCTTCAGCGAAAAGGGCGGTCTGAATGACATATCACCCGATTTAACGATAGATAAATGAATGAAAAGAGTACTGTCTTTATACTTGCTGATGCAGAACCGACAATCGCGCAATCCTGTGGCTTCTAAAGAAAAAAATTTAAACCCTGGTGGACAACTGAATGTGCAGAAACTGAAAAACTACAAAACAAAGCGTGCGGTATCTTTCAGAGATACTCCCCCCCCCCCCCCCTATACAATATCACCTACTCTCTTTGAAAAAATTACCGACGATTACGTTACTTCCTAATGCGAAATGTGAGCGCAGCAAATAAGCTGTTTCACCTTTTGGATAGATTGAGGCAAAGAAATCGAGCAACACATGTATGCGCTATCACATAATTTTTTTCTTATTTTTCACACGTATTCCTTTAACAAAGACTCCACTAACAGTTCTTGACAGTCATGAAGGAAGCTTTGTGGTCGGAGAAATAGACTGATATATGTTCGACTTGGTACACCAATGCTTGATTCTCAAAGACGAGATCTATACAAGTGCCTCGCGAGGTTGTCACAGCCGTGGGGGAAGCAGAGGCTAAGCGCCGCCGCCGAGAAGACCCTGCCGTTCGCGCCGCCGAAGCGGAGGCTCATTGCCGCCGTCGAGAGCAACCAGCAGTAAGCGAGGCTGAAGCAGAAGCTCATCGCCGCCGCCGAGAAGACCCTGCAGTTCGCGCCGCCGAAGCGGAGGCTCATCGCCGCCGTCGAGAGCAACCAGCAGTAAGCGGAAGCGGAGGGGGGCGGCGTGTACACCCAGCGGCAAACGATGGGGGCAGAAGCGCGCGCAGCAAGCGGACAACACGATAAAGGGAGGAGGGAAGAGATAGCAGCGACTGACTGATGCCGCTGACGGCGATAGTGAGTCAACCCCAGCTATCCGCCACACAAGAACGGGGGGGGGACCCTTTCCTCCTCTTTCTGCATGGCGGCGACGGTGTTCTATGCAGTCACGTTATCTTGACTCTCTAGCGGCGTCAGCGGCATCCAGCGGTATCAGTCGGTCGCTGCTAGCGCTGGGGGGATGAAAGGGGGGCGGAGCTGGTTACGAGGCCGACGACGACGCCGACGACGACGCCGACGATGACGCGAAACCCAGGAACGGACGCCAAAGAGCTGCGCTCTAAAACGCGAAAGCCAGTATTCACAGGCAAGCCGAAATACAGTCTTGTCAAATTAAGTACCATCCGTAAAAAGCTCGATAACATCCACAAGGATGCGAGATCAGTTTCGTAAGCTTACAGGCGACTACGCTCCTTACACGATGCCCATACTCTCACCCCCGCGTACGCAAAGAAACATAGAAGTTCAGGCAGACATATTACGGAAGCATTTCCAAGACATATCGAGCTGAGTAAACTATTCTACTACAGTTGAAAAATACAAGCAATCAGCAGAAAAACACTACCTTCCAACAACAGGAGGCTCCTAGAGATCGTATAATGCCCCCTTAACACTCCTGTAAATCAACTCAGTACTCATTACTGGCAGAAAACAGCGCCCCGACCGGACGGATTAAGTTACACAATGCTACCTTACGTATCTCCTGAAACAGTTGATTCCTTGCTTCGTTTCTTCAAGATAATCTGGGAAACGGGAAAAATGCCGAATAAATGGAACAAAGCCATTATAGTCCCTTTCTTGGAAGCTTGAAAGCATCCTACAACGGCAACCGGCTACACACCGATAGCACTCACAAGCTGTCTTGCAAGGTCATGTGAAACCATTCTAAAAATAAGATTGAGATACATGCTTAAAACCGTGAACCTGCTGGATAACTATTGTGGGTTCAAGAAAGGTTGCTCTACAACAGAACAATCAGACCGGCTAGAACACGATATACGCACTGTCTTTTTACACAAACAATACTGTCGCACAGTTTTCTTCGCTCTAGAAGAGCACACGAAAAGACATGGACGTTTGGTAGTTTAAGGGACAGCGGATTTAGGGTTGCTCGGTAGAATCCTCAAATGCCTAACTGATTTTATGTCCGACCAAACATTCAAGGTGCTCTTAGGAACAGTGCTGTCACGCGTATTTATTCTGAAAAATGGTGTGCCAAAGGGATGCGTATTAAGCACAACACTGTTTGTGGTGGAAATTAACTCCGTAAATAATGTAACTCCCATACTCTGTAAAGCACTCGTTATATGTGGATGATCTACAAATTGCGTGTCATGCATGGAAGGTCACAACCTACGAACGGCAAACTTAAATTGCATTAAACATACTCACGCAGCGCGCATTTGAAAACGACTTCCTTGCCTCAACATGAACAATTAGTGTTGCATTTTCACAACAAAGAGGCCTACAACCAGATCCGATCCTAAAGCGACAGAAAGTGGCACTACTGCTAAAAAAAGAAGACAAGATTCTGGGTGTACTGTTTGATAAAAAGTTGAACTTTTCACGCACATAAATAGCTTTAAAATTAGAGCGAACAATGCACTTAACATCCTCAAAGTCCTGTCTAGGAAGCGCTGGGGCTCTCACCGGAAATGCCTGCCACACATCTAGCACACTTCGGTACGTAGCATATTAATCTATGGTAGCATCATATATGGCTCAGCCAGTCTCAGATCCGACGACTTGATCCAGTTCACAACCTTGGACTACGACTGGCAAGTGGTGCTTGCGGAACACCACCTGTCCAGAGTTTACACGTTGACCTGAATGAACCTCCTTTGGAGTTGCGCATTGTGTCACTCACTTTTTCTTTCATACTCAGAATTCAGTCATCACCGCATCACATATTCTATATCATCACACAATGCAACTCACGCTATCACTATACAAATAAAGCGAACATGATTACGGTGCTTGTCCTGGGATATGAGAAAAATTTCGGGATTAGGACATTCCTAATCAAGTCCTCCAGCTTGTCAAAAAGCCACAACGTTTGCCCCCTTGGTTCGATTTCTCACCCTTATGTGACTGGAGATTAACACATCTAAAGAAACCAGTGCTGCAGCCGCTACCGCTGCCACCGCTCCCGCCGCTGCTGCCGCCGCTGCTGCTGCAGTCCTTTTGTCTCTCTCTCTCCCCATGCTATGCGAGCGGCGAAACGGGTTGCTTTTCTTTCCGATTTCAAAGTTTTTTCCGTGGAGGAAGGTAATGCGTTGGCGCGCTGTATTACGATCGGTGTGCGCTATTGCATGGAGCTGGAGCGCACATTTCGATGCATGTACTGTTTGTAAAAGCCGTTACAAGGCTCGTCAGTCCCTTACATTATCTCTAACGACGATGAGTAATACAGAGCACTTCTAACATATCTTCCAGGGTACCTCCATTTGGGATACCTGCCCACATGTTTGTGCACATTTCTCTGTTCCGATGATAGGTCGAAGTAATCAATACACCATTGACGTACGCATATGCTCGGCTGCACAGGCATACGAAGGCCTGCGAAGAACTGTGTTGGCTCAGAGGATTTGGCACATACTTGAAGTGAACGAGAAACTTTGATGAGTTTATAGTGCAGGATATCAGTCTACGAAAAACCATCTTACGTTAGTGATGCAGATCAGATACGAGGATAACGTAAAAGTATCCGAGAATCGGACGACACAGAACGCGCACACCATATGCGCGACATCAGCTCATCGCACACTCACAAATTCTGCGCTGTCAGCTACAAACATTACGAGGCTCTGTGCTGTTAGCTTGATGCCTGTTCGGAATCCGCTTATCATTAAATTTGGCACTCATAATCTCTAATATGACGATTGGATCGGTGTTTCGGCGTTGTGTATGCTTTATTCAATTGCCGCAAAAGTCATACTATCACAACTCACGGACTATCACGGACTGTCTTGGGGTTGCCAAGAGCGAGTACATAGTCATATCATGTGGTTAGCAAATGCGGAGGTATGCACTATGTGTATTCTAGAGCCTACCAATAGGCTCTAAAGCAATCTCAGCAGCATACTGCCCCAGTGGCTTATATCTAACATAGCTCCGTATTATGCGCCAGTACCTGCGCTTGGTTAGAGCGCGCACGTGGTGGGCCTAGATTAACGACTTTTGTCTATAGTCTATCTATAGCCGGTGTTTTCTAGTTAAACTCATGGCTTACCAGAATCGGTATGCGGGCTGTTCACTCAAGTTAACACGACCTTTGGTGAGGTCCCACCCTATAGCCTTCATCGTGGGTGACATAAGAAACCGTGGAGAATAATTGGAATTGCAAAGCAGTATACAGGGTGCTCCATTTAATTTGAGCCAAACTTTAAATATATGCATATGCTACGTAGCTGGACAGAACTAAGGTAACATTAATTGCTGTTTCTTATAGGTAATCAGATCACTTTTGCATTCGCGCGGATTAGAAAATTAGTCTTAATTAATTAACGAACTTCTTAATTATTATATTTAGATGAAAGGCGTCAATGAGGCAATTGTAGAACAACATGAGAAACTCCAGATGCAACTTTCTTTTGCTCAATATTCGCTACATAAAAGAGTTTTCCCAAGCGTGAAAGAAGCCCGCGAATACACGCAATGTGCCTCGAGCGGCCAATCGTGCGGCAATATCACATGTATTCTCGGGCTTCTTCACGCTCGGAGAAACACTCTTATGTAGCACGCATTGAGCAACAGAAAGCTGTGTCGGGAGTTTCTCCTTTGCTCTACTATTTTCTCATCAACAGTGTTTATCTAATAATAAAATCGAGAAGATGACTAATTAAGAAATATATTTGACTAATTATGGCAAATGCAAGAAATAATCTGAGTATTTCCAAGGGACGACAAACATGACCTTGGTTCTGACAAACTGAGTGACATTTCTTTTAAATATTAGTGCAGGATAGTTGATTCGGACATGTTGTATAATGGGCTTTCAGTAAAAATGGAAGAAAATTCGTTGTCTTTTGCACAATATATTTCTGACGTTTCGGCCGGTAGACCAGATTAGGTGAAAGTATATATCGTCACGTGGTAGTGACAGTGAAGAAAGCAACACGGTGAATGGCGAAACTAGCGTTTTATTGGGCGAACTTGTGCCCACAAAAGCAAGTTACACTCGAAGCAGAGCAATAGCGGCGAACACGATCGGCGGTCGTCGAAATCTGGTCAGCGGGCCAAGCGCCTTGCTTTTATACATCAGTCGTCGAATGTTCCAGAGTAATCGCTGGGACCCGCTTGTCTTCGACAACGTTCTACACTATTCCCGTCCCGCATACATGCAATCAGATTACACAAGGCTCGGTGACAGACTACGAATGGAACGATCGATAACATTCCAGAAACTTCCGATACATGCAGGCGCGTCCTGCACTGTGCGATAATATTTGTTAGGCGGCGACAAGCGGTCACCCGGAAAGGATAAACATGTAGACCTGTCAATACTCCCCTCTTAAAAAGCATCGTCCCGATGCTACAGATTTAAGAGAGCCAAACCCAAAAGGACACTTATAAACAAGAGTAATAAAATAACGAAAAAAAACAAAGTACAAAGATCAGTTACGCGAAGTCCCAAAGTTCATTAGCGCTGGTAGTCCGGCTTGAATCGCACAACGTGGACTGTTTGAGGTCGTGAGCGGCGCCGCTGTGGTAGCGAAATGCCGTCTGGCATGACCTCATAGGCCAGTGCACCAATACGGCGGATGATCTTGTACGGTCCGAAATAGCGAAGCAATAGTTTCTAAGTCCTCGTCGCCGTATGGGGGTCCCAACCCAAATACGGTCGACGGGCTGGTACTCGACGTAGCGTTGTCGGAGGTTGTAATGTCGGCTGTCGGTACGCTGCTAGTACTTGATCCGTAGGCGGGCGAGCTGTCGAGCTTCTTCGGCGCACTGGAGATAGGTGGCGACGTCAAAATTCGCTTCGTCGGTGACGTGCGGCAGCATGGCATCGAGAGTCGTCATCGGGTTCCTGCCGTAAACCAGCTTGAACGGGGTCATCTGTGTTGTTTCTTGCACCGCCGCGTCCTGAGCGAAGGTTCCTTACGGCAGGACGACATCCCACGTCTTCTACTCGACGTTGACGTACATTGCTAGCATGTCGGCGAGGGTCTTGTTCAGGCGCTCCGTGAGACCATTCGTCTGCGGGTGGTAGGCAGTTGTCCTCCTGTGGCTTGTATCTGCTGTAAAGACTATTCCCCTGTCGGCGATGAGGACTTCTGGGGCACCATATCGCAGAAGGATGCTCTCTATGAAAAATTTTGCCACTTCGTCTGCGCCACCTATCGGCGGAATTTTAGTTTCAGCGTAGCGGGTCGGGTAGTCTGTCGCCACGACGATCCACTTATTCCCGGATGTTGACGTCGGAAACGCTCCCAACAAGTCCATCCCGATCTGCTGAAAAGGTCGGCAAGGAGGCTTGATCGGCTGTAGTGATCCCGCTGGCCTTGTCGGTGGTGTTTTGCGTCGTTGAAAGTCTCGAGATGTCTGGACCTAACGGGCGACGTTGGCGGTTAGGCGCGGCCAGTAACAGCTTTCTTGTATCCTCTATAGCGTCCGGCAGAAACCGAGGTTCCCAGCGGTCGGATCGTCATGTAGGACGTGCTGTACTTCTGTACGCAGCGCCGACGGATCAACAAGAAGGTATAGTTGGCGCTGACTGGTGAGAAGTTCTTCACGGGTAAATTGCTTTGAAGCGTGAACGAAGACAATGCGCGCTTAAACGACCTAGGCAAAACGTCGATATTCCCTTCTAAATAATCGACAAGGCCTTCTAGCTCCGGGTCTGCTCGTTGCTGTTTAGTGAAGTCTTCCCTGCTTATTATTACAAGGAAGGCGTCGTCGTTCTCGTCGTCTTGCGGCGGGGGATCGATGGGGGCGCGTGATAGGCATTCGGCTTCAGAGTGTTTTCGTCCGGATTTGTAGATTATCGTCACGTCATATTATTGCAGCCTGAGGCTCCACAGCACCAGCCGTCCTGAAGGGTTCTATAAGTTAGCTAGCCAGCACAACGTGTGATGGTCGCTGACGACTTTGAATGGCCTGCCATATAGGTAAGGGCGGAATTTTTCTGTAGCCCAAATGATGGCGAGGCATTCATTTTCTGTCGTAGAATAATTCCCTTCCGCTTTTGACATCGACCGGCTAGCATAACATATTACCCGTTCAAGTACGTCTTTCCTCAGGACTAGGACCGAGGCCTAGGCTACTGGCTTCAGTGTGGATTTCGGTATCGGCGTCTTTGTCGAAGTGTGCAAGTACCGACGGCAACTGCATGCATCGTTTGGGTTTTGAAATGCGTCGGCCTGCGGCGTTTCCCACTTGAACTCGACATCACATTTGGTTAGATGTGTTAGAGGCTCAGCGATGCGTGAAAAGTCCTTGACAAAGCGCCTGGAGTAGGCACACATGCCAAGAAATCTACGCACTGCCTTCTTGTTGATGGGCTGCGAGAACTTTGCGATGGCAGCTGTTTTCTGCGGGTCAGGGCGTACTCCAGATTTGCTGATGGCGTGGCCTAGGAAGAGAAGCTCATCTTAAGCGAAGCGGCACTTTTCCGGCTTTAGAGTCAGCCCTGATGACTTGGCCTCTAATACTGTCGCATGCCGCATAAGGTGATCCACAAAATTTCCTGCGAAATTTCCTACGTCATCCAAGTAAACAAAACACGTCTGCCACTTCAATCCTGATAACACCGTGTCCATGAAGCGCTGGAACGTGTAAGTGCCTAGCACAGTCCAAATAGAATAACCTTGAACTCGTAGAACCGTCTGGCGTGATGAAGGCGGTCTTTTCGCGATCACATTCGTCGACTTCTATTTGCCAATAGCGAGACTTGAGGTCCATCGACGACAAGTATTTAGCGTTGCAGAACCGATCCAATGCGTCGTCTATCCGTGGGAGGGGGCATACGTCCTTCTTCGTGATATTGTTCAGACGATGATAATCGACGCAGAAACGTACGGTCCCGTCCTTTTTCTTCACCAGGACTACAGGAGATGCCCACGGGCGTTTCGACGGCTGGGTGGTGATGTCGCGCAGCATGTGGTTAGGCCGTGATTAGGCCACTTGTCCTGTGGTATGAGCAATACTGTCGGGATTATGACGTTCCCCACGAAGTCCTCCAGGTTGCCAAGAAACCACAACGGTTGGTCCCGTGGTACGATTTCACACAGTTGTGCGACTGGGCATTAACACATTTAAGAAAAAGAGACACTCCACGCGAACACATTATACAAGAATTCCACGCACTTCAGGACAAATATCAAAATTACATGCAATATTACACTGATGGCTCTAAAACAAAAGGTAGCGTGGATGTGGGGGCCGTAACGGAAAATTGTGAAACAAGTATTGTACTTCCCCAACACGCCTCTGTTTTCACGGCCGAAGTTTACGCTATATGGGTTGTTGAAAAGATTATCGCTAATAAACACAAAAATGCACTCATATACACTGACTCTTTAAGCACAATGAAGGCTCTACAGCTGAAATCTGAGTGTGAACCCCTGATAGGAGACATTTTAAACATGTTGGCGCTTAACAAATACGGGAGTTCAATTCGTTTCTGCTGGGTCCCAAGCCATGTTGGGATACCGGGTAAAGAAGCAGCTGATAGATGCGCATCGATTGCAGCGTACAAAGAGATAACAAACGCCACACTTCCATACAAAGATAGCATCCGTGCGATTAGAAAAGCCTTAAGGGCAAAATGGCAACGCGAATGGGTCCATAGTGCCCACAACAAGCTACATCTCGCTAAGCCGACAGTTGGCGAGTCGAAGTCATGTTATCATCAGGAGCGGTTCATCCAAGTAGTTTTATGCCGACTACGCACTCGGCACACACTTCACACACAATTATTTACTTACGAAAGAAAACGCACCAACATGCGAGAAATTTCAAGAGCCACTAACAGTTAAGCACATATTATTGACATGTACGCATATTGAAACGCACAGACGAGCACTTTTGCACAAATTATATCAACTACACATACCTTTACACCCTGATCTAATTTTAGGTGATGATCCGCAAGTCCCATTATGTATCGTCCGTAAATTTCTAGAAGGCACTGGCTTTTTACATAAAATATAGATTCTTAACACGGTCTTTTCCTTCATAAACTGGATTCTAAAACACCTCGTGTTTGGCGCAGCATAGCCTTAGCCGCTTTTGCGCCATTAAACCCCGTTTAATTAACTAACTAACAGTTAGGACACTGCCACGACTTAAAAGCGAAAAAAAGTACGAAGACGCGCAACATGGAAGAAAGCGTTGGCACGCACCAGCAGCTTCTATATAAAAACGAACTTAGGCATTTGGCGGAGCACGTGACTTCTGGTTCTGACGCATTGTTTTCAGATGCAAATATTCTCGAGAAAAGCTGCAGGGCGCTGGCCTGCTCGTTCGTGGAAGCATGTCACATGAAGAGCGGGGAGGACTGCGTCAGTTAGCCTTCAGATTCCTTGTAGGTGAAAGAAATCAGATGCCTCGACGCGCACAGAATTATCAGATCCCTAAGCTTTACCTTTTCTGGTTCCATTAACGCATCTGCGCGTCCGCGTATTGTATATATGTTATGATGACGTTGGGATATAAAAACTTGGCAGTAGCCCTTGTCCTCCGCCTACCCTCTCTTTCGTGAAATCTTTGTTTTGTGGGAAGGTGCATCCTTAGTCATGTCGTAAATGCGCTATGCCCTATAAAAATCCGTTTACCAACTGCGAATTTTTATCGCAAGTTCAGTGCGCATACCTCAAAACCGGTGCCATCCGCAGGCTTCGGTCCAAGTTGATATGCCTTGCAAGTTAATACGATTCGGAAATTGTAAGATTTGCTGCTAATGAAGTAGTAGGAAACTCAATTAGGAAAATTTTTTTACTTAAACACACATGTGATTACCCTCAGACGCAATGTCCACCTCATCGAGCAACTAGTTTCGAAGGTTATTTTTAAGCTATGTGCAACATGCGATATTTCCAAATTTCTTACAGCTAAAAATATTTTCATGATGGTTATGCTTTGTGTGCAGCATAAATTAAAAGAGGAATACAAAACAGCGTAAACTCAAGGAAAGCAAGTCTCTGTGGCACAAATTGCAATAAAGTTGACGGAGGGGTTCTTCAAGAATGCAAGCTTTCTTTTTGAGCAATGAAGGCACCCTCTCTAGCGTTTTTTTGCGTTCTTAGTAATGTACAAAGACATAATGAGCAACCACGAAGCAATGTTTCAGAATTCCTTCCAACTGCGAGTTACGTTCACCGGCACTGTTCCGAGATGAACTTCAGGAGACTCTGAGGCCATATTATAAACACACACTAAAGCAACGTCATGTACATAAGTACATGTCGAAATATTTTTGTACGAAGTTCAGCAAGAAGCTTTATTTCGCCTTCAACAAAGGTATCTGGAAGATCGACGTTTGTTTCCGAAAAGTATAACGGCTTAGGTATTTAATAGAATGCATAAAATTCTCGGCTCATTTACTTTGCGACGTCATTCGAAACAAGCTCCCACCCTATATGAAGTTCGTCGTCCGTGACGTACCCGTGATGTTCCAGATAATCTGAGGGAAAAAAGCAGAGTGCGGAATAACACTCTTTGTTACATGATTCTTCCGGTCTTCCAACGTGCATAAGATCATCGGAAGCATTAGCCACCTTCCGGCACGGGTTGTTTCCGAATGGATGTTTGATGGTCAGCTGAATGCTCTGATTGAAAGGCCATTGAAGAAATTCGTCGATCACACCTTTGTGCACCTGAAAAGCAGCATGCAGTAACACTTGACTTCCGTCTTTTCTAAAGCACACTCCTGGCGACAGGTGATAGCCAGAGATGTACATCTTTTCGCTCCAGTAAGAATGAATGCCTTCTAAATAGGCGTTTTCTTTCAATTCTTTGAATTTCCTAGCAATAAACTCATATCGCGTAATGTTGATCGTGTTGAAGGCCATTTCTTTTCTTTTATTCAATGGGCTCGGCCCTCCTTCCATCTCAGTGTCCTTCACTTCACCAATGCCAGCAACCCTTCTTGCGCACTTTCTGCAGATTGTGCTTGCTGCATCGTCCAACACCTGCCCAAAGGTTTCCTTCAGCGCATCAACACCTTCACAAGTTCTATTGATTAAAACGCTATTCCCAGTCAACCACGTTATCAACTCCCCCGCTTGAGACATGCTTTCCGTATTGCTTTCGTCCAGGTGGTTGACAGTTTGCCACATGTGTTCCGAACAATCCTTCAGCTCTTTTATTGAATCGTTTATGGTTGCTGTAAGAAAACGCGTCTCTTCGCTGTGGTCCAACAATGTTTCCTCGACTTCTCTGACTGAGGTTATAGTGACTGTAGATTGTATGGCAATGCGATCCAGCGTACTACTTTCGCTTGACCTTTGTAGCAGTGCTTGTTTGACCGTGTTCATGCAGCGTGAAATCTCATTTAGGCGGTCACATTGAGCAGTATGATCACTAATAAGTGCGTCTAGCCTGTCTCTCATTTCAACTACTCGCATGTCTAAGCTTGTATTCAGAGCCACTATCATTGCTTTTTGGTCATTGTCTGACTTCTCTAGAGCCCAGAACGTCTGAAGCATTGCATAGTCTTGGCATTTGCTCTGTAAATGCGCGGCCACATTACTACGGAGCACGAGCTTTGAACATTTAGGGCACAACATAGAGTGGTGGTCACAGTCATTGCAAAAATGCTTGGTAAGCTCTGACGCCGCTAAAACCATGTCGCAGCCACGTTCTTCATTCCAGCATTTTACCTGAAAAGAAAAAAAAAGCCTTTGTGCAATTTTCCGTGTTGGCATCTCATCTTAGTAATATATTACATATTAACATCTTGCACGTTACCTTATGCATTAGAAGTTCGAATGCTTCAAGGTAAAGATAAGGTGCCGCAGCTTGATGGGGCGTCAAGATCAGCCTTAACGTAGTGCTGATATGAAGGCAAGGGAATGAACTTGTTCGTGAGGCCAAGTTGTTACACGGGCGTGGAATAATGCTCTTTTAAGATATTCACGCTTCTACAAACAAATTGTTTGGAAGAAAGAAGGTATAAATCGGGCAGCCACAACTCCAGTCGAGCACAACATTACGCGAAGCATTGCTGTTTGGCTTCAAGGATTCTAATTAACGTTTTCAATTTTCTGGAGTGAAACAGTGACAGCAATTGTAGCGTAGGGGCGAAGTGATGGCATGTACATTAGGAATGAGTGTGATTCCTGAAGGAGAAATCTCTTAATAAGTTGCAACTTCGTTTGCGCCGTTTGAGTGGCGTTACGTTAACTTTTGGCGATCTCTTTTCCTTCCAATAGGGCAGCGCGGTCTTCGGGCGCCTGCGCCGCATAACGACGACGAGTACCTCGGTGGGTTTAGGTATGCGTTCCTCGAACTCGGCTAGTTCGAGAAGCTTCTTGAGGCGAGGCATCCTTGAGGAAAATGTTCCTCTAGAGCGATATCGAGACTACGAGGCTCCCTGGGCGCACAGAATAAATAATTTATTTCGGGGAAATACCCTTGAATAGTGGGACTGATACGAGGACACACATATACACTAGCACCACAGCGCTAACTGCCAGGGGAACGTTCATTTGAAGAAGGCCAGCCTTTATATATGCATCCCAGAATAGGCATGAGCACACAGACATATACATGACACAATCACTGTCCGTCATGCCAAAAGGCAATTTCGTATTCTCATAACGCCAGAAACGGAACGGTACACAGCTATATCTATTTATAATAAAAAATGCCTTTATTATTTTTTTCTTCTTCCTAGTTTCTTTCTTTGCCTAGAAACTTTGTCGTCTAAAATATGGGTTTGCGTGTGCACTCATTGCGAAGGCTTGCCAAATGTAAACGATACCCATACTTCACTTTATCGCAGTGCTGACTTGCTCGATTGTTAATTAATTGTCCCGTTTGTCCTATATGTACCTTACCACAGCTTGCGCAAAACGAGAACAAGGTAAAATCTGGAGCGAACGTTCCGACAAGTGCACTTGTCATTTTCAAGGGGACACACGATCCCCGTGTTTTCTCTGGATTACCACAGCTTGGATGTGTCTTAAAAACTTAGCAGCACGTGCAGCTGCAAACCAAGCTTTACGATTGGTGATGCACTGGGGTCTATTACGCTCTGTGATTCGAGTGGGCACAGTACATAGCTTGCAAGAGGTACTGCAATGTAAACCCACATTACTTCACATTTCATATTGGCCCCTAATAAAGACGAGGACAGCGGAAAGGAACACAAAACAATGCTACGGGCCGTAACTTTCAACTAATTCATTTACGGCACGACGTGGCAATCTAGAGACAAATATAACATGCGCAGAATGCAGCAACAAGACCACTCATCAGCCTAGCGAGGGCACAACTTTTCAGAAAAATATATTTCCTATTGAAGCGGTCTAGTGGAAGTATCACTAAGACAGTCTTGGCCTTTCATATATGACATACCTCCATGATATGGCGTTTAGTGTGGTCCTGGCTTTTCCCCAGAACACTTATCTCCTGCAAACGTGGTTTACAAGGGCAGTCATTGCAGTGCGCAAGAAAGTGCGCCAATTCGTTTTTAGTTAACTTTTGTTTATGTTTCCTGGCGCGATCATTCAGGCATTATGAAACATCGTTCCAGTGCACAATTGAACACGGAGGAGAAGAGTGTTGAGAAGTGTTCAATTGTGCGCTAGCACGACGTTTCATAATGCCGATCACCACGAACGAGCCCAGCTGTCCATACTTATCGATCATTGAGTCTGCCCTATGTAAGATTTTCCACACGCCAGGTGGATATTATAAACAACTCCTTCATTGCACATTATGTCGGTTGGCGACTTTCAAGTTGTGCGATAACTTGCGCACAAACGGCCCCACGTGCGCTGCCGCCCCCCCTCCCTTTTTGCGTGCTGGTTCCACAGAAGGAGGAGGAGGAGAAATATTTATGAAAAAAAAGGAAGGACAAACCGGTGTCTTTCTGCTTGTGTGGGAGGTGCCCTTAGCCCAGGGCTCCTGCGGCTCTTGCTGTCTCCCGGGCCCGCCGCACCAGTTGCTGCTGGTTACGAGGGTCCGAACTAGTCAGCACGGCCTCCCACTGCTCGGTTGTGGGGTTGGGTATTTGCGCGGCCACCTTCCAGTTCGGGCACGCCCACGTAGTGTGATATAGTGAAGCGTAGTCGTTACAAAGGGGACATTTTTATGAGTATAGTGTAGGGTGTATTGCGTGTAGTATGCTTGAATGGGGGTATGTATTGATTTGTAGTTGTCGCCATGTTACGGCGTCTTCACGTGAGAAGGTCTTGTGTGGAGGTGGGTATTGTCGTCTGTTCAGTCTGTGGTGTTGTAGTACGGCGTTGTATTGTAAAGGTACATGCTCCATGGATGCGGCCGTATCCGTCTCTTGTGGCCCCCGGGAGGCATGAGCTCGGGCTACAGTGTGCGCACGCTGATTTACATGGAGAGACTTGTGCCCTGGAGTCCACACTATTTCAACCTCCGGGAATTTGGAGGCTTGTTTGAGGAGTCGGTGGGCGATTGAAGATATTCTGCCTCTCGCGTAGCTACGGCAAGCTGCCTGGGAGTCAGTAATAATTATGACGTACTCGTAGGTCAGGCTGGAGATAATGGCCAAGGCGATGGCTGTCTCCACCGCTACGAGGGCGCTGGCAGTGCGGACCGTCATCGAGATCACCTCATGTAGGTTATAGTCGACAACGCCGGCCGTCATGGCTACTTTTTGGGGGTACTACGCGGCATCTGTGTATAGTGTGGTGTGGAGACTACCATATTTTGTCTGTAGAGTTTTTGCGCGAGCTTGGCGACGATCGGCATGATGTTCCGGGTGCATGCTTCTAGGGATAGGGGCTACCTTGATGTGTTCCCGGAAGTTGGGGGCCAGATGGATTGCTTGTTCGTGGCCTTTGCCGTATGTGCGGTAGCCTAGGCGCGCTAAGACTGTTCTTCCTGTTGATGGGAGGGCTAGGCGTTCTCGTTGGCCTGTGAGGTGGGCGTCTATAATTTATCTTATTGTATTATGGACTCCTAGGGCTTCAAGCTTGAGTGTCGCTGTTCCCGTTGGTAGGCCGAGCACTTGCTTGTAGGCTTTCCGAAGAAGTACATCTAATTGATCTATCTCCTTGGGAGTGAGAGGCAAGTACGGGTCAGCGTAGGCAATGCGGCTGATTATCAGGGCCCGGACGAGCTGCATTATATCATCTTCTTTCAGCCCGTATTGTTTGGTGGTGATGCGGCTGACCATTCGCATGACTTGGAAAGTGGTCTGTTTGAGACGTTGGATGGTGTATGCGCCTCCGCCGTCCAGTTGTATGTGGAGTCCGAGAATGCGGACGCGGTTTACCGTGGGTATTTCTTTGTCGTCGAGGGTGAGTGTGATGTGGGGTAGTTCATTGAGTTTTCTTCGTGATTTCTCTCGAACGACTAATAGTTCTGACTTCTCGGGGGAGCACCGGAGACCACTTGTTTTTGCATATTGCTGGACGACGTCGGTCGCTTGTTGAAGGGCGTCTTGTTTCTATCCTTCGGAACCAGTGGTGGTCCAGAGAGTGATGTCATCAGCGTATATTGCATGTCTGATTCCTGGTATTGCATAGAGTTTGTCAGGTAATTTCATCATAGCAATATTGAAAAGGGTGGGTGATAGAACAGCACCTTGTGGGGTTCCTTTGTTGCGGGCAGGTAATTTGTTGCGGGTAGGCAGTGTTGCGGGCAGGTATGTGCCGTGCCCGCAACTCCTCCAGGATTTCGTCATCAGAACCCGGATGGTTGTGGAGGTTACGTTGGATTGTTTGCTGGCTAATTTCCTTGCTTTGTGTGGGGTCAAGAAGATGGCGTAGCAGCGACCATGTTATGGCCGTGCTAAGATTACCCTTGCAACTTGTTGCATAGCTGTCGCCAGTTGTGACGGGTGAGCTCCCCAGCATAACATTCCGCGGTTGCCGTGAGTTTCGCTATACGTAGTTTCAACGTCGGGGTTTTGAGTGAGCCAATGCCTATTGTGGCCATGCGGTTGCTTAGAAAGTCGCATATATAATTGTAAGTAATACTACCACAGTTCGTGAGGCTTAGGTTTGTAAGGATGGTATGGGGAGCCACATTGTCGAAAGCGCCTTTCAGATAGAGTGCTAAAATCGCTCCGGTGTTGTGCGGTGAGATGTGTTCAAGGACTTGTCCCTTCAGCTGAAGGAGGATGTCGTGGGTAGAAAGGTGGGGCCGGAATCCGAACATTGTTGCAGGAAAGAGGTCGCTGGATTCTAGGTAAGGTTGAAGCCGGTTCAGAATGACATGTTTCAGAAGCTTGCCTAGGCATGAAGTCAGTGATATTGGTCTCATATTTTCTAAGCTGGAGAGTTTGCCTGGCTTCGGAATAAGTATGATGTCCGCGTGCTTCCAGTCTGCTGGTAGCGTACCCGCTTCGCAGTGATGATTAAAAAGGCAAGTAAGAGATTGAATGGTGCCATCATCCAGATTGCGCAGGAGCTTGTTACTTATTTTGTCCTTGCCTGGGGTGGTGTTTCGTGCGAGTGCAAGGAGTGCTTGTTGCACCTCAGTGATAGTGATCGGCTTGTCGAGGTCGTAGTTGTCGCTCCCGCTGTAGGTTGGAGGTTGCCATTGTGCTTGTTCGAAATCGCCTATGTGCCGCACCCGCAACTCCTCCAGGATTTCGTCATCAGAACCCGGATGGTTGTGGAGGTTACGTTGGATTGTTTGCTGGTTAATTTCTTTGCTTTGTGTGGGGTCAAGAAGATGGCGTAGCAGCGACCATGTTTTGGCCGTGCTAAGATTACCCTGCAACTTGTTGCATAGCTGTCGCCAGTTGTGACGGGTGAGCTCCCCAGCATAACATTCCGCGGTTGCCGTGAGTTTCGCTATACGTAGTTTCAATTTACGATTATGTTTTTGGAGCTTCCATCTCCTAATAAGGCCTCCACGTGCTTCCCAGAGGTGAAGAAGGTGCGAGGCTACGGCCGGTATGTCTGTGGTGAGGGGGATCTGTTTTGAATGTCTGGCTACATCTTGTTGGAGCTCTCGTACCCACCGCTCGAGATCCGTAATACCCGTTGAGGAGTCATCCGGTCGCTCTTTGCGAAAAGCTGTCCGATCTGTGAGTGTTGTGTTTCTTATCGGGTGGCGTGCATGCGTAACGTTCAATGTGGTGGCAAGTATGTAGTAGCCACTGCCCAGAGTTTCCTCCGTGTTGTGCCAGGCAGCTTGTATCCCTTTATTGAGGATGAGGTCAGGTCATGTATCACGGGAGACGCTGTTTCCTGGACGTGTGGGGTATGCGGGGTCTGTGAGGATGTTGAGACGGTGCTGCTGTATCGTGTACTGGAGTGCAGTGCCTTTTGATGTGGCTGTCGTGTAGCCCCATGCCTGGTGAGCCGCGTTGATGTCGCCTACAATCAGCAGACCTATTTTAGGCTATGCCAATCGCTTTAGTGATCAAGTAGTCGAACTTGGCCTGCTTCTGCTCGGGTGGGCTGTATATATTCAGTATGAAAAGGCTCTTTCGGCCTCGTTGGAGCGGCAGGATCTCAATTAGGTTATCATCGACGTCACTTTCGTCTATTGTGGGTTGCGTGGTTGTGAGCGCTTTAGCTGTAAGTGTGGCCGCGCGGCTTTCAGGCGTGGTGGTATGTGTGTTGTAGCCAGATTGAGTTGGGTGTGTGCCTGTTTCCTGTAGTACAATTACGCTTGGTGTCGTTTTGGCGTTACTTATGTACTCTCTCAGTGATCCTTGCTTGCGTTTGAAGCTGCGGCAATTCCATTGCCAGATTATGAGTGGGTTTTCATTCTTGTGGTTGGTTTTGCTATTCGTTCTGGCTGACGGGTGGATCGGCAGGGTGTCCCTGCTTTGCTTTGTTGTACTAGTGTTCAAACTTTCTTGCGTCGCTGATCTTTTGCGAGCCGTGTTTCTTCAATAACACTTGCCAGTTGGTGGATGCTTTGTTGCATTGCTCGAAGCTGCCGTTGCAGCACATCAACTTTCGCCTAGACTTGTGCGATTTCTGTCGGTTTTGATGACTCCGCGAGAATCATGGGTTCAGAATATTCCGAAGATGATGGCATTGAGGGTGCGGTTATTGGTGTGGAATGCTGAGTGGCAGTACGAGTGGCGTGTAGTTCTGCAATCTGCGTGCGAAGTTTGTTGTTTTCTTCATGAAGGCGTTTGTTTTCTCCTCTGATGGCCTTTAGTTCAGCTAGAATTTGCAGTTGAACATCAGTATTGCGTATGGATGAAGAATTGTGTGGGGTGGGTGCAGTGTGTAGACGTGATGAGAAGGTGTTGTCTTGGTGGACTGTGTGAGAGGAAAAGCCGTGCTGACCAGCTCACCGCTTGTGATCCCGGTACAGCAGGTCCGCTGAGGTTCCGGGTCGCTCCCTCCTTGTTGGTTCCGCGAGCAGGAGCGAGACCTGGTGCAGGAATGCTTCCGTTGCTGGTCTGTACGTGACGGAGACTTCGACCGTGAGTAGTCCCGGCGGCTGGTCCTTTGGCATGCTGAGGATGCCTTCTTCAGTCGATCAGTGCACTCCTTGGAAGCCGTCGGATGAGGCCCCTGGCGTAAGGCGCACCGGGGGTGACAGGGGTGGCTCTGAGTGTGGTTCCGTGTACCACACTGGGGGCATACGTTTGCTTCTGGAATTGTGCATACATCGGTCCGGTGGCCGACTTGGTGGCAGATGCGGCAGAAATGCGTGGTTGGTCGGTATGGTTTGCATCGTTCTTCACAGCTGTAGTATCGCACGTAGAAGGGTACAGCATTGCCAGTGAATGTGATCACTGCCGCAGCGGTTTGTCCGAGCATACGGGCATGTAAGATTTCTCGGCAAGGTGCATACAGCTCGTTAAGGAGGACTTCTGTGGGAGTTCCTGCGGGAAAGCCGTGAATGACCCCTTTGACGGAGCTGTCGGGTGCCGCCACGTATGCCGTGACTGCAAATTCTCGACCGCCCAGGTGAACTGTAGTGATGTGACGCATGCTCATAGCTAGCTCTTCGTTTGGTGTGCTAGCAATAGCAATGTTTTGTACTGGGTCAATTCTCAGAGTAAGGGTCCGTACGTGCTCAGTAGTGGGGTGCTGACATGCTTGATGCCTTCAGCAACCTGTGGCGTGGTCCAGGTGGCAAGGTTGAGTCCCTCTCAGG
Source organism: Dermacentor variabilis (assembly GCF_050947875.1). Taxonomy (NCBI): domain Eukaryota; kingdom Metazoa; phylum Arthropoda; class Arachnida; order Ixodida; family Ixodidae; genus Dermacentor; species Dermacentor variabilis. The sequence goes on along the minus strand of NC_134578.1, from coordinate 110,597,336 downwards.
GACTGATGATTACCTTGAGGTCGTTTCGGGGCAGCGGTGGGAGTCGGGGTTGTCGGGGAAGCGATGGGTGTCGGGATTGGAGGGGTGGATTGGTGGGAGTCGATGTTTTTTTCCGACCATACTTAACGGTGAGCCAGTCTCCGCCGGCAGGTTCATCAGGAAGTGGGATTTGTGCGTGCTCGAGATTCATCTCGGTGCCATCATTGGTGGCCATTGGGGCGCCGAACTGGGTTAAGGTCTTCGGCTAGCCCGTACCCATCGTTAGGCTTAGCTCGGCGGGCGCCTCTTGCGAAGTTCAGATTCCGGTAATTCATGGGGCAAGCGACTCACAGTGTAGCTTTGGGTGTCTACGTGTTCCGCTCGACGTAAGGTGTCGATTGAGGTTGGTTGTGGCGGCGCTGACGTCAATTATCCAGGGTTTGGCGATGTAAAGGCGGAACACGTCTGCTCTCTTTTTATAAAATCGTTTCAGATACTGATGTGATAAGACAACGGGGGCAAACCTGCTTCCGGTAATGTTACTGATTTATAAAACGCTGCTCGATCTCGTGCTCGCATGGGCGCTTCAGTGCTGCCTTAATACTGAGACTTAATAATGACAGACTTAGAGAACAACAACAATATCAAAAATGCACGTGATCTGCGGCTCGCCATTCGTTGTAAACCCTGTCTGTGGGAGCCACTGTTCAGAACATGCATCATTGTACGTTTCATGCACGACAATCTCCCAACAGAAATCATTGAATCTGGAAATAATTTGAGGTCCTCAGTGCGTAAGCACTTTTCCGATGAGGACCTTGTTGTTCTAAAAACGTCATTATATGCCCTTTCGTGGTGGTTTCGAAGGAGTTTATACAAGTGTAGTGACGAAAAATAAACCTTTGTTGGCATATGCCCTGGGTCGCGATGTGTTCATTTCTTGCGGTCGTTCTGTCTGCGCTACACAATCCGAAGATCATGAACCAACAAGCCCAAATTTCCACTAACGCAATGACCCTCTTAGACCGTTAAGAGTGTGCGCTGTTAAAGAATTACCGACCATGACAGGCCATCAGACCACGCAAACGCAAACGTTCAATTGAACTGTTGCGGTCGCAGGCGTAAATATTGGGAATTTCCAACACACTGGCAACGAAGCAACCAACAATATATGCGTTCACGTGGTTTCAATGGGTTTCTTTCGCTAGCGGCTTCATTGAACGTGTGTGGCGAACTGCTTGTATTTACGCCTGTGGCTGAAATGAAATTTGGTTAAAAGTCCGCACCTGTCCGCGTAAATACCCTCTAGACCTTGTCTTTCTTTATCGCGGCATCTTTTCTTGAGTCTAGCCAATATCTATTGAGCCACGATCTGATTATGAGGCACGCCGTTGTGTGTGGTTACGGTTTAATTTAGAATAGTTGGGGTTGTGACAAGCGCCCAATGCGTGGTGCACGAGACCTTTTACAGTTGACCGACACTGAAACGAAGCCGCCACTGCCGCGATTGGACCCCGCCACCTCGAGTTTAGTAGCGTTATGCCTAAGCGACTGAGCAAGCACGACGGGTGATGAACTCCACTGTGCGGCACAGAGAATTCCTCGTTCGCGAGCGAGGCCGGCCGGTGGCCCGCAAACAGAGCGCCCCGAGCTGCCATGCCAGTAACGCGGACGCAAATTAAAAAAAATACCCTTTCTGCGGGAAATTCGTAAATGTACAAGCATGTCGTTGCTGGCTACGTGATCAAAGCCTGTGCTGACGATGAAATAAAGGATGGAAGAGGTATTCCACGTGATGCTGATTTGCAAAGCAGTGCGAGTCGAGCGCAAATCCTGTTGCGCCGGTAGCCACGCGGTCCGAGTATAGCGCTTGAATCTCTCAACAATCTACTCGTATATGGTTAATCAGGGAATATCAGTAAATATAATGGTGCAATCTAGCACATCAGTATGTCTTTTGATGATTAACGCATGCAACATAGCGCCCCACGACACGGAGCACTAGTCGCAGAAGAAAGGCCGGAGAACGCGACAGTCGAAAAGAAAAGAATGCGCCACGCCTGCGTTAAAATCCACTAAGAAACTGAAACAAGAGCACACTATGCCTCAATAACGGGTGTGAGTAAGCCTATCCAAATAGAAAGGTAAATAATAAATCAATAGGGCTGCAGAATACTAGCTGCTTGCTACTCTAAACACATCTCATTGTGCACGAGTACCCGCAACTTTCAGTGAGCGGAACGTAGAATTAGGGGGAGTACAAAGTAATATCAGGTACACACAGAATATAGCGTCGAACTAGGCGCTTCTCTTCACAGTTTCACTTCGAAATATCTTACTTCTATGAAAGGAAAATATGGGGAAGGCGAGCAATAGAAAATCAAGACTATTAGAAAAAGATTTTTCAAGGCCTTGCTTTGAAGGTTACTTTTGTGCTCAAATGCATAAAACAGCGTTTTCGTAATTTACAAATTACAACTACAGCGCGATGATTTAGGATCGCAAGAAATGAAAAAAAAAATACAGGCACGAGAGACGCGGTAGATACTAGAGACGCGGTAAGCACGACAGACGCGGTAAACACGGGACAAGCGCCTTGCCGTGCGTGTGTTATTAAACTCGTTTTCTTGAAGAAGACAAATACACTTGTGGAAAGGTTGGTTCCCGCTTTTACCTTGTTCTCGTTTTGTTCATTGTCCGTCACTTCTATTTAATATTTCCATGGGTTTAATCTAGCTTACACGTGATTCCCCCGCTCTGACAGGAAAATACACCTATTTCTAGCAAGGCGTGCGCATTTTGGTTTCTGAGTATATTCAATGAACTTTGCAAAATTGATCGCGGTAGCATTAGTACACGCATTATTTTCCTCACGCATTCTTTTCCTACCTTCCGCCTGAGCAGGTTCTCCAAAGGAAAATCTCTCCACTCAGCCTCTTCTGGAAGAAACTGGTCACCGTCCAGTGGACAGGCGTATCCTTCGGTGACTTCGCACTGCTCGTAGCAGCTTCTGCACAGCACGTCTCGACAGGGCAGGAAAACGGTCTCTCTGGGCAGCACACCACATGCGCTACATATTCTGTGCGCAGGAATACGCTCGGCGAAATGCAAAGGTCTCCAGTCCAGTTCCATGGTGAAACCGCACAGTGTGTATCGCTGGTCTTGAGAAGCCATGGCGAACAGCGCATACGTCGCTCGGCAAATGTTGTGCCGACGGTTCTACGGAAACTTCCAAACGTTGCCAGCACCCTGTCCTCTCAACTCTTGCAAATGCTACTATCACGCTGATAATGCCACGCCCAGTTCACGATTGCTCGCGGCGCCGCTCGGGAATCGCATGGGACAGTTTCAAAATTATCTACTTGCTTTGGCGCGTCAGTGTTGTTACCGACAATTTTATCGACTTTTTACGGCGAAGTGTTTATGCGGACCCTGTGCCGTTGTTGTCGGACTTCGCTAAAGAGGGGCCACGTGACCTAGGGGGAGAGTAAAAGAAGAGGAAGAAAAGAAAGGGGTTGGAGTGAACCCGGTCCTCTTGTGCGAATGCTATCTTATACGCGAGCATTATACCGTTGTCACACGGTGCATTTTCGGGATCGAGCCAGATGGGCATCGAATTTATCGACGATCGATTCCACCATGCCGCGAAAGCAACGAATGTTGTGCTGGTGCTTTGCGGCCAACGAATAGTGCCAGAGATTGAAACGCGATACTAGGAGCGCGCAACTGCTAGCATTTCGGGCGCCTGCAATACGTGCCGGCAGCTACGTCAGCATTCAAGCCAGTCCAACCAATTGTCAAAACGATTGGAGCGCCCGCATCTCCAGTGGTGGGCCTTGTGCGCAATATACGGAGCCTTGGATTAGTGGTTCCACACATTCCATACCAGCTACAGCTATGGGAAGACCAAGAAGCTGCCTACCGCGTGCGTCAGCGAGGGATGGCTCGTGAACGGGCTCGTCGTCGTAGGGCAGATCCCGAGCTTCGCTCCAGAGATGCCGAGTTTTTACTGCAGCGCTCCTAGAGCATGCTCACTACGCGAAGCGCGCAAAAGCAAAAATGAGGGGAAAGAATGGTGAAACAACAGAGTTACAATACCGACTATTTGTGAAACTTGACTTACATAGTGTAGCATACGGTATAACCAGGACAGCTTCACTGTTGGACCACCTTCACGGCCTAGAAGGGGCGGTGATTTTTTTCGCTTGGCCGATTTGTGAATGTCGCGAACGTTGCAACTGGAGTTCTAGCGCAGCGGGCGTACGGGCCAGCGGCCCCAGCGGGCGAACGGAAATGGCAGCGGAGCACGGCACAAATGGAAGAGGTTTGACTCGGCGATCCCTCGCGTGGTCGAGCGGAGTAGAACCACTGTTTATGTTCCCCTTGAGCAGCAGAGTTGCGCGTCTCATCGAACGCGCCTATCGCGCGCGTATTCGCCAAATCCGGTCACATGTGCAAAAAGCATACTTTTGAGGGAAAGTCGGCTTCACGACTGCTCCTGCAATGCCGTCTGCCCGTGGGCTTCTGCCTTCACGAGCATCTGTCTGTCCCTCTGCGGCCTTGCAACGCAAGCGGCGGATGCGTCGTGTTGGTGTGTTTAGTGCACTTTGGATGGAAACGCATGTTGTTGCCCTAAGACGCAGCGTCAAGGTTAGTGTAGGGTACCTCTCAATATACGACGCTTCTCAGAATGTTGTAATTGGGCATTTGTCTAATTATATTTCCAGTTTTAGTAGTGAAAGTGAAGAGCAAGGCAGAGCCGTATCTGTGACTCATGAATCTGAGTATCGACGATCTTGTTAACGACCAGCTTTTTCTCTCACCCGCCGTGTCATGTATTTTCAAAGCACAAGATAAACTCTGTCTTGTCAAACATGTGTTCAGAAAAACAAGTGACATTCGAAGCGATATGATCGTGGCGCGTCCAAATCGATATTGCGGGTGGAGTGCACGGGCTGTTCAATGTGACTCTTATTTACTCCAACGTACCGGTAAGTTCCATAATGCACATACCTGTTTGTGTCACGCACGAAATCTGATCATATAGAGTGAGTATAGGTTACACTAGCGATATTTTTTGTTGAGGATAGGCGATAACATTGAAGACATGTATGGCTCGTCTTGCGCTACGTAACAGCTGGTTAGCCGGTGAAAAAAACACTACTTGAAAAGGAACCATATGTGCGCATGCCGATGTAGCAGGGTGCACTATACAGTCTATACAGTCCGTTGCAGCCAATCAAACTGCGAAGTATAAAATTTGAAGCCGTATCTAACTGAGCGTTGCTCAGCTAGATACGGTACCAAAATTTATACTTCGCACCGGAAAACCAACTGAAGGCAATCCAGCAGGCCGAAGATGCCCCCAGGGCCCAAGGGTTCGAGGCCGTCATCTAAGTAGAGAGACCTAGGTCTCATAAATGTGCTGTACTAAAATAAAACTTATTCCTCCACCAACTCCTCCGGTATCTAGCGTCTATTACGCCATACCTGCCACGACCTGCGCGAGATTCTACTTAGGTTGCGTTATTAAGAACCGCAGATCATTTGTAGTACTTTATGTACCCGCAATCGTCGTTTGCTCAAGTTACCTGTACTATCTTTCAAAGCACTGTGTCAAAAACGACGTGCAACGAGAGATTTCTAGAACCTACGCTATCTACTATAGTGTGTTTGAGTTTTCTTATATTAAAAAAAAAAACGAAATGTATCTGTAGATAGTGACTCGCAACGCACAACTTATAGCAATATTTATCTAAATTCGCGCTATGTTTGAGTTTCCCTTTTTTCTTCAATGTGAAAGTCTTCTTGCCGCCAACGGCTCGGAATAAACGAGAAAGCACACTCGGCCGCTGAGCCGCGCATTTCCTGCATTCAAGAGGAGTAGCTTTTCTGCTTAACATGAATGCGTCGGTGATCAAGATGGCAGAACTACGAGCAACTGTGCTCACGGAGGGAGCACGTACAGTAATTCTAGAGCAGAATGCTTTGCTGCGCTACCTTTGGAACAGGGTCGGATTTACTGTGGAAAGCTCAGTACGCTCGCTTCAGGTTCTCAATCGCGGTCATCCACTTCGAATCGTCACCAAACGGCCTCATTACGGAAACCTCTCGCACGACACAGAGGTCCTCTTCACTGATGAAGCGCTTCCGAAGCTTTTTCGCCTGCAGACGACCCAACAGCACGTTTTAATACGATGCAGACGACATGCCGGTGTTCATGTGCGTGGTCGCCATGTCTTTTTCCCGCAAGAACGCGCGTGCGTCTAATTGTCGTACAAAAATCCCTCACGTGACCTGATCCTAGGTGCCTAGGGACAGCATTGTTTAGGGATTTTTGAGAAGGCGCGATGCTGGCGCCGAGCGACGCCGTGGCGTGTTCGTCCTCGGCTTATCGTTCTCTGGACCGCGCGTTGTTCAACATTGGCTCATGTGATTGTACGTGCGTTGCTTGTGTGTTGGTTGTAGGTTCTGTGTTACTTGGCGAAAAGACGTGAGTAGTGGTGGTGCGGCAGTGCGGCTTTGGCCTCGGTGAACTCTGGCAGTACAGAATCTGCGTTGTGTGACCCGTGCTTTCTAGAGAACCCGGCGGTGGTGACGATTGAAATATCGAAGTGGCCTAGCGCCTCGGCAGCGAAGTTCAGCGAACCACGATGTGGCGTCGCCGTGTCCGACTTTGCGTAACGGACATCGAGGGATGTGCTGCTCGCTGCAAGTCATGTAAATGCAACTGCGTCGACAGCCCACTGTTGAGCGCTGAATGTGTGTTTGGTGTGCTGTGCTTAAAACGAGTGGTGCAGCCGTGCAGCGGGGGTGGCTGAGGAGCAGAGTGGCTTAGGGGCTCCGTTTGCGCGTTCACAGACATGTGCTTACGTCTTGGTATCATTAGCGGCTGTCTCGAGACTGTGGTGTGCTAGCTCCTTGCCTAGTATCAAGTTTACGACGCTAACACACAGCATGTTCACGTTTTTCCGCGCTATATGTCATTTGCATGACGGCCGAGTTGAAAACGAGACATATGTCTGTGTTCTTTGCATTTGTGTGTTGTAAATTACTTTTTATTGTGGAAGTTCTGGGAGTCTTATTACGCAAGGAGTGCGAACGTAAACATAAACACGTGTGTCTGAAATTTTGAATTACCCATAATACCCTTTACGACTGATAAGTGGGCTACACGGTCTGTGTGAATCAGCTACCGTATGTTGCGACGCTCTTCCGTGTGGTAGACTGATGCATGGTGCGCGTTTATTTCTGTACTGTTCTAAAAACCATTTGTTTATTCACTCAATACAAATGTACGGCTTCTTCGCCGCAGTACATTTTAATTACGCGGTGAAGCATACTAAAAGTGGGAGGGGGCCGCTATCAGCCAGCATAGTATGTCCACTTAGGCGACCTGAGAGGCGGAGGGTTCGCGAGTGTATGATTAAAGAACTCTTGCCCCTTTTCACTTTTAGTATGCTTCACCGCAGTACATTGCTTAGGCTTCACCGCGAAAAATTAGTGTATTGTGAGAAAGATAATCCTAAAGAGCCTAATTATGCAAAGTTTCTATTGTAGCTTGCTACACCGCAATACAGGGGTGTAAATGAGCATCGTGCAGTAAAGCATACTAAGAGTGGAAAGGGCACATAGGTTTGCTCATTATCTTCAATTGTGATATAATTTGCAAGTGCATCTGTGCTCGTGGTAAGCTTCATTGAAAATTGTTTGTACATTACAAATTCATATTGCAGGGAAGCTTACTAAAGCACATTCGCCATTATGGTACGTGTTATTCACCTTCAATATAGGAGGAGCGCAATGCGCATTCTTGCCCCTGCTTTTGGCTGGACTGCACATGCTCTTTGAGAATTGATTCATTGTTCATAAGTGCACTGGTACTTTAAACTGGAGGGCTCAAGTTAATATGGAAGCACAATTTTAGAGCGCAGCTCTTTGGCGTCCGTTCCTGGGTTTCGCGTCGTCGTCGGCGTTGTCGTCGGCCTCGTAAGCAGCTCCGCCCCCCTTTCATCCCCCCAGCGCTAGCAGCGACCGACTGATACCGCTGGATGCCGCTGACGCCGCTAGAGAGTCAAGATAACGTGACTGCATAGAACACCGTCGCCGCCATGCAGAAAGAGGAGGAAAGGGTCCCCCCCCCCTGTTCTTGTGTGGCGGATAGGGTGCTCTTCAGTTGCCGACGCGCCGGTTATTTCACGTAGGCCCCGGCACGTCGACGAATACGTGACCACCTTCCCACGGCTAGACCTGGTTCTTAGCGCTGCGGAAGCGAGGGTATCATACTGTTTGTGTCGGCATCGGCGGCGTTGTCCCTGAAACCAACTCCGCAGCTGGGGTTGACTCACTATCGGCGTCAGCGGCATCAGTCAGTCGCTGCTATCTCTTCCCTCCTCCCTTTATCGTGTTGTCCGCTTGCTGCGCGCGCTTCTGCCCCCATCGTTTGCCGCTGGGTGTACACGCCGCCCCCCTCCCCCTCTTCCTGCGAGTCTCCGGTTGTCAAAGCGCCGGCTCGAACTTAATTCCTTTCTTCGCTCCTCCTCCAATGCAACCCCTGTGCGGTGGCAATCAGAGAGCCAGATCGGTGGCGGCGGATCTGTATATGTGCACCGCCCGAGCCGAAATTGCCGCTGCCGTTCGCCCTGTGCGGTGGCAATCAGAGAGCCAGATCGGTGGCGGCTTGACATAAAGACAAACAGCAATTTCCTAACACTTATGCGGGAGAACATCCCGTTCCTCTCGCTCGTAACGCGTCCCACGGCTGTGACAACCTCGCGAGGCACTTGTATAGATCTCGTCTTTGAGAATCAAGCATTGGTGTACCAAGTCGAACATATATCAGTCTATTTCTCCGACCACAAAGCTTCCTTCATGACTGTCAAGAACTGTTAGTGGAGTCTTTGTTAAAGGAATACGTGTGAAAAAAAAATTCTGTGATAGCGCATACATGTGTTGCTCGATTTCTTTGCCTCAATCTATCGAAAAGGTGAAACAGCTTATTTGCTGCGCTCAAATTTCGCATTAGGAAGTAACGTAATCGTCGGTAATTTTTTTTTATTAAAGGGACAACATGTTGCCGAGATGGTTGCAGCACAGCTTTCTTTTTTCTTCCTGGCACCTTTTCTACTTGAAGCTTCCATTGCAGTGTTTCAAACCTCTTTGAACCAGCACATAGTGTATATAAAAATTGGACACTGATTGGGAACATCACCTAAGTACATGCCTATCTATAGTAAAAAGATGTAGCACGACCAGACAAAATAAAAGAAGGGCGTGGGCTGTAGCAATACTAAGTGTTAAATGGTGCTTTATCCTTTCCCTTGAGTTTTCTGTTTTTGTGCTTTTTATGGATCCTCCGCAGTAACCATGCGAGTGGAGAACTTGAGCTTGTTGGTTTCAAGTCTCGTGGTTGTTACTAACAGAAAAGTGTGATAAATGAACAAGGGCTTGGAGGCATTAGTTCACCTTGCTTGCATCATGGTGCTGCTTCATAAGCACGGTGAGCATCCAGGCCAACTAGGAAGGGAGGTTTGTTGCAATTGCTTCTGAACTTTATTGCCACCAAACCAACAGTTCTCTCAGAGACAGCTTTTGGACAGTAGAATGCTTGCACCCAGCAAAGTCTTAAGAAGGAAGCATTCAAGATGTGCAAAATGTGCTTTTGAAGCTGGCAGCATTACTGAAGGGGCTTTGCCCATCTGCCCTCTTTATGGATACACAAAGATGATTTCCTCATTAAGAGGGATTGTTTCAGAGGTCGTTACATGGCAACAGTGTTGGGTGTTTAGTAGCTTGTCTTTGCCCACTGTTAATAACCTGTTCCTTCTCCAGTGCCCTTGTGAAGTGCCTACTTTTTGGACACAATGTGCTTTCCATGCATGCATGCATTTTTAGCTTGTAAAGACGTCTATTACCCCTTGCCTCAAGCTGGTCCTTGCTGATGTCACCCAAGAAGGCATTGGGGAGTATGGCGATGTACACTTACAAAACACTGTTGATACCAGTGAAACCAAATTAATGGAGCTGCTGTTCTTTTTTTGTCCACTCCATCCTTGTTAGTTACAATGAGCAATCATCCGAACAGAAGGCATATGTAGTTGGTTGTGCATAGCCTGCGCACTAAGACTAGTTGGCATGTTATGACATTAGCACAGTGTTTATATGTAAAAACCTTCTGATGTGTTGATGACTTCCTTCTCTTTATCATACTTTGCCTGATGGAGCCAGCAAGTGGGTCAACCGGATGTTCAACTGGCTTCCCACTAGTTTTCCCAGAGTCTCCTTTACCAGGGTGCTGCTCATAGACATGTTTTCTTGACCTTGCACTGCACTTCAACCATGGCCACACCTGCTAAACCTATAGCATGCAATCAAAAAAGTGCTATACATCATGTTGCTCCAAACTCGTGACATGTGCTTCAAGGCCTTGAGGAACACCCTCATTTATTTACGCCCTCATCATACTGTACGAAGCTTCGCATGATAAGTGCGAGAATTAACATCTACTGGTTTTTCAGTGTTATTCCTGTCCAGCTTGCTGAAAGCTATCCTGAGTGTTTCAAAAGCAAACGACCGCTGCTGGACAAGAAGTGCTTAAAACAAGGGTCGCTATAACCACGTCACACGAAATGAAAAAGGCCACTGCGTATACAGGCGGTTTACTTCATATCCAACAAGCTTGGTTCTCCCTTTGCTAGTGAATGAACTCAACTTGCCCCGAATACATGGCCTGTGACAAACTATGTGCCAGATGCTGTGTCCCCTGCAAAGCTGAAGATGTGTACGAGATCCCGACACCCTGCAGCGGCTTCTACACTGGGCAAACAGGCTACTATATAAACGACTGCCTTTACTAGTAACATGAAAACGGGCAGAAATTTGGCTATTCATTGGGCCCAACTGCAGGTGCAAGCCACTCTTCCACCAGATGTGTGTTGTTCGTAGAAACTGGAGGAGCTATACAAATGCAGATAAAAACAATGATGTTTGAAAGTAGTAGAGTTGAACTATATTTTGCACAAGCAGTGCTATCTGCAGCGCTGGTACCTTATAGCCACAATGCCATGCCTTTGCATGGCTGCACCACCATGCAAAGGCACTATTCTTGAATTATTAACTTTTATTTATTTATGGTGGCCATATATTGCAATTACATATCAACCACATTGTGTGCAGTATGGTTAAATGTCAATTATGATAGCCATTCCTAATCTGAAATGCAACAAAAGAGCAAATATAGGTAACAAATTGCAATTCAAAGAGACAAAAGACAACCAGTGCACAGAATAAGTGAAAGACTTCCTTTTATTGAAAAAGAAATGTCACATGTGTCATGCCACCAGCAGTGGGTAGCAATCTTTCAAGCTTGGGTGACAGAGGCAAAACTTGGCAAAATGCTACAATCGCGCTGTAAAACGGCCTTGGACACAAAAAACCGACATCAAATTGTACAGAATGAAAGGGCGACACTCCGTCTAAGAACAGTCTATGGCACAACATACTTGAAATGGTGTAAAAAATGTTGACATGCCCTACCCATAAAGAAAAAGCAACAAACACAGAAAACACGCCTTAATATGCAATGTGCAGAGTCTGAAACCAAGAAAAAACAACCCGAAAAAGGTTTCCCTAAGTCTTCCAACGATTAAAATTGTCAAACTGTATCATCACTTCTTAATGAACCTGCACAGCTGAAAAGGAAGGAAGGAAAGCCCAATAGCAGGGCTGCAGAAAATGTCACCGAACAAGTATACTTTGCTTACCAACGATACCTGTGGTTTAGTTGTGGTCTGTGTATAAACTAATTGTGCATAAACTTTTCTTGTTTAGGATGGTTTAGCGGATAGGGAAAAAATGACCATAAGAGCACCAGGTGTATGCATAGTCTACGCACAAAAAGCCACTGCTTTCTTACTTTTTTTTCTCTCTACTACAATTCATGAGTTTTAAGTGCCTTAATAGCACTGCTAACATCCTACTGCAAAACACAAATTTGGGCAACTTTTAGCATAAAGAAAATTGCAGTTTCACTCATAATGGGAAACAATGATGCAGTAGCTGGTGAAATATGCACAGGAGGCTCACTTGATGCAGTGTTTGTTGAAGTGAACACTTGCCAATGCAAGTCGGTAATATCCTTAAAAAAGTAAAATAAGAGTCGTATTTATTTGTGGGAGTTGTGCCTCACAGTGTTAACGTGGAAAGACTAGGCTTTTCTTCCTCCTCTTTCATATCCGGACTTAGCCACTGATCTACACCAAAACAACCCTTCAGCTTCTTACTGGTGAATTCGTTTTGGTTTTCTCAAATCTATATTTGGGCTAGCCATTGCTAGGTCTTGCGCTTTGCTTGAGGAAAACAAGACACCAACAGCTCTATCCAGTAAATCTGAGAAGCCAAGCACTAGAAGAAGATTAATGAAGCAGGTGCACCCAATCATTGTCATTACAAGAAGAAAATTTAACATAGGACTGCCTTCACAAGTGGGAAGGTGATGTGCAAGAGCTTGAAGGTGTGGATGCCAGTTCTATATACAGTACGCAGACATTGAGCAGGTGTTAGCCAATCATGGCACCTGTTGGCTAGATCATGCTCTCCGGGATCAGTATTCACCGCGACTGAATCTTCAGCAGAGTGGCTGAAATGTAGAATTGTGGACTGCTACTCTTTTAATCATATGTTTGAATCCTCGCAGCACAATGAGAACTTTATTTGCGATATTCTAGCAAGAAATTCGGGAATTCCAGTGACAACACCAGTAACATCAGAACAACCGGGGGAGTTCGCCCATAGCAGCTATTGCTGTAAAAAAGAAGACTGGCATAAGCACAAGAATTGAGATGGGCATACTACATGCCTTTCTGGTAGTGGTCCACTACTTTGGTGCTACAGTTAATGATCTCCACTGTCACTGGACATAATAAGAGTTCTTTAATTATACACTCGCGCGCCAGCCGCCTCTCAGATCGCCTAAGTGGACATACTATGCTGGCTGACAGCGGCTTCCTCCCGCTTATAGTATGCTTCACCGCGTAACTAAAATGTACTGCGGCGAATAAGCCGTACATTTGTATTGAGTGAATAAACAAATGGTTTTTACAACAGTACAGAAATAAACGCGCACCATGCATCATTCTACCACACGAAAGAGCGTCGCAACATACGGTAGCTGGTTCACAGAGGCGATGTAGGCCACTTATCAGTCGTAAAAGGTATTATGGGTAATTCAAAATTTCATCACACATATGTGTTTATGTTTACGTTAGCACTCCTTGCGTAATAAGACTCCCAGAACTTCCACAATAGAAAGTAATTTACAACACACAAACGCAAAGAACACTATATGTCTCGTTTTCAACTCGGCCGTCATGCAAATGACATATAGCGTGGAAAAACGTGAACATGCTGTGTGTTAGCGTCGTAAACCTTATACTAGGCAAGGAGCTAGCACAACACAGTCTCGCGACAGCCGCTAATGATACCAAGACGTAAGCACATGTCTGTGAACGCGCAAACGGAGCCCCTAAGCCGCTCTGCTCCTCAGCCACCCCCGCTGCACGGCTGCACCACTCGTTTCAAGCACAGCACACCAAACACACATTCAGCGCTGAACAGTGGGCTGTCGACGCAGTTGCATTTACATGACTTGCAGCGAGCAGCACATCCCTCGATGTCCGTTACGCAAAGTCGGACACGGCGACGCCACATCGTGGTTCGCTGAACTTCGCTGCCGAGGCGCTAGGCCACTTCGATATTTCAATCGTCACCACCGCCGGGTTCTCTAGAAAGCACGGGTCACACAACGCAGATTCTGTACTGCCAGAGTTCACCGAGGCCAAAGCCGCACTGCCGCACTACCACTACTCACGTCTTTCCGCCAAGTAACACAGAACCTACAACCAACACACAAGCAACGCACGTACAATCACATGAGCCAATGTTGAACAACGCGCGGTCCAGAGAACGATAAGCCGAGGACGAACACGCCACGGCGTCGCTCGGCGCCAGCATCGCGCTTTCTCAAAAATGCCTAAACGATGCTGTCCCTAGGCACCTAGGATCAGGTCACGTGAGGGATTTTTGTACGACAAATAGACGCACACCAAGAACGCTGGTCCGCTGCGCGCGCTCCGGTATATATGGCCTCGAGCTCCACCACTGGAAAAGCTGGCGCCACCGTCGGCGTGACGTGCTAGGAGGGATCACGTGGACATAGCGGCCGCGTCGGCTGCTTCGGGCGCGCCGAAGCCACGGAGGCCGAAGCGAGCTGAAAACGAGTTTAAATTCCCTCGTACGCTGCGGTTTTCATTTAGTGGCAAAATTTTCCCGCTTCGAGTGTCTCCTTTACAACGCTTGAAAGCACTACAATAGGTAGTGGCTGCCTTTGAAGGCGCGCGACATGGTAGGCTACTGCTCGGTGCCGCAGGGCCGGACGCACGTAACGGAGGCCGGTGTCAGCCTTATTCACACGTAGCCGCAGGACAAGAAGCTGTGTGAAGCTTGGCTCGCGGAACATAAAACCGGCAAACAGTCATCGGCTACAACTCGGGTATGCAGCAAGCACAGACGCGAGGAAGATTTCTGCTACGGCGCCCGGTCTGCGATGTTCTGAAAACGCGCACTGAGACGCTCGCCCGAGTCCGCTGCCCGACTAATGTCATGACGGTTTGGTCTATGAACTTGTCGATGCTATAGATACTGGCAAGTTCACTGGAGTGGAAAGGGAGCGGTAAGAAACCCATCAAAAAAAAAGCGTGGCATATGGTCACGTTTGTGTTGTGAATTAATGCACTGGATTACAAAAAAAGGAGCAGTGGGAAATTGCACGCTGAGAACACCGATAAACATACAGTGCGACGCAACTCGAGAAATAGTATTGAACGGTCAAAGAATTTAGAAAAAAAAAGATTGAATCGTCGCGACGGCACATCGAAGGCGTCGAAGTCTCTACAAAGAAATTATTTTTGAACAGGTCTGATAGCGCCAACGCAACAATGGTTGCTTGTATACTGTCAAATGCTCATATTCTGCGGCCTAAAGCTCATGGCACGGCGCGAAAACGCGCGCGCGGAGAAAGCGAAACAGTGCGCGGACAAGCATGCAGACGCGCAGTCGGTCGCTGCGAATCTGCGCGATCGCTGCATTGAGGCTTCATTCTATTACGCTCCATTTAGTTATACAAACACTATAAGAACATATTTCACATAGTTTGCTCTCAGCGTTTACCTACCTTTCACGCAAGAAGCCGGTTCGGGAGACTCCACCGCGGCGACCGTGCGCAGTGGCGTTCACTGTACGTATTCGGTAAAGAGATAGCGGCTGTAAACGATTGTGTGCTTTCAGTTTGCCCAAGATTATTATTTAGACAGTAAGAAACTTCTCTCGTTTCGAAAGTACTTACAGAAATGTCCGGGAGAGCTCGCGCGCGGCGTCTTCAGGGAGCGCTGACAGCAAAACCTATGAGGAGCGCGCCACGTGATCCCTCATACTACGCCAGCGAGGCGCTTCCGATAGAGGGCGACTCCGTAACTCCTCGCCGCCAATAGGGAGACGAAGCCAGCGAGCGAGCGGCCCGCGCCTCCGTAAACACGCCGGCCGTCCCTGCATACCACGCATGCGCAGTGGCGTCTCCGCTGGCCCTGGGGGACCGCTAGGTGGCGTCGACTAGAGCGGTCAGCTCAGGATGGGCTCCCATCTCTTTCCGCCTTTTGAGAGTGATCTTTCGCTGTGACCTGAACTTCGAGGACTTCACGAGGTTCGGCAAGCTGTGAGGACACTGTGGACATCAAACTTTCCGGTGAGCACCTCGCCAAACCTTTGTGACGGGCCAAAACGTGTGTGAAGTGTGAACGCTAACGGCGGCGGTGAGGCGGCGGCCGCTGGTACGCGGAACGCGTCGGCGACGCGGCCGCGATAGATGGCGACGCTTACGCCGACTCCAGCTACGGAAGCGCCGAGAACGCCGACGACAACGCTTAATGAGGCAGCAGGCCACGAGAAAACACCCAACGCGCAACTGACCTCGGACGTGGACCGAGATGAGATGGAATACCAAGAAACCATTAATGAGGATTGCATCGTCCTCCAGAGTACCGAAGAAACTGGCGGACCCCATGGACGCCAAGACGACGACGGAGATTGGCAAACGGTTTTGACCGTGCGCCAAAAGAAGGCGCTCGCACGAGCGGGCAAAAAGGCCACTTTTTCCGAGGGTGGCTACGAATCATCGGGCCCATCGTTCAAGCCCCCGGTACAACCAGCGAATAAAAAGAAATTCAAGACAAGGCGGCTTCCACCACTGCCTAAGGACGACTTTAAAGTGATCGTGCGCCCTCACCAAGGTCTCCCTATCAGGGAACTCACGGCGCCACAGATCGCAGAAGCAGTCATAAACGCCTGCCAAGGAAAAGTGAATGGAAACCAGTTCCTGCTGAGATTGAAACCAGGATCAAACATTTTTATTATCTCAACCCCTACAGAAGAGGTGGCGGATATTGCAAGAAGAATTACAGGCCTCACCTTAAACGGTCGACTGCACGCAGTGAGTGCGTACGCAGCAGTAGGCGAAGACACAAAGAAAGGAGTGATACATGGCATCGCTCCTCACACAAGCCCTGAAACCCTGCTAGCCAACCTACGTCTTCTTACGCAAGGCGTCGATATACTAAGAGCTAGGATGTTGGGTGAAACGAAAACAGCGGTAATTACCTTCTTTGGCCCCATCATACCGCGATACGTCTATTATATGGGAGGGGAGCTTCCCTGCTTCCCATACAAGAATACCATACAATTCTGCAAGACTTGCAAGCAAACGGGTCACAGAACGGACGTCTGCCCGAACCCCCACCTGCCGGTATGTCACAACTGCGGCACTCGGGAGCCACAACCAGACCACGACTGCAACCCTGTTTGCGCCACCTGCGGAGAAAAGCATCTCACGGGATCCAAGGAGTGTAAACGTCGTTTCAAGCTGCCACCACAGCGACCGCAGCCAAAATCACCAAACCGGATGGCCATCAAAACGCCGGGCAAGACGATCACGTCATCGTCGCCAAAACGGAGATGGTCTGACACAGACGATACGGACAATGACGATTGGCCTCCACTGCGGACTCAAGGGGACATTCCAACGTCGCAACCCCAAATTCGAAAATCAAGATCACAAGAACGACACAACAATCGAGACCAAGGGCTATCTGACCACTCCGCCTCCAGACACCACCGAATGTCCTCCAGATCCCCTACCCCATCCAGGACTTCAGTGGCAGCGGGAGACTCGACCCAACATAAGGTGAGCTGGGCGGGGATGGCACGTAAAGGGGCTCCAATAACCGCAAACCCTGAGTACCAAAGAATCCTTTCTGAAAATCGTCAGCTTAAAAAAACAGTAGAAGAACTTAAAATAGAGATGGCAGCGCTGAAGGCACAGTTTCAGACTACCAAAATTGGGCAAGCTAAACCAGCACAAGGGGATAAACCTGCCGCCCAACAGACAACAATTAGCAACATTGAAAGAATGATGAATCAGGTAGTAGAACAAATTCAGGCTCTGCAAACGTTTCAACAGCAGTTATTTGCTGAGGTGCAGAACCACAAAGTTTATGTAGACGAACAAATGTCTAAACTGCAGCAAACATCACGCAAAAGAGCCAGCAGTAACCCCGGAACACCGACGGCGAGAAAGGTAAAAAACGGGGCTGTTTCCGATTCGACGGATACCGAAATCGTAGCTAACCATGGCCAGTAAAAAAACCCGAACCACGGACACCGCTGAGATATGGCAATGGAACTGCCGCTCTTTTCAGAAAAGAGCGGCAGCGTTACAAGCTTATTTAGACGCCGCCATTATTCAACCGGACGTCATCTGTCTTCAGGAAGTTGGAAAGGGAGTAGTTAAGCTTAGAGACTACTACACCTTTCAAAATCCCATGTATCCTAGAGTGGCGACGCTGGTGCACAAGAATATCGCGGCCAGTGAACACTACTATCCCCAATGCTCAACGGAGCACCAATTGATCGAATTACACACTACAAAAAGGAGTAAAACCAAAACGTTTATTGGCAACGTGTACAGCCCACCGAAAGAACGGCAGACTGCGTTTCCCGAGATGCTTGAATGGGCGCTTGGACATCTGGAAAAAAAAGACAGGTTGATTTTAGTCGGGGATTTTAATGCTCCCCACACCAATTGGGGTTATAGGACAAATACAAAGAAGGGCAGAAACCTAGTAGAAGCAGTAGAGAAATATAACCTGCAACTAGAGACCTTACCCCTCGCCCCCACGAGACTTGGAAATAGCGTCTGTGGAGACACGTACCCAGACCTCACCTTTACATTTAACGTAAAAGAGGGACAGTGGAGGAACCTGGATGAAAATCTGGGAAGTGACCATTATATTATTAGTTACTCCACTACGACTCCCAAATTAAAGAAGCCTTTCAGAAACGCGAAACTTACAGACTGGACTGCATATAGACATTACCCGATCCCTCAGCATCCAATAAATACAATAGAAGAATGGGTAGACGAAATGATGCAGGCATACCAAACTAACACAAAGCACGTCGCACTAAGCGAGAAAACACCGGTAGTGGATCCCCACCTCGTCCATATGTGGGAAGGCAGGCGAAGTCTTACTAAACGATGGAAGAGACAGCGCTTAAACAGAAAGCTCAGAGCTAGAATAGAGCAACTGACAGAACAAGCAAATGAGTATGCTAGGCAACTACAAGCGAACAACTGGATACAATTTTGTGACTCGTTACGAGGAACGCTCTCAACAACCAAGACATGGGCAATTTTACGGAGCATGCTTGATCCATACAATACAAAAACAGTCACTACTAGAGCATTACGCACATTGGTAGGAGAATTTAAGGGGGATGACGCATCCTTGATCCAAACCCTGGCAGATAGATATATCGGGACAGCAGGAGATAACATCGATAAGAGAGAGTACAAAGGCATGGACAATCCCAAGCTTGATGCACCCATAACGAAACAAGAAGTATATGCCGCCGCTCTAGCATTAAAACGTAACTCAGCCCCAGGTGAGGACGGCATCACGAATGCTATGTTAAGAAATATGAGTGATCAGCAATTGGAACGCCTAACCCGGTACTTCAATGAGAAAATCTGGGAAACGGGAGAGCTTCCTAATCAATGGAAAGAAGCGACCATCATATTAATACCTAAACCGGGGAAAGCAAGAACATTGCAGAATCTCAGGCCAGTATCTCTAACCTCCTGCTTGGGCAAACTTTTCGAAAAGGTCCTTCATATCAGGCTTACCAGCTATATCGAAGGGCACGAACTTCTCTCGCACAACATGTACGGCTTCAGACAACATCTTTCTACACAAGACATATTCGTGAGGCTACGAGATGACGTGCTGCAAAATGTCCCTACAGGGGGAGAGAACATCATAGCAGCGCTTGACTTAAAAAGCGCTTTTGATACGATCTCCCATACCCTCATACTTGAAGAGCTCGAAAGAATGGGCTGTGGAATTAAGATCCACAATTACATCCGCTCTTTCCTTACTGAACGTAAAGCCACAATAGGTATGGAAAATATTCGATCTTCTAAACTCCCGATGCCTAACAGAGGCACACCACAGGGGGCCATCCTCTCACCACTTCTATTTAATGTCGCAATGAATCGCTTGGCACGACAACTAGAGAAAATTAACGACCTCAACTTCGCGTTTTACGCAGACGACATCACGTTATGGGCCTGCAAAGGCTCGTTAGGGCAAAAAGAACAAACTATCCAGGAGGCTATCGACTCGGTGAAGGACTTCGCAGAACAAAACGGTATGCAATGCGCTCCGGAAAAATCTGAGTTTATCCGGATCCACGGGCGTAACTACAGAAACAAACCGAGCATCCACCTAACTATGGGTGACCAGACGTTACAAGAAAGAAATATGGTCAGAATACTAGGACTATGGTTACAAAGCAACAAAAAAGCCACTCACACCATTGCGACTCTAAAATCAAGCACGAGGAGCATCGCTAGACTAATAAGCAGAATTACAAAGAAAGGTAAAGGGCTCCACGAAAACGAAACCGTAACACTAGTCCAGGCTTTTATTCTTAGCAAAATAACATACGGACTACCATATCAAGAGCTAACCCCTTCGGAAATCAAAGAAATCGACCTACTAATGCGTGGCGCGTATAAGGCAGCGCTTGGGCTTCCTAAGAATGCGGCAAACGAGAGGGTGCAAGCTCTAGGCATATACAACACATTTGAAGAGTTAAGAGCAGCCGTTCTCATGACACAAAGAGAACGACTATGCCTCACAAGCACAGGTAGAAACGTTCTGTCGCGTTTAGGCTACCCATTGCGACCGCAGTACTCTAGGGAGCAAACGACCGCAATGCCGGATCCAATACGCGAGCGCATAGTGGTCTCCCCAATCCCACGCAACATGAACAAAACTTATCACACAGCGAGAAGACAAGCGAGAGCTAAACATCTTCAGAAAACCTTCGGCAGTAATCAAGACGTAATGTATACTGATGCAGCTAGATTTAGCAAAGGACATGTAATAGTGGCAGTTCAACCCACACGCCACGGAACGCTTCACACATCAGCCTCGATACGCACTAGGTGCACTGCAACAGCGGAAGCAGCGGCGATTGCTCTCGCTATCGCATACAAGGAAAAACAAAACAGCTCAGCTTTAATAATGTCCGACTCACAAGTGGCATGCAGAATGTATCTACAAGGCAACATACCACAAGTCGCCCTTAAGATCATAGGCGACACATTGAAAGAAGATCATGCAATTTTATGGTGTCCTGGCCACGAGGGTATCTCGGGAAACGAACAGGCACACACTCTAGCTCGAGGCTTTACTAACCGAGCTGGAGATACGCACAACGATGAAAAAGACGATCACCTACTGGTCCGCGATATACTGGAGCACCAGCGAAGAACCCGGCAACAGTACGCCCCACCACACAGGCTACTCAATGTAGAGGAGGCGCAAAAATATAGAAGAATACAGACGGATACCTACCCACATTTGGGTAGATACCATAAAATAAACCCAACCTTGTACACTAACTCTTGCCCGTGGTGCGGGTCATGGCCTTCATTGCCTCACGTAACATGGGAGTGCGCCAAAAGACCTCATGCCATTAATTCACCTTTGGTACTCACCTTGCTAAGGGAGCCCTGGGAGGCCATCCTCGCTCTTGCTGACCTCGAGGCCCAGAAGGGCCTCTTGGACCAAGCTGGGCGGGTCGCGATGGCCACTGGAGTCTTGGAATAGGGACCCACCCTGCACCGCTCCCTTCCGCCATTTTTTTTTGTTTTTTTTCCTCATCAATAAATGTTTATTCCTCCTCCTCCTCCTCCGCTGGCCCTCTGGCCCGTAGACCCGCTGAGCCATAACGCTCTACTAAACGCTGGGGAAAAAGAATTTCCTGAGACGTCAAGGGACAGCCTGAGATGGAAGCTCGACTAAGAGTAAAAAAAATAATAACAAAAAAACACATTGGGCGCATGAAAAAAAATATTGCGATGACCGTCTGAATATTTTCAAATCAGAGCTTGCTTTCTAAACCCTTTCCCATTTTTCTGACCGCGGCTGCTAGGTGCTACTGCAGAGTTTCGAATAGATCACACTGACAATAAAATCTGAATTTCCCCTATGGTGGCATCGAACCTCGGCCCTCAAGAAAATCAGTGAAATATTCTATCCGTTAGGCCGTTATATTTTTATTCGCAAGTACAACCACTAGGCCACGACAGAACGTGTGTGCCTATCGCACGAACCCCAACCAGTTCTTTAAGACGATCACCGCGTGTGTCCCATTGCGTAGCAGGGGTGCGCCAGGTCACACGCGGGTGCGCCAGGTCACACGCGGGTGCGCCAGTTTCCTTGACGCCAAAGAGGCAGGAACGAACTAGGCAAATTCATATGCTTCGATTGACCGCTTCGCCCTAGCTCTGATTTACATAGATTCTCAGGTGGGCGTTTGATCCGCACATATCTTAAATTACAATATGGCCGGATAAATTAACAATTCTCACGAAGGTAATGTTGGGTTAAAAATATAGGCAAATGCCAGTTTTTTTTTGCTGTTTTCGAATGCAAAAGCCTTATTTCAATGCCTCTTGCCCACCGAGGTAGCCCAGTGGTTACCGCATTGGACTACTGAATCAAGGGTCTGAGCTCGTCCACGGCTGCCGCATTTTGAGAGTGGTGTAATGGAAAAGCGCTTGTGAACGGTGTATTCTGTGCCAGTTAAGGAATCCCAAGCGGTCATAATTATTCCACACTCCGCCACTACGGAGTGCCTCATATGAAGATTATGATTCTGGAGCATAAAAGCCGATAATAATATTTATAGCGATAGGGGTCAAGGGTTACGGGTTACGATAGGCTTACGTCAAGTATCCCAGACATGTTGGTCGACCATCTCCGAAACTGCTTTGAGAAATCACCTTTATTTGGTCGTACAAAACTGATTTCCCAATATCCTTTACAAGAATAAGATTTGAACGCGAAATCATTAAATACCCCATTACGTGAAAGTTCGGTGTTCTCGTTGGCGACGAGGCCGAAAGATGGTACCAAAAACAGCAGACGGCGCGACGAGGGAAAACAAGTAAAAAATGCTCGCATCGAAGTCAATTTCGTGAGGCAGTTTTCTGCAGAGTCCAGTAATGTAATCAGAAAGAAAATTTGACACACTTCGGCTCTGCGTAAGAATTGAACCCCGGCCTCCAGACTGCGAGATGAGCACGCTTCCCCGATGCAATAGTCGCCCTATGCTCACGGTTGACTAGAGTTGTGCCTAGTGCTTGCGTCACTCCCTACGTCACGTCGCTGCCTCCATCACTGTCTCCCACGTGTCACTTGCGCTTCGGATTTCATCGGTGCTGTGTCTACTGCGATGTACTCTGGATGCCAAATCATGAGCGGATAAAATTAGGTGTGCCTTGTGCATCATTGTACAGGTCATGTCGCTGCCTTCCCTCCGGCACTTCCTATTGGGATTTTATCTGTGCGGTGTCTACTTGGATGCACGCCGAAGCGGCTACTTCTGGGGCATCTGGGAAACGTGGTCGCCCACGGAAGCACTATTCAGAGCACGAAGCAAGGGAACACAAGAAGGAGTTCCGTGCAAGTTTACAACGTGCACGACGACATACGTTTCATACCTAAGCGATAACATTTCCCCCAAAAGAAAAAAAAAATTTTTTTCTTTTTTTTTCCCCAAAAGACTACAATGCATTCGCATTCCCACATGTAAGCAGTCTTAACTGTCTGTGCCGAATTTTCTGGCCTCGTGACATGCTTTAAAGCTTTCTCAAGAAGCCAAAGCGTTTCTGTGAAAAAATATTGAACCAAAATAATTTTAGTGCGTAATGTTCATCAGCTGCGTCTACTGAAGGTAAAAGGATTGATCTTCAATACAAAAGGTTTTTATTGGCAACTTAGGTCGAAAAATGTTTCCTTAGAGGTCCGCAGTTATGACAAACACCTATAAACTTACCTGCAATGGTTGCTTAGTGGCTATGGTGTTGGGCTGCTAAGCACAACGTCCCGGGATCGAACCCATGTCGTAGTGGTAGCATTTAGGTGGGAGTGAAGTGCGAAAACACTCGTGTACTTAGATTGAGGAGCACGTTAAAAAACCGCAGATGACCCAAACTTCCGGAGTCTCTTACTGGGGCGTTCCCCATAATCAAATTGGGGTTTCGGCACGTAAAACCCACTAACTAAACCAAAATAAGTAAAATTGGTAATTTTTCCTAGCAGAACCACGACCGACTGGTTTATTGTAATTCTATGTTACACTCGAATTATTTAGGCGCCGATTTTCCGAAATAACACCGTGACCATACAAAAATTTCTGTTTTAGTCCACGGTAGCTCACAATTTTCGCAGAGATGAACTCCTCGTAATTAATAATACGAAATGCAATAGGTAGGCCTGCTTTTGGGGTACGACTTCCGTAAATATCTTATTTAAAATTTTTGTTTTAAGCCAGCTTTCGATTCCCGAATTCTATCCTGCGTCACACAGCCGACGCGCGCAGCTTGTTAGTCGAACCCGATCCTTTCTCCCTGCCTGCCTGCCTGCTTGCCTTGCCTGGGCTCCCTGCCTGCCTGTCTGGCCTGCCCTGCCTGCAGACGTCATGCCCTCGTGCTCATAGCATTGTCCTCATGCACTTGTCACACTATCGTCGTGATGCCGTCGTGGTTGCGCCAACGTCGTCACTCCGGCTTCCGCATCCAATCTTGTCATGCCGTCGTCCTATTAACGCCATCGTCGTCATACAGTATT
This sequence comes from Dermacentor variabilis, assembly GCF_050947875.1. NCBI lineage: Eukaryota > Metazoa > Arthropoda > Arachnida > Ixodida > Ixodidae > Dermacentor > Dermacentor variabilis. The sequence continues at coordinate 110,573,046 of NC_134578.1, read as the reverse complement.
TGCCATTCATTATAGTTGTCACGCCATCGTCGTCATCCTATTGTACTCATACCGTTCCCGTGCCATCGTCGCCAATGCCTCGTAGTCGCGCAGTCGTCGCCACGCACTGGTAGTGATACCGTCCTCGGGATACCGACATGGTCGCTTCCTATTGTGCTATATTTTACTTGGTGATCGCACGCCCATCATGCCGTCGTCGGTAGTACACAGTCATCGTCACAAAGTTGTCGTCATATTATTGTCGTTATGCAATCTTGGTCATGCCGTGATTGTCGAAGTGCCTTCGTCGTTCAATCGACGTTAATCCTTCCCTGTTCCATCGTTATCACTGCGCCGTCATCACAGCCATGTCTTCATGTTCATGGGTGACCTTGGCAAATGAGTCCCATACAGCAGTGGGCCGTCGGTATATGTAGAAGTACACGTACAGTATATGTACAGTATCATCACCACTATTATAATCATCATCAGCCTACTGTCATGTCCAATGGAGGAAGAAGGCCTCTTCCTGCGATTTCCAACTGCCCCTTTCTAGCACTCGCTGATTCCAAGTTGCGCCTGCAAATTTCGTAATTTCATCACTCACCTAATTTTCTGCTGACCTCAACTGCGCTTTCCTTTTCTTGGCATCCGTTCTGTAGCTCTTGTGGCCCACCAGTTGTCTACCCTACACATTACATGGGCTTCCCAGCTGCAATTTCTCTCTTATTGTCAACCAGAATATAGGCTATCCCAGTTTGCACTCTGACCCCCACCGCTCTCTTGCGGTTTCTTGATGTTACGCCTAACATTTCTGGTTCCATCGCTCATGGCGCGGTCCTTAACTTCTCCTCGAGCTTCTTAACCCAAAAGTTTCTGCTCTATGCCCCAACACCGGTAGAATGTAATGATTGTACACTTCTCTTTTCGACGACAGTGATAAGCTCGCAGTTATGATTTGGTAGTGCCAGCCATATGCATAGTTTACGTAAAGTATATGTAGAAATAACGGAAGTTTTCGTTTAGATTGATTAGTTGAGATTTAAAGTCAACCTGAGTTCAGAAATACGCTGTGTCGTTACAATCCTTCAATCTTATTCGCATCACTGAGGACAGTTACATTGAGATGCGTTCTGCCTCAATTTTTTTCTCCATTACGATATTTGTCCATTACGAAATTTGAAAGCAGGCATCTAGGAACCTACAACTGGGAAACTTTAGCAAACGCATAGAGTTTATCCCAGGTATATCAGGAGAGGGCGGGGACGCAGCGGCGGGAGTTCTTCAGCGCGCGGCTGCGATAAAAATGTGATAAAACGGCGTGTATCGATCATTAGGCGAACACCTGTTGGCGAGGTAAAAGGACTAGTGGCATATTCAAGACCGCTTCGGAATCATCGTCGTCATGCTCGTCGTCATTGTATGACAAATTATGAGCAATGCACGAAGAATGTGTATTCAGTTTTTTTTTCTAAATAAGTGTTTCCTGTGCTGAACAAACGGAATACCCTAGTGCCGCAAGCTTTATAGTTTTATATAACAAGATGCGACTCCAACGCTGCTACAGACTTGAAAATTTGAATTCCATTTGGTATTAAGAAAGCTGATTTCAAAAGCAACGTTTGTTCTTTCGACAATCCATACGCTTCGATGAGTACAAAATCAGTGGCGCCCCTTGAGCTGAAAGCGCACGCATCTGATTGCGCTCAGACATCTACGGCGCAGAGAAGACTCGCTCTACCTTCTTTCCATTGACCGTGAGTACTTGCGATACTCCAACTGCATCGACTATTACGCTTCACCAAGAGGTCATTGCGCTATTGAGCCCAAGTAGACATCTATAGGGAGGCCACCTTAGTTCGCCGTCCGATATTAGGAAACCACCACTTGTACCTGACACTGCGCAGATTCATTTCTCATTACGAACATTTCGAGGCTGCTTATTAGAAAAAAGTACTCGCCTGCCTGTTAGTGCGCATTCTAGTTCAGTTTTTATTACAGCTGCTTGCGCACGAGCTAGCCGGCACCGTTTTCTACTCTTCTATTGGGGTTGGATACCTACCCACGCTAGTGTTCCTGCATGCGCGGTCTCAAATGGGTCTTTTCAAGTTTGCGAAGCAGCAACGGGAATAATAACGTACGAAAAAACAGGACAAGACGCGCTTGAGGAAATGAACTCTGAGTGTGTCGTCAAACCTCGTGGCTCCTCGCGCACTCGGGAGGTACATAAAGATATACAAAGACAAGATTCGTAATGGTTAATACAACTGGGAAGCACACTCGAGGCTTTACGTGCCGAAAGAGGACGTGCTGCACTACCAAAGGGAGCGCCCCAACCGTCTCAGGCAAGGTAGCCACTGCGCGGTGCTGGGAAGTGTTAACACGGAACTCTGCCGATCGTGGCGCAGGGGCTAAATTTAAAATTCATAGCTTGCTTAAAACGAAAATTGAAAGTGAGGTGATTGAAATAAAATTACAATGTTCAGGTACATGTCGTACAATTTATGTCATATTTTTACACAGTTGTAAAAATTGGAAAAGTGGACCAATGTCAAAAATAACTTTTAATATTTGCCTTATTTCAGCTAAATCGTAAAGTGTATTGGCAATTAAATAATTTTTATGTTGCGCACGACTTCAGAACAATCGCGTGAATCAATTATTTATAGCCAAATCGAGATTAGTTCTGCAAGAAAAAAAATGCCGAATTGGCTATATATTTATCGAAATTTGCGTAGCAGTGTGTCTACGGGAAGTTTCGCAAAGTTACGAGCGTTGTTCCCTTTCTCCGGCATTTCCATTTAAGCGAATTTAGTTTATCCGGAGTGCACTGTATTTCTGTATTCTGACCGAGTACCAGTAATCTTCGCCGAACTTACTTTGAACGAAACAAGAAGTGATTAGGAGAATATTTAGACATGAAGCACATAGAAAACGATGTGGCGTAGATGGGTATATATAGAAAGGTATTGTACACAATTCAGCAGGAAGCTTTATTTTTTGTTTTAACGAACGTGTAGAGCAATGTTTATATCCAGCAGCTATAAGGGCATACGTATTTAGTACATAAAATTTCCCCCACTTATTCGGTAATATGTTTCAAGAGAAGCTCTATAGAAAATACACCTCTCCGTTACATGACTCTTCAGGATTTCAACGTTACTGGAGAATATCTAAACTATTGACTAAATAGAGGCACTGTTTGTATCTCGATGGATATTTCATGGCCAGATGAATTTTCTAAACGAAACGCCACTGAAGAAATTCGTCGACCACCTCCTTGTTCACCTCAATATAAGCATGCAGTTCGCCCATGCTCTCCTTGTCTTTAGGGTGATCTCCTGGCCATACGTGATCGCCAGACGTGTATATCTTTTTGCTCAGGCAAAAGCGAAAGTCTTATAAATGGGAGTTGTCTGCTTTGGTTTGAATACTTTCAGAAAAAAAAAAGAAACTTGCATCGATTAACATTGACCGTGTGAAACCAGTTATGTTTTGTTCAATTATGGCACTAGACTGGCGCCGCTTCCCGCAGTGCTTTGCTCCAGAGATTTCTGCAATGTTTTCCGCACAGTTTGTGCAGAACGTCCTTGTGGAATCTAGCTACACCTTTGCAACATTTTCACTCATCTTACAAATGCTTTCAGACATTTTCTTGAACACATCGTTGTCAGTAGTGAAGCTTTCCGTCAATACCGTTTGAATGGTGTTACCTGTATTCTGTACTCCCAGCTCGACAGTTCACATAGCGTTTTCGTAGGCTTCCTGGGTATTTTGTTTGGACTGCTTACCATTCCTGCAAGCTACTGCAGGTTTTCACCTTGGCCAATCAAAGTTTGTTGGACTGTTTAAGAAAAGGATACGATGTTCTCACGTACATTACTTCTGCTTGATATTTGCAGCACTGCTTCTTTCTTTCAATTGATTCATTGTCATGTCTCATGAAGATGGTCACTTTGGACGCCGTTATCATTTACAGCTTCGCCAAACCCATCTTTAATTTCACTTACACGTCTATCGTTACATTAGAAGGCATCATCATTGCTTTTTTTTATCACTGTCGGCCGTTTCTGTAGCTAGGGACGCGAAAGATAGCATGTAATCTCCGCTTTTATTGGCACAGATCACTACAGTATATGAACATAGAACATCTAGGGCGCGCAGTAGCCCAGTGGCCACAGCCATCACAAAACTACTTGTTTAGCTCTGATTCAGCTAAAACATTGTCGAAGCCTTGTCACTCCTGCCAGTATTTTCCCTAAAAAGAAAACATTTTTGAGAAATCTGCAGTTTCAGGCGAAGGCTCATATTTAGGAAAGGCTAGATACTGCAATGCTTGATCTTGTATTTTCAAGTATATTCTAGTACTCAGAATTTTGCCAGGATTGAATAAGACAGACACATTTTAGGTGCCTCAGGGCATATTTGTGATTTGACAGTTACAGAAAAATTCATTTATGAGAAAAAAAGCTAAACCCCAATAGAAGCAATAGTGTTTTCGTCATTTGATCACAATCTGTACGGTAAAAATAGAAATAAATCAGTAAAAATGAACAAATAGTTGTTATCGTGATGAGGACAAAATGAGGCAGTGCATCGGCACAGAGAACCAGCTTTCTAACTGGATTGTCCTTCTTGTCACGATAGAATTGTCTCGCCTGGGAGAGTATCGAAAGGAAAGTTTTTTTCTCCAGATTTCATGACAACAGCCCTACTGGTACAAGAGCGTAAGAAGGTGGGACTAACAAATTCAGTTATCGAAGCAGTAGAGCACTGCATTAGACCGGTACCTCAGAACAGGAGCAGTAGAACAGGTCATTTTGTCCCCGTACGAGTAGTGCTGTCACCGTAAAATGAAAGCACTCCAACTCATCCAGTTTCTTTATTCTGATGCATTTTCTTCGAGCATTTCACAGTACCCTATAATACGCATCGACTTGAATTTCCAGGATGGCACGATTTGCGAGATTTCTCAAAGTGTGGGACGAAATACATGGGCGTTCCAGTTAGTTTTGTGCTCCAATGCAGAAAAGAGCGCTTTGTTAGAATTTGCGTCAAAGAACAGTGCATTTTACAGCGAGTTTTATGGCGCATATCTCAGAACTAGTGTCATTGTATAAATGTATTCCCAGTGGACAAGATTTGCAAGCTCACCGGCTACTGTTCCTACATCGGAATACATGCCCTGTGCACCGAAAGTAACTATTTAGGCAGTTAATTGGTAAACTTATTATATAAATATGTTTCAATCTATTTATAAATATGTCCTCAAGAGAAAAGTATATAATAGCTGTGTCTTACCAGTACTCACCTACGGGGCAGAAACCTGGAGGCTTACGAAGAGGGTTCTACTCAAATTGAGGACGACACAACGAGCTATGGAAAGAAGAATGATAGGTGTAACGTTAAGGGATAAGAAAAGAGCAGATTGGGTGAGGTAACAAACGCGAGTTAATGACATCTTAGTTGAAATCAAGAAAAAGAAATGGGCATGGGCAGGACATGTAATGAGGAGGGAAGATAACCGATGGTGATTAAGGCTTACGGACTGGATCCCAAGGGAAGGGAAGCGTAGCAGGGGGCGGCAGAAAGTTAGGTGGGCGGATGAGATTAAGAAGTTTGCAGGGACGGCATGGCCACAATTAGTACATTACCGGGGTTGTTGGAGAAGTATGGGAGAGGCCTTTGCCCTGCAGTGGGCGTAACCAGGCTGATGATGATGATGATGATAAATATGTTGTTTGCAATAGGCGATCTTCAAAAATTCCTGGACACTTCACAATGGTCAACTGTTACACTTGGGTACCGCATCATCGGGTAATATCTTAGTGGTCTACTTCAGCGTGGTGTTAATAGCGGTGTTGACACATCTCCTACAACAGGCGCATCTTTTCCAGGCATCTTTGTTACTCTCGCTATGGTGGCCTTAAAGAATAAATCCAATGGAGGGCTACGGCACAGCGTGGAGCCACCTACAATGAAATTTCTGCGCAGGCATGCTCTGCAGTGAAACCAGAACTAGTTCATCTGCGACTATATAGTGGAGATAAAGAGCATGCGATGGAAAGCCAGCGCTTGGCAACTGAACAAAAGGAACACGATGCTCTGTGTCTGTCATATAAACGTCATCTGTAAATCGTCACAATGTTTGCGCCGCTTATGCAAAGCAAAAGGCGTACGCAAAAGAAATCACCGATGATTACGATACTCCACATTGCGAAACGTCTTTTCATTTCACGATGTATTGGCTTGTGCAGACAACCTCTCGTGCGGCATGCTGCAAACGGAGCGAAATGTGGCGCGACTGCCTCGGTAATCGAGATATCGAAAGAGAGCACGCAGGTGACTTGCGGGCGCGACTCACAATAGCCGTCGCAGACTTCCGCTGATGCAGCGTTTTGCTTTCATTTACACTATCGTTGGACACGCTGGCCGCATGCCATCTGTGAACAGACGACACGTGCTACTAATCACCGCCTCGTAGCCATTGTCGCCACGGAGTGGCACAAAGTTTTCTTCTCACGCTTTCGCCATACCCTCCTCCTCCACTTTCCCTCCTGATGCTTTCACTGTATAGCCTGCTACTCCGTTTTCCTCCTCATGCTCTCTTCGCCTTTCATCGCCCTCTGCGCTCCGCGTTCGCTCTGTTACGCTGACGACGCCGAGGCACGCTGACGCTCAACGCAGTAACGGGCGCTTAAGACCTGCGTTCTAAAACTGGAAGAAAGAAAACGCGGTAGTGAAAGGAGTTTTAATCAAACCCGATCGTTCAACAGGGATGTAGTTATATGCCTTCGCGAGGTCCATATTGAATATATCGTGGTCCCCGATAAAAAAAAGTTCACCGACGATTACGATGCTCCTTAATGCGAAAGCTGACCGCATGTCTACACGTGTTTTCATTTCGCAATATATTGAGGCGTCACACTGAGCATCGCAGTGATTGGGAGGGCTGCCACAAGAGCGCGGTATATATATATAGACCCGCCATGCAGTTGCCGGTTCCCCGCATCTGTACCTTACTTAGCCGTAATTTTTACCTGGAAACGCTTGCGCAGAACGCTATGAGCAAAGGCAAATTTTCTAGCTTTTGCTTTTCCCCTGACCGCCGGCGCTGCCGCTGCCGCTGCCGCGCGGACGTGAGCGCCAACTTGTGGTACTTCGAGGTGGCTTCCTCCGCTTTCCTCCTCGCGCTCACTTCGCTATCGCAGTCTCCTCCACCGTTGCGCTTTGCGTTCGCTCTTTTAGCCTTCGCTGTACTCGTAGGCATGTTTACGCCGAGGAAGGACGAGGAACGCCGAGGGACGCGGAGGCACGCTGACGCTCTATGCAGGAACGGACACCTAAGAGCTGCGCTCTCGAGGCAGTGCAGTCGTGAATGTTTGGTGGAGCATAGCGGTCAGTGGCAGTGACCGCATTGAGTGCGCGGTAGTCACTACAGGGCGCTTACTCGCTGTTTCTTTTATGCACCACGTGAAGGGTCGACGACATCGACCATGATGACGAATGAATAACTTTAACTGTAACATATTCGCGAAGTCGTTGCCAGCAACATTGAGTGTCAGAACTGAGTCCGCGCAGGCAGCTGTGGACAGGCGAGGCTGTGATGACAATACAATGTGTCACGGTGTCTTTAGGAGGCTTCTCAACCGGGCCTTGTATAGTAATTTCTCGAAACTGGATGAGAAGAGCTGTATCCGAAGAAGCAGATGGTTTGTCGAAAGTTTGATCTAGACCCATAGCGGCCGACAGAAAACAACTGATAGTGAGACCGGTGATTCCATCAACGAGGCGACAACGTTTGATATCCAGGAGCAGACGAAAATGTCTCAATAAATCGTCTACTCATGTTGCATAGCGGACATCTTTTACCAAGAATAGCCATTGAAACCGTACTTTCAGACCGACGTGAATGCTGAGAGTCTTCTAACCATAGGTTGCTATGACAGAAGAGCTCATAGCCTGAAGGGGGGCTCAATATCTATCTTGATGATAGTGTCAATATCGACAATGACACCAAATACATCCTCTATGCTGATGACACTACACTACTGTTTTCCTCTCGTCATACCTCAGACTTATTAAGGACTGCTAATGCAGTACTAGATACACTACATGTGTGGTCCGTTAAAATTGGTCTCATAAAAAACACTACTAAAGCTATCGTCATATTATTCCAAGCCAATAACAAAAACGCCACGCTACCTGCTGACATCAAACTTAATTCGTAGAAAATTGAATTAGTGAGCTGAGTAAAAAGCCTAGGGATTATTTTTGACCACGATATGCCAATGTATAGCTACCGTATTATCACTTGCCACTAAACTCTCATAGAGGGACTCGTTATTTTTTTCCTTAGTTACCTTCCACGCAATGTAAATGTGCTTATATATAGCTCCCTCTCCCTCAGTCATATGAATTATTGCTGCCTTGTCTGGGCTACCACATCTGTCACAAATATAGGTAGATTCATTATTCAGAAAAAAATTTCTCCGTGTGATGTGTGATGTACTAGGGACTCCCCAAGTGAACGTCTGTTCCTAGAACTGAAAATAGAAAAGGTGCATGGTTTATACAAAAGAGGTTAGTCCGCGCATACATTAAGGAGTGGAAATCGCACAACTGTTAAATCCGTTCCATAGCTAAACTTAAACAGAACATACGTCATTATCAAACGCGATGTCCAGAATACTGCTATGTAATGCACCCGCGCACTAATCCGGAAGGCAAATGATTGCCTATACGGTGCCTGTCCTGCTCAACACACTGATCGTAGATGATGTTTCACAGGCTTCGCTAACTAGTCTGTATAGTTACTATTGCTGCTAGAACTGGTTTGTACTTGTTTACGATAGGCAGCGAGGCACTGGAAGTGGTAAGGGAATACATCTACTTAGGGCAGGTACTGACCGCGGATCCGGATCATGAGACTGAAATAATCAGAAGAATAAGAATGGGCTGGGGTGCGTTTGGCAGGCATTCGCAGATCATGAACAGCAGGTGGCCATTATCCCTCAAGAGGAAAGTTTATAACAGCTGCGTCTTACCAGTACTCCCGTACGGTGCAGAAACCTGGAGGCCTACGAAAAGGGTTCTACTCAAATTGAGGACGCGCAACGAGCTATGGAAGGAAGAATGATGGGTGTAACGTTAAGGGATAAGAAGAGAGCAGGTTGGGTGAGGGAACAAACGCGAGTTAATAACATCTTAGTTGGAATCAAGGAAAAGAAATGGGCAAGGGCAGGACATGTAATCAGGAGGGAAGATAACCGATGGTCATTAAGGGTTACGGACTGGATTCCAAGGAAAGGGAAGCGTAGCAGGGGGTAACAGAAAGTTAGGTGGGCGGATGAGATTAAGAAGTTAGCAGGGACAACATGGCCACAATTAGTACATGGCCGGGGTAGTTGGAGAAGTATGGGTGAGGCCTTTGCGCAGCAGTGGGCCTAACCAGGCTGATGATGATGACTTGTTGATCACAATATTAGTTTTGCTGCGCCATCTGTTATTGACACACATGACTTATCTGAGTGCCGTGTATTTTTTCTCTCTATACTGCTGATTTCTTGATGTTAGGGAAACTAAGTAACTTGCTTTGGTTTATGATTCTTGTGTTTGTTTCTTTTGCGTTATTTTTATTCTATTTATTCGGCTTTATTGTTACCATTCCTCATGCACGGTTGTTCCCCCTGCTGCTGCCTTAAAACGGGTTTTACGACACAGTCAAGCTGCTGACGTAGCATTTTCCTTAAGACCTGTCCATATTCAAATGTATATTGTTTATGGGAAATAAAGGACTTTACTTACTTACTTACTTAGGCACTCACTCACTCACTCACTCACTCACTCACTCACTCACTCACTCACTCACTCACTCACTCACTCACTCACTCACTCACTCACTCACTCCGATCAGTCTGAGATGCAGGGATAATGCTGACTCCTGCACCGGTGTGAAAAAGCAAAAATCGGTAATATGGTCGGTTATCTAAACATGCGGTTTATGGAATGGCCGTGGTCGCCCGCCGTCATTAATGACGATCCGCAGCAGCATTTGCCACATGCCACGAAGAAGGGGACTCATATTTACGGGCAGCAACACCATAACGCCGTTTGTAGTAGCACCAGTTCTGCCGTGCAAAACTGCGTGAAGCTGGAAAAACTGCGTGAAGCTTCGTGAAGGCCGCATGAGGGGCTGATGAGGAGCCAGTCAGAATCGGTGCTTAGAAATGCGAGTGCATCGAAGGGCTTGGCGCAATTTGGCTACTTGAGACGCGAAATTTTCAATTCTTTCCTGGAGGAAATCGACTTAGGGGATCTGAGATCTACCGGCAGCGTTGACGGCTGCCCGCGAAAGTCCGTCATATCGTTGGCCAGTTCGGCAAGTTCTGACAGCGAACTTTAATGAACTGAGACAAGAGTGTATCGCTTATTGGCTGAAAGACGCTGCAGTAACCACTCCCGTAGCACGGGCGTATCGAGGGAATACGGCGTGCCGCCGAGCAGGTGCTGGAGGTGACGCAGAATCTCGTTTGAACGTCTGTCACAAAGCTCCTCAGTATTGAAGAGCTGCTAGATACGGTGATGTAGAGGCGGCACGAGGCGGCTAGAGAAAGACTGTGATTGTTAAGAGTAAGATGCGTTATTTTCTGCAGCCCTTTAGCTAGCATGACTCAGCGCCTTGGGGAAGGGGAAGGGGACATAAAGAAGAAATAAAAGTGAAGAGAGAAGAAGTCAGGCGTTTTAGAGCCCGGTGCCGTTAGGGTCCGGGCTCTGAAACCACTATCAGTGGTAGCCATGCGGCACATTCACTGTTGGCACGACTGCGCCTTGTCCTCCAGGAATGTAAGAATGTAGCTGAAGGCGGAGCAGCGGTGCAGGCCGGGAAACAGCAGCTGGGATGCCGAGACCATTGCGAGTCCGAGGCGTCGGAGTAAGACGGGGAAGAGAATCGGGGCAGGAACGAAGTAGATGGGCGATTGTTTCGTCCTCGCCGCGCTCTGGACAGGCCGGGGATGAAGCCGGGGATGCTGTATCTCCCGATGCCGTCCAAGAGCAGCCGATCCTACGGCGATGCATGAGAGGACGCTCCTGCTTTGTGAGGAAGCGATCAGGAAGTGGAAGGGGAGTGCAACCGCTGGCGACGCGCAAATCCGGGTGGAGCGCCGTTAGATGGAGCTGCAACTTGTGGCTTGCACAGCCGAAGGCCGTTACAGGCGGTGCTGACTGGTACAGTGGCATGGTGTGCTGCCTTTGCCAGGGCGTCAGCCTTCTCGTTGCCCTGGACGCCGACGTGAGAGGGGAGCTACCGTAGCGGCAGCTTCAAGTCACTCGAAACAAGGGCGCGAAGCTTTTCCGTCAGCAGGCAACGCCAAGGCCAGGGGCTTACCTTCAATAAAGAGCAAAGAGCGCCGCTCGTGAGTCGCACAAGATCACAACCGGAGAATCCGGGGGTTCCTCTGCTTGGATGACTGCAGCGAGATTGAGGCAGCCACCTCAGCAGTGGTGGAGCTTGCCACAAAAGGGAGCCGGCACACTCCCGAACACTGAAGGACGGGGACCACGCATGAAGCAGTGGCAGATCCGGAGTGTGCATAGACGGAGCCGTCCATGTAGATATTTAGGTGTCCGTCCTGCCGGTCCTTCAACAGGAACGCCGACGCCTGGTACAGGGCACAGGATGGGGATTGCCTTTTCAAGTGGCCCTGATAGTGAATTCCCCATGGCTGCTTGGGCGGAGGAGGTTGTGGGATGATTAGCGTGGGAGGACAGCCGACAACATCCTCGTACAGCTGACACAAGCTGCCCATGCGCAAGTGAAGCCGGCTCCGCAACCATGAAAGAAGAGTCGCGGTACGCGGGGCGCGATGTAGCCTGTCAGTAGGAGGGGCGCCACGCCGTAGGAGCAGTCTAGTGAGCGGCCAAGCTTCGGCTCGGGTGGCAGCGATGTGCGAGGTCCCTGGCAAGCAAAAATCACCCGGATGGCTTTCCTGTGCTGGAGCTCCATGCGGTCTACGCGAACCCGCGGGAGGGCCACAAGAGGGTGTGCATAAAGAAGTCTTGAGGTAGCCGCAGCGGCGTATAGACGGATACCACATTGTGGTGTGCATCCTCTGCCTTGGAGCAGCAGACGGCCGACCACCTCTGGAACCTTCTGCCTTTGAGCGATGAGTGCCTTGGCAGCTGGCGCCCACGAGAGCCGGTGATCTATCTTCTGGCCCAAGTAGATTAAAACCCGCTTCCGTGGTATTAGGTTACCACGCAGCACCATAGCGACTGCTCTTCGGCGTATGGGCACAATGGCGTGGGCGAGAAGGGCCTGCGTATTTGAAGAAGATAAGGAGAGGCCCAGTGTCTGTAAGTATGAAACAACTTCATCCAGGTCTCGCTGCAAGTAAGACCGAATGGCCGGAAGGCCTCCTATTGGGACCCCAAGTCCACAGAGCTACACCATCGGCGTATACCGAGGTGTTGGCTCGATGTTCGAGGTCTGCTGTAATGGCAAAATGAATAGAAACCAGCGCCAAGTCGAAAAGGAAGGGGCTTAGGACGCATCCCTGCTGTACTCCTGAACAAGCTACCCTTGGCCAGCTCACGGTCTCTCCAACCCTTACGCAAAGGGACCGCCATGTGGGAAAGGCTGGGAGGATACGCCGAAGACATCCCGTGACTCAAAGGTCGTCCAGTGAGCGTTCAATGACCGAGTAAGGCAAGCCATCGGAAGCGCTTTCCACATCAAGAAGCACAAGGAGTGCCACTTCGCGAGAGCCTCTGGCGTCCTCCAGTAATGATACGACGTCCGCGATGCAGTCAGCAGTGCACCGGTGACGACGCAGCCCAATCTGCTGTTCCGGGGATCTAATCGAGGCGCGCTAATGCTACAGACTCCAATACCTTGCAGGCCGCTGAGGTCAGGGACGCGGGCCTCTAGGAGATGAGCGCCTTGGCAGACTTTCTCGGTTTCATGACTGGCACAACGACAGCCATCAACCATGCCTCTGGAAGGCAACCAGACAGTCGGATGCCGTTAAAGTAGTCTAGGAGCCGGTACTCTTCCGGGTGAGCCAGGTTCCGTAGCAGTGAGAGCATCGAGGTCGTCGCTGCTCACAGGAGCTCGTGAAATGCTGCCCGCCGTATCGGAGGCACCCTTCAGGAAAAACACAGTCCGCAGTAGCGTGGCCTGTGTCGACACTGCATGCACCTAATCGGGCGGTGTCGAAATGGCTCCACAGAAACCGGCATCCGGTGTAGGTGAACACATTCAGCAAGGTTTCTCGCCAAGAAACGAAATGTCAATGTGCTCCCGCTTCGTTTGACGGTAACCTCGGGCAAAGGGAGAGGAGAGTGCCACCTGTAGGTCGTGGACAGAAATGTCTCTATCGACCCCGTGCACGAAGCTCGTGCACTGGGATCGGTCGATGGTGGAGTGGGGGGGAGCGGCAGCTGCAATTCGTGCCAGCTCCATCGTGGCAAGCAGGTCTTGCAGGCACCCGGGAGAATCCGCATCCACGGCAACGATGTCCATGCTGCAATGACTACATTTCGTAATGATCCACAAGTTTTTCTATTCGTCTGACCTTTCTGCATAGCAACCTGTCGACGTATGTGATAACAGTGGCTGCCAAGGTTATGATGAGAGCAAGAGCTGCAGAAAATAAAACGGGCAGTTAGAAAACTGAACCACCAGTATCAAATAAACACATTTGATCACGTTGCCTCGTCCTTTAACAATGCATTCCAAACATCAGACATCTCAAGTATATTTACCAACAGGTGTCGTACTATTCAGAAGCTTCTGATCTGGTTTGTTTCGAGGAGACGAGAAGTACAAAAATCGTTTTTTTTTTGTCAACATCTAAAGCAGTGTGCTGAAAAGTTTCGAGACGTGGCCGTGCAGATATAACCTACGTTGTGCAATAGCAGAAGGATGCGGGTGTATTGTCGGCGGTATGTAAAACGCTGTGAGGGTGAGCTGACATTTGTGCTTCCTGCCTAATTCTCTTGCTTGAATAAAATAAGTTACGGTGTTTAGCATCCCGAGACTGCACAACGAGATTCGAATTAATTTTAATGAATAGTGGATAACGCTTCCCCGAAGCTCAATACACGAGTGTAGCCTTTATTTTTTCGCATTCGGTCAACGTTGCGATGAGGTCGCCGCGGCCAAATAGCAAACCTTCTACCTCATGTTCCGCAGCGGGTCGCCATACAAATAAAGCACAGGAGCAGAAGTTGGGTCAATACCACTTACATCAATTTAAGATAATACTGGGCCCCACATTTCAATCCATGTAAAACAATGCAAATAACTGATGCAAACCTGCACCCACTACAGCTGTTTAGGTTTGCCATCGGTTACAACTTTGCCCAAGAGTTAGCACTAGAGATAAAAGCTAATTTTCATTCCAGTAACAAAAGCTGATTCCACACCCTGTCGTGAAATCTAGACAAAAGAGGAAGCTAATATCACGCAAGTTGCACAAATGTTCTACGTGCTTCTCGTTTAGTTGTTTCATGAAGACATACCCCATCCTTTTCACGTTAACACGAATGATTTTCCTAGTGTCAATACAGCTTTCTTACCTCTCCTTTGAGGAGGTTGCTCACAGGAAACTCCCTCTACTCAAGATCAACTTCCTGGACTGGCTGACCTTCGAGCGGATAGGAATGCGCGTACTTAAGCGGGCACTGGTGGTAGCAGTTATACCAGATAACATGCGGGCAAGAGAAGACATGCGGTCATTTTAAGCACCAGGCCACATTCTTTGCAAATTCTCCTCGCCAGTATGGGTTCCACAATGTCCAAACCCTTCAAGACCAAGAAGTCGTTAGACAACCCGACTACGGTGCACCACTGGTTTCGAGTAGCCACGACGAATGCTGCCACCCCACGCTGTCGCATTTGGGCTAACTTTCATCTGTGCAAACTTCGAACGCCGGCAGTTATCTCCTTAGCGACCATTTTCAGGAATAAAGCACTGATAGTTGCGCGTACGGTTTTCGGCCACCTTCGCAGAAATCTATCTTTCCACAGAAAGCGGTCATCAGAACACGTTTTAGCCCATTAAAGACCAGCGCGACCATATGGTCACGTTAGTCTGCACAGTGGATTTCCTTTAATTAAGATTAACAAAACGGTACCAAAATCACCTTTGACATGCCGTTAGACAGATGAGAGTTCCCGTTATGGATATCAAGTGGCAGCAGGTGTCAGTCGTGTTGTGGGAGCCCCTCGCAAAGGCGGGAATAAGTGTTGCTGTGCGAGTAGCGTCGCCATGCATCACTCCAAGGGGTAATGTGTTTTTTTTTTCACGACTTGCTTAAGCAATAGTCCGATATCCTTACCTCCATATTGCTCTTCGAATATGTGACCTTCGATCAGCATTTCTGAAAGATTTATGTTTGATTTATCCGTCAACGAGCGTGTTATCTTGCGCGTTGCCATATGGTCACGCTAGGCCTTTAGGCTACCTAACTTCTTATTTTTTTTAACTGCATTCTCATCTCTTGCACGGCTGCTGGCGCATTCCCGCAGTGGTTATTTCTTATTTTAATGTGTGACCAAGTTGATGTTGGAATAAATAGCGAAGATACTCGAAGAAGACGATGACGACGTGTCAGTGATTTATATCGACCCGCGAGAGGCTAGCACCTATTCGGATGGAGAGTCGGCCGATGAAGACTCAGGCGGGCTCATTGACAATCTAATCTGGCGGCAGAATTGTTTTCTCTGACGGACGCCGTATTGGTGGATCCGACTCGGACGATGACGACCCCGGGCGGGCAACGTGACGGAACATGAGAGGTTTCTTCTGCCGTAGTCTATGCGGCCATTCCCGCGAAATTATCGACTGCTTCTAAGTGGACGAACGGTGATCTCCAGAAAAGCCTTGGTATATTTCCCTACCCAAACTTTGCTGCTTACAGGGCCTTTTCACCTGTTGAGTTGTTCGAAATCTTTTTTGACGAAGCCGTCGTGGAGCTGCTATTCGAACAAACAAGAAAGTATGCGTTATTTTTCAATATGCCAGATCCGGAGGTTACCAAACACCGCCTTCAGCGGGCGCGGGAGCGGCAACAGCATCATGGCTCACCTCCCGCCTTTTGGCACTTCGCAGGTGTGTAAGCGTCTTTCCCTGTACGCTAGAAAAAGCGATGATCTCTGCTTGCTGCTACTTCCATGCCCACACGTGCTTTGTGATACTATTTGCGAATCTTTCCATATGTCTGTGTTATTACTTTGCTGTGGCGACATCGAAACTAATCCTGGGCCTATTACGCGTTCAGAGTATCTTCTTGATACACAGACGTTACCTGATGAACCCTCGGAACAAATGGCCGTCCTCTTCCAGCTTCTGAAAGACGTTCAATCGCGATCGGTTCAGTCCTCAAAGCATCAGACAGAATTGGTTGCTGATGTTAAAGCAATCAAAGCCAGCCAAAAAAATATTGAAAGCAAGATTGGCTGCATCCAAGAAAGACTGGACGCTCTTGAAGATAAAGCTAATTCACTAGATCAGCTTAAGGAACACGTCGCAGGTCTCCAGAAATCTGTAGCGACGTGCAACACTCAGCTTGTTTCTTTGCAAACTGGGTTCAACGACCTAGAGGACAGATCGCCAAGAAACAATTTAATTTTTCATGGCGTCCCTGATTCTCGTGAATCATGGGAAGCATCTGAGGCCCACATCAATAACGCACTAGCAACTATCATCGGCAGTCTACCCGACATGGCAATTGAACGCGCTCATCGTCTCGGTTCCTATTCACCTGATAAATGCCGCCCCATTATAGCGAAATTCAGCAACTACAAGGTAAAGGAAAAGGTGCTTTCCGCGCGTAAGCTCCTAAAAGATAAAGACATCACGATCTGTGATGACTACTCACCTGCCACCCGCCATATCCGAAGCAAACTGATTTCCTTTGCAAAACAGTTACCGGGCAAACCCCTGTTTCATCTTCGATACAACAAATTAGTTGTAAACAAGAAGCAGTGTACGTACGATCCCGTCACCGACAGCGTGACAGAGTGCACGTCACAACACACGCGTGCTAACACCGAACCGCGTACCGCGCCACCTAATCATCCATAGGGAAGCGCGAGGGGCAGTGGAAGTCACTTACATCCCGTGTCTGTCCTTTTCTCTAACATTCGAAGCATCAAGAACAAACGCGACTCGTTCACTTCCACAGTCGACACGTTTAACCCAGATATTATTGCACTTACCGAAACTTGGCTGCACCCACATGTTAGAGACCACGAAATCTCCTCTACCGCACATGGCTTCTCAGTTTATCGCTGCGACCGTACGTTGCGTAAAGGTGGTGGTGTTCTTCTGGCAATTAATAAACACCTACACTCTCAACCCATTACTATTGCTACTAATTTGGAGTTAGTCTGGGCAATTATCGAAATAAACTACGTAAAAGTTATAATGGGAGTATGTTATCGCGCTCCTACTGACGTTGCCTCCTTTGCTAACGAATTACAAGACACAATCAATATCGTCGTAACACGCTTTCCTTCCTTACCCTTCTTTCTACTGGGTGACTTCAACATTCCAAACATAGTCTGGCATAGTGAACCTATCGTGATACACCCGTTCTCCGCGTTAGCAAAAGATTTTCTTGACTTGTGCGCACTGTTCTCTTTCAATCAACTGATAACCCAGTCCACCAGAATCACACCACAAGTCGCTAACACACTTGACCTTCTGTTAACAACACGACCCGATTTTATTTCGAACATTACTTACTTACCATCCTTAAGCGATCACTCCCTTATCCATTTCAACATCAACATCTCACGTCCGAAATCATAAAGAAAGAGCAAGACAATTCACGACTATAAGAAAGCTGACTTTGAATCAATTAACAACGAACTCTGTATATTCCTTGATACTTTCCTGACTGATTTCGATAACCGCAGTGTTCAACTGAACTGGAATATGTTTGCTACTAAAATTCGTGAATTAACAGGAAAATTTATCCCTACCTACACTCTTTCCTGTAATGATAACACTCCCTGGTACAACACCCACATTAAGCGCCTTTCAAACAAAAAGAAACGTTCGTACAGACTAGCTAAAACATCTGGAAACGCTCAAAGATGGGCAGCTTACAAACGCGCTACATATAACTACATAACAGCGCTTAAACAAGCTTAAACAAGCTAAAGATAACTTTTTAAATAACACTTTGCCTTCCATGCTAACTATTGATACGAAAAAGTTCTGGCGCACTATTAACCAAAAACATGACGACGCCATAACCCTAGTTGATAGCACCGATACCGCAATTCCCCCTGCCGATTGCGCATCTGTATTAAATTACGTTTTTGCGCGTAAATTTTCTAAACACGGTCATGTAACACGCCCAACTACACTATCTTACGACTACACCGCAATGCACCCCTTAATAATCGAACCCGTTGGCATAGAAAAAAATAATCGCCTCATTGAAACTCTCATCCGCTCCTGGCTGTGACTTGTTTAACGCTAAGTTTCTAAAAAAACACTAGCACATATTGTTCCATTATTCTTGCAAAGATTTTCTAGCAATCACTTGACAAAGGCTCACTGCCTGCTGATTGGAAAGTGGGGAAGGTGATTCCATTCTACAAAACAGGTACTAAACATTCCCCACTGAACTATCGGTCTATTTCCTTAACCAGTATACCATGCAAAATTATC
This sequence comes from Dermacentor variabilis, assembly GCF_050947875.1. NCBI lineage: Eukaryota > Metazoa > Arthropoda > Arachnida > Ixodida > Ixodidae > Dermacentor > Dermacentor variabilis. The sequence goes on along the minus strand of NC_134578.1, from coordinate 110,554,375 downwards.
GAGCATGTTCTGTCTTCTCATATTGCCAACTTCTTAGAAGAAAACTCATTTTTTTTTAGTTTCAACACGGCTTCCGCAAAACATATTCATGTGACACCCAACTAGTATCATTCACGCATAAACTAAACCTATTGCTTGACCACTCCTCAGTTGCAGATCTAATTTTTTTGGGCTTCGCAAAAGCGTTCGATAAAGTGTGCCACAGCTTATTAATCTACAAACTGCAACAACTAAACCTTGACCCTAAAATTCTGTACTGGCTTGAGGTCTTCCTTACTAACCGTTCACAGTTCGTTTCAGCTAACGAAGTAACATCTAATCTGAGTCCTGTTTATTCAGGTGTACCACAAGGCTCCGTGCTTGGACCCCTCCTATTTATCATATAGATTAACGACTTACCTTCCTGTGTGTGATCTCAAATTCACCTATTTGCTGACGACTGCGTAATTTACACCGAAATAACTCGCGACGAGGATGTAACCAGGCTTCAAGCTGACCTTAACGCCGTTTCTGCATGGTGCAGTTCATGGTTCATGGAACTAAATGTTAACAAGTGTAAATTCATGCGTGTATCTCGAACTACCAGTGAACCACCTGTGTACTTCCTTAACAACGCTCCATTAGAATTGGTAACAACTTACAAGTACCTTGGCCTTCACATCACCTCTGATCTTACTTGGAATACCCACATCACCCATATAATAAGTAACGCTAACAGAATGCTAGGTTACTTACGACGCAACTTTTCCAAAGCACCTTCCTCCTTATAATTAATCCTCTATAAATATCTAATACGACCTAAACTTGAGTATGCTGCTTCAATCTGGGATCCAGGTCAAGTAAACCTAATACACTCACTGGAAATGGTTCAGATGGTTCAGAATAACTCTACTCGTTTCATTCTTTCTAACTATAATAGAACCGCGAGTATCAGTGCCATGAAATCTAGTCTTAACCTACCGTCCTTGTCATCACGTAGAAAATTGTTCCGTTTGTGCCTTTTTCATAAATTATTTCATCACCCGCTGCTACGCAACAAACTTATTTCTCCGCCTCCGTATGTATCACCCAGACTAGACCACATTCATAAGGTCAGCATTTCATTTTGCAGATCCAACGCGTTTTTGCAGCCATTTGTACCACGCACTTCCAATGAGTGGAATCACCTCCCCGCCTCGATAGCCACTATCGCAGATCACCAATTATTCAAGAATGCCATAGCTAGCACTGTATAACTAGGAACCTATTTTTCATACTGTTCAACCTGTACTCACAAATGCCTTAGCTAACATTGTATATCTAGGTGTCATTTGTTAAATAGTTTTGTTTATACATATTTATATACCTAATTTTCTGCGCAAGTAACTCCTGTTTGTTGAATTTACCCGTTTTGCTTGTAACCACTCCCCTCTATAATGCCGTAATGGCCCTGAGGGTATGATAAATAAATAAATAAATAAATAAATAAATAAATAAATAAATAAATAAATAAAAAAGAATGAGGTTTTCTTGGAGTGCTGGTTTTGTCCGGCTATAACCGCTTGTCAGGGAAAAAGTGCTATTGGGACAGCGGCTTGGATATGCGCCACACGATGGCCTACAATGGTATGTGAAGAAATCGCTTCGTACAGATAATGCGATTCCTGCACTGTGCGAAATGCAAGCCTAACGCTTAGTGACAAGTTGGCAAAGTTGCGTCCATTGATGACACTATTGAAAGCAAGGATTCTGGAGCACTTTCAACCTGTGCGTCACCTGAGCTACGACGAAAGTATGATTGAGTATTATGGTCGTGATGGCTGTAAACAGTTTATACCCGGAAAGCCTATCCGCTTCGGGTATAAAGTACGCTTCCTAAACGCCAAGAACGGATACCTTGTAAACTTCAAAGTGTATCAAGGCAAGCAGGGGATCCAAGAACATCTGAAAAATATGAAAAGGACTTCGGAAAAGCAGCGGCGCCACTTCTTCAAATTGTGGATGAACTCGCAGCAGAGACGCACGACCTTCCTTTCTTTTTCTATTTTGATAATTTATTCACGGGCATGCCGCTACTCAGGCATCTCAAGGCGCAGGGCTACGAAGTCACGGGCACAGTGAAGCAGAACCGTGTTCCCAAAGAGTGCCTTATCGCTCGACCACAATTCGTCAAGCGCCAACCTCGCGGGCACGAAGAGCCCGTGCTGAGCGACAATGGGATAATTGTTGTCCGCTGGACAACAATTCTGGACAATTCTGTAGTAACGATCGTAAGCACCATTCACGGCGTAGAGCCAATGTCATTTGCAGACAGGTACTCTCGTGTTCAGAAGAAGCAAATCGAGATGGCCCGAGAAAAACACTGTTGCTCAGTACAAGTTTTATGAGAGGTACGGACCAGATTGATGCAAATGTAGGCGCCCACAGGATTGTAATCCGTGGCAAAAAGTGGTGGTGGCCAATTTTCACTTGACTTTGTGATGTATCTATCAGCAACGCTTGGGCGCTAATTCGTAGCAAAGGGTTCAACGTCAAGCAGGTGGAATTCTGCGGGCAAATTGCACAAAGCTACCTGATGCGATGGGCCAATAAGCATAGAGGACCTGGTCAACGCAAAATCCCAAAGACTGGTGATGTCCTGACTGGTACACGGTATGACCAAGTGGCCAACTTTGTTGCACCAATACCTAATGGCAAGAGGTGGAGGTGTGCATGAGATAATTGCAACAGCGCAGTGCACACACAATGCGCAGAGTATGACGACGGCATGTGTATTCCATGATTTAAACCATATCACACTAAATAAGTGCTCGATTATTCGCTTTGTATGTTTTTGTGATGTTTCATGGCTTCAAATAAATGTTTTTCACTTCGCGTATTTTGCTGTAGCGTAAGGGCCCAGTGTGACCATATGGCCACGGGCTATATTTCAAAAACGAATTAGGAAAGAGTAATAATTTTTTGCATGTGAATTATTAGTACAAAGATAAGTTAATATATAAGATTTATTTCAAGTTATCAAGAAAAGAAAGAAACCGGTCCCTAATGGGTTAAGGTCATTCCACGCCTAATTCAGCAGCGTTTTTTCGACAGTCACCCATACAGTCGAATTAAAAACTTGTTACGTCTCGACAGCCGTGGTTGGATGCCGACGATTTATTAATTCACGGAAACAGGAAGATAGTAGCAGACAGTAGTGCAGGCGTAGGAGCCAGCACTGGCGAAGGGTTCGTTCCTTGAGGCGCGATCGGGCCAAAACCACCAGTGCCTTCGCACGCGCACTGCATCGTTGCCGTCTTCTGGAGGCATATCAGTTCTTCCTGCCTGAGACGAAGTCTCCATAGCGGTCTGGAGGCCACCTAACCACTAGTGGCCGCAGTTTCTGGGCGGTTCCTTCTCGCAATCTGGAAAACTCGTGAGGCCGAGGTCAGTGCTTGACAGGTCTTGCGTATAGAGTGAGCCCGGCAACACAGGATCAGCAGAACTGGCTCCTTTTGGAAATGTGTCCAATAATTGCTCTGTTATGCTCCATTCAGTCGGCGCTTGTGTTACTTGTCTGTTTTTTTATTTGGTTGAGCTGACACTGAACCTTTCCGAGGATGCTTCTTATATGCCAGGATTGTGGTGCGACACGGCGCAGTATTGCACCTTCAGTCCAGTATGGCTCTTTTTTAAAAACTGACGAATAAGCACTTTTTACCCTTCGGAGAAGCGACATGATCGCTTCAGTGTCTCCTGGCGCTCAGGGATCTGTGTTTCCATCTCCGGCTTAAGTAGGTCGAGGGGACGCAAATCTTCTCGTTCAAACATCGCTCTCGCAGGTGTCATTCCAGTAACTGTTAACCGCCGTGTATTGCCGAAGAAGGAACCTCGCACGTCGACACTGTATGGGCCACTTTGTATCCATCAGGAGCGCTGTTTTCAGTTATGGTACATTGCATTCGGCCTGACCGTTTGTTGCAGGGTGACAGGCTGAAGATGTGGTGGTCCGTATGCCACTTGACGCATAGAGTTGCTTTATCTCGCTTGCAGTGAAGGCTTCCATTGTCTGATATGACTTTTCGGGGATTGCCGAAAAGAGCAAACAGACTCTTCGGAGTACTTCGATTACAACTCCGGATGTGTGCTGTGTCATGTGAAGGACTTCCACCCACATTGTGTACGCGTCCACAACTAAGTTGGTGTGCCCGTGTAGGGGCTTCGCGATATCAATGCCCACTGGGTTCCACGGTGTCTGGGGATGGACTAGGAATAGGAAGTGGGAATAGGAACTTTGGAGGAACTTTTCTTCATCGACTGGCATTCACGGCACTGGTGTACCGTTTCTTCGATGACGTTGTCGATTCCGGGCCACCATACGTACTTTTTGCGCTACTCTTCATGGCCACCATTCCTTGGTGACCGGCAAGCACAAGTTCCAGAATGTGACATTGCGCTTAACTTGGTATAATTACCCGCGATCAAATTGTGAGGCAGTCGTGATGAACTGCCAGTGCAGCCACTCTTTGTCGGTAAGGAGTTAGGTCATCGCGAGCGAGTTTCCCCATTGTACCATTCTGCACTGACTGGTATAGCATTTACATGATATTGTCTTGCTGTGTGAGACGTGCTATGTCTGTGGCTGTAAACAGACGTCTCCACAATGCTTTAAACAATAGCACGTCGCCTGGTGGCCATAGCTCGTCGGTGCGTTCTGGCAATGACAATCGGCTCAATGCACCTGCGCTTTGATAGCTCTTGTCGTGCCTGTATACAATGTTGTAGTAATGCGCAGATAACTTGATACACCATGTGGTAATTCGTGGTGAGAGGACTTGATCCGTTCGTTTCTCCAGGTCCAGTATGCTCAGCAGCGGCTGGTGGTGAGTGATGAAAGTTACCTTTCTTCCCGCAATATACTTGCGGAACTTATCAACTGCAAGCACTACAGTAAGGCCTTCTCTGTCTAACTGTGCATAGTTTTGTTGCGCGGGCCCAAGCAAGCATCCTCAATGCAAATGCGTTCGGTGCTTCTCTATTCTGGTCATCACCTTGAGAAGGGACAGCTCCTATGCCGTATGATGAAGCGTCGCATGACACAAGAAGCTCCTTCCATTTGTTGTAGTGCGCCAGTACGGTCTGACTGAGAACTAATCTCTTGAGTTCGTCAAAGGCTTCTTGATGCTGAGTTTCCCATCTCCACGTGACGTCCTGCTCGAGGAGCTGGTAGAGACAGCTGGAACCTTTTGCCCTGTTCCTCAAGAGTGTGTTGTAGAAAGCCAGAATTCCGAAAACTACTGCAGTGCTTTTTTGCAGTCTGGTGCTGGAGCCTCAGAAATAGCTCGAACTCTCACTTCGCTGGGACCCTATAACGTAAAACTATTCCGTATGTTTTTATTCCAAATTTTTGACGTCAAATTTAGGTAACCGCCTACTCAAGCATCGGGCGGTGACCCGCAGCTTTGCCTGAACAGCCCAATCAAACGCTCTCTTCATTTATAGGTGGTCCTTTTTGTTTGCTTTCTAAACGACTAACATCTCCTACATTGAGCGGCCTTTCTTCACTAATTGGCTGACAAGAGGCGATGATCACGCTCAAGAGGAGATGTTTTCGATGGGGCGGAGCCAGGGCACTCAAAATAGATTACAGGATGAAGATGGAGGTGTCGGCGCCTGCGATTAGTCCACTTTGCTTTGCGTAGCTTGCGGTTGCTTGTCAAAAATGGCGGCGGCTTGGAACTTACTGTTAAACGTGCCTCTAAATCGGATTCTCAGCAAGAAAGAGTTGGTTGTGCGATGGCGTATGCGTGCTGAAACGGCTCGGTAACATTATACGGCCACGCAAGAAGTTTTGTTATACTTAAAGAAATCCATGCTCCCCGGCAGGCACGAGTAGCCAGTGCCCGAGCGATCGGCGGCAGCCATCTTCTATTTCCTTTTAAACGGGACAGTCTCCGGCTATTTAGGGAAAATTCCAGCTTTGTTCGGCATAATATTGCATTTTTAACGCGTACACGTCACTTTGACGCGGTGAGCTTTCGCGGTTTTGTAATGTCGCCTGACAGGCAGGTGAAGTGGATGCAGCCCTGAAACTTTTCATGAATAGCCGAGGTCTAATAGCAAAAAGGTAGCAGATGAAAGAACTATATTCCTTTTGTTCGGTCCAATCATGCACAATCAGCGCGCGCAAGTCGTATCAGATGGGGAACTATGACGGTTTTTGTAACGTCGCGTGACAGACAGGCTAAGTGCGAGTGGCACAAAAAAGTCTTTTACCGATCACGGAGGGTTGATTGCTGAATTGCAATAGAAAACTTTGGAATAGCTTTACGTTATGTTGCCCCTAGTGTGAAACCCTTTTTCGTTAGTTCGGTGTCCCAGAAAAGAAACTTCAAAAGAAACTGAAACAGAAAAGAAAGAAACAGAAAAGAAAGAAACAGAAAAGAAACTACAAAACGGCATTCGTTTTTTCCGAGGCACACATTGTACTTGTGTAGCCTGTTGAGGACTTTTTATCGATTAACGGCATGTTCTGCGGCGTCCTTTCCACTAATGATCACGTCATCCAAGTATGCACAAACGTTTGTGGTGCCAGACAGCATGGCTTCCAGAAGTGTTAAAAAATGGCTGATGCTATAGAGACTCTAAAAGGCAACCGTTTTACCTTGTACAGCCCATTCAGCGTGTGGAGGGTCAATATCTCTGCTGTTTGCGATGTCAAGTGAAGTTGCATGTAAGCCTGTGCTAAAACCATGGTGCTAAAGACCTCGCCGCTCCTCAAGTGGCTGAGGACCTCGTCTCTTGTGGGAAGTGAGCAATCTGCCTTCTTCGATACCTGATTCGCCGTGCGACGGTAGTCGCTGCATATTCGTAAAGAGCCGTTCTTTGTGGTACAAGAGGCGTTGTCCAATCTAAATGCTGCGCAGGCTCAATTATGCCAGTATGTTGCAGTCGATCGAGTTCAGCTTCTACAGCCGACCGTAGCGCGAAGCGAACCGACCGTGCTTTGAGAAGCTTTGGCGTTGCACCTTGCAGAATTTCGATTGCTACCGCAGGACCGACGTGTCCTCCGATGTTATCGTCCAACACAGACTGGTGGTACTTGTCCTGAAGATTGAAAACAAGTTCGCCTTGTGATACGTCACGCATGCCTATCTTCTGTATACCCAGATGAGGAAACCAATTTTGACCTAGGAGGTTATGACCAGCTCCCTTGGTAACGACAAGCGCTAATGTAACCGTCTTGTGCCTGTACGTTACTTCCCCCGTTCCACGAATGAAAACTAGAAAGGGCTACTTTAACCATGTGCGGAGGAGAATGCTGTTCGTCTGAAGCCGTGGTGGGCCATGTGTCCACGTGGCTTTAAACGTGGTCTCACCCATGAGTGTGCAGGCTGCATCTAAGTCTACCTCAAAACGGTTTTGTGTGCTGGTAGCGCCAGTACAGCGTTCAGTTTGTAAAGCGCCACGTCTGCTGCTGAGGCTGTTGTGGATATTCGTATTCGTGTATTTTCGACATCGTTATTCCACTTAGTTCTTGTCTCTTTCCGCTTTTTTATGCACGCTTTGTCAACGTGTGCGCGTTTCTCCCAGTAGTTACAGGACGCTGTCAGGATTTCGCAAATGTCCGCACTATGTCGCGCGTCACAACGCCAATAGCATTAATTCTTCTTTTGGGTATATATGTCGCCGCTACCTTGCTTTGCTATCTTCCATATGCTTGTGCTGGCGTCGTGAATGACTTTAAGTTGCGCCTTCACGTTTTGCTGAAGTTCGACAGCGTTTTCAGCTCGCAGTGCGAAGTCAAACGCTTTCCCAAACGTCAAGTTCTTTTCATCGAACAACCGCTCCTGGACCTGCTCGTTCCAGAGACCACAAACTAAACGGTCAGGCAACGTCACATCAATAGGCAGCATTGTCGGACTCGCAGCCATGTCTACGCTGGTTCCAAAATTACACTCAGAGGCTTGTCTCTTGATCGCTGTCGCCTAATTACTGACTGTTTCGCCATGCAGTTGGTCACGTCTTTGGAAGCGTGCCCTGTTGAAGTCTCAGAATGAGCCATGAGGATCTCGACTATGTCCATGTAGTTCACCTGGCCGGGCAGCTTTGGTTGCGCGAGAGTGCACACACGTCATATGTCTGTTCTCCGCACAACGTTAGCAGATGAAGCATTGCTATTTGTTGGGCGTGTTGGTAAATTGAAAGCATATTTAGCGCCAGCAAACAAGGACGGAAGGGAGACGACAACACAATGCGCTAACTTCAAAAACTTGATTTTCAGGAAATACACCTATATAAACCATGCACAGTGGCGCCACCTTTTTTTGGAAGCGAACATAGTTTCGTCAGCCTCAAAAAAGAATTGAAGCCTCCCATACCAGGATCTCCAGGACCCGGAGCTGCCACTGGAGTCGCGCAGCCGACCAAAGTCAGGCGTCGCCATGATGATCCTTGACGTCGGTGAAGTGCCGGTGAGTCCACATCCTTCCTCGTCGCGAACTGTTACGTCTCTATAGCCATGGTTGGCTGCCGACGATTTATTAAGTCGAGGAAACACGAACAAAGTAGTAGATAGTAGTGAATGCGTAGGAGCCCCCACGGGCAAGGCATTCGTTCCGTGAGGCACGCTCGTGCCAAAAGCGCCAGTGCCTTCGCACGCGCACTTTATCGTTGTCGTCTTCTGATAACATGTAAAAACTAATCCTTCGCGTTTATTTTTGCTCGCAAAATTTTTCTGCAGTTCTTGCAAAAATTTATTGTTCTTGCCAAGTTGAGGCAGAAGGCATCAATCAATTTTTCAGAGGCACATTGTATGATCCTGTCGTTGAAATAGTGTGCCTAGCAACACACTGATGTAATGCGACTGCAAACAAAACCAATATTTCATATATATGAACACATTGGGCGCATTTGGCACCGCCAAAAGCCGGTTAAACTGCTAAGTTTGGACACTTTTCTTGGAACGCAGGAGAACTCAGAAGCCACAAATTAAATATACTATGATTGATATAGAATGTTGATAGTGAGCGGTCGTTCGTGCATTTTGCTTGCGTAGTTCGTGCCGTTTCACGCTCTAAGTGTTTTCAGTACAGAATGGTAGCACGGTTGACATAGTATAGCCAAAAGTATTTGAAGCTTGAAGTATTTGAGACAAAGCCAGCAATATTATTACTAATATGGATGAGATAGTTCAAGTGGCTGAGGAGTTCTATAGAGATTTATACAGTACCAGTGGCACCCACGACGATAATGGAAGAGAGAATAGTCTAGAGCAATTCGAAATCCCACAGGTAACGCCGGAAGAAGTAAAGAAAGCCTTGGGAGCTATGGAAAGGGGAAAGGCAGCTGGGGAGGATCAGGTAACAGCAGTCTTGTTAAAGGATGGAGGAAGATTGTTCTCGAGAAACTGGCCACTCTGTATACGCAATGCCTCATGACCTCGAGCGTACCGGAATCTTGGAAGAACGCTATCATAATCCTAATCCATAAGAAAGGGGACGCCAAAGACTTGAAAAATTATAGACCGATCAACTTACTGTCAGTTGCCTACAAACTATTTACTAAGGTAATCGCAAACAGATTCAGGAACACCTTTTACTTCTGTCAAGCAAAGGACCAGGCAGGATTCCTTAAAGGCTACTCAACAGTAGACCATATTCACACTATCAATCAGGTGATAGAGAAATGTGCGGAATATAACCAACCCTTATATATAGCTTTCATTGATTACGAGAAAGCGTTTGATTCTGTCGAAACCTCAGCAGTCATGGAGGTATTACGGAATGAGGGTGTAGACGAGCCGTATGTGAAAATACTGAAAGATATCTATAGCGGCTCCACAGCCACCGTAGTCCTCCATAAAGAAAGCAAATAAATCCCAATAAAGAAAGGCGTCAGACAGGGAGATACGATCTCTCCAATGCTAACAGCGTGTTTACAGGAGGTATTCAGAGACCTGGATTGCGAAGAATTGGGGATAAAAGTTAATGAAGAATACCTAGTAACTTGCAATTCGCTGATGATATTGCCTTGCTTAGTAACTCAGGGGACCAATTGCAATGCATGCTCACTGACCTCGAGAGGCAACGCAGAAGAGTGGGTCTAAAAATTAATCTGCAGAAAACTAAAGTAATGTTTGACAGTCTCGGAAGAGAACAGCAATTTACAATAGGTAGCGAGGCACTGGAAGTGGTAAGGGAATACATCTACTTAGGGCAGGTAGTGACGGCGGATTCCGATCATGAGACGGAAATACTCAGAAGAATAAGAATGGGCTCGGGTGCGTTCGGCAGGCATTCTCAGATCATGAACAGCAGGTTGCCATTGTCCCTCAAGAGAAAAGTGTATAATAGCTGTGTCTTACCAGTACTCAGCTACGGGGCAGAAACCTGGAGGCTTACGAAAAGGGTTCTACTTAAGTTGAGGACGACGCAACGAGCTATGGAAAGAAGAATGATAGATGTAACGTTAAGGGATAAGAAAAGTGCAGATTGGGTGAGAGAACAAAGGCGAGTTAATTACATCTTAGTTGAAATCAAGAAAAAGAAATGGGGCATGGACAGGACATGTAATGAGGAGGGAAGATAACCGATGGTCATTAGGGGTTATGGACTGGATTCCACGGGAAGGGAAGCGTAGCAGGGGGCGGCAGAAAGTAAGGTGGGCGGATGATATTAAGAAGTTTGCAGGGACGACATGGCCCCATTTAGTACATGACCGAGGTTGTTGGAGAAGTATGAGAGAGGCTTTTGGCCTGCAGTGGGCGTAACCGGGCTGATGATGATGATGATTATTATTTGAAGCTTTGAAGGTTTAGCCGATCGCCTGAACAATAACTGTGAAGTTACAACTTTTTGCAAAAAGCTTCATGAGATCCAACATCTCGTGTTCCTGTTTAACATGAAACCTTAAGATCAACGAAAGCCTGGGTTGTAGACGAGAAAGCTGGTTCGTCTGCAAAACAGATGACAGTAAAATTGTGTCATGGTCTGCGTTTTTTTTACGAAGAGACGCACGCTTTAATGCAATGAGGTTTGCGCTTGGTGTGGGCCAAGTGGACCATACAGCCAATACACATGGAGTATCACGATGTGGTAACTTATTCAGTATGTCCTGAAGAGTTAAACTGTACGTTTCATACAGTTTAAGAAAAGAAATAGTTGCAGATAAGTAACCAGTAAATCCTGAAAGGGTGCTGATATCGTTCACGTAAAGTATTTAAAAAAATATGTCTTACTACAATAAAGCGCAGCGTATCAACATGCACTGCAACGTGCAACGCAGTGCGACATAGAGGGACCACGATACTTTATGCTCTCCTCCCTGGATCTCAAGCACTGTCATACGACGATGCAAGCAGAAAAGACCATCATTACAACTGAAATCCTACAAGAGCGCGAACGAGGTCTTGTGTGCGCGTTACCGCTGTTCGACAGCCTGAACAGGCTTGGCTATTAAATTCAGATGTACCTGTTCAGGATTGTGTGCTCAGACGTGTTTGACGTCAACTTTTCGCATTCAAGGACGGGAAGAAAACAAGGAGTCGAGGCTGTGGCGCTTGACGGCGCCGGTATTGTTACCTTGAAAAAAAAAGAAAGGAAGCCATAGTTTATTCAAAAACTTCTCCGGCTCATTTAATTAACAATCTTTCCTGGCTAGGCGGGCAGTCTTCATTTATTTATGCTGTCTGCGCGATCCGCATAAGAATATTAAAAAAATATTTTTCACGTTCAAACAATAATACCCTATTGTAACATAGTATTTGCATTGGCACGTATTACCCCAAAATTTCATTTCAGAACCTCTGTCAGGCGGCGCTCTTGTGGGCTACCAAAAGTGCTCATATGTTAGGGCGCTTTTGGTAGTCCCTCACCAGAACAGGAATGGGCTTCCCTGGAGCAGTATTCGGTCCTACATCCGCCATGATGATGAAGAGGTACATCAGTTTTATGGAGATGTTGAATGAGTTATTAGAAAAGTGCAAGTTCAGTATACTGTAGTAATGGGCGACTTCAATGCAAAAGCAGAGAAAAAGCAGGCTGGGGAAGAAGCAATTGGCAACTACGGCGTCGATTCTTGGAATGCTGGAGGATTGATGCTGGTAGAATTCGCGAAAAGGCAGAAGCTGCGAATAACGGACACCTTCTTCAGCAATCGTAGCAGCAGAAACTGGCCTTGGAAAATAAGCCCTAATGGAGAAATAAGAAATGAAATTGATTTCATACTTGCTGCCGATCCGAGCATAGTGCAGGATGTACAAGTGTTAGGTATGGTAATGTGCTGTGATCATAGGCTAGGGAAGGTTAGGAATCACGCTGATTTTATTAGAGAAAGAGGAAAATTCGTAAAGAAGAAAGAGACCCACCTAGGTTAAGTAAGCGTAATTACAGGCAGATTCAGGCTGGTACTTGCCAACCAATATGCAGCCTTAAAACTGAGAGATGTAGATGACATAGAGGTACTGAATGAAACCCTAACTAGGCTGGCTTCTAAGGCAGCAACTGAAGTGGGCGATAGTGCACCAAGGCAAGCAGTAGGCAAGCTCTGCCAAGTAACAACGGACCGTATAAGGAAACGACAAAGAGTAAAAGTGTCCAACTGAAGAGAGAAGATGGAATTCGCGGAACTGTCAAAACTGGTCAACAAGGGGAAGGGATATTCAGAATTATATCGTGGGCAAGGCTGAGGAAGCCGTAAAAAATGGACGCAACATAAAATCAGGGAGAAGGAAACTTGGCATAGGACAACCCAAGATGTACGCACTGAAAAATAAGCAGGGTAATAACATCAGCAATCTCCAAGGTATAGTAAAGGCAGCGGCAGAATTCTGTACTGACCTGTTAGGTGCCCAGAGCAGCCACGATATTTCCATTCGAAGTAGCAATGAACAGGTTGTAGAGACTCCTTAAATAACTAGCGATGAGGTTAGAAGGGTCTTGCGAGATATGAAAACGGGAAATGCGGTAGGAGAGTCGCTTTAATCAAATACGGAGGACACACAATGCTTGAAAAACTGGCGGCTCTCTATACGAAGTGTCCATCAACTTCAATTGTCCCAGCGAACTGGAACAATACAAACATTATACTAATACACAAAAAGGGAGATGTTAATGAGTTGAAAAAATGTAGGCCCATTAGCTTCCTCCCTGCGATATATAAAATATTCACCAATTTCCAATAGAATAAGGCCAACACTTGAATTCAGTCAACGAAGGGAACAGGCTAGTTTCAGGAAGGGATACTGTACAATGGATCACATCCATGCCATCAATCAGGTAATTGATAAATCTAAATAGTACAATATGCCTCTCCATATGGCTTTCATAGATTACGAAAAGGCACTTGATTCAGTAGAGATACCAGCATTCAGAGGCATTACGTAATCAAAGAGTGCAGGCCGCTTACGTAAATATCTTGGACAATATCTACGAAGATCCCACAGCCACCTTAATCCTACATAACAAAAGTAGTAAGATACCTATACAGAACGCGGTCAGACAAGGAGACACAATCTCTCTAATGCTGTTCACTGCATGCTTCGAAAAATATTCAAGCTATTAAATTGGGACCGCTTAGGAGTAAAGATCAACGCTGATTATCTCAGGAACCTTCGGTTTGCAGATTACATTTCCTGTTCCGCAACGCTGGGGACGAGTTACTAAAATGATTCAGGATCTTAACAGAGGGAGTGTAAGAGTGGGATTCAAGGTTAATATGCACAAGACTAAAGTAATCATGCATAGCCGGGTAAGGGAACAAGAGTTCAGGATCGCCAGGTAGCCTCTAGAATCTGTGAAGTACCTTTACCTACGTCAATTACTCTTACCGAACCCTGAGCATGAGAAGGAAATTGACGGAACAAAAATGGGTTGGATCGGGCATACGACAGACATTGTCAACTCCTGACTGGAAGCTTACCATTATCATTGAAAAGGAAGGTGCGCAATGAGTGTACTGTACCGGTGCTGATACATGGAGCACAAACTTGAAGATTGACAGAGAAGCTTGAGAACAACTTAGGGATCGAGCAAAGAGCGATGGATCGAGGAATGCTAGGCATAACCTTCAGTGACGGAAACAGAGCGGCTTGTATCAGAGAAAGAACGGGTATATCCGATATTCTAGTTGCGCAGGTCATGCACTGTCCAGGTTAGATAACCGGTGGGCCATTAGGGTTAAAGGATGGGTGCCAAGAACAGGGAAGCGCTGTCGAAGACGGCGGAAGGCTAGGTGGGACGATGAAATTAGGAAGTTTGCGAGCGCTAGTAGGAATCGGTTGGTGCAGGACAGGGGCAATTTGAGGTCGCAGGGATGATGAAAGATGATGATGATCACAATGATGATCATGATAGGATAGTTCGCCGGCGCGGTTGAACACGGCGCTCGACCGGTGGTTTCTTTACATTACGGCTCTGTGCTATCTCTCGGTTGCTTCTCATGGAATTCACGCTGTACCACCACAAATACATATTTACTTATTGAGGAACGGAAAACGGTACAGCGTAACTTTGCAAAATCTCTGTGACGCAGAATGTGTTTTAATCGGCGGGACCACCGAGAAAGGGGATCGTCTCCTGCGCCTACCATTTACAACGTCAAACAAAATGTGATAAGACGCATAAGACGCATTTACAAACGCCAAGTATGTTTTGCACCTCAGCCACAACATCTTCCCGAACATCAAGCTTTACATGTAGGCCCACTCAATGTTACTGAAGCTATCATGCTTAAATGTCTTAGCAAGAAAAGCAAGTACTGCTTATTTCCTTCGTATGTGAGGAATGCTAATAACACTCCTGGTGGGCTGAGTGACATTCACATTTTGTAGGTGCATCTGTATGCAAATGATCACTTTTTTGTGGTCGGTAGTCTGTGTCAGGAACATGAGCGTGATGTTTTGTGGCGCCAATTTCAATTACTTCGTATACAAAAGTCATATGTCGCGCCTTGCACTTCAAGAAGGAAGACGTATTGCATAAATTAATATTTTGTGCATATATAAACGACCAGCGTTAGAAAAATTTTTAAGCTGAATGCACTGGCGCTCTTGCAGAGATGAAAATACGTTTAGCATCCCTTAGTAGATGAACTGTCTCTTTAAAAGCATTACAAATAATCTTTGTTTTGGCGACGGTGACGTGCAATTATTGGTGCAACTACTTGAAAAGACTTGTGACAGCAGATTACACTAATGAAAATCCGGACACGCTTGCGAATTGTGTAAATTACTACAGCTGCAATTCTTAGGACACGCGGCAGCCTCACAGGCTCGAAGACTAGAAGCATAGTTCAAAGAAAATATTAGTGATAGCTGCGTTTTTTGTTGCTGCGATAGCTCGTCATCGCAATTATTGTGGTTCGGAAGACTGGGCTGCTGGCTTCTCCACGACAATGTTTGTAATCAGCTGTTCCTGCAGCACGCTTCTTCTTGGAGGGGAAGAACCTTGAGTGAAGTTCATTGGGTTCATTGAGTGTACCCTGTGTGCGAAACATGCGAAAATATATTAACGTTCAGATAACGGCCCCTAGATTCAACACGGGGCACAGAAGAAACAAAATAATTAAATTATGGGGTATAACGTGCCAAAACAACCTTCCGATTATGAGGCACGCCGTAGTGGGGTACTCCGAAAATTTCGACCACCTGGGGTTCTTTAACATGCACCTAAATCTAAGTACACGGGTGTTTTCGCACTTCGCCCCCATCGAAATGCGGCCGCCGCGGCCGGGATTCAATCCCGTGACCTCGTGCTCAGCAGTCTAACACCACAGCCACTGAGCAAGCACGGCGGGTGCACAGAAGGAAGGCAGGCGAAAAGTGGGTTTTCACAGCGGACAGTGGCGCTTGTCTCACTCTCGAATTTTCGCGAAAATTTCGAAGATTCGCGGGTTTGTCTCAGTGTATCGTGTTTTCGAGGTAATTGTAGCACTGAGTGTCACGGAAATACTGTGCACCACACTTGCGGAGTGATCAGGCCACGTTCGGCGTCGTGGAAATGCTACCACCACTGGCACAAGCTCGAACGCTAGCGGGCTTGCGAAACAGCGAGCGACCGTGGTCGTTCGAATGTGCGCGCTTTGGGGGCTATCAGCGATGGTGTCGCGGGCGGCGATTTCAAACTTGGTTATCTCGTTATTGCTAGCTTACGCGCGTGTACGTGCATGTGTTTGCGCTCTCTCTTCCATTTCGTCCGTTGTATTGTTGCCGCAGTAAATAAGCGTATCAATCAATAACTTGGAGTAATGTTTTTGTTGTTTTTAGTTGGAAAGCGTCAAATAGTCCGTTGAGCGATAAAGCCGGTTCTGTATGTAGCAGCGACACGACACCTACACCCAAAGAACTGGAGTGAATCTATAGTGTTATTTGACAACTGCCACTGCTTGTCTCTCGATGGATGTTTGATAGTCAAGTGAAGTTTCTCACTGAAAGGCCACGGAAGATATTCATCAGTCACTCCCTTGTGTAGCTGTAAGCTAGCTTGCAGGATTTGTAAATATGAAAGCCTTCTGAATGTGCGCTGTTTGCGATTGCTTTTAGTCCTTTCACAAAAAACTCGTATCGCCTAATATTCAGAGTGTTTAGGCTGCGACGCCACGTCACTAGTGCGCCTCAACACAGTTCCCATTGGCTGAGCCGGAACGTCGTGGGTGAGCACCACTAGTGCATCAGGTGTTGCGCGAGGAGGGAGGGCATCGCCGCGTAGGTGGAATGCGGCGTCGGCACGGCAGGCTGCTGCTTCTTGCTGGCTCGGCCAGCATGTACCGCTATGGTACATTCCTCACAGGGCAAAACTGTAAGCACCGCTCCGCGCCGTTCAATTAACAGTAATGCTTTCGCCCTCAACACTCATGTAAAATGCATAGGTGAACTAGTACTTGTGTTTTTAGCGTAAGGTTCTGTAATGAAGTTTTGCCAATGATTGAAAGGAAACAGCTACATTTTTTCAATGTTGCGTGTCGACAAGTCCGTACAACAACAGTGGTCTTGTCGTTCACTCAAACATGGCCGAAGCACGAGAAATTCTACGAGGCTCCTAGGGAAAGAAAAAAGAATCAATCTCACCATTAATACAACGCCTCTATACATTTTTGAAAGGGAACAGCGCCAGTGGGTTGACATTAGCCACAAGTATAAAGCCCAATGGATCATGCTAGCTTTCACTCCTATCGCGACCGCTAGCAATGCGCTATATTGTAAATGGCGAAATCTAATACAAACCTAAAAAATCTTTGCCCGTGAACCAATTGTCAGTGAAATGCCTTAAAGATACTTTACTGGAAAAAAAATTGTAAATTGACCATCCAATTTTACACGTATTTCACGCCTTTGTTCTAAAGAGGGCGCAGCACTACCCCTTGCAACTTGTAGAAACAAAATAAGTGACACTCGACAGCTTTAATTTTCAAATTCATTTACCATTGATTTTATTGGTTATATAAAACCAGCTACATTGTCAGCACTTTTGACTGCACAATATAAGTATGAATGGCGCTATACCTATACTTTCGACTTTGTTACTCTTCGTGCGTGGAAAACAAGCATCGTATGTCTGAAAGGAGCTTACGAAAAGTTATGAGGAAGGCGTCTGTGCATAACATACTTTAGCAAAAAAAAATATTCTACCGTCCGACTTGGAGTCGTTCTGCAGCAATGAAATCCATTTCTTGAGAATTGCAATTTTCATATTCTAAGAGTAACAAGTGTTCATTCATGGCCAAGGTGACAACAGTATCCTTTCCAACAATGAGTCATCTACAATGGACTTCCTTCGGAAGAAAGATGCCAAGATTCGGCCCTACTTTATAGCGAGCAATTACTGGCAATGGGATGTCGATTTTATTCATAGATATACAAGAGGTATCGTATACAGCTACGAAGCAAGCTTTATTTGATTTTCAACACAGGTACCTGGAAGAGTGATATGCATTCATAACAGTTTCAACAGCTTAACTGTTGGAGAAAATAATTAAAGCGCCCGCCATTGCTATTTCTCTAAGACTTTTGGAACAAGCTCCCACAGTATATGAAGGCTGTCGTCCGTGACGTATCCTTCATGCTTCAGGTCATCCAAAAGAAATGAAATGGCGCGGAAATACACGCCTTCGTTACTTGATTCTTCGGGTCTTCCATAGCACTTGAGTGAATCCGTAGTGTTATCTGACAACTGGCACTCCTTGGCTCTCGATTGATGTTTGATTGTCAACCGAATTTTCTCATTGAAAGGCCACTGAAGATATTCATCAATCACTCCCTTGTTTATCTGTAATCTAGCGCGAAGGAATACATGCTCCCCCTCTCTTATTAGGATAACTCCTAGGCACAAGTGATAGCCAGACATGTATATGTCTTTACATGCGTGAGCATGAAAGCCGTCTGAATGTACGCTGTTTTCGATTGCTTTGAGTTCTTCCACAAAAAACTCGAGTCGCCTAATATTGAGAGTGTTTAGGGCCAGTTCTTTTTGCTTTGTTGCACTCAATACACTTTGTTCCGCACGGTCTTCTGCTTCCCCAATCCTACCATTACTTTGTGCCAGATTTCTACAGATTGTGTTCGTGGAATCCTGCAACAGTTTTCCGAAGGTCTCCGCCAGCGTACCGACGTTGTCTGAAACTTTCTTGAGCGCAGTGGTGTCAGCCACCGAACGTTCCCGTAATTCGGCTTGCAGCGTGTTTGCCGTATTTTCTTTCAGGTGTTCTAAAGCTCGATTCGTGTCTTCTAAAGCTTTCATCTGTGCTTTATTTGAATTGTTTGTGCTTTGTGCAAGCTCCTGCAACTTTTCATTGTGCTCAATCAAAGCTTCCTGTATTGCTTTGGAGCAGGATATGCTAGCTGCTGTTTGTGACGCAACGTTCTCAAGTGTTCTACTTCTACTTGATACCTCTAGCAGCATTTCTGTCATCGTGTTCATGCTATGTAAAATCTCGTCGAGTCAGTCACTGTGACCGTTATAATCCCTAAGAACTTGGTCTAGCCTGTCTTTCATTTCACCTACACGCACGTCCATGCTTGCATTCACAGCTGTCATCATTTCCTGGCTGTAACTGTGGATTGTTTGCGAAGAGCCGGGCGTCGTAGACGCTGCGTAATCCCTGCATTTGCTCTGTAGATGCGCGCACACATCTCTACGGAGCACGACCTTTGAACATTTGGGACAGGACAAAGAGTGGTGATCACAGTCTTCGCAAAAATGCTTGATTTGCTCTGATGCAGCCAAAACCTTGGCGCAGCCGTGTTCTGCATTCCAGCATTTTACCTGAAACGAAAACAAGGGCTATCGAGAAATCCGTCATGCTAAACAAAGATGCATATACAGGGCATCCCAGCTCACGTTAGCCAAGCTGTTCAGGGACAAAAAGATTTAAAGAACACGTTGCCCGATAGGATCTTAAGAGTCTTATGGGGTTTAATCAACAGACCACTGACAACCAAACATCCCAGGCTGTATAAATTTTTCTTGCACCAATTTCTTTTAAGTTTCTCTTTTTTGCACTGAAAAGCTAAGCTAAAGTTGGGCGGGGCACCCTGTATAGTACTGTTGCATCAGCTAAAACACTACGTTACATCTTAAAACTTTGTCCAATAATCAATATTTTGTCTAGGGCACCGCAGCGCGAACATATTTGAAGATATACCTTAGCGAAGTAGTTCTCTTAAATGGTGGAAAAAGACCTGTTAGCGAGAAGGAGCTCTCACACAGATTTGAACCAATGTTCTTGCCAGAAAAAAGTCACTCACTTTTGCACACGCTAAACAGGATGATGGCGAAAGCCTGCCCGCTCATGAGGCATTCATTACAATACTTGCATTTTCATTATAATGCATTGTTACTTCCCGATACCTTTCTCTCATCAAAGGCGGCGGATTAGAGAACCCTAATTAAATATACCTTATTCAATTGTACCCTAATTAAATCCACCCTAATAACCATAACACCAAAGATTGCCGTTTCGACTTCCACCAAAGATCATTGGTTCGACTCTCGACCTTCACGATGTGAATTGGAATCCAACTTGGAGAAATCGCTGGTTCGCTCAAATCTCCACGTGGTTTCGACTCCCACCTGAGGTCGTAGGTACGAGTGCCTTAATTATGTCCTCATATACTGTGCCTGAATTAACTTTAGCTTAATTAACCCCTCAAGTCGTCAGTTCGATTCAAATGAAAGGTCAGGGATGCCACTGGTTAGAGTGCCTTAACTTCGCCTTCATTAACGCCAAAAGTCCCAGGTTCGATTTTTCGACGTTCGCCAATGTAACTCGCATCCAACTTGATATGGCTGGTTTGCCCACATCTCCAAGAGGGTTTGACTGCCACCAAAAACCGTGGGTTCGAGCGCCTTTGTAAGCTGCATCTTGATTACCTTGTTTTAATTAACACCACAGGCCGTGCTAACGCTTCCTCGCCTCGGTTTCACGCTTTCTTATAAAGATGTTGACTTCAAACGCCCTCATTAACAGCGCAGGTCGAGACTTTGACTGCCACAAAAGATTGTGGGTCTTAATTGAATTCGCCTTAATTAACACCACAGGGAGTGGGGGTTGGACTCCATACGAATTTCGGTGTCACGAATTTCGGTTTCATAACGCCGGACAGCGGGTACTGCGTCCCATGAGCCCCAACCAAATACATGTAAAAAGAGAATTCGTTTTTATCGCCAAATGCTGCCCCACTTCTGACGAGGTTTGTGGCATTCAAACAAAAACTTAAAATCTAGCGACTGTTCGTTTGAAATTTTCGATTTATGTCGCAAATCCTTTTGTTAAATATTGACAAAAATCGCACACTTTCTGAAAACGAAGCTATCAAGTTTACTGCTCTAACCCAGCAATGAAAAACGATATCGCAAGTATGTGAACTGCATGTAAATATAAAGCGGACAAAAGCAATATGTCTACCAAGAATCTGCAAAAAATTGTAACATGGAAATACGGCTTTTGTAGAACCCTTGTACAGAACGTAACGAATTCGCGTAACATAATTAAACATATTGAACTTGTGCGCTTGGGATGATCTGGATGCCGTTTACACAACCGCGATATCTGTGTTTGATGCAGAGCTAATGATTTCTAAACCTTGTACTTCCATTTCTTTCGAACTTTCGAATTTTTGAAGATTCATTTTTACGAAATTCGGGTGCCAAATTGAAATTGTACTGCCAACAATCACTAGAATTTGCTTTTATATCTCAAATGAAACAAGTTTCATGCAAATCGGTCCAGGGGTTATCTCAGAAAAGCGTTTCCGCGTATTACAAGTATAACATGGAGTTGGGCCCGAGCTAATGCTTCCTCTTAATAACCATGATTCGGCGAAATGAAATAGATTGAATTGCGGCTGAACATTCCCTCCACCACCGCAGCACGGCTCGGCAGCAAATCCCGCTACCTCATTGATTTGACCGGTGCCACCTCGCTTCTACGGTTGCGCGCCAGTGTAACTGAACACTATATATATACATACATACATATACATATATATATATACATACATATATACATATACATATATATATATACATACATATATACATATACATATATATATATACATACATATATACATATACATATATACATATACATACATATATACATATACATATATACATATACATACATATATACATACATATATACATACATATATACATACATATACATACATATATACATACATATACATACATATATACATGTATATATATATATATATATATATATATATATATATATATATATATATATATATATATATATATATATATATATATATATATTGCCACGACAAACTTGGTGACATTCAAGTTGCGCGTCCTTTGCATTGGGCACTGTGCACGCCGTACAGTGGTGTTCAGCAACAACAGGAAGCGATCTTCGTGGCACGGGCAGCCAGTTGGACCCGGCTCGCATGCGGCACGCGCCCGAGGTGTCACGCGAGAAGAAGAGGAAGACGGTTCGAGCCAGTTTGAGAACGCGACTGCCGCGGATTCCTGCACGACCGCAGTGACTTTTACTTGTGGGCACAAGTTCGCCTTTAATAAACATCCTTGTTTTACTAACATCGTTACATTTCTGGTGGAGGCGCGGGGTATGAGTCGAAGCCCCACGAACGAAAGTCAGCGTAGCCCCGACAACCCACGAGTCCATGCCGTGGAACTGACACCTGTACACCAGCGGACGAGCCGCCGTCTTCGAGGTGACTCGCCCGAATTCGGCCCTCTTCTCTTCTTGCCAAGAGAAACTCCCACAACGGACGCCGCCACAATGACTACCCAGGTAACACCGGCACAGCTAGTCGTAAGCCAACCTCGCAAGCCGCCAACATTCCATGGTGACTCGTTCGAAGACGTGGAAGATTGGTTGGAACTGTTCGAGAGAGTGGCGAGCTTTAATGAATGGAATGAGAGACAGAAGCTCCGTAACGTATATTTCGCGTTGGAAGACTTCGCAAAAACGTGGTATGAAAACCACGAACCCTCTTTGACCTCTTGGGAGGAATTTCGACGACAACTGCTAGCAACGTACGCCAGCACGGATCGTAAAGAAAAGGCTGAAATCGCACTTCAAGCCAGGAACCAGCTCACAAACGAGAACGTGGCGATGTACATCGAGGACATGTCCCGCCTGTTCAAGCGTGCTGATCCCACCATGAGTGAAGATAAGAAGCTGCGCCATCTCATGCGTGGGGTAAAGCAGGAACTCTTCGCAGTTCTCGTCCGCAACCCACCGCGCACGGTTGCCGAGTTCAGATGTGAAGCAACGACCATCGAAAAGACGCTGGAACAGCGGGCTCGGCAATACAACCGTGAGGCAAGCTGCGCACCTGTCCATGTCTTCCCTGGAGGCCTGCCAAACGACCTGGAAGCCCTGCGGGAGCTTGTCCGGTCAGTGATCAGGGAAGAGCTCAACAAGTTGCAGATACGTCAGGCTCCAGCTGCACTA
Organism: Dermacentor variabilis; assembly: GCF_050947875.1. NCBI lineage: Eukaryota > Metazoa > Arthropoda > Arachnida > Ixodida > Ixodidae > Dermacentor > Dermacentor variabilis. Next base: position 110,531,470 of record NC_134578.1, on the reverse strand, counting down.
TCTATCGTCGACGTTGTCCGGGACGAACTCAGGAACGTCATACGGGATCCAGAGTGTGAGCCACAGCCGACGCGGCGCACGCCAACGTACGCCGACGTACTCAGGCACCCCGCGGTACACAGTAGGGGAGCAGTTGCGACTACGGTTCCCTACCCGCCGACTGTACGCAGTGCACCTCGTCTGCTGGAACCACCGGCTGCCTATCAGCCTTCAGCACGTAGTGCACCTCGTTTTGTGGAACAAAGGCCCCGGAAAAGTGACGTCTGGCGTGACCACGAGCGCAGGCCTCTGTGTTTCCACTGCGGAGAAGCGGGTCACCTGTATAGGTTCTGCCCATACCGTCAAGTTGGGTTAAGGGGTTTTCCCTTAAGCGCACCATGCCCCCGAAACGGTGAACGGCCAGCGGAGATCGAAGAATACCTGTCGACGCGCCAAAGCCCCGTTACTCCTCGCCAACGTCAACCACGATCACCGTCGCCCATGCGCTACCGATCGCCTAGCCCACGCGCGTCTCCAAGATTGCCTAGGCGTCGTTCACCAAGCCCACACCAGGAAAAGTAAAGCAAGCGACCTGTGGAGGTGAGGCCGCTGATAACCAGAGTGACGAAGATCCTCCAACGCGATTCCAGTGCGCTGATGAGATAATTCCAGTCTACAGGTGCAGGAACGAAACGATTACGTCAGATTTGCGGTTGATAATAGACGGATGCGAGCTGAATGCCTTAGTCGACACCGGCGCTGATTATTCGGTAGTAAGCTTCAAGATGGCGAAGCACCTTAAAAAAGTTGTGACGAAGTGGACTGGTCCGCAGATACGCACGGCAGGCGGCCATCTTATTACGCCCCCTGGCCGATGCACCGCAAGACTTACGATAAAAGGCTTTACTTACGTTTCTGACTTTATTGTACTGCCAGAATGTTCACGGGAACTTATATTGGGAATGCATTTTCTACAAGCTAACGGCGCCATAATTAACCTACGTAGGTCCAGTGTATCTTTCTCGACAAAACAAGCTATACCTGTGGAAGAATCGGAGGAGCGACGTCTCGCTGCACTGCGCGTCGTTGACGATGACACACGAATTTCGGTTTCATAACGCCGTACAGCGGGTAGTTCGTCCCATGAGCCCCAACCAAATACATGTAAAAAGAGAATTCGTTTTTATCGCCAAATGCTGCCCCACTTTTGACGAGGTTTGTGGCATTCAAACAAAAACTTAAAATCTAGCGACTGTTTGTTTCAAATTTTCGATTTATGTCGCAAATCCTTTTGTTAAATATTGACAAAAATCGCACATTTTCTGAAAACGAAGCTATCAAGTTTACTGCTCTAACCCAGCAATGAAAAACGATATCGCAAGTATGTGAACTGCATGTAAATATAAAGCGGACAAAAGCAATATGTCTACCAAGAATCTACAAAAAATTGTAACATGGAAATACGGCTTTTGTAGAACCCTTGTAGAGAACGTAACGAATTCGCGTAACATAATTAAACATATTGAACTTGTGCGCTTGGGATGATCTGGATGCCGTTTATAGAACCGCGATATCTGTGTTTGATGCAGAGCTAATGATTTCTATACCTTGTACTTCCATTTCTTTCGAACTTTCGAATTTTCGAAGATTCATTTTTACAAAATTCGGGTGCGAAATTGAAATTGTACTTTCAACAATCACTAGAATTTGCTTTTCTCTCTCAAATGAAACAAGTTTCATACAAATCGGTCCAGGGGTTATCTCAGAAAAGCGTTTCCGCGTATTACAAGTATAACATGGAGTTGGGCTCGAGCTAATGCTTCCTCTTAATAACCATTATTCGGCGAAATGAAATAGATTGAATTGCGGCTGAACATTCCCTCCACCACCGCAGCACGGCTCGGCAGGAAATCCCGCTACCTCATTGATTTGACCGGTGCCACGTCGCTTCTACGGTTGCGCGCCAGTGTAACTGAACACTATATATATATATATATATATATATATATATATATATATATATATATATATATATATATATATATATATATATATATATATATATATATATATATATATATATATATATATATATATATATATATATATATATCAACCTTAAGAGATTAAGAACTTTGCAGGGACAACATGGCCACAATTAGTACATGACCGGGGCAGTTGGAGAAGTTTGGGAGAGACCTTTGCCCTGCAGTGGGCGCAACAAGGCTGATGATGATGATATGATGCTGATGATATTGTCACGCGCTAACACAAGAGTAAGTGACAGTACGAGCAGCCAGAGACGAAAAATGCCAAGCACTAAGCGACGGTTCTCCAGCTGGCGCGGGATCCTTGACCTCGTCGTCTTCTTCGCCGTTTTGCTGGGCACGCAATGCTGAATGGTCGCTGGCTCACAACACCAGGTGGAAATATATACCAAGCAGGTCCAGCGGTACCAATTTGGTGTAAATAGTGCCCAAAAGCACCAAAGCCATGTTTTTTCACTCACACACACAGAAAAGAAATAATAGATGTAATAATAATAATAATATTTGGGGTTTTACGTGCCAAAACCACTTTCTGATTATGAGGCACGCCGTAGTGGAGGACTCCGGAAATTTTGACCACCTGGGGTTCTTTAACGTGCACCTAAATCTAAGCACACGGGTGTTTTCGCATTTCGCCCCCATCGAAATGCGGCCGCCGTGGCCGGGATTCGATCCCGCGACCTCGTGCTCAGCAGCCCAACACCATAGCCACTGAGCAACCACGGCGGGTAATAATAGATGTCGATGATGTTGCTGGCAATAATGATGGAAGCGAACGCGCACTTTAGGCATTGTTTCTATCTGAAGTGCCGCTCAAAGGAATTTTCTTCGTGTTGGGCCATTTATTTGGGCTACGAGAATATATTTAATCAAAGTTTTATCTCAAGATCTTTATCTCCACGCATTCACATTTTAGGGTGGCATGTGCTTAAAAATTAACCTCCTCTCAAGCTGCTGCCGTGCCCTTGAAACTGCCATGCGCCCTGCTATGGCGGTTAACCGGCACTGACCAGGGATATCTGTGGATATCAGCGTGAATTCCCTAGATTTAGCTTATGCTGCTAGCGGTCATTGATTTCGTTCCGTGCATGTGCGTGTGCGTAAGTAGCCCAAGAACAGGCGCGACATTGCCGCGTGACTGGCCGCTCGAGGCACATTGCGTGTATTCGCGGACATCTTTCACGCTCGGAAAAAAACACTTTTATGTTGCACGCACCGAGCAACAGAATGCTGCGTCCCGGGCTTCTCATGTTGCTCTGTGATCTTCTTATCAACACTTAATCTAATTATAATATTCGAGTAGTTGAATAAATAAGGAAGACGAGTTATATAATTTGGCGGAACGCAAAATCAATAATCTGAGTATCTCCAAGCGACGACAAACAACATTACCTTGTTTCTGTCCAGCGAACGGAGTACTTCCAAATTTTCTAAAGTTAGGCCCAAGTGAAACACCGAGTATGGTTTTAACACGATGCGTTCTGTACGCCTGTTTTGAAACTTGCTTTCTCCAGAACAGTGGCGACGGAAGCAGGCAGGCCATTCCCATCCAGACTTGTTCTTGGGGTATAACTCTGGCACAACTTCGTTCGCTTTATCCATTTGCAGGAAACAGAAGCTGCCGAAGTATAGACGCTTAGTGCGACGTGCGCACAAACACATGGGCAGAACGAAATCGATCACCGCCAGCGGCATCATTTAGAGCTACAGGGCACTTTTGGCGTTGCCGCTTAACCCTGCTCTCCTGTTCCAGCAGCGCAGCCTCTAGCCACCTCCTGGCACAGAGCTGAAGCACGTGCCGCGCACGCCGCAGCACGTGGTTCCCGAGTCTGGACCATGGAGTGGTCTCGACGAGCGTTTCACAGCAGCTCCTCGGCTGGCGTTCTGACGACTAACACTTGGACACACGTCTGCGCGATATGAGGGACGTGGTGCTTTGCTGTAGAAACCCAGCACCGACAGGAAATGTGATTGCTATTTCCTTTGCGGAGAACGGTGGCTCAAGCTGGCAGGGTTTGCATAGGTGTGTTGGAATTCATTCCAACAAGAAAAGAAGTTTTGCCTGGGAGGGGGGGTTAAATAAAGCTGCTTCTGTGCACCAGTCTGTGTGATCGGAAGACAGGCATGTTTATACATATTCTGCAACCTGGCGTTCAAATTCTCACGGAAAAGTAAAGCTCAGGTTTGTGTAATATTCTTTAGAAAATTGTTGAAAATGCAGAAAGTCGCCATTCTGATATGTAATTATCAATGAGTGGCGATACCATTATTATTGGAATTTAATGCGCTATGCGCCTGAATGGCTTGAACACCGGAAATGCTTAAGGATGATCTATTCCGCTTGCTGGGCATGCGCCCCTGGTCTAATGGCTGGAACTTTGGGCTGATGGTTTTAGTGCTCCCTGTTCGAATACTACCACCTCAATGTGTTCATTCCATTGATTGAATGAACATATTGCATGGTGTATTGGTTAGAACACGGCGATCAGCGGTCCCAGGGGCACATAGTAGGACAGACCGGCCCACATTTTGAGGCTGCACTATCTACTGGATCGACCCACGACAAGAGACTTGAAACATACCCGATACTGAAAAGTGATAACTGTGTAAGTATTACTATATTTAAAACTGCATTTTGGTTACAAAAGAAATGTAATAAGAAAGCCATCGAGTGAGCATGTCTACATGGTAAGTATAGCGCAGTTATTTTTCCTTTACGCCAAATAAACAAGACTGCGTGAACCTTTACGGCTTTCCTCTCCTCCGATCTTCATGCACATGAATCAGCCGCATTCACGAACGCGGGACCTCAAAAAAAAAAAAAAAAAGAGTATGGCTTGCTTGGACAGAAACAGGGCTAGGGATGCGTCAAAACCTCGTTTTATTTTTTTTCCTGTTTTTTTTTATGCAGTCAGTTGGTGCTCGAACACTGCTATAATTGTATCATACTCACACTCAGCTACATGAAAAGCGTGTTTAGTCGTTCCCAGAGAAGCTAGTGCCCGATTTGTATCGTTATTTTAGAGACATATGGCGTTTCCTATTGTTCTTCGAGGGAGAAAATGAAGCGGCTGTAATTGGCTGTTCCAGCGATATAAAATGCTATTTATCTATGTCGCGCACAATGCACTTCCGCAGTAATTGGTTGTGTTGCAGAGCGTTGCAGATTGTTCTCTTGCTTATGAAACTCGAAGGGCCAGCGCTATGGCTCCTGCCTGCGCGGTACAGGTCGAAGGAAGACGACGACGTTTCCACGCAGACGTGGTTTCCTTGTGTTCCTTGGAAATTGCTCGACAGCAAAGAAAATCTCGCCCTTATCCGGATACGAAGCTCATCGGAAGCCTATGGGGACCTGTGGACTCTGGTGAGGACTCTTCTTTGCCTTGTCCTACGGATCCTGCTCGTCTGATAGACTCAAAACAAGCACGGCTGGCGCTTAGGCTTAGTGCGGCCGAGCCGCCGCGCTCGCCCGACGAAGAAGAAGTGTTTGTGCCAGATGTGAGCTCCTCATCTGTACCTTCCACTGGACTGCTGCGCGTGACAACATCCATGCCAACTATGCAGCCGAAGTGTGCAACCGATAGCTCGAATACCCAAGATGCAACACCGAAGGACAGTCCTCTTCGTGATGTGCATGTGAACCTATCCGCAGTCGTGCCGACGGACACTGGTCACCCTATGGACGTGCAGCCATCTGGCGGTTCGACGAATGCAGCCAAGCGAGGTCCCCCTATCAACGTGCTTCAACAAGACGCCATTGCATCGGAGCAACCGGCAAAAAAGGTAAGGGCCACCCCAGACAATTCCTCCACGGCCTCCCCTACGCCCGCTCCCTCTCAGTCTTACCCAACGCCCACCCCTTCTCAATCATATCGAGTTCATATACGGCCCCTTTCACGCTACGACATAACTTCAGTAGCCACAAAATATGTCGAAAGGGTCATCGACCAATCTCTTGAAACCACCGGATACAAAGGGTTCGCAGCATACAAATCTACCAACTCGATCACTGTGCACTTGGCATCTCTCAGTGATGTGCAGAAAATGTGCACTTTAACATCTATCCCGCTGTCAGAAGATCAACACCTGCCTGTGCAGTGCTACTTTGCATCGGGCCCTAATATACAGAGGTGTGTTGTCTATGGCATTGACCCAGAAGACACCCCTGAGATAATATGTCGTGAATTGACCTCCACGACACACAGGGTGCTCGCAGCTAGATTCATGGGCAAAAGCCGTACATGCTTAGTGACGGTGCAAGGCCCTCAATGTATCCCAGAACGGTTTTATTACTATGGTTGCATATTGCGACCTAAACCCTACCTCCCTCGAACAATATTCTGGTACCGCTGCTTTCAACGTGGACACATGCAGGCATTTTGCCCACAGCGTACTATTGATCCAGAAAAGATCACACCAGAAGGCCAACCACGATATCGATGTGGCTTATGTAAATTTGATGAGCACGATATGACAAGCACAAGTTGTCCGACTAAACAGAAGGCCACAATGCGGATACGAAAGGCCATACCAAAAACGACTATAGTAACGACACACAATCGTTATGAGGTTCTTGCAGAAGAGCCAGAGATGCTCTTGGCAGAAGAGGAAAAAGCCCCAGAAACAACTGTATTCTTCTGTTCTTAAACGTGGCAAGCAGTCGCAGACAAAAAACAGAAATTACCGGAACCTCTACATCAGTCAGATGATGACCATGATGACATTGACGCTCGGATAGACGCACTGGCCAGAGAGATTGAGCGACTACGCAAAAATAAAGAATTGGTAATTCTGCGTCGTCAGAAAATAGGACCGACACGTGACGCATCAACCACTGCGAATGCCACCGTTACGCCTGGATCCCGTCGCGCACCACAGGTCAACCAAGCTGTTTGGACAGCAGTTTTAGATCAACTTGCTCAACTAACGTTGCTCATTCAGAATTGCCTGCATCATGGCTAATTCTCTGCAGCAGCTGTCACAGGATGGAATTCTACAGTGGAATTGTCGGGGCCTAAACTCCAAGTTAGGAGAAATTAAAACCAAGCTTCAATACAATAAGCTACATGTATGGGCACTGCTTATTCAAGGGCATAATAAGCTATGCTCCCTATCCAATTTTAATGGGTATCATAACCCATCTAATAGAGATAGACGTGCTACTACAATGGCTTCAGCTCCGGGAAAAGCTGCAGTTTATATATCATCGCATATTGCTCACACATTGATTGACCTGGAGCCATGGTGTAGTGGTAATCAAGAAGTTGTCGGGGTCCTGACATGACCAGTGAAGACTCCTGTCATTCTAGTGTCATTCTACGCCAGACCGCAGCGCACACGTTTGAACTTGGGGTGGATAGCCCATTTCCGGTCTACGTACCCGGGAATTCCTATTCTCGTGGGTGGAGACTTCAATGCCCCACATACAGAATGGGGGTACAAGTACAACTCCCGAAGAGGATACCAAGTTAAAAACATCATGAGCGATGCCACTTTTACGCTGCTGAACCATCACGCTGTGGCTACCTGTGCTGTACCCGCAGTATTGTTGGAACCTCAGTGCTGACACCCGTTGTTGCAAATGGGTCGCAAGCCCCAAGGGTAGCGTTGGCCTGGCGGCCTGGGGCACAACTGGAAGCATCCGAAGGTCCCGGCAAAGCATGAGTCGACTGGTAACAGAACAACTTGTTTATTCTAGCATCGCAAAAGAGCGGGCGGTCAGGTCGACCGAAGTGGAGAGACGGGAGAGCACGTAACACAACGGAAGAAATCGTAGCCTCTCCCTTGGTGTCCGGGGGCAGCTGCTCTTATACTCTCGGAGTCGAGGGCAAGAGGAAGGCCTCGTGACGAGGCCACGTGCCGGCGGGGCACGGACAGGCTGAGAGACACGTTGAGACGAGTGTAGTGACGCATCCGCCGAGCCGGCGCCGATCAGACCTACTCGCTTCACACTTGGGGAGCTCCTCTCCCCGGCTGCCGCGCTTTGACAAGCGTGGGCACGAACATGCACACACACACACACACGCACACTTGAAGACACGTAGCACTGAAACATGCCTGGACGCGCTTGGCGGGGAGGCTATCGGCGGCGCTGAACGGGCCAAAATGTCCGCCGCTTTGAACGAAGCCCCGGCGTCCGTTGCATCCGCGCCGGCTATACCGCGCGTCGTAGGCGAAACGTAACAGTATCTAGAACAAACGCTCCAGACCTCACGTGGTGGTTGGGTCCTGGAATGCCGCAGTGGCGGGTGGAACCAGACACATGGGGCAGTGATAATATGCCAATAATGATTGGTTTGCACAGAACGTGCATAAAGAAAATTCGACGACGAGTAACAGTCACGCATTGGGATAAGTTTCGGGAATCATCGATTGATGAAGTACCCTCAGAGCCCTCAGAAATTCTTCCCGCTTTGCAAGAACTGCTACGGAGGAACACCACTGTGACCACAGTTGACGAGGAACAACCTCAACCGGACCTCACCCTTTTGCAACTTTGGGCAAAGCGACGTCAGGCAGAATTCTATGCGTCGAGGAATCCCGATGCACCAGGTAGCCGTGCACGTGCTAACCATATAGCGGCGAAGGCGCGTCAGCACGAAAAGCAACTTTCTCGACGACGATGGTATGAGTGGTGCGAGAATCTTGGATCGGGCATTGGAAACAGAGCACTTTGGCGTACGTTCCGGTCAATGGAACGCGGTCATAAGCAACCTGACCCTGCAGCGAGCGTTAGGTTAGCGATGCAGAGTTCGCCACATCAATTTGCAGAACACGCTGCTAGAGCGTTTTTCCCGAAATACGATCAAGCGTCACCTATAAGCTGCCCCGATATTGATGAGTCTGACACAACCTCCAAATCCGAAATATCCAGCCCTTTCAGCATGGGCGAAATAATAGCGGCGATTGAAACTTCGAAGCAACGAACAACACCTGGTCCCGATGGTATTCCTTATGAGGTTTTCAAGAACATGGAAGGAGCAGCTCTCGACGCACTTCTTCAGGCTATTAATAAAGTATGGGAGACGGGAAACGTTCCACCTGATTGGAAGCATTCAATTGTTGTCGCGATTCCGAAACCAGGTAAGTCTCCAAATAGCCTGCAGTCTTTACGCCCAATTTCACTAACCTCGACTGTCTGCAAACTCGCTGAAAAGATGCTGACCACACGAGTTTCCTGGTGGCTTGAACGCCACGATAAATATCATCCTGCTCAAATTGGATTTCGTTCTTACTTGGGAACTGAAGACGGCCTTTCTATGTTATCAGACGATGTTTTACAGGTTTCGCCACACAGTCATGCTGTGCGCACGGTAGTAGCAACAGACATAACGAAAGCTTATGACAATATAGACCATGAAATCATATCTAACCTCATCGACCTGGGACTTCCACCGCGGGTGATAAGATTCCTCTACTCATTCCTTCAGAATCGCACATTTGCGATTAGAGTAGATGGAAGGCAAGAAGGACACTTCACATCGAACAGAGGAGTTCCACAAGGTTCGGTTCTGGCTCCTCTTCTCTTCAACGTTGCTTTAATACCTCTAGCCTGGCAACTACATCGGATTCCGGATGTGAGGTTCTTAATCTATGCAGATGACGTCACTTTGTGGTCCGTGCATAAAGATATATCTAGACAAACTCAACAGCTTCAAGAAGCCCTTGATGTGCTGAACAACTACGTTCGGAAAGCAGGATTGGACATTTCCGCCCAAAAATCAAGCTATGTTGTGGTGGCCAACAAGAAAGGACGCACAATAATCACGCGGCACCCCTTCACATTTAGACTCGGCGCAGTGAGAATCCCTGAGGCTTCTGAGGTCCGCATACTGGGTCTCGATATTCACCAATCCGGCAGTGGTGCACACTGGCTCCGTAAAACCAGACAGAGTTCGACAAAAACACTTCACCTTATTCGTCGCATTGCAGCAAAAGCAGCTGGAGCTCGTACTGACGTAGCTCGACGGTTGGTGCGTGCAGTCTTGCAGCCACGAATTTTATGTCAAGCACAATTTCAACGGCTGACTTTGGCACAGCTGGCACAGTTGGAGACGATTAATCGCGATGCTATGCGCACAATCACAGCACTGCCCCGCATCACTCCGATACCAACCTTACAGGAACATGCCCAGCTCAACACAATTGAGAGCTAATTTTGCAACGTGAAAAAGCACGTGAAATAAAAAAGCAACTTATTCCGGCTGTCGCTGCGTTGCATGCTCATTTTCACCGCGGCTCTCGGATTGACAACCAGCCCTGTCCAATGCCTCCCTGGGAATTCACCAGCATCACAACTAATAAGCCAACGAAGTTACGACGCAGCGATACAGCAGGTATTATTGACGAACACAACAACGTCGATGCATCATGCGTTAACACCTGCAAAGTCTATACGGATGCTGCCATTCTCCCAGACGGCGGAAGGACATCATTCCTGAGTACTACGCATAATTTCATCAGCGGCCACCACCGCTATTTATCTACGGAAGCCAGGGCTCTAGTAATGGAACTTCAAGCCATCCACGACGCTGTGCAAGATGCGACATCTAAGCTGCCTACCATCAAGCAACTAGTTAGTTAGTTAGTTTGGGTTTAGTGGCACAAAGGCAAACTAAGGCCATGCTGCGCCAGTCACAAGACCAAATAAAGAGAACCGTTAGGGCAGGTAAACCTGCATTACATTATAGTTGGTGTAAATAACCAGTTTTTTCTAAAAACTCGAAGAGGTTAGGAAATGGCACTAGGGGGTCATCTGCTAGTAATAGGGTAGGGTGTAATGGGATGTGCAATTTATACAGGCTGTGTAAAAACCTCCGTCTCAGTGTATCGATGTGTGGACATGTTATTAAGATGTGCATGACTGTAAGAGCTTCATTACATTTTTCGCAAGTTGGCGGGTTTTCTTTTCGGAGAAGGAAATTGTGCGTCAGATGTGTGTGTCCAATTCGAAGTCGACACAAGATCACCTCGTAGAATCGTTGCCGGTGACTGCATGATTTCCACTCTCCAATGACAGCTTTAATTAGATGAAGCTTGTTGCTTAAACAAGTGTCCCAATCGCGTTGCCATTTTGACATCAAGGCCTTCCGAATTGCATTGACATTGCCTTTATATGGAAGTGCTGTATTTTGAATGTTTTTGTACGCTGCCATTGATGCGCATCTATCCGCCGCTTCGTTACCCAATATTCCAACATGGCTTGGCACCCAGCATAACTTAATTGATCTGCCATATTTGTTTGACGTTAATGCATTCAAAATATCGCCTAACAAGGGTTCACTTTGGGATTTCATGTGTAGAGCCTTCAGTACGCTTAATGAATCTGTGTATATGACAGTGTTTTCAAGTTTGTCAGCAATGATCTTTTGAACTACCGTCCATATCGCATACACTTCGGCTGTGTAGACAGAGGCATGCTGAGGTAATCGAATACATGTTTCCCAATTTTCTGTTACAGCCCCTACACCCACGTGTTTTTCCGTTTTAGAGCCATCAGTATAAAATTCTATGTAGTTTATGTACTTGTCTTGAAGAGAGCGGAAATGTTGTATAATGTGTTGATGTGGTGTGCCTCTTTTCTTTAGATGTGTTAGTGTCCAATCACATAACGCTGTGAAATCACACCACGGGGGTAAACGTTCTGGCTTTCTGGCAACCTGGAGGACTTCCCGAGGGATGTCATAATCCCGACAGTATTCCTCGTATCGCAAGATAAGCGGCCTAATCATGTTTGGTTTATTTGTGTAATGTAAGCGTGAGCTGCACTTTGTGACGATGTTGTAGCATATGTGTTGTGGTGAGGATCGGATTCTGAGTATGTAGGAAAAAGTTAGTAGCGCTCTGCGATGCTGTAAAGGAGGTTCATTACATTCAACATGTAAGCTCTGTATAGGTGATGTTCTGTAAGCACCGCATGCTAGTCGTAGTCCTAAGTTGTGGACTGGATCAAGTCGTCGGACGTAAGATAGTCTGGCTGAATCATATGTAATGCTACCATAGTCTAATATGCTACGCACCAAAGTGCGGTAGATGTGTAGCAGGCATTTACGGTCAGAGCCCCACCGTTTCCGGGAGAGGATTTTTAGAATGTTAAGTGCATTGTTCGCTTTGATTTTAATACTATTGATGTGTGCGAGAAAGTTCAACTTTTTATCAAACAGAACACCCAGAAACTTGTGTTCTTGTTTCACGGGTAGTGTGGCATCCTGTAGTTTAAGGATGGGATCTGGTTGTAGGCCTCTTTTTTGTGTAAAGACAACACTAATCGTTTTTTCACTTGAGAAGCGAAAGCCGTTTTCAGATGCCCACTGCGTTAGTTTGTTTAGTGTAATTTGAATTTGTCGTTCGCAGGTTGCCATGTTCGATGCACGACATGCAATTTGAAGATCATCCACATATAGTGAATGCATTATAGAAGATGGAATTACATTATTGAGCGAGTTCATTTTTACCACAAACAGTGTTGTGCTCAATACGCATCCCTGAGGTACTCCGTTTTCCTGAATACGCTGGACAGCACCGTTCCTAAACGCACCTGGAATGTTCGATCGGACATGAAATCAGCTAGACATTTAAGCATTCTGCCGCGGATCCCTAAATCCGCTAAATCCCTTAAAATACCGAACCTCCATGTTGTGTCGTACGCTTTTTCAAGATCAAAGAAAACTGTGAGACAATATGGCTTTTGTAGAAAGGCCGCACGTATCTCGTTTTCTAACCGAACCAGATGATCTGTTGTGGAGCAGCCTTTCTTGTACCCACACTGATGATTATCGAGCAGGTCCTCAGTTTCGAGGACGTATGCCAATCTGATGTTTATAATGGATTCATATGACTTGGCGAGACAGCTTGTGAGTGCTATAGGTCGGTAGCTGGTAGCTGTTGTAGGATGCTTTCCAGCTTTCAAGAAAGGGATTATAATGGATTTTTTCCACGCATTCGGCATTTTTCCTGTTTCCCAGATTATGTTAAAGAAGCGGAGCAATGTCTTAACTGCTTTTGAGGAAAGGTGTGCGAGCATTGTGTAATGTATTCTGTCCGGACCTGGCGCTGTTTTTTTGCCAGTAGTGAGTACTCTGTTAATTTCGGAAAGTGTTAGGCGGGCATTATATGGTTTCTCGGAACTTCCTGCTGTCGGAAGCTTTTGTTTTTCTGCTGATTGTTTATACTTTTGAAATTCAGTGGAGTAGTTTAGTGAGCTTTATATGTTATGGAAATGCTGTCCTAATATATCTGCTTGTTCTTTTAGATTCGTTTGTGTACCTGGAGGTGAGAGTATGGGGATCGTATAGGGAGCGTACTCGCTTCTAAACTTTCGAAGCTGATCCCACATTCTTTTGGATGTTATTGAGCTATTGATGGAGGATACATATGTTTGCCAAGACTGTCTTTCGGCTTGCCTACGCGTGTACCTGGCTTTCGCCTTAGCTTTTTTGAAATACAGGAGGTTGTCATGTGTTGGATATCGCCGAAAGATACCCCATGCTTTGTTTTGTGCTTTTTTGGTTTGAGTGCATTCATTCGTCCACCAGGGTTTTAGTTTTTTCCTTAAGAAGCCGGAGGATTGCGGGATCGTCTGTTCTGCTGCAGCAAGTATGGAGGCAATAATCTTTTCATTCATTTCGTCTATTGTTTGATGATCTGATATGTGATCAAGACTGGCCTTCTCGCTGAAGAGAGGCCAGTCTGCTAGATGGAGTTTCCAACGGGGTGGTCTTAATGGTACTGTAGGGAAAGGAGATGTGTTTTTAATAATGCCGGGCATATGATCACTACCATAAGGATTGTTGATAACACTCCATTTAAAATCGATCAACAGAGATGGAGTGCACAGCGCCAGATCAAGACAGCTCGTAGCTCCTGTGCTTGGGGAGCAGTAGGTTGGCGCACCAGTGTTTAAAAGGCATACTTCGTTAGTCAGGATAAAATCTTCAAGTGTTTGTCCCCTGGTGTCAGTTGTTTTGCTACCCCATAATATGTTATGAGCGTTAAAATCACCTGCTATTAAAAAAGGTTTGGGTAGCTGGTTTAAAACTAACTCCAGGTCTCCTACAGTAAAATGGGAATGTGGTGGAATGTACATTGAACAAATGGTAATGGTTTTATGTGCTAAAACCGTGACAGCAATGGCTTCCAAGTGAGTATTAATGATAACTTCTCTAGCTGCAATGCCGTTCCGTAGAACTATAGCTACGCCACCCGAAAGCCGGTTCGCCTGAGTGCGATCGCGCCGTACAACAGTGAATCCTTTTAAAATGTTTTTGTGCTTTTCGCCTAAGTTTGTTTCTTGTAAGCACAAGGCCACAGGAGAGAAGTTACTTAACAAGTCTTTGATGTCACCTAAGTTGTTTAAAAGGCCTCTACAATTCCAATGAATAATAAAAGCCATCTTGAAATTGAAAGGTAAAAAATGGCACTACGAAAAACTAAGAGGTAGGGTTATAGGTGACATGGATAAAAAGGCTAATACAAATGAGCGATAACCTTCAGGTTATCGCTTTCTTATTTTGGGTGGTTATTGGGATCTTGTCCCTCTTACCGCGCTCAAGAAAGCGCTTGTCCTTCGGTGTCAATGACACCGGGGTTTTTGCGTCGACCTCCATCGCTCTCTCTGAGGCGCTGGAGGATCGAGAGTTAGGCGCCCAGACACGCGTCTCGGGCCTTGGGGTTCGCTTGATCTTAGGGCCCTGCGGGACTGGTGTCTGCAGGGCCGTCGAAGAGGGTGGAGCAGTACTGACTGCTTCCACCACGGGGGTGGGAGGAGTCACTGCGGCACCACTGCGCGTGGGCTCTGAGGACTCCGGAGGCCTCTGTGACGCTGCCCCCGCCTGCGTCACTTCGGCATAACTTCTTCGCGGAAGATACGAAAGCCGCTTTCGGGCTTCAAAGAACGAAATTTTTTTCTTTTACAGTTAGAGCAATGACTTCTTTTTCTTTTTTCCAGCAAGGGCAGGACCGTGAATAAGCTGCGTGATCTCCCTTGCAGTTAACACAATGTGGGGAAGAAGTGCAATTCTCAGATTGGTGTTCGTTGGAGCTGCATTTAGCACAAGTTGTTTGTCCTCGACATGCATGTGAAGCGTGTCCAAACCTTTGGCACTTGAAACATCGTCTGGGGTTTGGAATATATGGTCTTACATTGACTTTAACATAACCTGCATCGAGCGAAGTAGGCATTACGCTTGTTCCGAAGGTGAGTATAACGTGTTTGGTGGGGATTTCTTGATCGTTTCTGCGGATTACTATTCTCTGTACCTTGGTAACATTTTGTTCCTGGAAACCTTCCAGCAGTTCCTCGTCGCTTAATCCAATAAAATCTTCAGATATTACTCCCCTACTTGTATTGAGTGTTCTGTGGGCTGAAACAGTCACTGTCGCCTCGCCAATACTGGTAAGTTCAGACAGCTTATCTGCTTGATCTTTACTATTCAATTCTAGGAGGAGGTCCCCGCTAGACATTTTGGAGGCTTTGTATGTCTGTCCGATTTTATCTTTCAGGCATTTGGCGACCAGGAATGGAGAAAGCTTTCTAATAGGCGTGTTACTTTCACTGTGGACTACATAGTATTTGGGGAAGGATGGAGCGTTGGTTCGAAAGGAGAATTGAAACGGTACTTCGGTGCGGCATCTTTTGAGACGCCGATCATGGACAACAGAGATTTGAGCTGCCATAGGAAAGTGTGTGTGTTCGGCAACAGCGCCGACCGCCCACCACGGAGCCCAACGAGGGGACGCGGCAGGGCTTGTGTCCAAGCCTGCACGACGCCAGCCGTACGCCGTCACTATAACCAAATATGGTGTACCCAAGGTAGGATATCCACACAAGGTTAACCCTTGCCGCCGTAGAGAAAGGAAGTAAATGGAAAAGAGAAGAAGACAGGAAAGGTAAAAAAGTGAGAGATAAAGACGAACGTTTGAGGAGAGAGAGATAGGAAGAGGCGACTACCGATTTCCCCCGGGTGGGTCAGTCCGGGGGTGCCGTCTACGTGAAGCAGAGGCCAAAGAGGTGTGTTGCCTCCGCCGGGGGGCCTTAAAGGTCCGATCACCCAGCATCGGCTCAACCTCCAGGATCCCCCTTTCCCCGGACACGGCTAAGCCGCGCACGACTACACGCGGGAGGGTCCAACCCTCGTGTGCTCGGGTCCGTGGTGTCGCCACACCAAACGCCTGCTGACGCAGACGCCCCTGCGGGGCAAGCAACTAGATATCTTCACTGATTCTTTAGCGGCTATTCAGGAACTCAAGAAGGTTGATAAGGCGATGGAAATCTGCGAGAGAATACACACTATGAATAGTAAGACAGCTACTTGCGTCAAGGTACACTGGATTCAAGGCCATTCAGCAAACCCTCACAACATTGCTGCTGACCAGCAGGCACACTGCCCTCCTAATCCTGATCCTCCACCTATTCCCCTCCCACCCCAACCCCGTAACTCGCTGCGAGCCCGTAAAAATGTTCTCCGGCAGGACACACGCGCTCTTATCCCACCGTGTGTCTGCTCCCTCCCCCTTCACCTTACTAGGGCGGAGGAAGTTGTGCTTAGGAGGCTTCGGGCCGGGTGGCCCTTACACCGGCTGTTGTCTCAAGGTGGAACTGGTCGCATTTACCACTGGGTGCTACGTGTCCATACTGCTCCATTCCTGTGGTGGAATCAGATGCATACCACCTAATATGGACATGTACGGGTTTACAATCGGAACGCTCGCGTCTCCTACTGCAAGCCGGCCTCCGCTACAGTGTGACAACCAGCTATGACCGCTGGATACATGACAACAGATTCCACAAAACATTGCTTCAATTCATACACAACAGAGGCCTCACAGCACACATATAATACACATATACGCTCCAAGAATTATGCCTTAAGGGCAAGCCTTTATCACAATAAAATAAAATAAAAAAAAAGGTCGAATGGAGACCCTTACCGCTGTGAACCAGTCGAGAGGGACTATTGTGAATTTGTCTATTGCCAATACGCGCGTCCGTGTAGCATGTGTCTGGATCTCTTCAATATCTGTTTTGTAAAGCCTTTGATTGCGCTTTTCTTCTGCTTTGGTGGTGTCCCATGCTCATTATCTTTGGGATTTACGAAATTAGGATTATCTGTATTGCTGGTTTGTGTACCAAAACTTTCTTCCCCGTCGCGCTGCGCATTCAGACGATATTCCACCTTTTCGGCCCTCACTTGTTCTGTCGAACTCAAACGTTCTCTCTCCGCCACGACCACCGCTGTAGCGTCTTCTTCACAGGCGTTGTAAATACCAAGAGCTTCCAGCGTCTCGGTGCTAGTGTTTTTGGTAGCCCCAGGGCAGCCTTATAGGCTCGACGGATGATGGAGCTCACTTTTGTCGGTTCAGCCTAATTTAAGTTTTGAAAGGGGGGGGGGGGCTATAACGAATGCTTGTACGTTTCTGACCGGCTGCGCTTCTTTGAAGCATCTTCGTTGTTTTGTGACTCTGTGAATCATTCGCGCCCCATCCATTGTGGTGTCTTTTGATGTTTCTAGCGTGCGTGATACGCTGCCGTTTCGTTGTGACGACATGGCTAATTTTGTGAATTTTATTACCTATCCAATTGGCTATCTCTACTATATTCAGCTTATGCCAAGGTGCTCAGCGGTCCTCGTGTATGCGGCTTTCGCTCATGTTGATTCCGATTTTGTCGGTGCTCATTTCATATCTGCCTGTTGAGATGAGTGTAGCACTTTCTCAACTTCCTTCAGCGGTGTATCCTAATTTCCCCCATATTAGCCTATGGTTGCCCGTAACGTGACGCCGTCTGGACATATGGCGAGCCCTAGGTCTTGGTCCTCCTTGAGAGGTGGTGCTCATTTCTGGATTCCTATAATGAAGGAGATTGGGGATAGGATGGCGCCTTTTGGAGCTCCTTTGTTGATTAGTGTGCCGTGTGCGGACATCGTTAACTCTATACCTATAACTGCCGCTCAGTTAGATAAGAAAGATCTTGAGCAAGTTTACAATAGTTCTCCACATCTAGATGTTTCAAGCTGCTCGTGAGAAGTGAGATGGGAGATGGTAGCGAAAGCTTTCTTGTGATATCTAGTGCTAAGATGATACCATCCCCGCCTCCTTATTGTGGGGTCAGTGCCTTCTCTTTTTTTTAAAAAAAGTAGGAAGATGTCTTGCGCAGAAATGAGGGGAGGAACACCGTACATGGAGTGTGGAAAGCCTCCCCAATCCTGATATGCCTGCTAAGACGCGTTTGGACTACCTTATCAAAAACATTTTGTATACCCGCCTTGAGGGATAAAGGGGGTGGATTTTGAAAGCTTTTGGGTTGTTATGGCTTTGTATGAAAATTTAATTAGCGTCTTTCCGTTTTCATGGCGTCATAAGAGGGTTCCTTGAAGAAAAGAGCGCTACGAAGACGCGGACTAAAAGAGGAACATGTACGACGGACAAGGCGCTACTTCCAACTACATCTTTTTTCGAAGAAACAGGATTTTAACTAGATACAACCTGGAATGGCCCATCGTGACATCACGACCTCCCTATCTCGTTAGAAAAGCTATCTCTTTTTCGCTAAACGTCACTGAAGGGTAGCTAATGCACGTGCCCTTGGCCTTTGCAATGTAGAAAGTTTCTAATATCTCCCGTTCTAGTCCATCTGTAGACCGTGCCAGAAACCTGGTGTCGCTAAGATACGGACGGCAATTGTGACGTTTACAGTGTTCTGCCAGATGGCCCCCCGCATTGTTATTTACGGCCCAATTGTGCTCACGCGCCCTTTCATTAAAACACCGTCCGGTTTGACCGATATAAACCTGTTGGCAACTTAGGGGTATCTCGTATACGACATTACTTTTGCAAGCAGTGTACTGCGCTGCATGTTTCTTAGAGCATGGTTCGGGTTTTGCTTTTGTCATCATAGGGCATATCTTGGCCAGCTTACATGGTGCACTGAAGAGAAGATTGATATTGTGCCTTTGTGCCACCTTCTTGAGGTTGTGGGACACCCTGTGCCAATAAGGAATCACATGTAATCTCTTCCTATCAAATAGCTTTTTTGTGTTAGTGCCCTCTCTTGCCTGTTTGATCTTTTGAAGAAGCTTATCGCAAACGCTAGAGATCAAGAGTGAAGCGAAACCGGCTAGGCGTAGCCTTGAAACTTCGTAGCACTCTTTTCATCAAGTATGCAAAACCAACTCGCCCACATCAAGCTTCTGCTGCTAAGAAGATTCCATACGTTGTCGTCAAGGAAGTGCGTAAGTTGAGCTAATGTGTCTTGACTTTAGGTGTGAACCATAGCGTTCGTGATTATTCGACTACCTGGGGCGGTGTTATTTTTGAATGTCTGCGCCGCTGCATAAGCCTCTGCTGCCGAGTTTGTCGTTTTTGATGCCCCTATATGCCTGAGACGCGGCGTCTGCATGTGATCTCTGTTCTGTGTCAAGTCTTCCTCAAGTGTTCAACGACTTCCGCGCTTGTTCCCACGAATTTATTGCTTATTCGTTGGAGGTTGGTATGCACTACCATTTTGTTGTTTGCGCAGTCTATCACGCTTCTCAGGATAGCCCAAGGTTTTTTGGGGTGGAGGGTGCCTCGTAGAGAGTCACAGACATGAAGCGAATTCTTATTGTCTGGTGTGTCAGCACATGAGTTTGCCTGCTGCGCTAGCTCTTTTAGGTTTCCTGTTGTGCCTCTGTTTCTTCCAGCTCCTATGTAGGCTACACCTCGCTTGCCCTAAGTGTGGAAGATAGGTCGACCGCGGGCTTTTATGATGCGTTTATAGTGCGTGTGTGTTTTCTCGTACATCTTCTGCAGAGTTTGTGACCATTCCACAGCGCCCTTTATTTCGTTCATGCGTTTTTGTACAACTCGGCACACTACCCAATCCGTTATTGTTGTTTCCCTGTTTCCCTTCTGACTTTTGGTAAATCGATGGATATGTCTATGATATTGGCTCGCATGCTTGTTATCTTAAGCGTTTCACCGTTTCACAAATCTTATCGCTCAGCGCAGGTTATGCCTGTATGTATAGGAAGTTTCTCGAATGGTACGATGGGTATATTCGTGTTTTACCGAAGTTTGTGTAATCGGATTGCGTGTACGCGAGACGCGCATTCTGTGGTACTTTCTCGAAGATACGTCGGCACCAGAGATTCCTCTGGAACCTTCGATGAATAATTTATAAAAGCCGACGGGCTTGACCCGTTGATCAGATTTTGCCGATCGCCGACCGTGTTCGCCCCCCTATCATAGTGTTTTGAGTGTAGCTTGCTTTTCTGGGCACAAGTTCGCCCAATAAAACTTAGTTTCGCCTTTCACAGATTTTTCGCAGTACTATTCACCGTCGCTACTGCGTGGAATCTAGTGTAGGTATTACTGCGCTCGTGTATCGAAAGCGCCTGCAAAGTTACGAGCCAAGCCCGAAAGACGAAGACAACACCAACGTCCTCAAGGACCAGCGAGGTAGCCGCAGGCTGCAAGGACTGCCCGCCAAGCACGGACTTTTGCCTGAGAATGAATGAATGTATATTGTTTAGTGGCGCAAGAGCCAGGTATGGCCAAAGAGCGCCATGACTGATAATGTTTTGTTAAGCGCTGATTTGTGAGTTGCGATGGTGGGATGTAACATGGCTGTAAAGTGGCCTAAAATTAATCCCTATCATAGAAGCGTAAAATGATATATAGTATAAAATTATGATAGTGATACATGTAGTTGTCTATGGATATAGTACACGTACGTGATAAGTGATCATGGCGCTAAAATGCAAGAATATGGAAATAGCACCTATGCCTCCGGAAGGCCTTTGAGCCCAAAGGCTGGGAGGCAGGTGTTTTCTTTTAATGCAGTTACCGCAGCAGAAACCTCAGTTAAGAGGCCGTGCTACGGATTTCCTGGTGATATAACATGAAAACTACGTACATCTTTTAAAAATTCGAACAACGATTGGTATTTAAAGAGAGGTTCAATACCTATGATCATTAGAGGATGAAGTGGAATTTGTTGCCGGTGTGGTAATGGGAAATGCTTTTTCCTATTAGCGTCCAATTCAGTGCATTGTAGCAGGGGGTGAAGCACGGTAAGCGGCTCACCACATTTAGCACACGTGGGTGGATCGCCACCGGACAAGAGGTATGCGTGTGTGCTGTATGTGTGTCCTATCCTGATTCTGCAAAGTGTTACTTCTGTATGGCGGTTGTTTGATACCGGCGGCCAGTTGCCAAGGTACGGCTTGATAACATGTAATTTATTTTCTGTTTCTTTATCCCATGAGCGCTGCCAAAAATCCCTTAGCTTTTTTCTTATTGAGGGCTTGAGGTCCATTACAGGGACAGTCGTGGAAGTGTTTGCAGAGTTCGCGTGAACGGATCTGGCTAGCTGGTCAGCTAACAGGTTTCCCTCTATCTCTCGGTGCCCCGGCGCCCAGCATAAGACGATATGCTGCTTTGACGCATAGGTGGTTAGTAATGCTGTGTAAAGAGAAATGATTACAGGGTTTTGATATTTCTTGACAGTTTTCAAAGCATTTCCGAGGCTCAAAGAGTGTGTATATAACTGCCTTTGGGATATTAAATTCTTTAATGTGTTTAACGGCGGCCAATATCGCGTAGGCTTCTGCTGTGAAAATACTTGTGTTAGGGCGCAGAACACCGGCATCAGAAAAGGATGGACCGACCGCTGCGTAAGATACACCAGAATTACACTTCGATGCGTCTGTAAAGAATTCAGGAGAGGAGTATTTTTGCTGTAATTCGAGGAAGTACATACGTATATGCGCGGCAGGCGCGCGCTTTGTAACAGCTACGGAAGATATATCACAGTCTATTGGTTGCCACTGCCACGGCGGGGGCCGTATAGAAGGGGACATAAGGTTGTGTTCAAGCAGTGGAACCCTTGTTTCTTCAGCCATGTCTCTGACACACAGTGAGAAAGGCTTTGCCACTGTGGGCCGGTTGCGAAAAAGTTAACTGTACAAATCGTTTATGGTGGAAAACGCGGGCTGCTCACTGTTTGCGTTCACTCTCAGAAAATATATGAAAGACGAATACGTTCTCTGCAGATGAAGTGAACACTCATCCGATTCAACGTAAAGGCTTTCCACTGGGCTTGTTCTAAAGGCGCCTGTGGACAGGCGAGTTCCTAAGTGGTGGACAGGGTCTAGCACCTTCAGAGTAGTTGGAGTAGCCGACTGTTAAACTATGGCTCCATAGTCTAGTCGTGTGCGTATGAGGCTCCTATACAAGTTCATGAGACATTTTCTATCACTGCCCCAGGTTGTGCGTGACAGCACCCTTAAGATATTCATTGTTTTCATACATTTGTTTTTAAGATACTTTATGTGCTGTATTCCAATGGCGGCCTGTCCGGAGCCAGGTATTCTTAGCACCCTCTGCAGCGTCACAGATCTGACCGCCGCCGTGGTCAGTTGCTTCGCGGCTGCTGGGTACTGAGGGCCGGGGTTTGATTGTTGTATTCATATAGGAGGTTGTGGCCAAGTACTGCACCAGGGTGGCCAATCCTGCTCTGGTGAGAGAGTTCGTTACCGGTTCTGGTCACCGGGATCAGGCCGCACTCCAGGCCTGTTTGTGCAATTTTCTCAACACACGGTTTTTTTTTGTATTTTCCGGTGGAGAATTGCGCGGCGCCGGGATTTGAATCACGGTCCTCTTGCACTGGAGACGGATACTCTACCGTGCCCGCAGGAGTTAAATTAAAAATTGAATTATGGTGTTTTGCGTGACAAAACCACTTTCTGATTATGCACGCCGTAGTGGAGGACTCCGAAAATTTCGACCACCTGGGGTTCTTTAACGTGCACCTAATTCTAAGTACACGGGTGTTTTCGCATTTCGCCCCCATCGAAATGCGGCCGCCGTGGCCGGGGTCCGATCCCGCGACCTCGTGCTCAGCAGCACGAACCTGGCAACGTTTAACGTTAGAACGCTATCTAGTGAGGCGAGTCTAGCAGTGTTATTGGAGGAATTAGAGGGTAGTAAATGGGATATAATAGGGCTCAGTGAGGTTAGGAGGACAAAAGAAGCATATAAAGTGCGAAAAAGCGGGCATGTACTGTGTTACCGGGGCTTAGCGGAGAGACGAGAACTAGGAGTCGGATTCCTGATTAATAAGGAAATAGCTGGTAACATACAGGAATTCTATAGCATTAACAAGAGGGTGGCAGGTCTTGTTGTGAAACTTAATAAGAGGTAAGAATTGAAGGTGGTACAAG
Organism: Dermacentor variabilis; assembly: GCF_050947875.1. NCBI lineage: Eukaryota > Metazoa > Arthropoda > Arachnida > Ixodida > Ixodidae > Dermacentor > Dermacentor variabilis. The sequence goes on along the minus strand of NC_134578.1, from coordinate 110,508,243 downwards.
TCTATGCCCCTACATGCAGTCATGATGACCAGGAAGTCGAAAGCTTTTATGAAGACGTGGAATCGGCGATGGGTAAAGTCAAAACAAGATACACTATACTGATGGGAGACTTCAATGCCAGGGTAGGCAAGAAGCAGGCTGGAGACAAGTCAGTGGGGGAATATGGCATAGGCTCTTGGAATAGCAGAGGAGAATTATTAGTAGAGTTTGCAGAACAGAATAATATGCGGATAATGAACACCTTTTTCCGCAAGCCGATTAGTCGAAAGTGGACGTGGAGGAGCCCGAATGGTGAGACTAGAAATGAAATCGACTTCATACTCTGCGCGAACCCTGGCATCATACAAGATGTAGACGTGCTCGGCTAGGTACGCTGCAGTGACCATAGGATGGTAAGAACTCGAATTATCCTACACCTGAGGAAGGAACGGAAGAAACTGGTACACAAGAAGCCAATCAATGAGTTAGCGGTAAGAGGGCAACTAGAGGAATTCCGGATCAAGCTACAGAACAGGTATTCGGCTTTAACTCAGGAAGAGGATCTTAGTGTTGAAGCAATGAACGACTATCTCATGGGCACACTTAAGCAGTGCGCAATAGAAGTCGGTGGTAACGCCGTTAGACAGGAAACCAGTAAGCTATCGCAGGAGACGAAAGATCTGATCAAGAAACGCCAATGTATGAAAGCCTCTAACCCTACAGCTAGAATAGAACTGGCAGAACTTTCTAAGTTAATCAACAAGCGTAAGACAGCGGACATCAGGAACTATAATATGGATAGAATTGAACAGGCTCTCAGGAACGGAGGAAGCCTAAAAACAGTGAAGAAGAAACTAGGAATAGGCAAGAATCAGATGTGTGTGTTAAGAGACAAAGCCGGCAACATCGTTACTTATATGGATGAGATAGTTCAAGTGGCTGAGGAGTTCTATAGAGATTTATACAGTACCAGTGGCACCCACGACGATAGTGGAAGAGAGAATAGCCTAGAGGAATTCGAGATCCCACAGGTAACGCCAGAAGAAGTAAAGAAAGCCTTAGGAGCTATGCAAAGGGGGAAGGCACCTGGGGAGGATCAGGTAACAGCAGATTTGTTGAAGGATCGTGGACAGATTGTTCTAGAGAAACTGGCCACCCTGTATACGCAATGCCTCATAACCTCGAGTGTACCGGAATCTTGCAAGAACGCTAACATAATCCTAATCCATAAGAAAGGGGACGCCAAAGACTTGAAAAATTATAGACCGATCAGCTTACTGTCCGTTGCCTACAAAGTATTTACTAAGGTAATCGCAAATAGAATCAGGAACACCTTAGACTTCTGTCAACCAAAGGACCAGGCAGGATTCCGTAAAGGCTACTCAACAATAGACCATATTCACACTATCAACCAAGTGATAGAGAAATGTGCAGAATATAACCAACCCTTATATATAGCTTTCATTGATTACGAGAAAGCGTTTGATTCAGTCGAAACCTCAGCAGTCATGGAGGCATTACGGAATCAGGGTGTAGATGAGCCATATGTAAAGATACTGGAAGATATCTATAGCGGCTCCACAGCCACCGTAGTCCTCCACAAAGAAAGCAACAAAATCCCTATAAAGAAAGGCGTGAGACAGGGAGCTACGATATCTCCAATGCTATTCACAGCATGTTTACAGGAGGTATTGAGAGGCCTGGAGTGGGAAGAATTGGGGATAAAAGTTGATGGAGAATACCTTAGCAACTTGCGATTCGCTGATGATATTGCCTTGCTTAGTAACTCAGGAGACCAATTGCAATGCATGCTCACTGACCTGGAGAGGCAAAGCAGAAGGGTGGGTCTGAAAATTAATCTGCAGAAAACTAAAGTATTGTTTAACAGGCTCGGAAGGGAACAGCAGTTTAAGATAGGTAGGGAAGCACTGGAAGGGGTAAGGGAATACATCTACTTAGGGCAGGTAGTGACCACGGATCCGGATCATGAGACTGAAATAACCAGAAGAATAAGAATGGGCTGGGGTGCGTTTGGCAGGCATTCTCAAATCATGAACAGCAGGTTGCCACTATCCCTCAAAAGGAAAGTGTATAACAGCTGTGTGTTACCAGTACTCACATATGGGGCAGAAACCTGGCGGCTTACGAAAAGGGTTCTGCTGAAATTGAGGACGACGCAACGAGCTATGGAAAGAAGAATGATGGGTGTGACGTTAAGGGATAAGAAAAGAGCAGATTGGATGAGGCAACAAACGCGAGTAAATGACATCTTAGTTGAAATCAAGAAAAAGAAATGGGCATGGGCCGGACATGTAATGAGGAGGGAAGATAACCGATGGTCACTAAGGGTTACGGACTGGATTCCAAGGGAAGGGATGCGTAGCAGGGGGCGGCTGAAAGTTAGGTGGGCGGATGACATTAAGACGTTTGCAGGGACAACATGGTCACAATTAGTACATGACCGGGGTAGTTGGAGAAGTATGGGAGAGGCCTTTGCCCTGCAGTGGGCGTAACTAGGCTGATGATGATGATGATGATGATGATGATGATGATGATGATGATGATGATGATGATGATGATGTGCTGTATAAAGGTTAATTTCGCGTCTAAGATTATGCCTAAAAATTTATGTTTCCTGTTTACAGGCACATGCTCACCATGCAACACATTTTCAGGATCAGGGTGCAGGCCTCTTTCTAGAGAAAACGACACATGTGCTTTTTATGCGAAGCATACTAGCCGCACAACCACGCTCTTCCTTGCTGCGCCGCGCGCGGCCGCGTAGCTACCTTATGACGTCATAACAGCTGCAAAAGCGGAGGCTCAACTCGTGCGCTCGCCTGCGGTCGCACAGATGGTACTGCGGCCTAACCACCGCTCCTCCCGCTAGGGCCCGGCGTCATAACAGCTTCACCAGGCTAAACAGTGGTTCAACTAAAATAAAGGCTAGTATGCTGGGTACATTAAGATAGATATCGAGCGGGTAAACGAGATGATTGATGAGGCTTAAGGCAATGATATAGAGCTAGAGGAATGCGGCTGCGACGAGGACGAAGGTGACCCAATGTCAGATGCCATTGCACTAACAATGGATCAACATACAGTTATCAATGCTTGGCTCAATGGAGGCTGCACGGCCGCGCCCAAGGGCTGAACTGAGTGATTGCAATATGCAACGCATAATGGCTGATACCCTCAATGGTGGCTGCCCGGCCGCGCCCAAGGGTTGAACTGATTGATTGCAATATGCAACGCATAATATAGCCAAGCAACAGCAGTTCACCAGGCTAAACAGTGGTTCAACAACTGAAATAAAGGCTAGTATGCTTCGCATCCTGAGCTTAACCTTAGCTAAGCCACAGCCATTTTTTGTGGATTCAGTCTGAACCCGTTCTCATCAGCCAATTTGGAGACCTTGTTAAGACCAAGCTGATCCTGTCACTCACAGATTAAGAGAGAACTCGATTGAAATCCTAGCTGCACATCGTCAACGTATGTTGAATAGATGTTACGTGGTATGTGTAGACGAAGAGAATTCATTTTTACTATAAAGAGCGTGCAGCTGAGCACCCCGCCCTGCGGCACTCCAGTTTCCTGCACAAATTTCCGTGACAGAACATTGCCCACTCGAACACGGAATGTGCGATTACACAGGTAGCTTTCGATAAGATTGAACATATTTCCGTGTATACCTAACTGTGAGTGGTCTCTCAATATCCCAAACCAACAGGTAGTATCTTAGGCTTTCTCCATATCTAAGAATACTGATACGAAAAACTGCCTATGAACAAAAGCTTCACGGATACGTGCCTCGATACGTATGAGATGGTCATTGGTGGATCGACCCTCCCGAAACCCGCACTGGTATGGGTCGAGCAATTTGTTTGATTCGAGGAATCGTAGTAGGCGACAGTTTGTCATTTTTTCGAAAACTTTGCAGAGGCAACTTGTCAATGCTATAGGTTTCTAACTTGATACAGAGGAAGGATCCTTTCCGTGCTTTAGAATTGGAATTACAATAGCCTCCTTCCAAACAGAAGGAATCTCGCCGGAAAACCATATAACGTTGTAACTTTTGCCTGAGAAGAACATGAAGCGCACGGCTACGAATGCAGCTACAGTGACACACGCAGTGCCGCCGCCACCCACGATGGTGCTGCAGCAGTCCAAGGAGCCACCTACTGTCCGCGGTTCAGCATTTAAGGACCCGGAAAGCTGGTTGTAGGCGCATGAGAGGGTCGCTACATTTAACAGCTTGAACGGCGACGACAAGCTGTGCAATGCCTTTTTTTCGTATTGGAAGACGCCGCCAGGACATGGTTCGAGAATCGAGAAGCCACCTTAACGATGTTGGACCTGTTCCAAAGCTGCTTCCTGCAGGCATTCAGAAGCGTCGTGCGCAAAGAGCTAGGCCACCTGCACTAGAGACCCGAGTACAGCTGCTCAATGAGGCCATCGTAATCTTCACCGCGGAGATGGCTCTTCTTTTGCGGCACGCCGACCCGGCAATGTCGGCGGAGAAAACAATCCGCTTCCTCATGCGGCGCGTGAAGCAAGAACTTTTGCCGGACTCATCCGCAACCCGCCCAAGACCATAGACGAGTTTTCGACAAAGGCATCGACGACTCAGAAAACTCTGGAAAGTTGCACCAGGCAATATAACCGCCAAGTGGTCACACCACAGTGCGCCATCCAAGCCCTTGGTTCTGACGAGCTCCAAGAGACCATCGGGGCCATTGAGTGCGAGTAACTGCGCAAGATCTTGCTTTTGTCGCAACCTCAGGTGGCATCGGTCACTGACATGGTGAAGGAGGAACAACAGCGATTATTTGGAGTTCCTCAGGTGCAGCCCAAATTGCCGCAATCCTAGCCAGAAGCGATGGCATACGCCGCCGTCACCCTTCGTCCGCCGCGCAGTCGCCACCCAGCACTGCCTTCCCAGGAAGACAGGCGTTTGGCGCGCCCACAACCACCGTCCGCTGTGCCATCACTGTGGAGAAACGGGCCGCGTCTACCGTCGGTGCCCATAACACGAGATGAGACTACGAGGGTTCACTGCCAACGCTCCACGCCCGCAGCAAGGTGAACGGGCTCGCGATATCACCGACTAACTCGCCACCACTCAATGGAGCCGTCGAAGACCTTAAGTTTCGTGCAAGCCGTCTCTCATGACGGTGAAAGGGAAGTTCGCCGTCACCAGAAACGGCTTGCACGAACATTTAATAACGAAAGCAATAATGAATTTAGGGACGCGTTCCTAAATGTTCCATAGCCAACGCCTAGTCCACGCAAGAACGCGTTCTTAAATTCGTCATTATTTTAGTTAGTAAATGTTCGCGCAAGCCGCCCCAGGCCGCTACTGTATGCGCAACGCCGACCACACACTGACCCAGCCCGAGGCGGGTCCGCCAGCCCATTTTCGGAAACCTTAAATCAGCAAACGATGAAGGTGCAGTTGATATTTGTCGAACAAGCTAAGACACTCCGCCGCTGACGAAGAGGTCGAAAAGATCATTTCGACGGCATGTCAACGAAACGCCGCCATCCGCACGAAGGCTTGAAGCAAAGAATAAGCCGACAAACGAAGACCCGACGACGCCACGTTCCAGGCACAGGACAACACGACGCAGCAGTGATCCGTCGTAAAGACCTAAGTGCAATGGAAGGCCCTGCCCTGCCACTTTTGTTATCCTCCAACAGTGTTCACGAGACATTCTTGACCTGGGCTTCCTGAACCAAAACGGCGCAATCATCGACCTGAAGTCAAAGTCGACTACGGAATCCGATCAATCGATACCGCCGGACAGCGCTCATAGTCTCCATGCAATGCTTGAGGACCAAGGCAGCATCCTGCCTCGCTCCAGCATTATTATTTCCGTCGGCAACGAAACACCCACAGACATAGAAGGCATCATCGAGGCCGACCAACGTCTATTGCTAGACCGTGAAATTTGCGCCGTTAGAGGCATTGCTCGACTCCACGGAGGGTTAGCCAAAGTGATGCTGCCAAACTTCAGCCAGGAGATCAAGCACATGAACAAGGGCGCGCCGATCACATAAATCGAGAAAATTGTGGAAACGCGGAATGCGTTTGTCTTCTATTCTACCGCATCTACCCCAACGACCATAGTTCCCAAATACGACTTCGGCTTAAATCCAAGTATCCCTAAGGGTAAGCAGCAACGGCTCAGAAGCCTTATCCTACGATACAAAGGCTGCTTTTCGACGTCATCGTGGATTCGACAAACACCAATTGCTAAGCATCGCATAATATGGGAGTGCGCTCGACCATTCCCGCCAGAACCCTTATAGACTGTCCACGCGAGAGCGTGAAGATATAGGGCAACAAGTCGTAGAAATGCAGCGCCACGACATGATTCAGCCGTCCAAAAGCCCGTGTGCATCTCCTGTAGTCATGGTGAAAAAAAAAAATGAACGGTTCCCTACGTCCCTGCACCGACTATTGTCGACTGAGGGAAATCACGATGAAGGACGTATATGCCCTCCCACTGACAAACGACGCTTTGGATCGGCTCCCCAATGCTAAATACTTCTCGTCGATGGATCTCATGACTGGCTACTGTCAAAGAGAAGCGGATGAGCGGTGTCGCGAAAAGACCGCCTTCATCCCGCCAGACGGCTTCTATGAATTCAAGGTTACGCCATTTGGGCTACGCTCGACGAATGCAGCGTTGGGACACACTATTAGCAGGATTAAAGCGGCAGACCTGTCTTGTTTAATCAGATAACGACGCTGTTCTCGCAGGGCATTTCGACGATCACCGTAGGCGGCATGCAACCGTACTAGAAGCCATTAAATCATCAGGATTCACTCTGAACATGGAAATGTGCCGCTTTGCTTACGACGAGGTCCTGTTCCTGGGCCATGTCATCAGCAAATCTGCAGGCCGCCCTGACGCACAGAAGACAGCTGCGATCGCAAATTCCAAAAGCCAGCCGATTGACAAGAGGGCAGTACATAGATTGCTTGGCATGTGTGCCTACTACAGGCACTTTGTCAAGGACTTCACGCATCGCTGAGTCGTTCATGTATACATCTAACAAAATGTGATGTCGAGTTCAAGTGCGAAACGCCGCGGGCCGGTGCATTTCAAGAACTTAAAGATGCATGCAGTCGATACCGGTACTTGCGCACTTCGAAGAGAACGCCGATACATGATTCCACACTGACGCCACTAGCCTAGGCTTCGGTGCCGTCCGGGTCCAGGAGACGAACTTGAACGGATTATAGCTTATGTGAGCCGGTCGCTGTCAAAACCGGAAGGCAATTATTCTACGACCGAAAAGGAATGCCTCGACATCATTTGGGCTACAGCAAAATTTCGCCCTTACGACCATCACGTGTTGCGCTGGCTACCGAATTTAAAGGACCCTTCAGGACACTTGGTATGGTTGAGTTTTAGAATGAAGAATCATGACAGGTCGCTTTACAATAATAAATGACTTTAAAAGTAGTGTTACTAAGAATTTTTTGGGTCTGAATAGGCTAATTAATGGGAAGGATGTATTCACGCGCGAAATTGTGTCGATATGGTTTATTTTCTGTCACTACTATAAATTTTCTGCAACGCTGAATACTAGGCGGAGGAGTTGGTCAATTACCAATAATTCGCCAATCCATTTTTAATTAGCCTGAGAAAATGTGTAAGGTTTATTTGAGCGGTCTTACACCAACTGAAATGCGAATTTATGTAAACCGCAAACAGTGAAATACAAACAAATTGTTCACACCCTTGGAAGAGGTAACGTTGTGAGTTAAGTATACCTGTTAGTGGTAAGAACCTCCAGGAGGCTATATACATGTTATAATCCCGCTATAACAGTGGCCCAAAAGGAACCCCGCGCACTTTTCAAACAAAGCTTTATGTGTGTGCTGTCCCAGAGATTCCTGTCTGTGGCTGTTGGGTACGGCTCTCTAGCCACACAGCTTGTAAAGGTGTCCAGGCCTCTGGCCTTGACTTCTTCCAAATTATTCAGTGATAGCACAAATGATACTCAAGTGTCCCCATTGCAATAAATATTCGTCATAAAGAGCAAAATTTATTTATTGAAGCAAACTTTCTTGACCCTTTCTATGCGTAATTTGGTGCGGTTTAGGATTTTGCGGATCTGCTAGGTCTGTCTATCAACCTGTAAAGTGGATTCTACTGCTTCATTATCGGCAAGATTAGCCCGCACTAGTCGGGTTGCCTGCCTTGGATTCAGTCATGGAAGTAATGCCCTAGACAGGAAAATGTGGTCGTTTGCGTTACGTGATGAAAGTCTCAGTGTCTTGCAGTCTTCACAGGGAGGCAGGTGATCCCTATGGTGCAGTACGCTACGCTGAATATAATGGACTACAGCGCACATAGTTATCCACATTAAGAAAACTTGGTTTGTTAAATTCCAACATGTCATTTGTGCCCGCATAATAGTTTTGAATTTTTCAATCTACAAATAAAAACAGGATATTTTGTCGCACGGTTACTGCTTCGTCACTCACATTTTTTTCCCGTGTTAATCCGTAGCATGTTGTTTCCCGGCGAAGTACAGTCTCCCGATTCTTTAACAGCACTGCGCGAGAGTTGACCGGTTAACTGGTCAGTGCGTTCTAACGGCGCCAGCCACGAGACCAGCAAGATTAGGGCACGCGCACAAAGTTCATTCGAAGCGCAAGTTTTGTATACGAGGCTCTTCCCACAAGCATGACACTGCCCCTGTCGCGGTTAACTGAGCGGAAGCTTTCCTGCTTATCGGAGACGGCAAGAGCGCGTTCAGCTAGAGGGGCCTTTTTTATAACAAATGCCGCTGTAGCCCGCATGCACCGTACGATATAAAGCGCGCAAGAAAGAGGAAATAGATGATACAGCACCTTTGTCTGAGAGCGATGATTTTATTTTCAGTTTTTTCACATTCGTGGTGCACATGTTAAGAATCAGATTCATGCAGACATGTCTTTGCGGACCTCGTCGTCGGTTTTTCAAAGTTTGATGCCGTTCGACAGTTTGCACTAGCATGAAAAAAAAATCATGTTTTGCAAAAGAACTTATACTGACGTTTCACTTCGCTAACGCAAGCGCATGCGTGCTGTTCCGTTAAGCTGTGCCTTTTTGCCGGACACACCCGCATTGTGTGTCCGAAGCCGTCTAGTGCGCTCTTCGTGACTGTCGTGGGCACGCCTAGCCCGCACATCGCGCCTCTCTCATTCAGCTGGTGCCCGGCGCTTGCTGACGACTTCGGGGTAGGTCGACTCGGGCTCGGCCTCTCGATCGCCAGACCTACGCGGCACATCCGTCGCGCACACACAGCTTGTAGCAGCTGCCAGGGGAAGTGAACCCAGCGTGCCTCCGCGTACCCTCCTTCTCTGCGACACTCTGCCTCGTTCCTCCCCTAATCATTTTGGTTGAACAACAGCCAGATGAACAAACAAGTCCAGTTAAAAACTCGTCTACCCCACTCCGCCTCGCGCTCCTCTTATTCACCTCCAGGAGCCGTTCTTCAGCGCTCGCCTCCCCTACCAGCTCGGTGGCCTCCGACTCAATCTCGCGGATTTCACAGACGGGGCATGCGCGAAGAACACATTTAGTAAGGCTGGATATGCCCCTCCAACAGCACCAGCCATACGCCGCGGCACTTAATCGTACAGCGCAGTCACGAGTGTGGCGTTGCTTTTTAGGGTCAGCCTTTGCGCCTTCATCGCCCCCCAGAGTTGACCAGGTGTCACATTCTGCAGATACATCCTCGAAAGGTTGGTCTTAATTATGACCCAGACATTTTCTAGAATGCTAAAGTTGGCTCCTTGTGGAGCCCGCGGTATAGTCATAACCTCCAGTTCCCCAATATGGCCCTTCACAGCATAGGAAATCTGGACCGTTTAAAGATCCTGCCGTAGGTCGAAATAGGCGTCTCCAAAGGGCCTATCGAACAAGTGTGGCATATGCGGGTAGTTTCTCTTTCTTCCATTCCTGTTTGTTTCTGCTTCCATTCTGTGAAGGTAGACTCCTCCGTAAATGCCACTCTGCTCCAGTCGACCACTGTCCAATGCATGTGATACTACACAAACAGCAGCCTTTTCACCTTGTTGCCTGCCGTGAGGAACGAATTCTTGCCGCAGTTCTGTTCCTCAATCCTGCTTTACGTAGTCTTTGTCGCACGAGATCTTTACTAACGTCCAATCTGACCATATTCTTCGCTTGCCTCGCAGTGAGGAAAGGATCCACCGCGTCTACAGCAACGATGCTGCTCCTTTGTTGTTTTCCGGTTCAATCATCGAGCTGCGTCACGAATGTGGCCTTCGTCGTGAAATGCCTGTGTTATTGTATTGACTGTTGTTCATCTGATATCGACTATTTTAAGCTATTTCTCTCGACGTATAGCCGTCTTTTGGCAATTCTACAACCCGGAGGCTCGATTCTTTTGAACTGCGAGGCGGCATTCTTCTTCCCGCTAGACAACTGCTAAACAATCGCATCCAGGCGAAAGCAATGTGTCCGGTACAGTTCGGGCGTTATATTGTTTGGCGTATTGGTGATGCGTCTTAGAACGGCTCAAAAGCTTGCGCCACGTTTGAAAAAAAGATAGAACACTTGGTAATCTCCTCTTGCACTGTTGTTTGTTGCCCCTACGATACATTTGCATTGCAACTTCACATGTTTTGTTTATTTTTTTTGTGTATACGCCCTTGAGCAGCACACGCTAAAAAAGAAAAAAATCATACAAGCCAGGGGCACACGCTCCTGATATCTCCTATAACCCGGGAAGCTTGCGCCGAACTGATCGTGGCAGGGGCTGGGTCGTGCTGGTAGGAAGAGCCTAGAAGACGAAACTTGAGCTTCAAATTAACTTGGCGCGCATGCACTAATCTTGCTGATCTCGTCGCTTCACGCCGTTAGAACGCGCTAGCCGGTGGGCGACGACGCCCGCGTGGTACCGTTACAGAATCGGGAGACTGTACGTCAGTTTTCTGACTGCAGTGGCCAAACGAAATAGTTCACAACAGGACGAAGATTACTTTGTCGTGAGGTAACAGGACCTGCAACCTAACGTCTGTCGGAGCATAAGACGCGCTCCAGAAAACAAGGTGTACAAAGAGAGTAAGACAAAGCGCAAGAATATAAATCAATACCCCGCCTGCGGATGTGAGCAAGTTGAATGAAATGCTTGGGTTTCACGTGCACAGCACCATGTCAGCTTCAGGAACGCCGCAGTGGGGTAGAACGGAATAATTTAGATCATATCGGATTATTTATTGGGCACCCAAGCCTAAGTACTTGAACGGTTTTCCATTGTGTTCTATTGAAATGTGACCGCCGCGGCCGGGTAGGAACCAGCGACCTCGACCTCAGCAGCGCTATGCCATAGCTACTCGACTACGGCGGCGGGTGGGAATGTCAGTAAAGACAGGGCATTATGAAGAAGACAATGCATAACCAATAACGCTAAAGTATGGCAGATAGTTGCTGCGCTCATAGGCTTTTCTCATTGTAAACACTTTCACGTAGTTTGTGGCCACACGTCCGATAATGCAGGATTACACCACATTCAGTCTCAGAACAAGCACATACCGAATTTAGGGTACAACTGTTTGTGCCTATCGACACTATCGCTACTGCTACGTCGTTCAAGTCCTAGCAAATTCTTCTATGTTGTTTTAAGGTAGCTCACGCTGGATTCCAGCGTTCTAGCAAGAAAGCAACGCTATTTCCAGCAGCACACGCGCATACTGTTCTGTAAACTTCATTATACTTCGTCAAATATCTCAGGACAATATAAAGAAACGAGTTCTTCGTCCTCGCGTTCTCTTACCTTGCGCCTGAGCAAGTTCTCCAAAGGAAAGTGTATCCATTGAGCGTCTTCTTCTACAAAGTGGTCACCGTCGAGCGGACAGGCGTGTACTTCATCGTCGAGTAAGCAGTGCACGTAACAGCTGCGGCACAGCACGTGTTTGCACGGGAGAAAGGCACTAATACTGGGGATTACGCCACACGCGTTGCATATTCTGTGGGCCGGGACAGGCTCGACGAAGTGTAAAGGTCTCCAGTCCAGTTCCTGAGCAAAACCGCACAGCGTATACCGTTGGCCTTGAGCAGCCATGACGAACAGCACATACGTCGACTGGCAAACGTGGTTCTGATGGTACTGCGGAAACTTCGAAGCTTTGTCCGCGCTGCATGGTCGCAGCTGTTTCCATGGCTACAATCACTTTGATAATGCTACATCCCGTTTCCTGATCACTGACGGCGCCGTTCACTGTTCGCCACGGAACGTCGTAAAAATTGTCTACTGTCTTGCTCGTCGACGATTTTACCGATACTTATCTGTGGGGTGGATAAGCGGGGGATGGGCGGTTCACAAAGTCGCAAAGGTTGGAAAAAAATACGAAAAACAATTCACCGAGACGTCAAGGGGCAGTTTGCGATAGAAGCATAAGTAGCTGTGAGATGGAGCAACAACTGAACGAAAAAAATTTGCGAGGAATGTTTGCAGAGTTTATCTAAAGGGTCGCCAGATAATTTAACAATTCCCGTAAAGGTATGATGTGGGTGTAAAAAATAAAGGAAAATGATGGTATTTAGTTTCTTGTTCTTTTATGTTGTTTTCGAATTTAAACGCTTTTCTTTATGCCCCTTACAGGCCAATGCTCCTGCCACCACACAGACGGCACCTGTGATTACATACGTAAAGCACTGCGTCCAACTAAGATGGTCTTGCTCAATATAGCGCAAGAATTGCGTCGCAAATATTGGTAGTTCGTTGTAGATTAGTTTTACTTCTTTCCTGCACTTCAGTTTTCAGCGAGTACCTTTCCTAGTAATCCGAAGATCTGACTGAAAACTGTGCTCGACGCCAAGAAACGCTGCACGGCTTTAACACTTAGGCTTCATTGTCAAAGCCAGCTCGCCCCGTCACGGTCACAACAAAGATTTTACTCAGTGTAGAGAGCTTTCACGACACTCTCCATTTCTCGCTGTGTTGCTATTTTCTCGTCAAAACACTTGGAAGAACCTTAAGCTTCAGCAGTAACAGTGAAAGCTGGTAGCATTCAAAGATCCATGACTGGCTCTCACGCTTCCCGGCTACTGCAACTTCTGTAACTGTAATGCTTGCCGCAAAACGGTGACGGCAAACGCTATGCACCAATACGAGCTTTTTGGTAGGAACGCTACGTCTTGCGTAGGCCAATTTTGGAGGTAGCCCACAGCCGCACCGAAATAAACTCCAACATTTAGAGATTTCTTTTACAATTTTACACTTTTATTGTTTAAGTCTGAGAAGATTTAACATAAAAGGCATGCGCTATCGATGATTTGATTCAAGATATGTGTTTGTGGGCTGGAATTTTCAAAATTTCGGGGAATAATTTGGTCAAGAATATAAAACAAGGCATGAGCAACTTTAGTGATAGAATGGTGTGACAATATAACCCGCATACATCGCACGTTGTATAGCAAGACTGGGCATTACGTAAACATATGTATATATATATATATATATATATATATATATATATATATATATATGTGTGGAAATTTCGGTCCCAGACAACTCCACCGACACCGAATTTTCTACGATAAGAGGCATTTAACACTATCGCATTCAAAACGAAAGGCCGGAAATCCTGGCTGATGTTCACATCTCAGGCGTCCAGTTTTATTGAACGCACCGTCATCGCCGTCGTGCTGCACATCATTGACGCCGTATGCGCGACGCATGTTTTTAGGGTGTGAAGCGCTATGCGAAAGACAGGCGGAGCGTTTAACTGCAGAAAACTACGAAGCCAAGCGGGTGCACCGTAACGATTTGCTCACCTGCCGCTGCAGTGGCGGCAGGTAATACTGCTTTCAGCCATTGCTTCAGCAGTAGTATGAGCGTTGCGCCACGGCCGCTCGGTGAAGCCCTCGATTTCATTTGCATCGAGCGCTTCCGGGCTCTGCACACAAACGACTGTGCATCGTATTGCAAGCAGTAATTGGAACTGAATGGACAGTGAACTTTAAGCTACGAACAGCGGCGCTATTCCTGCGTCACAGGAGTGCGGCGCCTCAAACGCAGCTCGAGGCGTTCCTTATCACGCCAGCGTTCTAGCATTTCCAGACGCCTGGTAGCTGCCAGAGCCTTGCTCCCGTTCCTTCGCCTTCTGCTCTAATTTAGCGTGCCAACCCCACGTGCTGCAGAATACCGTTCAAGGAGCTTCAGCGAAACCCTAAAGCTTGTTGTCGTGTTCAATGCTTCACCTTTGTAGAGAAACTGCCATTTTTCAAGGCGAAGGCGTTAATATGGCCAGAAATACACGAAAACCCCATTTTCCCCAGATTTAATGGTTTCCAGAAAACACTAGATCACTGAAGAAGTATATGTGTTAAGGAAAAGTTGGGATACGGGCAATATTAAGGCTATTTCGTGGAGTGTGCGCCAGTTACGCGTCAAACAAAAACTGCTGAATCCTCGTTCTTGGCCTGTTTAGAGGCGTAGAATTAAACGCTTAGAACACCTTCCCGATCATTCCCTGGGAGGAAAATTGGCAGTGGCTTAGCTCGGCTATGCCAGGATATACGTAGCGAAAGCTAAGGTTTGCCTTGGTTAATCTTCATTGCAAGTCCTGGTTAGTCTGGTTGTCTAGCTATGTTGCGGCCAGTTGGTTGTCTAGCTATGTTGCCAGTCGTTCGGCGCACTGTTCGTCTGTTTCTCGGGCGATTCGTTTCCTCTTTATCTCGTTCCGAAGTTGATTCCAGGCCTCCTCCTGCTTATAAGAATTGTGGTCGTCCATACCGCCGCCTGAACTGTCGTTGCGGCGCACGCGAGATCTCCTTCTCAATCCTCCGACATGTTATCAGCCATGCGACGCAGCTGGCGAAGCCAGCGGAGGCGATCGAAACGACGAGGATAGCGATTTGACGTCATACCAAACGGCGCCGGCGGAAAGACGCGGCGCTTCGCAGCTGCGAAAGACCTGTGGCTCGGTTCTACTAGTGGTGCATGCGCAGTAGTGACTAGGGGGCGAGATAGAGAAATATTCGCGGCGAGTCGGGCGTTGTGACGTCAAGTGCCTCCTGGGAGCACCGCCACGGCGAAATCATAAGTTCGCGGCCAGTAATGCTTTCGCTTTAAATTCGTTTCCTCTTCATCTCGGCCCGAGGTCGATTACAGGCCTCCTCCTACTTATCAGAATTGTCGCCGTCCATACTGCCGCCTCAACTGTGGTTGCGGCACCCGCGAGGTCTCCTTCTCAGTCCTCCGACATGTTATCCGGCATGCGACGCAGCTGGCGAAGCGAGCGAAGGCGAGCGCAACGACGAGGAACGCGGTGTGACGTCATACCAAACGGCGGCAGACGGAAGGCGTGGCGCTGCGCAACGGCGGAACACCTGTGGTTCGGTGCTACTAGTGGCGCATGCGCAGTAGTGACTAGGGAGCGAGATAGAGAGAAAAAAATCCGCGGCGAGGCGCGCGTTGTGACGTCATGTGCATCCTCGGAGCACCGCCACGGCGAAATCGCAAGTTCGCAGCCAGTAAAGCTTTCGCTTTAAAAACACCAGAGGTTTCATACTTGAGGCTTACGGGGGACGATATCGGTGACGTGAGCCGAACGTTTGAAGTGTGTAGGTCGTTCATGAGCTTTCGTAGAATTACTGAATACACGTCGTCTTCCAATTTTTATTCGTTACGATGCTTGAAGTTGGTTTTCCTGATCTGCTTGCATAACTACGCAGGCCCCATTGTTTATAATTCGTTTTAGTAAAAAGCATCCTTTAAGTACCAAAGTATAACTTTATTCTTTGTCGCTTAATCAGCGTTCCAGAATGTCATACTGCCTTTATCCGCAACTTTTCTCACATAAATAAATGTACTGGACAAGACACTGCCTTTAAATCTCGTGAAAAGAAAAACGTTTTTGTTGGTGGCTTTATTAGCAACGCTGGACAAAATGACTGAACCTTCATTCTTTCCTATCTTTCCATGCATCTTAAGAGATTCGTACCAGGTTTCTCTGCAGTTCTTAGTGATTTCAAAAAGCAGCTTGTGTATGTATGTAAAGAGAAAACTAAGTGCCATTCCACTCTGTACAGAAGGTTTACTAGCGAAGCTGTGCATGTGGGCCCCTTAATGGCGAACTGTACCTCCGGCGCGGGTCGTCCTAGCATTGAACTATATTCGGGATTGGCCCACGTATGGGGAGTGAGTAAGGTAACCGTCATAGCAATGTTGATGAGGACGATGAGGCGCGTCGGTACAGACGAAAACGTTAGTGGCCGTTTGCAGGCTTCAAGGCAGCAAAATGAGGTGCTCACTCGTGTAAGCAGAATTTCGCGAAGTACGCAACGCTCACATGAAAGTCCTAAGAGGCTGGACGAAGGAAACAGGATCAGGACGAGGCGGCGGCGGACAGGCGGCGACGAGATCGCCAGGAAGCGTAGGGTTCAGTCGTGAACCATTTCCGTATACTGAGCCGGAGAGCTCTGGTCAGAGGGAAGGCTAATAAGCACAGTCGGCAGGTGCAAAACCGCATCGTCAGCGCCAGGCTCAGCAGCAGGCGCGATTTTCAACTGCCGGTGTAGCCTCTCGACGATGCTGTTGGACTCCGCGAGACAAGCAGTTCTGCGTGTGCGCACACAACACAGAAGAAATGTTAGGGATGCGAAAAACGTGGCCTCGAACTGCCTTCCCCAGTCATCAGTCATCATCGACGGCACACCAAAACGGCTGATCTAGGTAGACAGGAAATATGGGCAACTGTGCCCGCCGTGAAGACAGGCGTGAAAGCCGCTTCAGGCCAAGGGTGTACCGATAAATACACGTAAGCAAATACGTGTGACCATGGAATGGTGGCGAAGGTCATACGACGTCCAGATGAATGTTGTCGAAGCGGGCATTGGGGATGCACAATTGTTCCCATGAAGGCTTGCTTTGTCGTTACACCTTGAAACATAGGCAGGCTGTAGAAGCATAAACGCCGTCATGCACTTCTGCGCATGATTTTGCGCGGTATGTACGCCTGCATGGCAGAGTGAGCGCATCGATTGCGACACGGCTAGCTGAGACATCGCACCATAGCGTGATGAAATGACAAAGAAGGGGATGTGCTCTAGGCCAAGTGATGTAGAAGAGCGAAGGAGTGGAAGCTGGGGGTGGGATTCTTGTGTCGCCGCATGCGAGGACAAGGAGATATCAGCCTGACCTGTTGTGGCCTTGGTGCCGATGCGGCTCAGACCATCAGTTGCCGAGTTGAGGTTGCCTTTAACTGAGCGTCAGTGGCGTAGCCAGAAATTTTGTTCGGGCGGGGCTCACGTTGCAGCTCTGCCTCCCACTTAAGAGGAAACATTAGGTCGGATGCTCCTGTCTAAATACATGTAGAAAGAGAATTCGTTTTTCTCGGCAACCACTGCACCAAAGTTGACGAGGTTTGTTGGATTTAAAAGAAAAACTTAAATTCTAGTGAACGTTTGTTTCGAATTTTCGATTTCGGTCGTCAATATTTTATTGAAAGTGGCAAAAATCGAAAATTTTCAGAAAACGAGACAATTAAGTTTAGAACTCTGTAAATCAGCAATGAAAATTGATATCACAATTCTGTGAATCGCACATAATAGTACATCTACAGCGGACAATATTGATATGTTACACATGAGTCTCAAAAAATTAAGTGTTATGGAAGTACGGCTTTTGCAGGACCCTTGTACATAACATTACTAATCCACGTAAGATACAAATTGACATACCGAATTTTTTCGCTTTGAATGGTGTAATGGATGCCGTTTACAGAACCGCGCTATCTGTTCTTGATGCAGAGCTATTAATTTGTAAACTTCGTGCTTCTATGTTTTTCAAACTTTCAAATTTTTCAAAATATTTTAAACAAAGTTCAGGCCCTAAATTGAAATTCCGCTTCCAACAGACACTAGAATCTAGCTTAGTCTCTCAAATGCAACAAATTTCGTTAAAAGCGATTCAGGAGTTATCACAGAAAAGCGTTTCTGCGTTTTACATGTATCTGAATAGGCCGCGTCGGAGTAGGGCCCGAGCTAAAGCTTCCTCTCAAACAATTTGCCTAGGGATCAAATACATGAATAATAACTGCAATGCCATTGCCAAAGATGCTGCAAACGAATTCTTGAACGCTAAGCACTGTCAATACAAGTAAAATATGTATTTTTTTCATAAAAGAATATATTCGTATGTGCCAAAAATTGTGCCCCACATAACTGATGTCAATGCTTTCATGTGTTTTGTCTATTTAATAAGGAAAGAAAATATCACACGAACTTTAGAACTACGTCAGTTCGAAGCCAGCAAAGCAGTGCATTCCGCTGATATGAAAAATGTAAAGGCCATGAAATGAACAAGTTGAGAACAAATATATTAATGACACTTTGTCATACAAGATCCTTGTTTACATTCTTGTACATATGCAACGGCCAGTGAAAAATCTCAATGACGCTGTCATTTGTTCCAGCGTATTACGCAGCAGCAGCTGTCGCCGGACGTGTATCGTACTTGCACCGAAATTATAGTCGCAACAGAGCACGTATAAAAAGCAGGAGTTCTGCAGAATATACGAGGGCGAGTCAAATGAAAGTGAGCCAATGCGAATATATGACAAACGGGGTACTATAATTAAAAGTAGCCCCCATGGGCATTTAGACATTTGTCCCATTGACTAACGAGACGCGCAATTCCCGTCTCATAAAGCTCCTTGGGTTGCTCCTTCAACACCTCTGCAACCGACTTTCACTTCATCATCGAGACGAATCTGGTTCCCTTGAGCTGTTTTTTCGTTTGCCCCAAAATGTGGAAGTTGCAAGGCAGCAGGTCTTACCTGTGTGGCAGATGTTGCAGCGTTTCCCGCTTGAACTTTGCCAGATTTGTATTAACCCCATCAGCGACGTGGGGACGGGCATTGTCATGGAACAAGATGACCTCATTCGTCAATTTTCCACGTAGCTTGTTCTTGATTGGGGCACACAGCCGATCCCGCGTTTCACAATATCGGAAACAATTGATAGTCTCTCAAGATTTAGCAAATTCTATGAGTAATGGCTCCTGACGATCGAAAAATAAAAGTCAACAACACCCTTCTGGCAGAAATGACGGCCTTTGCTTTCTTTGGGGGTGGTGAGTTCGAATGTTTCCATTGTCAGCTTTGCCGTCGTGTTTCAGACTCTTAGTAGTGGCATGATGGTTCGTCTCCGATCACAATTGCAGACAAGAAATCATCACCCTTATTGTGATAGCGGATCAGATGAGTAAAGGCAACGCCGATCTTCTCCGTATTCTGGCGGTAGTTCAAAATCTTGCGCATCCACTGCGCGCACAAGAGCTGATAACCGAGATGTTCATGAATTATGGCGCGAACCAAACCGTGACTCATATTCACACGCTTAGCCAGTTCATCGATGCTTATCCTCCGTTCTTGTCTCATCAGCTCATCAACCTTTGCAATTTTGTTAGGGGTGATTGCACGATGGCTTTGGCCCGGTCGGGGATCGTCTTTGCAACTTTCAGGTCCTTCTTTGAACCGTTTGTTCCAACCCTTCACAGTGGTCAATGAAATGCAATGTCCCATGTACACGGCAGCCATACGGCGACTAATTTCTTTTTGAGAAATACCTTCAGCTGTCAAAAACCTCACGGCATCACGCTGCTCAACTTCTGGAACATCCATTACGGCACGCAACCATGTACAACCCAGTGTATGAGAGCATTAAAGAACATTTATCCTCACACCTGCGTGTCACTCTTTAAATGAGAGATCCCTTTGTGCTACGCGCAGGCCTTGCAGATAATCAACAAAACCATAATTGCGCGCGGTGGGTAGGCTCACTTTCATTTGACTCGCCCTCATACATTAGAAATGCGAAGATACAATGGAATATACAAATGGGAAGAGACAGCTTGATAAAGGGCAAAAAAGTGCCACTGGAAACAAAGTTCACTGCACGTATACACAACGCCCCGCAACAAAATATTCAAACATACGTATAAATAAGTCTCTAATAAATCTACGTATCTAAGAAAAAGTCACGGTATGTAATGCGTCAAACTAGGCAAATAAACATGTTGCGCAATCATAGATTCACAGAATCCTAGATCCTGGCCCCATTCCATCCACTCCATCCGATGTATCGCGCGCGACGGAAGGCGGCGCGCTTGCTCCTCACTTTTCTCCCTTGCGCACACAAGACGGCCACCATCGTCGGCTCACCCATTCCCCCCCCCCACCCCCCGCACGCTTTCACTTGCACATACAGCATGCGGCGCGGGGTCACGATGTTATCGCACTTGGACTTTATACGGAACATGAGGATGACAGCGACGGCAGGAATGCGCCTAGAGTGTCCATATAATTGCTATCGCAATAATATAGTAAGAGTATCCGGAAACTGAAGCGTCCCATGGCCCATTTCTTTCCGCAAAAGAAGTAACAAAATTGAACCTTCACGATGCGACAATTCGCTGCACCGCAACAACGCTTTTTTCCTTTTGTGAGGCGGGGGCACCGTAATAAAAAAAATTACCGACGATTACGTTACTTCCTAATGCGAAATGTGAGCGCAGCAAATAAGCTGTTTCACCTTTTGGATAGATTGAGGCAAAGAAATCGAGCAACACATGTATGCGCTATCACATAATTTTTTTTTAATTTTTCACACGTATTCCTTTAACAAAGACTCCACTAACAGTTCTTGACAGTCATGAAGGAAGCTTTGTGGTCGGAGAAATAGACTGATATATGTTCGACTTGGTACGCCAATGCTTGATTCTCAAAGACGAGATCTATACAAGTGCCTCGCGAGGTTGTCACAGCCGTGGGGGAAGCAGAGGCTAAGCGCCGCCGCCGAGAAGACCCTGCCGTTCGCGCCGCCGAAGCGGAGGCTCATCGCCGCCGTCGAGAGCAACCAGCAGTAAGCGAGGCTGAAGCAGAAGCTCATCGCCGCCGCCGAGAAGACCCTGCAGTTCGCGCCGCCGAAGCGGAGGCTCATCGCCGCCGTCGAGAGCAACCAGCAGTAAGCGGAAGCGGAGGGGGGCGGCGTGTACACCCAGCGGCAAACGATGGGGGCAGAAGCGCGCGCAGCAAGCGGACAACACGATAAAGGGAGGAGGGAAGAGATAGCAGCGACTGACTGATGCCGCTGACGGCGATAGTGAGTCAACCCCAGCTATCCGCCACACAAGAACAGGGGGGGGGGACCCTTTCCTCCTCTTTCTGCATGGCGGCGACGGTGTTCTATGCAGTCACGTTATCTTGACTCTCTAGCGGCGTCAGCGGCATCCAGCGGTATCAGTCGGTCGCTGCTAGCGTTGGGGGGATGAAAGGGGGGCGGAGCTGGTTACGAGGCCGACGACGACGCCGACGACGACGACGACGCGAAACCCAGGAACGGACGCCAAAGAGCTGCGCTCTAAAAAAACGCAAGGTATGTTGGTCACAATCGAATGCTTACTTTGGGCAACTAATATGGCTATTAAAGGAATGCCAAAGAAAACACGAGACGCTTGGTCCACCAAGAACCATGCGCATACTGCTCGGTATCCTACACCGGCGAGACAAGCCTTTCTGGAGAGGTTGCGCTCAAGCGAACGCGGTACAATCCGTCGAGCCCCCACAGTGATCGCGGCTAGCGACCATTGTTTCTTTTTCTCGTCTGCTAGCCAGAAAGCATCCAAAACTCTGCCAGGCGAAAATGCACTCGGCCAGAGAAAACCGAACGCGCACCGAAGTGCGCTGCTTGATGGGCGGGGCAACACGAGAAAAACGCATGCGCTCTGGCTGGCTTTGGCAGCGCGCGGGTAGGGGAGCGAGAACAAAAAAGTTGAAGAGGCTCAACGTGTCCTCTCGATTAAAAGCAAAAGTAGAAACAATAAATAAGAACGTAGTTACCTTTGCTAGCTTTAGTGTCTTCACTGGATGCTTTGGCGCAGGTTAAAAAAAAACATGTTGATATTTTTTATGTGACATGACGGCACGAATGAACCACCACAACGCTTCGTCTCATCAGGGCACGCTGCGGGCTTTGTCAACTTGTCTGATAGTGTGTATATTTGACTTGTCTCGTTGTATGGCCCGATGTACGACTTTGGAAAAGTCAATGCACCTTTGGCGTCAAATATTTATGGGAGCATTAAACTTACAATGTTCCGCAATTGAAAATCTAAAGCGCACGTTTCGAAATGTCAATGCACCTTTCACATAAGACGTTTATGAGAACTTTATACCCATAAAGTTTCGGGATTGATATCCACGCGCTCCGTAAATTCCATGATAGAGTGTAGATTCCGCGGTCTCCGCGAGATGCCGCGGCGAGCCCGTTCACCATCAAAACGTCCTTGAAACTTTGTGCTCGGATGGGGCTACTTGCGTTATGTGACTCCCGGTGCATGGGCGTTGCCGCGAAATTCAGCCCGAGTTCGTAATTTTCGTGGTGAAATGGCTTTTCGAGCGTGAAAAAGACTCTCTAGACAAAATCCAGAATGATTTCCGGCGCCGGGGGTTGCTTTGGTAGGCGGTGCATGGACAGCACGAAAAAATTTCGGAAGGGGGGGGCTGAAGCCCCATAAGCCCTCCCCCCCTGGCTACGCCCCTGCTGAGCGTATGTTAGTCGTGAAGTCGGCGCCGAAAGCAAGGTGGCGGTCACTCTCGAGGAGAGTGGCTCGCGGTGAAGGGAGGTATGGTGGAAGCGAGAGGTGGGTCGGTAAGAATGTCAAATTCTCAAGCTTCGAGGAAGTACTTGAAGTGCTTCACTGAAAGCTAGGCAGCAAGCAGCTCTGTCGTTGCGCAGTGTCACGCAACTTTAGGGATAATAAGGAAATAGAACCCATGCACCATTAAGCAACTGATGAAGACTGGCTCTCACGGCTACTGAAGAAGCGTGCACAATAAGACAAGTCGGAGAAGCCTGTGAAGTGTGATGTAGGAGCATGGCTTTGGCAAGTTTGCTCTTAACGGTGGAAAAGGGCTGATCAACGACAGAATCCCAAGGCAGAGTAGCGCCCTCGTCTTTCGAACTGGAAAGGAGCGCTTCAGGAGGCTGTAGTGGTTTAGAGGCAATAAGATTGAAGCAACGGTAAAAATTGACGACGCTCAGAAAACGACACATGCTCCGTATCAATGTCGAAAGTGAGGAGTCGATGACGGCCTGTATCTTGCCAGGCAGCGAAGTGACGCTTTGCTAGGTGAAGCGATGACCGGGCCCCAAAGCCCCAAACTGGCATGACATTGATGACAAGGCCATAATCGGGCAGACGAGCAAACAGTTGCAGGGGATGTGCTTTATGCGTCTCGGCATCCCTACTAGCTACGAGGAGATCATCAATGTAGGCAAAAAAGGATAAACATATGTTGACTTCATCTATAAAACGTCACAATGTTTGCGCCGCTTATGCAGACCAAAAGGCGTACGCAAAAGAAAGCACCGACAATTACGGCACTCCACATTGCGAAACGTCGTTTGATTTCACGATATATTGGCTGGTGCAGACGATCTCTCGTGTGGCACGCTGCAAACGGAGCGAAGTGTGGCGCGACTGCCTCGGTAATCGGGATATCGCAAGTAAGCACGCAGGTGACTTGCGGGCGCGAGTCACAATAGCCGTCGCAGACTTTTGCTAATGCAGCGCTGTGGTTTCATTTACACCATTGTTGGCACGCTGGCTGCATGGCATCAGTGAACAGAAGACACATGCTACTAATAACCGCCTCGTATCCATTATCGCCACGGACTTGCACAACGTTCTTATTCTCACTCTTTCGCCATACCCTCCTCCACCACTTTCCTCTTGATGCTATCACTGCATAGCTTGCTACTCCACTTTCCTCCTCATGCTCTCTTCGATTTTTATCACCCGCTGCGCTCCGTGTTCGCTCTTATCCTTCGCCCTCCTAGTGCGCTTGGTTACGCTGACGACGCCGAGGCACGCTGACGCTCAACGCAGTAACGGGCGCTTAAGACATGCGTTTTAAAACTCGCAGAGAGCAAACGCGGTAGTGAAAGCAGTTTTGGTCAAACCCGATCGTTCAACAGGGATATAGTTATATGCCTTCACGAGGTACATCTTTAATATATCGTGGTCCCATCTGAAAAAAAGTTCACCGACGATTACGATGCTCCACAATGCGAAAGTTGACCACATGCGTATACGTGTTCTCATTTCGCAATATATTGATGCATCGCATTGAGAATCGCAGTGAGCATGCATCACTTCACCGCATTTATACCTTATTTACCCGTAATCTTTACCTAGAAACGCTTGCGGAAAACGCTATGCGCGAAGTGGAACTTTCTAGGTCTTGCTTTTCCTCGGACGGCAGCCACTGCCGCCGATGCGCGGACGTGAGCCCCACCTTGTAGTGCTTAGAGGTGGCTTCCTCCGCTTTCCTCCTCGCGCCCACTTCGCTATCGCAGTCTTTCCTCCACCGCTGCGCTCTGCGTTCGCTCTTTTAGTCTTCGCTGTACTCGTTCGCATGTTTGCGCTGAGGAAGGACGAGGAACGCCGAGGGACGCGGAGGCACATGACGCTCAACTCAGGAGCGGACACCTAAGAGCTGCGCTCTAGAGGCATTGCAGTCCTGAATGTTTGGTAGAGCGTAGCGGTGAGCGACAGTCACCGCATTCAGCGCGCGGTGGTCACTACAGGGCGACCAATTGCTGTTTCTTTTAGTTACCACGTGGAGGAGCGACGACTTCGAGCTTGATGGCGAACGAGTAACTTTCAGCTGCAATGTATGCTCGAAGTCGTTGCGAGCAACACAGAGCTTGTTAGAACTGAGTCTACGCAGGCAGCAGTGGACATGCGAGGCTATGATCACAATAGAATGTGTCACGGTGTGTTTCGGAGGCTTGTCAATCGGGCCTTGTATAGTAATTTCTCGAAACTGGATGCGGAGAGCTGTATCCGCAGAAGCAGATGGAATAGCCGTGGTCGCCCGCCGCTATTAACGATGACCCGCGGCAGCACTTGCCACGTGCGACGAACAGGGGGACTCACATTGACGAGCGGCAACACCATAACGGCAAATGTAGTAGCTCACCCGTTCTGCGATGCAAAACTGTGTGAGGCTTGAAAAACTGCGTGAAACTTCGTGAAGGCGGCGTGAGGGGCTGATGAGGAGCTAGTCAGAATCGGTGCTTACAAATTCGAGTGTCTCGAAAGGTTTGGCGCAACTCGGCTGCTTGAGACGCGACATTTTCAACCCTTTCCCGGAGGAAATCGACTTCTGACATCTCAGATCTACCGGCAGCGTTGATGGCTGCCGGCGAAAGTTCATCATATCGTTGGCCAGTTCGGCAAGTTTTGACAGCGAGCATTTATGAACTGAGACGAGAGTGTATAGCTCATTGACTGAAAGACGCTGCAGTAGCAACTCCCGTAGCACGGGCGTATCGAGGGAATATGCCGTGACGCAAAGCAGGTGCTGGAGATGACGCAGAATCTGGTTTGGACGTGTGTCATTAAGCTCCTCAATATTGAAGAGCTGCTGGATACGGTGATGTAGAGCGGCACGAGGCAGCAAGAGAAATTGTGTGATTCTGAAGACGAAGATGCGTTATTTTTCTGCATCCCTTTAGATAGCATGACTCAGCGCCTTGGGGAAGTGGAAGGGGACATACAGAAGAAAGAAAAGAGAACAGAGAGTAGGTCGTGCGAGATCAGAGCACGGTACCTTTAGATACCACTCTCATCGGTAGCCATGCGGCACATTCACATGTTACTCTACAGTGCAGTGTCCTGCAGGAATCTAACAAGGTAGCTGAAGGCGCAGCCGTGGTGCAGGCCGGGAAACAGCAGCTGGGATGCCGCGACCATTGCGAGTCCGAGGTGTCGGAATGAGACGGCGAAGAGAAGGCGGGGCAGGAACAAAGTAGATAGGCGATTTTTCCGTCCTCGCCGCGCGCTGCTCAGGCCAGGGATGAAGCCAGGCCTTTGCTGTACCTCCTGATGCCGTCCAAGAGCAGCTGATACAAAGACGATGCATGAGAGGCCGCTCCTGCCTTGTGAGGACGCGATCAGGAAGTGGAAAGGGAGGGCGACCGCTGGCGACGCGCCGATCCGGGTGGAGCGCCGTTAGGTGCCACTGCAGCTTGTGTCTCGCGTAGTCGAAGGCCGTTACAGGCTGTGCTGATTGGTACAGTGGCATCGTGTGCTGTCTTTGCCAGAGCGTCAGCCTTCTCGCTGCCTTGGACGCCGACGTGAGAGGGGAGCCACCGTAGCGACAGCTTCAAGCCACCCGAAACAAGGGCGCGAAGCTTTTCCGTCAGCAGGACAACGCCGGGGCCGGCGGTGTCCTTTCGATAAAGAGCATGGAGCGTCATTCGCGAGTCCCACAAGATGACAACCGGAGAATCCGAGGGTTCCTCTGCCAGGATGACTGCAGCCAGATGGAGGCTAGCCACCTCATCAGCGGTGGAGCGTGCCACGAAAGGGAGCCGACACAATCCCGAACACTGAAGGACAGAGGTCACGCAGGAAGCAGTGGCAGATCCGGAGTGTGCATAGACAGAGCCGTTCGTGTATGTTCATATGTCCGTCGCGCCGGCCCTTCAACAGGATCGCCGACGCCTGGTACAAGGGACAGGATGGGGATCGCCTTTTCGTGAGGCCCTCCAGCATAGTAGAGACCTCCGATGGGTGATGGTGCGGAGGAGGTTGTGGGATGATTGGCGTGGGAGGACGGCCGACAACATCATCGTGCCCCATGTCCAAGTCAAGTCGGCTCCGCAACCTTGAAAAAAGAGTCGCGCTACGCGGGGCGCGATGTAGCCTGTTAGCGTGAGGGAGGCCACGCTGTAGGAGCAGCAGGGACAGCGGCCAAGCCTCGGCTATGGTGGCAGCGATGTGCGAGGCCCCTGGCAAGCAAAAATCACCCGGATGGGTTTCCGCTGCTGGAGCTCCTGGCGGTCTACGCGAACCCGTGGGAGGGGCACGGGAGGGTGTGCATAAAGAAGCCTTGACGTAGAAGCAGCGGCGTATAGACGGATACCACATTGTGGTGTGCATCCTCTGCTATGGAGCAGGAGACGGCCGACCATCTTTGGAACCTTCTGCCTTTGAGTGAAAGCTCCTTGGCAGCTGGCGCCCACGAGAACCGGTGATCTATCTCCAGGCCCAAGCAGATCAAAACCCGCTTCCATGGTATGCGGTTGCCACGCAGCGCCATGGGGACTGCTCGTCGGCGTATGAGCGCAATGGGGTGGACGAGAAGGGCCTGCGTCTTTGAGGAAGATACGGAGGGGCCCACTGTCTGGAAGTAGGAAACAACTTCGTCCAGGTCTCGCTGCAAGCAGGACCGAACGGCCTGAAGGCCTCTATTGGGACCCAAAGTCTATAGAGCTACATCATCAGCGTATACAGAGATGTAGGCGCGATGCTGGAGGTCTACTGTAATGGTGAAATGGCCAGCGCCAAGTTGAAAAGGAAGGGGCTTAGGAGGGATCCGTGCAGTACTCCAGAACAAGCTGCCCGTGGCGAGCTCACGGTCCTTCAAACCGGAAGCGCCACGTGGGAAAGGCTGGGACGGTACGCCGAAGACATCGCGTAACTCAAAGATCGTCCAGTGAGCGCTCAATGACCGAGTTAGGCAAGCCATCAGAAGCGCTTTCCACATCAAGAAGCAGAAGGAGTGCCACTTCGCGAGAGCCTCTGGCGCCCTCGAGGGATGATACGACGTCCGCGATGGAGTCAGCAGTGCACCGGTGACGACGCAACCCAGTCTGCTGTTCCGGGGATCCACACGAGGCGCGCTAATGCAAAAAACTGCAATACGTTGCAGGCCACTGAGATGAGGGACACAGGCCTGTAGGAGATGAGTGCCTTGGTAGACTTTCTCGGTTTCATGACTGACACAACGACAGCTATCAGCCATGCCCCTGGAACGCAGCCAGACCGTCGGATGCCGTTAAAATAGTATAGGAGCCGGTCCTTCTCCTGATGAGCCAGGTTCCGTAGCAGTGAGAGCATAGAGGTCGTCGCTGCTCACAGGAGCTCGTGAAATGTTGCCAGCTGTATGGGATGCCCCTTTCTGGGCAAACACAGGCCGCAGTAGTGTGGACGTAGCGTCGACATTGCATGCACTGAATGGGGCGGGGTCAAAACGGCTTCACAGAAATCGGCATCTGGTGCAGGTGAATACATTCAGGAAAGTTTCTCGCCAGGAAACGAAATGCCACTGTGCTCCCGCTGCGCTTGACGGAAATGTCAGGCACGAGAGAAAGGACTGCCACCAGTAGGTCGTGGACAGAAATGTCTCTCTCGACCCCGTGCACGAAGCCCATGCACTGGGATCAGTCGATGGGTTAGTTGCGGGGGGAGGGGGGGCGACAGCTGCAATTCCTGCCAGCTTCGTCATGGGAAGCAGGTCTTTGAGGCACCCGGGAGAATCCGCATCTATGGCAACGATGTCGAGGCAACAATGACCACATTTTGTAACGATCCACAAGTTTTTCTATTCGTCTGATCTTTCCGCATCAAAAGCTGTCGGCGTATGTGCTAACAGTGGCTGCCAAGGTTATGATGAGGGCAAGAGCTGCAGAAAATAAAACGGGTAGTTGGGAAAGTGAACCCCCAGTGTCAAATAAACACATTTGATCATGTTGCCTTGTCCTTTAACAATGCATTCCAAACATCAGACAGTCTCAGTGCATCATTTCGCGACGCCAAGAGTCAAATATATCTACCAGCAGATGTCGTATTGTTCAGAAGCTTCTGATCTTGTTTGTTTCGAGGACACGAGAAGTACAAAAATAGCTTTTTTGTCCACATCTAAAGTAGTGTACTGAAAAATCCCGAGACCTGCCGTGCGTATATTACCTACGTAGTGCAAGAGCAGAAAAGATGCCACCGTTTTATCGGCGGTATGTAAAACAATGTGAAAGTGAGCTGACATCTGCGCTTCCTGCCTAATTCTTTTGCTTTAATAAAATAAGTTTCGGCGTTTAGCATCCTGAAACTTTGCAACGAGATCCGAATTCATTTTTAATGAATAGTACATAACGCCTCCCAGAGTCTAATACATGAGTGTATTCGGTCACCTTCGCGATGAGGTCGTCGCGGCGAGATAGCAAACCCTCTACCCCATGTTCCGCAGCGGGTCGCACACAACTAAAGCACAGCAGCAGAAATTGGGTAAATACAACTTACATTAATTTAATACATTACTGGGCCTCATATTTCAGCCTATGTAAAACAATGCAAGGAACTGATGCTAACCTGCACCCATTCCAGTTGTTTAGGTTTGCCATTGCTTACAACTTTGTTCAGAGTTAGCACTAGAGCTAACCGCTAATTTTCATTCCAGTAACAAAAACTAATTTCACACCCTGTCATGAAATCTACACAAAAGAGGAAGCAAATATCACGCAAATCGCACAAATGTTCTAAGTGCTTCTCGTTTAGTTGTTTCATGAGGATAAACCCCATCCTTTGCATGTCAATACGAATGATTTTGCTATAGTGTCAATATAGCTTTGTTGCCTCTACTTTGAGCAGGTTGTCCACAGGAAACTCCCTCTACTCAACATGATCTTCCTGGACTGGCTTACAATCGAGAAGATAGGAATACGCGTAGTTAAGCGGGACCTGCTGGTTGCAGCTATAGCAGACAACATGCGGGCCAGGGAAGGCATGCGGTCCATTTTAAGCACCAGGCCGCATGCTTCGCAACTCCTGCTTTCCAGCATGGATTCCACAATGTCCAAATCCCTCAAGACCAAGTCGCTAGACAACCCGACTACGGTGTACCACTGGTTGCGAGTAACCACGACGAGTGCTGCGACCTCCCGCTGTCGCATTCGGGCCAACTTTCAACTGTGCAAAGTTCGAACGGCGGCAGTTTTCCTCGTTAGCGATCATTTTCAGGAATAAAGCACTGATTGCTGCGCGTACGACTTTCGGCCACTTCGCAACAACATATCTTTCCACAGAAAGGGGTCATCGGAACATGTTTAAGGGTCATTCCACGCGTAAATCACCAGTGCTTTTTCGACCCTTTACCGATATAGTTGAAAAAAAATTTCCATGTGTTTGTTGATTATCAAAACGTTTTAGTCTCTACAGCCGTGGTTGGATGGCGACGATTTATGAATTCAAGGGAACAGGTAAATAGTAGCAGACAGTAGTTCAGACGTAGGAGCCAGCACTGGGGAAGCATTCGTTCCGTGAGGCGCGCTCGTGCTAAAACCGCCAGTGCCCGCGCACGCGCACTTCATCGTTGTCGTCTTCTGGCGACATATCAGTTCTTCCTGCCTGAGGCGAATAGAATAGAATAGAAACTTTATCGCAATGGAAAATAGCTGAAGGAGGGGTGGTCGCAGCCTCTCAGTCCAGGGCCCCACTGGCCTCTGCCGCCTGCCTGACCTGGCTAATTAAGGACTTTTGTCCTGCCAGGTCGGAGCGGGCGAGCTGTGCCTCCCACTCCTCCATTGTGTTGCTGGTATTTCGCCTATGTGGGTGCTTAGTGCACCCAGGTTATATGTATTAGGCTAGGTATGCCACCGCACCAAGGACAGCTGGCCCTATAACGAGTGGGATACATGGCGTTTAGCAATTTTAAATGGGGGAATACCCCGGTCTGTATTTTACGTCAATCGGCGGCCTCTTCCCCGCTAAGTTGTGGGTGAGGCGGCGGGTATTTTCGGCGGACTCTGCGCTGATGAGCAAGGATGTCTTTGGCATGGAAATTTGTGGAATTTTGTGAGGGATAGTGCGGGTTGTTGGGGTTAGAAAAGGACGCCGTCACTCGGTTAGTGAACCCTCGAGCTAACGCGTTAGCCTTTTCGTTCCCCTGTACCCACGCGTGGCCCGGGCACCAGAGTAGGCGATGATGGTGGTTGAAGGATTTGGGGATAATCGCGAGGCTAGCCGCAGTCACGTGCCCCTTGAGAAACATGCGACATGTCTCCTGGGAGTCCGTGACCATGACCGAGTCCCTTTGCGACCGCTCCGCGCGAGCGAGTGCGATCGCCACTGCTAATAATTCAGCCGAGGTGGGAGATCCCGCCGTGGCCGACGCGGTAATTTGCTGTTGGCTGATCGCGTTCACGACTGCCAGGGCGTACCTCCTTTGGTAGCGCTGCCCGGTCGCTTCTGCATAAACAGCTTCTGCATACACAGCTGCGTCCGTGTAGTACGTGTTGTACCTATGGTTATTAGAGTACGCTGATTGAATGTGTTGTGCGCGTGCTTTGCGTCTTTTTTTGTTGTACTCGGGGTGCATATTCTTTGGAATTGGGGCTACTGTAATTTTGGACCTTATCGAAGGAGGGAGAGGTACGGCCTGCTCTGTGAGATAAATGGGGTATGCTGGGATATTGAGTCTAGCCAATATTGCCCTACCAGTTTTTGTGAAGCTGAGGCGCTCCCTCTGTCGCATCAGGGTCGCCTGCCTCAGTTTGTCGAAAGTATTGTGTACTCACAAAGCTAACATGCGCTCCGTTGAAGTACACTTAGGCAGGCCCAGAGCAGCTTTGAAAGCGGTTCGGATTATTGTGTTAGCATGCTTTTCCTCCTCCCTGTTCAGGATTTGGTACGGTAAGCCATACGTGATTCGACAAACCACTAAGGCCTGTACGAGCCTTAGGGTATCGTGTTCTCGCATTCCCACTTTTCGATACCTCACGCGATGTATCATTTGGGCTATGTTGTGGGCTGTGGATTTGAGGATCTTGAGTGTCTGTAGTGCTCTCCCGTCGCTCTGAAGCCACAAACCGAGGACTCGCATCGTCGGTACCTCTCGGACTGATTGGCCCTCAACCACGATGTTAATCGATCCTCTGGATTTGTAGCCTTTCGCGTGTATCCGGATGACCTCAGATTTTTCGGGTGCGCACTTCAGGCCACTCCATGTAGAAAATTTCTCCACCGCTAATACTGCGCTTTGGAGCGTATATTCCTTATCTCCTAGTGAACCTCTGCTCGTTCACAGCGTGATGTCGTCCGCGTAGAGCGTGTAACCTAGCTCGGGCATCCGATCCAGATCGCGCGCGAGGCGACACATCGCCATGTTGAAGAGAAGAGGAGATAATATAGCTCCTTGAGGTGTTCCCTTGTCAGGCATTTTAAATAAATCCAAAGTGATTTGGCCAATACTGATGCTCGCCTCGCAGTTGGAAAGAAACGCTCTTAAGTAATTCTATGTGCGCTCACCACAACCCGCGAGTTCGAGTTCCTCTAATATTGCGGCGTGAGAGACGTTGTCGAAGGCTCCTTTAAGGTCTAGTGCTAGGACTAGTCTCCTGTCGCCGTACGGTATATTAGTTAGACTTTCCTCTCTAAGTAGGAGGAACGCGTCCTGGCAAGATAAACCCGTGCGAAATCCTATCATGGAGTCCGGGAACCGGCTGCGCTCTTCCAGGTGTCGCTGCAATCTGCTTACCCAGGCAGGACGTGAGCGACACCGGCCGTAGTGTATCAATCGAGGGATTCTTTTTTGGTTTGGGGATCATGATCATTTTAGCCAATTTCCACTCTTGGGGCAAGTCTCCCGTGGCCCAGCACTCGCTATTTAAAATCTTTATTTTCGCTAGGGCTACCGAATGCATGTTTCGAATCATTGCATATGTGATCAAGTCTGGGCCCGGTGCCGAGTTTTTAACTGCGGATTGTGCCACCTCATACACTTCTGCGTACGTTATTTCTTCGTCTAATTTAGGGTTCGCCTCCCCCGCGTATTGTCTCTTCGCGTACGACGATACCGTGGCAGGTCAGGGTCCTATGTACTTTTTCTGAATAGCACGGACTAGATCTTGGTCCGTACCCTCGAAGCTTCTTGTTATTCTCAGTACGCGTGCTCCTCGGGTCTAACATGCTTCGTAGTATTCGCCACGTATTGGTCGTTCCCAGAGTTCCTGATAGGGTTTCACAGAACGTCGCCCACTCGTTTTTAGCGAGCTCGTTGGCGTGGCCTTGGGCTTGCTCTGCCAAGAGAGCGATGCGTTGTCTCAGGTGTTTGTTTAGACGTTGTCTTTCCCACCTCTTGGCCAGTTTCCGCCTCTCTTCCCACAGACTGACCAGGTGTGAGTCTATCACCGGCACCTCCGCTGTACGCTCAATGGCTTTAGTGGTGTACCCGTGTGCGCGTCGAAGGAATGCAGTCCATCTTCGCATATTGGTCGGGGCTGTATCCGACTCCTCCAGCGCTCTCTGGAGTTCTCTATAACGAGGCCAGTCAGTTAATTTAGTCATTCCTATTGTTATCCGTATGTTGGGGGTGGAAAGCGCTACTCGGATTATGTCGTGATCGCTTCCCAGGTTTTCGTCAAAGGAAACCCATTGTGCGTCTCTGATGTTAATTGTAAAGCCACGGTTGGGCGCCGTGTCTCTGCTGACGCTGTTACCCGTGCGCGTCGGTTTGCCGATCTGATTCATTGCCCGTAAGCCCAAGGCTGTCGCTGTGCGCTCGAGTAAGAACCCTTTGGGCGACGTTTTCGCGTATCCCCATAGTATGTGTGGTCCATTAAAGTCACCCACTATCACCGGCTTATCCCTGGTGCTCGCTAAATCTTTTGTTTCTGAGAGAATGTGGGGTAGGTCGTCCCCTTTGCTTTTGGGAGGACTGTACAGATTTGTGATTATTGTATGTGCCTAACTTCGTTTCTTTGGCATCCCACTGAAAACTATGGAATCAGTCTGTCCCTCAGTTTCGCAAGTGTTAATAATTGAGCGTTTATCGACTTGCTCACCAGCGTGGCGACCTTCGAGTTTTGAGGATCGCTCAGAGTGTAGTATCCCTGCAATTGGGCCGGCTTGGCCCCGACCTCCTGCAGACATATCACGTCCGGAGCGATTCCGGAGTTTCTGATAAACTGGTGGAACTCTGCCGCTTTCCTGGAGAAGGAGCGGCAGTTCCATTGCCATATCTCTAATTGTTTTGAATATTGTATTCGTTGTAATTTCTTAGCGTGATTAGCCATGTTGCCCTCTCTTATTTTAAGCCCGTGACGTTTCCGTGTCCGAGCCGTCGGATTCTGTTACGCAGTGGCTTATTTTAGTTTTTGCTGAACCCGCTCCTATCGCAATTGCGCGTTTTTGGTGGGAACAGCCTTCGAGAATGCATTAAGCTATTCCGCCACGAATACCTTGTGTTTCTCGAAGTCGTTCGTGCATAGTTTTTGAAATTCCATTAACCTTTGGGTAACTAACGTCATCACTTCATGCATAAATATTTTCAAGTTTTCCGCGATCATTGTATGGATCTGTGCTGTCGTTATCTGCGTGTTTCTTGAGATTTGGGTTGCCGGAGACTGCGCGAAGACGGAGTTTATATCTGCCGCCGCCTTCGTTTTGTCAATTTCTTCAGACTGACGCTGCGTTTCCAGCTGTTGTATTGTGCTATTGAAGCGCGCCTCTAACTCTGATATGTGTTTCTCAATTGATTGTCGTTTGTGTTCTTCTACTGAGAGGGGTTCTCTTAGCCGCACATTTTCCTTTTCCAATTTCTGAATACGTTCATCATTTTCATCATTATTCTGTTTTGGAGCAGTGGGAGAAACCACCCTCGCCCAGCTCACCTGCTGTTTTTTAGGCAGTGGCGAATTCGACCGCTGGCAAACCATGGAGCTGGAGAGGCCCTCGAGGGGGTATTGCTCTTCGCTCTGCTTCCGTGTGGAGATCTGGATCTCGATCGGTGCCGGTAGAAGTCCTCCTCTTCCGTCGACTTGAACCAGCGCCCCGGTGGCTTTTTTGTGTTCTGTCCCGACCGCTCGCGGGAACAAGACTAGCGAGTCGTCTTCACGCGCTTGGCGGCAATCAGTTTGTTCGGGCACCGACGCGTCTCGTGCCCCGCCTCCCTGCACACGGCGCATTTCACTTCACATTCGTGTCCTTGTGGGGGCGGATTTTCGAGTCCGCAGCCACGGCATATATTCTTGCGGTTCGGACAAACGTCCGACCGGTGTCCTTCTTGCATGCACTCCAGGCACATTTGGATTGTTGGCCTGTACTCCGTACACCTTATCTCTACTCCCATGTAGTACACGCATTCAGGGCGCGTGCCTCCCGAGAAGGTAAGGAGTGTGGTATTTGAGCTTCCTAGCATTCGGGCCCTTTCGATGGTGACTCCTTGGGTCCTGACTCGCAGGTGTTGCTGGAGATTTGCTGATTCCGTGTGTGCTGGAAATCCGTGCACCACCCCTTTGTAGCTATCGTCTGGATCCGCTACGTACACGTTGAAGGGGTGTCGCTTGCCTCGCAGCTCCATAAACATGATTCGACGAATGACGTCCGCCACTTCCAGTGAAGGTGTGGAGACGATGATGATATTCGTTCCCTCTCGGATTCGCAGTATGAAATCCTCTCCGGTGATCTTTTGCTGGTTCGGTCCGTTTCCTGTGATTATTGTCCCGGTAGCCCGAATAATCGCTATTGGTATTTCTGTTCTCAGATATTCCTTGAGCATTAGTCCCTTGAGGGGCTTCAGTATTATCTTGATGTCATTCTTCGGTAATGGTGGCAGAGGCTTCCCCTTCCTCGGGCGCATGTTGCGACGACCGATTTAACCGTCTCCTTTCGCGCCGCCTCCTAATGGCTGTCCGCTTATGTTATTATTGTTGTTGGAAACATTTTCCCTGTCGTTGTGCTTGACAGCCTCTCGCTGCCGTCGCGATAGAACTAACTGCCAGCCGTCTGTCGCCTGGTTGAGAGCGGCGATCTCCTGGCTTGTGCTAGTCCCCGCTTCGGAAATTATTCTTGTGTCCCCGTTTTCGTCCGCGTTGTTAACCGGATGCGGCGGGGGGGGGGGGTTATTTGGAGGTCCATGTCTTCTGATGTAGCCATCTCCTACGCACGGCAGAAGCGATCCGCTTATTAAGTGGTGAGGCGGCCGCTCACGGGCTAAGCCTATCGAGGCCTAACGGGGCTTCCGCCGCTTCGAATTTTCAAAGTCGCGTGGGATGACGAAAAATTCACTCACGGACTTGAACTTGGTCTTGAGACGGAGGGTTTGTCGAGTGGAACCCGATCGGATAGTCGAGGCTGGTGCAGCTGCCGACTTTTCGGCTAAAACGTCGATAGTCGGCGTAGCCCATGTGAAGGGCGTGTTCTGCCGGAACTTCGTCGTCTTCTTCCCCCTGCCTGAGGCGAAGTCTCCAAAACGGTCTGGAGTCCGCCTAACCTCTGGAGGCCGCATTTGTTGGGTAGTTCCTGCTTGTGAGATCGAGGTCGGTGGTTGAGAGGTCTTGCGTATCGCGTGAGCCCGGCACCGCAGGAACAGCAGAACTTGCTCCTTTTAGAAATGTGTCGAATAGCTCTACTACGCTCCATTGTTCCGGTGCTTGGGTTGCTTGCCTCTTTTTTTATGTGGTTGAGGTGACAGCGAACCTTTCCGAGGATGTTTCTTATATGCCAGGATCTTGGTACGACGTGGCGCAGAATTTCACCTTCAATCCAATATGGCTCTTTTTGAAAAACTTACGAATAAGCACTTGTTACCCTGCTGAGAAGCAACGTGACTTCAGTGTCTCCTGGCGCTCAGGCGTCTGTGTTTCCATCTCCGGCTTGAGTAGGTCGAGGGCACACAAGTGTTTTCGTTAAAACGACGCTCTCGCAGGTGTCATTATAGTAACTGTGTGAACCGCCGTGTGTTGCTGATACAGGAACCTCGCAAGTTTACACTGTATAGACAACTTTGTATTCATCAGGAGCGTTGTCTTCAGCTCTGCCACATAGCGTTCGGCCTCGCCGTTTGTGTCGGGGTGATAGGCTGATGATGTGGTGGTCTGTATACCATTCGACGCATTGAACTGCTTTATCACGCTAGATATCAAGGCTTCCATTGTCGGAGACGATATTTCGGGGAATGCCCAAAGTAGCAAAGAGACTTCGTAGTACGTTGATGGCAACTGCGGATGTTGGTTGTGTCATGTGGAGGACTTCCACCAACATTGTGTACACATCCACAACAACTAAGTAGGTGTGCCCGTGTAGTGGCTTCGCGATATCAACGCGCACTGGGTTCCACGGTGTCTGGGGATGGTGCCAGGTGGGAATAGCAACTTTGGGTGGACTCTTCTGCCTTGGCTGGAATTCACGGCGCTGTCGTACCGCTTCTTCGCTGACGTTGTCGATTTTGGGCCACCATACGTACTTCTTGCGCTACTCTTCATGGCTACCATTCCTGGGTAACCGGCAAGCAGAAGTTCCAGAACGTGAGATTGCGCTGAAATCACCCGTGATCAAATTGTGAGGCAGTCACGATGAACTGCCAGTGCAGTCGCTCTTTGTTGGTAAGGAGCTAAGTCATCTCGAGCGAGTTTCTCCATTGTATCGTGCTGCAGGGACTGGTATAGCCTTTGTAGGACATTGTCCTGCTGTGTCAGGACATGCTGTCTCTGTGGCCGTAAACGGATGTCTCGACAACGCTTCAAACAACAGCACGTCGCCTGGTGGCCATGGCTCGTCGGTGCGTTCTGGTGCAATCGGCTCAATGCATCTTCGTTTTGATGGCTATTGTGGTGCCTGTATACAAGGTTGTCGTCATACGCAGATAACTTGATGGTACCATCTGGTGATGCGTGGTGAGAGGACTTGATCCATTCGTTTCTCCAGGCCCTTTATGTCCAGCAGCGGTTGATGGTGGGTGACGAAAGTTACCTTTCTTCCCGCAATATATTTGCGGAACTTATGAGCTGCAAACACTACAGTAAGGCCTTCTCTGTCTAACTGTGCATAGTTTAGTTCCGCCGGCCCAGGCGTCCTAGATGCAAATGCGATCGGTGCTTCTCTATTCTGGTCATTACGTTGAGATGGGACATCTATGCCGTATCGTGAAGCGTCGCATGAGACAAGAAGCTCCTTGTATTTGTTGTAGTGCGCTAGTCCCGTCTGACTGAGAAATAATCTCTTGAGTTTATCAAAGGCTTCTTGATGCTGAGTTTCCCATCTCCACGTGGCGTCCTGCTCTACGAGCTGCGCTGTAAGAAACATTTCTTCAGTTTACCGTCAAAGTTGCAGGGAAAACGTTGCAGGACACTTTTCCGTAAATGAACAACGGTGCTTCCGTAGAACGGACAGGCCGTAAAAATTATTTCCGTTAAATGGTAAACGGTGAGTTCCGTAGTTGTGATCACAGAATTTACCGTATTTTGCAAATAATAAGAACCGTGAATTCTGTAGAACGGAAATGCTGTCAATTGAGCTCCGTACTTGTGATAACAGTTCATGACCGTACTTTGGTAATGAAAAGGGGGGCTTGAAACGTGGTCAGACCATGGTAAGGAAAGGTATGCACCTAAAAGACACGAAATGAACGAAAAGAAAAATGGAAACATGATCCTTTTTATTATTCTTGTGTACATGTTTTCTGTGCTTGCATTTCCATATCGTGAATCCATATCAAGTTTCTCAACTTTATGTTGCTTCGTATTGACAGGTGCGAAATTTCTATACTTTGTGAATGGCAATGCTAGTGTTCCCCAGCCAAATTGTTTCGTTCATTGGAATAAGTTATTTTGGGCAATTAACCACCCAAGTCGTGCATTACAACCTGTATAATTTGCAAAATTTAAGATATAGCTGGAAATGGGGCAGAAATCATAGCACACAGGACATACACCACACCGAACGTGCTAGTGTTTGCATGTTCTCTCCTAGTGTCATTGTTTTCTACACCACTTATTCTTCGTGTCAGTGTTGTCATGTTGCACTTGGTTTCTACACACGACATGTACAGAGCATACATACAGATTCGTGTCCGAGAAACAACAAGCCACTTGAACTTGAACAGGCCTGTGTTTAGTTTGCTTTACTGAACAAAAAAAAAAAACTTGCATGACTAGACACTAGAGCAGGGTGTGAGACCGGGATAGTTGGTATTCCATGCTGAAGTGGCTAGCGCAAGAGTGGACTCGGGACACTAAAAAGGTGACTAGAACAGGTGCGAACTTACAACTGGTGTTCATTGCGAAATGGCATGTATACATATTCTTGCGCACTTGGTCATAATCAGTTGCAAGAGCGCACCAAGGCCGCCCCAAGGCCTAAGGCGGCCTCTCACATACAGACCCCAGGTATGCAAATTCTTTACCGTCAGTGCTAAGAATAGTTTGCTAACGCAGTTGCCTTCTGCGATATCTGCCCCCTCAATGATGGGCCTAGTGTTTTCTTGTGCGTTACTTGCTATTATTACTGTTTTTTCAGAGTGGATGACATTTGCATTGGGAGTAATGGATTGCAAGGAAACCCTCTCTCGGTTTTAGTACTTTCATATTATGTTCCTGCAGTCTCATGTTTAGGCACCTTCCCGTTTGTCCCACGTAACGCTGCCCACGGGAAAGAGGTATGCTATACACTACTCCCCCTGAGCATTCGACGGAACCTTTTCTGCGAGCAATGTTGCATGAAATTGATTGTCAGCTGTCAGGGCTGGTTTTGGCGCATAAATGCGATAACTTGTGGGGTAGATAAAATAAACTTTATTGTCCAACGGATGAGGTGATCTACCCACCCCCCGACACGCAGGTCAGGGGGCGAGTGCTGCCGCCTCAGATGCAGGCTGGGAGGTCTTGGCTCCCAGCAGCCTCTTCAGCCAGTTGGACGAGCCGGAGCTGGAGCTCAGAGTCCGAGCTGCGCAGCAGGGTCTCCCAGGTGTCTCTACTACCTATTTTGTGCGCTCCCCCGGGAGAGTACGGACGTTCCCATATTATGTGGTCGAGGGTCCCTCTCGACCCACAAAGATTACATCTATCGCTCCTGGCCTCGGGGAGCATGTGGTTAACCCTAACCGGGTGCGGATACGTATAAGTTTGTAGTCGTCTCCACACGACTGCTTGTCTGTTGTTTAATTTTGGGTCTGGCGAGGATACCAGTCTACGAGCCAATGTATAATGCTGCGTGATCTCCCCATATTTTAGCCAGCGCTCTCCGCTCCCTCGGTCATCGAGAGGCCGCGTAGCGGCTCGGCAGTAGAGATCTCGAGCCAGCTCGTGGGCCGCCTCGTTGCCGAGGGCGGCTTCGTGCGCCGGAGTCCAAATTATTTGAATTTTTCTATCTAACTTTCTCTGGCCTAGGATTCTATACGCTAAGGGCGAGATCCTTCCCTTGCTAAAATTTTTATAGCCGTTTTACTGTCACTGATCACAAATGTCGCGTCCGGTCCAGCGCAAGCTAATGCGATCGCAATTTCCTCGGCAACTTCTATGTTGCGCCCGCGCAGAGTGACAGCGGTCATGGGAATACCCCGGCCGCTGACGGCCATGCCACCGTAAAACTGCCGCTACCTCCCGCCGCGTCTACATAGGCCACCTCATGTTCCGAAAATTTACCGAATCTAATTTTTAATGCTTCGGCTCGTTTATGCCTCCTGTCTTTGCTATGTTCCGGGTGCATGTTTTTTGTCGGGGGGGGGGATAATCAGATTTTTCCTCCCTTCCCTATCTACTTCCACCTTTTGCGTCGGGCCTCTGTCCGTATTTATTCAAACTTTGGCCAGTATGGCTCTTCCTGTCCTCGTGGTGCTAAGTCTCTCAATTTGAGAGGTTCGCACCGCTTCCGCTAGTTCTGCCCATGTGTTGTGCACTCCTAGAGCCATTTGTCTCTCTGTGGATGTGCACATGGGCAGTCCCAGCGCTCCTCTTACGCATTTTCTCATTAGAGAATCAATCTTTTCTCTTTCCACCACTTTAAGATCGAGATATGGCGTTGAATAGCTCACCCGTCTGAATATGTACGCCTGTATTAGTTTAATCAAATTTTTCTCCTTCAGCCCTCGGCCTTTGCTGGCCACCCGCCTAGTTAGGCTCAGAGTCTGTATTGCGTGATTCTGCAGCCCCATGACGGTCTCACCATTGTAACCCTGTGACTGGAGCATCACGCCTAAGATTCTAATTTGTTCGACTATTGGTACTTCCTTACTCGCCACTTTAATTTTGATCTCCGACGGTGCCTTGAACATTAAGTGTTTCGGATTGTATATAAACAATTCTGATTTTTGCGGCGAGCATGCTAGGCCTCTCTCGGCCGCGTAATCGACTATGATGTCGGTGGCGGCCTGGAGCAGGCTTTCGACGGCTGAATCACTTCCCCGGTTCACCCAGAGGGTGATACCATCCGCATATATACTAAATTTTAATCCCTCGAGCTTTGCCAATTGCTCGGGGAGTTCTCTCATAGCCACGTTGAAGAGTAGGGGAGACAGCACTGATCCCTGAGGCGTACCCTTACTCCCTAGCTCAAGTGTGGGGGATTCCAGCGTTTGGAACCTCATGCAGGCAGTTCTTCCCGTCAGGAAGTCCCTGATGTATAGATATGTCCTGGTACCTACATTAATCTTGTTCAGCCCTTCCAGGACCGCCTCATGCTTTACGTTGTCAAAAGCCTCGTGAGGTCCAGTCCCAGAGTTGCCTTTGCATCTTTACACCTTGAGTAAATTATGTCATGTTTGATTTGGAGCATGACGTCCTGCGTACACAAGTGCGGTCGGAACCCGACCATCTCCTGGGGCCTCAGATCGCCCTGCTCCATGAAGCCCATCAGTCTGGTCTGGACGACGTGCTCCATCAATTTCCCCACGCATGAAGTTGAGGAAATTGGCCGTAAGTTTTCCCATTGCGGAGGCTTCCCGGGTTTCGGTATTAAAATAATGCTTGCCACCTTCCACTGTTGTGGGAGCTCGCCTTTATCCCAACATTCCTGCATGTACTTCGTTGGGTAACTAATGGAATCATCGTCTAAGTTCCTGAGCATTTTGTTCGTTACCCCGTCAGGATCCGGAGCCGACTTCGTTCTCAGTCTTACAATCTCTGCCCTCACTTCCGCTTCTGCGGTGGGGGCGTCCAACGCCTCGTTAGGCGCTACACCATAGTCGGGAAGTGGAGTTCGCGATGTTTCCTCCATGAGCTTCTCAATTAATTTCTTCATGAAATAATCATCGTTCCCGACGAACGCGTGCCTAGCTTTTGCCAATCTTATACCGGATTGAGTCTTCGAGCTTGCGGGGTCCAACAAGTACTGGAGGATCTTCCACGTCTTGGAGAGGTTCATGCTCCCCTCCATTTGGTAACCCTTGTTGGACCAATTTTGTTCGCATAATGTAAAAGTATAATCTTCGAATTTTCTTATTATGCCTAGCATTCCTTCTTCTGAGGTTGCGGTTCCATTTCTGATTTTTGAGATGACGCTCCGTGCTTTGCTTAGCTTCCCACATATGCAGAAGACGGCTGTACGCTGTCTCCGGGGCGTTATCCCCTTCGAGCGTTTTTGTCGTCTCTCTAACGTCCGATTTGAGCGCCGTCGCCCATTCCTCGATGTTTCTGATGGGTCCCAGCTCCTGCGCTCTCCGGATATCTCTAAACTTATCCTACTCAACGACGGCCGGCGCGCGAGCCCTGCGCGTTTGAAGGCCCACTTTCATTATGGACACAATTATGTAGTGGTCGCTGCCAAAATTTTGATCCGAATTATGCCATTCTAGATCTTTAATGTTTTTCGAGAATGTCAGATCTGGAGATGTATCCTTACTAACGCTATCGGCCACCCTCGTTGGACTCTCAGGGTCCGTGTGCAGAGTGAGCCCTATGTCATGCGTATCTTCCCACAGCTATCTGCCTTTCGGGCTTTGGTGCGGGTACCCCCATTCCTGGTCATGTGCATTAAAGTCCCCCACTATCAACAGTGGGTGGTTGCTTGAAATTTTGAGGGCCTTGCGAAGCACAGCCCTGAACCTCACCTTCCTTTGCCTGGGTGAGCTGTATAAATTTAGAAGGAATAAACTAGGGTCCTTCTGTTTTCCGGTTAGAATTTCGACAAACACGTTCTCGATCTCTCTCGACTCTAGATCGTGTTCAATGGCCGGGATATTTATTTCCACGAGCGTTCTGACCGAGGATTTCTCTCCCCCCCCTGCCACTATGAAATGCCTGATAGCCTGACAGTATTGTGGGTCCTCCAGTTTCCTGGAGGGCAATCGCCAAAGGAGTCTCATCTAATAGCGGAAGGGACTGTTGCAGAATCGACCGCTTGCGCCGGAAGCCGCGACAGTTCCACTGCCAGATTTGATTTTGATTTGCGCGCCTGGCCATTTTTCACTTGCGCAACGATCTGCTCCATATTCTTTTGCCACCTGTTCATGGTGACCATCTCATTCCTTAGCCTTTGGCATTCCTCGGCCTGTTTCTGAACTGCCCCGAGGACAGCTTGAATTTGGATGTTGATATGGTTCATAAATTAATTCATCTTGGCCTCTAACCTTTCCAAATTTTCGACCATTTTCTCTACAGCCTGAATAGGGTCGGCGTCTTGAATTTTGCGTTTCCTTGGTGGCGGGAGGGACGCCTCTGCGACCTTGTTATCCTCTCCTTTCGGCTGCTGACGTGCCGCTGGGGGTGGGGGATGGGGGATCATCTGTCTGAGTTGTTGTGGAGGAGGGGTTGCCTGCCCTTGCGATTTCTTTAAGTTTTGGATTTCGGACCGTTGCGCATCGACTATCCCCGGTAATGTTTCGACAATTTTCTTTAATTTCTCAATTTCCTCGTCCCGTTTATTCCTCTGATTACTTTCCTGGGAGACCTTGCCCGCAAAATTCACTTACGCTCCTTGCTCCTACCTCGTCTCCATGGGTTGGCAGGGTCCCTTGAGCTCGAGCACCCCCTGGACTGGCTCCTGGCGCGGGAACCGGAGCGTCCTCTGGGCGGCGGCGATGATATGCTCTGATTTGCTTCCGGTTTTGGGAAAGAGCCCTCGCGGAACTTGAAGTCTTTTCCCCCTTTGGGTTCGCGTTGTCGACTCTGATGTCCCCCACCAGTCGTCGTTGCTTGTTCCATCTTCTCCCACTGTCGCTTCTTAACTTCGTAGGGAGCACGGAAGAGTTCTCGACACTTGGGGTCTCCTAGGGCGTGGCCTTTGCCGCCCAGCTGGTATTTCAGCTCACACCTGTGGTCACATGACGGGTTCTCGAGGCCACATCCACGGCACTTGACGTTGGTCGGGTCCGGGCACACGTCAGCGCGATGCCCGAGTCGGCCACAGGCGACACACCCTTCGTATTTTTTACGGTACAGCTGGCAACTTGTGGGGTGCGGGAAAAAAGGCCGAAGGTCCCGAACTTTGGCCTACTTTATTTAGTTTATGCAAGATAGCGTGAATGTATGGGATGACTGCTGGATTCCTGCGAACAGTATCACATAGGTCTAGCTAAAGAAAATAGGCCAAAGGATTGGAGTCTTGGTCGCTTCTTCCGCGCCCTGCAAGCGAAGTTATACGCCAAAACCAGCCCTCTCAGCATACAATCAAAATAATGCAACATTGCGCACAGAAAGGGTTTCGTCAAATGCTCAAGAA
Organism: Dermacentor variabilis; assembly: GCF_050947875.1. Taxonomy (NCBI): domain Eukaryota; kingdom Metazoa; phylum Arthropoda; class Arachnida; order Ixodida; family Ixodidae; genus Dermacentor; species Dermacentor variabilis. The sequence continues at coordinate 110,464,008 of NC_134578.1, read as the reverse complement.
GAAAAGTGTATAGTATACCTCTTTCCTGCGGGCAGCGTTACGGGGGACAAACGGGAAGTTGCCTAAACTTGAGACTACAGGAGCATAATCAGAAAGTACAAAAAGGGAGAGAGGGTTTCCTTGGAATCCGTTGCTCCCAATGCAAATGTCATCGACTGTTTGAAAAGACAGAAATAATAACAAGCAACGTGAAAGAAAACACTAGACTCATCATTGAGGCAGCGGCTATCGCAGAATGCAACTGCGTTAGCAAGCCGTCCATAGCATTGAATGTTAAAGAATTTGCATATCTGGGTCTGTATTTGGGAAGCCGCCTTAGGCCTTGGTGCGCTCGTGTACTTGTGATGATCATGTTGACTTGCACGATTGTAACTGATTATGATCAAGTGTGCAAGAGTACATATACACACCTTTTTGTAATGAACACCAGTTGGAAGTTTTCGCTTGTCCTTGTGGCCTTTTTGGTGTTGCGTGTCCACTCTCGCGCTAGTCATTTCTGCATAGACACTAGAAATTGACTGACTAGAGCAAGGATTTATTTAGAATTGGAATGAGTGGCTGCTTGCAGATGCTTTCGGCTTTGCCTGAAAAGAAAGAAACCCCAATCAATTAAGGCTGTTCAATTATTACCACCATCATCACTATTGTTGCTCACATAAACAATAAATGATTTCTAATTCACAAATGTCACTACAAATGCTTTTGTCAAAAGAAATGGTTCAGACTGAGCCATATTGGTACATATTCATTCGTAGCCTTATAGCATAAAATGATTCTGATGGAGAGGACCCAAGTCAAGTGATGGTTTGCTTGGAACAGGCAAAGATGTCACGTGCACATTATGACATTTGGAGATTACGTTTGCCACATTTAGGTAGAGCTGCCATGGCCACATACTGCGGACCATAGCTTGCAGCCTTCACTGCTCCATTAAACAACCTTGCAGATTTTACTGTTTCCCAAAACAATGAAGCACTCTTGAAACAAGCTCAAACCATGCATGTTATTTTCGACAATGTTATTCCACTTATATCTTGTATCTTTCCGCTTCTTGATGCAGGCTTTTTAAACGTGATCTTGGATTGTAGCGCGAAGTGGCACGGACACAGAAAGGAGCAGACAGGATACGAAGTAACAGGGACACAGAAATGAGCAGACAGGACGAGCGCTCGTCCTGTCTGCTCATTTCTGTGTCCCTGTTACTTCGTACTACAATCCAAGATCATGTTACCGTACCAACTCGCCCAACTTTCTATCCTTTTTCAGCGTGTCCGCGTTTCTTGCAGTAGTTGCAAGAAGCTGTGTGAATTTTTTAAATGTCTGCGCTATGTTGCGCGTCACAACACCAATAGCATTAATTCTTCTGGGCATATGTGCTGCAGCTACCTTGCGTTCCTGTCTTCCAGATGCTTGTGACGGCTTCGTGAATGACTTTAAGTTTCGCCGTCAGGTTTTGCTGATCTTCGACGTTGTTTTCAGTTAGCAGTGCGAAGTCAAACGCTTTCGTAAAAGTCAAGTCCTTTTCTTCGAACAACCGCTGCTGGACCTGCTCGTTCCGGAGATCATACCAGGACCTTTAGGAGCCGGAGCTGCCCCTGGAATCGCGCAGCCGACCAAAGTCAGGCGTCGCCATGATGATCCTTGACGTTAGTGAAGTGCCAGTGAGTCCACATCCTTCCTCGACACGAATTGTTACGTCTCTAAAGCCGTGTTTGGCTACCGACGATTTATTAACTCAAGAAAACAGGAACATAGTAGCAGATAGTGGTTAATGCGTACGAGCCACCACGGGCAAGGCATTCGTTCCGTGAGGCACGCTCGTGCCAAAAGCGCCAGCGTCTTCGCACGCGCACTTTATCGTTGTCGTCTTCTGGCGACATATAAAAACTAATTCTTCGCGTTTATTTTTGCTCCCAAAATGTTTTCTGGAATTTTGGCCAAAATTTATTGTTCTTGCCAAGTTGAGCTAGAAGGCATCAATCAACTTTTTCAAAGGCACATTGTATCATGCAGTCGTTGAAATAATGTGCCTAGCAACACAATGAAGTAATGCGACTGCCAAAAAACCAATATTTCAAATATTTGAACACATTGGGTGCTTTTGGCACCAGCAAAAGCCGGTTGAACTGCTCAGTTTGAACACTTTTCTCGGAACGCAAGAGAACTCAGAAGCCACGAATTAAACATACTATGATTTGTATAGAATGTTGTTAGTGAGTGGTCATTCGTGCATTTTTCTTGCGTAGGTCGTGCCGTTTCATGCTGTAAGTATTTTCAGTACAGAATGTTAGCACGGTTGACATAGTATAGCCAAAATATTTGAAGCTTTGAAAGTTTAGCCGATCGCCCGAAAAATAACTGTGAAGTTATAACTTTCTGCAAAAAGCTTCATGTTTAGGATCAAAGATCTCACGTTCATGTTTAAGATGAAACATTAAGATCAAGGAAAGCCTGGGTTGTAGACGACAAACCTGGTTCGTCTGCAACACAGATGACAGTAAAATTGTGTCATGGTCTGCGTTTTCTTACAAACAGGCACACGTTCTAATGTAATGAGGTTTGCGCTTGGTGTGGGCCAAGTGGACCATATAGCCTATATACGTGGAGTATCACGATGAGGCAAATTGTGCTGAAAGTTTCATCGAGAGTCGACGCTGCAAGAGAGCCTCACAGTCTCGCTCGCACCATCACGTTAAGTTACTGGCATACACCACAGAAATCTAAGTGTTGTTTATACAGCCTCGACCCATCACTGAAACTTAAATTGCCAGCGAACCTTTCATAACGTTCCTACCCACGGCTGTGGGTCGGAATAGCATTCCCCAACTCCTACAGCTATCGTACTGGAATGGCGGATTCACCAATGTGCGCTAAGTGCAAGTGTGAAGAGACCATCAGTCACCTTCTCTGTCACTGTTCTCGCTTCGATAATCAACGTGACACTCTCCAGTGTGCCTTGACTAGACTGGATGACAGGCCATTTATGGAAGCGAAGATCTTGGGAGCCTGGCCTCAGAATTCATTAGCCTAGAAAGCAGTTCGAGAGCTTTTTCACTACCTGAAGGCAACAGACATGAGTGCGCGACTATTGACATCCTACACCTAAGTTTCTCTCTCTCGCTCTCTCTCTATTTCTTTCTCTCTCCCGACTCCCCTCCCCACGTGTAGGGTAGCAAACTGGACTCAGTCTGGTTAACCTCCCTGCCTTTCCTTCTTCTCTTCTCTCTCTATATAGGAAGTCTTTAAGAGTTAAACTGTACGTTTCATACAGTTTACGAAAACAAATATTTGCACATAAGTAACCAGTAAACCTAGAAACTGTGCTGATACGATTCACGTAAGGTATTTGAAAAAATATGTCGCACTACAATAAAGCGCAGCTTATCAACATGCACTGCAACATGCAATGCAGTGTGACATAGAAAGATCACCATACTTTATGCCCTCCTCCCTGGATCCCAAGCACTGTCATAAGACGATGCAAGTATAAAAGATCATTATTACAACTGAAATTTTATGGGAGCGTGAACAAGGTATTCTTGTGTGCGCGTTACCGCTGTTCGACAGCCTGAACATACTTGGCTATAAAATTCAGATTTACCTGTTCAGGATTATGTGCTCAGACGTGCTTGACGTCAACTTTTCGCATTCAAGGATGGGAAGAAAACTACGAGTCGAGGCTGTGGCGCTTGACGGCGCCGCTATTCGTTTACCTTCAAAAAAGGAAAGGGAGCTATAGTTTATCCAAAAACTTCTCGGGCTGATTTTACAAACAATTTTTCCTGGCTAGGCGACCAGTCTTCATATATTTATGCTGTCTGCGCAATCCGCGTAAGAATATTAGAAAAATATATTTTTCGCGTTTAAACAATAATACCCTATTGTAACATAGTATTTGCATTGGCACGCAACGCCCCAAAATTTCATTTCAGAACATCCGCCGGGTGGCGCTGTTGTGCCCTACCAAAAGCCCTCCTTTGTTAGGGCGCTTTTGGTACTCCCGCACCAGAACAGGAATTATTCGGTCACTCTTTCCCAAATGACTCATTCGATCAAACAATGGCCCTCAGTTCCCAGTAGACGCGGAGAACCTGACTAAGGCGGCGCCAGACCTGTAACGCAGCAGAGGGTGCTAAGAATCTCTTGACCCGTAGAGGCCGCCAATGCACACTTACACTCGCAAGCTTTAACACCCGAACTCTTTCGAGTGAGGCTACCTTAGTAGGACTCTTTGAGTAACTATCAGGTTCTGTTTGGGACATCATTCGCCTTAGCGAGATTAGAGGAACTGGTGACGCTTATACAGTGATGACTTACAGCCATGTCTTCTGCTATAGAGGTCTCCCAGATAAGAAGCAATACAGGGTAGGATTACTAATCCATAAAGACACAGCGGGCAACATTCACTTATTCTACAGCATTAATGAGAAGGTAGCAGTAGTCGCAATTAAACTTAATGAGAGATATAGATTAAAAGTAGCAACAGCCTACGCTCCAACCTCCAGCCATGATGATGAAGAGGTAGATCGTTTTATGAAGATGTTGAATTAGTGATCAGAAAGTGCAAACTCAGTATACTGTAGCAATGAGCGACTTCAATGCAAAAGTGGGGAAAAAGCAACTGGCAACTACGGCGGCGATTCTAGGAACGCTAGAGGAGAGATGCTGGTAGAATTCGCGAAAAGGAATAGGCTGCGAATAACGGACACCCTCTTCAAGAAGCGTGGCAGCAGAAACTGGCCTTGGAAAAGAGGCCTTATTGGAGAAATTAGAAATGAAATTGATTTCATACTTGCTCCCGATCTGAGCATAGTGCAGGATGTACGAGTGTTAGGTAGGGTAAAGTGCTGTGATCATAGGCTTGGGAGGGTTAGGAATCACCCTAATTTTAATAGAGAAAGAGTACAATTTGTAAAGAAGACAGAGACCCACCCAGGTGCAGTAAGGGTAAAACCAGGCAAATACAGGCTGGTACTTGCAAACAAAAATACATCCTTAGAACTGAGAAATTAAGATCACATAGAGGTAATGAATAAAACCCTAACTAGGCTGGCTTCAGAGGCAGCAATTGAAGTGGGCGGTGAAGCCCCAAGGCAACCCGTAGGCAAGCTCTCCCAAGTAACCAAGGACCGTATAAAGAAACGACAAGCAATAGAAGTGTCCAACTCAAGAGAGCAGATAGAATTCGCGGAACTCTCAAAACTGGTCAACAAGGAGAAGGGATATTCGGAATTATATCGTGGGCAAGGCTGAGGAAGCCGTAAAAAATGGACGCAGCATGAAATCAGTTGGAAGGAAATTTGGCATAAGACAACCCATGATGTGTGCACTGAAAAATAAGCAGGATAATATCATCAGCAATCTCCAAAGTATAGTAAAAGCAGCGGCAGAATTCTGTACTGACCTGTTAGGTGCCCAGAGCAGCCGCGATACTTCCATTCGAAGTAGTATTGAACAGGTTGTAGAAACTCCTTCAATAACTAGCGGTGAGGTTAGAAGGGTCTTGCGAGATATGAAACCAGGAAATGCGGCAGTAGAAGATGGAATAACAGTCGCTTTAAACAGATATGGAGGATACATAATGCTTGAAAAACTGTCGGCTCTCTACAGGAAGTTTCTATGCATTTCAAGTGTCCCAGAGAACTGGAAGAATGCAAACGTTATACTAATCCACAAAAAAGGAGACGTTAAAGAATTGAAAAAAATATATATAGGCGCATTAGCTTACTTCCTGTAATATACATAATATTCACCAATTTCCAATAGAATAAGGGCAACACTTGAATTCAGGTAAAGAAGGCAACAAGCTAGCTACAGGAAGGGATACTCTACAATGCATCACATCCATGCCATCAATCAAGCAATCGATAAATCTACATAGTACAATATGCCTCTCCATATGGCCTCCACAGATTACGAAAAAGCATTTCATTCAGTAGAGATACCAGCAGTCAGAGGCATTACGTAATCAAAGAGTACAGGCCGCTTACGCAAATGTCTTGGAAAATATCTACGAAGATCCCACAGCTGCCTTAAGCCTACACAACAAAACTAATAAGATACCTATGCAGAACGGGGTCAGACAAGGAGACAATCTCTCTAATGCTGTTCACTGCATGCTTCGAAGAAATATTCAAGCTATTAAATTGGGACGGCTTAGGAGTAGGGATGAACGCTGATTATCTCAGGAACCTTCGGTTTCCAGATTACATATTCCTGTTCTGTAACGCTGGGGACGAGTTACAAAAATGATTCAGGACCTTAACAGAAGGAGTGTAAGAGTGGGGTTGAAGATTAATATGCAGAAGACTAAGATAAATATGCATAGCCGGGTAAGGAAACACGAGTTCAGGATCGCCAGGTAACCTCTAGAGTCTGAGAAGTACCTTTATCTACGTCAATTACTCATAGCGAACCCTGAGCATGAGAAGGAAATTCACGGAACAAAAATGGGTTGAATCAGGCATACAACAGACATCGTCAACTCCTGATCGGAAGCTTACCATTATCATTGAAAAGGAAGGTGCGCAATGAGTGTTTTGTACCGGTGCTGACACAGGGAGCAGAAACTTCGAGATTGACAGAGAAGCTTGAGAACAACTTAAGGACCAAGCACAGAGTGATAGAACGAAGAATGCTAGGCATAACGTTAAGAGACAGAAAGAGCGGTTTGTATCAGAGAAAGAACGGGAATATTCGAAATTCTAGTTGACATTAAGAGGAAAGCATGGACCTGCACAGGTCATTGTAATGCCCCGGTGAAATAACCGGTGGACCATTAGGGTTACAGGATGGGTGCCAAAAACAGGGAAGCGCTGTCGAAGACGGCGGAAGGCTAGGAGGCGCGATGAAATTAGGAAGTTTGCGGACGCTAGTTGAAATCGGGTGGTGCAGGATAGGAGTAATTGGAGGTCGCAGGGAGAGGTCTTCGTCCTGCAGTGGACATGAAATAAGATGACGATGATGGTGACGACGACGATGATGATGATAAGATAGTTCGGCGGCGCGGTTGAACACGGCGCTCCACCGGTGGCTTCTTTACATTACGGCTCTGTGCTATCTCTCGGTTAGTTCTCATGGAGTTCACGCTGTTACACAACAAATACATATTTACTTACTGAGGAACAGAAAAGGGTACAGCTTAACCTTGCAAAATCTCTGCGACGCAGAAAGTGTTTTAATCGGCGGGACCACCGAGAAATGGGCGCGTCTCCTGCGCCTACGATTTACAACATCACACAAAATGTGATAAGACGCATAAGACGCATTTACAAACGCCAAGTATGTTTTGCACCTCAGCAACAACATCTTCCAGAACATAAAGCTTTACATGCAGGCTCACTCAATGTTACTCAAGCGATCATGCTTAAACGTCTCAGCAAGAAAAGCAAGTACTGCTTTTTTCCTTCGTATGTGAGGAATGCTAATAACATTCCTGGTGCGCAGAGTGTAATTTACATTTTGTAGGTGCATCTGTATGCAAATGATCACTTTTTTTTGTGGTCGGTAGTCTGTTTCACGAACATGGGCGTGATGTTTTGTGGCGCCAATTTCAATTATTTCGTACACAGAAATCATATGTCGCGCCGTCCACTTCAAGAAGGAAGATGTATCGCAGAAATTTCGGTTTTTTGCAAGTAGACTCGACGAGATTTAGAAAACTTTTTAAGCAGAATGCACTGGGGATCTTGAAGAGCTGAAAATACGCTTAGCATCCCTTAGTAGATGAACTGTCTCGTTAAACGCATGATAAATAATCTTTGTTTTGGCGAAGGTGACGTGCAATTATTGGTGTAACTACTTGAAAAGACTTGAGAGCAGATTACACTAATGAAAATCCGGACAAGTTTGTAAATTGTGTAAATGACTAGAGCTGCAATTCTTAGGACACGCGGCAGCCTCACAGGCTCGAAGACCAGGAGCATAATTCAGGGAAAATATTACTGATATCTGCGTTTTTTGTTGCTCCGATAGCTCGTCATCGCAATTATTGTGGTTCGGAAGGCTGCGCTGCTGGCTTCACCACGACAATGTTTATCATCAGCTGGTCCTGAAGCGCGCTTCTTCTTTGGAGGGGAATAACCTTGAGTGAAGGTCATTGGGTTCATTGACTGAACCCTATGTGCAAAACTTGCGAAACTATATTATTGTTCAGATAAGGGACCCTAGATTCACCACGGGGCACAGAAGAAAGGAAGGCAGGCGAAAAGTGCGTTTTGACAGCGGACAGTGGCGCCTGTCTCACTCTCGAATTTTCGCGAAAATTTCGAAGATTCAGGGGTTTGTCTCGGTGTATCGTGTTTTCGAGGTAATTGTGGCACTGAGTGTCACGAAAATACTGTGCACCACACTTGCGGAGTGATCAGGCCACGTTCGGCGTCGTGGAAATGCTACCACCACTGGCACGTGCGTGAACGCTAGCGGAGGGAGAACGAAGAAGAAGCAGCATCGAAGAACATGGAAAAAGATCGACTCCCGCTTTCAACATCGGTTTTGACCCGTTAATCAGAGTGTATCCCTGGTTCGGTTACATCAATCGACGCTTAGCATCGAGAGGATCACGGCGACACCAGGATTTCTACGGTGGGTCAACTATTCGCATCTTAAGAGACTTTTTGAGCCGGCACCATCGCCGCCGCGCTAGGCCAGGTGGTGCCTGAGTGTGGCAATTGGAGGCGAGTCAGACATGCAAGTCATGATGGAAGGGGAGGAACTACCTCCCGACGAGTGCACCGAAGAGTACGGATGGCAGGCAGCAGTTTCTAGGCGAATTTCGACCAGATCCGCTGTTAGCGGCAATTCAACTGGAGCTAGGCCTCATATGGCTACGTCGCCTAGAACATACGAGAACGGCAGTCGAGTCAAGAACAGGGTCGCCAGGGCGTCCCGAATGCCATACTTGCCGAAAGAACACTTTAAAATCATACTCCGACCACGCGGCGGCCTCAATATAAGCAAGATTGGCTCCACCAAGATAGGTAAAACCATCGTTGAAGCAGCTGGTGTAAGCTCGGACCATATTGCATCAGACATCATATGCCCGAACGTCAACCAAAACATAATTGTGGCCAGTACGCCTCAACGAGAGAATGCTGAGAAATATGTGAGAATAAGGTCAATTAACCTGGATGGATGCAGCTTCGAGATCAATGCATATGAGGCTGCACCTCACAACACGTGCAAGGGAGTGATAAGGAACGTTGACTTAGCAGATGGCCCGACGGAGCTGGAGAAGAACATAGTAAACTCAAGAAACCCTTTGGCTCTCGCCGTTAAAAGAATCAAGAATACCGGTACGGTGATCATCGCCTTTGATGGACAGAAGGTTCCGAATTTCGTCAGATACGGCCCGGTCCTTGTAAGGTGCTCACTATACAGGAAACAAGTCGACGTATGCTATGCTTGCGGTCGGCTCGGTCACAGAGCTGACGTGTGCCCGTCTCCGCAAGAGAGAATATGCCGAGGCTGTGGTGCAGTGAATCCGTCTGACAAACATCAGTGCCAACCCAGGTGTGAACTGTGCGGTGGCCCACACCCAACGGCGGACAAAATGTGTAAGCAGCGCTATACAACTCCATACGTGGTCAGAAAACGGAGAAACGAAAGAGCACTAGCAACCAACATCAACAAGGACAATAACGACCCGCAGCCAAGATCAAGGTCCCGTGGCAGGTTTAGGTCCCGCAGTCGCTCGCGCTCCAGGGGAAGAAGCGTGTCCAGATCCCGACCCAGATCCAGATCCCATTCCAGGGCGCCATCCGGATCAAGAGATCGGAGTCAACAGGCTGCATCGAAACCCGGGGAAGGAAGCAACGGATCCACGTGGGCCGACAAAGTCAAGGGAACAGCCATAGCGGACAAGACGCCTCCTCACCGGGACACCAATAAGACAAGACTTATCTGGGCCGACGACGCGCGTACTGATCCGGTAAGTGCCATGCTTTGTGACCCACCCCCAGAGCAAAGTAAGGATCATGAAATAGAAAGACTCAAGAAAGAGAATGCAGAACTAAAGGAAATGAATCAGAACATGGTTCATTTCCAGAAGGGACATTAAAACAGCGTCCAAAAGAGTTGTTACAGACACTAATGTAGAGGCAATGGACTCGAAACTTGCCCACTTAATAGAAGCCAAGGAAGCCATACGGCAATAAGGAAACTCTTAAACGAGGCTAAACAAGCAGAAAACAAAGATAGCACTAATACACGCAAGGAAGCCCCAGTCCCCACGCCTGCTGGTGAGGGACCCATGTCAGCCAAGCGTAGGGCTGTTGAAAGTAAGCTCAAGAACACTGAAACACAGATGGAGGAAGTCAAACAAGCGCTGGCGTCTTTCAAAGACAACATGCAGATGCTTATGGACAGTGTCTCACAGTTAACAATGAATGTAGGCCAAATACAGACGGCACTGAATGACCCTAAGGAGGGACTGAAAGCTTTTGGCGAAAGAATCAAAACCCTGGAAATGATGACTATGTCAATGGACGTAAGGGAACAAAGCGGGTCGTCATTCCTCAGAGCTACACTAACTCCCCAGGTGGGTGAGATGAATATACAATATGGCTCATAATAAGAAGGAATTTCGAATATGGCAGTGGAATTGCGGGGGGTACAATAACAAACGTAACATCATCCAGCAATACCTTAGGTCACTTCAGTCTAAACCGGATATTATCGCACTTCAAGAGACAGGATATGGATATGTCACGCTCACTGGATACAGAGCCATAGAGCGTCAAACCTTCGGTAGGGGCCTGTACGTGCTTGTAAATAAGCAGCTTACACACATCCCACATGAATTAGGCATCGTAGACAAAAACCTAGATTACCTCATGGTTGAGGTTGTAGTACCAACTTCACACAAAAATCAAAGGAACAATAGCTTATTCGTACTCAACATCTACAGCAATCCGAAACACCAGAAACAACACTTCAAGAGATTATTCGAAAAGGCTACTAATCTAGCTGGAAGTAGACCTCTCATTATATTAGGAGACTTCAATGCAGCCCACGAGCTATGGGGCTACGTTACGACGAATGCCAAGGGCAGGAATCTGTGGAACCACGCGGATGAGCTAGACCTGGTCTTAATCACGGATAAGGCACATTCTACAAGGGTTGGCAATTCTGCCTGCAGAGACACCACACCTGACCTTACGTTCATTAAGAACACAGAGCATGTTTCATGGACTAACACAAACATGAATTTTGGCAGCGATCATTACGTAATAGAAGTCAAACTGGAAGTAGAGAAAGGCCGAACTCGAGAATTCGAGGTCGTAGATTGGGACCTTTTTCGTAAGTTAAGAGCCCAAAGCGGAAAAGAAACCACCAAACTCAATCTCAGAGACTGGTGTGAGGGCATCAGAAGGGACATTAAAACAGCGTCCGAAAGAGTTGTTACAGACACTAATGTAGAGGCAATGGACTCGAAACTTGCCCACTTAATAGAAGCCAAGGAAGCCATAACCCGAAGGTGGCGGGCCCAAAGACTAAATCGTAGACTGAGAAAAAGAATCGCAGAACTTAATAAACAAATCGAACAATACTGTAACACCCTCTGCCAGCAACAGTGGGACGAGTTTTGTGAGTCAATCGATGGGCAAATAAGGAACGGCAAGGCGTGGAACTTGATCAAGCATCTGCTGGATGAAAAAGGCACTAAATCCAACCAGAGACACAGCCTTGCCCGAGCTATACACATAGCCCTTAAGGATCAGCCCATCGAAACAGTAACCAAACAACTAATTGACAAATACCTACCAGTTAGAAATGAGCAGGACCAGCCACTTCAATCAGAATACAGGAGAGCCGCTCAACCTGAACTCGACCAACCCTTCAGCACATCCGAAATCCGGAGGGTGTTAAGTGAACTAAATCGAAAGTCAGCCCCCGGTCCTGATGGAGTAACAAACAGATCACTTAGCAATCTCGATGAGCCGTCAATTGAATCGCTGACAGACTTCATCAATGAAGCATGGATCTCAGGCGAAGTGCCAGAAGAATGGAAAACTTCACAAGTTATACTAATACCGAAACCGGGTAAACCTCCAAGCTTGGACAACTTAAGGCCAATATCACTTACATCATGCGTGGGGAAGGTCGCTGAACACGCAATCCTTAACAGGCTAAAGGACCACTTAGAGGATAATAATATATACACCCACAACATGCTGGGTTTTAGGTCCGCACTTTCCACGCAGGATGCCATGAAGCAAATTAAACACCACATACTCGACGGATATTCTAGAAATACTAAGGCCATACTGGGATTAGACTTGGAAAAAGCGTTCGACAGCATCAAGCATGAGTACATCCTCAAAACAATAGAAGACATTGGACTCGGGTTGAGGATGTTTAAATACATCAAATCCTTTCTTGAAGCACGCACGGCGATGATAAAGGTCGGAGACACAAACTCGGAAGTGGTTCAGCTCGGAGATCGAGGAACCCCCCAAGGATCGGTGATCTCTCCCGTCCTGTATCTCACTGTATGGTGTGCTGGTGGCAGTGAAGGGCAGATACAGGACGCACTGACTGAAGCGATCAAGACGGTGGAAGAATACCTGAGACCCACTGGACTCAGGTGCTCCCCACATAAATCGGAGTTGCTACTTTATAGATGTGAAAAAGGGGGCAGGCCTAAGGGCTGGAAACCTCTATCGGAAAGCAATATACACCTACCTACAGAAAATGGTGCCAATATACCCAGAGTCAACGTGATCAGGGTACTAGGCTTTTTCATTGACGCAAACGGTGGAAACCATACGGAGGTCAAGAAAATCACCCTTAAAACGGATAACGCGTGCAGGATGATCAGACGCCTGGCAGGAAGACACAAGGGCATGAAAGAAGATAACCTCATCAGGTTAATCAACTCTTTCGTGCTCTGTCATATTTCATACGCCGCTGCCATGTACAACTGGACGCAGGTTCAACTCAAGAAGCTTGACTCAGCGATCAAGAAAGTTGTTAAAAGCGCATTGGGGCTCCCAATTCGAACCAGCACTTCAAAATTGCTCAAGTTAGGAATCCACAACACGACCATGGAGATCGCGGAGGCTCAAGAAACATCACAAATAGCGAGACTATCTACAACCAGCACGGGAAGATCAATCCTGGACAAGATTATGATCAACCCGATTACGGATCCAGCACAGTACACTAAAGTTAATCAAGAATTCGCAGACAACATAATTGTCGCACCGCTACCCAGGAATATGCACCCAAAACATAACATCAACAGGAGAGTTGCGCGAGCCAGGGCGTTAATCAAGAAAATGGATAAAGGGGGCAGAGGAGCCTGCTTTGTTGATTCGGCTGCTTACAACGATCGAACTAAGTTCGCGGCGGCAGTAGTGGATCATCAGGGCAATTGCACCAACTGCGCCACGGTCTACACTAACAAACCAGAAGTCGCTGAACAAGTTGCCATTGCATTGGCACTAACAGACGATAGATTTACAGAAATTTATAGCGACTCGAAAACAGCTATTGGAGCTTTCAATAGGGGAAACATTGCCCCACAGGCTGCGAAAATAATTAACAAAAGGCAAACAAATGTTACGCGTTTCATTTATTGGTTCCCGGCGCATCTTGGTTCACTTGATGGTATTCCTGTCAATCCAAATGAATCGGCCAACAGCGTCGCCCGCGACCTTACAGACCGGGCCGCTTCTACATATGGTTTTGATTCTGCTGGATTGGAGAACTTACAGAGAGATACCCTCATTACATACAATGAAATTACAAAACATTACAACATGGGAAGGAGGGAGTTTCCACCCCCTCACTATAGACTAAACAGAGCACAAGCAGTTACACTTAGGCAATTACAAACAGAGTCTTATTATTCACCTGCACAAATAAAGGAATGGTATGACATTGCAGACATGAATATTATATGCAAAGCATGCAAAAAGGAGATATGCACGCTTGAACATATGCTCTGGGAGTGTGGGTCGCTCGGCCCTGACATTTCCCGGAATCGGTTTTTAGGAATGATAAGATCTCCAGATCATATCCCTCAAGTCCTGGCTGTCCAGTACGCCCGTGATAGGGCTAGGAGGCTTGACCTCCCGGTCCCAACATGGGACTAGCCAGGCGGGTGGCAACACCTTGTACAGGACAAGAATAAAGTTTTTTCCTCCTCCTCCTCCTCCTCCTCCTCCTCCTCCTCCTCCTCCTCCTCCTCCGCTAGCGGGCTTGCGAAACAGCGAGCGACCGTGGTCGTTCGAATGTGCGCGCTTTGGGGGCAATCGGCGATGGTGTCGCGGGCGGCGATTTCAAACTTGGTTATCTCGTTATTGCTAGCTTACGCGCGTGTACGTGCATGTGTTTGCGCTCTCTCTTCTATGCACACGCGTTTCGTCCGTTGTACTGTTGCCGCAGTAAATGAGAGTATCAATCAATAGCTTGGAGCTTTTGCTTGTTTTTAATTCAAAGCGCCAAATAGTCCGTTGAGCGATAAAGCTGGTCCTGTATGTAGCAGCGACACGACACCTGCACCCATAGAACTTGAGTGTATCTTTAGTGTTATCTGACAACTGGCACTGCTTGGCTGTCGATGGACGTTTGATAGTCAAGTGAATTTTGTCACTGAAAGGCCACTGAATATATTCATCAATCACTCTCTTGTGTAGCTGTAAGCTAGCTTGCAGGAATACATGCTGTCCCAGTTTTCCTAGGTCAACTCCTGGGGACAAGTGATAGCCGGACATGCACATGTTTTCACATTTGTAAATATGAAAGCCTTCTGAATGTGCGCTCTTTGCGATTGCTTTCAGTCCTTTCACAAAAGTCTCGTATCGCCTAATATTCAGAGTGTTTAGGCTGCGACGCCACGTGGCTAGTGCGCCTCGACACAGTCCTCATTGGCTGAGCCGGAACGTCGTGGGTGAGCGCCACTAGTGCACCAGGTGCTGGTGAGGTGAGAGGGCAGCGCCACGTCACCCTCGCTCTCAACGCGCGCGCGCGTCGACGGAGCAGAGCGGGCGAAAGGGAACACCTGCTGAAACGTTAGTGCGCCGGGTGTTGTGCGAGGAGGGAGGGCATCGCCGCGTAGGTGGAATGCGGCGTTGGCATGGCAGGCTGCTGCTTCTTGCTGGCTCGGGCAGCATGTACCGCTATGGTACATTTCTCCCGGCGCAAATCTCTAAGCACCTCTTAGCGCCGTTCATTTGAGAGTAGTGCTTTCGCATTCAACACTCATGTAAAATCCTTAGGTGAACTAGTATTTGTGTTTTTAGCGTAAGGTTCTCTAATCAGCTTTTGCCAATGATTGAGAGGAAACAGCTACATTTTTTCACTGTTGCGTGTCGACAAGTCCGTATAACAACAGCAGTCTTGTCCTATACTCAAATCTGGCCGAAGCAGGAGAAGGAATTCTGCGAGGCTCCTAGGGGAAAATAGAATCAATCTCACCATTAGTACAACGCCTCTGTACACCTTTGAAAGGGAACAGTGCCAGTGGGTTGACATTAGCCACAAGTATAAAGCCCAATGGATCATGCTAGCTTTCACTCCTATCGCGACCGCTAGCAATGCGCTATATTGTAAATGGCGAAATCTAATATAAACCTATAAAATCTTTGCCCGTCAACCAATTGTCAGTGAAATGCCTTAAATATACTGTATTTCGAAAAGAATTGCAAATTGACAATCTAATTTTACACGTATTTCACGCCTTTGTTATAAAGAATAGGGCGTAGCACAACCCCTTGCAACTTGTAGAAGGAAAATGAGTGACACTCTACAGCCTTAATTTTCAAATTCATTTACCATTGATTTTATTGGTTACATAAAACCAGCTACATTGTCACCACTTTTCACCGCACAATCTAAGTAGGAATGGCGCTATACGTATACTTTCGACATTGTTACTCTTTGTGCATGGAAAACATGTATCATATGTCTGAAAGGAGCTTAATAAAAGTTATGAGGAAGGCGTCTGTGCATAATATATTGTATAAAAAAAACACCATTCTTCCGCCCGACTTGGAGTCGTTCTGCAGCAATGAAAGCCACTTCTTGAGAGTGGCAATTTCCGTATTTTGTAAGAGTGACAAGTGTTCATTCATGGCCAAAGTGACATAATACAACAGTATTCTTCCCAGCAATGAGTTCTGCAGCAATGAAAGCCAATTCATGAGAGTATCAGTTTCCGTATTGTAAGAGTAACAAGTGTTCATTCATGGCCAAAGTGACATAATACAACAATATCCTTTCCAACAATGAGTCATCTACAACGGGCTTCCTTCGAACAAACATGCCAAGATTCGGCCCTACTTTATAGCCAGCAATTACTAGCAATGAGATGTCCGATTTATTCATAGATATAAAAGAGGTATCATATACAGCTACGAAGGAAGCTTTATTTTTTTCAGCACAGGTACGCGGAAGAGTGATAAGCATTCATAACAGTTTCAACAGCTGAACTGTTTGAGGAAATACGTAAAGCGCCCGTAATTGTTATATTCTCTAAGTCTTTTGGAACAAGCTCCCACAGTATATGAAGGCTGTCGTCCGTTACGTATCCTTCATGCTTCAGGTCATCCAAGCGGAATGAAATGGCGCTGAAACGCACGCCTTGGTTACTTGATCCTTCGGGTCTTCCATACCACTTGAGTGAATCTACAACTTTCTCTGACAACTGGCACTGCTTGGTTCTCGATCGATGTTTGATAGTCAACTGAATTTTCTCATTGAAAGGCCACTGAAGATATTCATCAATCACTCCCTTGTATAGCTGTAATCTAGCCTGCAGAAATAAATGCTCCCCCTCTTTTACTAGGGAAGCTCCTGGCGACAAGTGATAGCCAGACATGTACATGTTTTCACATTTGTAGTTATGAAAGCCTTGTGAATGTGCGCTGTTTTCGATTGCTGTCAGTCCTTTCAGAAAAAATTCGTATCGCCTAATATTGAGAGTGTTTAGGGCGAGTTCTTTTTGCTTTGTTGCACTCAATTCACTTTGTTCCGCACGGTCCTTTGCTTCACCAATCCTACTTTGTGCCAGATTTGTACAGATTGTGCTCGTGGAATCCTGCAATAGTTTTCCGAAGGTCTCCGCCAGCGTACCGACGTCGTCTGAAACTTTCTTGAGAGCAGCGGTGTCAGCCACCGAACGTTCCCGTAATTCGGCTTGTAGCGTGTTTGCCGTATTTTTCTTCAGGTGTTCTAAAGCTCGATTCGTGTCTTCTAAAGCTTTCATCTGAGCTTTATTTGAATTGTTTGTGCTTTGTGCAAGCTCCTGGAACTTTTCACTGTGCTCAATCAAAGCTTCCTGTATTGCTTTGGAGCAGCATATGCTAGCTGCTGTTTGTGATGCAACGTTCTCAAGTGTTCTACTTCTATTTGATACCTCTAGCACCATTTCTTTCATCGTGCTCACGCAATGTAAGATCTCGTCGAGGCGGTCACTATGACCGCTATAATCTCTAATAACTTGGTCTAGCCTGTCTTTCATTTCGCCTACGCGAACGTCCATGCTTGCATTCACAGCTGTCATCATTTCCTGGCTGTAACTGTGGATCGTTTGCGAAGAACCGGGCGTCGTAGACGCTGCGTAATCCCTGCATTTGCTCTGTAGATGCGCGCACACATCTTTACGGAGCACGACCTTTGAACATTTGGGGCAGGACAAAGAGTGGTGGTCACAGTCTTCGCAAAAATGCTTCATTTGCTCTGATGCAGCCAAAACCTTGGCGCAGCCGTGTTCTGCATTCCAGCATTTCACCTGAAACGAAAAGCAAGGGCTAGCGAGAAATCCGTCATAGTAAACAAAGTTGCATATACAGAGCATCCCAACTCACGTTAGCCAAGCTGTTCAGAGAAAAAAAAAAGATTTAAAGAACACGTTGCCCGATATGATCTTAAGAAAGTTATGGTGTTTAATCGACAGACCACTGACAACCAAACATCCCAGGCATTATAAATGTTTCTTGCACCACTTTCTCGAAGTTTTCTTTTTTTGCGCTGAAAAGCTTAGCTAAAGTTGGGCGGGGCACCCTGTACAGTACTCTTACATCTGCTAAAACACTAGGTTACATCTTCAAACTTTGTCCAATAATGAATATTTTGTCTAGGGCACCGTAACGCGAAAAAACACATTTGAAGATGTACCTTAGAGTAGTAGTGCTCTTAAAAGGAGGAAAAAGACCTGTTAGCGAGAAGCAGCTGTCACACAGATTTAAACCAATGTTCTTGCCCGAAAAAAGTCACTCACTTTTGCATACGCTAGAGAGGATGATGGCGAAAGCCTGCCCGCTCATGAGACATTCATTACAACACTTGCTATTTTCATTCTAGTACATTTCCCGATACCTTTCTCCCATCAAAGTTGGCGGGTTATAGAGCACTAACTAAATATACCTTAATCAATTGTACCCTAATTATCTCCGCCCTAATTAACATAACGTCAAAGATTGCCGTTTCAACTTCCACGAAAAGTCATTGGCTCTACTCTCGACCTTCACGATGTCAATTGGAATCCAACTTGGAGAAATCGCTGGTTCGCTCAAATCTCCAAGTGGGTTCGACTCCAACCTCAGGTCGTAGGTACGAGTGCCTTAATTACGCCCTCATATACTGCGCATGAGTTAACTTTGCCTTAATTAACCCCTCAAGTCGAGAGTTCGATTCAAACCAAAGGTCATGTGTTCCGGTGGTTCGAGTGCCTTAATTAACTTCGCCTTAACGCCAAAGATCCACGGTTAGATTTTCGACGTTCGTGACAGTAACTCGAATCCAACTTGATATGGCTGGTTTGCTCATATCTCCAAGAGGGTTTGACTCCCGCAAAAGGCGGTGGGTTAGAGTGTTTTAATTAACATCACAGGTCGTGCTAAGGCTTTTTCGCCTCGGCTTCACGCTTGCTTATAAAGAAATTGATGACTTCAAACGCCCTTATTAACACCAAAGGTCGAGAGCTTGACTGCCACAAAAGGTCGTGCGTTTTAATTCAGTTCGCGTTAATTAACACCACAGCGAGTGGGTTCGACTCCTTACGAATTTTTGTGCCATGAATGTTGGTTTCATAACGCCGGACATCGGATATTTCGTCCTATGAGCCCCATGCAAATGCATGTAAAAGGAGAATTCGTTTTTCTCGGCAACCGCTGCACCAAATCTGACGACGTTTGTTCCATTTGAAACAAAAACTCAGAATCTAGCGTCTGTTGGTTTTTAATTTTCGATTTATGTCGTAAACCCTTGTATTTAAAATTGACATGAATCGCACATTTTCTATAAACGAAGCAATAAAGTTTACTACTCTAACCCAGCAATGAAAAACGATATCACAAGCATGTGAATTGCATTTAATAATAAATCGAAAGCGGACAAAAGTGATATTGTGACGCAGCAGTTATCACGACGTTTATTCCGCGTCAAAGACTGGGCGAACCGACCACGCCCACAGCACGGATCACACTCGAGAGCCAGCCCCACAAGCGATGATGAAGAAGAACCCCATATCAACCCCACATGATGATAATCATGTACAAATGACAAAGAATAGCTTATAAATTCCCACACTAATGTCCCCTCGCGCGAGAGCGGCCATCCTGGCCGCAATTCAAAGGGGCGGTGAACGTCTCGTGAAAGGCTTCATACGGGAAACGTGGACAATCTCAGCGGCGCGGCAGCGGCGGTCATTTGGAACAATAACTGGTCCCACGCGATAGTTAACCGGAGAAGTCTGCTCCAAGACTTTGTAGGGGCCGATGAACCGAAGCTGAAACTTGTCACACAAGCCAGGAGTACGAACTGGTGTCGGGAGTAGCACTTCCTCGCCAGGGTGGAAGCACACGACGCGATGAGAGGCGTCGTAATGCTGCTTGCGGTCCTGTTGCCGTGCTTCGGTGTTGATTTGGGCGAGCTGGCGACAACGCAGAATGCGGGACACCTATTCTTCGCAGGAGGAAGGACATTGATGGAAAGTTGGCGCGAAGAAAGAGACGTCAAGATAGGAAGAGGGCGAACGACCATAGACAAGGTAAAATGGCGAGTAACCGGTCGTGCGTTGAACGGCGGTATTATATGCAAAAGTCACGAATGGCAAAATTGCGTCCCAGTTTCTGTGATCCGGGTTGATGTACATGGCTAGCATGTCTGACAGCGTGCGATGAAATCGCTCTGTGGGGCCGTTGGTTTGCGGATGGTAACTGGAGGTGGTCTTGTGGGTGGTTCCGGAGGCTCTGAGTACTTCGTCTAGTAGTTGCGAGAGGAATGCTTTTCCACGGTCGCTCAGGAGGACGCGAGGAGCACCGTGACGCAGTATTAGGGATTGAAGTATGAATGCAGCAACGTCAGAGGCTGAGGCAGAACTCACACAAGTTGTTTCGGCGTAGCGTGTCAAGTGATCAACGGCTGTCACAATCCATCGTTTACCGGTGAGAGTCACAGGAACAGGACCATACAGGTCAACGCCAACGACCTCAAATGGTTGCGACGGACAAGGAACCGGTTGCAGTTGTCCGCTTGGAGCTGATGTAGGGAGCTTTCGACGCTGACATAGGGCGCAGGAAGCGACATATCTCGCTACACTGGCGGACAATCCAGGCCAGTAGAAGCGACCTTTGATGCGGTCATAGGTTTTCTGAAAACCGAGGTGACCAACAGTCATGTCGTCATGAGAAGCCTGCAGGACATGAGCACGTAGAGAGCGTGGCAGGACAGGAACCCAGCCTTGACCGTCAGGGTGATAGACATGACGGTATAGGACGCGGTTGTCAATCTTAAATTGCGTCAGCTGCCGACGAAGGCGGGCGTTAGGCGGGCGCGAAGCTACTTGAAGGTGGTCTATGATGCGCCGACAGTAAGAGTCGGCAAGTTGATGAAATTGGAAGGATTTGTTGTCGTGTGGAGGCATCTCGTCGACAGTGGCCAACAAGAAAGCATGTGAGGAGGGATCGTGCGAAAGCTTGTCATGGATGGTAGTTGGAGGTCCATTCCATGGTGTCGTAGGAAGCGGACAGCGAGAAAGCGCGTCTGCATCTTGGTGTTTTTTTTCCGCACTTGTAGGTAATAGTGAAGTCGTATTCTTGCAGACGAAGAATCCACCGACCAAGTCGTCCAGACAAATTCTTCAGCGTTGAAAGCCAGCATAATGCATGATGGTCTGTAACGATCGTAAAGTGGCGGCCGTGAAGATAAGGTCGAAACTTCTGCACAGACCAAATGATAGCTAGGCATTCCTGCTCCGTGATGGTGTAATTCTTGTCGGCCTTTGACAGAACGCGACTTGCGTATGCAACGACCCTCTCACCTAGAGTGTCGTCTCGCTGTAGGAGAATGCCACTAATTCCGTGACCACTAGCATCCGTATGCAGTAGGGTAGGAGCAGCTTCATCAAAATGGCGTAGTACTGGTTCAGATGTGAGAGCGCGCTTCAGATGGGCGAACGCAGATTCACATTCGGGAGACCACACAAAGGGAACATTAGAACCCAGTAATTTGTGCAGAGGTGACGCTATTGAGGCGAAGCCTCGTATGAATCGGCGAAAATAGGAAGCGAGGCCTAGGAAACTACGCAAATCTTTGGTCTTTTCGGGACGAGGGAAGTGCTGAACTGCCGAAACCTTGTCAGGATCAGGCCGAATGCCATCTTTGCTCACAATGTGACCTAGTACTTTGATCGCCTTGCTCGCAAAATGGCATTTCTTGGTGTTTAGCTGAAGTCCGGCGTTGGCAAGGCACGTGAGAACTTCATCCAGACGTTGCAGGTGCTGAGAGAAGGTTGACGAGAAAACAACAATATCGTCCAGGTAGCACAGGCAAGTCTTCGACTTCAGGCCACGAAGAATGGTCTCAATCATGCGCTCGAACGTTGCGGGCGCATTGCAGAGGCCGAATGGCACGACATTAAACTCGTAGAGCCCATCTGGTGTTGAAAGCGCTGTTTTCTCCTTATCGTCCTCATGCATAAGTATCTGCCAGTAGCCGGAACGCAGATCGATGCTGGAGAAGTACTCGGCACCCTGCAGGGAATCCAAGGCATCGTCTATTCGCGGCATAGGGTATACATCCTTGCGTGTGATCTTGTTAAGTGCTCGGTAGTCGACACAAAATCGAACAGAGCCGTCTTTTTTCCGAAACAAAACAACGGGGGAAGACCAAGGGCTAGCAGATGGGGCGTATTATGTTTCGTTGGAGCATGTCGGTGACGTTCTCGTCAATGACTTTCCTCTCGGCTAGTGATACGCGATACGGTCTACGGCGCACGATGGATGTGCCATCTGTCTCTATCCGATGCGTCGTTATCGAAGTCCTTCCCAACGAAGCTGGATGCGCATCAAAGGAAGCTTCATGTTTTTGGAGCAAAGCAAGCAATTGTGGCGACTGCGAAGGTGTGAGATCGGAACTGATGGCGGCTGCAAGAGCTGAAGAAGATGCGGCCCGTCCGGTACAAGGAACTTCAGAGGAAGCTGGTTTAAAGGAAACAACAGATATAGACTCCGATTCTGTGGCGCAAGCCAATGTAGTGCTTTTAGGGATGAGAATCTTTTCGGATGTCGGGTTTGTAGCGTAGAGAAGTGCAGAGCCATGATCAAACCTAACGAGCCCTGATGCAAAGGCTATCCCTCTTGCGAGACAGCGTGCAGATGGTAATACGAGCACGTCGCCGCAGTCAATCATGTCAGACGTGATGGTAACGATGCTTTGATGGCGAGGAGGTAGCGCGGTATCTTTTGCAGCAAGCAAGTGAAGGGGTGCGTCATCTGCAGGAAGTGAATAGGTCGTGTCGGTCATATGGAGAACGCGTTGCCCACAGCAGATGGAGGCGGAGGCCGTAGAAAGAAAATCCCATCCAAATATGAGCTGCTGGGCACACGAACTTAGCACTGCAAATTGTACGTAATGCAGAAGTCCATCGATGGAAATACGAGCAGTGCACATGGAGATAGGTCGAATGGAGGCCCCTTGAGCAGCGAGTAGCGTAGGTCCATCATAGGGGGTCGTAACTTTCCGAAGTGGCGAACACAATTCACGGTGGATGACTGAAACACTAGCACCAGTGTCTATTAAAGCTTCTACTTGTGCACCTTCTACTACAACCAATATGACATTGTACGGACGCGATGGAGGAATTTCTGTCCTGTCGTTCGATGCAGCTTTTCCTCCAAAAGCTGCATAATTTAGTTTTCCGGACGACGCTCGGTGAATTGAGAAGCAAGTCTCAGTGGGGACGTAGAGCAGCGAAGGGGGGACGGCGAGCGGCGTCTCGCAGGACGGTACGTCTGAGCCCTCTCGGATGCTACAGTAGGCGATGGAGCGCGTGCGCGCGGTGGACCATAAGGACGGCGTTGGTCATGGAAGCTCCCTAAACTTTGGAAAGTAGCTCCGGGCGAAAAGTCATCCCGTTCGTATACGTCATATCCGCGACGCTCGTCTTGCTGGCGCTTGCGGCAAAAACTTGCTATGAGGCCACGATAGCCACAGTAGTAGCAGATGGGACGAGGAGGACACCACTGCGGATAGCTGGTTTGGGTAGGTGCGCTGGTAGTCATGGAAGCGATGTGGGCCGGTGTTGGTTTAGGAGGCATCGGTGGAACGATGACTGGAGTAGCTGCGGCTACTTGTGCGTGCGTTGATGGGGCCCTAGGGGTTAGAGGGTCCGTGTACGCTGCACCAGCCATGGACGCCAATTCCTCCTTGATGACGTCTCGCAGATTGGTATCGGAGGCATGAGAAGGCGTAGGCCCTGCGGCTAAGCCAAGATACTGGAGCTCTTCTCGAATTATTGCACGTATCATTGCTCGTAATGTAGGGTCGTCGGCGGTTGTGTTTGCAGTGGTGTCTGGCTGCAACCGTACTGGTTCGAGTTCAAGGCGCTGGCAAGTAGCGACGATATCAGCGACGGTAACAGGGTTCTGGATGGCTAAAGCATTGAAAGCAATAGCTCCGATGCCTTTGATGATGCGGCGAACCCTGTCTGATTCGGTCATGGCCGTGTTCACGCGTCGACAAAGAGCAAGCACATCCTCGATGTGCGACGTATAAGATTCACCGGGTTGTTGCTTGCGAGTGTCGAGCGTCTTTTTTGCGAGGGTAGAACGAACAGCCGGTGTGCCGAAGATTTGGCGGAGCTGTTGTTTGAAATCGCCCCAGTTCGTGAAATCAACCTCATGGTTGAAAAACCAAGTGTTCGCTACTCCTGTCAGATAAAAGGCGACGTGACGTAGCTTGGACGCATCGTCCCAACGGTTAGCCGAACTCACACGGTCATAGTCGTCCAGCCAATCCTCGACGTCTTCACCGCGAAGTCCAGCAAACAGATGGGGATCACGCTGGTGCCCACTGACAACCCAATACGGGGAGGCTGGTGTAGACGAGGCCGAGATGGTGGAAGTAGAAATGCCTGTTGGCTCGTCCTGCGACATGCTGGCGGACAGCTGGCACAATCGGCGACCCGATCGAAGCTCCAGGAGGTTGAGCGGGGAGTCAGAGGACGGAGGACCGAAGAGCACACCCCACCACTTGTGACGCAGCAGTTATCACGACGTTTATTCCGCGTCAAAGACTGGGCGAACCGACCACGCCCACAGCACGGATCACACTCGAGAGCCAGCCCCACAAACGATGATGAAGAAGGACCTCATATGAACCCCACATGATGATGATCATGTACAGATGACAAAGAATATCTTATAAATTCCCACAATATGTCAAACAAGAATCTAAAAAAATAATTTTTTAACATGGAAATATGGCTTTTGCAGAGCCCTTGTACAGAACGTAGCAAATTCACGAACGATAATTTAACATATCGAACGTGTGCGCTTAGGACGATCCGTTTACCGCTTAGGACGGATGCCGTTTACAAAACCGCTATATCTGTTTTTGATGCAGAGCTAATAATTTGTAAAGCTTGCGCTTCAATTTTATTCGAACTTTTGAATTGTTGAAGATTTTTTTTAAAAATTCGGGCCCTAAATCGAAATTCCGCTCTCGAAAGTTACTACAATTTACCTTTATCTCTCAAATGCAACAAATTGCATTAATATCGGTCAAGGGGTTATCTCAGAAAAGCGTTTCTGCGTTTTACATGTATTCGAATAGGCCGCTTCGGAGTTGGGCCCGAGCGAAAGCTTCCTCTTAATATTTATTATTCGGCGAAAAGAAATTGTTTCAATGGCGGCTGAACATTCCCGTCTCCACCGTAGCACGGATTGGTGGCAAACCCCGCCACGTCACTGATTTGACCGGTGCGACGTCGTTTGTACGGTTGCGAGCCAGTGTATCTGATGATAAGCAACGCGCGCGCGCGCACGCACGCACACGCACACACGCACGCACGCACGCAAGCACACACGCACACGCACACGCACGCACACACACACACACACATATATATATATATACACACACACACACATATATATATATATACACACACAAACATATATATATATATATATATATATATATATATATATATATATATATCACCCGCCGTGGTTGCTCAGTGGCTATGGTGTTGGGCTGCTGAGCACGAGGTCGCGGGATCGAATCCCGGCCACGGCGGCCGCCCTTCGATGGGGGCGAAAACACCCGTGTGCTTAGATTTAGGTGCACGTTGAAGAACCCCAGGTGGTCAAAATTTCCGGACTCCTCGACTACGGCGTGCCTCATAATCAGAAAGTGGTTTTGGCACGTAAAACCCCAAATATATATATATATATATATATATATATATATATATATATATATATATATGCCGAGCAGGTCCAACGGCACAAATTGGGTGTAAACAGTTTTGCCTACAGGCATCAAAGCGATGCTTTTCCCACACAGAAAAGAAATAATACATGTTGATGATGTTGCTGGAAATAATGATGGAACTAACGTGCACTTTAAGCATTGTTTCTACCTGAAAGGCCAATTATTAAAACTACGAGAATACCTTTAATCAAAGTATTATCTCAAGATCTTCATCTCCGCGCATTCACATTTTAGGGTGGCATGTGCTTAAAAATTAACCTCCTGTCAAGCTGCTGCCCTGACCTTGAAATTCCCATGCGCCCTGCTATGGCGGTTACCCGGCACTGAGCAGGGATATCTGTGAATATTAGCGAGAATGCCCTAGTTCTAGCTTATGCTGCTAGCGGCCATCGATTTCGTTCCGCGCATGTGCATGTGCGTGTGCGTATGTAGCCCTAGAACACGAGCAACATTGCCATGTGACTGGCCGCTCGAGGCATATTGGATATATTCGCGGGCATCTTTCACTCTCGGAAAAACACTTATGTTGCACGTATTAAGCAACAGAATGCTGTATCCGGGCCTTCATGTTCCTCTATAATTTTCTCATTAACACTTCATCTGATTATAATATTTGAGTACTTGATTAGGTAAGGAAGGCTAGTTATAGAATTTGCGGAATGCAAAAAATATATATTATCTGAGTATCTTCAAGCGATGACAAACACCATTACTGTGTTTCTGTCCAGCTACAGAGCATTTGCATACTTTCTAATGTTTGGCCCAAGTGAAGCACTCAGTATGGTTTTACACGACGCGTTCTGTACGCCTGTTTTGCAACTTGCGTCCTCCAGAATAGTGGCGAAGGAAGCAAGAAGGCCGTTCCCACCCAGACTTGATCATGGCAAAAAAATATTTCTGGCACAACTTTGTTCGCTTTATCAATTGCAGGAAACATAAGGTACCTAAGTACACACGCTTGGCGTGAGGTGCGCTCAAACTCGTGGACAGAACGAAATCGATGACCGCTAGCGGCATCATTTAGAGCTACAGGGCATTTTTGGCGTTGCCGCTTAGCCTTGCTCTCCTGTTCCAGCAGTGTTGCGTCTAGCCACCCCCTGGTACACAGCTGCAACACGCTCTGCACACCCAGCAGCACGTGGTTTCCGAGTCTTCACCACGGAGTGGTCTCTGCGCGTCTGCAGGCCCGCCTTGCTTCTGTGCGATAAGCGTTTCACAGGAGCTCCTCGGCTGGCGTTCTGACGACTTACACGTGAACGCATGTTTTCGCGATATGAGGGACGGGATGCTATTGCAGCGGAAACCCAGCACCGACAGGTAATATCATTGCTATTACCTGTGCGGGAAACGGTGGCCCGAGCTCGCAGGGTCTGCATAGACGTGTTGAAATTCGTTCCAACAAGAAATGACTTCTTACCTGCGGTGTGCAAAAGAGCTGCTTCTGAGCAGCTGTGCAACTGGAACAAAAACACGCCTAGACATTTTTCGCCACTTGGCGTTCTAATGCTGACGCAATTTTTCGACAATCATTAAAGCTGATGAAATTGGCATCCTGGTAAGTAATTATCAACTACAGCGAACAGTCCGATGGAGCCGCCTTATTGGAATAAATATTGGAATAAATATTCGAATAAAATGCGCCATGCGCCTGAACGCGCTGGATTGAACGCAGGAAATGCTTAATTATGTTCTATTCCGCCTGCTGGGGCGTGCGCCCTGGTCTAATGGCTAGAACGTTAGTCTTGTAGTTTTAGTGGTCCTGTGTTGGACTATCATGGTCGGAAAATGCTCATTACATTGATCGACTAACATATGACACAGTATATACGGTACACCACTGCGACCAGTGGTACGATGGGCACATGCCTAACATCATGTGTCGACCCCCACTTTTAGGTTGCACTATCTCCGTAATCGGCCCATGATAAGAGACTAGAAACGTACCCGATACTAAATGCGGTAACACGCTAAGAAATACTGTCTTTAAAACTGCATTACGAAAGAAAGAAAGGTAATCAGAAAGCACTTGTTTGAGCCTGTCTGCATCCTAAATTGCGCAACGATTTTTCCGTTACGGCAAATAATCAAGACTGCGTGAAACTTTAAGGCTTTATTATTATTGTTGTTGTTATGAACACATATACACAGTTAACAGGAAAGCGAAAGCGAGGAGCGGGCTGGTAAATGCCACCGGAAGGGGCCCAACGCCTGCCTACTCTTCTGAAGGGAGGTGACAGCACCACAGACATGGAAGATAGGAAGGAGGGGAGGAAAGAGGAAAGGAAGAGCAACAGGACAAATCTGTAGACTAAATTCGAACACAGTACAGGTCACACACAGTAGGGCCGGTCACTTAAGGTCACGCTCTACAGAATGTTGAATCTTCATGCTACAAACGTGAACCTAAGTTAGTTAACTTCGTCTCCTGTGATTTTCCTGCTCATGAATATGCCGCCCTCCAATATGCGCCACCTCGGAAAGAAAAAAAGAGCATATGACTGGAGTGTACAGAAACAGGGCTGTGGGTGCGTAAAAACCTCGCTTTATTTTTTTTTGCTCTTTATTTTTTTATGCAATCAGTTGGTGCTTGAACACTGCTATAATTGTGTCATACTCACACTCATCCATACGAAAACGTATTAAGTCATTCCTAGAGATGATAGTGCCCCATTTGTATAGTTATTTTAGAGAATTATGACGTTTCATATTTTTCCTCGAGGGAGAACATAAAGCGGCTGTAATTGGCTGCACAACTGACATAAAATGCCATGCTTCTATGTCACGCACACTGCACTTCCGCACACTAATTGGTTGTATTGCTGAGTGTTTCCGTTATCAGTGTGTAATGCTGCTCAAACTTTGTTCGTGCCGAAGCCTGCGTAACGGGTAGGATTTATAGGTTTTCCTGCGATTGTGTGCCGCACATAGAAGCTACCTTATATTACTCATATTTATTGTAGTTTGCTTGGAAGAGAGAATTAAACAACAAAGTAGGATAAAAATGGGCCACAATGTCTGGCCGTAGTGCGCGGCACAGATATGATAGTCGGTTATAAAAATTTAAGCATAAATAAAGTGGTTTTGGGCCCTGGGTGGGCCCTCAGTCAAGGGCTCCACTCGTCACTGCGGTTCGCAAGGCTCGACCGAGAAGAGCTCTAGATCTTCGATATTAAGCTAAACCTCCGACCTCCTGCTACTTGGCACTTTCGCTGTAAGGGGCGAATTGGAATTTGGAGGCAGTAGTTTACAAGTCCACATTACGTGGGCGAGAGTTGGCCGCTCCCCGCACCAAGGACATGTACCTTCATAGAGTGCAGAGTGTATCTTACTGAGTATTTCGGAATGCGGCTATTTGCTAGTCTACATACGGCGACAGTCCCAGGCCTGTTCTCGGGTAAGGCCTGGGTGTGGGCGGCTGTATTTTTGTCTCTCTTCTCTTTGGTTTTTGAGGATGTCATGCGGGTGAACGGGATTTTCAAAAGGACCGATTGGTGCTCGGATGCTTATTCCTGGAGAAGTTTGGTCCGCCCTCTCGTTTCCCTCGAGTCCAGAGTGCAGTGGGCACTAAATTACCGCCTGGAGCAATGCTAGGGCGGTGGCTAGCATTGTGTGAATTTTGTGTGACGGTGCCAGTCATGAAGGAACGACATATTACCTTGGAGTCCGTAATGACCTATGCAAATTGTTGTTTTGCTTATGCAACTCGAAGGGCCAGCGCTATGGCTCCTGCCTCCGCGATGCAGGTCGAATGGAGACCGTCATCGCTGTGAACCAATCGAGAGTTACTACTGTGAATTGGACTGCCACCACGCGCGTCCGTGTAGTATGTGTCTGGAGTTCTTCAATATTTCTTTTGTAAAGCCTTTGATTGCACTTTTCTTCTGGTTTGGTGGTGTCCCATGCTCATATTCTTTGGGATCTACGAAATTGGGATTATCTATAATGCTACTGTGTGTAGCAAAACTGTTTCTTCCACGCCGCCCCTCCCTTGTTCTGTCGAACTCAGACGTTCTATCTCTGCTACGACCACCGCTGTGGCGTGTTCTTCATGTGCGTTGTAAATACAAAGAGCTTTCAGCGTCTCAATGCTTGCGTTATTGGTAGCACCAGGGCAGTCTTATGGGCTGGCCCGATGATGCAACTCACTTTTGTCGTTTCGGCCTTATTTAGGTTTTGCAAGGGGAGGCTATAATAAATACTTGCACGTTTCTGACTGGCTCCGCTTCTCTGAAGCATTTTCGTTGTTTTGTGACTCTCTGGATCATTCGCGCCACATTCATTGTGGTTTGTTTTAATTTTTCTAGCGTGTGCGATACGCTGCCTTTTCGTTGTAACGACATGCCTAATATTCTGAGTTTTATTACCTCTCTAATTGGCTGTCTACACAGAGAGAGAGAGAGAGAACAAGGATAGGAAAGACAGGGAGGTCAACCAGAACAGCATCCGGTTTGCTACCCTACACTGAGGTGAGGAAAGGGGAAAAGAAAGAGGAAGAAAGGTAGAGAGTAAGCACTGAGTACGTGTAGGAGGGGCACCATGCACAAGGATACTATAAACGGTCTCTTAAACCGGTGCTCTTTAGGTACTGCACTAGTGCACGAAGCGTTTTTCGAGCCAGTGACGGGTGTGGCCACGGTCCGAGTATCTGACTCGGTGAACGGTCTCGAGTCTAGTCGGTGCAAAGTTGCCCGCAGAAAGAGGCGTTGGACATCGTAGCGAGGGCACGTACACAATAGGTGCTCGATGGTTTCCTCGCACCCACAGGAGTCGCACATGGGGCTCTCGGCCATTCCCATACGGTAGGAGTATGCGTTCGTGAACGCCACTCCAAGCTACAAGCGGCACAGCAAGGTTGCTTCGCCGCGGGAAAGGCTAGATGGTAGTTGTAGCCGTAGCGTGGGGTCCGTTTTGCGTAATCTGCATTTGAACACACTTGAAATCCAGAGATCTTGTGACTTCTTGCGTGCAAGTAGGCGAAGTTCCCTGGGAGCATCCGACCTCGCTAAAGGTGTTGCACGCGTCTTGGTATCTTCGTGGGCACACCGGGTAGCCTTGTCAGCTAGGTTGTTGCCGACGATGCCACAGTGAGCAGGAATTCATTGAAATATAATGTGGTGTCCTCTTTCCAGAGCTTGGTGGTGCACTTCCCTGATGTCAGATATCATCTGCTCGTAAGTTCTGTGATGTAACGCAGATTTTATACTGTGAAGAGCTGCCTTGGAATCACAAAATACGACCCACTTCTCTGTTGGCTGTTCGGTGATGTACGTCATAGCGGCATGGAGAGCTGCCTGTTGTTGCCTTAGCCTGTTGTTGCCCGTCGAAGTAGAGTCTACCGATTCCTTAACGGTACCGCGGGAGCGTTGACCGGCCAACCGGTCAGCGCCTTCTAACCGCGCCAGCCACGAGATCAGGAAGAGTAGCGCATGCGCACAAAGTTTATTCGAAGCGCAAGTTTTGTCTGCTAGGCTCTTCCCAACCCGCATTGTGTGTCCGAAGCCACCTAGTGCGCTCTTCAGCAGTCTCGAGGGCACGCCTAGCCTACACCGTGTGCCCGTCTCGTTCAGATGGTGCTTGGCGCTTGCAGACGACTTGGGGCTAGGTCGTCTTGCGCTCGGCCTGTCGCCGATTAACGAACCCGGTACATGCGTGACGCACACAGAATTAGTAGGAACTGCCAGGGGAAGTGAACCCAGAGCGCCTCCGCGTAACCTCCTTCTCCGCGACGCTCTGCCTCATCCCTCCCCTATTCCTTTTGGATGAACAACAGCCAGATGAACACACAAGTCCAGCTAAAAACTCTTCTACCCCGCTCCGCATCGCGCTCCTCTTATTCACCTTCAGGGGCCCTCCCTCAGCGCTCGCCTCTCTTAGAAGCTCGGTGGCCTCCGACTCATTCTCGCGGATTTCATAGACGGTGCATGCGCGAGTAACACATTTAGTAAGGAAGGAAATGTCCCTTCAACAGCATCAGCCACACGCCGTGGCACTGAATCGTGCAGCGCAGGCACGAGTTTGGCGTTGCTTTTTAGGGTCTCCCATTGCGCCACCATCGCCTTCCATAGTTGATTGGGCGTCACGTTGTGCAGATCCATCCTTCAAAGGCTGCTATTCATTATGGCCCCGATATGTACTAGAGTGTTAAATTCGGCTCCCTGTGGACCGCGAATAGGTAACCGCAAATAGAATCATTAACACCCTAGACTTCTGTCAACGAAAGGACCAGGCAGGATTTCGCAAAGGCTACTCAACAATAGACCATATTCACACTTTCAACCAGGGGATAGAGAAATGTGCGGAATATAACCAACCATTATATATAGCTTTCATTAATTACGAGAAAGCATTTGATTCAGTCGCAAGCGCAGCAGTCATGCAGGTATTACGGAAACACGGTGTAGACGAGCCGTACGTAAAAATACTGAAAGACATCTATAGCGGCTCCACAGCCGCCGTAGTCCTCCATAAAGAAAGCAAGAAAATCCCAATAAAGAAGGGCATCATAAAGGGAGATACGATCTCTCCAATGCTATTCACAGCGTGTTTACCGGAGGTATGTAGAGACCCGGATTGGGAAGAATTGGGGATAAGATTTCATGAAGAATACCTTAGTAACTTGCGATTGGCTCATGACATTGCATAGCTTTGTAACTCAGGGGACCAATTGCAATGCATGCTCACTGACTTTGGCAGGCAAAGCAGAAGGGTGCGTATAAAAATTATACTGCAGAAAACTAAAGTAATGTTTAACAGTCTCGGAAGAGAACGGCAATTTACGATAATTAGCGAGGCACTGGAAGTGGTAAGGGTATACATCTATTTAGGCCAGGTAGTCACTGCGAATCGGGATCATGAGATTGAAATAACCAGAAGAATAAGAACGGGCTGGGGTGTGTTTAGCAGGCTTTCTCAGATCATGAACAGCAGGTTGCCATTATCCCTCAAGATAGAAGTCTATAACAGCTGCGTCTTACCAGAACTAGCCTACGGGGCAGAAACCTGGAGGCTTACGAAAAGGGGTTCTACTTAAATTGAGGGCAACACAACGAGCTATGGAAAGAAAAATGATGGGTGTAACGTTAAGGGGGGGGAGGTGGATAAGAAGAGCGCAGATTAGGTGAGGGAACAAACGCGGGTTAATGGCATCTTAGGTAAAATCAAGAAAAAGAAATGGGCATTGGCAGGGCGTGTAATGAGGAGAGAAGATAAACGATGGTCATTTAGGGTTACGTACTGGGTTCCAAGAGAAGGAAAGCGTATCAGGGGGCGGCAGGAACTTAAGTGGGCGGATGAGATTAAGACGTTTGCAGGGACAACATGGCTACAATTAGCGCATGGCCGGGGTAGTTGGAGAAGTATGGGAGAGGCCTTTGCCCTGCAGTGGGCGTAGCCAGGCTGATGATGATGATTATTATTATGAAGAAGAGAACGCATAACCAGATACGCTACAGTATAAGAGATAGTGGCTACGCTCATAGGTTTTTCTCATTGTACAAACTTTCACCTAGTTTCTGGCCACACGTCTGATAATGCAGGGTTACATCATATTCTGTCTCAGAACGAGCACATACCGAATTTAGGGTACAAGTGTTTGTCCCTCTCGACACTATTGCTACTGCTGCATCGTTCAAAGTCTAGCTAATTTTTCTATCCCTTTTCAAGTTAGCTCACACATGATTGTAGAGTTCTAGCGAGAAATAAATGCTATGTCCAGCAGTACACGCTCATACTGTTCTGTCAACCTCTCCATTGCACCTCGTCAAATATCTCAGGATAAGATAGAGTAACCAGTTCTTCGTCCTCGCGTTCTCTTACCTTGCGCTTGAGCAAGTTCTCCAAAGGAAAGCGTATCCACTCAGCGTCTTCTTCAAGAAAGTGGTCACCGTCGAGCGGACAGGCGCGTACATCGTCGAGCAAGCAGTGCTCGTAGCAGCTGCGGCACAGCACGTGTTTGCACGGGAGAAAGGCAATAATACTGGGAATTACGCAACACGCGTTGCATATTCTGTGTGCCGGAAGAGGCTCGACGAAATGTAAATTTCTCCAGTCCAGTTCCTGAGAAAAACCGCAGAGCGTATACCGTTGGCCTTGAGAAGCCATGGCGTACCGCACAAACGTTGACTGGCAAACGTGCTGCTGTTGGTTCTGCTGAAATTTCTAAGCTTTGTCCGCGCTGTATGGTTGCAGCTGTTTGCATGGCTACTATCACCCTGATAATGCTGCACCCCATTTCCTTATCACAGACGGCGCCGCCCGCTGTTCGCCACGGAACATCGCAGAAATTGTCTACTCGTTTTGCTCGTCGACGCTTTTACCGATACTTATCTGTGGGGGCGGATAAGCGGGGGATGGGCGGTTCACAAAGGTCACAAAGGTTGGGAAAAATATGAAAAACAGTTTACCGAGACGTCAAGGGGCAGTTTGAGACAAAAGCATGAGTTGCTATGCGATGGAGCAACAACTGAACGAAAAAAGAAAGTACGAGGACTCTTTGCACAGTTTATATAAAAGATCGCCAGATAAATTAACAATTATCACAAAAGTATGATGTGGGTGTAAAAAATAAAGGAAAAATACACCTATTTGGTTTTGTTGTTTTATGTTTCTTTCGAATTTAAGTGCTTTTCTTTATGCCCCTTATGGGCCAGTGCTCCTACCGCCAGAGAGACGGCACCTGTGGAGACATACGTAAAGCACTGCGTCCTACTAAGGTGGTCTTGCTCAATATAACGCAATAATTGCGTAGAAAATATCGGTATTTTGTTTTCGATTAGTTTTACTTCTTTTCTGCACTTCAGTTTTCAGCGAGTGCCTTTCTTAGTCCTAAGATGTGACTGAAAGCTAATGTCTACGACAAGAACACTACACGGCGTTAACACTTAGCCTTCATTGCCAGAGCCAGCTCGGCCCGTCACGGTCACAACAAGGGTTTTTTTCATTCAGTGTAGCTAAAAAGGGGGAATATTCCCCCTCTTTCAGTGTCTGTGTTTGCTTAGTAACATAGCACATATTGGGTGATGTTTTGTTGTCACGTGGCGATTGGTTATTGCAATTCATTTCGGTGAGTTTTTATGCATTGTATTTTATATGATATGTTTGCAATCGCCATCGGTTTTTACACGCATCAGCTGTCCTTTGAACGATTCAGATGCATTTTGTTCGCCCATTTTATTCGTTTTTCATGTAAACATATCTTCATCTGGTTGATATGCACATGTATATTAACTGTACTGACACCATGCAATGTATTCTGATGACGGCCGGACCCCGGCCAAAACGTCAATAAACCGCCTCATACGCGCGCATCTACTTGACTGTGAATGTTTACCCGGACCCTTAATTGCTTTTTTCTGGCACACACACACACACATATATATATATATATATATATATATATATATATATATATATATATATATATATATATATATATATATATATATATATATATATATACGTGTGGAAAGACACAGCTGACAGAGGTTATATACCGGCTATTTACACTGGAGCCAGACCTCCAGGCCGACACTCGCTCGCGCCAAGGGCACAGACCCACTTCGTCGTCGTTCTCGCGGCGGCTCGTCCCTTGAGCATCGCTCGATGACATCGTAATACTATCCCCCGGCGGTAAAAGCGCCGTCACGGTGCTGTTAAATGTCCAAGGCGCGTGGAGAGTTGTACGGCTTGAGTCAGGCGACGTGGACAATGTCACTGGTTGTCACAGCGGAGGACGTAGTGGGCGTGGCTAGAACAATTTCATAGGTGACATCGGTCACTTTGCGGAGCACGCGATATGGGCCTGTGTAACACGAAAGCAGTTTTTCACAAAGGGCAACTTTACGCGAAGGTGACCAAAGCAACACGAGGCTGCCGGGCACAAGATGGACAGCACGGTGACGGAGGTCGTAGTGTTGCTTTTGTTTGCCTTGAGAGACTTGTAGACGAGCGCGCGCAAGTTGGCGAGCATGGCCAGCATGGGCAATAACATCACGGGCATAAGCGCTAGTTGAAGCTGTGGTGGACGGCAGCATAGTGTCCAGTGGTAGCGTTCGTTCGCGGCAATACAAGAGGTAAAACGGGGAAAAGCCAGCAGTTTCGAGACGGGAAGAGTTGTACGCAAAGGTAAGGTAAGGTAGAGCCAGGTCCCAGTCGCGGTGGTCGTCGGCATCGTATTTGGATAGCATGTCTGTAAGGGCGCGGTTCAAGCGCTCAGTGAGGCCGTTCGTTTGGGGGTGGTAGGAGGTGGTAAATTTATGCCGTATTGAGCAGGCACGCATGATGTCGTCGATGATTTCGGCCAAAAACGTACGGCCACGGTCTGTTAGCAATTGAAGTTGAGCACCATGCATCAAAATGATATCATGTTAGAGGAAGTCCGCAACATCAGTTGCGCAACTGATCGGAAGAGCACGGGTTACGGCGTAGCGGGTCGCGTACTCCGCGGCGACTGCAACCCACTTGTTTCCTGATGTAGATTCCAAAATGGGCCGAGAAGGTCTAAGCCGACACGATGAAAGGGCTCGGCAGGGAGGTCGAGCGGCTGCAGGTAACCAGCGGCGACCTGGGAAGACTTCTTGCGTCGTTGGCAAAGTTCACAAGCGGCGACGTAACGTCGTACGGAACGGGGAAGGCCCGGCCAGAAAAAACGGCGACGTACATAGTCATACGCCGAAATGTCCTGCCGTTGGTGCGTCGTGGAGCTCTTCTAGAACGGTGGAGCGGAGATGTTTAGGTATTACAAGTAGGAACTCAGAGCCTTCCGGGTGAAGGTTACGACGGTACAGAGTACCGTCGCGGAGGACGAAGAGGCGTACAGTAGCATTGGCCGGAGAGTGTTCAAAACGGTCGATGAGTGCTCTGATGTAGGCGTTATGGCGTTGCTCGTCGGCGAAATGAAGCAGCTGTGATACAGAGAATATGCAAGAAGCCATGGCAATATTGGAGGAGTCAGAGTCGTCAACAGGGTAACGCGACAAGCTGTGAGCGTCTTGGTGCAGGCGGCCAGACTTGTACACCACGGAATATGAAAAGTCTTGTAGCCTAAAAGCGCATCGATCAAGCCGGCCTGTAGGATCCTTTAGCGATGAGAGCCAGCAGAGAGCACGATGGTCAGTGACTACGGAAAAAGGGCAACCGTAAAGGTAAGGACGGAACTTCGCAACCGCCCAGACAACAGCAAGGCATTCTCGTTCCGTAATGGAATAGTTGCGATCCGATGGTGCTAGGAGGCGGCTCGCATATACAATAACGCGATCCTGGCCACGCTGACGCTGGGCTACGCCATGACCGCTGGCATCTATACGCAATTCTGTAGGGACATCAGGGTCGAAGTGGGCGAGAATGGGTGGTGAGGTTAGGAGAGTGACGAGACGAGAGAAGGCGGCGGCTTCTCCAATGCCCCACGAGAATCGTACGCCTTTTTTCAAGAGATTAGTTAGGGGTCTAGCAATTGTCGCAAAATCTGGAACAAAACGGCGAAAGTACGAGCATAGCCCTACAAAACTTCGAACCTCTGCGGCTGTCTTCGGAACCGGAAACTCTCTGACATCGCGAGTTTTGTGGGGATCAGGCTGTACATCGGAAGCGTCAACAAGATGCCCTAGCAGAGTAATTTGTCGGTGGCCAAAACGACATTTCGATGAGTTAAATTGCAGCTTCGCCTTTCGATATACATCAAGTATAGTTGTGAGGCGTTCAAGGTGAGTGTCGAAGGTTGGCGAGAAGAAGATGACGTCGGCGAGGTAGCAGAGGCATGTGGACGATTTGCAACCTTGGAGCAAGGACTCCATCATACGCTCAAAGGTGGCAGGGGCGTTACATAATCCAAACGGCATTACTTTAAATCGGTATAGGCCATCAGGTGTGATGGAAACGGTTTTTTCTCTGTCCATATTGTCAACAGCAATCTGCCAGTATGCCGAACGATCCAGCTATTTCCCATCAATAGACGGGAAATAGCTGGAACCGTGCAGGCAGTCAAGGGCGTCGTCTATACGTGAGAGCGGGTAGACGTCTTTCTTAGTAATGTTGTTCAGATGACGGTAGTCTACACAGAAGCGCCACGTGCCATCCTTCTTAACCAACATCACAGGTGACGCCCAGGGGCTCGAAGAAGGCACAATGGTGTTTTTATCTAGCATTTTGTTGACTTCGTTTTGAATTGCTTGGTGTTCCGACGCAGAAACTCGATACGGTCGCCGGTAAATAGGCGTAGCATCGCCAGTAAGAATCTAAAGCTTGACCGTGAGCGTGTGGCCTAAAGGGCGATCATCGAAGTCGAAAATATCTCGGTAGGACGATAATACTTGGCAAAGCTCTTCAGCCTGCGCAGAGGACAGGTCCGTCGCAACCATTTTCTTTATGTTGGGATCGGCACCCGAGGCTGGCGCGTGGGGCATGCTAAGCTCGCGAGAACCATCGGTCGATAACGCTGCCACGTATTGGTCGCCGAGACAATCAACGGTGGCAAGGCAAATACCTTGCGGTAGAAGTTCTTTTGCCAATCCAAAGTTACAGACAGGCATGCGAGTGCGGTTCCCAGTAATTTTAAGTATAGTGTGAGGCACTGTAACGTCATACCTTATTGGAATGTCGGGCAGAGCAGTGACGAGGTACTCGCCATCAGGAACTGGTGGGAAAGACAATATTTCAATGTAGACTATTGACTTTGGCTGCAGGCGAAGAAAGCCGGTGGCACGTAAGCGGCAGTGGGGTGCGTCAGAAGGTTCTGCGAGCATCGGCAACTCAAGGCGAAGGGAAGAGCAGTGAATAAGAGCAGAATGTGCGGAGAGGAAATATAGGCCGAGATTGAGGTCGCGGGGGGCAATGAACAATTACGGTGAAGAGTAGAGGGGTGTGGCGGCCGGCGATGCTGACACGTGCCGTACACATGCCGATGATAGGCGCAGTACCGCCATCCGCAACGCGGACGACGCGTGCCGACGCTGGGGTGAGGAGTTTGTTCAGTTGTCGTCGGAAGGCAGCACTCATAATAGAAAGATGTACTCCTATATCGATGAGTGCCATGACAGGATAGCCGTCAACGTCAGCGTCAAGAAGGTTTCGGTTCGTGGGTAACGTGAGCAAAGGATTTGAGGGCAGGGTCGACAATGCAGCTTCACCTCCAGAAGCTGCAGTGCCTAGTTTTCCGGCTGTGTCCGGGAGGCGATAGGCGGCGAAGAGAAGCGGCGGGGTTGGGGCAAACGAGACTGATGGCGTCGAGGTGAGGGCGAGCGGCTGTAGCGAAGGTTCGAAGCAGGAGCATCAGCTGCAGTGGATTCATGGCGAGTGGTATAGGGAACGGAAGGTCCAAAGGTGCGGGAATAAGCGGCGGTGTATGTCCGAGGAGGTGGCGGCCATCGGTTGCGGCAGTGACGAGCGACATGGCCAACGCGACAGCAGTGGAAGCAGATCGGCAGGTCATCAGGGGTACGCCAATCGGACGGGTTGCGGCGAGATGTGGCGGAAAAGGACTGCCGAGGACGAGGAGGGCCGCTAAAGAACTGGGGAACGCTGGGTTGAGACGTGGAACACACGGAGTTCAGACCCATGTTCTCGAATTCCTGCCTGACGACAGCCTGAATCATAGCAATGGCGGTTGCTGGCGGATCGGGAGCCGTCGTGGAGAAAGCTGGCGAACAGGTGGCCTCGAGGTCGCGGCGAGCAATACGGGTGACATCGTCACAGGTGGTGGTCTGACGTGGTCGACCCTCACATGTCGACCTAGCAGCAGTGTTGGGTAGCCGCGTGATGTGGTGTGTGATACGGCGGCTCTTAGCTTGTTCAAGGCGACGGCATTCTTTGATGATGGCGTCGATGGTGGACACGTTGCCGAAAACAAGCAAATTGAAGGCGTCGTTGGCTATACCTTTTAGAACAAGTGACACTTTATCTGCTTCCGACATAGCATCGTCAGCTTTGCGGCATCGAGCCAAGGCGTCGAGGATGTAGGAAACATACGGCTCCGTAGATGACTGAAAAAGAGAAGCAAGAGCCTTTCTCGCGGCAGCCTTGTGCCCAATGGGGTCGCCGAACAGTACCCGTAGCTTCTCTTTGAAACTGTCCCAGCTGGTTATATCGTCGTCATGCGTTTGGTGCCACACTCGTGGGGTGCCGCCGAGATAAAATGACATCGGCGAGCATAATCGTTGGGTGTCACCTGTTATTAGCACTGGCGTGTCCATAGAGCTTGATCCAGTCGTCAACATCCTGTCCCTCCAGGCCAGAGAACACACCTGGGTCGCGATGTGGGGCGACCGTGACGATTGGAGATGTGGGACAAGCCGAAGCCGTTGCAGAGGTGGGCGCGTCACCGGGAGGCATCGTGACGAGCTCGATGTGCCGACCACTTCGGAGTTCGGTAGTGAGGACGGGGATCGCTGACCTCCACCAGAATGTGGCGACACTGGAGCCAGGCAGCCAGGCCGACACTCGCTCGCATCACGCGCACCGACCTACGTCATCGTCGTTCTCGCGACGACCCGTGTCTTGAGCATCGCTCGATGATATCATAATATTATATATATATATATATATATATATATATATATATATATATATATATATATATATATATATACATACGGAAATTTTCGGTCACTGGCAACACTGCCTAGACCGAACTTTCGGCGACACGAGGCATTTAACACTATAGCGTTAAAAACTACACGCCAGCGATCCTGGCCAATGTTTACGACCTCTCAGGCGCCCCGTTTTATTGAGCGCACCGTCATCGCTGGCGTGCCGTCACATCATTGAAGCCACATGGGCGACGCATGTTTTTAGGGTCTGAAGCGCTACGCGACTGACAGGCGGAGCGTCTGACTGCAAAAACGACGAAGCCGAGTAGGTGCAGCGTTAAGGTCTGCTCACTTGCCCCTGCAGATGCGCGAGGTAAGAATCCTGCCTTTAGCAGTAGGTATGAGCGATGCTCCACGGCTGCTCGGTGAAGAAGCACGCGATTTCATTTCCATCGAGCGCTTCGGGGCTCTGTACACAAACGAGTGTGCAGCGTTTTCCATGTAGTAGTCGGAACTGAATGGACAGGGAAGTTTAAGCTACGAACAGCGGCGCTATTCTTTAGGTCTCATTTCATGCGTCACAGGAGCGCGGCGTCCGAAGCGCAGCTCGAGGCGCTCCTTATCACACCAGCGTTCTAGCATTCGAAGACGCCTGGTAGCTGCCGGAGCCTTGCTCCGTTCCTTCGCCTTCTGCTCTAATTTAGCGTGCCAACCCCACGTGCTGCTGAATACCGATCAAGGAGCTTCAGCGAAACACTAAAGCTTGTTGTCGTGTTCAATGCTTCGCCTTTGTAGAGAAACTGCTATTTTTCGCGGCGA
Organism: Dermacentor variabilis; assembly: GCF_050947875.1. NCBI lineage: Eukaryota > Metazoa > Arthropoda > Arachnida > Ixodida > Ixodidae > Dermacentor > Dermacentor variabilis. The sequence goes on along the minus strand of NC_134578.1, from coordinate 110,422,945 downwards.
AGGCGTTAATATCGCCAGAAATGCTCGAAAACCCCCGTTTCTGCCAGATTTAATGGTTTGCAGAAAACACTACATCACTGAAGAACTATATGTGTTAAGGAAAAGTTGGGATACGGGCAATATTAAGGCGATTTCGTGGAGTGTGCGCTAATTAGGCGTCAAACAAAAACTGCTGAACCCTAGTTCTTTTCCTGTTTAGAGGCATAGAATGAAACGCTTATAACGCCGTACCGCTCATTCCCTGGGAGGAATAAAAATTGGCAATGGCTTAGCTCTGCTATGCCAGGATAGAAGTAGCGAAAGCTAAGGCATAGCATGGTTAGCCTTGATTCATCTTGATTGCAAGTCCAGGTCAGTCAGGTTGTCTAGCTATGTTGCGGCGTCTAGCCAGTCGTTCGGTGCGCTGTCCGTCTGTTTCCCGGGCGATTCGTTTCCTCTTCATCTCGTCCGGAGGTCGATTACAGGCCTCCTCCTACTTATCAGAATTGTCGCCGTCCATACTGCCGCCTCAACTGTGGTTGCGGCACCCGCGAGGTCTCCTTCTCAGTCCTCCGACATGTTATCCGGCATGCGACGCAGCTGGCGAAGCGAGCGAAGGCGAGCGCAACGACGAGGAACGCGGTGTGACGTCATACCGAACGGCGGCGGACGGAAGGCGTGGCGCTGCGCAACGGCGGAACACCTGTGGTTCGGTGCTACTAGTGGCGCATGCGCAGTAGTGACTAGGGAACGAGAGAGAGAGAGAGAAATATCCGCGGCGAGGCGCGCGTTGTGACGTCATGTGCATCCTCGGAGCACCGCCACGGCGAAATCGCAAGTTCGCAGCCAGTACAGCTTTCCCTTTAAAAACACCAGAGATTTCATACTTGAGGCTTACGGGGGACGCTATCGGTGACGTGAGCCGAACGTTTGAAGTGTGTAGGTCGTTCATGTGCTTTCCTAGAATTACTGAATACGCGTCGTCATCCAATTTTTATTCGTTCTACGATGCGTGAAGCTGGTTTTCCTGATCCCCTTGCATAACTACGCAGGCCCCATTGTTTATAATTCGTTGTAGTAAAAAGCATCTTTTGGGTACCGAAGGATAACTTTATTCTGTGTAACTTAATCAGTGCCTTTCAGGAAGTTACGCATCCATGCGTTCCACAATGTCATATTGCCTTTTTCCGCAATGTTTCTCACATACATAAATGTTCTGGACAAGACACTCCTTTCAAATCGCGTGAAAAAAGAACGTTTGTGTTGGTGGTTTTATTAGAAACGCTGGAAAAAATTACTGAACCTTCATTCTTTGCTGTCTTTCCATGCAGCTAAGAGATTCGCAGCAGGTTTCTCTGCTGTGCTTAGTGATTTCAAAAAGCAGCTTGCGTATATAAGTAAAAATAAAACTCAGTGCCCTTCCACTCTGTACAGAAGGATGACCAGCGAAGCTGTGCATGTAGAATTAAGAGCGAACTGCACCTCAGCCGCGGGTCGTCCCGGCATTGAACTATCTGCGGGATTGGCCCACGTACGGCGAGTGCTTCGCGCCTGCTTCACATCCGCCGCGGGTCGGCACGGCATCTTTGGGATCGGCACACGTATGGGAGTGCTTATCGCTTGCTTCACCTCCGCCGCGGGTAGGGCCGGTTTTGCACTATATTCGGTATCGGCCCACGTATGGGGAGCGCTTAACGCCTGGTTCACCTCCGCTGCGGGTCCGCCCGGCATTATTGGGGGCGTGGAGCGACAAACTGCGCGTCTGCGTGCATGTCCGCGCACAATGTTTCGCTTTCGCTGTGAGCGCGTTTTCGCACCGTGCCGTGAGCTTTGGGCCGCAGCATATGAGCATTTGATTGTTGTGTTCATAGGAGGTTGTGGCCAAGTACTGCACCAGGGTGGCCAATTCTGCTCTGGTGAGGGAGTGCGTTACCGGTTCTGGTCACCGGGATCAGGCCACACTCCAGGCCTGTTTGTGCAATTTTATCAACACGCGGATTTTTTTTTTTAAATCCGGTGGAAAATTGCCGGCACCGGGATTCGAACCACGGACCTCTTGCACGCGAGGCGGGTGTTCTACCTCTACGCCACCGCTGCACTCCGATGCAAAGGGGGAAGGCAGCTGGGGAGGATCAGGTAACAGCAGATTTGTTGAAGGATGGTGGTCAGATTGTTCTAGAGAAACTGGCCACCCTGTATACGCAATGCCTCATAACCTCGAGCGTACCGGAATCTTGGAAGAACGCTAACATAATCCTAATCCATAAGAAAGGGGACGCCAAAGACTTGAAAAATTATAGACCGATCAGCTTACTGTCCATTGCCTACAAAGTATTTACTAAGGTAATTGCAAATAGAATCAGGAACACCTTAGACTTCTGTCAACCAAAGGACCAGGCAGGATTCCGTAAAGGCTACTCAACAATAGCCCATATTCACACTATCAATCAAGTGATAGAGAAATGTGCAGAATATAACCAACCCTTATATATAGCTTTCATTGATTACGAGAAAGCGTTTGATTCAGTCGAAACCTCAGCAGTCATGGAGGCATTACGGAATCAGGGTGTAGATGAGCCATATGTAAAAATACTGGAAGATATCTATAGCGGCTCCACAGCCACCGTAGTCCTCCATAAAGCAAGCAACAAAATCCCAATAAAGAAAGGCGTCAGGCAGGGAGATACGATATCTCCAATGCTATTCACAGCGTGTTTACAGGAGGTATTCAGAGACCTGGATTGGGAAGAATTGGGGATAAAAGTTAATGGAGAATACCTTAGTAACTTGCGATTCGCTGATGATATTGCCTTGCTTAGTAACTCAGGGGACCAATTGCAATACATGCTCACTGACCTGGAGAGGCAAAGCAGAAGAGTGGGTCTAAAAATTAATCTGCAGAAAACTAAAGTAATGCTTAACAGTCTCGGGAGAGAACAGCAATTTACAATAGGCAGCGAGGCACTGGAAGTCGTAAGGGAATACATCTACTTAGGGCAGGTAGTGACGGCGGATCCGGATCATGAGACGGAAATAATCCGAAGAGTAAGAATAGGCTGGGGTGCGTTTGGCAGGCATTCCCAAATCATGAACAGCAGGTTGCCATTATCCCTCAAGAGAAAAGTATATAATAGCTGTGTCTTACCAGTACTCACCTACGGGGCAGAAACCTGGAGGCTTACTAAAAGGGTTCTACTCAAATTGAGGACGACACAACGAGCTATGGAAAGAAGAATGATAGGTGTAACGTTAAGGGATAAGAAAAGAGCAGATTGGGTGAGGGAACAAACGCGAGTTAAGGACATCTTAGTTGAAATCAAGAAAAAGAAATGGGCATGGGCAGGACATGTAATGAGGAGGGAAGATAACCGATGGTCATTAAGGGTTACGGACTGGATCCCAAGGGAAGGGAAGCGTAGCAGGGGGCGGCAGAAAGTTAGGTGGGCGGATGAGATTAAGAAGTTTGCAGGGACGACATGGCCACAATTAGTACATGACCGGGGTTGTTGGAGAAGTATGGGAGAGGCCTTTGCCCTGCAGTGGGCGTAACCAGGCTGATGATGATGATGATGATATGAGCATTTGACAGCACACCAGCAACCATTGTTGCGTGGACGCTATCAGAACTGTACGAAAATAATTTTGTTATAGAGACTTCGACGCCTACGGTGACTGCGATGTGCCGCCACGACGATTCAATGTTCTTTTTGTCTTATAAATTCTTGGACAGTTCAATATTATTTCTCAAGTTGCGTCGCACTGTATCTTTATCGGTCTTCTGAGCGTGCGATTTCCCTCGGCTTCTTTTTCATAATCCATTGCATTAATTCATAACACAAACATGACCATATGCCATGCCTTTTTTTCTCCCTTCCCATTCCAGTGAACTTGCCAGAATCTAGTATCAACAATTTCATAGACCTAATAAAGCGTCATGACATTAGCCGGGCACCGGGCGGCGTGGGCGAGCGTCTCAGTGCGCGTTTTCTGCCTACTCACCGAACAGCGCGCAGTCCCGCGCCGTAGCAGAAATCTCCCTCGCGTCTTTGTTTGCTGCATACCCGAGTTGTAGCCGATGGCTGTTTGCCGGTTCTAACTTTCGCCAGCCACGGCGGCCGCATTTCGATGGGGGCGAAATGCGAAAACACTCGTGTGCTTAGATTTAGGTGCACGTTAAAGAACCCCAGGTGGTCAAAATTTCAGGAGTCCTCCACTACGGCGTGCCTCATAATCAGAAAGTGGTTTTGGCACGTAAAACCCCAAATATTATTAATTAAACTTTCGCCAGCCAAGCTTCACGCAGCTCCTTGCCCTGCAGCTACCTGTGAATAAAGCTGACACCGAGCTCCGTTGCGTACGTCCGGCACTGCGGCACCGAGCAGTAGCCTACCATGCAGCACGCCTCCAAAGGCAGCCAATACCTGTTACAGTACTTTCAAATGTTGTCAAGCAGACACCCAATGCGGTAAAGCTTCACCACTTAATCAGAACCGCGGCGCAGGTAGGACTTTAAACTTTCGTTTTTAGCTCGCTTCGGCGCTTCCGAAGCAGCCGACGCGGCCGCTGTGTCCACGTGATCCCTCATGCCACGTCACGCCGACGGTGGCGCCAGCTTTTCCAGTGGTGGAGCTCGCCCCCAATACTCTATTCGTGATCGGCACACATATGGTGAGTGCTTAACGCTTGCTTCACATCCGCCACGGGTTGGTCCGGCACTGCACTATCTTCAGTATCGGCCCAAGCATGGGGAGTGCTTAACGCCTGGTTCACCTCCGCTGCGGGTCCGCCCGGCATTACACTGTCTTCGGGATCGGTTCACGTATGGGGAGTGCTTAGCGCCTGCTTCACCTCTGCCGCGGGTCGGCCCGCCATTGTACTATCTTCGGGGTCGGCCCACGTATGTGAAGTGCTTAACACCTGCTTCACTTCCACCGCGGATCGGCCCGGCATTGTACTATCTTCGGTATCGGCCCACGCATGGGAACTGCTTAAAGCCTGCTTCACCACCCAGATGGCCGAAATTTCCGGAGTCCTCCACTACGGAGTGCCACATCAGAAAGCGCTTTGGGCACGTAAAACCCCATAATTTAAAGATAGTCTTTCTAGACGATTGCTTTTACATAAACAAACATTATAAATAAACTTTATGAAATCTTTCCCGCTGTGCCAATGTCACTGTTTACAATCGTTACATTACAATTACAATTCTTAATGGCACAGCGCGGGTATCTCTTACAATGCCAGGGGGCGCTCACAGTGGAACAAGGCAGGTCCATTTGCCGAGCGGATGATTTCTGCACCAGTGGCCACCTTCAAGCTCTTAATTTAAGAGAGAGCAGGAGCAATGTGAACATGCCCACAATAGAGGCGATTACAAGGCTGCTGGAAGAAATGTAGGGAAATGAAAATAGCGGAGGAGTACAAAAAACTAGGTTAGATTAGGGCTTTAGAAACGTTGTTGATCAGAATTCTTTATGTTCTTTTCCTTTCCTTCTCTTTAATAACAGTAGGACACTAGGCAATATAACAAAAAGACCTTGGTGGTGCAAGCTGCCACCCCATTCCAAAGGCGATGCACGTAGCATGCATGCATGCATGCAACCATCCATCCATCCTCCCATCCATCCGTCCGTCCGTCCGTCCGGCCATCCGAAAAAAAACGAAGAGGCTGTGTTGCGTGCTAGGCCAGAGTGATCGGCTCCACAGCTTCCGTGTCGGTTGTCCTTCCTTTCACGCTCCACAGTGGCGGCCATGCACAGTGGCGGCCATGCATTAGAGGACGACTAAATGTAGCAAAATGCTGCACATCAAGCCCTCACCGCATCAAGCCCTTGGCTTCCCGATATCCCTGAGGTTCTGTTTCAGCCGCCATACTTTTGGACGCATAATCCTCAGGTGTGGTCTCTACAAGCCGAAGGGCAATACCAACTGCATCAGGTCACTTCGCAGACAGCGCAGTACGACAAAGTGATTTCGTCACTATCACCGAAAAAAGTCAGCGACTTTACCGACGTCCTCGTCCAGCCTTTGCATAAAAATCCGCATGAGTGCCTCAAGAAAAAGATCCTCCCGCGTACCGTTCCTTGGGAACGCCCACGTCTTGAAAACTCCTGAGCAGCGAAGAACCTGGCGACAGACGGCCCTCCCAAGTTCTGCACCGGATGACAGCTCTTAGGTGAACGTGATGCCAACACCCATAGCGCTATCCTCGAGTACGTCTTCCTGCAGCGCTTTCCCCAGTCCGTTTGCCTCGTCCTGCCGCCGCTGATAACACGAAGCTAGGCCGCCTGGCTGAGCTCACTGATATCATCCACGAGGCTGCCGCTCCTTCGATTACTGTCGTCGCGCCTTCGCCTGAGCCGTCAGCGGTCGCCCAGCTCGATGCGCACATTGACGACCTCACGGCTGACATTGCTTCATTTCACGAGCACAGAAGACGCCAGGGCTCTTGAAGCCCGCTTGCTGCATCGTCTTCTCGCGACACGCGGGCAAGTGCCCCTCCGTTCCAGCTCACCTGATGGTATCACCTGCGTTTTGCACAAAGTGCTTGGAATTGCACGTCACCGTGTACTTACTTGGGAAACGACAGAAGGGATTACTGACAGCCGCACGTGACCCCTTTCCTCGAGCTGGCCGCCTGCTCACAATTAAAGACAAGATTGCGGGCATACGTTTCTTCATGCAAACAGGCGTCCAGGTTAGTGTAGTGCCCCCATACCGCAATGATCGCTATTCGAAGCCTTGTAGGCAGCTTCTCCGCATTGCTAGCGCCTCTGCCTTGGCGACATGCGAGTTTCGTTCTATTACCATTGACCTAGAATTAAGCAGCACGTTCTGCTTGATTTTCGTCATCGCTGACGTCGTCTATCCCATTATCTGTTCTGATTTCCTGTCCTTTTAAATCCTTGACTTCAGCATGCGGCACCAACGGCTCATCGAACGCACTACTCGTCTGTCAATGGTTGTACATTTATTGAGAGTTGACTGCCCCAGTGGCATTCACATCCTTGTGTCGTCAAGTCCTTACCAGGGAATCGTGGACGTGTTTCGCGAGGTCACAAAACTTTGCAATCTGAACAAGCCTCCTAATCACATGTTACTCACCAGATCATCACACGTAGTCGACCAGCTTCTTTCCATCTTCGCCGTTTATTCGGCGAGCGTCTCGCGGTCGCTAAACGGGAATTTGTGTACACGTTGAAACACGGCATTAATCGTCCTTAATCCAATGCTCAGGGGTCGTCTCTGCATCTGGTACCAAAGGAGGATCGGAATGACTAGCGTCTGTGCGTAGACTATCGTGCTCTCAATGCTCAAATTATTCGTGACAGCTACCCACTTTTCCACATTTAAGATTTCACATCTAATCTGATTGCGTGTAAGGTCTTCGTCAAAGTCGATCTGGTCGAAGCATGCCACGTGATACCAGTTGAGCCCAATGACGTTGCAAAAACTGCCATCACGACGCCCTTCAGTGTACACGAGTTTGTGCGCACGGCTTTTTGATTGCGCAACCCGCGAAAAACGTATAAGCACTTTATTACCGAGGTGACACCAGGTTGGCTTGCAGTCTTCGCGTACATACCGTGAAATCCTGAGAGATAGCCCGCCTAAAAGCGAGAGAAAATCGAGTGAAAATATGAGGTGGGCTAACTTCCTGTGTACCTTTAGAAACTAGCACACGTTGTTTTCTAAAACTAGAAAATCTTGCAAAGAACAGGGGTGGGTTATCATTTGGGGGTGGGGCACCTCTCGAGATTTTACGGTAAATTACATACTTTACGGTAATTATATGCCGGACAGGCCGCCATTGGAATCTGAAACTTGCAACGTTTAACGTTAGAACGTAATCTAGTGAAGCGAGTCTAGCAGTGTTATTGGAGGAATTAGAGGGTAGTAAATGGCATATAATAGGGCTCAGTGAGATTAGGAGAACAAAAGAAGTATATACAGCGCTAAAAAGCGGCACGTCTTGTGCTACTGGGGCTTAGTGGAGAGACGAGAACTAGGAGTCGGATTCCTGATTAATAAGGATATCGCTGGTAACATACAGGAATTCTATAGCATTAACGAGAGGGTGGCCAGTCCTGTTTTGAACCTAATAAGAGGTACAAATTGAAGGTCGTACAGGTCTACACACCTACATCCAGTCATGATGACCAGGAAGTCGAAAACATTTATGAAGACGTGGAATTGGTTAAAGTCAAAACAAAATATATTACACTGATGGGCAACTTCAATGCCAGGGTAGGCAAGAAGCAGGCTGGAGACAAGTCAGTGAAGGAATATGGCATAGGCTTTAGGAATAGCAGGGGAGAGTTATTAGTACAGTTTGCAGAACAGAATAATATGCGGATAATGAATACCTTCTTCCGCAAGCGGGTTAGCCGAAAGTGCACGTGGAGGAGCCTGAATGGCGAGACTAGAAATGAAATAGACTTCATACTCTGCGCTAACCCTGGCATCATACAAGATGTGGACGTGCTCGGTAAGGTGCGCTGCAGTGACCATAGGATGGTAGGAACTCGAATTAGCCTAGTCATGAGGAGGGAACGGACGAAACTGGTACATAAGAAGCCAATCAACGAGTTAGCGGTAAGTTGGAAACTAGAGGAATTCCGGATCAAGCTACAGAACAGGTATTCGGCTATAACTCAGGAAGAGGACCTTAGTGTTGAAGCAATGAACGACAATCTTATGGGCATCATTAAGGAGTGTGCAATAGAAGTCGGTGCTAACTAAGTTATACAGGATACCAGTAAACTATCGCAGGAGACGAAAGTTTTGATCAAGTAAAGCCAATGTATGAAAGCCTCTAACCCTACAGCTAGAATAGAAATGGCAGAACTTTCTATGTTAATCAACAAGCGTAAGACAGCAGACATAAGGAACTATAATATGGATAGAATTGAACATGCTGTAAGGAACGGAGGAAGCCTAAAAACACTGAAGAAGAAACTAGGAATAGGAAAGAATCAGATGTGTGCGTTAAGAGACAAAGCCGGCAATATCATTAGAAATATGGATGAGATAGTTGAAGTGGCTTAGGAGCTCCATAGAAATTAATACAGTACCAGTAGCACCCACGACGATAATGTGAGAGAGAATACTGCAGAGGAAATTGAAATTCCACAAGTAACACCGGAAGAAGTAAAGAACGCCTTGGGAGCTATGCAAAGAGGGAAGGCAGCTGGGGAGGATCAGGTAACAGCAGATTTGTTGAAGGATGGTGGGCACATTGTTCTAGAAAGGCTAGCCCCCCTATATACACAATGCCTTATGACCTGGAGCTTATCGGAGTCTTGGAAGAACGCTAACATAATCGTAATCCATAAGAAAGGGGACGCCAAAGACTTGAAAAATTATAGTCCGATCAGCTTACTGTCCGTTGCCTACAAAGTATTCACTAAGGTAATCGCAAATAGAATCAGGAACACCTTAGACTTCTGTCAACAAAAGGACCAGGCAGGATTCTGTAAAGGCTGCTCAACAATAGACCATATTCACACTATCAATCAGGTGATGGAGAAATGTGTGGAATATAACCAACCCTTATATATAGCATTCATTGATTACGAAAAAGCGTTTGATTCAGTCGAAACCTCAGCAGTCATGGATGCATTACGGAATGAGGATGTAAACGAGCCATATGTAAAAATACTGAAAGATATTTAGAGGGGCTCCACAGCCACAGTAGTCCTCCACAAAGAAAGCAACAAAATTCCAACAAAGAAAGGCGTCAGGCAGGGAGATACGAACTCTCCAATGCTCTTCACAGCATGTTTACAGGAGGTATTCAGAAACCTGGAGGGGGAAGAATTGGGGATAAAAGTTAACGGAGAATAACTTAATAACTTGCGATTCGCTGTGTCGCAACGCAATACCCCGAAACAGCAGAAGAGGTAGCGATTGCGCTTGCGCTTACCGACCCCCTCTGCGAGGTGGTGTTTAGCGACTCACAATCCGCAGTTCGCAACTACGCGCGGCGGCGCATTTCCTCCAAAGCTCTCCAGATTCTAAGGAAAGCTGGTCGACAGCACTTCGATAACACCGCCATCATATGGTTTCCAGCGCACGTCGCCACCCCCACCGATGAGGGCCTCATTAACTTGAACGAGGTAGCACACCGCTCTGCGCGAGAACTGACCCGCCGCGCAGAATCGGGGACCGCCTCTTCGAGTTCGGAACTGCTGGCTCAAAGCACGCGAGAACGCCTGGTCAGGTACAATGACATCACCAAGCACTACCAGCTAGGCAGGCGGTTGCTGCCCCCACCTCACCCCATGCTGAAACGTCGCCAGGCAGTCATCTGGCGACAATTGCAAACACAAACATTCCCCAGTCCGGTGCGATTGCAGCACATTTTCCCCGCGCAATACCCGAATGCTCTTTGCAAATTATGTCAGGACACTAGAGCGACGCTGTCACACATGTTGTGGGAGTGTCGGGTTACATCAGCTACAATGGCAGTAGCTCCGGAGGCTCTTGCGTCGAAGTGGGCCGCCGCTCTGCGCAGCTCCAACCTCAAGACACAAGAGTGGGCTGTCCAGCAAGCCCGAGAGGCGGCGACGAGGCAAGGCCTCGAAGTCCCCTCATGGGAGACCTGAGCCCGGGTCATCAAATTTGCCGGATTCAGAATAAAGTTGTTTCCATTCATCCATTGCTTAGAAACTCACGAGACCAATTGCAGTGCATGCTCACGGACCTGTAGAGGCAGCGCAGAAGGGTGGGTCTAAAATTAATCTGCAGACAACTAAAATAATGTTTAACAGTCTCGGAAGAGAACAGCAGTTTACGATAGGTAGCGAGGCAGTGGAAGTGGCAAGGAAATACATCTACTTAGGGCAGGTAGTGACCACGGATCCGGATCATGAGACTGAAATTATCAGAAGAATAAAAATGGGCTAGGGCGCGTTTGGCAGGCATTCTCAAATCATGAACAGCAGGTTGCCACTATCCCTCAAGAGAAAAGTATATAACAGCTGTGTCCTACCAGTACTCACGTATGGGGCACAAACCTGGAGGCTTACGAAAAGGGTTCTGCTTAATTTGAGGATGACGCAACGAGCTATGGAAAGAAGAATGATGGGTGTAACTTTAAGGGATAAGAAAAGAGCGCAATGGGTGTGGGAACAAACGCGGGTAAATTGCATCTTAGTTGAAATCAAGAAAAAGAAATGGGGGGCGGCATGGGCAGGACAAGTAATGAGGAGGGAAGATAACCGATGGTCATTAAGGGTTACGGACTGGATTCCAAGAAAAGGGAAGCGTAGCACGGGGCAATAGAAAGTTAGGTGGGCGGATAACATTAAGAAGTTTGCAGGGACAACAAGGCCACAATTAGTACATGACCGGGGTAATTGTAGAAGTATGGGAGAGGCCTTTGCCCTGCAGTGGGCGTAAACAGGCTGATGATGATGATGACATACTAATCGCTAGCGCCACCCCGGCAGACATCGCGCAAGTGACTTGAGCGAACTTTTACAGCGCCCTTAGTCGTGAACACTCAAAAATGCGTTTTTGGAACCTCAGAGTTTCCTGGGACATCGCATTTCGGCACTCGGCATCGTGCCGCTGCCATCCCACATCGAGGCTGTCAGCAATTTCTCGATGCCCAATACTCTTAGCCAGCTTCGTGAGCTGTTGGGCGTCGTCAATATTTCACGCTGCTTTTTTGCACACAGCGCAGCGTTACTGCAGCCACTCATCGACCTCTCGAAAGCGCCACGGAGACTGCCAAGCAAGCCGTGTCTGATGCAACTCTGCTTCTAAATGCCCGTTTTTTACGCACCGATTAGGGTTATGGTAGATGCAGCCATTGTGATCACTGGAGCGGTGTTGCAAAAATATGCGGGCTCCGAGTGGTGCCCCTTGGGTTATTTTTCTGGGTAGCTGCTATTCGCCGAGACACGCTACAGTGTCGTAGGTCGTGAGCTCTTGGCCATATATGCCATCAGCCAACAGTTTCGCCACTTACTGTAAGGACGCGAATTCCACGTGATGACTGATTATAATCCTCTGACCTATGTGATAAGCACGGACGCATCAAAGTACGTCGCTCGGGAGAGACGGCATCCTGCATACATGTCCGAGTTCACCACGGACAAACGGGAAGTCAAGGGAGCCGATAACGCAGCAGGGGAAGCCCTCTGTCGTGATGCGGTTACTAGCTCCACTTCTACTGCTGTCGACTGGCACGCGCTTTCCAAGGTAGGGCGCACCGTCCCTTAGCAAGAATTGCGGTAACGCCCCTGCTCCCTTCACCTCGAGCTTGTTCTCCATGCTTCCGCGCCACGCTGTTGGTGCTGCGATGTGTGTGGGCCTCTTTGGTGCCCTTCCGTCTCTGCAACGTTCCGGCGGGCCGCATTTCACTGTCCAAACGACATTGATAATCCTGTCAGAAAGGTTAGGGTGAGTGATGTGCAGGATGAGCGCATTCGAAGTATGTAGTGCGCTGAAAAGGCTAAAGGGGCAGTAGATGTATTCGCAGTCCTTGGAAAATAACCAAGATAACTGTGGTTAAAAAACCAGGCAGACATTTTGGAACACATATTCAATATGTATCTAGCTTCGCGTACTATACAGAGACGTTCCTCAAATAAAAAGTAATAGAAGAACGCAACAAACTGCACCGCAAATGCATGGGAAACTACTTATTCAAAATTCAAAACTTTCTCAAAATTTATTTAAAACATTCAAAATTGCTGAGCTTAGAGCAACATTGAACGCCTAAAGAGGCCCTGCACCGGGAACAGATAGGATCATGTACGACATGATCAAGAAGATGCACACGGACACACAAGCTAAATTTCGCACGCTTCCTAACAACATTTGGGGATGATGATGATGATTTGGGATTTTTATGGCGCAGCAGCCGTGCAGACTATAATGCGCCAAGAACATGTTTTTCGTATTAGCTTATTTGTTTAAATGCTGTAAATTAGTGTAAATGGCCAAGTAAAAATATAAAACATGAAAGTGCTACAGTTCTTGTAGGATTCCTGTGGCTTTTAAAAAGTTAAAAGTATCTTCATATGGGACCAGTGGTTCATCGCTCAATAAGAACATAGGACGGATAGGGATTCTTTTTTCGTAAAAAATCTTAAAATATCTTTCCCTCCATTTTTCTAAGCCAGGACATGTTATTAAAATATGTAGCGCGGTTAAAATTTCCCCGCAGTGTTGGCATGTTGGTTGTGGTTTGTTAGTAATTAAGTAACTATGTGTCAGCCTTGTGTGACCAATTCTTAAGCGACATAATATAACCTCGTAAAACCTTTGTCTGTGGCGACAACTCTGCCATTCTCGTAAAATAGGTTTCATGCAATGAAGCTTGTTTAGTTTTTCTTCATCCCACACTTTCTGCCAGTGTGTCTCAACTGCTATTTTTAAAGTTGCTTTATAATCTTGCCAAGGTAGGCCAACATCATGTAGCTCCAAATCTTTGGTATGGACTGCCATAAAATCTGCTCTTTCATTACCAGGAATTCCTACATGACTAGGAATCCAGCAGAAAGTGACATTTAACGCTCTCTTGTGACATATTGTGTATTGTTTTTTATTTTCTTCAGTTGATTATTCCTAGATGGTAACCTAGATGCGAGAGCTTGAAGAGAGCTCAAGGAGTCGCTAAATATAACAGATTGGTTATTTCCTCTTTTAAGGATGTCTTCAAGAGCTAACGAAACGGCATGAAGTTCTGCAGTAAAGACAGTAGCCTGACTTGGAAGTCTCATTTGTTTTTCAAATTGATTTGATGTCACTGCAGTGCCTACATTGTCATTGCTTTTTGATCCATCTGTAAAGTATTTCACGCAAAAGTTATATCCTGATTCTATTTCTAAATATTCGCTTAGTAACGCCTCTGTTGGTGAAAATTGTTTTCTGTTTTTTGTTAACCTAAAGTCGCATTGCGCATGTTTCATCTCCCAAGGAGCAAAAGAAGGTTCATCTTGCAAGAATTTATATCTTACGTCGAAACATAGGTCCGCATTCAGCTTTTGGTACCTGATGAAAAAGGAAGGAATGATTGCCGGTTTGTTGTTAAAATGTATTTCAAAGCGCGGCCTTGTAAATAGTAGTCTACAAGGATGCGTTGAACAGGACAGTACTCTCATTATGTACATATTTCCAAGCAATAGTCTTCTGTGTTCCAAAGACAGCTGGTTGGTTTCTGCATACAAGCTTTGTACGGGAGAGGTACGAAACGCGCCGGAACACAGACGTAGTCCGAGGTGATGCACCGGATCAAAAACCTCTAATGCTGACTTTCGAGCTGAGCCGTACACAAAACATCCGTAGTCTAATTGTGACCGGACAACTGCATTGTATATGCGAAGCAGACATATTCTATCTGAATCCCGTGATCGGTGGGATAGGAGCTTTATTAAATTTATGGATTTCAGAGATTTCTGTTTTGCATAAGCAATGTGCGCTTTGAAGTTGAGTTTCTTGTCAAAGATCATACCAAGAAATTTGTGTTCGTTCTTTACTGTGATTTGCTGTCCTTCAATATGTAATGTTGGGTCCGGTGTAAGCCTTCGGTATTGACTGAAAGGTACGCATATTGTTTTTTCTGCGCAAAATTTAAAACCATTTTCGTTTGCCCATCGCACAATAGAGTTTACACGCAACTGGAGTTGGCGTTCGCAAGTAGCCATATTGCAAGAGGAAAAACAAAGTTGAATGTCAGCGACATATAAAGAATACATTAAGGAAGAAGGAATAACTGTAGTTGTCGAATTGAGCTTCACTAAAAATAGTGTAACGCTCAATACTCCACCTTGCGGCACTCCATTCTTCTGCATAAAACAGTTGGAGAAAGTTGGTCCAAACATCACCTGAAAAGTTCGGTCCTCCAGATAGCTTTTGATTATACGAAGCATGTGCCCTTTTATTCTGTATCTGTGCAAGTCCATTAAAATGCCATGTCTCCACGTCGTATCATACGCTTTTGATAAGTCAAAGAAAACGGAGACGCAATGTTGCCTTTGGACGAAAGATTCACGGATTTTTGTTTCTAACCGGACTAATTGGTCGATTGTGCTGCGATTGGCTCTAAGGCCACACTGGTACTGATCAAGTAACCCGTTACTTTCCAAATGGTGTGCAAGCCGTTTTTTAACCATTCTTTCGAATGTTTTTCCTAAACAACTGGTTAAGGCAATGGGGCGATAACTGTTAGGATCAGAGCTTGCCTTTCCAGGTTTTAGAAGTGGTAGAACTATCGCCTTCTTCCATGCTTTTGGAAAATAGCCTTCCGCCCACAACCTGTTGAAGAGGTGAAGGACTGTGTCGTACGTGTTTATGTTTAGGTGTCGCAGCATTTCGTAGTGTATGTTGTCCGGGCCTGCTGAATGGCTCTTCCCTAAATATATCGCATCGAAGAGTTCAGTTTTTGTAAAAGGACAGTTATATGGCTCAGTACTATTCAGTGATATCCTAAGATCTTTTCTGCCGTGGCCTTTATATTAAGAAACTCAGGAGTGTAATGAGCGTCACTCGAAATTCCAGCAAAGTGCTCGCCAAGTATATTTGCTTGCCCTTTAAGATCCGTTTCCTCGTCAAATATAGGGAGTGTGTATTCTGTATGAACACCGTCAATTTTCTCACTTTCTCCCAGACTAATTTACTTGTTGTTTGAGTGTTTATCGAGCTCACATATTTCACCCATGATGTCCTTTTTGCTATCCGTCTTTCCCTTCTAGCCTCACTGCGCTTTTGTTTAAAAAACAATAAATTTTCGAAAGTTGAGTGCCTGTTTAGTCGAGACCATGCACAGTTTTGTTTCCTACGAGCTTTATCACATGCATCATTCCACCACGATTTTGGTCTAGGTGGAAGTTTCCCTTGTGAAAGTGGTATGGACTTTTCAGCTGCATCTAAAATTTGTTTCGTTATCGCATCACATAAGTCGTCAATATTGAGTGCGATGACATCATCAATCCTTATTTCGGAGCTTTCCAAAAAAAAACCGACCAGTCTGCTTTACCCCGCTTCCATCTCTGTCTTCGTGCTGGCATTGTTGGAGGCGTGTCGATCGGCTTGAGTATTATAGGGTAGTGGTCGCTGCCACGTGGGTTTTCCCTGACGTCCCAAGTAAAGAACCCAGCAAGTGACGGCGTGCCACAGGAGAGGTCAATGCTTGAAGTATATTGTGATTTAGCAATAAAATATGTTGGCGTTCCATCATTAAAAAGGTACACATTGCGGTTGTCCAATAATTCTTCTACCATTTTGCCCCTTGCGTCAGTGTGGTTACTGCCCCAGATGTTATTATGAGCATTAGATCACCCAATAAAAGGAAAGGTACTGGAAGTTCTTTCACGAGATTTTCTAATTCTTTTATTGTGACATTCTTACCTGGTGGTAAGTACAGGGAGCATACTGTTATTGTTTTCCCTATCTGAAGCTTTACTGCAACAGCTTCTAAGTTGGTGTTAAGCTTTACTTGGCGTACTGGGACTCCTTGAGCGACCACTATAGCGACTCCTCCAGATGCTACTGACGCCTGTTCCCTATCTTTGCGAAAGATGCTATATCGACGCAGAGGTTGTTTATGGCAACCTTTCAAATGAGTTTCTTGCAAACACATAACAGAAGCATCAGCATGCTCGAAAAGATCGTAAATGTCATCAATATTGGTTCTTAAACCACGGCAGTTCCACTGCACAATATTAGCCATGTTTGATGATGTGGATTATCAAGTACTTCACGAAGAGATTCTATGTAAGAGGTCACAAAGATGACATATGTGAATGAGCAAGAAACTTGCTAAAATGCTTTGTAGGTCACTTCTCCTTGGCAGGGGGAATGACAGGAAGTCTACCCCCTTTGTGTTTTCCAGGGGGAATACCCGACTTTTTGGTTTGCCTACCAGATGTAGGCTCTTTTGTTTGATTCGTGTCCGGCGGACACACTTCCATCATATCATCGCCCTTTGGGCGTTCGTCGTTGATGGTGCTTGGTGAAGGTGCCATCTTCTTGGAAAGAAAGCGGTCCTTCAGCACCGGCGTTGAGACCTTCGTGGTCTCTACCGCGTGCTGACTGCCGTCAGCCTCAGCAGAAGCCTCTGGGCCTCTTGGGAGAGGGTTGCAACGAGCGTTTATTTCACTGGGTGAGGAGGGCCGAAGAGCTGAAACCTTGTCCAGCAGCTCCACCTGGGTTCCAACTGACACCATCGGCGGCGCACGCCCTCTGTGCACAGCCTGTGCGTAAGTACCTCTATCGGCAAGCGCGACTCTCTTTTTGGCTTCAATGTATGATTTGTTCTCCCGAACCTTCAATGCAATCACTTCTTTTTCTTTTTTCCACTGAGGACAAGATCTGGAAAATGCCGCATGCTGAACCACGCAGTTTGCGCAGCACAGCTCGTTTGTGCACGTTTCATCACCATGGTCTGGTTGACCGCAGTTAGCACAGGTTACTCTTCCGCGACATGACTGGGATCCGTGCCCATATTTCTGACACCGAAAGCACCGGCGGGGATTGGGCAAATATGGTCTTACTCTAAGGTAAAGGTAAGCGGCCTTAACGGCACTTGGAAGCGTTAAGTAGTTGAAGGTCAGCACAATGTGTTTGGTCGGAGTTTCAATGTTATTTTTTCTAAATTTAATTCGTCTTGCACATAGAACACCCTGATCTCTCAAGGCTTCTTCGATTTCCTCGTCTCTGCACTTGAGGAGTTCTGTATCTGAAATGACACCCTTCGCGTAGTTCAGTGTCCGATGTGGTGAGACAGACACGCTGTTCTCACCGATCTTCTCAAGTTTCTTAATCTGCCTGCTATGCTCAGCCGTCATAACTTCGAGCAAGAGGTCTCCAGAATTCATTTTCTTGGCTTTTTAGGTCTCACCAATACACTCGTTAAGTGCTTTGGCGATGAGGAAGGGGGACATGTCTTGAATTTTTTGTTCAGTTTCAGACGTGATGACAAAAAATTTTGTGAAGCTATCACTAGGTTTATTGAAGTTCATTACTTCGGTCCGGTGCCTTTTCGGCCTCCGATCAATTTTTGTTGAAGAGGGGGTTCTGTCCATGAAATTACATATAAGTTCGGCAGCTAAGCTGGCCGCCCACCATGGAGCCCAACACGGGAGTGTTTCAAAAACCACTAGCCATACATAACTACTATAATCATATAACCATGACCAAGGAAGGCCACGCCCACATGGTTAACCCTAGCCGCCCGGAAACTTGGAAATGAAATGAAGTAAATAGGAGACAGGAAAGGTCAAAAGTGAGAGAGAAAGACGAAGATTTGAGTAGAGAGAGACAGGAAAAGGCGACTGCCGATTTCCCCCAGGTGGGTCAGCCTGGAGGTGCCGTCTATGTGAAGCAGAGGCCAAAGAGGTGTGTTGCCTCCGCCGGGGGGCCTTAAAGGTCCAAACATCCAGCATCGGCTCAACCTCCGGGATCCCCCTTTCCCCAGACACGGCTAAGCCGCGCACGGCTACACGCGGGAGGGTCCAACCCTCGTGTGCTCGGGTACGTGGTGTCGCAACACACCAAACGCCTGCTGACGCAGACGCCCCTGCGGGGACATTTGGGGAGCCGGACACCTTCCAGTGGCATGGAAAGAAGCTGTATTTGTCCCAATCTTGAAACAGGCTGAAAAGCCACCCTTGGTAACAAGCTACCGTCCAATAGCGCTTACAGGCTGCCTGTAGGATCCATCCAGCGAACAATAAGCGCCACTGACCAGCAGCCGTGGCGCGCTGCTCAGGGCCGCCTGTGGCGAGCGCCGGCACCCTTGGAATGTGGAAAGACAGCGAAATTTATACTGCGTGCACATGTCAGCGAAAGCCGCGCTTCGCCGTTTTTTTGTGTACATGAGGTTGCAAGCGTGGTCCTGGCTGGCGTCGCAAATACCTTTTGCGGGTTTCCGCATACTAAAGCAATAGGGGACTATTTCCATGCTGCTGCGTTAACTACCGGAGAGAAGCTGCACGCTACTTCAGATTTTCTCTCCGTAAAGGAAGTGGCGGTCCCGGACATTCACGCGAAGTGCCATTCGCAGGAGGAAAAGCAACCGTACGAGGCCATCCTGCACGTCAGTAAAACCTACTGTGAGACTAACGCTGCAGTCACTAAATTGGCACCATGAAAACGTTGTGTTTCTAATAGGTGTACCGATTTTTATTCGACGCCTCGCTTTTGGCGACGCATCCTTCATTTCGCTCCGGCGCGTTGTACGCCGCGCCCTACCATATTGTTCCCATGTTAAATTGTTACTTTAGGTCGCCACGAAGCTCGATCTGGGTCGGGTACAATTGCACGGCCACTGGATCCCGATTTCGCTCTATCGACGTTGGGTCAATCGCGATCCGTGCATTGAGCTTGAGCTTCACGATCGCGATCGTAGGCTGTAGTCAGCACCACCATCCCAAGTTAACTAAGACAATTCGAATTGTTGGATATTGTGGCACTGACCATGCTTGATCGCGAAGTTGAGAAATTTGATCTGGTTGGGCGCAATCCTAATTCAATGGCATTGAATTGAATGTGACAATAATTGAATGTGACACCGCGGAGCTCTAATGTCCTGCGCGCTTCATCGTCGTCTGGCATGGGGCCAAACGAAAGCTTTTGCGGCTTTGAAGCAGTTGTATGCGATCTGTCACAGCTCACTGCTTAACACAGAACCGGACACACTTGCCAACGGAACAGGCGCTACAAAAGTTGCTTCGCGCAGCAAGTGAGACAAACAAGCCCTTATTTATCCGGTCTTTTCATTCGTGACATTATTCTCGATCGTCCGCTTGCCGCACTTTGTAAATGTCCGGAAAAAGTGTCGGGTTGTTGTCAGGCTCACTTTCGATTGTGCTTTTTTTTTTTGCAGCGAAGCTGTATACCTCTACCGTCCAAGGAAATTTTCGTGGCGCTGTTCGGGTGGTAAGCAAGAAACTGCCCATACGTGGCCGATCCCGGAGATAGTGCAACGCCGGGCCGACCGGCGGCGGAGGTGCAGTTCGCCATTTAGGGGCCCACATACACAGCTTTGCTGGTCATCCTTCTTCACAGAGTGGAAGAGCACTGAGTTTGTTCTCCATTGGCAAAATGCTCAGAGCATATCCAGGTTAATTCGTTTGGGACACACTCAGAGCCATCTGCAGGTCACAATGATATTTATTAACCACGTGATCTCAATTTATATGACGCGAATGTTAGATTATCATCATGTGCAATGATCGAGGTTCGTTACGCCATTGGCAGAAGGTCTGATTTCGCTTGGGAATTCATTTGCTTGAATATATGCTTTGCTTTTGCAATGCGATTTCGCAAATGTAAATTCACAAGAAAAATTGCTCCATGTGACACGGTGCCTCTGACACCTGCGTCGAATATGAGCATTCTCTATGAATTAGAGCTCGCCAGCATAAAATAAGCTTTCTCGGCATATAATTTTGTTTAGCGCACGCAGCAGTTCTATCCTGATTATACCAAATGCTAAGGCTACAGTAAACAGTTGTCAAATCAGCACAGTTGTGACGAATGGCTGTCAAATGTTTCAGTTGCGATCAGTTATGAAATGTTTCAGTTCAATTCTGAAATGTTTCTGATCCAGTTTTAAAGGAGCTGACCCTGCCATTACCGCTAGCGTCGTATAAGCAGCGAAATGCGCACATATAGCATGATTTACAAAACGAACCCTTCTCACAAATGTGATTGCAGAAGCAGATTTTACGCTCCTAGCAGTTGCGATCCATTTCTTTCGCTGTTCTAGTTCGTAAGGCGTGGCAGATAACCTGTAGAAATTTATCCCGGGCTGGTCTTCGTAACGCAGCAGTATTGCCGGTTCCACTTGTTCTCTTTCGCTCCTCCATAATTTGGGCGCTTACCCATGAAGCGCATGCCATTGCGCTATCGCAAGACGTATCCCCAAGAAAGGGTGGGGCTAATGAACCGAAGCCGACACGAAGTGCAGTGCACGTGAAGAAATACGCCTCGAGCTGTCCGAGCCGTAGAGCCAGTGGCTCTACGGCTCCAGATTGCCAGATTGGGGTTGCCAGATTGGGCTATTAATAGCGAAATTGGGCTACTTTTTGTCCGAGTTGGCGGGAGAATTTTCCTTTGGGCTATGTGGCTATTTTTGGGCTACGTATTTTTCGTGTGTCGAAAAAAGTAAAAATAGTTAAGCACAAATGAAAAGCACGCCGGAATCAAAATGCAGACGACAGCAGGTTAAAGAAATTGAGCGCGTCTGCTACAAAATCAAAATTTCCAAGCTCTATGTGAGAGAACACATGCCAAAAGGTCAAGGATCGTGCCTTTTGATAATTTCAATTAAGAAAGCTGACCTCAGGAAACACGCCTCCATCTGCGAACTAACGCTACCCGCGCGCGCGTGCGCCATCGCACACAGACTGTTCCTGTCTCCACATGTGAGCTTTGGACTTCTTACTTTTTAAGCATGAGATGCTTTTAGCTCCCGTTGACGGTGCGCCGCGGGTGACCTTGGCGCCAGAACGGAGGGCGAACACCGAGCTGGACGTAACCGAAATTTGCGGAATTTTCTGCCTGCCGCATGGCCCCTACGTGGCGTTTCGCTCGGGCCCTTCCTGCCGAAAGTGCTCCTCCTCCAACGCCAACGTAGAACATATCCTCTTACGCTGCCCCATAGCCACCACAGCTATCCGTTCCCTACACATCTCTTAACCCTCCTCCTGTCTTTGCTATCACTACTACCCGTGCTAAATGCCGCCATCGAACGGGTGTTCGGCCAGGTCTTGCTCATTAAATCCGACCTTAGAAATAGAAAGTCGAACGAGACATTGGTAGCGGTCCTCCACGTGAAGTTTGGCCTGGCCAGGAACGGAGGCTGCCGGAAGGATTTTAAACGGGGCCAAGAATTTTTGTCCCGTTTCAGCTCTGACATTTTGCACGGACCAAGCAGTTCCACTTCGCAATAAGCTCGTGATGCTTAATCATCTCATACTTTTTGGTCTCTATATATTGTACTAGGTTTTGTATCAACCGCCATCTATTGTGTTAGACTTTGTCTTGCAATTTTTTGTAGTTTTTCGTTTAGTGCATTGCGTGTTGTTAAGCGAAAATATCATCAGCTGCAAGTAATAATACTGAATGCCTGAATGCATGCCATTGCTTAGCTTCTTTATTGCGCGGTGCTATTTATGTGTTGTTCTTCTCGTGATTTTTTGGTGCTCTGGGAAAAATAAAACAGTACATTTGCAATGAAGACCGCATTTGCCTTGTCATGAATTTGCCTGCGTGCCTGCATTTCTGCACTTCTTGCGCTTGTGCAGCATTCGTTGTCCGTGCCACATGGCGTCCGTGACGATGCGCGTGTAGGTCATGCGTGTTTAAGCATGGAAAAACTAATATTTAGGTATTCTTGCCGAAAATTAATTCAATACGCTGAAGAAATGACTTCACAAAAAGACGAAGCTTTTTGGCTACCCAAATGTTTCGGTTTTGGCTACATTTGGGCTACTGAGTAGGCCAATTTGGCTACTTGTGGTTGGAGTCATCTGGCAACCCTGAGAGCCACTTACCCAGTGCGGTCGCATCGCTGCGGCAGATGGCGCCAGAGTGAGCACAAACTCGGCTGTACGGATCCTATGTAAGCTTCGCGGAAACTCATAAATCGCCCTCTCTTGTGTTTCATAGAATCAAACATCCTTTATCCCTATCAATGTGATTTTCCAGTAAGTCATTCCACAGCCGAATATCATGTGCGCATTGAAGCAAACATCAGCTATGCCCATAAAAACACTTCCTGTCAGTTTTTATAGATATAAAATGGCCTATGACGCCGCATGGGGCTTCGTCATTATGAGAGATGTATCGGAAATCTGCGGACACATGCTTAGCATAATAGAAAGCGGTCTCTCACACCGTACATTCCGTGTTAGAGTTGGTAATGCTCTGTCTAGGTGATTTACTAGGAGAGTTCAATAAAGATTTCCCCTGACTCACTTCTATCCATAGCAGGATGCTGAAACTGATGATGATGATGAACAATGATGCGTGTAACGTTAAGTGATAAGAAAAGAGCAGATTGGGTGAGAGAACAAACCCGAGTTAATGACATCTTAGTTGTAATCGAGAAAAATAAATGGGCATGGGCAGGACATGTAATGAGGAGGGAAGATAACCGATGGTCCTTAAGGGTTACGGACTGGATTCCAAGGGAAGGGAAGCGCAGAAGGGGGCGGCAGAAGGTTAGGTGGGCGGATGAGATTAAGAAGTTTGCAGGGACAACATGGCCACAATTAGTACATGACCGGGGTAGTTGGAGAAGTACGGGCGAAGTCTTTGTCCTGCAGTGGGCGTAACCAGGCTAATGATGATGATGAAACTGCGTGTGTGTAATGACATACGTCACTATAGGTCACGTGCCAATGTGCAACTCTGAACTAACAACGTCCTTTCTTTTACAGGTACTGGAGTGGTGTGAGGTGTGCTAATGGATGCAGTGGAATGCAGAGCAGTCATCAAGTTCCTGTACTTGAAAGGCCGCACTCCAAGGGAGACGTTCGATGAAATAAAAGAGGTTTACGGAGAGGATTCCCCACCATATGATGTAGTGAAGAACTGGCATCGTCAATACGAATGTGGTCGCACTTCGGTGGAAACGGCTCCGATTGCAGGGCGAGCCCACTCGCTATTGATGAACGCACCATCCAGCAATTGGAGGCCGCAATTTCGGAAAATCGCCGCGTAACCCTTCGAGGCCTAGCCCAAAATTTCAAAATCGGTGTGAGGTCCGTGGAAAAAATCATTCAGGACCATCTTCACATGCGCAAGGTATCCGCTCGCTGGGTTCCCCAGCTGCTCACACCTTTCCAAAAGCAGGAACGAGTGGAATGCTCCCAGGCTATTTTGACCATGTGCCATGGAAACCAGGAGCATTTTCAACAGACTGATTACACAGGATAAAAGCTAAGTCCATCACTATGATCAGGCGACGAAAGACCAGTCGATGCAGTGGAAACACTTGGACTTACCGCCTCCGACGAAGGCACGCGCCCAGCTCTTGGCGGGCAAGGTCATGCTCACAGTCTTTTGGGACCAGCACGAATTTCCTAGCAAAGGGTGCCACGATTACCGGGGCATACTATGCTTCACTGCTGCGGAAATTGCGGGAGGCCATCAAAAGCAAAAGACATGGCATGCTCACCAAAGGTGTCCGCCTTCTGCAAGACAATGCCCCAATTCACAACTCACATGCAGCCTAGATGGCAGCACGCTGCTGCGGCTTTGAGATTCTACCGCACCCCCCTTATTCACCCAACCTCGCATCCTCGCACTTCCACCTCTTTCCAAAAATGAAGTCACATTTGAAGGGCAAGCATTTTCCAGAAGATGAGACAGATTTCTGAAGTCACAACATGGCTTTTGGAGCAACCTGTCGACTTCTACAAGCGAGGTCTTCACGGTTGCATAAAATTATGGGAGAAGTGTGTGTCCCTGGGTGGAACCTATGTAGAGAAGGACTAATAAATCGGCAAAGTTTCGTTGCTCTCCGTGCATAGGAAGTGAGTCAGGGAAAATCTTTATTGAACGCTCCTTGTACACAGGAACCAGCGGTAGCGCCGGGTGGCGCACTTAGCTGTACGCTTTTTATTGGTAAAATGAACTCTTTACGTTCGCGCATTCCTCAAAGTATATTTTATTTAGCATATGTCGATGATGTACAGATCGGATTTCAATCGTGTAACATCGCAATCTGCGAGCAACACGTTCAGTTTACACTGAAGAAATTCGCAGCATGGGCAAATCAGAACATCTTGAAGCTGAATGCGCAGAAAAGCTCCTGTGTCCTCTTTGCAAGGAAGATGGGCCTTGTCCCTGAGCCTAGTATTCAGCTTCATGGTCAACGCTTACCTTTGTACACAAAGCAGACATTCTTTGGTGTCGTACTTGACTTTGAACCTACATCCATTCCACATATGTGAAAGCGAAATGTTTGAAAACACTGAACACTCTTAAAATTATGGCGCACACAAAATGGGGCAGTGACGGGGTTTTTAATCAACCTGTACAGGAGGCTCGTACGGTCATGTCTGGACTATGGTTCTGCGGTGTATCAAACTGCCGCTCCAAGTGCATTAAATATTTTGGATCCCGTTCACCATTTAGGCTTTCGGCTGGCCACAGGCGCCTTCAGAAGAAGTCGTATATAGAGTTTCTACGTAAAATATAAAGAGTGGTCACTCCACCTGCAAAGTACATAAGCTTTCTATACTTCCTCAAAGTTGAATTTAATCCTCGGCACCATTGTTATAAAACCATTAATAATTTGACGTCTACCACACCACTTCAAAACGGACCTTCAATGAGAAAATCTGTCTCACTAAACGTGAGAAGCTGAGAAAGGAAATGAACGTCCCACTGCATATGCATCCACTGACGGCTCCAACAAGGCTGTTGGCACTAAGTCTGTCGTAACTGTGGTAACCTTTGTCGAAGTTACAAAGCATGCTCAAGAAATGCACATCAGTATGCACTTTCTCGAACTCCAGTCGAAACACACCTCTCCATAATTTTATACAGACGCATCAACGTCGCATAATAGCGTATATTACGCGGCTGTCGGAGCATCCTCGTCGGAATGCAATATTCTGCACGCAGAAACGGTGAGGCGGTAAAAGCAAATGGCTTCGGTGAGGCAGTAGTGCTACTTGTAGGGACATATTTTAGTACATCACCTCTTCTTACTACGTTGTTTCTGCGTAGCATAGGTCATGTATCATTGTCCAGTTTTATTACGAATATATTTACGCACTTTTCAACAAATATTTTTTAGGTCCCACAGACTTGAAGCCTTTCTTGCCCATAACGCAGAGAAATTTTGGCAATTTACCTGGGACCGTGAAGCCTCTAACTTCATTTAATTAAAGCGCACATACGTAATTGGACTTCGGTAACAAAAGCGTGACTAACTGGTGTGATGTTCTGTCGACTGAGAATAGTACACGCATACGGTACTCAATCTTGCCTGCTGACTGGTCATGAAACTGCCCTTTGCTGTAGGTGGGGTGAGAGGCTGACCGCTATTCATGTCTTGGTGGAATGTGGGGATTCAAAAGCCGAAGAAAAAAGCACTTTCCTCTAGCACATCGAGGCCGCATTCCCTTTCATCCGGTATTCTTTTTCGGAGCAGAACCAATTTTCAATCATAAATCAGTCTTAACTTTTTTTACAAGATATCAGTTTATTGGGCGTTACAAGACCACGCTATTCGTAGTACATCCTCTCACGAGTGGCTGATGCTGTGGTAGTAGCGACCTATATGGCACATACCTCCGGGCCCTTGTGCTTAAGGGCTTTGGTGGAGCAGTAGTGCTACTTGTAGGGACATATTTTAGTACATCACCTCTTCTTATTACATTGTTTCTGCATAGAATAGGTCATGTGTCATTTTCTAATTTTATTACGAATATATTTGCGCACTTTTCAACGAATATTTTTTTAGGCCTCTATAGAACCATGTTTCATCCTCGTCTCGATGATCAATATTCTTTTACCAATGGCAGTCTATTATCATAGCCTGGGTGTTCTTTGGCCACATCTGCCCCTTGCCCCAATAAACTCCAATCATCATTTATTTTCCCTTGGCCACAATAACATGGCCAATACGGGCACTAGCGCTGTTGTCCCTCGAGTGCTAGTATCGCCGAAAGTAATCGTCAGGGTATACGTCCCCATTGCACCACGAGCTTTCTTTTTCTTATGTCACGATCGCAGGCATGCTTCCTGCGTTCCGAAGACTGACAGCTCTTTCAAGCACTTGGCGCTTGCACCCCACGCCGCTTTGTCTTCGTGTTTCCTTGAGACAGCCCACGCTTTGAGGCACCGTTGTCGGACTGCACGATCGCGTAGACTGGCCCACTTCGAAACTTATTCGTTACAGCGCAAACAGACGGCCACAAGAAGGGAGACACGTATACAAAAGCGCTGATTAACAACTGGTTTTATTGGCAAGGATAGCACACCTTATATATGCCAGAATGAAGCAAGGGAAATGAAGGGGGAAAACACGTGAAGGGTGATAGCGGGTCAACAACGCAAGCACAATACAGCCAAGCATGCGCAACAAAACGCAAACAATTATTTTATTTTTCTTTGCAATCAGAACCCCTCGACAGCCTCATCCAGGACATCAAATTCAGCATCAAAGAGAGCAAGGGAAGGATTGCTAAAGCACTTGCTACCTTTGCCCGGTCCCCATTGCCCGGTAATTTCCTCGTAGACGCTCACGCTACGTAGAAACTGAACGACGTTGTGCGGACTACTTGGTCGCCCAATTAAGTTTTAATATTTATTCGCCTAAGCACGAATGCCATCGCCGTTTTAACATACACTATAAGAAATTACCATATGTACCATTCATTGTAACAAGTAGTCACCGATAATGTCAATATCCGTGCTTCTGGCTTGCGTTCGTCCACTACAGATATGTATAATCCAAGAATCGCCATGTCCTAGGCTCGCGTCGCACGGCAGGCATGGAGATCACGCCACTGCTGTCATAAGATAGTCTACAACGTGGCTGACGTCATTTCGCTGTCGTCAAACACACGTATACTCGCGACACACACACTACTCCATTTGCAAGGAAAGGCTGGTCCACCTGGGGGGGGGGGCATCGTCTGGTGGAACTGAATATAATGCTGGATATGCAGGTACCTACAAAATGCTGCGCACAACAGATTCCCACAGTGCATGAGATCGGCAGAATTTTTTTTCTCCTATCGTGCCAGCTTGTTCTCTCATCTCGTTTACCTTTTCCGTCGTTCTTTTTACTGCGTTCTCCCGGAGTTTGTGTTATTTGAACTTAGTAGAGATAACGCTGCTGCCTGCCGAAACTCTGAGCCGCTATATCAAGCTCGCCTGCGAAATTGCCAGCGGCACGTTAATGGTGCACACACAAGCGATCATTATGTTAGCAAGCATTTCCGAAAAAGTGGCACTTGAACGCAGTTTCAGGGCTGTGTTACGGTAGTGAGACAGTCCCAACGAATCCACCATTAAGGGCGCGTCATGAGGGAAGCTTTCAGAATTTGGGCCTCGGTCCGCCTGCAGCTAGCAACATCCCTCCTTATTCTCGCTGCCAGAGGAGGAGGAGGAGAAACATTTATTAAAAAGAAAGGACAAGCAGGTGTCTTTCTGCTTGTGCGGGAGGCGCCCTTAGTCCAGGGCTCCTGCGGCTCTTGCTGTCTCCCGGGCCCGCCGCACCAGTTGCTGCTGGTTACGACGGTCCGAACTAGTCAGCACGGCCTCCCACTGCTCGGGTGTGGGGTTGGGGATTTGCGGGGCCGCCTTCACGTTGGGGCACGCCCATGTGGTGTGATATAGGGAGGCGTAATCATTACAAAGGGGACATTTGTATGAATATAGTGTAGGGTGTATTGCGTGTAGTCTGCTTAGATGGGGGTATGTGTTGGTTTGTAGTTGTCGCCATGTTACGGCGTCTTCACGTGAGAGGGTCTTGTGTGGAGGCGGGTATTGTCGTCTGTTCAATCTGTGGTGTTGCAGTATGGCGTTGTATTGTAAAGGTACGGGCTCCATGGAGGCGGCCGTATCCCTCTCTTGTGGCGCCCGGGAGGCATGAGCTCAGGCTACAGCGTGCGCACGCTGATTTCCACGGAGGGACTCGTGTCCTGGAGTCCACACTATTTCAACGTCCGGCAATTGGGAGGCTTGTTTGAGGAGTCGGTGGGCTATTGAAGATATTCTGCCTCTCGCGTAGCTACGGCAAGCTGCCTGGGAGTCAGTAATGATTGTGACGTACTCGTTGGTCGGACTAGAGGTGATGGCCAAGGCGATGGCTGTCTCCTCCGCTACGAGGGCGCTGGCAGTGCGGACCGTCATCGAGACCACCTCTTGTAGGTTACAGTCGACAACGCTGGCCGTCATGGCTGCCTTTTGGGGGTACTGCGCGGCATCTGTGTATAGTGTGGTGGGGAGACTGCCATATTTTGTCTGTAGAGTTTTTGCGCGAGCTTGGCGACGATCGGCATGATGTTCCGGGTGCATGCTTCTGGGGATAGGGGCTACCTTGATGTGTTCCCGGAAGTTGGGGGCCAGATGAATTGCTTGTTCGTGGCCTTTGCCGTGTGTGGGGTAGCCTAGGCGCGCTAGGACTGTCCTTCCTGTTGGTGTGAGGGCTAGTCGTTCTCGTTGGCTTGTGAGGTGGGAGTCTATAATTTCTCTTATAGTATTATGGACTCCTAGGGCTTCAAGCTTGAGTGTCGCTGTTCCTGGTGGTAGGCCGAGCGCTTGCTTGTAGGCTTTCCGAAGAAGTACGTCTAATTGATCAAGTTCCTTGGGAGTGAGGGGCAAGTACGGGGCAGCGTAGGCAATGCGGCTGATTATCAGGGCCCGGACGAGCTGTATTATGTCGTCTTCTTTCAGTCCGTATTGTCTGGTGGTGATACGGCTGACCATTCGCATGATTTGGAAGGTGGTCTGCTTGAGACGTTGGATGGTGTATGCGCCTCCGCCGTCCTGTTGTATGTGGAGTCCTAGAATGCGGACGCGGTTTACTGTGGGTATTTCTTTGTCGTCGAGGGTGAGTGTGATTTGGGGTAGTTCAGTGAGTTTTCTTCGTGATTTCTGTCGAACGACTAATAGTTCTGACTTCTCGGGGGAGCACCGGAGACCACTTGTTTTTGCATATTGCTGGACGGCGTTGGTCGCTTGTTGAAGGGCGTCTTGTTTCTCTCCTTCGGAACCAGTGGTGGTCCAGATAGTGATGTCATCGGCGTATATTGCATGCCTGATTCCTGGTATTGCGTTGAGTTTAACAGGTAATTTCATCATAGCAATATTGAAAAGGGTGGGTGATAGAACGGCACCTTGTGGGGTTCCTTTGTTGCGAGTAGGTAACGTCGGGGTTCTGAGTGAGCCAATGCCTATTGTGGCCATGCGGTTGCTTAGAAAGGCGCGTATATAATTGTAAGTATTACGACCACAGTTCGTGAGGCTTAGGTTTGTAAGGATGGTATGGTGAGCCACACTGTCAAAAGCGCCTTTGAGATCGAGTGCTAAAATCGCTCCGGTGTTGTGCGGTGAGATGTGTTCAAGGACTTGTTCCTTCAGCTGAAGAAGGATGTCGTGGGTAGAAAGGTGGGGCCGGAACCCGAACATTGTGTCGGGAAAGAGGTCGCTGGATTCTAGGTAAGGTTGAAGCCGGTTCAGAATGACATGTTCCAGAAGCTTGCCTAGGCATGAGGTCAGTGAGATTGGTCTCATATTTTCTAAGCTGGAGAGTTTGCCTGGCTTCGGAATGAGTATGATGTCCGCGTGCTTCCAGTCTGCTGGTAGCGTACCCGCTTCCCAGTGATGATTAAAGAGGTCAGTAAGAGATTGAATGGTGCCATCATCCAGATTGCGCAGGAGCGTGTTATTTATTTTGTCCTTGCCTGGGGTGGTGTTTCGTGTGAGTGCATGGAGTGCTTGTTGCACCTCAGTGATGGTGATCGGCTTGTCGAGGTCGTAATTGTCGCTCCCGCTGTAGGTTGGAGGTTGTCCTTGTGCGGGTTCGAAATCGCCTATGTACCGCGCCCGCAACTCCTCCAGGATTTCGTCATCAGAACCCGGATGGTTGTGCAGGATACGTTGAATTGTTTGCTGGCTAATTGCCTTGCTTTGTGTGGGGTCAAGAAGATGGCGTAGCAGCGACCATGTTTTGGCCGTGCTAAGATTACCCTGCAACTTGTTGCATAGTTGTCGCCAGTTGTGACGGGTGAGCTCCTCAGCATAACATTCCGCGGTTGCCGTGAGTTTCGCTATACGTAGTTTCAATTTACGATTATGTTTTTGGCGCTTCCATCTCCTAACAAGGCCTCGACGTGCTTCCCAGAGATGAAGAAGGTGCGGGTCTACGGCCGGTATGTCTGTGGTGAGTGTGATCTGTTTTGAATGTCTGGCTACGTCTTGTTGGAGCTCTCGTACCCACTGCTCGAGATCCGTAATACTGGTTGAGGAGTCATCCGCTCGCTCTTTGCGAAAAGCTGTCCAATCTGTGAGTGTTGTCTTTTTTATCGGGTGTCGTGCATGCGTAACGTTCAATGTGGTGGCAAGTATGCAGTGGTCACTGCCCAGAGTTTCCTCCGTGTTGTGCCAGGAAGCTTGCTGTATCCCTTTAGTGAGGGTGAGGTCAGGGCATGTATCTCGGGAGACGCTGTTTCCTAGACGTGTGGGGTATGCGGGGTCTGTGAGGATGGTGAGACGGTGCTGCTGTATCGTGTACTGGAGTGCAGTGCCTTTTGATGTGGCTGTCGTGTAGCCCCATGTCTGGTGAGCCGCGTTGAAGTCGCCTACAATCAGCAGACTATTATTTTTGGCTATGCCAATCGCTTTAGTCATCAAGTAGTCGAACTTGGCCTGCTTCTGCTTGGGTGGGCTGTATATATTCAGTATGAAAAGGCTCTTTCGGCCTCGTTGGAGCGGCAGGATCTCAATTAGGTTATGATCGACATCACTGCCGTCTATAGTGTGTTGTGTGGTTGTGAGCGTTTTAGCTGTAAGTGTGGCCACGCGGCTGTCAGGCGTGGTGGTATGTGTGTTGTAGCCAGTTTGAGTTGGGTGTGTGCCTGTTTCCTGTAGTGCGATTACGCTTGGTCTCATTTTGGCGTTACTTATGTACTGTCTCAGTGACCCTTGCTTGCGTTTGTAGCTGCGACAATTCCATTGCCAGATTATGAGTGGGTTTTCGTTCCTGTGCTTGGTTTTGCTATTCGTCCTGGCTGACGGGTGGATCGGCAGGGTGTCCCTGCTCTACTTCCTGTTGTACTAGTGTTCTAACTTTCTTGCGTCGCTGATCTTTTGCGAGCCGTGTTTCTTCAATAACACTTGCCAGTTGCTGGATGCTTTGTTGCATTGCTAGGAGCTGCCGTTGCAGTACATCAACTTTCTCCTCGACTTGTGCGATTTCTGTCGGTTTTGCTGATTCCGCGAGAATCATCGGTTCAGAACGTTCCGAAGATGATGGCATTGAGGGTGCGGTCATTAGTGTGGAATGCTGAGTGGCAGTACGAGTGGAGTATAGTTCTGCAATCTGCGTGCGAAGTTTGTTGTTTTCTTCATGAAGGCGTTTGTTTTCTTCTCTGATGGCCTTTAGCTCAGCTAGAATTTGCAGTTGAACGTCAGTATTGTTTATGGGTGAAGAATTGTGTAGGGTGGGTGCTGTGTGTAGACGCGATGACAGGGTGTTGTCTTGGTGGGTTGTGTGAGAGGGGAAAAGCCGTGCTGACCAGCTCACCGCTTGTGATCCCGGTACAGCAGGTCCGTTGAGGTTCCGGGTCCCTCCTTGTTGGTTCCGCGAGCAGGAGCGAGACCTGGAGCGGGAACGCCTCCGTTGCTGGTCTGTACGTGACTGAGACTTCGACCTTGAGTAGTCCCGGCGGCTGGTCCTTCGGGATGCTGAAGATGCCTTCTTCAGTCGATCAGGGCACTCCTTGGAAGCCGTAGGATGAGGCCCCTGGCATAAGGCGCACCGGGGGTGACAG
Organism: Dermacentor variabilis; assembly: GCF_050947875.1. Lineage (NCBI taxonomy): Eukaryota > Metazoa > Arthropoda > Arachnida > Ixodida > Ixodidae > Dermacentor > Dermacentor variabilis. Next base: position 110,390,486 of record NC_134578.1, on the reverse strand, counting down.
GGGTGGTCCTGAGTTGGGTTTCGTGTACCACACTGGGGGCATACGTTTGCTTCTGGAGTTGGGCATACATCGGTCCGGTGGCCGACTTGGTGGCAGATGCGGCAGAAATGCGTGGTTGGTCGGTATGGTTTGCATCGCACTTCACCGCTGTAGTATCGCACGTAGAAGGGTACAGCCTTGCCAGTGAATGTGATCACTACCGTAGCGGTTTGTCCGAGCATACGGGCATGTAAGATTTCTCGGCCAGGTGCATAGAGTCCGTTAAGGAGGACTTCTGTGGGAGTTCCTGCGGGAATGCCGTGAATGACCCCTTTGACGGAGCTGTCGGGTGCCGCCACGTATGCCGTGACTGCGAATTCTCGACCGCCCAGGTGAATTGTAGTGATGCGACGGATGCTCATAGCTAGCTCTGCGTTTGGTGTGCTAGCAATAGCGATGTTTTGTACTGGGTCAATTCTTACAGTAAGGGTCCGTACGTGCTCAGTAGTGGGGTGCTGACATGCCAGCTTGATGCCTTCAGCAACCTGTGGCGGGGTCCAGGTGGCAAGGTTGAGTCCTTCTCGGGGGCGGATGATTACCTTGAGGTCATTTCGGGGTAGCGGTGGGAGTCGGGCTTGTCGGGGAACCGATGGGTGTCGGGGTTGGAGAGGTGGATTGGTGGGAGTCGATGTTTTCTTCCGACCGTACTTAACAGTCAGCCAGTCTCCGCCGGCAGGTTCATCAGGAAGTGGGATTTGCGCGTGCTCGAGATTCATCTCGGTGCCATCATTGGTGGCCATTGGTGCGCCGAACTGGGCCAAGGTCGTCGGTTAGACCGTACCCGTCGTAAGGCTTAGCTGGGCGGGCGCCTCTTGCGAAGTTCAGAGTCCGGTAATTCGTGAAGCAAGCGACTCACAGTATTGCTTTGGGTGTCCACGTGTTCCTCTCGACGTAAGGAGTCGAGTGAGGCTGGTTGTGGCGGCGCTGACGTCAATTATCCAGGGTTTAGCGATGTAAAGGCGGACCCCATGTGCAGTGCAACCGTGCGCAGCCTCTTCTTCTTCCTCGCTGCCAGAAAACTGCGAATTTTTGCATCCCATCCATTTCGCGCACAAATTACGGCCGACAGAGAATTTGGCATAGATTGCCAATGAGATTAAATCACTATGACACACTAAATAATGACATCACAACGTTAGCGAAGAAAGACATAAGAACTTTATTCACGCAATAAAGAAAAAAATAATGTTTTGTTTTGTTGTGTCTATCCATTGCATTACGTACGTATATTATGAGTACTTAGCCTTCCTATTTCATGTCCTTAGAGAGGCGTGTTTGATTGTAATATAATCTTGGATTCATGGTATGTCTGGTACAGTGCTTTTTATGAAAGTTTAGTAACGCTAAATGTGCTTCGTCTGTATTGCTGATGGGTGGCTGGAGCCCAGTTAAGCTGCATTGTAGCAGCTTTCTCTTCGGCCACCTTTCTCGCCTTGTAAGGTTGCGAAACAAAGTTGCTTTGATTGATTTATCCTTACGTCTTGCTGGAAATTCTTTACACCATGAGTCTTTTTTTGGCTGCTCCAAATCCAGAAAAATCGCCTGTGGCAGATAGCCCTATCGTTACCTTCGAACTAGTTTACTCGACGAGGCGGACATTAATTGTACGAGAAATGACAACGCATATTATACGTAATAGTAAAATTCACTGATAAACTATATAAGTAATTATTTTACGGCAATTATTGCGGCTTAGAAATGTTAGTCGACCAGTTCCAAAGGCGTGCGCACATGGAACGAAGTCTCAAGGTGGCGCCAATTTCAGGAAATTATTCTCCGAATTGTACGGCCAGATACACATGCGTTCAAGTTACTTTTGTTCTTCAATGCTTGAAACAGCGCTTTTCTAATTAAGTGATTGCAACAACAATGCCATGATTTAGGAGCGCAAAAAAGTATATGCAGACACGGCACAAGCGCCTTGAACATAAAAACAAAGACGAAAGCACGCACATGGCGGGGCTAGCGAGCTCGTCTTCTAGTGACGCATTGTTTTGAGATGCGAAGTTTCTTGAGAAAAGGTGCCAATGAGAGAGCCGTTGCTGAATTCTTTCACATAAACAGGAAGGGGGACGACTCTGTTAGTGAGCCTTCTGCTTCTGCACGCGAATTAAATAGGATTCATCGAGGCGTTTATCTGATAGCCAAATTTTTCGGGCTTCATAACCGCTGTCCGCGTCCGTGTATTGTATACATGTCATGACGACGCTGCAGTATAAAAAATTGACAGTAACCATTGTTCCATGTCAACCATTATTTCGTCCCATGCCTCTCTTTGCGCTGCTAAATTATGTCATTCTCTTTATGCCAACTATGCCATCTAAAGGTCCTTTTAAAAACAGGGGCACTTTATCGCGAGTGTGAAGGCGCATATCTTCATTCCAAGTCGATATACCTTTAAATTCACTAAGTCCAATCTGCAAATTGTAATATGTGCTGTAAATCGATTAGTAAGACAGGTAATTAGTGTAATTCTTTTAATCACTCATACACGCCCCTGATTGCTCTTAGATGTAGTGCGCGCCACATCCAGTGATTTAGTTCAAGGATCATAATTGTGCCATAAGTGACAGGTGATTTTAAAAGAAAATGTCGTACAACTAAAGAAAGATAGCGCTGTCACAAGCTCGCAGAAATGTCGGGGTTGAAAGTGGTTAAACCAAGTTTGTCGAACGATTGCTCGGTTTTTCTTGCTTTGGAAAAGCACGAGACCATTGGTTTACAGAGATTCAACATTTGTAGCAACAACAACCTATCTGCAAGTGCACCACAAGACAGCGCACAGATGCTGCTCGGTGCGAACGCGCAGTAACGATGGCTGGATGGATCATATGAGCGTCCCCTTTGGAACGGGGCGGTGGGGTGCGCCGCCAAGCGTTCGTTGTTATACTGCCTAATGTCCTACCAACGTTAAAGAAAGAAAACAAGAAAAGGAAGAAAACAGCGCTTGGGTGCAGCCAGCGCTCGAAAGATTGACCTTCAGCCGCTGTTCGTTTTCACTTGAAAACGCATTGTGCAGGCAAAGTCCCAGTATGACGTTGGCTGAGCTAGGAGGTGAGATTTACGGAACCAGGCGTTTTCTTGGTTTAAACCTGGACTGGCAGAGTTCTCGCTCTAAAAATTCATCGACGATGAAATATGCCCTAACGGAAAATTTGAGCGCCTCTCTACGAATACGGATACGAAGAACTTTATTAAGTGGATCATGAGAAGCGCCGCCCCTTAGGGCGACTACGCGAGCCGCTCCCAGAGGGGCGGGGCAGTTAGTACCTAACCGAGCCGCCGCTTCGCAGGCCTGCTGGACAGCCCAATGCTGACGACAGTACTCCGAGTTCTTAATGGCCGAGTTCAACTTCTGTTCAGTGATGACCTTATTCTCTCGTAACGAGGCACACCGCCAGATCATGTGTTCTAAATTGCATGTCCCACTGCAGCTAGGATACTGTGCTCTAAGAACGTACGGGAATAAACAGTGCATCAAGGCCAGACTAGGATAACAGCTAGTCTGAAGGATCATAAGGGCCATAGCTTGAGGTCTTGTGAGGTTTTCTTCCCTCCAGACAGAAATCTTTTGTGAATTCGTTAAAGCTGAAAAGAGTGCCCCGAAACTCTTGGATATTGATGATGATGATGATGATGATGATGATGATGAATATAGTGTTTTGTGGCGCAAGGGCCATGAAACTGTTGGACATTGGACTGTGACAAGGCTCCTTCTCCCGCGCGGAGAGTTAGTAAGCACGCCTCGGAGTGGGCAATGTCATTGAGATTGGTGAGCGAGTCTAGATTTAGGCCCAAGTGCGCCGGAAAGCAAGTAATCGTATGTGGAGTGATTGCCCTGTTCCTGAGAATACTATGGGCCTCTTTCTCGATGGAGGCCCAGGCAAACGCCTTGGCTGCCTACATGGGGTCTGTGTATATTTGTGTTCTGTTGTCGAAAAAGCCAAAGCAATAGCAACCTGCTCCGATTTAGAAGAAGTGGTCCCAGCCACTGAGGCTGCCGAAAGAGCTTGGCCTCTGTGATCAATCGCCACTACGGCAAAGTGAGATGAGCGGCCATATTGAGCCGGATACACGAAGCAGACCGATTGGGGTTCGTCCTTGCTTTTCTTCAGGATCGCAATCCCCCTGGCCCTACGCCTTCCGCCACTGTGCTGTCGGTGTGCAATGCGAGAAACTGGCGCAACGTAAATGTTTTCTCTTTGCTCGTCACTAATACGATGCCTTCTCTCTTGAGCAAGTACTGGGTTAAGGCCCAGGATGGCTAGAATTCTTCTCCCCGCCGAAGAGCAGGATAGCCGAGACAGTTGGGCCGATTTCTTCGCCTCGATTATCTTTTCCAATTATTTGTGCACTCCCTGTTGATACAGGCGTTCTGTACTAGCGGTCATGGGGATGCCGAGTACCCGATTAATGTTTTTCAAACGAGGATCTCCAACTTCTTTTTCTCGGAAGTGTGCCAAATTGTGCATAGCTGCCACATAAATAATATGACTCATAAGGAAGGTGTGGAAAAGCCTGAGCAGATTGTCTTCTTTCAAGCCTGACCGTCTGTTAGAGACGCTGTTGATGAGCCTAATTACATTTCCCGTTTTCCTGGTGATCCTAGCCAACGCAAGGTTGTTGGACCGATTTTATTCAATAACCATACCTAGTGCACAGATAGAGTCGACTCTGGGAATGAGGCTTCCATCACGTGTAACTAGACTGATTTCAACGTCCGAGAGCGGCTTCCAGCCCTTTGGCTTGGGACCCTTTCTTATTGGCCTCTAAATGAGTAGCTCGGATTTACTAGGTCAGCATCCCAGTCCCGTGTTTTCCAGATATGACCGGACCTAACCTAGCGCCGTCTGGAGGCCTGTTTTAAGCTACCCTTCGCTTCCTTTGGTGCACCAGACGGTTATATTATATGCATAAAGCGTGTGACTGACCCCACAAATGGCAGAGAGCATTTCCTAGAGACCCGGCCGTCATTGCTATGTTGAAGAGAAGTGGAGATACCACCGACCCTTGCGGCGTGCCCCAAGGTCAGAGCTCGAATGCCTCTGTCATGAGATCACCAGTCTTGACTGTCGCCTGCCTCTCGTTGAGAAAGGAGTTGATATAGCTATGAAAGGCATCACTCAGATTGAGCTCCGATATGGCATTCAGAATGTGAACGTCAGACACATTCTCGAAAGCCTTCTCCAGATCTAAACCCAGGATAGCCTTGACATCTTTGGTTGCGTGGTCATTGACTTCGCATTTTATGAACTTCATCGTATCCTGTGTGGAGAAAGCCGGATGAAAGCCAATCATGTTGTATGGGAATAAATTGTTCTTCTCAACGTACTCCGATATAAAGTTGTGAATGACGCGCTCCGCCACCTTACCCACGCAGGACTTGAGAGATATGGGCCGAAGATTCCCAAAGCCTGGGTGCATTCCCGGCTTCGGAAAGAGAACTGATGCAGACTTCCAGGTTTCCGGCACCGATACCTGGCCCCAGATCCGATTAATCTCTTCAGTGAGGTGCTCAACGGAGTCAGCGTCCACGTTCTTTAAAGCTCCATTAGAGATTCCGTCTGAACCTCTGCAGATATTTTCATTTGGCGATATACTGGCTGGCAAGGAGAATCTGTCTCGTGCGGCACGTTGCAAACGGAGCGAAATGTGGCGCGACTGCCTAGCTAATCAAGAGATTGCGAGAGGCAGTGTGCGGGTGACGCGAAAACGCGATTCACAGCAGCCGCCGCAGACAAACCTGCACTCATGCAGCGCTTTGTTTCCATATATGGTATCGGTGAACGCGGTTGTCGCGTGCCTTAGTCATGGTGTCAACGGCGAACAGACGACGCGCGTTACACTGGCGCTATCTCTTAGAGATCGTCACCATACAACAAGTTTTGCGCGGCATAACGCTTTTCTTCACGCTTTTGCCATACCGTCCTTGTTCGCTTGATGTCTCATGGTTCGGCTGCACCCTCCTCGTTCGCTCTCCTCCTCAAGCTTTTTTCACTCTCGCTGTCTTTCATCCCCCGGTGCTGTCTGCTTTATTTCATCCTTCGCTGTTCTCGACGAACGTCCAAGCTATACGTAGGAATGGGCGCCAAGAAACCGCGCCCTAAAAAAGAAAATATATTTTGAAGATGATTACCCCTTATGTGTGGGCCGTAAATTAAAACTGTAAACCTAATTAACGCGAACTACAAAAAGAAGTATATGCAATACGAATTGCATTCATGTTCATGGCTTTATTGCTTGCGTATCAATGAACTAATAACCACGGTAGAATATTTTAGAATTCTTAGCGACTGCGAGTCACCTACGGCGGAATCGTTTTGAGAGTAACATAATCCAGCTCGGACGCATTATTACAAACCCACACTAAAATGATGTCGTGCAGACATGTACATATTGAAATAATAGTGGACAAAGCACAGCAAGACGCTTTATTTTGCCTTCAACAAAGGCATCAGAAGAGCGACGTTTGCGTCCAGAAAATATAACGACATATGTATTTAATATTTCGCTTCTTTCGGAAGAAGCTCCCAGACAATATGAAGCTTGTCGTCCGTGATGTACCCTTCACGATCCAGATCATCTAAGTCAAATGAATATATTTGGAAATAAGCAGCTTGGTTACTTGATTCTTCGGGTCTTCTAAAGTAAGCAAGTTTACCATTAGTACTATCCACCATCTGACACTGTTTCCTTTGGGAAATATGTTTGACAGTCATCTGAAGTTTCTTACTGAAAGGCCACTGAAGAAACTCGTCGATAACACCCTTGTGCAGCTGAATAAGAGCATGCAGTAACACATGATCTCCCTCTTTTCTGAGGCACACTCCTGGCGACAAGTGATAGCCCGATATGTATATCTTTTCACTCGAGTAAAAATGAAAGCCTTTTGAATAGGCACTGTCTTTCATTGCCTTGAATTCCTTAACAAGAAACTCATATCGGGTGGAGTTGATCGTGTTGAAGGCCATTTCTTTTTCTTTATTCAATGTGCTCTCTCCTTCCATTTCAGTGTCCTTCACTTCACCATTGCCAGCAACACTTCCTCCGCACTTTCTGCAGATTGTCCTTGATTCATCGTCCAACACTTGCCGAAAGGTTTCCTTCAGTGCATCAACACTTTCGTTAGTTTTCGTGAGCTCAGCTCTATCCGCAGCCAGTATTGTTGTCAACTCCGCTTGCAACATGCTTCCCGTATTGTTTTCTTTGAAGTGGTTGACAGTTCGCCACGTGTCTACTAAACATTCCTTCAACTCTTTAACTGAATCGGCTATGGTTCTTGCAAGAACACGCGCCTCGTCGCTGTGGTCCATCAAGGTTTCCTCGACCTCTCTAACTGACGTCAAAGTAACTGTAGATTGTACAGCAACGCGATCCAATGTACTACTTACGCTTGACCTTTGTAGCAAAGCCTCTTTGACCGTGTTCATGCAATGTGAAATTTCATCTAGCGCATCATTTTGTGCAGTATGATCATTAATAAGTGCATCTAGCCTGTCTTTTATTTCAACTACTCGCACGTCTAAGCTTGCATTAAGAACCACCATCATTGCTTTTTGGTCATTGTCTGACTTCTCTAGAACCCAGGACGTCTGAGGCATTGCATAGTCTCGGCATTTGCTCTGTAAATGCCCGGCCACATTACTGCGGAGCACGAGCTTTGAACATTTAGGGCACAACATAGAGTGGTGGTCACAGTCATTGCAGAAATGCTTGGTAAGCTCTGACGCCGTTAAAATCATGTCGCAGCCACGTTCTTCATTCCAACATTTTACCTGCAAGGGAAAAAAGGAGTTTGAGGAATTTTCCATATTAGCATCTTCATATTATTCTACATATTAGCATCTTCCACGTTACTTTATGCATTCGAACTTGGAATGCTTCAAGGTAAAAATAAGGTGTCACAGCTCGATGGGGCATCAATATCATCGTAGTGCTGCTATGAAGGGAAGGGAATGAACATGTTCGTGAGGCGAAGTTGTTATATGGGCGTGGAATAATGCTCTTTTAAGATATTCACCATTCTACAAATAAATTGTTAGGAACAAAGAAGGTATAAATCGGGCAGCCACAACCCAAGTCGAGTACAGCATTACTTGCTGTTTAATAATAACAAACATTGCTGTTTGGCTTGAAGGATTCTAATGAACCTTTTCAATTTTCTGGAGTGAAACGGTGACAGCACTTGTAGCGTAGGCGCGAACTGGTGGTATGAGCATTTGGAATGAGAGTGATTGTTGAAGGCGAAATGTCTTAATACGTTGGTGTAACTTGGTTTGCGCCGCTTGAGTGGCGTTACTTTAAATTTAGGCGATCCGTTTTTTTCCAATGGGGCATTGCCGTCCTCGGGCGTTTGAGTCGCGTAACGACGATGAGTGGCTTGGTTGGCATAGGTATGAGTTCCTCGAACTCGACTAGGGCGAGATGCTTCTTGAGCCGAGGCATTCTTGTGGAAAACGTTCCTGTACAGCGATATCTAGACTACGAGGCTCCCTGGGCATACACAATAAATCATATTTTTGAGAAGTAAACTAAGATATTCGGACTGATACGAGGACACACAGAGACACTAGTACCACAGAAGAAGCGCTGACTACCCAGTGAATATTCATTTGAAGAAAGCCAGCCCTTACATATCGATACCAGAATAGGCGTGGGTACACAGACATCGACGTGACAGTCATTTTCCATGCGAAAAGGCAATTTCTTGTTCTGATAACGGTGGTAACGGCACCATTCGCAGCTATATCCAATGTGTCTAAAACAAAGAAATGCCTGTTTCATTTCTCTCTCCTTCCTAGTTTCTTTCCCTAGAAACTTCGCCATCTAAAAGATGCGACTGCATGTGAACTAATTGCAATGGCCTGCCAATTGTCAACCATGCCCATATATCACGTTATTGCAGTACTGATTGCTCGATCATTGAAACGTCCCGCTTTTCCTACATATGTCTTGCCACAGCTTCAGCAAAACGAGAACAAGGTAAAACCTGGAGGTAACGTTTCGACAAGTGCGCTTGTCAGTTTCATGGCGACATGTGCTCCCCATTTTTTCCCCTTGATCGCCACAGCTTAGTTGTATCTGGGAAGCCCAGTTGGGCATGCTGACTAAACCAAATTTTACGATTAGGGGTGCATTGGGCCTTATTACGCCCTTTCATTCGACTGCGCACAGTACTAAGTGGCAAGAGCTACTGCAAAGTAAATTCACATGTCACATTTCATATCGACCACTAAAAATGACGAGGACAGGGAATAGAGCACAAAATAGCGGTGCGGGCGTTAAGCTTCAATTGATTTATTCACGGCAACACGTGGCAATACATAGACAAATATCAGATGCGGAGAACGCAGCAACGACACCAGTCATCAGCCTAGCGAGGCAAGGACTTATCAGAAAAATCTATCTCCGATTGAACCAGCCTTGTGGAAGTATCACTAACACAGTCTTGGCCTTTCCTATATGATATGCCTCCATCAATTCGCGTGTAGTGTGGCCCTAGCTTTCTCCCCAGAATGTTTATCTCCTTGAAACGTGGTTTAGAAGGGCAGGCATTGCACTGCGCAAGAAAATGCGCCAATTCGTCTTTCGGTCGTGTTTCCTGGCTGGATCATTCAGTCTGGCTTATCTAACACTTGCCATACGGCAGGAGGATTTCATACACAACTACAACGTTGCCCATTATGTCGGTTGGCTACTTTGTGCGATAACTTGTGCACAATCGGTCGTACGTGCGCTGGTCCCCCCCCCCGCCTTTTTTTTCTTTGTGTACTGGTTCCATCCGCATACAGTTTTACTATTAGAAATGGTTTCAGATATTGATGTGATATCACAACGGGGCAAACCTGCTTCCGTTGCCATACTGATAGATAAAACGTTGCTCGATCTCGTGCTTGTATGGCCACTTCAGTGGTGCCCTAATACTGGTAGGCATAATAATGGTAGACTTAGAGAACAACAATGTCAAAAATGTGTGCGATTGGCGTCTCGCTATTCATTGTAAATCCTGTCGGTGTGAGCCACTGTTCAGCGCATGCACTGTTGTACGCTTCATGCACGACAATCTAACAAGAGAAATCAGTGAAGTTGAAAGTAGTTTGAGCTCCTCGGTGCGTAAGCACTTTTTCGATAAAGAACTTGTTTTCGAAGAAGATAAGTATATGCGCACTTGCGGTGGTTCTGGGCGAGTGAAAGTGTGTTGAAGAAAAATAAATCATGGTTGCTAAATGCCCTCTGTGTCGCGGTGTCTTTTTTTTACGGTCGTTCCATCTGCGCTATACAATCCGAAGATCATGAACCAACAAGCCCAACTTTGCACTACCTTAATTCACATCGCCGCTGTGACCCTCCTAAATGGTGCAAAGTGTGCGCTGTTAAAAAAAAATACCGACTAGAACAGGCCATCAACCCAGGCAAGCGTAAACGTTCAATTGAATTTTAATGCAGTCACAGGCCTAAATATTGAAATTTTATAACATATTGGCAACGAAGCAATAAACAACGTGCGTTTACGGGGTTTCAATCGGTTTCTTCCCTGGCTTCTTCATTGTGAGTGTGTGGGGCATGGAACTTGCGCCTCTAGATGAAATGAAATTTAGTTGAAAGTCTGCGCCTGTCCGTGTCAATGTACTCTCGTCCTTGTCTTTCTTTGGCGCGGCATCTTTTCTTAAACATTACGGACCAATTTGCCCAATAACACGATTTACTAATACCCGTTGCGACTATGAGGCACGCCGTTGTGTTGGGCTCCGGATTAATTTAGAACAGCTGGGATTCTGGGACAAGCACCCAATGCGTGGTACACGAGAGCTTTTACAGTTCACCGCCATCGAAACGCTGCCGCGATACGACGGCGCGACGTCGTGTTATGCAGCGCAACGCCAAAGCCACTGAGCAACCACGGCGGGTGATCGGAGGTGGTGCGACGCCGGCGACGCCAGAGCGAAGCCATTGCGGCTACGGCACCGCCGCTGATTTGCCACGTCTCTGTGCGGCTGCCGCGAGCCACAGAAATGAGTCGTAGGCCGCTCCACTGTGCGGCACAGAGAATTCCTCCATCGCCAGTGAGGACGGCCGGTGGCCCGCAAGCAGCGCGCGGCGAGTTGCCGTACCACTGAACGCGGACGCGCATTAAAAACATCCCCTTTCGGAGGGTAGCGCACACGCGTACATGGCCGCTATTTTGTAGCGATGCCTTATTCTATGCTATTCTTATCATCCATCACACACGGCCGTCCGATCCCGTTGTTAATGTGGGCAGACCGTCGCTCTGACCACTGGCCAAGCGCGAAAAGCCTGAAAAGGCATAGAATCGGAAAAGTCATCGCTACAAAATACCGGCCATGCATGTCATTGCTGGCTGCGAGATCAAAGCCTGCGCTGAAGACAAAGTATAGGATGGAAGAGTTATTATACGTGATGCTGAGTTGCAAAGTATTGCGAGTCGAGCGCAAATCCTGTTGCGCCGGTAGCCACGCGTTCAGAGTATAGCCCTTGAATTGCTTAACACTGCACTCGCATATGGTTAATCAGGGAATACCAGTAAATGTAATGGTGCAATTTAGTACATCACTATCTATTTTGATGTTTAACTCATGCAACCTAGCGTTGCATGCCACGAAAGACCAGCTGCAAAAAAAGAAGTTGAACACGACAGTCGAGAAAAAAAAAAGCAAATGCGTGATGCCTGCGTTAAAATACAATTACAAAATGAAAGAACAGCCCCCCCCCCCCCCCAACCCATGCCTAAATAACGGATGTGAGTAAGCAAATCCAAATAGAAAGGTAAGAATTAACTCAATAGTGCTTCTGCATAAGTTGCTACGCTGAACATATCTGATTGTTCACGATTACCCATAGCGTTCAGTCAGCAGCAAGCGAAACCTAGGATTATGGCGAGTGCAAAAAAATATCAGGCACAGACAGAATATAGCGTCGAACTAGTTGCTTGTCCTCACAGTTTCGCGTCGAAATAGCAGACTTCTATGAAAGGAAAACAAGGGAAGAGCGGGGATGGAAATCAAAGACGATGAGCAAAGCGAGAACAAGGTAAAAGCGGTAGGCAACGTTACAACAAGTGGGCTTGTCATTTTCAAGGCCCTGCTTTGAAAAAGGCCAGTCCACTCGTCGAAACTCTGGCTTCTGCTTTTACCTTGTTCTCGTTTTACTCATCGTCATTTGTATGTAATACTTTCTTATTGTCTTTAATCTTGTTTACTCGTGATTCCTCCGGTCTGACAGGAAAAGACACTTATTTCTGAAGATATGCAATAAACTTAGCTTAATTGATCTCGATAGCCTTCGCGCACGCGTTCGTTTTTCTCGCGTAATCCTACCTTCCGCCTGAGCAGGTTCTCCAAAGGAAAGTCTCTCCACTCTGCCTCTTCTGGAAGAAACTGGTCAGCGTCGAGTGGACAGGCGTATCCATCGGTGACTTGGCACTGCTCGTAGCAGCTTCTGCACAGCACGTCTCGACAGGGCAGGAAAACGGTCTCCCTGGGCAGCACACCACACGCGCTGCATATTCTGTGCGCAGGAATACGCTCGGCGAAATGCACAGGTCTCCAGTCCAGTTCCTCGGTAAAACCGCACAGCGTGTAACGCTGGTCTTGAGAATCCATGGCAAACAGCGCATACGTCGACTGGCAAACGTTGTGCCGACGGTTCTGCGGAAACTCCCAAACGTTGCCAGTGCTCTGTGGTCTCAGCTGTTGCAAAGGCTACTATCACTCTGACAATGCCACGCCCAGTTCCCGATTGTCCACGGCGCTGCTTGCGATTAGCGTGGAACAGTTTCGACATTATCTACTTGCTTTGGCGCGGCAGCGTTGTTACCGACAATTTTATCGGCTTTTTACGGCCAAGTTGTTTATGCGGACCCTGTTCCGTTGTTGTCGGACTTCGCTAAGAAATGGGCCACGTGACAAAGCGGGACAGGAAAAGAAGAGCTGAACAGGAGGAAAGGGGTCGGCGTGAATCCTTTCGCCCTGTGAGAAAGCTATCTGATACGCGAACCTTATACTTTTGTCACAGAGTGCATTTTCGGCGATCGAGTGAGCTCGACATCAAATTTATCGACGATTGATGCCACAATGCTCGGAAAAAAACAACGTTATGCTGGCGGTTTGCGGCCGACGAATAGTGCCCAGCGATTGAAACGCGATATAGGAGCGCGTGGCTGCCAGCGCTTCTTGCCCCAGAAATAAATTCCGGCAGCCACGTCAATCATCAAACCAATCCAACCAATCGTCAAAACGATTGCAGGGGCCGTACCTGCAGTGGTGAGTCTTGCGCCTAATATACGGAGATTTGAATTAATGGTTCCTCACATTCCATCCGAGCTACAACTATGGGAAAACCACGAGTAGTGCGTGCTCCTGAGGAAGAAGCAGCCTACCGCGAGCGTCAGCGAGAGTTGGCTCGTGAGCGGGCTCATCGTTGTCGGGCCGACCCCGAGCTGCGCGCCAGAGATGCCGAGTTTAAACGGCAGTGCTCCTAAGGTATGCTCACCACGCGAAGCACGTCAAAGCGAAAATGTCGGGAAAGAATGGTGAAAAAAAAAAGATTTACAAGATAGAGTGCCTGCGAAGTTTTACTTGGATAGTTTAACACTCGGTGTAACCAGCGCAGCAACGCTGTTGGATCATCTTCACGGACTGGAAGGGGCAGTGATTTTTTTCGCCTAGCCGATTTGTGAATGTCTTGAACATTGAAACTAGAGAGCTCTAGCTCAGTGGGTTTACGGGCCAGCGGCCCCAGCGGGCGAACGGAATTGGTAGCGGAGCGCCGCACGAATCAAACAGCTCTGGCTCGGCGATTCCTCGCTTGGTCGATTGGAGTAGAACCACTGCTTATGTTCCCCTTGAGGAGCATACTTGCGCGTCTCAGTGAACGCGCCGCTCGCGCCCCTATTCGCCAAATCTCGTGACATGGGGAAAAAGCATCATTTTCAGGCATAGCCAACTTCATGGCTACGCCTGTACTCGCGCCCCCCGCGCCACTGCCTTCGCGAGCCTCTGTCTGTGCCGCTGCAGTCTCTGCTATGCTCTTGTTGTATGTGTCGTGGTGGAGTGTTATTTAGTGCAATTTTGATTGACATTAGTCTACGGTGCTGCTCAGCTTGACACGACGCGTCTCAGGATTTTGTAATTCAGCATCTTGTCTAACCGTATGGCCAGTGTTACTACTAAAAGTGAAGAACAAGGCAGTGCCATGTCTGCGACAAATGAGTCTGAGTATTCGACAATCTTGCCAACAAGCAGCTGTATCTCTCACCCGCCGTGTCATGCATTTTCGATGCACAAAATAAACTCTCTCTTGTCAAACATGTGCCAAGAAAAAGAAGTGACAATCGAAGCAAAACGATTGTCGCGCGTCGAAATCGGTACTGCAGGTGAAGCGCACGGGCTCTTCAATATGACTCGCTATTTTTTCCAGCGTAACGGTACCTTCCGTAATGCACAAACCTATTCACGTCAGCCACGATATCTGATCATATAGAGTGAGTTTAAATCTCACCAGCGATAATTTTTCGTTGTGAATAGGCGATTGCATTCAATACATGTATGGCTCCTCTCGCGCTACTTCGCAGCTGGTCAGCCGCTCAAAAGAAAGTGTACCGCGAAAAGATACAAAGGAGCGTGTGTGAATACATTTATAAAGACTCCCCTTACAGTTGTAGCAGGGCAGCATAATACAGTCTATAGAGTCCGTAGTGGTCCATCGAACTGCGAAGCAAAACATTTAACGCCGTATCTAGCTGAGCGTTGCTTAGGTAGATAGGGCTTCAAATTTTATACTCCGCACCGGAAGATCAACTTAAGGCAATCGAACGGGGCGGAAAATCCCCCCAGCGCCCAAGGGCTCGAGGCCGTCATCTAAATAGAGAGACACAGGTCTCATAAATGTGCGGTACTAAAATAAAGCTTATTCGTGCTCCTCCCCCGTATCTAGCGTCTACTGTGCCAGACCTACCACGATCGGCGCAATATTTTACTTAGCTTGCGGTATTTATGATGCACGAAGCAGAGATATATTTCAGCACTTTGTTCATCCGCAATCATTGTTTGCTCAAGTGACCTATTTTATATTGAAAACACTGTGTCAAAAACAACGTGAAACGAGCAACTTTTTAGACCTTAGAATAACTAGTATAGTGTCTGTTCGAGTTTTCGTATATCATAAAACAAAAAAAATATTTCTGCGCATAGTGCCTCGCCACGAACAACTTATAACATAAAAACTATCTAAATTTGTTTTTTCTTCAAGCTTCCCTTCTTTCTTAGGTGTGAAAGACTTCATGCCGCTGAAGACACGGAATAAACGAGCAAGCACACGCGGTCGCTGAGCCACGCCATTTCATGCATTGAAGAGGAGTAGATTTTCGGTTTAACATGGATGCGTCGGCGAGCAATATCGCGGACTCACGCACAACCCTGCTCCAGTAAGGTTCTCGTTCACGGTCATGCACATCGTCGCCAAATGGCCTCATTACGGAAACCCCTCGCAGTACACAGGGGTTCTCATCAGTGATAAAATACTTGCGAGTCTTTTTTAGCCTGCAGTCGAGCCAGCAGCGCGTTGGAATACGACGCAGACGACATGCCGGTGTTCGCGCGCGTGGTCGCCATGTCTTTTCCGCGAGAACGCTGGTCCGCTGCGCGCGCTCCACTAGGGTGACCAAGCCAGCCAGTGAGCGACCCGCTCCTCCGTAAACACGCTGGCCGCGCCAGCGTACAGCACATGCGCAGTGGCGTCTCCGCTGGCCGTCTGGCCCTTAGACTCACTGAGCCATAACGCTCTGCTAAACGCTGTGGAAAAGCAATTTCCTGAAACGTCAAGGGACAGGCTCCGATGGAAGCTCGACTAACTGCGAAATTAAGAAGCCGTTCGACGAATAAAAAAATATATTGGAAAGGCCATCTGAATATTTTTAAATCAGGGCTTGCTTTCCAAACCCTTTGGCATTTTCGTGACCGCGGCTGCTGGGTGCTAGTGCTGAGTTGCGAATATCTCACACAATGAAATCTGAAATATTTGCCCGATGGTGGGATCAAACCTCGGTCCTCAAGCAAAGCAGTCCAATGTCCTAATCAAAAGGCGACAATATTTTTATTAGAAAGTAAAACCACTAGGCCATGATCGCGCGTATACGCCTATCGCACCGACGCAAACCAGCTCTTTATGACGATGACCGCGTGTGTCCCATTGCGTAGCACGGGTGTGTGGGATCACACGCGGTTGCGCCAGCTTCCTAGACGCCAAAGAGGCAGAAACCAACTCGGCCAGTTCATATCATTTGATTAACCGCTTCACCCTAGCTCTAATTCACACAGATTGCAAGGTGGACATTTGATCAGTACTTTTGTTATTGGAAATATGGTCGGATAAATTAATAATTCTCACGAAGCTAACGTTTAGGTAAAAAAAAATGTGCAAGTTTTTCTTGCTTCTTTTATGCAAAAGCCCATCTGAAACGCCTCACTCCACCGAAGTAGCCCACTGTCTACGGTATTGGACTGCTGAGCTCGAGATCACTTCAATGAGCCCGCCCACAGCTTGCGCGTATTGAATGTGGAGGGGGGATGCATAATCGGTTGTGAACGGTGTATTTTGTACCCCTTAAAGAGACCTATGCGGTCAAAATTCTCCCACAGTCCACCACTACTGAGTGCCTCATAAGGAGATCATGATTGTGGAGCGTACAAGCCCAGAATAGTTTTTATAGCGATGAGGGTCATTCTACGTCAAATTTCCGAGACTAGTCCGTCGACCATCTCAGAAATTTCTTTGAAAAATCATCTCTATTGGCTGGTACAAGAAAGGTGGTTTCACAATACCTTTCAGACAAAAACATTTTTATTGCAAAAGTATTATATACACGATTACGCGAAAAATCAGCGTTGTCCGTGGCGGCGTGACCGATAGTCGGCACCAAAAATGGCCGACGGCGCCACGAGTGAAAATACGTAAAAGA
The DNA here is from genome assembly GCF_050947875.1 of Dermacentor variabilis. NCBI lineage: Eukaryota > Metazoa > Arthropoda > Arachnida > Ixodida > Ixodidae > Dermacentor > Dermacentor variabilis. Next base: position 110,373,472 of record NC_134578.1, on the reverse strand, counting down.
TGCTCGGAGCGAAGTCAAATTTGTCACTAAGGTTTCTGTAAACAAAGTCTAATAAGCTAATTGGAAAGAAAATTTGACACACTGGGGTCTGGGTTGGAATCGAACCAGGGCCTCCGGGATGCCAGACGAACACGCTTCCCGGATGCTACATTGGCCCTACAGTCGGGATTGACTAATGTCGTGCCAATGCCTCCTTTACTAGATGCCTGCCGCGTTGTCCGGCAAACTCGGTTCCGGGCCCTCTCCCTTTTCTCGTCTCCGCGAAAATGCAACGAGCGCATCTCATGGCGAATCCCTGCAACTTAGATCACGTGCTGAAGCCTCTGAGATTACCATGACGTCTATCACCGTCTCGGAGGCCCACGAGAACGCTTGTTAACCGACGGCTGCGCATACGGGCGCTACGAACGCGCCGGCGGAAGCATTCGGCCGCCGCTGCCGCGACCACCAGAAGTTGAAAAGGCCACGAGCGCCGCCTCGCGGAATTTATGCTCGACAAAGGGAACCGCCGCTACAATTGGAAAGCGGGTGGCGCGGCGGGTATCTAGTAATGGCCGATTTACGCTCGAGTCGCCCATCGCCGCAAGCCGCACCGCACGCGTGCGGTCGCGCAAAAGACTGCACGTATCAAACACTTGTGCACAAATTTCGGTTTACAATGTGTAAGGTATACACTGTGTACACAATGTAAACGGTAATTTGTGCACAAGTGCTGGATACGTGCAATTTTTCGCGCAACCGCAAGCGTGCGGTGCGGATTGCGGTGATGGGCGGCTCGAGCGTAAATCGGCCCTAAAGGAGGCATTGGTTGTGCGTAGTGCGTGCGGCATTGCAGACGTCACGTCACTGCCTCCATCACTGCCTCCCACGTGTAACTTGCTCTTCTGATTTCATCGGTGCTGTCTCTACTGCGATGCACTCTCGACGCCAAATAATGAGTGTATAAAATGCGTTGTGCCTAGTCCCTGCGTCATTGTACACGTCACGTCGCGGACTCTCGTGCGTCACTTAGTCTTCGGATTTTGTCTTAGTGGTGTATCCTTGGACGCACGCCGAAGCGCCTACTTCAGCGGCCTTTGTGAAACGTGGTCGCCCACGGAAGCACTCCGCAGAAAACGATGCAAAGGAACACAAGAAGGAATGCCGTTTAGGTTTACAACATTCACTGGGACATGCGTATGAATACTACAATGCTTTAGCACTCCCACATGTAAGCAGGGTTAAGTGCCGCTGCCGAACTTTCTTGCCTCGAGGCATGCTTTAAAAGCTATCTCAAGTAGCCAAAATGCTTATGTGAAAAAAAAAATTGTGTAAAAATAGTTTTCGTGCGTAACGTTCACCAGCTACGTCTACTGAACGTAAAATGATTGGTATTCAATACGTAAAGTTACTTATTGGAGACTTCGGTCGGAAAATATTTCCTCAGATCTCCCGAATAATGACAAACATGTATCAAATTACCCGCAGTGGTTGCTTAGTGGCTATGGTGTTGGGCTGCTAAGCCCCACAAAAGTAAATGGAACCGTAACCATAAAACGTTTTACTGTAAAAAAAAAAGAACATTACTTTGCCATGCACCTTGTGTCGCTAACCTGCTGGCGGTGATTACAATGTTGTTAGAATTTCATTGTAAAATTGTGTCCAAGTGGGCAGCGAAACATAATCAAAGACGTGAAATGAGATTCGGAGGGAATCTGAAAGATGGAGCAAGCTTGAGGCACAGGAATGCTGTTCCTTCACCGAAAACTAGTACATAGCACGAAAACCAATACTGGCTTCTTCGAAAGCTTTTCAGCTTCTTGTCTTGCCATCAATCCTCGCATCAACACCTTTCTGGAACAGTGGGTGTCCGAAGAATATGAGCAAATAAAAAAGTTCAATTGGGAACATCTTGCCTGCACCCTACTTTGCAAGTGTATTTATCTAGCTATGCTAATATCGACAAAGTTTTCAAATAATTGCAAAATTATGAGCATAAATCTTGGCTATTCCTTGCTCTTTTCTTGTGACATTTCCTCGTATACTGTGGTCTACACTTTCTGTAGCTGCAGGATAACAGCTTTAGTTGCTTCTCATAATTGCGAATGGTGAGCGGTTTAGTGCTCGCTCTGCAGTCTTGTGCGTATTCCTCCCTTCTGCAATTCCTTTTTTACAGAAACCTTACACATCGCTCCACCATGTCCGTCAACGCTAAGTCATACCGCATTTCTGACTCCACAGTCACCGTAGTAATTGGGCAAACCTGCCAGGTCTGACGCCAGGTCCTGGAGCCATGTTTCTAGCCATGATAACAACATCCCAGTGAAAGGAGATAGCCATGTATTTTGTGGCACTGTGGCAATTGCCTAATTGCCTGGCGCAAATGATGGGAAGCGTGTGTACATAGAAGCTGCAGCCCGCTCTGGTTCCATTTTTCATAATTACAAAGGACGTTTTAGCATAATCCTCCTCGCTGTGCGTGATGCCAGGTATAGTTTTACGATGGTGGAGATCGGCGATTCTAGATCACGTGGTGATGCAGACCTGTTTGGTGAATGCTAACTAGGAATAAAGCTGAAAACCGGACTGCTCAATATTCCTCCAGATATCAAGGTGCCAGGTTCTTCAGTCAACTTTCCCCATCTGTTGGCTGGTGATGAGGCGCTTCCTTTAATGGAAAACCTCATGCTGCCGTACGCTGAGTTGCGCTAGGCGCACCATAGAAAATACCTTTGCCTTTCTTGATAACAGATGGAGAATTCTCCGTCAAGATATCGGAGCTGCTGTACAAACTGTAGAGCACATTGTATGGGCTACAGTACTTCTACACAACTATCTCAGGACTCTTGATTCGGAAGGCTCCGATAGCTTGAAGTACTGTTCCGACACTGATGCCGATACAATTGATCCAAACGGTCAGTTAATTCCACGGAGGTGGAGATTATATGTTCTGCGTACTGGAGATCTGCCCGAAAACATCCAATTTTCAGGAAGTCACAATCACACTGCCCAAGTGAAAGCAGTGCGAGAAGCCTTCAGAGCGCGCTTTCGGTCTTCTTAGAGGCGTGTGCCATGGAAAGAGAAGGCGTTGCATTTATTCATGTGAGAGTATGAAGGCTTCCCACCGTGGTTCCAATTTTTAATACTCAAGTGGCCCTTATGGCATTCGAGCTGTTTGTTGCATTAGTTAAACATTCGAAATTTACTTGCCCGTAAATAACACTGCAAGAGCGACGGAGGGGAAGCCTTCCAGCACTTTCTGATGGCCTTGGCACACGCACGCATTGCTTGGTACACTTCACTGATTGTCATGTTGCTTGCGAAGGCCCATATGTGACGTGATGCAAAACAAGAATCGATGCCGTACACTACTCTTTGGATTTTGGTACTTTGCGTAGCATATTGTGCTTGTGTTGTGTGGCCTCTCGCGAGGCCACTGCTTGCATCAGCATGCAACATGAAGCTGTCAAGCCACACCCCTGCTGTATACACATGGCATTTCATGTTTCGGAAATTAACAGCGCTAAACAGACAGGGATGACGGAAAAGCAGAACACGACAATGGCACTGACTCACAACTGAAGTTTATTTTGATGTAAGTCACATTTATATACACAGGCCAACATGTCAACCACTAAGCGACTGTACATGCGTGTTAGAAGTAATCCTGGTGACTTTTCAAAACACACGTGGAAAACATGAGTGCGAATAAACAAGTGCGTCATAAGAAAAAAAACATAAATCCCATGGACGACTTCCCTATCGAACTTAACAATCTACCATGAAACACTTTCTTCCAAATATCAGTGTTTTTTTTACTAAGAGTGACAGACGGCTTACTAACGCACCTTTGCTCTTCCCTGTCAGAGGAAAAGCTTCCATAATCTCCTTTCTGGTTCGATCTTTATGCCTGAACAAGCAAACAGTTTTTTTCCGCTTACGGTCAGCACCCACACTGTCCACATTGTAAAAGGAAGTACAAAGCTCCAGTACCTTTTAATGATGACAAGTGCGCCATTAATCTAATGTTCACGCAGCGGCTGGTCTTACCCACATAAACCTGCCCGCATGACAGAGGTAACCTGTACAGAACTGAAGATGAACATATAACGCACCTATTGTTTAACCTGTAAGAACAGAAACTGCATTCTTTGCTGTGACCGAATAATTTTTTGGGACTGGGGACAAATCGTAGCAATTTCGTTGGGTGCGGACATGATCACATGCACCCCATAGCTACTAGCCACGTTCTTCAAGCAATGCGAAAAAACTTGTGGAAATATGGTTCCACCACCTATCATTTTTCCTTGTGTGCGGAATTCCTTGATTTTTTACTTTAGCTTATCAGTACCCTTTATCCACTCAATGAGATTACGACAGGCCCTCAAAATGTAACTTTCAGGAGAACGAGCGTTCTGTATTCTCTGAATTTGGCCAAGGAAACTCTCCCTCAACGAGTGTTCACATGTTACAAGTTTGGGCAGTTTTTCATGTTGTTTCTGATCCCGGAGCTCCAGAAAAGATCCCCACTACCTATTTTGGATGCTTTCTAACCAGGACCGAACATTTCCGTCATAGATTTCAAGACGACGAAGGGTGGGGTCATTCACACCACCTCTCCAAGTTTATCGGACTAGATTACGCGAAAGCGGGGAAGGTTCAGTGTACGATTGCCATAAAACTTAAACATCTTCGGTACGCCCTCGTTTCTGAGAGCGATCAGGAAGTGGGAGGAAAGAAGTTTCCATGAAAACACATAAAAATATCGCAACAGCGCCAACCGCTACCACGGAATTCAACGAGGATACGCGGCAGAGCTTGCATGCAAGTATGCACGACGCCAGTCGTCCGCCGTTACTATAACCAAATATGGCGTACTCAAGGTAGGGTAGCCACACAGGGGTTAATCCTTGCCGCCAAGGAAAAATGAAGTAAATGGAAAAGAGAAGAAGACAGGAAAGGCGAAAAAGTGAGAGGCGAATATTTGAGGAGGGACAGGAAATGGCGACTGCCGATTTCCTCCAGGTGGGTCAGTCTGGAGGTGCCGTCTGTGTGAAGCAGAGGCCGAAGAAGTGTCTTGCCTGCTGCGGGGGGCCTTAAAGGTGCAAACACCTAGAATCGGCTCAACACCCAGGATCCCCCTTTCCCCAGACACGGTTCAGCCGCGAGCGGCTACACGCGGGAGGATCCAATTCTCGTGAGCTTGAGTACGTGGTGTCGCCACAGACCAAACGCCTTCTCACCCGGACGCCCCTGCGGGGCGAAGTGAGATAGTCTGCGCAGTGCTTCGACTTCGGCATCGTGAGTGCACGACCTTTTCTCCTTGAGAGTTGCCAGGCTTAACGCGGTTCTTCGTGGTAGAAAGGGTGCAGGAAGCCTGGTGGAAAGATACGTTGCTTCTACACTGAATTCCTTGAGAAACTTGTCGGCTAAACCAAGGTAGCCATGGAATGGAGGACGTTGCGCGGAACGGACCGAAACGCGATATGCGGGGAATTCCGGATTGATTGTGGGAAACAGCTGAAGAAGGCGGAGGTCATCGATGCAATAGAAGCAAGCGGCAGCGATGTCGATGAGACAGAGAGAGAGAGAGAGAAAACATTTATTTGTAATGAGATGGGGTGACTTCCTCGTAGGGTGCGGCCCTTAGTTCAGGGCCCCATTTGCTGGCGCCACTCCGCGTGCCCGCCGGATCAGCCGTCGCTGCTCTTGCAGGTTTAAGCTGGTCAGCGCCGTCTACCAGAAGGAAGGTGAAGGTGAGGGAATAGGGGAGTAACCCGGAGGGTGTGCAGATCGTAAAGGCTTGGGAGGATATTCAGGGCCAGAGGTAACGCGAACGCAAACTTCAGAAAGAAGCCGAAATAAGGCGGGACAAAGAATACAAAAGGGAGAAGGAGGAAATTTATATGGATATCCAGCATCTCAGGGGGCTGCAGGCATAATATAGGCTGCACGTTTTCGAGGACGGCGAAAACATTGAAAGCTTTCTTGATTTTTTCGAGAATGTTCGCGCGGACGTACAGCTGGACCGTGACTTTTGGTCTGTAGGGGTTGTTGGGAGTACTTCCCTGTAATGTGTCCTGTTGCTTAGCTGGCCTTTCTGATGTCGATTTCAAGAAGTACGATCTGGCTAAACTGGCATTATTGCGCCATTTCGGTATTTCTGTGGAGAGCGAGAGACAATATCAAAGTGACCAGTGCAAAGTTTGTACTTTGGAAGAAACTCAGGTCACGCCAGTGAATGAAGAACATGAAACGTGTGAGGTGGTGAAATCCACAGAGACTGAGCGTCAGAAAAGCGACGCCGTCACCAGTCTAAAAAGAAGGCACATTCCGGAGGGCGTCTCTTGCGGATACGAGGTTTGTTCCAGTAGTGATGAGGAGGTTAATGAGGCGCTAGAGGCCTTCCCCGTATCAGAGCACATGGGTGACTTTACGGAATCGTCTAGTTTAGACCAGGATACCGTGGCGGCCGAGCCAAGAAATGATCAAACGCAGCAGAACGGAGAGGGAATCGTTCAGGGCTCCAGCATCGGTGACTGCGCAGTGCAGTCGTACAGCGAAAGCGAGCCAGCGGTCATTCGGGAGAGCCTTTGTTGCGGGGCGAGGCCTGTTCCAGCAACCCTATGAGGGTCAGTGTAGGGCTCGATACCTTCCTCGCGCCTCATCACTTGAGTGAATCTCTGGCATTGCCGAGAATAGAGAGCGAAGTAGAGACAGTGGCGATTCCGAAAGGCGTTCCTTGCGGGGACGAGGCTTGTTTCGGTAGCCCTAACATTGTAAAGGAGGCGGTTAAAACCTTCCTCGTACCTCAGCACTTGAGCGACGTTGCGGAATCGCCAAATGGAGAGCATGACATGGTGGCCAGGCAGGAAAGGAACCCAACACTCGGAGTTTCTACCGGCACATTCGATAACCACAAGGCAACGCAACCTTTTTTGAGACGGCGTAGGGTCAAAAGAGCGAATTATTCGGCGCATCAGTCGCCACATCACAGCGCGTGAAACAGAGTAACAGGCCATCATGCAGAACCGAAAGGGGTTCAGTGTGGCAATTCAGAAAACGGAAGTGACGCAAAAGCCTGATTACGACACGAGAAGGCGCGTCTCTGCGAGCAACGTTGCGGCTGAGATGTTAAACCTAGCTTAGACATGCGCGTCGGAACCGGGCCAGTCGAACACTCACTGAAGCGGAATGCGTCGCGAGAGCGAGGACGAAGGGAGAATGGGTATTCTTTCCGCGTGTATGGCCTCCACCTCAGGGACGAGACAGCAATCCGCGAGCACACGGTGTGTCAGGTGACCGCGGAAGACAATTTAGGTCTTGCACCCCTTGCGCTCAGCCTGGCTTAAGGGCTGTCAGTCGGCGACTCAATCGAGCATGCATTAAGAAACAGTAATTGTAAAATTGAGCGCATCCATGAGTTTTTTGGTGTTTGTAATTATTGCGCGACGCAATTTTTTGTTAGTGATTAGGGACGTACCAATTTTGATCACGTTTCATTTTTATAGCTTCGCATTAAGCTCAGTTTCGTTGCACTGTTTTGTTGTAAGAGCCAGTTACGAGAAGAAAAGTGCGAAGCATATTTGGCGATAGTGGTGACTCGAGGTTGCACCGATTTTTGTAGATAAGCATTGCAACTTGAGGTGTTTGTAAACACAAACTTTTGTGAGGTAATTCAAGACTTATAGAGTAGATGCATCATCGGTTATCACTTCGAAATTTAGATTTACCGAGGCGCGTTAAGCAGGCGATGATATTTAAAGATTTTTACGCGCAGGTAGAGTGTAACTTTTAGTTTTTTAGGTTTTAAATGCCAGTCTGCGAAGTAGTCTAGTTCAGAGTAAAATGGTCAGCACAGCCCAGTACGTTTCGCATTAGAGGCGCTGGTACTAGCTGGTTTCATTGACCGAACGGGCCACTCAGCACCGATCCCTTTGACTATTTTGATCGTTGTGACGAATTCCGTGGTTCAAAAGAGCGACCTGTTCTTTTGCTTTGGCCACTTACGAATCACGCGCCACGTGGAGTTTTCAGTTCGGAAGGAGCGAGTTGAGGGCGCGGAATACGTTACCGGGAGAGGGTCCTAACTGTCTCTTGGATTTTCCACCTAGCCGTCCCGTGACCAAATTGACAGTGGTCTTGGGGCCGTTTCGAGGTGGATGCACAAAGGAGGCTTAAAGTAGCCTACTCATGGGCTTGGGTGCTCCATGGTTGGCACGCGTTTCAAATAATTTTCCAGTTTTTCTTGTAGGGCAAAGAGCGCAAGGAGGTAGAGGAGAAAAACAGACACACAGAGGCGCTAACTTGAAACAATTTATTTCCGGGACCAACGCCCCTTTTTCTGCCCTCGCTTGTTATCGCTTTTAAGCACGTGCATACAGACAAGATAACAGGGCAAACGATAGCACTACTCACTTGTATACTAAGCCAAAACTATTATGTATAACGCATGCGCAGGAATTCCAACTCCTTCTTTGATAGCGACGTGGACTGTTGGCTAACAGAAGTATTGCCGAACTCCTTAATGGGAGCACTTTCACTGGTGAGACGAGTGAATTTACATTTGCTTCTGCTGGTAATAACTGTATCTTCAGATCTCGAAACGCATCCGCTCTTAGGACAATGAATTGCGAGAAACCCATTTGACGAAGGCTTGTTAACGTTATTGGAGTGCTCCCTAAGTCTATCATTAATGCATGTGCGGGGTTTGTACGATATAACTCGTTCCAGAGGGCAATGAAATTTAGTAAATGAGATAGGTCTTACAATTAACGTACCCTTTTCTGTGCTGCTGCTTGCACGCGTCTATTGTGTTACTCTCTGGTCTTGTTATTGCACACAAGCTGATAAACTTGTTTGGAGCAATGAATACTACGTCAACCTTTCCACGTAGTGCTCTCTTCTTCAGGTTATGCGATAAACGGTGGATGTAAGGAATTATGGCGAAGTGTTTCTTTTTAAGAAACCCTGCGCTGGCTGACTTCAAAAAACCAGCCTGTCCTGACTGCTTTGCTGTGAGCAGTGCTTCAGCAATTGACACAATCAAATTGTTTGGAAAACCAACTTGGTTGAAAAACAACTAATTGCCGTATTGAAAGTTGTGAAGTATGTATCCTAGATGGTCGCCTACTGCGACAGGGTGACTCAGTTGAGCATATTTTCGTGTTTCACTGAACAGCGGGGAAGGAAGTAACAAAATGCGGTTGTCGTCAGCTGAGCCGTTTCATTTGGCAGGGCTCACTTGATTCAGACCTGTGATTTTTTTTCTTGTTTATTTCTTATTTTTGTCATTTTCGTGAGCTATGTCGTCTACACATCACGCTACAGCTGAGTGCAGATGCACGCCGCTGCAATCTTCGCCATCGTCAAGTTGAATACCACCGGGGCGATCTTGTTTGGACGAGGGCGCCGGATCGTGGCCAAGGATTTTCAGAGACGCTGGTCAGTCGCTACTTGGGACCCTACAAAGCGACGTGCGCGTTAGTGACCTGAACTACGAGGTTCTCCCTGATAGTGACATATCGCCGCATCGTCGAAAGCACCACTAGGAGACGGTCTACGTTGTGCGACTTTAGCGTTATTTCACCCGACACTGAGAAAACGTCTCAACTTTCTGACTTTCTTTCTCCCCCCGTCCCCCCTGTGCATACTTTCTGTTCCCGCCCGGTTTCCTCTTTACCTGCGTACAATTGCACGAGCATTGCAATGATGCCAGTTTTTTTGTTTTCTTTAGAGGGGGAAAATGCCACCAGGTCACCAGGTGCGGCGAGAGCGAGCCAGCATTCAGGCAAAGAAAGGAGAAGTAGAAGTTGTCTTTGCGTCGGCCATATTCTGGGCTAGGCCTTTTCCCTGCAGGTGCAGCACATTTTGTCCTAAAGGCCTTCTTTAGCACGTGACAATATTAAAATAAAGCTTTCTAAAATATCTCCCATTCAGTTACGCATGGGCATTGCCGTGAAGTTCCACAGAATAGTGAATGTGCAATCTCCAGAATTCCTGAGTATGTCCGTGCTACAAGCATAAAGAAAAAAATTCAACAAGAGCGGACACTTGGCGAAAACTTGGGACAGGAAATGCGTCACGCTACTATATATGCCGACCGCTTACTGCCGTGAGCATTAGAGAAAAAATGTGAAATGAAGTTAAAAGAAATTGCTTTATTTTGTAATTTTACAGCAAAAGTAAAAATATTTGCGTATAAATTAAGTTTATATTTTGCCACTAACTTTTCTTGCGTTAACTAGCGACAGGCCAATGACTCGCCAGGGCGCCAGATACATGCGTCATGCGTCAGACTCGCCGTCGAAGCGAGTAAGGCCGGTGCGCATGTGAGCGTTGGCTTGTTATGCAACCCACCTGCCTGGTTTTTTTCTTTTTATTATTTAGCCTTGTTTATTAGGTTGCCGGAGTATTCTTGCGTTTCTTGTGTAGATTGACACGGCACCACTGCACTATTAGACTACGCCAAGGTTAGAAATTTTGTTTTGCAGTCTGCGACGCATTTCAAACAATTAGCTATACGGCGCGAAACCTCGAATTTTGACGCAGTTAGCGAAAAGCAGTTTGGCCGTGTGACCTGTTTCCCCCGTATAGAACATTACTGGGACGAATTCATGAAGCTGTTTGTGGCCCCCCCCAACAACATATACCTTCTTTCGGCGCTCACACCCTTTGAAAACGCAACGAGCGATTGCTAAGAGTGATAACACGGGAGTGTGTTGCTTGTGCCGGCAAAACACGCAAAGGATAATGTCAAGGAGCTGAAACACCAGGAACTTGTAACTCGAAAATTCTGTCTTCCGAGCGACCGAGAACAGGCTTTGCACCCACGCATTGGTCTTGAGTGCGAGTGGAAGGAATTCTGCGAGCGCCTAGCGTGGTCCCGTTTAGAGGCTTTGTTTTCGCCACCTCTGTATACACATAGCGTAACATCGTCTGTCGCATCGCTAGAAAGCACGTTCGTTTGAAAACGCGCAGTCGCCTGTGCATTTGTTCTCTTAAGGTGCAGGAAATAAGGCCCGAGAGAGGGAGAATCCTTGGAAATATGATGCTTTCGTGATATGCACGGTATTGCTTGGGATGGGTCAAGTATATTTTATGCCATGTATGTAAAAGCGAACTTCTTTTGTTTGGAATGAGGCCCATTCATCGCTTTCGCACGTTTCTCCTCTGCACGCATTGTTGCTGTAAGGTGCTAAGACCAAAATGACACTTGCTTGTAATTTACGTTTCTTCAGCTCACATCCTCCGGTGGAGCTTCGTACAGGAACTACTCCTGCTTACCTGGGGCCACAAGGTTGGAAGAATGCAGAGAAAGCCAGGAACGAGCATTTATATACCGCAACCATTTCCTCGTTTCTCAGGGAGTGTTGCATCTTCTTTGTGCAATTACACGTGCCACATATTCGGTGGAGGCTTGTAAAGATCGTTCGCAGTCTTTACCTATTAATAAAATGATTGCGCACTGAGAGCGCGAGTGTTTGAGCAGTAGAAGCCAAAAAAAAAAAAAAGAAATGCCACGCTGGTCATCGCGGCAGGCGCAACATGTTCCAGTTAGCGTTCAAAACGCGCGCGTTGAAAACCGAAACCGGCAGTGTGGTTCAGGTATGAATACCGGTGGCATGGAACGCGACAGTCAATTCGGCCGCTGGGGTCTATGGGAGTGCGCACTCTTGTTGAATTCCTTTCTCTATGCTACAAGGCACTATAGTTTTTTTTTCTCTTTATTTACCATAACACAGACATGCGCATGCTTGTTGTTATGTTGTCCAATGAATAAAATCTGATCACAAAAGTGATGACTTCACAAATGAGGAACACGTTGCTACCCATTTGGAAGGAAAAAAGAAACGGAAAACACAATATTAAAGAGCCCCACTAAAAAACTAAAACCGAAACCTAATCTTGAGTGTTCTGGTGCTGACATGTAGTGGAAGATTTGTAACTAAGCGCCATATGGCTTTAAACAATTACCCCTGACAATGGTATTGGGCCGCTTCCAGCATGACACGGGACAGTGAGACGTGCGATTTAACCACTCGGCCACGGCTTCCAACGTTTCCACAACGATACGCTTCGGTTTAGAAAATTTACAATGTAAATTTGCATGACCGTGTTTGAAAAATTACTTTTGGGAAAAGTGTTACGCGTGCGTAGAGAGTAGAAATAGGCGCAGATCAAAAGCTGAGTTTCCGGACTACATGCGCTGTACCGGTAGCCATAGTTTTATCACAACTACCGTTTTAGTATCGAAAATCAAGTATAAATTTTCGTCCTTTCCATAAGCTTCCGCTACGGAATGATTAACCGCTGTGCGAATAAAATTCTACCGTTTCATAGCATGATCGTTGCACTTGTCAGTGAGGATTGTCTTCTAGAACACGTCCGTCACCTTCTTTTTTTCAATAATCGACTTGTACTTTGTTTTTGACGAAAAACCTACTCGTTCCATCGGAAACGCGCTATCTTCGGGCCGCGTCCACTCGGTGCGCTGGATGGTACATGTCCAGAATAGCTGCATATGCAAATCATTTCCGACCGCACTATTCTAGTTGCTTTAGATGTTTCTACCTGCGCTTGGGATGGGACACGTCCTGCCGGCTTCATGCCCTTGTCAATCCAGCACTATGACATCAATTCATGGGACAGCTTGAAGCAAATCTGGTAACATCATACCCTTTATATCGCCACACCTACCTAAGTTGAATAGACGATATTCATAACATGAGAACACGGCGAAAGTGCGTTAACCGACGTCGTTATGCGTTTCAAGCGCTTTCCCCGGAGTATTAAATTCAGTGCTCACCACACTCCTAGTCAAATCAACGTCTTCGACATGGCGGTCTACATAGAAAATGGAAAACCTGCACAGAACCACATTTTACCGGAACCCTATGGATAGCCATCAATATTAAGACAACACCAGTCATCATCCGCGTCATTGCAAGCGAATAATTTTTCTAAATAAACTCTAACTTGGAAATTTTGTAATTTACTCACATTTTTGTAAATTTTGTTCCTAAAATGTCTTACCTTGCATGTTTAAATCGTCTATAGAGCAAGAAAAAGTAGTCAGTTGTCTATCTTCTCCACACAACAGAAAAAGTGGGTAGGGAGCCAGACCAGCCCTATGATGATTAAACTTTAAGCGAGGTATTCGACACCGTAGTCGAGTGAAAGTTACCTAAGTTTGAAAGAAATTTCTGCGCAAAGGGAATAGTATGTGTCAATACTCTGCAAAATTAGTTACAGCTGGGTTTAAAAAGTCAAGCATGATGTCATATGGCCTGAATGGATGTGTAGTGATGTGGACACTGGAAATACCGTGAGAATTGTACCATTCAGGCCCGCTCTCACCAGGCTATCTGCCTTTTCAATAATGAATAATGCCTTATGTCCGGGTACCAAGTCAAGTCTTACAAATTTTGATTGGGCGGGTACATGCAGGATGTGAGGTTCTTCATTGGAAATGAGTAATGAACATAAGGATAACGAATATGTTATTATGGCTACTGATGAAGTTGTGAACCTAGTTTTCTCCGGGTTCATTGTACACGTAACTTATATCTCTACAATCAGCTGCTTATGTGCTTTATGTGCGACGGGGTATCGTACGTTTAAACGCAGTCATACAAACGACGAGAAAGGTGGGCGTCCAGATAAAGAAAAAGACGTAAGTATACTTACGTATGTATTAAATACATATGTGATTCTGTAGCCATCCTGGTTTAACAGTCAAACAGTCAGAGATTACAGCATGGTGCTATGCGTAGGAGGCATTCACAGTCGACAGGTCCGATGGGAGGACTATCAATGACTAGGCGTGGTCCTTTGTTGAATCGTTGGTTCGGTGGCCGGCTCCTCGATATTTCACAATGTGCGAGACCCTGAGTTTGGTTTGGCTGATTTCACAATCGCCCCGATGGGCTCCTACGCTGTCGCTGGGACCCTAAACGCTCAATCCGTCTCATGTTAGGGACAATGACCCCGAACAAAGAGTCTCGAACTCCAACTTGACCTTGCTGCTGGTGGTAGCTTTTCTGCAAGCCTGCGTGGACTGTGGCACTACCCGCCTGCCGGCATGAGTGGTCAGGCTTTGTCACGGTTGCAGGCAATTAGATTGGAAAGAAAAATGCTAGAGTTGCCCGAACTTGCTTTGTTGAAGTTTAGGCTGATCATATAACCGTGTAGTACTGAAATTAAGTTTCGTCATCAGAATTTGTTCGAACTGACTAAGCCTTACAAGTTCACTCGCTCTACTTGGTAAAATGCAATAGGTATCGTATTATGGTTTGTTCGGAATTAGTGAAACATTTGAAATTAGTGACCTAAGCATTTTATTCATAGGGCAAGTAATTACTCATATAAGCGATCCATTTTAGAGTTTATAATAGTGCTCTATCGCACGGGAAGTAAGAAAAATATAAAAAAGATTAAATTATGGGCTTTTACGTGCCAAAACCACTTTCTCATTACGAGGCACGCCGTAATGGGGGAGTCCGGAAATTTAGACTACCTGGTTTTCTTTATCGTGGACCTAAGTCTAAATACACGGATGTTTGTGCATTTCGCTACCATCGAAATGCGGCCGCCGTGGGCGATAACAATCTGTCCAGTCCAAGAAAACACTTGGTGTATTGACGTTTTATGACGAATAATAAACATAAAGGTGTGAGTTTATTGAAATAAATATGAGCGTTCATTATGGTGCAACCAAAACACACATTACTGCGCAGGGGCGGTTTATCCAGCGTTCAAATGGTTCAAATGAACCGGGACCTCCGGGCTTAGGGCGCGTTCCGAGGGCTGGACCGCCGAGGTGAACGTGATGTTTCTAGAGCCGAGCCGAGGCGCGCAGTCGGTCCGAGAGCACATATCACCTAACACCTCTGCTGCGTTCAGCGAGCCTCCCCGTACTGCCGCTGCTTGAACTTCTCGTGACGCTGTGTTTCTACGGCTCAGAAACGTATCAACTCATCACCGGCGATCTTGTGGATGTTCCACAGCTTACAGTATGTCAGTATCCAGCATAATAAGCCTTGTATCACATATAATCGCTGCGCGGTTGTTCCGCGAGCTCGTAAAGTTTCCCAATGCTGTTGAGGTGGATGAGCTGAGCGCGGTCCATTTCGGAGAAGATCATCTTCTTCTTGTCCACAGCGATTAAACCACTCAAAACACATGAACTACAACACGGTCAACGCAGGCAGGGCGCACAATAACAGTAGTGCAGAAGCGTGAACCAAGCCACACATGAGGTGCACAACCAAGGAACAGGTGTAGACGGCAAAATATCGACAGGGCAGTTTAGCGGGTGCTAGTTGTGGCCAGACGAAAGGTGATAAGCCGACAACCGTTCGCAATATTTATGTAGCCTATTGCGCAACGTTACTTTGTAAAGCCTGTACACATTTACGCACACCGTTAGGTTAATGTTACGATAATTTATTCGTGCTTCAGTTAACAAAAGAAGAATGAAAACTTTTCTAGCTTCATCCCCATGTGCGTCACTCCTCCAGAAAACTGACACTTTGATAAGTGCGCCTGAAGTGCAGTTTCCGAAGCTCGTGCCGAAGTTGTAATTTTCTTGTACTTACATAAGCGAACTTTCCGTCAAGTTTAAGGCTCGCTCTCGAATACGGCGGTAAAATAAACGGCAGCGCAATGGGTCCAACTCGCGCACTGTCCCTAGCTACACAGGAGAACAAAATAGCAACGCGCCAAACCTTACAAAAGGCTCAGCTTCTAGCGGCGCCACAGTGGACGTAGGTAGACTGGAGCTGCCGCGAAGCTTTCGCTAATGTTTTGGCCACAGGTTGACTAAATCTCGTCTGTGTGCGCGACCAGTGAAACCTTCATGCTCTGAACCCTTCCCTGTTCTTTGTACTTGTTATTGTCTAGATACTAGAGGACAATCAGATCACTTGCTGGCCTTAAAGGTAAGAGGTTCAAAAATTACATGGGATATGAGTACTGGAAACAACTGGTAGCTCATTTATTATATCTGTTGTCGAGTAATTGACACGGATTTCTTAAAGGTAGGTTAAATGTAACGGGTGCATGTTTCCTGTGATATTTTCAGAGCAGCTATTTCATTATTTTGCGAAGATTGAGACACAACCCAGTTCCCTGCGAGACCCTTTGGAACATTAATATCGAGCAAATTAGCATTTGAATACATTTATCACGAATGTATTATGACGCAATTACTGAGTGCGTGTGTTTCCTTTTGTGTTGCTTCCGTTATTATCAAATAGTTTTATGCACAAACGCCAGGTGTGATTAATTGGTACGAGCCTTTCTAACTGCCTTATTCAGAGCCGCAGGCTTCGCCAAGCTTCCACATTTCCTGCTCTATTTTTGCCGTCCTTGCATACTGTCGGTCTCCTTTCATTGGACTGAGCGAGCGTCGCTGTAATTAACTTGAATAAAGACCCGCGAGGGTGCATTTCGTTCTGAAGATATGCGAATACTAATGACCTAGAGATCTTATTAAAAACTGAATTCCTGTTGTATTGTCTTATTCTCTGAACTTCCTTCATATTAGAGACAGATCCGGATCATGTCGAGAGAGTAGTTGGTAGACGGGGAGCAGCAGAAACCAGGACCATGCGATAACTTCGTGCCGGCGGGTTAATTGCCAGTGTCAGCTTTCTTTGGCAATTTTTCATTGTCTTGCGAAATTACCGTAACGCAAGTCATACATTTGTTTTAAGAGTAATCTTCATTGTTACGCTTAATCAAAAGTAATTCTATGAAAACATACTTCGCATCACTTACTTATGGCTTTGTAACCTTGGCTTGCAGGCTCTGCGACTGTACCATGCCAAGGAAACAAGAAGCTCTCTGGCGCTCAAAAGCGGCATTTGGCAACAGTGAAAAAAATAAAAAAACACCTTAGCGACACTTTGCGATAAATTCCTAAGCTTTCTAGCCATGTTGTCAGCCACAAGAGCCCGGCCAGTAATCCGTCAACCAGTTAGGCCAGTGAATGTCACCAAGCAGGCCATGCGCTCAGCGAGACCGTTTGTGCTGAAGCAGACGCAAACGAAACACTCTCGTAATGACTTTAATGTCAACAGCTTCAACGAGCGCGTTCAAAGAACCAACTTCATCGCACAAAACTACGAAGCCTGTTTCTCCAGGGACGAGCAGCCCGACCGAGGCAGAGCAGCCATTGCTTGGTTCCCGCTGACTGGTTTGCACTGCGCGCAGGCACTGTCAACTTTTGGGTGGCACAAATCCAGGATGTGTGTGAAAACCCTACAAACATGCAAGGAGGATTACTCTCGCTCGAAGAGGTATTTTAAGCCAACTAACGCGGCATCGAAGGGCTACCACCGCTACTTGAAGCAAGAAATGTTCTATGCTTACAGGAACGATGGCGAAGTCGTCTTGCGCGAATGGGTGCTGCACAGTCCCTGCAAAGAATTCATATATTGCTTTACTTGTACTCCGATATTCGCAAAAAGGACAAATTTTCAGGACCAGGTGGGATCAGTTTATGGAACAAGGCATACGCGCAGTTAAAGACACACGAAGAAAGTCAGTGTCAAAGGCAATACGAGCTTGACCTGTGCAAGCGACGTTTCCTTAGAATATCCGCCATTCGATCCCTTGAACAGCACAACTCGCAGCGGGAAACTTGCTGGAGAAATGGCCTTTAGCACATAGTTGGTGTTGTCTCTTCGGCGACTTTAATTTTCCCTCCATAAACTGGAAGTAGTTGTCATCAAGCTGCCGCCTTTCTCCAGATTTTATTGCCATTGGATTTCAACCTGTCACAGATCATAAGTCAGCCCACTCGTGATTCCAATATACTGGATCTAGTATTGACAACGGTCGCTTATACTGTTCAAAAATAACATATTTAGATGGCTTCAGTGACCATAAATTATTGCAAGTAAACCTTAAAGTCTCATACCGTTTTTCTGGTGCCACGACTAAGATAATGCGTGACTATAACACTGGAAACCACAGTGTTATTAATGCTAAACTTGAAACATTTCTTGCTAGTGTTTTACTTCCTTGTTTAAGGAAGCGATTGTGCGCTACCGCAAAACGCAAGTGAACTCCAATATGTTGGAAAACATACAGCGACTTCTTGAAAAGCTACTGTTCTATAGTACGTGCTGCCCGAGATAAGCCTTTTTCGCACGATTTGCCATCCCTCCTCACAACTAACATAAAATAATATTGGGAATCAGTGTGTCCCGAGCTCCAGGACAGCAACGTCATCTTGCATGATAACAACCACATTCCAATTCCAGACCATGACTGTCCAAACGCGATCAATCCATTCTTTTCACCAGTATGTAAAATAGAAGACGATTGAAACGTGTCTGAGGTAGCTAATCTTCACTACCCTTTTTTACAACCCATCGACATTACTGTCCATGGCATCGCATTCATTATAAATAATCTGAAAGTGTCCCCATCAGCAGGCGCTGATGACATGAACTCAAAGATACTAAAAACACGATATCAGTCTCGAGTAAAGGATTATCTCATATATTCCGGCACCCGCTGTCGACAGGAATGCTTGCCCAAGACTGGTAAATCGCTAAGGTGATTCCCATCATTAAATGTGGCAATAAAAATGCAGCACTAAACTACAGACCCATTCCACTTACTTCCATCTGCTGTAAGATGCTAGAGCATATAATCACCTCCCATATTTACAATAATTTAGAGAATAATAATTTTTTCTTCGCGAGCCAACATGGATTTAGGAAGGGTTTATCGTGCGACATTCAACTATTTGAGTTCACGACTGAATTACATGTTGATCTAGACAAAAACCTGCAAATTGACTGCATGTTTTGAGATTTTTCAAAAGCGATTGATCGCGTAGCTCGCTGCTGACTACTTTCTAAACTTTCTTTGTCCTTAGATACACTTACGCTATCTTGAATTCGGAACTTTCTTACGAATCGGCAGCAGTTCACCTTGGTTAACAATTTTTCTTCCCCGCTCTCTTTCGTTTCCTCTGGTGTGCCGCAGGGCAGTGTCTTCGGTCCACTACCTTTCCTGATATATATTAACGACTTACCGAATAACATATCTTCTCATGTGCGGATTTTCGCTGACGATTGTATAATTTACCGACAAATTGCTTAGTACTGATTACCACGTAAGAACTCAAAATGATCTTGACCTTAATAGCAGTTGGTGTAGCACCTGGCTAATGTGGATTAATCCAGACAAATGTAATGTCTTTCACTCGCAAAACATTTCCTTTCCAACTTTCCATACTATAATAAGAACAATCATGTGTCTGTAGCTACCTCTTTCAAATACTTAGCCGTAACCTTGACATCAAACCTTTCCTGGGCTACACATATCAACAACGTCTGCGGAAATTCCTCCCCATTCTTGGGATATTTACGCCGGAGCCTCCGTAAGACACCGGCAAATGTCCGCAAACTAGGCTATCTTACATTTGTTCGCCTTAAACTTGAACTCGCTTCTTCAATATGGTCCCCTCATTACATTTATTTAACCACTATGCTAGAATCAGTTCAGAATAGAGCCGCTAGATTCAACTCACAAAATTACGACTGCAACGAAGGTATAACGCAAATTAAAAACAATTGATCACTTCCTTCTTTGAACACTCATCGTGATGTAGCTCTTTTATTGATGTTTCACAAGTACGTTCACGGACCGAGTCCATCACCAATAGCTCTGCAAGTTTCTCCATTCTTCTCACGAAGATTGCATAACAACCTTTCTTTCACGCGCACCTATGGTAAAACAGACGTTTGTAACTCATCTGCATTTTCACGTGTCATCCGCTTGCGAGCCACCTTCCCGATATCCTGGTAGCTGAAACTAACATAGAAACATTCCGTCACGACCTAAACATTCATTAGTTAATTAAAAAAAATCTCTGCCTTGCTTCTTGTATGCCTTATTTTGTTCTTTTTTTGATCTGAGAGTTTGAGAGTTTGTGTAAACTTGAGTCTTCGTTGTATTATTATTAACAAGGCGCTTTATGTTCTGTATAATTGTATGCTCTTTATACTATGTAACAATTTTTAATCTTCCCTTACCCAATGCCCATTCTTCGTGAATATACGGCATTTCGAATAAATAAGCAAACAGACAAACAACTAAATAAATAAATAAATAAATAAATAAATAAATAAATAAATAAATAAATAAATAAATAAGATTTCTGGCAGAACGAGGGCTCTTTCTCAGGGGATCTAATGATTTAATCGGGTCTTCCCAAAATGGCAACTTTCTCGGGTTTTTTGAACTGATCGCCAAGTTCGATCCTTTCCTTGCTTCCCATATAAAGAACTTTGGGAACGCTGGACGTGGCAAGAGATCCTGCCTCTCCTCAACCATTGTGGTAGAGGGTGCAGAAGCTCTTGTAATTGAAGTGCGAAAAAAATCACTTGCGAGATTGCAAGTGACAAGTACTCCTCTCTTTCGGTTGAGTCTACACCTGATGCGAGTCACAGAGATCAACTTATAACGGTCATTCGTTACTTCGCTAACGATGAGCTTGAAGAACATTTTCTCAGGTTTTTACCCATAACCAGCCACAAACGGGTACACCTCGCGAAGTCAACGCTCGACTTCTCGACTCGCGAGCAATATGACTCGCAAATACCCTGGAATTTTGGCTCATTTGAAAAACTTCAATCCGCAAGCAAATGTTATTCTCTTAACGTTGTCCGGGCGCGTGCTGTAGATTTTTGTGGGCAAGCCATTATTTTTTTCGGGCTTGTACAGCGTATATATGTTTTCTTTGCTACGTCTACTCATGGGTGGCCTGTATACTCCACGCACACTTGAAACAAAACGCAACCACTGTAATCCCAAAGCAAGCCTCAGACGCGCGGTGGTCAACGCGAACGGATGCAGTAAGGCCTCTCATGGCAGTTTCTAACGAAACCAAATCCGCCTTCATGGAACTATTCGAAGATCATGACGAACGAGTAGAAACGAAGCACGAGGCAAATTCTTTGCTGAAGGCGATGACAACGTTCGAAACCGCGCTGATGGCTGAGTTTTGGGACAGAGGTTTGCAGCGTTTCAAGGTCACCAGCAAGACACTTCAGAGCCCAACACTGTCATTGACTGCTGCAGTAAACCTGATAAAATCGTTGTGTGATTATGCATCCGGCTTGAGAGAGAGGTTCAACGAAATTGAAAAGCTTGCGAAGGAAGCGTTGGACAATGATTTGTACAAAGCAAACACACAGAGAAAGCGAAAACAATCGACACGATACGACAGTACTGAAGGCATGAACACGCCATATTCACAAGATCTTTCAGCTAAGTTACGCTGTGAAACCTTCTTCGTCACGATTGACAATCTCCTGCAGGTTCTCACAGCTCGGTTGAGCGCTTACACCGAAGACTGCTCACAGCTTGCAGTTAATGACGATTGGAACTGCTTTTCCCAAGCACAGAGGCGCCTGCAGGCAATGGACCTCATGAAAAAGTACCCTTCTGATCTGGCTGGCACATTTTCCGATGAGCTTGAACAGTTTATTTCAGCAAGCAACGAAGGCTGTTCTTCTGCGGCAGACAAGCTGAAACCTTCAACTCGTGAAAAGTTTGAAGGTTCAATCGCAGATGTTCATGTGCTGTTAGAATTTTTTTGTGCTTGATGGTCACAAATTGCACTGGCGAACGATCATTAAGCGAGCTGAAATTGATGAAGTACAGTATTTGATCAACGATGACTGACAGCCGCCTCAGCGATTTATCGATGCTGAGCGTGGAGGCGGAGAATCTTAGGAGGGGCAATGTTGAAGATCTCATCAACAAACTGTCAAAGCAAAAAGCACGAAGGCGCTTCTAGAAACGTACATACCTTTCTTTTCTTAAAAGATGAATAAGAAGTGAAAACACGGTAATACGTATCCACGCCCCATTTCAAGGTTGAATTTCTGGGAAACGCATAACGTATTTTCTGCCTTGTGTTCAAGTAAAGCTTTTTCTTTATAAAAATTACATTTTATTCCGAAATTTGATAGCATAAACGGCGTGTGCAATATGGACATGTTTCCTTCTCTTATAAAAGTGAATATTGCCTACAAAAAACGTCAATGTATTACCTGTTTAGAAGTGAGCGATCTGTGCATAAATTAAAGTATGTATGATTGTTTATTTGAGACTGTTATTAAAGATATGTACCCTTGATTCAGTACTGAACCAACTTTCGCGGCAAATCTTATTGCTGTGTTGTCTATTCTTCTCCTGGAATAGTTCCATTAAGATGACTATCTCTCTACGTAATCTGCGAGAAAGTATACGCCCAGGCAATGTTCATAAACACTCCGGAGACTCTTCGAATACATATGGCATGTGTTCCTTGTAGCAAATTCTAAAAAGCGTGAAGTCTCAAGAATCACGGCAGGGTAAGGCGTGAGGGGCGGGGGTGTCCCTTGTTTCTTTGAACAGGGCCATCAGCACTGTTAATCCGGCCCTGACAGGGTGGATCACACTGATTTCGTTGCTTTTCTTGCAAATGCGCCGTGGTGAGTAGGGTGTAGGAGAATGCAAAAGGCCGCCCTCAATCGTCGCATCTGCTAAGTTATTACTGCGATAGCGCTATAAGCCCCGTGTCGTACCAAATCCGTTGTCGGTGTCTTGCGTCGGACGTCGTTCAGCGAAAAGTCACTGCCAACCAACACAAAGGCGCTCCGCGTGGCCCACTGGCGTTACTGAAATAATCAAATTCCTCAACCTAAGTGGCGTAAGAAAAACTTATAAAGTAGAACCTAAGCCCAACCTATAGGCATGATGGCGTCGGATTGTAATTTGAATATAGCAGTAAACGTAATTCTATTACGTGACACCTCAGATACACCATTGTCCACCATTTTTACGCTTCATAGAGCAATACGCTGCACTAGGTTTCATGCAAAAACACAATCAGATGGCGCTCGCCTCCGTTCATCCGCGGCCTACGCAAGAGGCCGCATTTTTACCAGTTATGTCCAACACATTCAGGAAACAAGATGATCGTCCTTTGAGTGAACCGACAGTGCTAGAACATCGTGCCCACCGGTCATTGGCTCAGAAGGCAGTGCAGGTAGTTTTGTGCTTTCTGAGAACATCGGGTTCGTACGAGCGGCATTGACTCTAGTATTTTCCCTGCGTGTCTCTATACCCTTCTCTCTCCCGGCACGGTCCTCCCCTTCTCCCTTCCCTCAGCGTAGAGTAGCCAATCCGACTCTTGACTGGTCAACATTTTTGCCTTCCTAATATCCCTCTCTCTTTCTCTTCCTCGCCCTCTCGACTTAGTGCATAACGTTCGCCGCTAGCGTTTCCCGGTAAACATTACGGTTGTGTGTCTGATTGCGAAAGGAAGTGGCGCCTTTTTCTGCAGCCCTTTAGGGAGCATGATTCAGCGCCTAGACATTACGGTTACATAAGCTGCAGTTACCGAGAGGCGTGAGGAGTCGGGAATCTTTGAATGCTATCGCGTTTCACTCTTGAAGGCGAAGCTTAAGCATCCTCCAAATGTTTCACCTTTGCAAGAAACGTAGCAAACGAATCACTATCACTGATCAGTTTAGATATCGTACGGTAGTTTGTAATTAGTGAAATGTAGGTAATTAGTGAATGAAGCATTTCATTATTTGCCAACTTTCTGCGCCTATAGGCGATCCATTTTAGGGATTGAAATTGTCCCTTCTCCCACAGAAAATTTAGAAAATATGTTCCAAGAAAAACACCTGGCATAGTCTCTTGTTATTACATAAAAGAAACAAAGGTGTGTTCTTAATTAAATGGGTATGTGCGTTCATTCTAGTGCGGTAAAACCAATCAGTAGTGCGATGAGCACCGAGTTGGCTGCTTTTCATCAAAGTCTGTCTTGTTAAGTATGGCGCAGTATCATCGCATCTGCGAAGTGATTTCACCTTTGCAATAAAAGCAGCGAACCAATCACTGCCACTGATCACAACATTTATTAGTCTGTGTGCAGCAAAAAGAATGCCAATGTGCAGCTGTGTTAGTAACGCCAGCTTTCATCTCGTTTGCAAATCTGTGGAGGGGAATACGTTTCATCGAATCCTCCAAAATAAACGGCTCTTACATCGCACTTGTCGTTGCCTGGCTTATGTTCGGAAGTATCTTCTATCGTTTGTTACAGCGATGTTCTCTATAGCTAGGATCCTGGGACTTTTACGGGTCCATCACGTGTACAGAAAACTGAGGTGGGCCGATCCCGGCGGCAATGCGAGGCCCGGAGCAATGGCTCATAGCCCCGTTAGGCAGATGCGTGAAGCCAACGTACAGCACAGCTTTGGTTTCCGTACGAAACACATAAATAAAAAAAAGCCGTCAAACCACATGATTGATGACCAGCGCACGCACTTACGCGCTGAGCAACGCACGTTGCCGTCAATCTCTCGCCAGTGGTCGTTGTCGGCGACTGACGTAGATATGTAGAATGCGGTAACAAAGAAGTGGTTCGCAAACTACGCGGAACATTTTTGCCTGGGTTACTTCACCGGTCCGAGTCAACCAACCACCGTACGCCGGCCATGCGTCGATTTAACTTTGTACAAAAACATTTCTCAAATCAGAACGGAAAACATCTGTGTGCATCGTAGCGACCACAAAGCAGATGTACCAGTAATTTCAAAGTAATAAATAAAATAAAGCTTTTGAGAACTCCATTGAAATGGGTGTTTCTGTGATATACCACTTTGAATAGCAGTGTGCGTGGTGGGCACACATCATGGTATCGGTGTTTGAGAAGTTCTCCTACATGAGGGGCAACATATGTACAACTTCGCTGGCCTACAACCTTGTTAGGAGTGGATTGGCGGTGATTTTTGTTTGCCTTATGAAAAAAAGTACCTTTATCGCACATATATTTAGCGCATATAACGGGTATTTATATATTTATTTATTTACAATACCCCTAAAGGCCCTCGAAGGAGGGTATTACATAGGGGGGGGGGGGGGGGGCTACAAGAAGAAACACAAGTGTACATTCAGGTACAGCATATATAAAAAGAAAAACATTTACAAGACATTATTTTTTTTTCTTTTTTTTCCCGCTCAACAAGGCAGTGTAGTTATCATATTGAACCAAGAAACCAAAAATCAAAGAAAAGCAAAAAAGAAGGAAAAAAAGCAATGTACACAAAAACATCAGGGAAACACACATCATCATCAGCAGCAGCATCAGCATCAAAACAGCAAACAGCAAACATCAGCATCAAAAGTATCAGGGAAACACACTTAATAAGAAAACACAATATTTTTAACAGCGCGTCAAAGTAGTGCAAATTGTTTCCTTAAGTTTGGTTATGTAAATTTCCATGGCTATGCATCAGGGTAAATCGTTCCAATCGATGATAGTGCGTGGAACGAAGGATTGAGCGAAAGTTGACGACTGACAAAAAATGCGTTTCACTTTGTTAGGGTGATCGCGGCGAGGAAAGGTAATCGGCGGTGACTGCAAAAAATCATCACGAAGTGAAGTATGGTGGAAATTTTTATGAAATAGTGATAAGCGAGAATGTTTTCGATGAAGGCTCAAGGATTGCAAACCGGCACGTTTCTTTAAAGATATAACACTGGTGAATGTTGAATATTCTGAAAAAATAAATCGAGCAGCGCGGTTCTGCAGCGCTTCAAGGTTACAGGCTCGATATACCTGATGGGGGTCCCAAATTGCCAAATTACAAAGGTTGTGTTTTTAGTTTTATATGCTCACATCAGCGCAGCCCCTCTGCCCAAGAATATGAACCCAGAGCACAACATCGACAGAAGACTTGTTGGAGCCAAAGCACTCCTGCGACGGGCAGCCGCCTCCGGGAAAGCATGCTGCTTTACGGACGCAGCCAAATATCCTGACAGACATGCCTATGTAGCAGCGGTGGTCAACAAAGATGGCACGCTCATCAACGCTTGCACGGTCTACACAGATAGTCCTGAGGTGGCCGAGCAGGCGGCCGTCAGCCTTGCACTCCTAGAAGACGGTAGAAGCTTGGTATACTGCGACTCCAAGAGGGCAATTCCGTCCTTCAAAACAGCGAGCACATCCCCGACCGTCGGCAGAATCCTTGGTACTCATCGCCTCACCCCGCACTACATCAATTGGTTCCCAGCACACAATGGACCATTGGAGGTGCCGTTCCCTAACCTCAACGAGACGGCACGCGAGGTCGCACGAGACCTAACTCACCGTGCGAGCCGGGACTCCCTCTCGGCAGGATGGGTGCCAGCGCGACCGCCTCGTCACTTACAATGGTCTCACCCAGCATTATAAGTTAGTCAAGAGAACCATGCCGCTACCGCACAAAGCACTCAATAAAGCACAAGAAGTCACGCACAGGCGGCTTCAGACGGGCACCTACCCATGCCCGGCCTTCCCGCATAATATCTTTCCGGACGCGCACCCTCACAACGCGTGTCGCTACTGTAAGGATATAGCTAGTCTTGCTCACATGCTCTGGGGTTGCGCCCTCGCGAAGGGGGCCAGGACAACCAAGAAAGAGTGCGACAGAGCTCTACGCAGCGCGGACCTTGAAGCACAGCTGTGGGCTATCCACCGCGCCCGCGACGCGGCGGAGGCGCAATGGCCTTTCTGTCCCGACATGGCCACTAACCGCGCACACCAACGGACCTCGAGAAAGTTATTCATGCATCCGTCCATCTCTATGCATGGCAGCCAAGTCTGGGCATACCGCCAGAAACCACGTGGAGATCTTTAGCGTCTGCCCAATCCATGGTCCACGGCCGTTTCTGCAATCTTCCCCCAAGGAAATGCGGCCACCGTTCCCAGGATTGGATCCCGCAACCTCGGGCTTAGCAGCGTAGCGCTATAGCCACTATGCCATCTCGTTGGGTCGTGAGTGATGAGCCTAAGAATAGAACCTAAGATTAAAATACAGTTTTCGTCATCTTTTGTAAAAAGTTTCGAGAGAGAGAGAGAGAGGGAGAGAGAGAGGGCTCTTTACTAGAAAAACAGAGAATTTTGCCGGCGCGTATATAACATCTGGCATGCTACTCTGTATAGGGATGGGGAATGGGATTAAAATATTCCAGAAGAGAGTGGGAGAAAAAGAGGATAAAAATAAATATCAAATGTCCGAGTGGACCTGATACTAATATTTACAGGTGACATGACGGGTAAATTTAGCTAAAAGTTTCGAAGTTTATATCATTTCGATTGACCAGCGTGAGCTCGTCATCGATGAAGTGTGTGGCTGTCAACTTTTCCCCATCTAAATCTGTATTTCCCTCTTGTGCAACGCGCCGTCTCCTGAGGGGAATAATTTGTATATTAAAACAAATTAGAGCGCGAGAAATACACCCGCGTACACGCCCGCAACCACAGACGCCATCACTGTGAAAAAAAGAAAACGAAAAGGGCTAATGCTCCGTTTTTTTAACGCAGATCGAGGATTACAAAACGGAAGGCATTCACAGCGATACAGCAGCCCTAAATATTCACCAGCGTAATGAGGGTGCCCAAAGAGGAAATGACCGAAGAAGGTGCCTTGGTGAAGATGTGCCGATCGAGCTTGCATTGATCTGAGTTTCATACAACCACCTCGTTAAAAGCCAAAGTTTAAACTTAAAGTTCTTCAAGCAGTTTCGAGCAAAAACTTTTGATGCGTTGCTTCAAGGGAAACCTTAACTCTGTTCTTTGCAGATGCCTAGCACTTTTGTAAAGCTGACTGATAAGAAAGAACAAGACAGACAGCAGTTTCCACGGCTTGCAGAATTTGCTCCTATCTGGATAATTCTGCCTTGTAAATTGTAATGGAGTCAACATAAATATTTTAGTTTATGAAAAAATTATGAAAATGTTATCAGTTTTGTTTAAAGGCGAAGCTTTTAAGGCGCTAACAGCGTTTAACGTCGCACTGAAAGCAGCCTCAGAATACTGGCGAGAGCAGCGTGCCGGCGTTGTTGTTGACGAACCTCGATGGTACACATGGTGAGACCGAAGGAAGCCCGTCGTCGTAGGAGAGAGAAAGAGACAGAGAGAGAGCGGTTGGGAAGTAGAAAAAACGAAGTTTTCTGTAACTTTTTCAAGGGGCTAGTCGCAGTTGTTCAGCTTTCATATAAATGAGAATATAAATTTAGTTTGACGTTCACCACACAGTGGTTTGACACAGCTGTTCAGCATAAGTGCTAATGGTGCGTGTGAGCACCCATCTCATGCCAGAAGCGGAATACAGAACGCAGCCCTGGCTTCGGCAAAAGCGGATTGACTGGAGTGGATTCACCGGTGTACACGCACTTAGTTTTCCTCCCAAAAGCGACGAAACCAACTCAGCCTCTCTGGACAGACACTCTCCACGCATGCGTCATCCATCGCAGAAGAACACAACGCCAACTGCGCAAATGTCTTTTGAAACAACATTATATTGATACCTCTATAAAATATTTTCGCATCCCATGCGTCGGGGCCATTCTTAAAACGAATATTTCGGGGGTGGTAGAGAAGAACGCTGTTCTTTCGTAAAAATCTGCAAATATTTGAAATTCGCAAACGCCTCACTGAACAAAAACACTTGATAATATTGTTACGGTGGGAAAAGAGAACGAGGTCGTCGACGGTGAAGAGGACGAAATGGCAAGAGCTTCTCGGGATTCTCGGCAGCTGTTTATATAGGGTTAACACACCGTGTAAATAGTTTTATACTCGTGACAATATTATAATCATGCGAATAGATTTCTTTGGCTTTTGTAGCCGTTATCGTGGTTGGTGGTCGATGGCCAGTGGCCAGACATGGCAAACGAAGGAACATTTGTTTGCTTTCGCGCTTTTCTCTGGCTTGCTTTGTCTCTGGCTCGGGCCAATGCCACCTAGACTCCCTCAAGTTGATGCCGCAGCGTGGTAAGCGGTTGCGCTTCCTCAGTCCGTGCGGGTGTTACATAAATTCTCGTCGGCAGCTAGGTAGCGTGCAAGAACAATATGTAAAAAAGAAAAAAAAGTAGCTATGTTTCGATTTTTGGAGCGAAACCGCGCTCACGTCACTGATTAGTCACACATTCTCGCTTTCATTTTTTTTTTGTCTGGCTCCTGCACTTCGCTTTGTTCACCCGCCGGCAAAACTGAACTTGAATGTCTGTTCTTCGAACACTGAAACGACCTCTTTGCAGAGCGTTAGAAGGCGAGTTGTGCAGCGAGCTAGCTTTAAATTAAGCCGCTTTCATTGTTCTTCGCCTATAGTTCAGTTGTGTGCGATGATGGTCAAGGCTCACAAGGCAGGATGCACCAACCTCCGCTTGTCAATGCGCCTCGCAACGGTGTAAAAGCGATATTCAGTCCAAAGTGCAACGGTCGCCTTCAGTTAAGACAACCTTGCGTTTCCCACATTTCAGCTTTTATTAGGTTCCACGCACTGAGTACAGTTCTACGTTAGGAATAACCGGGATTAAAAGCGTGTGTTGTGTCAACAATGTTGCACATTGCGCGCAGCAGACGTGCTTGCGTTTGCGCCATCTTCATTTTCTTTATTTAATACATCTGCTTCGGCGGACACTGTATCAACTTTTTGCGAGTGTGTTCCAAAGCTTAAACTTGTTCACACTCTTATAATGTAGACTGGCGGACGTATGAGAGAGGTGGCTAGCCATCTAAAGTCGTCCTCTAAAAGGCGCATCTTTACAAAATTACAAGTTATTTCTTCCTAGTAATGTCTAGCCACAGCAGTGCGTGAGTCGCTTGCAGAAGGGCGCCGTGCGTCTCATCAGATGGCTTGATCAACGTGCCTGGCTGTTGAATGATGTACTATTTGAAGTGACCCTTGCATCCCTACAGGAAATGCGCCAACCTCGCGCAAAGAAAATCTAGCTAGTATTAGGCACTAAACGCAACACGTGTAGCTTTTACTAACGATAGAAGGGACATACGAAAGCCATACTGCAGCTCACAGATGTCATACCGTGACAATAAGGAAACTCGGATCAATTGCTTACCTTGGCAGTTTTGGACGGAACCAGTTTATTTTTTCGTGGAGAAGCCCATGTCCACGCGTTTCTTGTATTGGACTTCAGGAGAGAAAGCATGTGGGCGTTTGGCTCCAACTAATAATTTCCATGTGGGGCGCGGCAAACAAAACGTCGCGGCATTTCTCAGATTGTCACACATCTGCACACCCATACATTGTGGACATATATACGGAGTTACAAGAAGAAAGGAGGGTTAACCGAAGGACCCCATTTTTATTAATCATATCTTAAGAAGTCGAAAAACATAGACACCAAGGAAAACACGGGGAAAATTACGTGTACTGACTAACTGAAAAAAAGAATTATGAATTATTGGAACTGAGAATGGTTGGGAGAACAACTTGCGGCCCGTTTTCATCTATTTCATCCACTTTAAATTGCATTTATTTTTAATTCCTTCATTTTAATTAGTAAGCGCAAGTAATTTACCGCGTGTTTTCGTTGGTATGTATGTTTGTTGGCGTCTTATGATACAGAGTTACAGGCAGATATGCGCAGTGGCGCCTGGTCTAGCATCGCTACAACCCAAGATTGCTGCTTACATGTGTCGCACGACGTTTTCTAGAGGTGACACACTGCAGGGGCACTCCAGAAACGTGCTGCTGTGGCGCGTCTCAAAGAACGCGGTGTTCGTTTGGAAGCCTCTAGCTGCAGCCAGGGGACTCGACAAGCGTCTGGCAGCAGTGAGGACAAGATCACATATCACGCTGCATTTATAAAATATTATCGTGCGGAAATATGCCGAATGTTACCAAAAATTATATCACCGTATTCGTACACTCGCAATGTTTCTGAGGACATCAATATCTTGGACCATTGACGACTTCACGAAGAACTACCGATGCCAGAAAATTCGACGCACGTGTCGAGGTTTTAACCCTAAATAAATAGTAATTTAAAAAGTAGCAGTGTCGCCCGGTAGGCGAAACATCGACTGCAATGGAAAATTAGTAGGCAGCTTTACTAAGGAAGGATAATAGCTTTATCGGCCGCGTAAACTTGGAAACATTCCCTTACTAAACAAAATTTGTTGCTGGGCTAGTTGGTTCATGCTTAATAGTGGTAAGCGCAATTTCAAGACGGGAAAGAAGACCGACATAGAATCACGGGACAAGCGCAAATATTTTTTCTAAAGACATACCCTTACTAACTGAACTAAGAAGCACGGTATAAGCACACACATGTAAACAGGGACACGTGACTCTCGACGAGCGCGAATACTCGGTGTGAAAACGCGGGTGCGAGCGAGCGCGGCCGCAGCTTCGAGCGAAGTCACCTTCGTGCGGTCCATCGCTTCAACGCAAACTCTGCGGCCAAAACGCAGCGCCCACAAAGGCATGAGCGTCGGCAGATCCCTTTCAAGATACGACACGTGCGACTACACGTGACCATTGAAATTACCGACTTGGCAGTGTCAGAGCGGCCCCACCCTCTCCATCCCGCGTTGCCTCCCCCCTTTCCGCCATATGTGGCGCGCAAGACTGCGTCGCGATCGCCGGCTTCCGCTACGTGCTTTCTCTCGCCCATACAGCATACAACGCGTGACGACCGTGTGATAGCCCTTGGAATTTATACGGAACATGACGGCGACGGCAAAAAGGCGGCGCGAGTGCCCATATAATTGTTATCGCAAAAAACCCACGATGAAATATATTACAATTGTTCCCGACTGCGAGCCACCTACATCGAAGTTGTTCTGAAAGGAGCGTTACTCATTTCAAAGACAATGTTATAAACTCGCCCTGAAGCGATGTCGCATAGATACATACACATTGAAATATTACAGAAAGAAGTTCTGCACGAAAATTTATTTTGGTTTCGACGAAGGTATCTGGAAGAGTGAAGTTTGTTTCCGGGAAATAAAACGGCATATGTATTTAAAGAAATACATAATTCCCTCTTATTTTTCTACGTCCTTCGGAAGAAACTCGTACACTATGTGAAGCTTGTCCTCCGAGACGTACCCTTCACGTTCAAGATCATCTAGACGAAATGTAGCCATTGCGCTGTAACAGCCCGGGTTGCTTGCTTCTTCGGGTCTTCCAAAGAACGTAAGTTCACCTTCATGGTCCCACACCTTCTGGCACTGTTTTCTTTGGGATGGATGTTTGACGGTCACCCGAATATTCGCAGTCAAAGGCCACTGAAGAAATTCGTCGATCACACCCTTGTGCAGCTTAATCCAAGGATGCAGTGAGAGATAATCTCCCTTTTTTGACAGCCACACTCCTGGCGACACGTGATAGCCAGATATGTATATCTTTTCACTCGAAAAACAATAAAATCCTTCTAAATGGGTGCTGTCTTTCATCGCTTTGAATTCCTTAGCAAAAAACTCGTATCGCCTAATGTTGATTGTGTTCAAGGGCAGTTCTTTTTCTTTATTCAATGGGCTCGGCCCTCCTTGCATCTCAGCATCGTTCACTTCACCATTGCCTGCAACACTTCCGGCACACTTTCTGCAGATTGTCCTTGCCGCGTCGTCCAACACTTTGCCAAAGGCTTCCTTCAGCGCATTCACACCTTCGCAAATTTCCTTGAGCATTTTTACGTTGCTGACTGTCCGCTTCGTGTCTTCTAAGCCTTCCTTCAGCTCTTTTATTGAATCGGTTATTGCTCCTGTAAGCATGCGCGCCTCACCGCTGTGGTCAATCAATCGTTCCTCGACTGCTTTAACTGAGGATAAGGTAACTGTTGATTGTGAAGCAAGGTTATCCAACGTGCTTCTTTCGATTGACCTTTGTAGCAGTGTTTCCTTGACCGTGTTGATACAATGTGAAATGTTATTGAGGTGATCATTTTGGGCAATATTACCACTAATAACTTCGTCTAGCTTGTCTTTCATTTCAAGTACTCGCACGTCTAAGCTTGCATTCAGAGCCATCATCATTGCTTGTTGGCCAATGTCCGACTTTTATAGAGCCCTGGACGTCAGAGAGACCACATTGACTCGGCATTTGCTTTGTAAATGCGCGGCCACGTCGCTACGGAGCACGAGCTTTGAACAATTAGGGCATGACGTAGCGTGGTGGTCACAGTCATTGCAAAAATGCTTGTTCAGCTCTGACGCAGCCAAAAACCATGTTGCACCCGTGTTCTTCATTCCAGCATTTTACCTGAAAGGAAAAAAAAGCTTCTGAGTAATTTTCCATAGTAGCATCTTCATATTTTTGATATTAGTATCTTCCATGTTATTCCACACCTCCAAACTTCGAATACTTCAAGGATCGTCTAGTGTAACGTTGCGTAATGAGACATCAAGATATGCCTCGTCGTAGTATTGCAATTTATTTATTTATTTATTTATTTTACAATACTGCAGGCCCTCGTCGGGCCCATGCAGGAGTGGTTACAACATGGAATACAGTACAAGAAAAGAAGAAAGTGAAACTAGTGAATTCAAAACAAAGAGCATTAGCATACACAAAAATGAACATACTCAATAAATATATAAGCTCTGTTTAAAGGAACGGTCCAGGAAGCAGGAGAAACAGCGTTTACCATTAGAATGCATCTACACAGGCTGCATATCAAATACAGGTAATATCACCATTCGAATTCCAGATTCTCAATATTGTCAAGAAATGCGTAGGCAGATGGGAAGTTTACGGCTCTAGAGGGTAGTATGTTCCAATGGGAAATGGCGTGTGGGAATAAAGAGCACTTGTGAGTGTTATTATGGCTGGGATGGGGTCGTATTGATTTATTACGGTTGGTTCGGGCATAAAGTCTGAATGACGCGTGAATGTATGTTGCTTGTGGTATTCGATAGGAGCCGTGATAAACCAAGTATAGAAATTTTAATCTGGAAATCATTCTACGTTGAGCCAGTGATTGGACGTTAGCTTTGACGCGCAGGTTCGTAATGCTCGTTTGACGTGAATAGTGTGAATATATAAATCTCAACGCTAAGTTCTGTATGCGTTCTAGTTTCTCGGTTAAGTACTTCTGGTGCGGGGTCCCTATAATGTCAGCATACTGTAAAGCGGGTCTAATGTGGGTTCTGTATGCATTTAATTTAACACTAGGTGTGTTTCTAAGTTTTCTTCTCAAGAAACGTAGTTTACCTAAGGCCTTGTCATATATGTTATTTATATGAGTTTCCCAATTTAATTTCGTTGTAACAGTGACCCCGGGATATGTGACCTCCTCGTATTTTCTTAGTGGTATATTGTTTATTGTGTATGTAAACTGAAGCGCATTTTTCTTGTGTGAAGGAGATACTGGTAG
The DNA here is from genome assembly GCF_050947875.1 of Dermacentor variabilis. Classification (NCBI taxonomy): domain Eukaryota; kingdom Metazoa; phylum Arthropoda; class Arachnida; order Ixodida; family Ixodidae; genus Dermacentor; species Dermacentor variabilis. The sequence continues at coordinate 110,339,302 of NC_134578.1, read as the reverse complement.
TTTTCGATGCATTCAGTTTCATCCCCCAAATGTTGCACCAACTTTTTTATAGCAGCTAACGAATTATTTAGTTTTGCCTGATCGTCTCTGGTATTCACTGTTGTGTACACTACGCAATCATCGGTGAATAGGCGCATTTGAATAGGCGGCTGAAAGCATTACCGAATATCATTGATGTAGATCAGAAATAGGAGGGGCGCACGAACGGAGCCTTGTGGAACACCAGAAAAAACGTTGATGTAATCAGACGTAATATCATTCACAGCTACGCATTGTTTTCTGTTTTCAAGATAGTTCTTGATCCATGATACTGTTTTCTCGTGTACACCAATGGCAATTAGTTTAGTAATGAGATCTGGATGTTAGGGGAAGGGCAATGAAGGGAAGCGGATGAATTTTTTGTGAGGTGACGCTCTCACACCGGCCTGAATAAGGTTTTTTTTTTACAATATTCACCATACTACAGATATAAATTGTCAGGAACAAAGAAGGAATAAATCTGGCAGCCACAACCCCAGAAGCGCACAACATTACGAGAAACCTTGTTATTTGTCTTTTGTACATGCTGTTCGCACACACATGTACCATGTGTTTGAACTGGTGGTATGTGCGTTGGGAATGAGAGTGGCTGTCGAAGGTGAAATCCCCCACTAGGATGAGGCAACTTCGTTTGCTCTGTTTGGGTAGCGTTGCGTTCACGTTCGGCGATCCGCTTTCGTTCCAGTAGGACAGCGCCGTCCTCACGCGTCTCAGCCGCATAACGACGAGGAACGACTCGGTGCGTTAACATACGCGTTCCTCGAACTCGGCAGTGATGAGAAGCTTCTTGAGGCAAAAGGGGTGTGCGGTCTGGGTCGGTTGCTGCATACTTGGGACAAACAGCGCTTGTAAAGGACGCAGTCAGGACGACAGACAAGACATACGGTGAAGTGAAAACGCTGGTACACCGGCCAAACACGCCGATGTTTGAATCGCCTGCTGAGATTGCATCCCTGCTCGCTGGAAGGGTGTGTACCTAGTCGTTCAGCGCAGCACTGCAAGGAATGAGGCTGCATTCCTAGACCTATCCGGCACCTATACCTATCCGGACCTATACCTAGACCGGCTGCATACCTATCTGTGAAATTGCACAATTTTAGGTAGAAATACAGAGCAAAGAGCATGCGCGATTCGCGAAGCGCTTTGTATCCAGTCGCAAGGAAATTGCTTTGTCAGCGTACCATCTGTTTCTCTCCATAGCTGTTAGATAAGCTATATTAAAAACGTGACAGCCTGCTAGGACAACGCACGCGATGCCATTATTTCAATCTTATACCGGCGCGGATACCGTGTTTTTGTTGGTTCTCTGCACAGAGCCTGTTTTGCATTTGTTGCATCACCAGCAATAAGCCCGGCGTTATTAGTTCAATGACTTGTCTGCCATCCTCACTTCTTCCTGTGCAAGCGCTGTTTGTTCCCGTCCCTTCTTGAGGCGAGGCATTTTCCCCATCCATAAAAAGTAGGCAAGCGTACACTGAGCCATATACAGTAGACATTGATTCTCCGTCATGCAAAAAGGCAATTTTTTTTTCTGGTAGCGCCAGAACCGGCACGCTTACACAGGTATTTCGAGCCTTTCTAATATAACATACCTCTATTATTTCTCTCTGCTTGGTTTTGTCTGTCACTAAAAACTTCGTCATCTATAGCATGGGAGTGCACGTCAACTTATTCCAATTACCCGCTAAATGCCATCCATACACGCTCTTAACATTGTTGCACCCGATCGACGTGCTCGACCATTAAAACACCGCCCTGTTTTTCCTGCATATCCTATACCACAGCTTAGCGATATCTGGCAAATAATGTTGCGCCTGCAGTCTATTAACATAGTTTAACCATTGGTGGTGCAACAGGCCCTGCTATGCTCTTTCATTCGAGTGCGCACGGAACATAGCTTGCAAGGGGCACTGAAAATTAACATTATGTCGGTAGGCTACTTTCATCAACCAATACGATAACGTGTGCACATACGGCACAGCGTGCACTGGTCTCTTGTATTTTTTTCTTTGCGTGCTGGTTCGAAACATTGTTCTTTTTTTTTCAGGATCCCCTCATATACTGAAGTAACGAGAAAACAAGGAAAACCAACTTCTGCTAACCATGCTGTCTTATTTGAAAAAACTTTGCTCCATCTCCTGTTGTCATGGGTGCTTCAGTGCTGCCTTTATACAGGTCGCCGCCATGACCCTCTTAACAATGTAGCGGCTGGGCTGTTAAATAGCGACGGCGGCAATCTATCGACACTGACAACCGCAAGCGTTCAACTGACTTTTATTTTGGTGACAGGCGTAAATATACGGAGTTTACAACACATGCGCATTGAAGGAACAAAGAAAATATAGTTTCAGATGGCTTTGATGAGTTAGTTTTTTTTGCTGCTTTATTGCACATGTGTGGTAAGCTCCTTATATTTACGCCTCATACTGAAACAAAAGTGACTTGGCAGTCTGCACTTGTACATGTATATCCTTGGAGTAACATCTTAAACATTATGAACCAACTTGCCCAACAAGTTTGATTGAGGCAAGTTCTGATAATTAGCCACGCCCTAGTGGGTGGCTCTCGATTAACGCCAAACCCATGGGGCTTTTTAATGTGCACCCATCGAGCGGTAGACGAGCAGTTTTGCAGTTCGCCTACATCGAAACGCTGCCGCGATTTGACCCCGCGACCTCACGTTTAGCAGCGCCACGCTAACGCCATTGAGCAACCACGACGGCTGATCCGTGGTTGTGCGGCTGCCGTTGGTGCCGGAACGTGGTCATTGAAACGACGCATCTGCCGCCGATTGGCCTTCCCGCTCTGTGGCTGCCGCAAGCCTACTTGCTCTTACATGGTCAATTAGAGTATATCTGTAAATGTAGCTATCAAATATAGTATTTCAGTACGTCTTTTGATGATAAACGCATGCAAGCTACCTTGCGACGCCACGAAGAACTCGTTGCATAAAGAAAAGGTAACAGAACAAGAGAGACGAGAAAAAAGAGAAGAATAATACGTCATGCCTGTGTTAAAATAAACAAGAACGAAAGGACACCCTACGCCTCGTTAACTGATGCCAGTAAGTACACGCTAAAAGAAGGACAATTCATAAATAATTGGCGCCGCTTTATAATCGCAGCTTGATACGCTGAACTTTTCTCATCTAACACAAGTTTACATAGTTTTCAGTCAGTAGTAAGTGAAACCTAGGATTATGGAGGTAACATCATACACGTACTGAATACAGCGTCGAACTGCTTGCTTTTAGCTCCTATGTAATATTTCCATCGTGTCTTTCATCTAGCTTACACATGATTCCTCCGCTTTAAAATGAAATGACCCGTAATTCTAACAAAGCAGTTCCATTTTCCTTTACGAATGTATTCAAAGAACTTAGCGAAATTGACCTGCAAGCAACAACAGACGCATTCTTTCCCTCGCGTTCTCTTACCTTTCGCCCCAGCAGGTTCTGCAAAGGAAACTCCCTCCAGTCAGCGTCCTCTTCGCGAAACTGGTCACCGTCGAGAGGACAGGCGTGTCCGTCGTCGAGTACGCACTGCTCGTAGCAGCTTTTGCATAGCACGTGTCGACAGGGCAGAAAAACGGTCACTCTAGGTAGCACACCACAAGCGTCGCATATTCTGTACGCAGGAATAGGCTCGACGAAGTGCAACTCTCTCCAATCCAATTCCTCCGTAAAACCGCACAGTGTGTGCCGCTTGCCTTGAGAGGCCATGGCGAACGACGCATACGTTCACTACGAAGCGCCGTGCGGAAACTGCGGAAACTTCGATACGTTGCCAGCTCTCTGTCCTCTTAGCTGTTGCCGAAAGCTACTATCACTCTGATAAACGTACGCCCTTTTCCTGACTGTTAACGGCGTCGCTCGCAGGGCGGCATGAAGTGATCTGGGAATTATCTACTCGCCCTGCTCAGTGAATGTTGTTACCGACCATTTTATCACATGTTCCGGAAGGGGGGGGGGGCGGCGTACAAACGTCGCCATTGTTGAAACGAAACGCTGCGGAAAAACAATTTTCTGAGGTGTGAAGGGGCAGCCTACGATCGAAGCGCGACTAACTGCGAAGTGCAGAAACCATTGACGACGAGAAAAAATATTCTAAAGACCACCAGAATATTTTACAGAGTAGCTTTCTATTGCTGGGATCTGGGCGGAACGCGTCCGCGCCTAGATCAACAATTTTTCTACATCGGCCAATCCCAAAGATATTGGAATACCGGGCCGACCTGCGGTGGAGGAGAAGTTTGCCATTAAAGTGCCCACATACACAGCTTCGTCGAAAGCTTCTATGAAGACGTGGAATCGGCGATGGGTAAAGTCGAAACAAAATGCACTATACTGATGGGCGACTTCAATGCCAGGGTAGGCAATAAGCAGGCTGGAGGCAACTCAGTGGCGGAATATGTCATATGTTCTAGGAATAGCAGGGGAGAGCTATTAGTAGAGTTTGCAGACCGGAATAATTCGCGTGTAAGGAATACGTTCTTCAGCAAGCGGGACAGCGTGCTTATTTTCGTAATTGCAATGTCTTTTTCTGAGTGTGGTTGTTCGCGTATCCCTTAATCCTTGCAACGCCATTAGTAATACCTCTAATTTTACTCTACTCTGTTACGACACGTGAGCCAGCATGTCATGGCGCCCGGCTACTGCATTTCGGCAACACAATAACAGGCAGATCAATGCGCCTATTTTCGCATTTTCATTAGCAAGTTCTGTATAGCACAAAATACAATAAGGTAAGTGATATTGTAGACCTGATTATCTCGTATCTACAATGCTAACTGCACGTTCTATAGGCGCATGTAGATAACAAAAAACAAAACATCCTACAATTCCTGAATAGCAAAAGTTTTGTATGGGACACGACAATACTACCGAAGCAAATCGTTGGTTGCAGCAGTTATCTCTGACTACTCGCGTAAAAGTATGTCAGTAAGCGAGACCTCTTGAAAGGCTGTAGACAGCACATTCTGCATACAAGAACACGGAACGAGCAGACATTCGGGGGAGGTGGAACGGTCCATTCTAGGATTTAGGTCTACAAAAAACTGAGGTAATAAGTTACATGTTTACACACAACGCAATTGCTGGAACAAATTTCAGGGCTGTTTCCGCAATATGGTGATTTCCGCGACAAGCTTTTAGGACAAACATCTGTTGTTCACCACCGTATCAACACTGGAGACACGAATCCTATTCGTCGGCGTCCCTATCGCGTATCGCATGCTGAACGTCGAGTCATCCAATTAGAAGTTGCAAAATGCCCCGCAACGGGGTCATTGAACCATCAGCGAGCCCTTGGGCTTCTCCTGTCGTCCTTGTGAAAAAAGAAATCCTATTTGGCGTTTTTGCGTCGATTCTCGCCATTTAAAGATCACCCGAAAAGACGTCTACCAACTACCGTGGATCCATGAGGCCTTGGACTGCTTGCACGGAGCTAAATACTTGTCGCCCATCGATCTTCGATCAGGATAGTGGCAGATTTCAGTTGGTGAAGCAAACCGCGAGAAGACGGCCTTCATCACGCCGGATGGCTTATGTCAGTTCAAAGTCATGCCCTCTGGCCTATGCAATGCTCCTACGATATTTGAACGTATAATGGACACTCTTCTTCGAGGCTACAAGTGGACAATCTGTTTCTGTTGCCTTGAAGACGTTCTTTTTTCCACGTTTGACAGCCACCTTACCCGACTCGCTGTTATTCTTGCGGTCTTCCGAAAAGCCGGCCTCTAACTGAACTCCTCGAAGTGTCAATTCGGGCGCCGTCAGATTGCCGTGTTGGGTCACCTCGTTCACGCATCCGGTGTCGAACCAGATCCGGAAAAAGTTCGCACCGTACGCAGTTTCCCTGTGCCACGTTCTGCTTCTGACGTGCGCTGTTTCGTCGACCTGTGTTCTTACTTGCGCTGTTTCGTCAAAAACTTCACCGACGTTGCTCGGCCTTTGACAGATCTTCTAAAGAAGGACACGGAGTTCTCGTGGGGTCTTCAGCAAGCTCACGCGTTCGCCGCTCTCATCGAGTTTTTGACCACCCCTCCCATACCTGCCCACTTTGATCCATCTGCACCAACCAAAGTCCACACTGAGGCAAGTGGCCACGGCATCGGCACTGTTCTCGCACAAAAGCAGAATGGTACCGATTGCGTGATAATTACGCCAGCCGCTTGCTGTCACCCGCCGAGAGAAATTACTCCATCACCGAGCGGGAGTGCTTGACTTTAGTTTGGGCTATGGCCAGTTCCGGCCGTACTTGTATGGCCGCACATTTTTGGTAGTTACAGACCACGACGCCCTCTGCTGGCTGTCTTCCCTCCGTGACCTTACAGGACGGCTTGGACGCTGGGCTTTGCGGCTCCAGGAATTTTCATTTGTTGCATCCATAAGTTTGCACGTATGCACAAGGACGCTGACTGCCTCTCGCGTCACCCCGTGGACCCTCCCGATCCTGTTGCGCATGATCCGGTGACTTGAGTGATGGCTTAGACTGACATGACCAACATGCGCGCTGAACAACAACGCGACGCATCCTTACAGTCCATCATCGCCCGAGTGCAATCTGGCCGCACCGACGGCACGTGCCGCATGTTCGTGCTGCATGACGGCATCATCCACCGCCGCAATATCAACCGTGGCGGCCCTGAGTTGCTCCTTGCCCTTCCTCGTCATCTGCGATCCGTCGTTCTCGAACAACTTCGCGATGCAGCGACGGCGGGACACCTTGGAGTTTTGCTTACGTACGACCCCGTATGACGCCGGTTCTTCTGGCGGGGTCTCTACCACTCTGTGCGTTGTTATGTCGCAACTTGCGAATTGCGTCAGCGCCGGAAGAAACCTTCCTTGCTACCTGTCGGTCGACTCCATCCAATCGTAGTTCCCTCTGAACCATTATTTCGCGTAGGTCTTGACCTGCTTGGCCCTTTTCCGACGACGACTAGTGGAAACAAGCGGATCGCTGTCGCTACTGATTACGCGACACGGTACGCGACAACAAAGGCGTTGCCGACTAGTTGCGCAACTGACGTTGCCGATTTTCTCCTCCATGGCATCATTATAGAGAATGGTGCACCTCGGCCGTTGCTTACAGACCGGGCCGCTCGTTCTTGTCTCGAGTTGCGGAAGATCTCCGCCACTCTTTTGCCACTAAGCACAAGCTCTCCAACGCCTGCCACCCACAAACGAATGGTCTTACGGAACGTCTCAACCGAACACTCATAGAGATGGTGCCGATGTACGTTTCCAACGATCACCGCGACTAGGACGGAACGCTGGCCTACGTGACATTCGCGTATAACTTGTCCCGACATCACACCGCAGTATTTTCACCCTTTTATCTTTTGTATGGTTGCGACCCCACTTTGACCTTTGACACCATCCTTCTTCCTGTGCCCCGCGTCGCCACTGAGTACGCTCGTGAAGTCATCGATCGCGCTCACATAGCGCGTGAAGTTGCCCGATCTCGCTTATTAGCCTCACAGCATCTGCAAAATGAGCGTTACGACCGGTGCCATCACGATGTTCATTTCGGCCCAGGTGCTTGGGAGCCGCTTTGGTCCCCATGTCATTGGGTTGGCCTCTCCCAGAACCTTCTGTCTCGCTACACAGGACCTTATGAAGTCCTACGTCAATTTAACGACGTCAATTGTGAGATCGCACCGTTACAGTTTCATCCATCATCAAGTTTGCTGCCTGTTGACGTCGTGCATGTTTCGCGGCTGAAACCATACTTCGCCCACAGTTTTTTGCCTGCCATGCGCCGAGACAACGCTTCACCACCCGGGGGTCTTGTTACCGAAGGACGAAAGAAGAGAGAGAGGAAGAAGATCGCCAGACGTTGGCTGCTGACTAGTAACAGTCAGCAGCCAGCTGTCAGCAGCCAGCAGTCAGCGGTCACTAAATGACTGACTAGTAACAGTCAGCCATTTTAACCCCATTCACTCTGCTTGTATATGCATTGCAAATACAGTCTTATACTCCCAATATCCCCGTAAAAGTACGAAAGGGAAATGGTGGAAGTTTATATGGATATCGAGCATCTCAGAGGTCTCCAGGCACGGTCTAGTTTGACGTAGTCGAGGACGGTGAAAATATAGAAAGCTTTTTTTTTATGTTTTCGAGAATGTTCGCACGGAGGTACCGCTGGACTGTGACTTTTGGTCTGTAGGGTTGTTGGGAGTACTTCCCTGTAACGTGTCCTGTTGCTTAGCTGGCCTTTCTTATGTCGATTTCAAGAAGTACGATCTGGCTAAACCGGCATTACTGCGCCATTTCATTATTTCTGTGGAGAGCGACAGACAATATCAAAATTACCAGTGCAAAGTTTGTACTTGGGAAGAAACTGAGGTCGCGCCAGTGAATGTAGAACACGAAAAGTGCGCGGCGGTGAAACCCTCAGAGACAGCGTCAGAAAAGCGAGGCCGTCACCAGTCTAAAGAGAGGGCCTATTCCGGAGGGGGTCCCTTGCAGATACGAGGTTTGTTCCAGTAGTGATGAGGAGGTTAATGAGGCGCTAGAGGCCTTCCCCGTATCAGAGCACATGGGTGACTTTCCGGAATCGTCTAGCTTAGGCCAGGATACGGTTGCGGCCGAGCCAAGACAAGATCCGACGCAGCACAACGGAGAGGAAATCGTTCGGGGCTCCAGCATCTGTGACTCCGGACTGCAATCGTACACCGAAACCGAGCCAGCGGTCATCCCGGAGAGGCCTTCTTGCAGGGACGAGGCCTGTTCCAGCAACCCTACGAGGGTCAGTGTAGGGCTCGATACCTTCGTCGTGCCTCATCACTTGAGGGACTCTCTGGTATTGCCAAGAATAGAGAGCGAAGTAGAGACAGGGGCAATTCCGAAAGGTGTTCCTTGTGGGGAGGAGGCTTGTTTGAATAGCCCTAGCATATTAAAGGAGGCGCTGAAAGCCTTCTTCATACCTCCGCACTACAGCGACCTTCCGGAATCGCAAAACGTAGAGAATGACATGGCGGCCAGGCAGGACAGGAACCCGGCACTCGAAGTTTCTACCGGCACATTCGGTAACCACATGGCAGCGCAACATTTTTTCAGACGGCGCAGGGTCAAAAGAGCGAAGTATTCGGGGGATCGAAAACTCCCGAAAGTCGCCACATCACAGCACGTGAAACAGAAGAACAGGCCACCATGCAGAACCGAGAAGGGTACAGTGTGGCAATTCAGAAAACGGAAGTGACGCAAAAACCCGATTACGACACGAGAGGGCGCGTGTCTGCGAGCAATGTTGTGGCTGAAATGTTCAACCTGGCTTAGACATGCGCGTCGGAACCGGGCCAGTCGAACACTCACTGAAGCGGAATGCGTCGCGAGAGCGAGGACGAAGGGAGAATGGGTATTCTTTCCGCGTGTATGGCCTCCACCTCAAAGACGAGACAGCCATTCGCGAGCACACGGTGTGTCAGGTCACTATAGAAGACAGTTTAGGTCTTGCGCCACTTGCGCTCAGCCTGGCTTAAAGGCTGTCAGTCAGCGACTCAATCGAGCATGCATTAAGAAACAGTAATTGTAAAATTGAGCGCATCCATGAGTTTTTTCGTGGTGTTGTCCGTAATTATTGCGCGATGCAATTTTTCGTTGGTCATTAGGGACGTACCAATTTTGATCACGTTTCATTTGACTAGTTTTGCGTTAAGTTCAGTTTCGCTGCACTGTTTTGTTGTAAGAGCCAGTTACGAGAAGAAAAGTGCGAAGCACATTTGGCGATTGTGGTGACTCGAGGTTGCACCGATTTTTGTAGATAAGCATTGCAACTTGAGGTGTTTGTAAAGACAAACTTTTGTGAGGTAATTCAAGGCTTATAGAGTAGATGCGTCATCGTATACGACTTCGACATTTGGATTTACCGAGGCGCGTTAGGAAGGCGATGATATTTAAAGATTTTTACGCGCAGGTAGAGTGTAGCTTTTAGTTTTTTTAAGTTTTAAATGCCACTCTACGATTTAATTTAGTTTAGAGTAAAATGTTCAGCAGAGCCCAGTACGTTTCGCATTTGAGGCGCTGGTACTAGCTGGTGGCATTGACCGAACGGGCAACTCAGCACTGATCCCTTTGACTATTTTGATCGTTGTGACGAATTCCGTGGTTCAAAAGAGCGACGTGTTCTTTTGCTTTGGCCACTTACGAATCACGCGCCACGTGGAGTTTTTAGTTCGGAAGGACCGAGTTGAGGGCTCGGAATACGTTGCCGAGAGAGGGTCCCAACTGTCTCTTCGATTTTCCACCTAGCCGTCCCGTGACCAAATTGACAACGGTCTTGGGGCCGTTTCGAGGTAGATGGACAAAGGAGGCTTAAAGTAGCCTACTCATGGGCTTGGCCGCTCCATGGTTGGCACGCGTTTCAAATAATTTTCCAGTTTTTCTTGTAGCGCGAAAACCGCAAGGACGTAGAAGAGAAAAACAGACACACAGAGGCGCAAACTTGAAGCAATTTATTTCCGGGACCAACGCCCCTTTTCTGCCCTCGCTTGTTATCGCTTTTAAGCACGTGCATACAGACAAGATAACAGGGCAAACGATAGCACTACTCACTTGTATACTAAGCCAAAACTATTATGTATAACGCATGCGCAGGAATTCCAACTCCTTCTTTGATAGCGACGTGGACTGTTGGCTAACAGAAGTATTGCCGAACTCCTTAATGCGAGCACTTTCAATGGTGAGACGAGTGAATTCACATTTGCTTCTGCCCGTAATAACTGTATCTTCAGATCGCGAAACGCATCCGCACTTAGGACAATGAATTGCGACAAACCCATTTGACGAAGGCTTGTTAACGTTATTGGAGTGCTCCCTAAGTCTATCATTAATGCATGTGCGGGGTTTGTACGATATAACTCGTTCCAGAGGGCAATGAAATTTAGTAAATGACATAGGTCCTACAATTAACGTACCCTTTTCTGTGCTGCTGCTTGCACGCGTCCTTTATGTTACTCTATGGTCTTGTTATTGCACGCAAGCTGATAAGCTTGTTTGAAACAATGAATACTACGTCAACCTTTCCACATAGTGCTATCTTCTTCAGGTTATGCGATAAGCGGTGGATGTAAGAAATTATGGCGAAATGTTTCTTTTTAAGAGACCCTGCGCTGGCTGACGTCAAAAAACCAGCTTCTCCTGACTGCGTTGCTGTGAGCAGTGCTTCAGCAATTGACACAATCAAATGGTTTGGAAAACCAAATTGTTTGGAAAACAAATAATTGCCCGTATTAAAAGCTGTGAAGTATGTCTCTTAGACGGTCGCCTACTGCGACAGGGTGACTCAGTTGAGCATATGTTCGGGTTTCACTGAACAGCGGTGAAGGAATTAACAAAACGCGGTTGTCATCTGCTGAGCCGTTTCAGTTTGGCAGGGCTGACTTGATTCAGACCTTCGATTTTTTCCTTCGTTATTTCTTATTTTTGTGATTTTCGTGAGCTATGTCGTCTACACCACCGGGGCGATCTTGTTTGCACGAGGGCGCCGGATCGTCGCCAAGGATATTCAGAGAAGCTGCTCAGTCGGTACTTGGCACCCTACAAAGCGACGTGCGCGTTAGTGACCTGAACTACGAGGTTCTCCCTGATAGTGCCATATCGCCGCATCGTCGAAAGCACCACTAGGAGACGGTCGACGTTGTGCGACTTAAGCCTTAGTTCACGCGACAGTGCGAAAATGTCTGAAATTTCTGACTTTCTTTCTTGCCCCCCCCCCCCCCCCCGTGCATACTTTCTGTTCGCTCGCCGGTTTCCTCTTTACCTACGTTCGATTGCACGAGCATTGCAATGATGCCAGTGTTTTTTTAGAGGGGGAAAATGCCACCAGGTCACCAGGTGCGGCGAGAGCGAGCCAGCATTCAGGCAAAGAAAGGAGAAGTAGAAGTCGTCTTTGGGTCGGCCATATTCTCGGCTAGGCCTTGTCTCTGCAGGTGCAGCACATTTTGTCATAAAGACCTTCTGTAGCATGGGACAACATTGAAATGAAACTTTCTAAAATATTTCCCATTCAGTTACGCATGGGCATTGCCGTGAAGTTCCACAGAATGGTGAATGTGCAATCTCCAGAATTCCTGAGCGTGTCCGTGCTACAAGCATAGAGAAAATAGTTCAACAAGAGGAGACACTCCGCGAAAACCTGCAACGAAAAATACGTCACGCTACTATATATGTCGACCGCTTACTGCCGTGAGCATTGGAGGAAAAATGCGAAATGAACTTAAAAGAAATTGCTTTATTTTATTATTTTCCAGCAAAACTAAAAATATTTGCGCATAAATAATTTATATTTTGCCACTAACTTTTCTTGCGTTACCTAGCGACAGGCCAATGAGGCGCCAGGGCACCAGACGCATGCGTCATGCGTCAGACACGCCGTCGAAACGAGCAAGGCCGGTGCGCAGGTGAGCGTTGGCTTGTTCGGCAACCCACCTGCCTGTTTCTTTTTTCTTTTTCATTATTTAGCCTTGTTTATTAGGTTGCCGGAGTATTCTTGCGTTACTTGTGTACATTGACACGGCACCACTGCACTATTAGACTACGCCAAGGTTAGAAATTTTGTTTTGCAGTCTGCGACGCATTTCAAACAATTAGCTATACGGCGCGAAACCTCGAATTTTGACGCAGTTAGCGAAAACCAGTTTGGCCGTGTGACCTGTTACCCCCGTGTAGAACATTACTGGGACGAATTCATGAAGCTTTTTGTGGCCCCCCCAACAACATATACCTTCTTTCGGCGCTCACACCTGTTGAAAACGCAACGAGCGATTGCTAAGAGTGATAACACGGGAGTGTGTTGCTTGCGCCGGCAAAACACGCAAAAGATAATGTCAAGGAGCTGAAACACCAGGAACTAGCAACTCGAAAATTCTGTCTTCCGAGCGACCGAGAACAGGCTTTGCACCGACGCATTGGTCTTGAGTGCGAGTGGAAGGAATTCTGCGAGCGCCTAGCGTGGTCTCGTTTAGAGGCTTTGTTTTGGCCACCTCTGTGTACACATAGCGTAACATCGTCTTATGCATCGGCTGAAGGCAAGTTCTTTTGAAAACGCGCATACGCATGTGTATTTGCGCTCTCAAGGTGCGGGAAATAAGGCCCGAGAATAGGGGAATGCTGGAAATATGATGCTTTCGTGATATACACGGTATTGCTTGGGATGGGTCAAATATATTCTATGCCATGTATGTAAAAGCGAACTTCTTTTGTTTGGAATGCGGCCCATTCATCACTTTCGCACGTTTCTCCTCTGCACGCATTGTTGCTGTAAGGTGCTAAGACCGAAATGACACATGCTTGTAATTTACTTTTTTTTTAGCTGACATCGTCCGGTGGAGTTTCGTACGGGAACTACTCCTGCTTACCTGGGGCTACAAGGTTGGAAGAATGCAGAGAAAGCCAGGAACGAGCATTTATATACAGCAAAGTAAACATTTCCTCGTTTCTCAGCGAGTGTTGCGTCTTCTTTATGCAATTACACGTGCGACATATTGGGTGGAGGCTTGTAAAGATCGTTCGGAATCATTTTCAGCTAATAATATAGAGATTGCGCATCAAGAGCGCGAGCGTTCGAGCAGTAGAAGCCAAAAAAAAAAAAAAAAAACAAATCCGCGCCGGTCAGCGCGGCAGGCGCAACATGTTCCAGTTAGCGTTCAAAACGCGCGCGTACAAAACCGAAACCGGCAGTGTGGTTCAGGTATGAATGTCGGCGGCATGGAGCGCTACAGTCAACTCGGCCGCTGGGATCTATGGGAGTGCCCACTCTTGTTGAATTCCTTTCTCTATGCTAGCTTGAAGCACTATACTCTTTTTTTTTCCCTTTTTTTAACATAACACAGACATGCGCATGCTTGTTATGTTGTCCAATGAATAAAATCTGATGATAAAATTGATGACTTCACAAATGAGCAACACGTTGCTACTCTTTTGGAAGAAAAAAAGAACAGAACATACAATATTAAAGAGCCTCACTAAATAAACCAAACCCGAGACCTAATCTTGAGTGTTCTGGTGCTGACATCTAGTGGAAGATTTGGAACTAAGTGCCATATGGCTTTAAAAAAATTAGCACTGACATTGGTATTGGGCCGCTTCCAGCATGACACGGGGCAGTGAGACGGGCGATTGAACCACTCGGGCACGGCCTCCAACGTTTCCGCAACGATGCGCTTGAGTTTATCAATATACCATGTAAATTTGCATGACCGTGTTTGAAAAATTGCTTTTGGCAAGAGTGTTACGCGTGCGTAGAGAGTAGAAATGGGCAGAAATCGAAAGCTGAGTTTCCGGACTACATGCGCTGTACCGGTAGCCATAGTTTTATCACAGCTACCGTTTTAGTCTCGAAAATCAAGCATAAATTTTCGTCGTTTCCCTAGGCTTCCTTTGCCGAATCATTAACCGCTGTGGGAATAAAATTCTACCTTTCCATAGCATGATCGCTGCACTTGTCTCGTCTGGATTGTCTTCTAGAACACGTCCGTCACCTTCCTTTTTTCAATAATCGACTTGTACTTTATTTTTGGCGAAAAACCTAGCTTTTGACGGAAACGCGCTAGCTTCGGGCCGCGTCCACTCAATGCGTTGGTTGGTGCAAGTCCAGAATAGCTGCATATGCAAATTATTTCCGACCGCACTGTTCTAGTTGCTTTAGATGTTTCTACCCTTTAGACTAACATACCCATGAATGAAGGAATCGAAACCATATCGAAGTCCTTCGCAGTCATTCCTCGAGCGCACGCGCCTGAAGTTTACCTGTCACTCCTTAAGTTTGTTCTCACGCTCAACTATTTCTAATTCGATTCTATTCACTATCTGCAAACGTTCGGCTCAAGCATGGGAACACCAGCAGTGCAGATTATTGGGCTAGTTGGTTCGTTGCATCAATTGAAGGCACAGCGATGGATTGACAGGCACATGAAAGACGACAGGACTTGCGCTTGCGATGACGTACGTTCCGTCGTCGTTCATGTTTCTCTCAATCTAGCGCTATGACTTCAATTGATGGGAACACCATTCACTCCCACTAATGTCAACATTTTCATGGTACAGCTTGAAGCGAATCTGATAAAATCGTACCCTGTATAACACCACACCTACCTACGTTAAATAGGCAATATTTATAATATGGGAACACGGCGAAATCGCTTTAACCGACTTATTTAGCCGTTTCAAGCGCTTTCACCGGAGTATTCACTGCTCACCACTCTCCTAGTCAAATGAACTTCCTCGACATGACTGTCTAGATAGAAAATGGAAAACGGAGAACGACATTTTACCGGAAGCCTACGGATAGCCATGAATATTTAGACAACACCAGTCACCACCCGCGACATTGCAACCGAAGAATTTTTATAAATTAACTCTAGTTTGTAAATTAGAGTTAATGGTTAGAGCAGCTGAGTGCACTAACCATGCAATCTATTCTCATATGGTTGCTTTCGGTGGAACCGATTTCAGTGTGCGCTTATTAGCTGGTTGAGCAAAATCGTACGATCTGATAGGCGGTGATAGGCGGGTTTGGGCGACACTATCGCGAAGGCGATAGTATCGCCGAAAGTGATCGTCTGAGGCCAAAAGTAATTGTTCCAAATTACGTCCCCATTAGGCCACCACCTTCTTAAAGCGATAACAAACCTATGGACATTCCAGACGCATCACTGCCGTCGGCGTCGCCGTGACGTTCCTTATAAAGTTCAAGGGCGATAAAATTGTCACCGCATGTCATGGGGTGTATATGGGAGTGAAAGCGTGCGAGGTTGAGCGGGCGATGGCAACTCAATCTCGTTGACGCAACGGAGGAGAGCGGGAAGAAAGCTCGCTGGCTTCCGTCTCACGCAAGGCTTCGGTAAGAGGGTAGGGAGGGGGCAAGGGCGGTGTACTCTGGGCGGCCCAAGTGGCCGCGCGCGCCCAGCCATGCAGCTGTACTTGAAAGCCATCTGCGACGGGTACAGAGTCCGCACTGCGGTGCGTTTTCGTGGCTTAGTTCGCGTTGGGGGGTGCGGGAGTCAGCACGAAAATCAGTTGCTTGCTGCTGCTGTGGTGCTTCCTCACTACATCGTTTTCACAGCGAGTTACCACAGTCATCGAATGAGATGTGGTCATGTTTGTATGCCAGCGCGTGATACCGTGCTTGTTAACTTATTAGTATGCGTATGTTTACATGTTTATATGGCCGATAAAACTACAGTTCTTACTGCGTATAGCTGTTCAGTAATTTGTTATCTCAATCGATGCGTCGCCTCTTAGGCGAAACAGCGACTTTTCTTTTTATTTCTTAGGTCATGATTGATGTATCGCCAACTTCATCGTCATCTTCATCGTGCCTTCATCGGCACTGCCATGGTCATCATTACACGTGAGCAGCGGAACACACGGACGCAGGCTGCAATAAAGCTGCGGTGCTTGCGGCGTTATGTCTGATTGATGTCAGTGTTTTTAAGCCTAGTGCGACATATCAGTGGCGACGAGGCCTAGCGTCCCTAGGTGAGAAGCCCCGCGTCAGTATGAGTGCTGGACGGCCACCGGAATTTGCCGATGCAGAAGGTACGTGGCCTACGTATCGCGTTCGCTTGGAGGCGTACTTTGAGGCTCATAGCATTGTGGACCCAACGAAGAAGCGAGCGCTGCTCATCGCTTCGCTCACGGACAGTGCAGTGCGTGTGGTGCAGGGCCGGTGTCAACCACTAAAGGTGAATGAACTGAGCTATGAGGAAGTCGTCGGGTATCTGGAAGATCACTATGCTCCGGAAGTCAACGAGATCGCTGCAAGTTATGCTTTCTTCATGCGTTCGCAACAAGACGGGGAAGCTGCTCAGGACTTCATTGCGGACATTTGACGCCTAGCTGAGAAGTGTAACTTCGGCACGTCATTGGAGCGCATGTTGAGGGATCGAATCGTTTGCGGAGTGCTGGATGAAGACGTTCGGCGCCATTTACTGACGCGACGGAAGCTCACCTTAGAAGAGGCTGAAGACTTTGCTGTCTCGGCACAGAGAGCTGTTGAAAATGCCAGGAGCATGAACTCGGCGCACTCAGAAGTACATTTTGCCCGACAAAAGCGCCATTCCTCGAAGCGACTTCCCAAGCCGGAACAACGCGACGTGTGTGGAAGGTGTGGAGAATCGCATGCTGAGGACGAGTGCAAACACCTTCGCGCGGTGTGCCACCGGTGTGGAAAACGAGGACATCTACGTCGGCTGTGCCTGTCTAGCACAAATAGTGACCGTCGGCAGGGATCTTATCCAGCAAGACAACGGCGCCAGGGTTCGTACGCCATGGCAGCCGGAGAGGACACAAGCTCGGACGACAACGACGCCTTGCACACGATTACAGCGGTTCTCCATCACGCAGCCAGTATCCGCAAGGTTAGGCCTATTTACAAGGACATCAGTTGGAATAACGTTCCGCTCACTATGTTGGTGGACACGGGGTCACCTGTAAGCGTCATTCCCGTAACGGTGTTCCGCAAGTACAAGCAGCTCTGGCCTCCGTTGGAGAGTTCACAGTTCAAGCTCTCTTGTCTCTTGGGAGAACTTCCAGTTGTCGGCCAGCTTAGCATGACCGCTACGTGCGACGGGAAAGATATTCCTGGTACTGTCATAGTGGTCGACAGCTCCGGACCATCTTTGTGCGGCAGAGACACCATCAAGGCATTTAATGAAGTTGGAGTGGCAATGTTGTCGAATGTGGTAGCGAACCTGCAACCGGCTGGAATACAGGCTGTCAGCACAGGTCTGCAACAGCTGCTTGACGAATATGCCGACGTGTTTGCTCCGGGACTCGGCCTGTGCAAAGGACCACCGGTCACATTTCAATTGAAAGAAAACGTGTGTCCACGCTTCTTTAAGGCCCGTACTGTACCCTACGCTCTCAGAGATAAGATGTCTGAATCGTTGGATCAGCTGGTCGCGGAAGGCGTTTTGACGCCGGTAAAAACCGCTGAATGGGCAACCCCTGTGGTAGCCGTTTTGAAGGGTGATGGGTGGACCCTCTGTGTCGAGAAAGCGTCTGAGACAGTTCGACGTCTCACCTGGTCCAAGTGTCGCTGCTGAATTCCTTTCCCGGAATCAACAGTGACCATTCTGGGCCCCAGTTGATCTCGCACTACTCCTGGTATCCACCTGCGACGACTTGTTCGGAAATCGCGCATCCAGACTGGGTCACCTGCCTGAACTGGAGACCCTCCAACTCGTGGTTGGAATTCTGGTGACCTTTCATCGGGAGCGATACAGTCCAGCTTTGTTCTTATTTGGTACCCCAATAAGAGTTCCGCCGGCGACTTTCCATCCTTGACGGGCGTTCGGCGATATCGACATAAAACCCGCGCTATGCGTATTTTGAGGTCCATTCCGGGGTTCTTCTTTAGTCCTTCCTTGAGCGTACGCACAGCTCGTTCGGCTAACCCATTCGACTGTGGATGATAAGGGGCTGTTGTGAGTTGTTGCACATTGTTCCGTGCCAGAAACTCACGAAAAACTTTGCCCACAAATTGTGGTCCGTTATCAGAAACAAAGGTTTTTGGAAGGTCGAACCGTGCAAATATTGATCTTAGCGCGTTGGCCGTGGTTTGCGAAGTGGCAGTTTTCATTGAAATGGCTTCCATCCATTTCGTTTCCGAGTCGACGACGACTAAGACCATTTGTCCGTCCAACGGGCCTGCGAAATCTGCGTGCAGCCGGCTCCACCTTTCCCCGGTGGCTGGCCAGGCCAAAGGTATCTGTGCTGGTGGCATCGCTGAAGCCTGCGCACATGTGGAACATGAGTTCACCAGTCGCTCTATGTCGGAATCCAGTCCCGGATACCAAAACAACGTTCTCGCTGTGGTTTTCATGGCTGTCATGCCGGGGTGTGTCTCGTGCAAAAGACGCAACACACGCCTTGCCGCCGCCAGGGGTAGAACAATGCGATGTACCCAGTACACCAAATTATGGCTGACTGTAAGCTCTGTCCTTCTGTTGAAGTACGGCCGGAGGTGCTCATGGCCCTGCGGAAGATATGACGGCCATCCCTGGGAAATCCATTTTTTAACCTGCCGAAGGCTGGTGTCTCGATTAGTCAGATGTTCAACCTCGCGGGCGCAAAGCGCTGTTTCCTCAAGAGAGTGGGCATACAAAACGTACTCGTCGGCAGCAAAGTCCCGCCGCTCCTCCAAAACTGGCAAGGCCAACCGACTGAGGGCATCAGCATTGGAATGGTCACTGCCCTTCCGGTACTGCAATGTGTAGTTGTAGTTGCCAAGAAACAAGGCCCAACGCTGTATTCTTGCGGCCGCCATCGGTGGTATGGCTTTACCTGGATTGAATAAACCAGTAAGAGGCTCTCTCTGTTACTAAGACGAACTGATGTCCGTACAGGTAGTCTTTAAACCGGGCGACGCCGAATACCAGTGCCAAAGCTTCTTTTTCTAACTGCGAGTAATTGCGCTCGCTCTTGGTAAGTGTCCTGGACCGGAATCCGATGTGGTAGTCAACACCATTCACGCGGTGCGACAAAACGGCCCCAATGCCTACTGATGATGCATCGCACTCCAGCCACAGTGGCTTATCCGGGTCGAATTGAGCCAGAAACTTGGAAGCCACAATTGCCTGCTTAACTTGCTGAAATGCTTTCTCCTGTTCCTGGCTCCATTGCCACTTGACTCCTTTGCATAAGAGAGCATGTAGCGGAGCTAGCATGGTGGCCAGATTGGGCACTGTTGATTCCGGGAAAGGAATTTAGTGGCGACACTTGGACCAGGTGAGACGTCGAACTGTCTCAGACGCTTTCTCGACACAGAGGGTAGCCGTAAACCCTGCAGGTAGCACTCCAATCACGTCGCGACATAGTCCGGAAGTGGCCCAGACGGATAGCCCGCCACCGTTACGAAGATCGACCCGACAGCGACGGCCTCCTGAACGCTTGGACCTGTAAGAGGGGGAGAAGTGATGTATCGCCAACTTCATCGTCATCTTCATCGTGCCTTCATCGGCACTGCCATGGTCATCATGACACGTGAGCAGCGGAACACACGGACGCAGGCTGCAATAAAGCTGCGGTGCTTGCGGCGTTATGTCTGATTGATGTCAGTGTTTTTAAGCCTAGTGCGACATATCAATGATAGCACACACGCTTCTCGCGTTACTTCAAACACTCAGCGCGTGCTCGCCATGCCACCATGTCGTCTTCTTTTTCTGCGACAGCCCACGCTTTTGGCACGATCGCCGCGACCGGCGATCGCCCAGTAGTCTCCTCGTAGCAAGCTGCGCTACGTAGAAACTGAGCGACGTTGAACGGATTTCATGGTCGCCCACAAGTCGTAATATTTCTTCGTCGAAGTAAGATTGTCCATCGCCGTTTTAACACACACCACATGAAATAGTCATATGAAGCTACGGTTGTTACACGTAATCGGTGATCAGGTCACAATCTGTGCTTCTCGCTTATGCTCGTCCCCTAGCTGTATAGAACCACACAGTCGCCATGTCGTAGGCTCGTGTCGAACGGCCAGCGTAGAGGTCACGCCACTGCTGTTATAACATCGTGTACAACGTCGTCGTCGGGTTGTCAGACACACGTACACACGCGATTTACGCACTACTCGATTTGCAGAGACATGTTGGTCCACCTGGCATCGTCTGGTGGAACGCCGAACTATAGTCCGGTGCCTGCAAAATACTTCCTAGAGTAGATTCCCACAGTGCGTGGCAGCTGCAGAATTTTTCTCACTTATCATGCCCACTTATTCTCTCATCTTGTTTACTTCTCTGCAAGTTTCTTTATTACCATTTCATGTGATTCGCTGCACGTTTAACTTTGTAGAGAGAACACTGCAGCCTGCCGAAAGTCAGCGCCACAATTTGCCAGCGGCAGGTTAACGGCGTATGATCAGGCGATCATTACGTGGGCAAGCATTTGCTAGCAAACTGGAACGCAGCTTTGAGGCTGTGTTACCTTAGTGCGAGAGCATCGAGAAATTCTTCATTAGGGCGACTCAATCAGCTTCCAGAATTTGGGCGGAAGTCTGCCTGAATCTAGAAACATGCCTCGTTATCGTAGTTCAAAGAAAACTGGCCACTGTTCCTTACCATTTGACACTACGTACTGGTAGGAATGTACACTAGGTGTTTCTTTAGCTGCACCAAATTTTAATAATCGCATGTCGCAGATAGCACAATTCGAAACCTTGAAACTCGACGACGTGGAAAAAAAACTACAATATTCCCAATCTGTAATAGGGTAATTAACAAAATTGAATAAGTGATTTCACGAATAAATAATTTACGCCACGTATTCCAATATATGAAGTGCAGCCGGCGAGTTCGCAAGGCGCAACCACTTTGAGCGAATTTTCAGGTTGACCCAAGTTTCAATACGTGAAACTTCATAGCGTCCGAAGAACTGAATTGGCGTTCCAGATAATTTCGTTTCAACGCATAAACCAGCGTTATCCTAATTATTTATATAGAACACTGCCATGACATAAGAGCGTAGAAAACATACACGACACACAAGAAACAAGCGCCTTGAACATAAAGAAACGAACAAACGCACATAGCTGAGCACGTGAATTTTTCTAATTGTGACGCATTGTTTTGAGGTACAAATATTATTGGGAAAAGCTGCAGTGAGTGAGCCCGCTTTTTAGAGGAAGGACGTCACATAAAGAAGAGGGGGAGAGGAATGCGTTAGTTAGCCTTCTGTCTTTTTTTTGTACGTGAAATAATCAGGTATGTCGAGGCGTATATGAGATAGCCAAATTTTAATATTCTGGTTCAATATTACCCCATCTGCGCTTCCGCTTATTTTATATGTTTCAAGACGTTGTGTAATAACAAGTTGACAGTAGCCCTTGCTGCCTCCCAACCCTTACTTTGGTGTCGTGTCTTTTTTGAACTCCGAAGTCATGCCATAAATGCACCAGCTATGCTCTTGTAGCACACTACTACGTGCCACAATGGACCGGTCACAAAGGACGACGAGTACACGCCGAGTACGCTTAGGGTGCGCGGCTACGCCTATCGATTACGCAGCGCTGTGCGTACTGGCGTTCCCCTTTAACAATGACGTTCTTCCCGACGTGTATGCGTCAACCCTGGCCTTGAGAACTGCACGCACGTCTTTGTGCCCCATGACGACGTGCGTCCTCCCCTTACTGTGCATGTGTGATGGTCCGTTCAAAGTACTCAGGCGTGCACCTAAACACTTGGTATTTCGCATCAACTGCCGAGAAAATACGGTCCCTGTCGACCGTCTGAAACCTGCCTTCTTGGATTCTGACGACTTAGCCACTTCTGCTGTCACGTTCCCTTCCGACCAGGCCAGTACTACTCCCTGCGTGCGTTTCGTACCACCGCCATCTGCGCCTCGGCATTCGTGCAGCTCACGGTTTCCTCTAGCCTGAAGCGTGGCCCCGTAGCGAATTACCACGTGCCTCAATAATCCGGTCACAAAAGACGACGCGAACACGCCCAGCACACTGACGGTGCGCGAGCAGTGCAATCGGCGGAATCAGGCTTCCGCCTGATTCCGGGAAGAACGCCATTGCGGCAGGGAACGACAGCACGAATAGAGCTGTGTAGACGGTAGGCGTATTCAGAAACGTCAGCACGTACGGTTGGCGAGTCGTTGAAGAATTCGCCAGAGACTCGTGGAATGCTGCCAAACATAAACTCGGTGGCGCTGGTGGAAGATTCACTGCGATGAGTGGTGCAGATTTCAAACATAACGAAAGGAAGGCACTCGATTCATGTAGGAAAAGTCAAAGCCATGAGTGAATCCTTCAGTTGGCGGTGAAAATGTTTGATGATCCAATCCGATATTGGGTGGCAAGAGGTAGTGCTGATAGGAATGACGCCGGCTAGCTGAAATAGATTGGCGAAAAATGTTGAGTCAAATTGGCGACCTCGGGGAGTCGTAATGGTGGAAGGGACACGGTAGCGGCTAATCCAGAGTGGGATAAGTGCTCGAGCTATCAAGTTCCTGATATGTGCAGGAGGGGCATCGCTTCAGGCCATTAGGTGAACTTGCCAGTGCAGGTAAACAGGTAGTGAAAATTCCGCCAGGGCAGAAGGGGGCCAAGAATATCGACGTGTAGATTGCTGCAGCGGGTGTCCGGGGCCTGCACTTTAGACTGTTGGCAGATGATGCCCGTTTGTGACCAGCAACAAACGTGGACGTTGATACTGGACCACACATAACGGGGACCGAAGAGTCACTGTGTTGCGCGAATGCCAGAAAGTGCCAAAGAATGGAGGCCATCTAAGATGGCCTGGAAATGCGGGGGAGGTGCGTAAGGACAAGGACGTCCGGTCAATGTATCACAAACGAGGTTCGCATCGCAGTGTGGAAGCAAGATACCTTCAAACACCAGAGAGGTGCCACTCGTGCGAAACAGCTGGAGCTCGGAGTCGGCACTCTGGGCGGTACGCATGGCTGTGAAGTCGTTAGCCGGTCGTCCGTGGTCTGTTGCATGGATGTCGGCACGAGAAAGTGCGTACGCAACTGCGTTGGATTTTCCACTGACTTGACGAATCTCGCTGGTGTATTCAGAAATGTAGGCGAGCTGTCTGTGTGATTTAGCGGGGTGCGTAGGAGGTGCGGCTGAACGCTAGTGCGGAAGTCAGTGGTTTATGGTCGGCAACGACATGGAAGGAGCGCCTCTCGGGTATATGTTGAAAGTGCTTCACAGCCAGATAAATGGCGAGCAGCTCTTAGCCGAACGAGCTGTAGTGGCTCTCAAAGGGCGAAAGCTTCTTAGAAAAGGCGATGGGCGGCCAAGCACCAGCAACGAAGTGCTGCAAGACTGTGCCGGCAGCGGTGTCCGATGCGTCAACCATGACATATCTTGGGGTACCGCAGTTCGGGTGGACGAAGCGCGTCGCGCTGGAAATGGCTTTGATGCCTCTAAACGCGCGGTCAGCGGTGTCGTTCGAGGCCACAGGAGTATTCGTTGTCTTGAGGCCCGAGAGAAGGTCGTGGAGAATCTATGCTATATTGGCGCAGCGAGGAAAGAAGCGGCGGTTATAGTTTTCGAGGCCAAGAAATTCGCGCAGTTGCGTGGTGAAACTCACTGGAAACTCACTGATAGCTATGACGCAGGTCGGGATTGGACGAATGCCGTGTTCGTTAACACGATGGCTGAGGAAATTTAGCTCTGTTACGCCGAACTCAGTTTTCGGACCGTTAACGACAAGACCAATCTTGCCGAGTCTCGATAGCACTTCACGTAAATGGGTCTTGTGAGCTTCAGGGGTTATGCTATAGACGAGGATATTGTCAAGACAGGCAAAGCAGCACGTCAAGCCACGTAATACCTCGTATCCGCAATGCTTAAAGGTCTGAGCGGCATTACGAAAACCTAAAGGCATGCGCAGATATTTGAACCGACCGATAGGTGTTATAATGGCAGACTTCTGAATATCTGAGGGTTCCACAAGAATGTGATGGTTGGCTTTCACCAAGTCGACCTTACTAAAAATGGTGCAGCCGTAGAGTGCCGACGTAAAATCCTGAACGAGAGCTAATGGGTACTGGTCAGGGACAGTGACCTTGTTGAGAGCATGGCAATCACCGCAGGGGCGCCAGTAGCCGGTCTTCTTGGGACACCATATGGAGTTGCGAGGCCCAAGAATTGGAAGAGGAACGAATGAAGCCCACGTCAAGCATGTGTTAAAACTCATTTTTGGCAACAGCTACACGATCCGGCACGAGGCAACGAGTGCGAGCAAACAGGGGAGTGAAAGTCGATTTGATATGATGTGTCAGGCTATGAACGACCGTACACTGAAAGGATGGGGTGTCGGAAGAAGGCCGGAAACTCCGCAAGGACGGTTGACCAAGTGTCGGGGACGGCCATGTGCGCCTGGAGAAGCGGAGCTGTGGAGTGCGGCAGGAAATGACTTGGACAGTTTCTCGTCTCGTAATCCAAGATGCGGCTGGGCTGCACGTCAACTAGTTTGTAGTGCCACAGAAAGTCGACTCCAATCATGGGCTGGCGCAGGGCCGCCATGGCAAAGATCTAGCGACAGGTACATCAGAGGCCCGTATTAAGAGTCACCGACTTTTGGCCGCAGGTCTGGATGGTGGATCCGTTGACCGCGGTGAAAGGGGGCGAGTCGCGAGGTTGGCAGCGCTCAGAAAACACAGGAGGAAGCACGAAAAAATATCGGCGCCAGTGTCGATGGCATAGCGAACTTTGATAACACGGTTTGTGACAGAGAAAAGGCGACTGGATCGGAGGCCTAGAAAAGCGGTTGCTGTCAGTGTTAGGCCCATCCATTTCCTGCGTAGGAGCAGGGCTGGAAGCACTGGTTTGGGCGAGAGCCATAGCGACGGTGCTAACAGCAAAGCAGAACGCGATGAGAAGAACGGCGTCCACAGTGACCGGCACTGTAGCGGCGAGGTGGTGACGAAGAACGCAGCCGGCATGTTCGGATAGAAGGAACCTCATCTGTCAGTCGCGCTACTTGCTGTGTAAGCTCCTCGTAAGCTTTGACGAGACGCGCATAGCTTTCGCCAGCGGCTCCGCCGTAGGACAGAAGGTAACGAGGACAATGAACTGTGGCCACGGAGGGAAAACCGACATCCATAAT
The DNA here is from genome assembly GCF_050947875.1 of Dermacentor variabilis. Taxonomy (NCBI): domain Eukaryota; kingdom Metazoa; phylum Arthropoda; class Arachnida; order Ixodida; family Ixodidae; genus Dermacentor; species Dermacentor variabilis. Next base: position 110,313,697 of record NC_134578.1, on the reverse strand, counting down.
CTTAGAGGGCTACTGAGCCAGAGATTCCAGAGTCGAGGATGAAGACACGGTCAGGATCATGCGCACGTGCGGTGGAAGGCGATGCAGGAAAAGTTCCCGGAAAAATGCGATGTCGGTTCAAGGAGAAAGGTAGCTTGAATACGACTTGATTAGTCGCTAGGTAAGCGGTTGCCGAGCTCCTCCACAATAAGAAGTTCCTCTAATCGATGCCGCTTCATTTCAATGGCGCGCTGGATGAGCATGGCCTTAATGTGCTCTACAGGCGGTCGACGGACTGGGAGCGTAGGACATCACCAACAATGACAGCAGTAGTACGAGGAAGTACTCCAACGAAGTGGTCGAACATGGTCAACTGCGAACTGGAAATGAAACCAAATGAACTGCGAATGGAACCAAAGTTACAAGTCCGACGACCAGAACTCCGCGGGCTTGACAGCGGCGACCTTAAGATCGCGAGGTGGTGGCGCTGACCTTAGTACTTCATTGGACGAATCGCAGGCCATGGCTGACTTGATAGAAGGCGGACTGCGAAGACAGCGGCGCGACAGGTTCTTGCGCCCGTAGGCCCAGCGGAAGCCGCTGAAGCACGCTGAGCTGAGAGCCATGATGCGAAGTCCGGGATCACCAACTTGTGGGTCAATAAAAGTCAGACGGACGCTGGTGGCTGGTGTCCACAAATTATATTTTCAACCAAGCCCGCTCAATAAGGCGGAAGTTTGATTCCGCCGATTCAGCACACGCAGCGTCACCGTGCTGGGAGTGTCCTCGTCATTTTTTGTGAGCGGACCATTGTGGCACGTAGTAGTGAGCTACACCCTGTGAAAGTCCGTTTAAACACAGTGGATATGTAACAGAACTTTGGCAGCTAACATCTAAAAACCGGTGCCATCCACAGAATCCGTTCCACGTCTATATGCTTTAACAATTAAATTAAATAATCATGTTTTGCGTGCCAAAACCTCTTTCTGATTATGAGGCATGCCGTAGTGGGGGACTCCGGAAATTTCGACCACCGGGGGTTCTTTAACGTGCCCCTAAATCTAAGAACACCGGTGTTTTCGCATTTCGCCCCCGTCGAAATGCGGCCGCCATGGCCGGGATTCAATCCCGCGACCTCGTGCTTAGCAGCCCAGCACCATAGCCACTAAGCAACCACGGCGGGTTCTATGTGCTTTGCAATTTCACTGGCTAGAATTCGCCATTTGCAACATGTGTTGTAAAGGAACTAGTGAGAAACGTAATAAGTAAAACAATGACCATATAAAATCAATGATCAAATGAATGATCAGTCAAATACGCATCTGTTCGCTCATAGATGTAATGGCCGCGACATCGAGTAATTTTTTATTCACGACGCGCGGAGAAAATCTGCTCGAAGACAGGACGAATACGCAGCCGACGTAAGCATGGTATGGCGGGAAAGATCAGCCTGTGGTTATCAATGTTCTCTCTTGAAAACTGTTTAATGACATCAAAGGAAAATGGCTCGCCAACAGTTACACTATGTTGCATCTGGTCAAAAGCGCACCCGAATATCATATATCCGGTCCATACGTGATGCTCTAAGCCGTGTTCTACGTTCTTAAAAGGTTCAAGTGGCACACGTTCCAGGCCAGAAACTTGGACAATCTCACGGTAATGTGAAGGACAGATTACCAAAAGAGAAATTCCCAGGTGTTGTGCGCGCTGTCCCTAGCGCTGATTGTGACTACGTATATATTGGCGAAATTGGTGACTTTGGAAGGCGTCTTAAACAGCGCAACTATAACATAACAAAATGCGAAAACTAGGGCATTGGATGAGCGTGCCGCCTCAGGGGGCCACGCAATCGAATGGGGGACGGCACGTATCCGTGCCAGGGAAAATGGGCTATCGCGAAACCTTTATCTTGAGTCGCTCTTGATTCAGACTACGCCGCACGCTCAGCAGATGGTTAGCTCAGATGGTAGAGCGGCTGCCCCGGAAAGGCGGTGGTTCGAGTCCCGGACCAGGACGAATTTTTCTTCAACTATGAGGCCTTTCTTTCGAGGAACCCGTATGGGTGTCCTTTGTAGCAATCGCTGCGAACGGGTGGATGTCTGATTTTCCCTTTATTCATTACTTCTGTCCACCTTGCGGGTTTCCGCAGAACTACTACTTCAAACACTCAGATCAGGAGCGATGGCAATCTGCCGTGACTGTAAGCGCGCTGCCTGCGTCACAAGTTGAGGCCTATTTAGACGAACTGCTCGAATATTTGTTTCTTTTACCTGTGAAGAAGGCTGGTGAAACGCATTTTCTTTAAAATTTACTTTGGTCGGCGTAGTGCCCCGGGTTCTGTCTACCTTTTGACGATGTTCCATCCCGACCAGGCAGGCTTCCTCCAAACGCTCAACTCAGTTCAATGGTTAGAATTGCGTTACCAACCCTACGTAATTTCAGAATTTGGTGCAGCTAGAAAATGGCAATATATTTTGAAGACGACTACCGCTTGTGTGCGCGCAGTGGATGGGAAAACAAATCAACGTTAACTTAAGGAAAATGAGTATGTGCGATACAAAATGGGTTAACATTCACGGAGCGATTCATCAGAAGTGCAAGCTTTCTGTTTCAGCAATGAACCCGTCGTCTCTGAAGTTCGGACAATTTTGCTTATGTATGAATAAATAGTAATTAAAAAGTAGCAGTATCGCCCGGAAGGCGAAGCATCGACTGCGATGTAAAATTAGTAGACAGCTTCACTAAGGAAGGATAGTAGCTTTATCGGCGGTATAAACTTGGAAACGTTCCCTTACCATATAAAATTTGTTGCTGCGCTAGTTGGTTCATGCTTACTTCTGGTAAGCGCAGTTTCAAGACGGGAAAGAACACCAACATAGAAGCAGAGGACAAACGCTAATATTAGTCTGAAGACTTACCCTTACCAAGTGCATTAAAAAGCACGGTGTAAGCACCCACATGTACACACGGATACGTAACTCTCGATGAGCCCGGATGCTCGGTGTGAAAACGCTGGTGTGAGCGAGCCCGGCAGCAGCGATAGACCGCACGTTCGTGCGGTCTATCGCTTCAACGCAAACTGAGCGACACACGACATACGACACACGATTCGACAAGATACGACACGCGCGACTGCACGCGTCCTTTCAAATTACCGACTTGGCGGAATCGAAGCACCCCCCCCCCTCCATCCCGCGCTGCCTCCCCGCTTTCCGCCATAGGTGGCATGCAAGATCGAGCCGCGATCACCAGTTCCCCTTGTGCGCGATCCCGAAATGCGCAGTTGCCGCCGCAGCGCTGTGTGTGCCCCCCGCCCCCTCCCTCCCGTACCCTCACGGCCTTTCGTGCGCGCAAGACTGAGCCGCGATCGCCAGCTTCCCTCATGTGCTTTCACTCGCACATACAGCATACAACTCACGGCGGCGGTGTTATCGCCCTTTACACGGAACATGACGGCGACGGCAAATATGCAGCTCGAGTGTCCATATAATTGCAATCGCAAGAAAACCACGAAGAAATATATTACAACTGTTCCCGACCGCGAGCGACCTACATTGAAACTGTTCTGAAGGGAACGTTACACAACTCAAAGGCAATTTGATAAACTCGCCCTCGAGCAATGTCCTGCACACACATACACATTGAAACATGACTGAAGAAAGTTCTCGACGAAACTTTATTTTGCTTTCAACGAAGGCATCTGGAAGAGCAAAGTTTGTTTTCAGGAAATAATATGGCATATCTACTTTAAGAAATAGGTAAAATTCTTTCATTTATCTTGCTACGTCCTAGGCAAGAAGCTCCCACACCATGTGAAGCTTGTCCTCCGAGGCGTACCCTTCACGTTCAAGGTCATCTATGCGAAATGAAACCGTGTCGCAGTAACAGCCGACGTTGCTTGTTTCTTGGGGTCTTCCATACAACTTAAGTACACCGCTATTTTTCCACACTTTCTGGCACTGTTTGCTTTGGGTTGGATGTATGACGGTCACCTGAATGTTCTGACTGAAAGGCCACTGAAGACATTCATCGATCACACCCTTGTGCAGCTGAATTCGAGGATGCAGTAAGAGATAATCTCCCTGTTTAACCAGGTACACTCCTGGCGACACATGATAGCCACAGATGTAGCTCTTTTCACTCGAGTAAGAATGAAAGCCTTTCGAATAGGCGTCGTCTTTCATTGCTTTGTATCCCTTAACAGAAAACTCATATCGCATAACGTTGATTGTGCTTAGGGCGAGTTCTTTTTCTTTATCCATTGCGCTCGGCCCTCCTTGTTTCTCAGTGTCCTTCACTTCACCATTGCCCGCAACACTTCCGGCGCACTTTCTGCTGAATGTCCTTGCCGCGTCGTTCAACACTTTGCCAAAGGCTTCCCTCAGAACATTAACACCGTCGCAAATTTCCTTGAGCATTTCCAGCTTGTGGACAGTTCGCGTCGTGGCTTCTAAGCATTCCTGGAGCTCTTTTATTGAATAGGTTATTGCTGCTGAAACCATGCGCGCCTCCCCCCTGTGGTCAATCCATGTTTCCTCGACTGCTCTAACTGACGATAACGTAACTGTAGATTGGGAAGCAAGTTGATCCAAAGTACTACTTCCGATTGACCTTTGTAGCAGTGTTTCTTTGACCAAGTTGATGGAACGTGAAAGGTTATTTAGGTGATAATTTTGGGCAGTGTGATCGCTAATAACTTCGTCTAGCCTCTCTTTCATTTCAACCATTCGCAAGTCAAAGTTTGCATTTAGAGCCACCATCATTATTTTCCGGTCACTGTCTGCCTTTTCTAGAGCCCAGGACCTCACAGCTATCACATAGTCTTGGCATTTGCTTTGTAAATGCGCGGCCACATTGCTACGGAGCACGACCTCTGAACAATTAGGGCATGACGTAGAGTGGTGGTCACAGTCATTGCAAAAATGCTTGTTCAGCTCTGACGCAGCCAAAACCATGTTGCAGCCCCGTTCTTCATTCCAGCATTTTACCTGAAAGAGAAAAGAAGGTTCTGAGCAAGTCTCCATATTAGCTTCTTCATATTACCTTTGATATTAGTATCTCTCGTGTTATTCCGTGCCTTCGAACCTCGAATACTTCAAGGATCGTCTACTGTGACATTGCGTGATGAGGCATCAAGATATGCCTCATCGCTATATGGCTATGAAGGAAAGCGAATGAATTTGTCGTGAGGGGAGGCTTTCACACCGGCGTGAATAATGTTCTTTTAGCATATTCACCACAATACAAACAGAAACTGGTAGGAACAATGAAGGAATAAATCTAGCAGCCACGACCCCAGTAGAGGACAACGTTACGAGAAGCATTGCAATTTGGCTTTTGTACATGCTGTGCGCACACAGATGTACCATATGTGTGAACTGGTGGTATGTGCATTGGGATTGAGAGCGGCTGTCGAAGGTGAAATCCCTTACTACAATTAAGCAACTTCGTTTGCTCCGTTTGGGTGGCGTTGCGTTCACGTTCGGCGATCCAGTTTCATTCCAGTAGGACAGCGCGGTGCTCACGCGTCTGAGCCGCACAACGACGAGGAACGGCTCGGTACATTAACGTATGCGTTCCTCGAACTCGGCAGCAGTGAGAGGCTTCCTGAGGCAAAGAAGTGCACTCGTCTGGAGTGGTCGTTACACAATTGCGACAAACAGCTCTTCTACGAGACGAAGAGAGCATGACAGACAAGACTGATGGTAAACTGCAAACGCTGCTACATTAGCCGAATACGCCGACGTTTGAATGGCCTGCTGAGAGAGCATCCATACTCGCTGAAAGGGTGTGTACCTAGTCGTTTATCACAGCACTGCAAAGAATGTGACTACACACCTATCTGTGAAAATTCACAATTTTAGGTAGAAATACGGAACAAAGAGCACGAGCGATTTGCGAAGCTTTTGTATCCAGTCGCAAGGAAATTCCTTTGTCAGCGTACCATCTGTTTCTCTCCATAGCTGTTAGATTAGCTATATTGAAAACGTGACAGCCTGCTATGACAACGCACGATATGCGATGATTTCATTCCTATAGTGGCGCAAAATAGCCTGTTTTTTTTTTGTTCGTCTACTCCACTCAGAATGTTTTGCATATATATTGCAGCACCTGCAATAAAAGCGTTGTTATTAGCTCAATGACTTGTCTGTCACCCTCACTTGTTCACGTGCAAGCTCTGTTTGTTCCCGTCCCTTCTTGAAGCGCGGCATTTTGCCCGTCCATATATGCATGCGTACACAAAGCCATCTGCAGGACACAGTGATTGTCCATCATACAAAAACGCCATTTTTTTTTCTGATAGTGAGAGAGCCGGCACGCTTACACAGCTTTTTCCTGCCTTTCTAATATAAAATGCCCCTATTATTTCTCCATCCTTGGTTTTTGTGTGCCTCTCAAAATTTCGTGATCTAAAGCATGAGAGTGCTTGCCCACCTATTCCAATGGCCCGCTAAATGCCATCTATACAAGCTCTTCACATTATGGCGCCCCGCCGGCTGAAGTACTCGTTCATTAAAACCCTGCCCTGTTTCTCCTGCACATCCCATACCACAGCTTAGCGATTTGTGGCAAATCACGTTGCGTCTGCTGTCTGTTAACATAGTTTAACCATTGGTGGTGCAAAGGGGCCTCGTATGCTCGTTCATTCGAGTGCACACGGTACTTATGTTGCAAGGCGCACTGAAAAGTAAGTTCACATTCTGTCGGTTGGTTACCTTCATCAAATAATGCGATAACGTGTGCGCATACGGCACAAGGTGCACTGGTCTCCTGTATTTTTTCTTCGCGCGATGGATCGAAGCATCATTATTTTTTTTCTCAGGATCCCTTGATATAATGCAGCGATAAAGGAACGAGGAAGACCATCTTCTGCTAACCCTGCTGTCGGATTTGAAAAGCTTTGCTCCATCTCGTGTTGGGTGCTTCATTCAGTGCTGCCTTTATACGCGTCGCCGCTATGACCCTCTTATACAAAGTAGAAGCTGGGCTGTTAAATTAAATGCCGACGAGGGCACGCTACCGACACGGACAAGTGCAAGCGTTCCACTGACTTATTTTGGTCACAGGCTTAAACATAAGGAGTTTACAACACATGCGCATTGAAGGAACAAAGAAAATACGGTTTGAAATGGTTTCGAAGGGTTAATTTTGTTTGTTACATCCTTGCAGATGTGTGGTGAACTCCTTATATTTACGCCTCATGCTTAAATAAAATTCACTTGATAGTCTGCACTTGGCCATGTCTATGCTTAGCGCAACATCTTAATAATAATAATTGGGGTTTTACGTGCCAAAACCACTTTCTGATTATGAGGCACGCCGTAGTGGAGGACTCCGGAAATTTTGACCACCTGGGGTTCTTTAACGTGCACCTAAATCTAAGCACACGGGTGTTTTCGCATTTCGCTCCCATCGAATAATAATAATAATAATATGTGGGGTTTTACGTGCCAAAACCACTTTCTGATTATGAGGCACGCCGTAGTGGAGGACTCCGGAAATTTTGACCACCTGGGGCTCTTTAACGTGCACCTAAATCTAAGCACACGGGTGTTTTCGCATTTCGCCCCCATCGAAATGCGGCCGCCGTGGCCGGGATTCGATCCCGCGACCTCGTGCTCAGCAGCCCAACACCATAGCCACTGAGCAACCACGGCGGGTCCGCTCCCATCGAAATGCGGCCGCCGTGGCCGGGATTCGATCCCGCGACCTCGTGCTCAGCAGCCCAACACCATAGCCACTGAGCAACCACGGCGGGTAGCGCAACATCTCAAACATTATGAACCGACTTGCCTAAGAAGTTTTATTGAGGGAAGTTCTGATTATCAGCCACGCCAGTGGGTGGCTCTGGATTAATTCTAAACACATGGGGTTCTTTAACGTGCACGCAATGCGCGGCAGACGAGCAGTTTGCAGTTCGCCCACATCGAAACGCGGCCGCCGCTGCCGCGATTTGACCCCGCGAGCTCGCGTTCAGCAGCGCAACGCCAAAGCCGCTGAGCAACCACGACGGGTGATCCGTGGTTATGCGACTGCCGGTGGCGCCAGAGCGTAGTCCTCGGGACCACGCATCTGGGGCGCATTGGCCTCCCCGCTCTGTGGCTACCGCAAACCTACTTTTCGCATATGGTCAGTTAGAGTATATCAGTGACTATGGCTGTCAAATTTAGTATTTCAGTACGACTGTTGATGATAAACGCATGCTAGCTAGCTTGCGACGGCGCGAAGAACCCGTTGCATAAAAAAAGGGGAGAGAACAAGACAGACGAGAAAGAAGACAAGAAAAATGCGTCATGCCTGCGTTAAAATAGACGACGAAACCGAAAGGACAGCCTATGCCTAGTTAACTGATGCCATTAAGCAGGGCCGAATTGAAGTGCAATTCATAAATGAATGGCGCTAGTTTATACACACAGCTTGTTACCCTGTACTTTTCTCATCCTACGAAAGTTTACATGGTTTTCACTCAGTAGTCAGCGAAACCTATGATTATGGCGTGTTCAAGGTAAGATCATGTACAGCCGCCCTGATTTTTAATAATATAGCGCGAGCGTCGACTGAACTGCTGGTGAGCGCCTTATAACGGCGATAAGCGTGCAACAAGGCGAGAGTTCGCGCACGAGCCTTGTTGCACTCGCCTTGTTGCACGCTCTTGTTGCACGCTTATCGCCGTTATAAGGCGCTCAGCAGCAGTTCAGTCGACGCTCGCGCTATATTATTAAAAATCAGGGCGGCTGTACGTAATGAATACAGCGTCGAATTACCTGCCTTATGTCCTATGCAATATCTCCGTTGTTTTTCTATCTAGCTTGCACATGATTCCTCCGCTCTAAAAAGAAATGAGCCGTGTTTCTGACAAAGCAGCTCCATTTTCTTTTACGAATCTATTCAAAGAACTTTGCAAAATTGACCTGCTAGCCACAACAGACGCATTCTTTTCGTCGCGTTCGCTTACCTTCCGCCCGAGCAGGTTCTGCAAAGGAAAGTCTCTCCAGTCAGCGTCCTCTTCGCGAAACTGGTCACCGTCGAGTGGACAGGCGTGTCCGTCGTCGAGTACGCACTGCTCGTAGCAGCTTTTGCACAGCACGTGTCGACAGGGCAGAAAAACGGTCACTCTGGGCAGCACACCGCATGCGTCACATATTCTGTGCGCAGGAATAGGCTCGACGAAGAGCAGTGGTCTCCAGTCCAGTTCCTCGGTAAAACCACACAGCGTGTGCCGCTTGCCTTGAGAAGCCATGGCGGACGGCGCGTACGTCGACTGCGAAACGACAGCCAACTGTTCTGCGGAAACTTCGAAACGCTGCTAGCGTTCTGTCATAGAGAAAGAAATTCAACAAGGGGGGACACGCGGCAAAAACTGGCAACAGGAAACACGTCACGCCTAGTTTCAGCTCCATCCGTTAGTTGACGCGAGCTTTAGAAAAAAAAAAAGAATGTGAAATGAACTTACAGACAACGCTTTATTGGTATTCTTTCCCACTAAAACTTAAAAAAGTTTTGCGTGTAAATTAACTTATACTTTGCAACTTACTTGCGTTGCCTAGCAACAAGCTAGCGGCACGCCAGACGCGCGTGCATACGTCATGCGCCAGACAAGCCGCAGGAGCTAGCGAGGCCGGCTGCGCATGTGAAGCTCGCGTGCTCGGCGACCCGTCTCTTTTCGATGTAACCCGTTTCGTGGCTTCCGGCGTTTTCTTGCGTTCCATCTGCACTTCGACGCGGCACCGCTGCACTACTGGACTACAGCAAGGTGAGGAATTTTGTTTGACATTCTGCGACGCGCTTCAAGCACATGTAGGCTTAACTGCACAAAACTGAACCTATATAGCGACGCACTTATCGAAAAACAGCTGCACCGTCCAAGCCTAATAATTTGAGTTAATTACTCGTACTGGGAGATGTTTGCGACGCTTTCTAAGAGCGCAAGCATTATTATAACTTATTCCGGTAGTTTTTGGGCACACAAGCCGCACCTGGCTTTGTGACGAAAAGCGCCTGGGCCTTGTGACACAATTTCACGTGTACTGAATCTTACCGGGACAAGTTTTGGCGCTTTCTCTGGCCCCACACATTATTGTAACTAATTTAGCTACTTTTTAGCGTACTTTTCAAGCACAGTGGCCGCGCTCGGCGCAGTTAGCGAAACGCAGCTCGGCTGTGCGCCGCAGTTTCGCGTGCACTGAATCTTACTGGGAGTAGTTCGTGACCCATTCTCTGACCCCAAAAAGTATTGTAATTCATTTCGCAACTTTTTGGGATACTTTTGAGGCATGCTCGCAGCGCCTGGGTTTGTGAAGCTGTTAGCAAAAAGAGCAAGCCGGCTAGGGGGAGTTAGTTTTGCGTGTACTGAATTTTAGTGGGACAAGTTTGTGACGTTTTAATGGCCCTGCAACAACATATACCTTATTTCGCTGCTCACGCTTGTTGAAAACGCGACTAGCTATTGCCGACAGTGATAACACGGGTGTGTTGCTTGCGCCTGCAGGACGCGCGAAAGATAACACCGAGGAGCTCAAGAACTTGACATTTCTTTATTCTTAGCGACTGGAAACAGGCTTTGCACCCATGAATCTGTCTTGAGTGCGACCAGAAGGCATTCTGCTAGTGTGTAACATGGCCTGGCTGAGGGCCTGTGTTGTAGCCACCTCTGCGTGCTTGGCGTTCCATCGCGTTGACTGAGGCCAAGTTGTTTTGGAAACGCACAGTCACTCGTGTATTTGCGCCCTTAAAGTGAAGGAAATAATGACTGGGATGCTTGAAAATCGGATGTTTTCTTGAGATTTTATGGTATTGTGTGGGAGGAGACTATTTGCTATGAAATGTACGTAAGTGAATTTATTTTTAATGCCGCTCATATACCACTTACGCACGTTTCGCGTCTACACGCAATATTCCTGTTAGGTCAATATACCAAAATGATATTAGCTTGTAATTTACCTTTTTTTCAGCTGATGGCATCCGGGGGAGCTTCGTATGGCAACGACTGCTGTTTGCCTGGTACCACAACATTATATGAATGCATAAAAAGCCCGGAACGAGCATTTATAAAGAGCAAAATAAACATGTCATCATTTCTGAAGACGTCGAGTTCTCTTTGTGAAATCGCACATGACAGAGATTCGGTGAAAGCTTGTAAAGAACCTTCGCAATCATTTTTACTAAATAAAACTATACCGCGCCGAGGCCGCGCCTGGTTCAGCAGAAGCGAAAAAAATAATTCCGCGCCCTCCAGCGGAGCCGGCGTGGCGTGTAACAACTGGCGTTCAAAACGAACGCGCCCGAATCCGGAGGGTGTTAATACCATTAGCTTGGTGTGCTACAGTCAATTTGGCCGCTGGGTTCTGTGGGAGTGTCCGCTCTCGTTGAAATTTTTTTCTCTATGGCTCTGTCCTCTCAGCCGTTGCCGAGGCTACTATCACTCTGATAAACGTACACCCTTTTCCTGACTGTTGTTGGCGTCGCTCATTGGTAGGCATGGAGCGGTCTGGAAATTAACTACTCGCCTTGCTCAGTGAATGTTGTTACCGACCATTTTATCACCTGTTTCGGATGGCTGACGCACAAAGGTCGCGATTGCTGAAACGAAACGATGTGGCAAAACAATTTCCTGAGACCCCAACGGGCAGCCTAAGATGGAAGCACGACTAACTGCGAAGTGAAGAAACCATTGGCGAAGAGAAAAAAATATTCTGAAGACCGCCTGAATATTTTATAGCGAAGCTGTCAATGGCTAGATCTGGCGGAACGCGTCCGCGTGTAGATCAGTTTTTCACATGCGGGCCGATGCCAAAGATAGTGCAGTACCGGTCCAATCCACGGTGAGGGCGAAGCAGGCGTTAAGCGCTCCAACACGTGGGCGAAGCTGAACGTAGTGCAACGCGTGACCGACCCGCGGTGGAAGTGCAGTTTGCCATTAAGGGGCCCACATACACAGCTTTGCTCGTCATCTTTCTTCACAGACTGGAAGGGTGCTGAGTTCTTTAGGGTGACGTTTTCTTTGGAAGCCCTTTCGGACTTTCCCGACACGGGCTGCTTGGTGCTGTTGCTGACTTGCGAAAAGCTTATGCTTCAAATATAATTTGAAAAATGTGCGTCATGGTGGGACCGAACCATTGGGCCCTGAGCAAGGCAACACAAGGTTCTATGTATTTGGTCAGAATACTTTCTTCGAAAATACAACCGGACCTATGTCATCTAGAATACCCTCTAGGTAAACGAGAATTGCGCCACAAGCGCCAGTTTCTGCCCTCGTGCTGATTAGGCCATTCTTCTGATAAATCAAATAAGTTAAGCCTGCTGTTGTGGCAATGTTTCGATGCGCGAGTGGAAGACGTCCATTCCTCTTGTCGTCTGCAATGCGCTCGACGCGTGCGCGATTTTGTCGGCAGACCCAATAGGGCAACACCACGATTTTTATTAGGTGCTGTATTCTGCTTTGTTCTAACAGCTGTCATTTTCAGCCTCTTTCTTTTCGTAATGGCAATTTCTTTGCGTGTGTGTTGTTGTTCATGCATGGCTTAAATGCTTAAATCAGCATTACCTAAAATTTTACCCTGCTCTGTTATGACACATGAGCCAGGACGGCATCATCATCATCATCAGCCTGGCTACGCCCACTGCAGGGAAAAGGCCTCTCCCATACTTCTCCTACTACCCCGGTCACGTGCCAATAGTGGCCATGTTGTCCCTGCAAACTTGTTCATCTCATCCGCCCCCCTAACTTTCAGCCACCCCCTGCTACGCTTCCCTTCTCTTGGAATCCAGTCCGTAACCCTTAATGACCAAAGGTTATTTTCCCTCCTCATTACACACCCTGCCCATGCTCATTTATTTTCTTGATTTCATCTAAGATGTCATTAACTCGGCTTTCTTCCCTCCCCCAATCTGCTGTCTTCTCTTCTCCCTTAACGTTACAACCACCATTCTTCTTTCCACAGCTCGTTGCGTCGTCCTCAATTTAAATAGAACCCGCCTCGTATGCTTCCAGGTTTCTGCCCCGTAGGTGAGTACCGGTAAGACACAGCTGGTATACACTTTTCGCTTGAGGGGTAATGGCAACCTGCTGTTTATGATCTGAGAATGCCTGCCAAGCGCACCCCAGCAGATTGTTATTCTTCTGATTATTTCAGTCTCATGATCCAGATCCGCGGTCACTAGCTGCCCTAAGTAGATGTATTCCCTTACCACTTCTAGTGCTTCGCTACCTATCATAAACTGGTGTTCTCTTCCGAGACTGTTAAAATTAGTTTTCTGCAGATTAATGTTTAGACCCCCGCTGCTAATTTACCTGCCCAGGTCAGTGAGCATGCTTTGCAACTGGTCCCCTGAGTTACTAAGCAAGGCAATATCATCAGCGAATCGCAAGTTACTAAGGTATTCTCCATTTACTCTTATAATCAGAAATGCGACTACTTGTTCTCGTCTCTTCGCTAAGCCCCCATAGCGCAGGACGTGCCCGCTTTTAGCACTGTATATGCTTCAATTGTCCTCCTAACCTCAGTGAGCCCTATTATATCCCATTTAATGCCCGCTAATTGCTCCAATAGCACGGCTAGACTCTCCTCACGAGATAACGTTCTAGCGTTAAACGTTGGCAGGGTCAGATTGCAATGGCGGCTTGTCCAGATCCACAGATTCTTAGCACCGTCTGCTGCGTCACAGGTCTGGCCGCCGGTGGTCAGTTGCTCGGCAGCTGCTGGGGACTGAGGGCCGGGGTTTGATTCTTGTATTCATATAGGAGGTTGTGGGCAAGTACTGCGCCAGGTAGGCCAATCCTGCTATGCCACCCTGGTGCCACGACCTATGGGAGGACGTCAAAGCTCGTGGCTATTGCGTTTCGGCAGGCCAATGGCAGACAGATGAACGTGGGTCATTTCGCCTTTTCATTAACGAATTCTGTAGAGCACGAAGTACAACACACGAAACGATATTGCAGACCTGAGTATCTCGTATGTACCGGACAAACTGCACGTCCTGTAGGCGCATATACATACCAAAAACAAAACTTACAATTTTCTAATAGCAAAATTCAGTTCTTCGTTTTGCATGTTACAATGCTACCAAAGCTGATCGTTTGTCGCATGAACTATCTCCGAATACTCTCGCAAAAAAATTCAGTAAACGAGACCGGTCAAAGGCTGTAGACAGCAGATTTGGCATACACAAGCACGGAAGAAGCAGAGATTGGGGGGAGGTAGTATTGTCCGTGCTAAGGCTTTGGTGCAGAAAAACATTGAGGTAATAAGTGACATGCTTACACGCAACGCAATAGCGGGAGAAATTTCCGGCCTGTTTCCGCGATACACTACTGTCACTTGAAACACGTCAACTCACATTATACACTGTGTCCGTAAAGTCATGGTGCATTTTGACCAGTCACTGGAAAGCAACAATACAAGACATAAAACTGACATCCTTACAAAATCAAAGAAAACCCTCGAAGTTTCCGTAATATAATGTGCACTGCTATGGGCACACTAGTCAGGATGCAGCCCCACGAACTACGCTGGAGCGGATTAGCCGAGACCAGTCGAGATGCGGTACAGATGAAAGTTGAGTCTGTTCTGTGGCTCTCTAAATTCGAATCCGTCACCAAAGCGCACAGTGAGCGTCACCGCGTGTAGAACGAAGCGCCACCACATAGGAATAACATTAATCGGCGGGAGAAGCAGTTGAAAATACCGGCAGTTTGCTGGACAAACACCATTCTGGTAGGCTATCAGTAAGTTACGAGTCTGTGGAGGCTATACGGGAGAACTACACGAACTACACTGAACAGTTATGAAACTTGGAGAGTTTTCTTTTATTTGGTGCATATTTCACATTTATATCTTGTTTCGTTCGTTTCCTGTGACCGGTCAAAAGTGCACCATGACTTCACGGAGACGCTGTACACCCGCCGTGGTTGCTCAGTAGCTATGGTGTTGGGCTGCTGAGCACGAGGTCGCGGGATCGAATCCCGGCCACGGCGGCCGCATTTCGATGGGGGCGAAATGCGAAAACACCCGTGTGCTTAGATTTAGGTGCACGTTAAAGAACCCCAGGTGGTCAAAATTTCCGGAGTCCTCCACTACGGCGTGCCTCATAATCAGAAAGTGGTTTTGGCACGTAAAACCCCAAATATTATTATTATTATTAGGAGACGCTGTATCTGGCTGTGAAATATATGATAAAAATATCGCACAAAAGTTTACGAATCGAAATTTTTGTTCTAAGTGCTACTATATTCTATTTTTATTTTATTTCACAATAACCGTAAAGGCCCTCTAGGGAGGGGATGACATAGGGTAAAGGTTACATCGGTGAGGCAAGGAACAGTGCGATATGTAAATACAATATAAAAACAAAACTGGGACAAAATTAATTATAGTGCATGATCGTATAAACACAGAAGAAACCAAACAATAAAAATAGTTATCAGTACAGCAACTTAAAATGATTTGCACGAACTATGACAACGTCACGGAGACTTTGGTTATCGGCGCTTGAAAAAAAACAGTGTACTTATCAGAGAATGAAACGCAATATATTAGGTATGCATGGTACTGCGTAGAGGGTCTGTAAATTTCCAGGCATTTGTTTCCGTGACAATGTGCGATGGGAGATTATTCCACTCTATCGCGCTGCGAGGTATAAATGGCTGACCAAATTCGAGGGAACGACAGATTATGCATTTGAGTTTGCAAGAATGGTCCCCACGCGGAAAAATGGCTGAGGGTTCACGCATGAACTCGTTATGAAGGGATAGTTGATAGTAAGGCTTATAGAATAGTGTTCAACGAGATAAATTACGACGAAGGGACAAGGCTTCAAGCTCGACGCGATTTCTTAATGCTGTTACACTGGTTTTTCGCGAATAATCTGAAAAGATGAAGCGTACAGCACGTTTCTGCAGGGCTTCTAAGCCAGTTATTGGGTATGCCTGATAGGGATCCCGTGCGGCTGACACGTACTCTATTTTAGGGTGTATTAGTATTGTCTATATTGGAGTAACAGGTTTGGCGATGCTGCTCTCTCAACAGCAGTCTTATAATACTGGTTAACTCCTCGCAGCTAAGTTATCTTTATCCGAGAATTTCGTTTTTCTCTGAAAAAAGCCAGTGACGGAATAATTTGTTCAACCTTTTACTTAATGTGTTCCTCGTTATGCCAAACATCTATTATCGGAAGACCAGCTGCCAAAAGTTGTAAGCCATTGGCCAACTGTCTATGAACACTTCCTACTCTAGAAGAATTTGTGTTGCACAGGTAGAAGAAACCTTTAAGGAGACAAGAGAGCGCGTGGGCTCTCTAAATGCCGTGGTAAGTACCTTTGTACGCATTGCGCGACTTGACAGTAAATTCGCTCGTTCTCAGGAAAATCGGCTCATCTGCTTGGCTCTCAGTTAAAAACAGTGAAAATCGCATATTGCAGGTGAATATGCCGTAGAAACAAGCAGGCAGTTTTTAATTTTCCTACGTAAAAGTAAAAATGCACCGAGGACCGTAGCAGACAACGCGAATAGCACTTGCACTGCTTCTTCAATCGGATTCCGCACCTCATGAAGCTGTCGGCGGCTCGCAATGTCCCACCAAGAACAATAGGCAAGCAGGATCCTTTCTAACCTAACCGCCTTGTTCGTGCAGGAGCCATTAAAACTTATTCAGCAAAGATAAATTATCAATGTTCAGTTTTCCATAAGGCGAGCAGAAGTTGCCGAGGAATGACGAAACGCAATTACCGTTGGCGGGTTAGCAAGCACTGACTCGTCTCAGGAGCCACTGTCAATAGGCAGCTTCAGTATATATACACACCACAGACAAATGTACGGCGTGCGGAAAACACCTTCATTTTTGTCTTGTAGCCGTTTCGATAAGGTCAGCGTCTGCTTGCCACATAACGACAGATAAAAAAAAGTGCGCTTATCTTTCATTCAATTGGAAGCGGGAAAAAGGCACCCTGTTGTCCCTCTCCATGTTGGCCCGCCATAGAGCCGTGCCGTCACGTGGCCTTTCTTTTGTTTTTCTACCATTGCTAGAATACTGACAGATACAGCAGCAGTATCTTGCAGAGCACAGTAGACGGCAAAGGCGTGCACGTGTGCAGAGAGCGTCAGTAGTGGAATAACAAAATGGCAGCTGAAGTAATAAGACAAAATAGGAACTTTATTGTCAACAAGCCCTCCAACGGCAAAGCTGTTGCAAACAGATTGAATGTTGCTGAAGGCTTTTTTATGACAGCACAGGAGTCAGTGTACCAGGAGGCATAATCATACGCCATATACAGTGATATACTACATATTAACGTGTCTTTAAAAGCAATAATTGCACAGGGTTATGAATTACAAAAAAGGAGTGAACAAAGCAACTGCCTCAACCAAAGCTATCATAAGCACATTAAATACATCAAAGAAGAAAGGAGAACAACCCATTAGTAACACCAGCTTCAGATATTCAACTATTTATTCTCGCGTACAGGCGTCATGTAATGATTGGAGGGCAAAAATGATGTCGCATTTCGTTCCGGATAAAGGCATTAACATGAAAGCCTTGGTTTTTATGCTTACTAAGAATTGAATGAACATAATAGTTTTGGGACTGCATTAGGTAATTTGTACGCCCCTTTTTGACATAGCCATCTATCTCGACTGCGGGCGCGTCAGTCACTTAACTGTAGCTGTGGTCCCGATAGTGATTTTAGAAGTGAAGATTATTTGTCAGAGGAAGAAAATATGAATACAGTAAAGAAGTCATGCAAGCACTTTGATCATGTTAAATCTGGTCAAGTGTGGTGAGATGTAGTGTGGATGTATGTGTCGTAAATTGCGTTACTTTTGGGCTGGATCATGAACGGGCGAGAAACGCACGACCTCAAGACCCAGGGTGCGCTCCCCACTGAAGTGTAAAGCGCCCCCTCAATGCCATTTATTCCACTACCCAAACCGTTTAATACCACATCTCTCTTCCCCACTCGTAAGACACGGCCATTCCTGGAATCTGATGGGTTTCACAATGCGTCGTCCATATCTAGAGAAGATACACACTTCTTCGCTCAGGTCGGAGGCAAGGCAATATTCTTAATTCTTTGGTGTAGTTATCATTTTGGGCCTTTGTTCTAGCTGTCTGGAAGTTGGTTCTATTTCCTCTTAATGTGCGATGTTTACGTGATCTTTTCGAGTTGCAGCCGCAAGAACAAAATGGTATGTGTTCCGAACAAGTTTTCGCTGCAGAAGACTGTCGACCCAGGACCTTGGCTTGTTCTTTTTCACGAGTCAGCCCACTGTACCAGGTTTTTTCACCCAGACTGAGCTTCCTTCGGCCAACTCGCCTCGAACGCTGACGTTGTGCCTCTGGTTGTAACTTTGGGCTTTCTTCCGCTTCTCTTCCTTGTCTCTCCGGAATTCCTCATGGTTCGGCAACTTATAACTTAGCAGAGATGGCAGGGTAAGTAAAGTCGCCGTAATCTGTCTTCCCATTAAAAGCGGCGCTGGAGCATATCCACAACGTCCAGGAGTCGTCGTGTACCTAGGTAGTCCCAAGCTTGTATCTTTAGTTTTACTGAATATGTCTGTGGCAGTTTTCGCCATTCTTTCTGCTTCACCGTTGCTCTTGGGATAGTGTAGACTGTTTTGACATGCCTTATTCGGTACTCCTTAGCGAAGTTTAACTTCCCGGATGTGCATTGCGGTCCGTTGTCTGACCTAAACGTCTCTGGTATTCTATTAAGGACAAGCAATGACTTCAACGGAGCTATCACTGCATCCGTAGTCGTGTTTCGTAGATAAGACTTCTAGATATCGGGGGTAATAATCTACAACGACCAAATATTGCTTGCCTCTCAGTTCAAACAAGTTAGCAATAACTTTCAGCCGCGGATCAAGTTTGTTCTTGCATCAGGTGGCTCAGTTTGCGACAATCTCTTGAATCGGAGCACTTGACCTGGGACACTAGATTGAAATTTTTGCCATTTTTCTACTCTTTGACGCCCCTTGATGCCTGCGTGCAGTTGGCGAAGGGCTTTCTTCCAGATAATCTTTGCAATCAGCAAGCTGTTGTCTGTTACTAATATATTGTCGTGCACTGTGAGACTGTCTCCGTACTTAAAGTACGAGGGTATCTCCGGTGGAATGCGGTTCTAGCTTGGACAGCTATCAGTGCAATATTCCGTTATTTGTTGCCACGTTGGATTGTCCCTTTGTGCACTGTATTTCTTTTAGGCAGATACTCCCTCATCCTTGTGATGAAAAATAAGCTGATTTGATTTGATTTGATGCTCGATGCTGCTAGCATTCCTTTGCTAGCATGAACATATGATTGAACTTGATCTTCCATGCTCTCTGCAGGTTTTATTGGTGCTCTCGAGAGTGTGTCTGTAGTCCACATCTCCTTCCGAGGAACCCCGCTCGATGGAATAGTTCAAACACAGGAGTCTCAGCTTGAAGCTCTGAATTCTTGCTGGGATCTTGTCTAGGTATTGATCTCTTAGTAGTGGAATCAGATGTCTATGGTAGTTTTTCACATGAAACTTCGTCCATATAAGGAACTTTTTGAAGCGTTCACATGCTCATGTAAGAGCATATGCCTCTTTCCCGATTTCAGCATACCTGCACTCCGTTTCACTGCGTACTTTCGACGCAAAAGCAGCTGGTTTCACACGACCATCCTTGTCCTTCTACAATAATACACCAGCAAGACGGTAGGACGAGGCATCTGCATAGACTACCAGCTGCTTTTCGGGGTACACGGCGAGTACCGCTGCTTCTTGGATGTCTTTGTGGACCTGGTCGAATTATTGATTTGTTGTATATCCCCGCTTCACACTATGTACTTTCTGAGGAGTTCCCCGAGATGTCTCATCTTGTCGGACAGGTTCTGTATAAACTTTCTTACTTGGTTTGTCATGGCAATAAACTGACGCACCTCTGTTACTGTGCATGGTACAGGAAAAGCTACTATTGCTTTCACTCTTCCTGGATCTGGCTGAATCCAGTTTTCGCTCAGGATGCGGCCCACTAACTTCACTCAAGTACTTGCAAACTCCCATTTTTCGTTCAGTGTCACCCCTGCGGCTTTAAGCTTTGATAAACGCCACCTGTCATGCTCAGGAAGTGTGGTTTTGGTGACCAAAATGCCATCCACGTGACGCACCACTCCTGGCAGGCCTTTAAGAATCAGAGTCATCCTCCTCTGGAAGGGTTCAGGCGCTGAGGATATCACAAAAGGAAACCTTCGAAAGTAATACCGGGCGAATTGGGTTATGAATGATGCGAGCAATTGTGAATCTTCCGAGAGTTTGATCTGCTAAAATCCGGCTTTCGCATCCAGTTACCGAAACAACTTTGCTTCTGACAGTCTCCCTAATGTTTCTTCCACTGAAAGGAGAATCAGTTTCTCTCTTTCGAGGCTTTGTTTAGGTTAGTCAGATCTACACAAATTCGGACATCGCCATTCAATTTGGGAACTACTACCATCGCTGAGCACCACGGAGTTGGCTCTTTCACTGTTCGGATAATGCCTTTCGCTTCTTTGTCTTTAGCTGGACCTCGACTTGTCAAGCAACGCCAAAGGTACTCTGTGGGAAACACTAACAGATACTAGACGGGCCTCGGTATTGACCTTGGTCAAGTATTCCCCTTGCATTTCTGCAAGACTTACGAAGTTCAGGGAACTTCGCTCTGCACTTGGATCTTCAATGATGTGTTGTTGAAGTCGCACAATCTTCCAAGCAAACTAGCTCGACGTCCAAGGAGGGTCTTGTCTAGGCCTTCCAGTGCATACAGCTCATCATGAAAGCTGGTTTCGCCACAACTAAGCAAGGCGTTTAGCTTGTCCAGTACTTTTAGCGGTTGTCCTCCGCCCCAGACAGTTTCTTCGTGATTGGAGTAACATTTTTCAAATAGTCACTATTCCCGGTTGCACTGCATTGACATAGGCGACAGCGCCTGCTTGGAAGCTCATCTGTTCTCTGTCGATGTTGACAAGCTTTCTTCACGCCTCTGCCGGTTTGTTCGAACGTAGGGCTATATCTGCATTGGGGTTGCCTCTCCCTTTACTTCTCCGAGTGTTTTACTGCGGCACGTTTTCCTGCAGTGCCCTTTTTGCCATAGGAATGACATTTCGTCTTCAATGCCGGGCAGCTGGTTTTCTCATGGTGATCTTGTCCTCCACATCTGCCACAGCTATGCTGTATTTTCCTCTCCTTTGGCGACCACTTTTGCTTATTCGACCTTGGAGGGGTATTTGACCTGGGAGGAGAATATCCACTGCATCTCCGCCGGGACAATAAGTCAGAGCGTCTACTTCATCTGCTCCGTCTTGCTCCGTCAAATGCGAGCCTGTCCTGTGTCGCATGAAGCTTTGCCGCCATGCTCTCAACTCTTCTAGTCTCTGGAATTGCAACGGTGCTGGTGGCACGAACCCGGTGCTCGGTTGCGTCTGCCGGGGACGACCTGTCGCCATTGGATCACTCCTTGACCGTGTCGTTGCGCTTCTTGTTGCATTCGTTCTCGTTTCATTCTTCGTTTGTTTCTCGTTGACGCACTCTAGACGCGTTGAATTACGCGTTCAGGACTGCTTCTAACTTCAGCTACACAGATGGCACGTGATCGACGAACGTTTGGCTGGGCTTCTTCATGGCCGCCATGTCGTCCTCGCTGCCACGTCCATTGGCACCTCTTGATTTCGGCGTCAGTCGGTGAAACCTCCTCCGAACCTCCTTCAAGCAGGCCTCTGCTTCACTTGCAGCCGTTCCTCTTCTCTCCGCTGGCAAATTACACTACTGATACCATCTCGTAACTTTTCGTTACTTTTGGGTTCGATCATCAACTAGCCAGAGACGCAGGTCATCACGACCTAAGGTGCGCTCCCCTCTGAAGCGCCCCCTAAATGTCGTTTATTCAACTACCCGGACCGTTTAATCCCACATCTCAGTTCCCCAGTCGGAAGAGATGCTCATTCCTGGAATCTAATGGGTAACGGAAGCGTTAGCATAAATTCGAAGTGCGCGTTTCGGGAAGCAAAATATGGCTACGGCTTAGCACAGCTAACCCTTGGATATGCAAAGCGAATGCTTGGTTTAGCCTGGGTAAGCGTTGGCTTCATTTGGTTAACATTTGATGCAGCTGTAATTATGTACTTAGGCATCCAATCATCGTTAAGCCAGGTATGACGGCCGTGCCTAGGTCGGTCGCTAGACATCACCGTGAGTAGTCTTGGGTTGACTCGCATCATTCGACGGTGCGACGCCTGTTGTGCAACAAGGCAAGCACAAGTGCATTTGATGCTACGTAACATGCGCAGCGTCGAAGCACAAACGGAGACAGCGGTGTTGAAAAACCTTTAATGCTCTCAAAATAGAAGCACATCGAGGAATGCTTTAGCCGGTTCTTAAGGCCCAGGCCCTTACAAATACGAGGTAGGATCCCTATTACGATACCCTACTGGTGTCGGCCGCTGCCCGCGGTCGCGCGACCAAGGCCCCCTGGGCCTGCAGGTCATAGCAGCCGAGTAGGATCGCTTCCCAGTCTTTTCGAATGGGGTTCGAATGAGGGGCAATAGCTGGGTTAAATGGGCAGGCCCACACCGTGTGGTCGATGTCCCAAGACTTCTACGCACATTGCGGACAACTGCCCGTGAAGGAAGGATAAAAATCCTTGAGAGCTGCCGGGCACAGCAGAGTTTTGGTATAGAGACCGAGTAGAAGCCGCTCCTCCATTTTACATAGTCCTTTACTCGGACAAGGGTAAAGGTTATGGCCAGATCGATAATGAAGGACAACGTCTTTCAAGAAATACACGGGAATTGATTCGAGATCCTGGTCTAGGGGGTCGACAAAGAAAGCCCAGAAAGGAAGTGCGAGGGCGGCAGCGTCGGTTGCCTCATTGCCCTCGAGACCCATATGGCCAGGAGACCATGCTATGTTCTAAGGACTGGGGAACCCCGTGTAGGGGCAATGTTGAAATAGTCGGTAGGCTAATTGTGGAGCCCAGCCTTTCTCGGCGCTCAGACAGGCCCCTCGCGAGTCGGGGATAATTGTTTTAGAATCGGAGTGGGTAGTAGCAAATTCAATGGCGGCCTCCATCGCTTGAGTTATGTTGCAGGCGCGAAATGTAATCCTATTAACAGTTCTGGACAGGTGCACGATTGCGGCCGCGTACCATCCCCTACGGTGAGGGCCGGAGGCGTCGACGTAATAGGTGCCGGGTTTCACCTCATAATGGCGGCCCAGGGCTTCTGCCCGCGCCAGGCGCCTGCCAGTATGGTCCTCACGTGTCATGTTGTTAGGAAGAGGGTGTACGTGGAGGGCGCATCTCTACTCTAAGGGGAGTCCTACTCGCTCTTATATAAGGGTGGTGTGTTTCGATGTGCAGTCGAGCATGGAGGCAGTGA
The DNA here is from genome assembly GCF_050947875.1 of Dermacentor variabilis. Taxonomy (NCBI): domain Eukaryota; kingdom Metazoa; phylum Arthropoda; class Arachnida; order Ixodida; family Ixodidae; genus Dermacentor; species Dermacentor variabilis. The sequence goes on along the minus strand of NC_134578.1, from coordinate 110,290,348 downwards.
CTCGACAGTGTCTTAGAGAGACGTGTGCATTGGTTGGTTAAGTGAGCCTCTCCTTGGTCCCGGAACATGCTCACCATGCCAGGGCCCAGGAGACGCTGGTTGGAGGTGTTCACGTGGAGATAGAAGGCTCTCTTAATAATTTTGCAGAGGATGACTTCGATTGCATCCAGTTCTTGTTTCCGATAGTGGAGGTAGGGAGTGGAATATAAGATTCGACAGGTAACGAATGCATGCGCCAGCCGCAAGGCTTCTTTGCACCGCAACGCCCCACATTTGTTGGAAACGCGGCGGACCATGCGGCTCGCCTGGTAACCCCTTAAGAGATTGGCCAGGGTAGTGTCTGACCGTCTATGTTTAGGAATGAAAAGCCCCAGTACTCGGACTTCGCGTTCAGGAATTGGCCCCGTTTCGAGAGAGAGCACAATTTTAAACGTACACTTTGGTGAGGGGCGTATGTGCATAAATTCAGATTTTTGAGGGGAGCATTGAAGGCCACAGTGGCGAGCATAACGGTCCAGTATGGTCGCCGCTGAATGCCTCCGAAAAAGCCCTGCGTGACCCACAGAATGATGCCATCGGCACGCAGCGCATGCTGCACACCAGCGACAGCACTCATTCAGGCCGGCAGATGCATCATATCCAGATTCAATAGGAGAGGAGACAGCACTGCACCCTTTGGTGTTTCTCTGGTTCCAAGACGGAACGGGCTCTGTTCAGTGCCCTGGATCTTAATGTAGGATTCACAATCCATCAAAAATTGCGGAATTAATCTGAACGCGTTGCCTCCGCAGGCGATTTGTGAAAGATGAGTGAGTATTACCTCGTTAGTAAAGTTGTCAAAGTCCCCCTTCTAGTCTGAGGCGAGTACGACCTTATCGTTGGGGAGCATTCGACCAGGTCAAGAATGCCTTCATTGAGTTGTTGCAGAACATCCTGCGCGGACCTGTGCGGATGAAATCCGATCATGGAGTCTGCGAAGATGTGTTCTTTTTCCATGAACTCGGAAAACCTCTAACGTTAGCCTCCATCAGCTTGCCCACATACTAAGTGAAAGAGATGGGGCGAAGGTTTTCCATGATGATGGCCTTGACAGCTTTGGGAATGAAAGTGACCAGAGCGGTCTTCCAATCGTGGGGGAGTGGCGCTTCGCCGAGCCAGATAGAACTAATGCAATCCAATAAGGACTGGTAGGCCGGGTCGGGTAAGTTAGCGAATCATTTGACTAATTTTGTCCCTACCCGGGGCTGTGTCACGTTTCATTTTCGCCAGCGCCGCCGACAGATCGTGGTGCTAGAACGGCTGATCCAACTCTGCGTTCTACGAACCTGCATAAGTGTTTGCCGGTCCGCGGGGGTCCTGGGCAGTGTACAGGTATTGGTCTCGTAACTTGTGCGCTAGCTGAGTTGTGTTGCCGTGAAAGGTGTGCGTGGTACACTGTATATGTGTCTGAGTTGAGTCGAGTAAGGCGAGTTGGAGCCTTATGTTCGCGGTTATGTTTTGTCGGCGCCACCGGTGCACGAGGCAATGCCGCGTGGTGGAGGAAGCCGTTACGCACGTTCGATACTCTCTCGAAAAGCTGAATTGGGGTTTCTGTGGAGCGAAGGCTAGAAACCAATTGTGGGGTCATGACAGGTAGCCTTGGTCATGCTCGACCAAGGCTACCAGTCATGACCCCACAATCGACCCCACAGTTGGACGCAAGCTGACACATGATCCTACATGACCCAGTTTCTAGCGAAGGCTAGAAACCAATTGTGGGGTCATGACAGGTAGCCTTGGTCATACTCGACCAAAGCTACCAGTCATGACCCCACAATCGACCCCACAGTTGGACGCAAGCTTCGCCAGTTTGCGTACCCGTTTCTCTTCACGACGGTGCCCCCAGACTCGACTGAGGGCTTTGAAAGCTCCTAGAATGACCCCTTGCGCACGGCTAAAAAGGCCCGAAAATGATACATTCGGAATTTTGGGTGCGCAGTAGACATTTAGAATTTGCAGTGGTGTGTCCTGTTTGCGGAAGGGGAGGAGGGTCACCATTACATAAGAAAAGTCAAAGTAGAGGTCAAGGTTGACCAGATGCATAGATAAGCCGAGGGGTCCTGCTGAAACGTCGTATAGTTTGTTAAGGAGGTGCCTCTTCCTGGCTTCTGAAGGACCACCACGGGGAGCATATGCTTCAAAGCTGAAAGGAAAAGCCGCAGGTGGGGCCGTTAAGTTCGAGACCGTAGTCCTCGGCGGTTCCGTTGAGTTACAGTGACAGGGTAGGCCAATTTAGATAAGGAAGAACGCCTACACCGAGGATGTCCCACTAAATTCAGATTTAGAGGTGAGAGGAGGGAAGGTAGGTGTCCTGGAGCCAGCAACTAGTCTGAAATTCACCTCCTGGGAGGGCGCAGCTGTCCTCATCATGTTCTGGGTCGACGCGACAATTTAGAGGGCCATTCGGATACGTATTTAAAAGGACCGGCCTGGCGAGACGTACGGGGGAGATTCGCGACATGAGCGGCGATCATGGTAGGAAGGGCCTCTATTACATTGGGAATGATGCGTCCAATTGCCGTCCCAATAAGGGTATCGAATTTGGCGTTAGGAAGGGCTTCAATATTGACCACGGAGGCGTACGAGGTCACCGGCGCCGCCGCATCGCTCTCTATGGCATCTGCTTGGGGGGCGGATTTGGGGGAGGGAGCTGCGGTTTTATCTTCCAAGGCTTAAATTTTGGCAAGTGGCATCTCGTTTTGGACTCGGAGAGATGCTACTAGGTTGTGAAGCTCGGCTTCGGTCGCCAAGCGAGGGGAAGGAGAAGTGGGGTGGGAGGAGGAGGCAACCGTACCCGAGCCGCTCACCTGTTTCCCTTTTTGACCACAGTTGCCCAGGCACCAGTCTCCCTTCCGAGATCTGCAGTGAGGGGACGGTGGTGGCGCTTGGTAGCCCTTGACGTCACGCCCGCATAGGGGCGCTTGCTTCTTAGAGTTGGTGACATCACCGCGGGGAGATGAGTCAACGCCGGTGGCGTGATGCTGCTGACATGGCATCTTTCCCGTCGCGCCAGGTTTCCGGCCACTTTTGGGCAGTCATCTTGGCGTCCAGGCGGTACTTGGCGGTACAGTATCTAGAGTTTGTGGCATGGCCGCCACCACAAACAGCACATTTCGGCTTGCACTCATGAGCGGCCCACATACTCACCTCGAAAGGAGCCTGCAGTCCAGGTAGTTGGTATGTAGGCATTTATCGCACATCGGATTTGGGCATGAGTGTACTCTGTGGCCCACGGTGCCACACACACCGCAGGCCGGGATAGTTCGCAGATAAGGCTGCACTTCGACAACCTCTGTGGTATAGGTCGCCGTGCGGGGCTTCATTTTTCCGGCAAAACTCGGGCGAGTCTTACTGGAAGTTCTAAATTTGCGAATTACCAAGATAGTGCCATGCCTCCACTGGATACCGTCTTTCAGAGTTTCCAATGTTTCTTGATTTTCCACAGTGATGACGCCGTAGCAGATTTGTTCGCCATTTCGCTTGAGATTACCCCGCAGGGGCTTGTGTCCATTAGCCGATTTCATCACGAAATAACCAAGCAGGCGGTCCGCCACGTAGGTGCTCTCGGTACTTGCAATGAGTACTTTTTTTCGCGGGAAAAGACGAAGCCGAGTTCGACCGCCAGTTGCGCGCTCAGGTACGCACGCAAGGCGAAGTCCACCAGCTTAACTACTTCAATATTACTCGACGTATTGCTGCTATGCTACTCAAGTCACTCTTTCAACTCTATTTTTTTTTCTTTTGCGTTACTCGCGCAGTCACCGCCTTACCATTTCTTCTAATGCCACAAGAACATGCCGCCAACGATACCCCTAAATGCTTCCTAACCTCCCGCATCCCCAACGCGCCCCCAGGCCCCCGTCTTGCTTAAAATTTTTCCCTCTTTCTTGTTCTTTCTCTCTCACTTTTTTTCTGTCTTGTTGTCGCCCTGGCTTCCCCCCTTTTTCTCTCTCTTCTTTTCTTTCTTTTCTTCTTTGCCCACGCTCGTACTCTTCCGCTCTTGTCCCCCCGTGTCGGGAACGAAGCTCATAGAGTCGGACGACAGCGCTCGTTTCCTCTGAAGTCTCTCCCTTTAAAACCAGCCGCGAGCGACAACACCCGCACGTGACGTCGTTGCACTAACCGTACAAAACTAAGATGCCGATGATGACGAGGCTGCCTTTGACGAAGATACGTCCTCCTATCGAAACGTTGGCCAGCCTTTCTGAGGCCCCTTATCCCTGTTCACAAGCTTTATACCACATGTTGGAAGGCAGCTCCATGGGCACAGTGGTTCGGGGCTTGATAATGATGACGAAATCATCGGGGTGGAACTTGGAGAGAGGTTTGGGCCTCCATGATTAGTTGGGTTGGAGGTCCTTGGCCGCGTGCGAGACGGCACCTTGGTGTGACGTGGTCGACTTGCCTGATGTCGATTAGGCGCCTGCCGTCACCTTTGCGGTCTGGCGCTAACAGCGGCTCTTAAAGAGACGGAGGAAATTTTTGTGCCGGAGCTGGTCTGACGTTGCCGAATTGCATTCGCTGGCTTGAGCAACCGTTGACCAGGCCATGGTGTCCGTTGAGGCCGGAAGTTTGCCATTTTGGTGCGGAGAGCAGCTTCCTCGCCCCCGGGTGCCAGCACAACTGTTAGGCTTAGTGGTGGCGCCTCTAAGCGGCAGTGAAAGTCAACTCTAAATTGGCGAGAAATTTCGCCTACCTCTATGAAAGTAGTGTCCGTGTGTGCGGAACAACTTGCTGTGTCTGAAGGATGCTGAACTGGCGGTGTTTGACAAATTGCTCCGTGGCTCCTGTCAAAAATTGACGGAGCCGCGGTGCCACGCGTCCGTTTGCATAAAGCTTCCTACGCATCCCGCTAACGGAGAGTGCGCGAACGCTGTCGCTACACTGATCTCGACGGTGCGACGTATGTTGCATATTCCGGACGTTCTCCATTGAAGTAGCTCGCCGAGCGATATGTGCGGGCTCGTCAGACTCCTCTAGGCGACGACGGTTCAAAGGCCCCCCAGGCCCCGCACACTCTCAAGTTCAACAAATGGCCACAGAGGGCGAAAAATCAATCGAGGCGCGTTTCAGCGTAAGCGCGCAAGTGGAGCTACTGTAATTTGGTCGCATACTTTATTTTTGTGCTTTCTCTGGTAGGGGCGCTGAACATGCTGAATTTTTTACTTTACACAAACCATTCACACAAACAATCAAGGTGTCTTAAGGATGTTTTTTTACCTCAGGCAAATAGGCAGTTGATTTTTTTTTAAATTTGATTGTTGAAGCTGCTTTTTAATCATAGCGTCAAAGTTTTTGTACTTGATTAACCACCGACAGCCGACAGCCTATTGGTATCGATGTGTTTCCTGGCCGTTGGCGTTCGAATACTTCGGCGGTAAAACATTTTCGAAAAGCATGCTGGTTTCGTCTGCGAGTCATTACATAGACTTGCTATAAACAGGTCTACTCTTAGCAAAAAATAGTGCCTCATTTTGTTTTGGGGTTGATTATCATAATTAATGCGGCGGAGGTTGAGGGAGTACGCTTGAAGGTACGTTTTTATGCCGTTGATCTCCGTAACACCGTAAGTACGCAAACCGATGTTACAGAACACCCTATGCATCATTGTGTGTTCTCCGTCATCGCTTGTTTGCTGTACTCCTACTAATTCTTCATTTCTTCTTCAAGTGTTGTATCCTCCTTTTGTCCTTGTTCTCTTGTGCTTCACTTACAGTATGTCGTTCCGTCAGCTGTAATACGCATTTGCAAAACGAATACATGTTTGATAAGACAGAGTGGTTATCATGATTTCACTACACATGTATATGGTTCAGATACAGATACCTGTATGCAGACTTGCACGACGTTGATGCGGAGATTAGGATAATTATGTCACCCGTAAAGAAGAGGCAACTGACGGCTGTAAGCTGTTGCGTTCTTTCCGCCAAACTACCCGGCCTGGTAGTGCTGTAAAGATGCTGTATAGAAGTGACACGCGGTGACAGGGAAATTATTATACTTAGCAGCCGACCGTACGTTTTGTAGCTTAGGTCTTCTTTCTTGTACGTTTGTGCTACCCTTATTAATGAGCCATTTCTTGACTATGTTCTTAACTATGTAACCGCGTTAGTGTGGATGCGTAGACGCGTGCTTTTTGTTGTACTTGTAAAATGCAAGTAAAATATTTTCAGGTTTACTCAATCTTTGGTGTCGTGTGCGTTTATTCCAATCGAGGCCATCGTGCCACCTGGAAACCGTATTCTGTCAGTAGCCCTACACGAAATGCAAGAGCTGGAGCGCGGCGGCACAACACGGCGTAACGGCGGCGTAATAAACGAAAAACCGCTCGGGATGCCCTTAAAAGTCAGTTCAGAGTGTGCCTTAACTCTATATGACTCAGCGCTACATATATTTATATATGTAGGCGGTACGTTTGCCACACAGCAACCAAACTGGCGGGAGCACGATCGAGGCGCAGCAGCTAGAAACCCAGTAAAGCGACAGAACACCTGGTAAAGCGACCATACTCTACAAAACCCCATTTCCGTTTCCTGTTGTACAGCGCCATCTGTGGTCGCATACTTTAGTTCACGACGCCACCGCTGCGCTTATTTCCGTTGCACTGTGGAAGGTACAGTTTCCCTTCTCTAACTTTGTATAGGGGTTCTGTGGGCCCCCGCTCCCGCGCAATGCTCAGAGAAGACGGCCCGGCCTCGCTCTCATCCATGACCAAGCTCGCACTGATTAGGGGGGCGTGGCGCTTCTCTTAGCCAGGCGCGTGGCAAGTCACATGGTCAGGCGGAGACGCTGCTGCGGAGAGCGCATGCGCCAACCCGGCGGCGTCGGCGGAGCTCGGTGCGGCGGCTTGCCAAGGCTACGGCGCAGCTCCGGTTGAATGAAGGTGAAATTGCTGGCGACGGCGACACTCGGCTCGACGAGGTTAGTAAAGCTTTCGTTTTAAAAGGTTGTACATGTTAATGCTTGCTGTGGTGCCCCACACAAGCGTGCAGTAGTTTTTCCTGAAAGAAATACCGACAGCACGACTGTGAACGCGTTGCCAATGCCACTGAGTTTGATAACATGTCAACATGAGGTGCGAAATTCAGTACAGCATTAGAAAGGACAACAAGTACCTCATGTTCCTTTACAATCTCCAGTGGAACATCATCAAGCAATATCTCGCATAAATGAACATGCCAAGTCCTTAAAAAGATAGCTTTTGTTGCTTCTGTTCTTAATTGTAAGGCCATTGCGGGATGGCCATTCCGATAAATTGAAAAGGAGCGCGTTCGCTTTACGAATTACGTCACAAGCCTTCGCACCAGAGATAAACAGGCTGGTATCATTCGCGTATAGAACGGTTGATGCCTATCTATCATGTCATTAACGTAAATGTCGGATATAAAGGGACCTAGAACGCTGTCCTCTGCGATATCTGACAACATTTTCCTGTAGGCGGAAATATTTGCGATAACAACGCATCACCTACGATGAAGCAGATGCGACCACAACAGTGAATGTGCCCCTCCGCGTACACCGTCGGCAGTCAACTTTTGAAATACTATCTTAGGTTGCAGACGTTCAAACGCTTTTCTATAGTCATTAAGTATTCCGAGTACTAGGTTTCCTTTTTCTAGGCCCTTGACGAAACTCTTTCTGAACAAACAGTGCAGTTTAAGTAGAGTGTCCGTTCCGGAAATCATGTTGACATTCATTTTGAGTCCAGACGGGAGAAAATAATTTTCACCAGACTCTTGGAGAATGTCCGCAGTATGGAGATCCGACTGTAACTGCTGAAGTTGTTTTTGTGATCACCCTGAATATATCTGCCACTTTGGCTTGCTTCGTTAAAGCAGCGAGAGATCCAGTATTCTAAGACCAGGTTGAATTTGCATGCCAGATGGGGCGCAATAAAATCAGCCACGCATTTTTCAGGACTAGCTTGAAACCCTTCAATATCAGTTCCGTTACTATTTTTCAGCCCGATAAATGTACTGACAGATTTCTGCACCGTCTGTTGGTTCCAAAAATATAGTTTTCGGGCATTTATGCGGTATAATTGCGTCTGTTTGTCTCAATGTGATTTCCACAACGTTTGGGACGTACTGTTTGAATTCTTCAGCCAAGGGAATCGCTGTGATCTTCTTATCATTTAAAGTTATTTCTAACTGAAAAGAATCGTGCTTCCGGATTGAGTATATCGTTTATAATTTTCCATGTTATGTCAGGTTTCTTTTTTTGTGCAGCAGGAAAGAGCTGATGATACTAAGAATCCTTAGCTTTCCTGAGATGTCTGTTTAATCGGTTTCGATCTTTTTTTATTGTTTCAAGGTTACAACACAAGCGTGAACGCAGAAATCCTTAAAACAGCTTGTTCTTTTCATTCATCACTTTTACGTGTTTAGGTCGCATCGAGGGGTTTCAAATCTTCTTTTTCAATTTTACTGTAGATAGCTAGATTGTGTAGAAAATGTAGAAAGCAAGATTGACAGGAACTGATTGTAGGCTTTCGACGCACCCTTCTTTCAGTAGATGTTTCACTTCCGTTGTTGACACTTGTGAACAAAGGAAGAGTACATGATAAAAACTGGGCAGTCGTCACTAATAGCACAACTAATAGTACTGGACGCGCAAACCGACGCGTCCATATTCACAACGAAATTGCCAAGAGCAGCCTGACTTCGTACAGATGCGCAGGTGAGCGTGGTGATTACACAAGGGTAGCCGTAGGTATTTAGCACAGAGAAGAGTTCGGTTGGTAAGTTTGGGTCAAGCGTGTTAATATTCACATAACCCCAAAGAAGTTGATAACAGTTCAAGGCAGCACAATGCAGCACTTTTTCCAGATACGTTGAAAGTTTACCATTTCGAGAAGCTGTTTTGTAGACGACCATTAATATAATTGCTATAAGATGTAACCCATATTGTGGCATAATCTTACATAGGAAAACTCGCCAGTAAATCGCACAGCATAGTGCTCTTAACATGCATGGCCACTCCACCACTTTGAGTCGTTGGGTTTCTAAAGAACGTGTGCATCACCATTCATCAATAACGTGTCGCTGTCTTCGTTATACCAAGCTTTAGCGAACATGCTTGCATGAAAAGCAAAATTGAAAGTACTTGGAAAGGCAGAAATTTCGCCCTGCTTGCGTATGAGAGAGCAAGCCTTCATGTGAACAGCAGTAACAGCGAGCAGCTTGCGCGCAGGTAACGCAAGTAACGTGATTTCAGAGGGCAAACCATAATCGTGGTATATTTTCCCGCTTCAAAAACAAAAGAACGCGAACGTCTCAAGGACAAATATTTCCAATTTACAAAAATTTTTCCAAGCCATTTTCTGATTGAACGTGAACTAACCAAGCTGCTTCGGACATCCGCACAAAGATATTTCCATTTTTCACCCATGCAAACTTAAATTGAAACTCGCGTTCCCTTGCTATGGACTATGAGGGGAGACTTTCCAGAGATGGGCAAAGATACTGACGAATAGCTCCGCATTTAAAGGAATTACAATTTGGTTAGTGCATATTCTTGCCTACAGTGCCTTTTCAAGAATATTCTCCCTCTTTTGTTGACTTCAGAAGTTTATTTATTTATTTATTTATTTATTTGTTTGTTTGTTTATTCACATTACCTTACAGGTCCATTGAAGGATGTTCAGTAAGGGGGCAAAAGAAATTACATGACAAAAAAAGCAGAATGCAACATCGTTCTACAACATTCTTACGCAACGAATTTACGTTATCGCGGAATGTTTCACGATTGGAGATGGATGCAATGTGATCCGGGAGACTGTTCCGATGTGCAATAGTTCAAGATAACATGCGATTTGCCTTCTTCCCCGGTTGGAACACGGTGACCAATTTCTACATACGATGCAGCAGTGGGCTCTCCAGTAAGTTCACCAATTTTTGCCACAAGATCGCCAACATTTTCATTTTTCTTTTGTATAAGCCCTATAATCTCTATGTTTGAACTACGTAAACATTGCTCGCACTGAGCAAGTCTCTTCTGCAGTTGCCGAAGTTCATCTTCATTTCCTTTGCACTTTGCGTGGAGGCTGTCGTTATCTTTTCTCAAAGCCTCTTTCTCCTGACAAGCTTCCTTCAATTTCTTTTTCATATTCTCAAACTAATCGTCAGTCAACTTGATATTGGCCTTTGCCGTGTTCAGTTCAGCGCGGTGTTTCCGCACGTCATTTCGGTTCGCTCTGCGCGTTTTAGCCAAGGGTGAGCAGACACCACCAGCGCAAGAGTCAAGAGTGAAATCGCACTGAGTGGTATTTACTTTAGGAAGAAATGGGAACAGAGTTCGGACGAGTATGTCCAATGAACCAACTTGGAGTGATGAACAACACGTGTTTATTGATTTGCGCACTACCTTTAACAGCTACCCAATGCTGGTCCTTTGCAGGCACATTCCTTATATACGCTGGCCCAGATAGCGTACTGGAGTGCGTAATGTGTATGCATTGCCTCGCTTCCCCAGTAGCGTCCACAGCACCCGCTTCCATACGGTGCGGCACAGTGTCAGCGGATATATCTTTTGCCAATAAATGCCGGCGCTAGCTCAGGTGAAACTTCAAGTGAAGCACGAGCGACGCTTTCAACCAGCGCACAAATAAACAGACAAGCCGGTTGGCGCAACGAATGAAACGACGGAATAAAAAAGTGCGCAGAAAAGTGATGTGAGCTTCAGCTATAAACATAGCTGTATTCGGGAACGAGGTCAAGCAACCCTGAGGGCCGTTGGACGTTTTTCCGAAGAAGAGCGGGGAGCCGGGGTTTTTCAGCCTTGTACAATGTGACCGTGTTTTGTAAATCTGCCCAATTAAACGTTTTCCACCCTTTCCGCCGCTTCCTCCGCTCACACATGGCGCAGTCGACATCCGCAACTTGCCACAGCCACTTCCCCGCCAAGTAAGTCGTCCTGCCCTCGACTGAGCGCTGTTGAACGCGTAACCTAAGCCTACCCAGCCTACCCCAAGCCTAAGCCTACCCAGCCCGGCGTGTCAACAACGATGTCGTTCATCAACTGGCGTGTTGCCACCGCAGAAGACCTCGCCACCTTGAATGTACAGTTGAGTAAAACTGAGCTGCAACACCGAAACCTCTCCACAACCGGCAACAAGGAGGAACTAATCGACCGACTTCTAGTTGATACCGCGCAAGACCCACCGCCAAACCACGAACCCGCGCCATGCGCGCCAGCGTCGTTCCCGACCATGCCAGCGCCTACGACGCCATTCCCAGCCATGCCAACCTTCACGTCAGACCCAGCCGAGAACATGCAGCGCATGGCAGCTTTTCTTCACCAAAAAATGCCCATTATGATGACCACGATAGCAACTCAAGTGAACCCAGTGCACGTGACAACGCTAGCAGACCTCTCAGCTTTGCTGCCTACCTTCAATAGAAGTGGTACCCCTACTTTCAAGCACTGGATAGAAGAGCTCGAGCGCATCCAATGACTTGCACGATGGAAAGACCCAACTCTCCTCGCCATAGCGCAAGGAAAGCTACGTGGAGTCGCAGCAGACTGGCATGCCTCAACAGGGCGACAGCTTACCACATGGTCCATCTGGAAGGCTGGACTCCAAGAACAATTCGGCGAGCAACTTTCGATCATACAGTGGCAACAAAAGGTCACAGCCCTCACAGAAAAGGCCGGAGAGAGCCTGCAGCAGTACACCTTTGCAAAGCTCAAGATCGTGTCACGCTGTCCAGTTCCCATTACTGACAAGGAACGCATCGAATACCTCGTTCAACGCATTCGTGACGACCAGGTAGCCACATCTATCGCTGTTCAGCGACCTCGTACCGTGGACGACTTCATCAGCATTGTGTCCGAAGTGGACAGTACATTGGACCACGCCCGCCTGATCCGTTCTCCGCAGTCAGCAGAGCAATTCGCAAGACAGCCTGGACGCCCCCAGCTCCAGAGTGCTACTGCCAGAATCGACGGTACTGTGAACTCCTCGCAGACTGCTCGAGCATCTGCGTTCCAGTACACCACACGCATGACGCAGCCTCCTCGTATTAACAGCCTACCACCTGCGAACCAAGAGTCGAGGTACGAAGCCATTTCAGCTAAGTATGGTTCCCCAGCTTAAAGAAGAGGACAAGACTTGAGAGATGCGGTGTGCTACAACTGACAAGAGAAGGGTCACCTTGCAAGTAAATGTACTTCACCAAAGCAACCTTCTAGTGACAACAAGCCGACACTCCCCAAAGCACCAACAGCTTGTGTTGGCCGTGTCGATGACACCCTGTATGGCTCCAAGTTCAGATGTGCCGTCGCTACCGCTCAAGTCAAGGGACTGGGAGATATCAGTGCTTTCCCAGACCGCGGCTCAAATGCCACCATTGTTGCAGTAAGCTTAGCATCAAACCTCAACAGCCACCTTTGCTTGTCGTTGGTGGAAGCTCCGTCATGCCGGAAGGCTCTGTCTTTTTGAGGATCACCATTGGACCTCTATCTGCAGTTGTCGAAGCAGCCGTCCTTGAACGGAACGCCCTTCTCCTCATTCTAGGAGAGGATTGGTTTTACGCAGCTCAAGCCGAACTCCACTTCAAACCTCCAAAGCTGCCTGTGATCTGCCAACCATCTACCAACCTTGTCGTATAGTGCAAAGAAGAACTATTGCCAAGAATGTCGAATGCAGTAATTTTGACATCTGCATTGTCACGTTTTGATCCCTCGCCGCCCACAGCAGAGCCGCTTCAATTCGAGCATGAGCCGGACGAGAATGAACCCCTGTGGAGCCAGCTCAACAAGGCAGCCCTAGTTCAACTGTAAACCACATGCCCCACAAGCCCACTCCAGACAAGCTCCTCCAGGCCGTTGCCTTCAGACCCACTTGATAACGTCCCTGACAATCCCCTGACTGACATCTGCCTCGGAGCTCAGCTCAATCCCGAAGAAGAAGCAGCCGTGAAGCACGTTGTACAACGACATGCCGGTATTTTCAGCACCAGCCCTGACGACATCGGTCTCTATGAAGGCATCAAACACGAGATCAAGCTGCTGCCTGACGCCAAACCCTACGGTCGACAGCCGTACCGTTACACAGCCAGTGATAGAGGCTTTCTCGAACGTCAGACAGCGACTGTGCTTGAGAGTGACATCATCCGACCATCCTATGGCCCATGGGGCTTCCCAGCAGTGGTAGTGACGCAAAACGACAAAAAAGGGTGTGTGTGAATTATATACCTCTGAATCAAATGACAGTGAATGTCTTGCAGCCACTTCCCCGGGCTGATGACATATTTGATGACCTTGCTGGAAACTCCATGTTTGCGGTCTTGGATTCGTGCTGTGCATACTGGCAAATCAGAGTGAAAAAGGAAGACCAAGAGAAAACCACATTCATCCCGCACCAGGGTACCTTCAAATGGATTCGAATGCCTTTTGGGTTGAACGTACCTTCCACCTTTCAAAAGGCGATGCACAAAATCTTTTCTCAGCTAAAGCCTCGACAGTCCACATCAGGTGTGCGCACATACCTGGACGACATCATCACCTTCGCCAACACTTTGTCAAGAGTTCCCAGATCTTCTGGACGAGACTTTGACTCTCCTGCAGCGGGCCGGCTTCAAGTTTTCCCTGAAGAAGTGCAGGTTTGCTGTTTCTTCGGTGAAGTTTCTCGGATTTCTGATCTCGGAAAAAGGCAAGCAACCAGACCCCACAAGAATTGACGCACTCCTGCGAATAACAGTGCCAAAAACGTCAAAACAGGTGCTCTCCTGGCTTCAAACAGCCAATTTCTACAGACACTTCATACGTAACTTTTAGAAGATTGCTGCGCCTCTCCAAGCCGCCATTAGCACTGTTGTGTTCGAGTGGACACCTGAGTGTCAGAAGGCCTTTGACACTATTAGCTCTGCACTGACATCAGCGCCAATACTGGACCATTTTGACGCTGACGCACCTACGACAGTCGCCACAGACGCATCTGCTACAGCCCTTGCGGCAGTGCTCACCCAAAAGAAAAACGGCAAAGAGACTGTGATCGGGTATGCCAGCCGATTGCTCACAGAACCTGAGCGTAAACTGCACAGCAACGTTTGGGAAGCTTTGGCCGTGCATTGGGCCATGGCAGTGAAGTTTCGACATTACCTACTTGGACGACGGTTCCATCTTCTGACAGACAACTGGTCAGTTGCCTGCTTGACGACGAACTTTAAGCCCTCTCGACGCTTCACAGGAATGCTACTCGATCTAGCAGAGTTTGACTTCTCTGTTGAACATCTACCAGGACGTCAGAACCATGTGGCTGACATGCTTTCACGTTACTCAAGCGCCACAGTGTCTCAAGCCCACACCCTCATCACAATGCAAGCTGAAGATTAAACATGCAAGGCCATCCGTGCAAAGCTTCTGTCAGGACAGGAGAACCAGAACTTTGTTCTGGCCAATGAAATCCTCTATAGGGTTGTGAGTCCAGATCTGTACACAATTGTTGTCCCAGCTAAGATGCAACAGCAAGTCCTTGAACTTGCTCATGATGCCAATGGACACACAGATGTGTCACGCACCCTCACAAAGATCAAAGACCGCTATTGGTGGCCGAAGATGGCTGCTACTACGAACGAGTATGTTGAAGCCTGTCAAGTTTGCCAGATACACAACCGGCCTACCACACGTTCAGTTGGCACAATGTCTTACATGCCTACTACTGAGATTCCATTGAGTGCCATAGCTCTTGAACACATCACAATGCCAGGAACAGAAGGGAAGTACATACTCAACGTCATTGACTTCACAACCAGATACATTGTCCTAGCAGCGGTGCCCACAACCTCAACCAAAGATGTGCTGAAGCACTTGCATTCGTTGTTCGACAGGTTTGGAGCTCCTGACGACTGTCTCTTCGACCATGCCATGGCATTTGAGTCTCACCACTTCAAGAATTTCATGCGCATGCATGGTGTGAACATGCATTTTTCAGTAGCATACCGTGCTGCCAGCAACTGACTTGTTGAGCGTGGGAATGGAACACTTGTGACAGTACTTTGGAAACTGTGCGATGGTGATCAATCACTTTGGGTCACGAAACTAGAAGCCGCTTTCGCTGACAATACAACCCACCATCGAAGCACTGGCTTTTCGCCCTTCAAACTTTTATATGGGTTCATAGTAAAGCTGCCACATCAAAAAGTCCGCCCACATCAAGCCTCTAACCTCAGCGAAAGGCTCCTGACACTGCCAGACCGGCGAAGCGAAGCAGTCAGTAACTCGGAACCAGCGCAAGAAACTCGGAAAACAATATATCACAGGACCCACTGCGATGAATCATTTGACATTGACGACTTTGTATGGGTACGCCGACAAGAGCCTATCCTACAGGGATCTGAAAAGCTTGCTCCCAATTTGAAAGCCTTATACCAAGTTATACGCAGGAGAACTCCAGTCACCTACGACGTTCGACAGGTAACCAACTCCACAATCTAGACAAGACACTAGAGTTGTTCATGTAAGCCAGCTGAAGAGGTATCGTCCACGATACTTCGACCCAATCCTGGCTCAGCAAACTGAGGGAGATGAACGCCCTACTCCAGACTCCGCCGAGTTGCCACCCGAGGACCACGTCCCTGTTCACACCACCGCTGAACCTTTAGATGCACATACCTCACCTTCACATGTAGATGAAGCCTCGGCCCACCCTCCAAGTAGACGCCCCCTACGTCATCGCACACGACCCCGACATCTACAAGACTATGACCTGTCAATGCAAAACTAGTTTTTCTTTTCCAAGTGGACTTGGACTTCTAGGTTGGGTGGGATGTGAGCTTGAGCTCTAAATATAGCTGTATTCGGGAACAAGGCCAAGCAACCCTGAAGGCCGTGGACGTTTTTCCGAAGAAGAGCGGGGAGCCGGGGTTTTTCAGCCTTGTACAATGTGACCGTGCTTTGTAAATCTGCCCAATTAAACGTTTTCCACTTTTTCCGCCCGCTTCCTGCGCACAGAGTGAAAATTCAAGTAAGAGTTTTCTTATGCACACAATTCCGTACTTTAAATATTCGTAAGTTACAAAGCTATATACATATGTAAAATATCCAAACTGTATTTAATTTTTCATTGGTCACCAGAAACATGGCCACACTATTTCGCAGATACCGAAACTGGTCCAGCTGTCCACCCAGTGGTACAACCACTAGGCAACTATCCCGAGCGTACATCTATCGCACCAACGCCAACTAGCTCTTTAAGACAATCACCGCGTGTGTTCCATATCGTAGCACGGGTGTGTGGGATCACGTGCGAGTGTGCCAATTTCCTTGGCGCCCTAAACGCACGAATAAAGTAAGTAAATTTATATCATTCGATTAAGTGCTTCCTTCAAGCTTCGCTTCACATAGATTGCAAGGTGGGTGTTTGATCCATACAATGGCTCGAAGTGCTTTCGGCGTGAAGTCTTCAATGTGGAGGATCTCAAGCGTGGGAACGCGAAGTGCCAAAGAGACTTGCTTGATCGTCATTTCGGCTCTATCTGCAACGCCTGTGACAGACTGCGGTTCAATAACTACCTCACTACGATCGCAGCTTTGAGGGACGACGAGAAACGGCCTGGAATCTCAGCCTGGCTACGTTTATCTCTAGAACGTTATCTAGTGAGGCGACTCTAGCAGTGTTATTGGGGAAATTAGAGGGCAGTAAATGGGATATAATAGGGCTCAGTGAAGTTAGGAGGACAAAAGAAGCACATACAGTGCTAAAAAACGGGCACATCCTGTGCTACCGGGGCTTAGCGGAGAGACTAGAACTGGGAGTCGGATTCCTGATTATAAGAATACAGCTGGTAACCTACAGGAATTATATAGCATTAACGAGAGGGTGGCAGGTCTTGTCGTGAAACAATAAGAGGTACAAATTGAAGGCGGTACAGGTCTATGCCCCTACATCAAGTCATGACGACCAGGAAATCGAAAGCTTCTATCAAGACGTGGAATGGGCGACGGGCAAAGACAAAACAAAATACACTATACTGATGGGCGACTTCAATGCCAAGGTAGGCAAGAAGCAGGCTGCAGACAAGTCAGTAGGGGAATATGACAAAAAGCGCTAGGAATAGCATGGGAGAGCTATTAGTAGAATTCGCAGAACAGAATAATATGCCGATAATGAATACCTTCTTCCGCAAGCGGGGTAGCCGAAAGTGGACCTGGAAGAACCCGAATGGCGAGACTAGAAATGAAATAGACTTCATACTCTGCGATAACCCTAGCATCATACGAGATGTGGACGTGCTCGGCAAGGTGCGCTGCAGTGACCATAAGATGGTCACTGCACCTGCAACGGAAGAAACTGGTACATAAGAAGCCGATCAATGTGTTAGCGGTAAGAGGGAAAATAGGGGAATTCCAGATCAAGCTACAGAGCACAGGTATTCGGATTTAACTCAGGAAGAGGACGTGAGTGTGAAAGCAATGAACGACAATGTTATGGGCATCATTAAGGAGTGTGCAATAGAAGTCGGTGGTAAATCTGTTAGGTAGGATACCAGTAAGTTATCGCAGGAGACGAAAGATCTGATCAAGAAACGCGAATGTATGAAAGCCTCTAACCGTACAGCTAGAATAGATCTGGCAGAGCTTTCTAAGTTTATCAACAAGCGTAAGACAGCTGACATAAGTAACTATAATATAGATAGAATTGAACATGCTCTCAGGAACGGAGGAAGCCTAAAAGCAGTGAAGAAGAAATGAGGAATTGGGAAGAATCAGATGTATGCGTTAAGAGACAAAGCCGGCAATATCATTACTAATATGGATAAGATAGTTTAGGTGGCTGAGGAGTTCTATAGAGAGTTATACTGTACCAGTGGCACCTATGACGGTAATGGAAGAGAGAATAGTGTAGAGAAATTTGAACTCCCACAAATAACGCCGGCAGAAGTAAAGAAAGCCTCGGGAGCTACGCAAAGGGGAAGGCAGCTGGGGAAGATCATGTAACAGCAGATTTCTTGAAGGATGGTGGGCAGATTGTTCTAGAAAAAACTGGCCACCCTGTATACGCAATGCCTCATGACCTCGAGCGTACCAGAATCTTGGAAGAACGCTAACATAATCCTAATCCATAAGAAAGGGGACGCGAAGGACTTGAAAAATTATAGACCGATCAGCTTACTGCCCGTTGCCTACAAACCATTTACTAAGGTAATCGCAAATAGACTCAGGAACACCTCAGACTTCTGCCAAGCATAGGATGAGGCAGGATTCCGTAAAGGCTACTCAACAATAGACCATATTCACAATAATAATCAGGTGACAGAGAAATGTGCGGAATATAACCAACCGTTATATATAGCTTTCAATGATTACGAGAAAGCGTTGGATTCTGTCGAAGCCTCAGCAGTCATTGAGGCTTCACGGAATGAGGGTGTAGACGAGCCGTATGTGAAGATACTGAAAGATATCTATATCGGCTCCACAGCCACCGTAGCCCTCCATAAAGAAAGCAACAAAATCCCCCAAAAAGAAAGGCGTCAGGCAGGGAGATACAATCTCTCCAATGCTATTCACAGTATGTTTACAAGAGGTATTAGAGACCTGGATTGGAAAGAAGTGGTCATAAGAGTTGATGGAGAATATCTTAGTACCTTCCGATTCACTGATGATATTGCCCTGCTTAGTAACTCGGGGGCCAATTGCAATGCATGCTCACGACCTGGAGAGGCAAAGCAGACGAGTGGGTCTAAAAATTATCTGCAGAAAATTAAAGTAATGTTTAACAGTCTCGGCAGAGAACAGCAATTTACGATAGCGATAGCGGGACACTGGAAGTGTTAAGGGAATACATCTACTTAGGGAAGGTAGGGACCGCGGATCCGGACCATGAGATTGAAATAGTCAAAAGAATGAGAATGGGCTGGCGTGCGTTTGGCAGACATTTTCAGATCATAAATAGCAGGTTGCCATTATCCCTCAAGGGAAAAGTGTATAATAGCTGTTTCTCACCAGTAATCACCTACGGGGCAGAAACCAGAGCCGTACGAAAACGGTTGGACTTAAATTGAGGAAGGCGCAACGAGGTATGGAAGGAAGAATGACGGGTGTAACATTAAGGGATACGAAAAGAGCAGACTGGGTGAGGGAACAAACGCGAGGTAATGACATCTTAGTTGAAATCAAGAAAGTTAATGGGCATGGGCAGGGCATGTAATGAGGAGGGAAGATAACCGATGATCATTAAGGGTTACGGACTGGATTCCAAGGGGAGGGAAGCGTAGCAGGGGGCGGCAGAAAGTTAGGTGGGCGGATTAGATTAAGAAGTTTGCAGGAACGACATGGCCACAATTAGTACATGACTGGGGTAGTTGGAGAAGTATGGGAGAGTCCTCTGCACTGCAGTGGGCGTAACCAGGTTGATGATAATGGTGATGCAAAACGGCAACGTGCGTTGGAGGTGTTAAGCTCGTGCTTCCGCTGCGAATATGTGTCGGACTTACGTGTACGTGGTACGTATAGAGAGGCTCTGTTAAAGGGTGCGGTTCTACGTTTCTAGACGACGAATGGTTACGTGTACCCGCATGTGCTAGCGCATCTTCCGAAGCTCATCACCGTTCGGATAAGCTTAGCAGGTCATCCACCTTGGCATAGTGGAATGGCTCATGCTTTTTTTATTTATTATATGACCAGATGAATTACCACTCATTACGAACGTTGTGGTGGGGTGAAAAAAATGGCAATGCACTTACTTTTTTCTTTTTTGCTTTTTTTTCGAATGTGAATGCCTAATTTAAATGCGTCTTGCCCGCCTCGGTAACCCAGTCGCCGATGCGTTGGCCTGTTGAGCTTAGGGGCGCGGATTTGGTCTCCGCCCCGGCTGCCGCATGTTGATGTGGGTGAAATGCTAAAGCGCTCTTGAACCGTACCTGGTGCCCTCGTTTACGAACCCCAGGTCATGAGCAATCATCCTGAGTCCGCCACTACTGGGCGTGTCATAAGTAGATCATGTTCTTCGCATCCGAAACCGCAGAGTATATTTTGGTAGCTATAGAGGTCCTTCTACGTAAAGTCTCCCGGACGTGTCACTCGACTATCTCAGATGTTGCTTTAAGAAGTATTGCTGTTTACTACCGGCCTAAACGGGATGGTGATGATGATGATTGGAGTTTGATGGCGCAAGGGCCAGAAGTGACCAACGAGTGCCAGGGCAAGCATAAGATACTACCTTAGGTAAATTGCAGTTTGTGCTGCTAGGTGAAGACCCCCATTGTAGAATAATGAATATCGAGACGTGGATAAAACACGGCTGTATAGAGGCCTCAAATTTTCCTTTAGATTGTGCGTCAATATGTTGTCACGTAATAGTGCCGCTATAGAACAAAGTGTCAAAACTGTTTACCGAAAACAGACTTTTATTGGGAGAACCTGTAACTAAAGAAAAGAAAAAAAGCATGCTTCAAAGCATAATTATAGCGGCGAACACATTCGGCGATTGTCGAAATCTGATGTGCCGGTCAATTGTGTCGGCTTTTATTCATGAGTCATCGAAAGTTCACATTATTCGCTGGTTCTCGTCTGGCTTCCAGAAAGTAACGCACAATTTGCGTCGCTCATGGAATCACATTACACATGCTTACGTGACAAGACACATACGTAGAACCATCGATAACATTTGAGAAACTTTCGATACATGCAGGCGCGTCCTGAGTTGAACTTTGAATGTTTGTTAGTCGCTGAAAAGTGTTCGCCCGAAAAATACAAACAAGTACATGTGTAAATATTAGTAATTAAACTAGACAATGATACATGACATATGCTATGCAGAAACGATGTGCTACGAAGAGGTGATCTACTAAAATATGTCACTACAAGTAGCACTACTGACTTATCAAGGCCCTTCAGCAGAATGGCCAGGAGACATCTGCCATACAAAGGTCGCCACTATCGCAGAGTTAGCCTCTCGTTCAAGGATATGCCACGAATATCGTGGGCTGAGAACATGCAATAAATGCACACCTTGTAGAAAAATTAACAATGTTTTATGATGAAGATTTGATTCTGCTCCAATACACAATACGGAATGAAGGGGAATGTGGCATCGATATGCGAAAGGAAAGTGTTTTTTTTTTCGTTCAGCTTCTGCTTCCAGGAATTCCAACAAGACGTGGAGAATGGCCACCCTCTAACCACACCTGCGATAGAGGGGAGGTTCGCTACCAGTCATCAAGAATGAGTACCGTATGCGTGCCCTATTCTTAGTCCACAGAACATCACATCAGTATCTCGCGGTTTTGTTACCGAAGGCCAGTTTCGTACATCCGGCTTAACTAAATGACGTTTAGTAGAGGTTTCATGGTCCCAGATGAATTACCAAACGTTTCTCAGCGTTGTGCGCGAGAAAGGCTTCAAGTCTGTGGGACGAATAGCTATGGCAGTGTTCTAGGCTCTTGATCTTATAGATGTAGCAAGTTCGTCTGGAAGCATATTGCCCGCTGTGCCACTGTGGCCTGGCACCCACCATATCACGATATGTTGGTTAGATGCATACATAGTGCAATGAAATGACTAGAGGACACTGACTATAGATTGTTCTGTTTCCGTAAGGACACTAAAGATCTTACTACAGTTAGGAAGCCTGTAAATATGACAGCTTTCTGTAATTTTAATTCCTTTGTGTGTTTCAGAGGCGAGAGTAATGCATAATCCTCCGCCGAAAAGATGCTCATTTCAGCGCGCAGATTATTGCATTCCGAGAAGGATGGCCCAAGTGCCTCGTAGAATACGCCATTAGGTGTCTTTGATGCGCCGGAAAAAAATTCTGCACAGGAGTACTTCTATTGGAGTTCCGGAAAATAAACACGGATGAGCATCTTCGAAGACTGCTGCGTAACTTCGACAAAGGGCGTGTCGCATTCTATAGGTTGCCATAACCATGGTGGCAACCACATTGTCGGAGCCATCAGTGGATGCAAATGTGATTGGATGCTCATTTCTTCGCTCGCTTTCCTCCCATGTAGTGAGAAACGCTTTCTCATTGAAGGTCGGCTTTGATATAGCATATCAGACATGAAATCGTTAATGGTTTTAAAACAAGAGCGTTCAGGAGTAGGTTGCACTTTGAAGAAATATGTGAAGCTTGTAAAGAATCTTAGCAGGTGGAGTGAGCGCTCATTGGATTCTGCGTATTAGCTCTGTATACGACTTCTAAATGCACCTGTGGCCAGGCGAATACCTAAACCGTGAAGGGGACCCACAATGCTCTTGTAGCGACAGCTTGATACACCGCGGAACCGTAGCCTAGACGTGACGTATGAGGCTTCTGCACAGGCATTGTTTTCGAACATTTGGTGTTCAGGTACTTTAGATGTTAAATGATTGTCAGTTTAAAGTCAAGAATGACACAAGATTCTTTTTGGTGTGTGTTCAGCGGTAAGCATTCAACATGTAACTTGATATTGGGCTCTGGGACAAGGCCCCACTGAAAGATGATGCAGGAGCTTTTGGAGGATTCAGCTTAAAGCCAATCTCATTTTCCAAGTCGAGACTTTCTTCAGCCCGAACTGAACGTGCCTCACCCAGACCACGATGTTGCACGATGTAAATCCACTCTGCCCGTCATCAACATATGCTGAGAAAAACACGCTTTGTGGAATACACAAACGCAAAGAATTCTTTTTAACAGCGAAAAACACACAGATAATTACGCAAAATCTGTGGAGTATACGACATAGACAGGTCACTTCCAGTTCTAACAAGGAAAACAAGGTGTGAAAGATAGCTTTCAATTAGGATGAGCATTTTGCCCTGGATGCCTGTTACCGACAGGTTTCTCATAATTTAGTAGTGCCATGTGGTGTCATAGGCCTTTTTCACATTTAGAAAAACTTAGAAGTATTGTTTATCAGTAAATGGAACGGGAATGTTGTCCTCAATGCCAACAAGGTGGTGGGTTGTCGACCTGACTTCACTAAAACCACACTGGTAGAGCACAAGCATGTCTTTTGATTCTAGAAAATGCAAAAGACGACTATTTATCTTTTTTTTTTCGAAAAACTTACACAGGCAGCTCGCAAGCGCTATCGGCCGGTAGCTTGCTACCAAGGATGGGTCTTAAACCTGTTTCAAAATTGGCACAATAACTTTTTTTCCATGGCGCTGCAACGTTTCAAGCTGCCTAACTATTATTATTGAGTGCGAGCAATCTAATTTGTGTGTCCGTGTGCGTGTTCTTAATCATATCATACATGATCATGTCTTCTCCGGGCGCAGAGCTTTTGCAGGCGTTTAATGCTGCGCTAAAGTCAGCAATATTGAAAGAACGGTTATATAGATCGTGTCATATGCGTTTGTGGCCCGATATATGGTGTTATTTTTGTACTTTGTGTTCAAGGAATGTCTTTGTATAGCGCGCAGATCTAAATATATACTGAAGATATGTTTCAAGTGCGTCTGCCTGGTTTTCCAAGCGCTTTCCTTGATTACTTACCAAGGGCAGCGGATACAGTTCCTGCCCCCTTAGCCTTCTGAGCACATTCTAGCCATTTTCTTCCTGGGTATGCGAATCGACTGCCGAAAGAAACTTCTCCAAGCCAGCCCTTCTAGCCTGCCTTCGCGTGCGCCTTTCCTGTGATTTAGACTGCATGAATTGAATTAGGTTTTCTGGAGTTGGGTTTCGGCGCAGAATGCCCTATGCTTTGTTTTGCTTCTTGCGAAGTTGTATGCAGTCATCATTCCAACAGCAAACTCGTCTTCCACCTGAGGGAAGACACGTTTCAGGGATTAACTTTTCTGCTGCATCAACGGTAAAAGCGGTAAAATAGGATACGACATGTTCTAAGGTAAGCTTACTTTTAAAATATCGTGGCATGTACGTGGATTCCTGAAAATATTTCCAATAGCTTCGGCTAATTTTCAGCGACGGACATGCGGAGGAGACGCTTGTTGTATTATTATATGTCGAGCTTCTGGGAAGTAGTCACTGCCAAACTTATTTTTGATTACATGCCATCATAAACCATGGAATAGAGAGGCGGAGCGAATCGACAGGTCTATCGATGAATATGAATTGTAATAAAGATTGTAACACGTTGCTTCCTTCTTACCGAATAGGAACGCGCCATAGTAGAGAAATAAGTTATCACTACGTCGGCCTTTCGGATCACATCGCGAGTCTCCCCACAACGTGTTGTGAGCGTTCAAATCAACCACGAGTACGTAGGGTTCCGGGAGGTGATCGACGAGATTATAATAATCGGATTTTCCAAGATCACAATTTGGGAGTGCGCATACGGAAAATAAAGTTCCCAATTTATTAAAAAAGTATTGCCCGAACTGACGTTGCCTGAAGCACCGTCTGAGGGGCCTCATTTCGACAAGCTACAGACTTGTCCGTAAAAATTGCTGCACCTCCGCAGGGCGGGAAAGTGTCGTCTCGCTATTTCCGGAGAACGGTGGATCGGCGGAAAGCTGGTGAAGGGTGGATTGTGGAGACTTAAGGTGTGTCTCTTCAACACAGAGAACCGTAATATTAATCCTGTGTAGGATTTTTGCAACGCCATCGAGGATGTGGAGTCCTGTCACTTCGCATTCTATATTTTTTGTATCCACGGTGCTAGTGTTTATTGTGCTGTGTGTTTAAAAAGAACGAGTTAGGTCAGGGGCCCTTTCCAGACACCATAAAGCAAAGTTTGTCTTTTTTTAAACGATCGCGAGAATCTTGCCGCTTCTCAGGCGCTGGCGGCGCCGTCTGGCTTGTTCTTGTGTCCATTGCCCCTTTCGGAGCTCTCGAAGTGCGATCATGCGAGCGCTGTGTTTGACGTGAAGGCCTGGACACGTCGGCCTAGAGCTATGAGGCTACCAGCCCTGAGGTCCATGGCGCCTTCTGCCCGGTCGGCGGCCCAGCGCTAGCTCCATGCCGCCAAGGGGGCGTATGGCGTCACTGGCAGCTAACTGCATGTGAGCCGGACAGTAGCGCCGGGAGCTGTTGTGTCGCTGTCGCTCATGCGTAACATCGAAAAAGCTGACACCAGCCTGCATGCTTCCTTCAATGAGCTATTTTATTTTACTTTGATAGACAAAATTTTCTTTTCTTTTTCCGATGACGCGTGCGATCGCAAGTATGTGGCATGCTCGCCCTCGCATTTCACGCAGTGTGGAGCGCTTTCACAGGTTTCACAGCCATGGTCACCCGCCTTACATTTGGCACATGTCGATCGACCTGGGCATTTTAGGGAACTGTGGCCGAAACGCTGGCATTTGAAGCAGCGGAGAAAATTCGGAACATACGGTCTGACAGGTAGGTTTACATAACCTGCCTCGATTGTGTCGGGCAGGGCGCTTGAGCCAAAAGTAAGTATTAGATGCTTTGTTTTGACGTCCTTGCTGTCAGGCCTTAGCATAATTCGCTTAACATTGATCATATTTTGCTCGCTCCAGCTGTCCAACTGTTCAGTTTATGTCAGGTTTATTAGGTCATCATCGGAGACAACCATACGACAGCTGTTCATAGTTCGGTGCGGAGATATTGTCAATTGGATTTACCCGACTAATACTAGGGTAGCGCACAACTACCTGCCACAATGATCCGTTTACAAAAGACGACGACGATACGCTTAGCACGCTGACGGTGCTCGAGCAGTGGAACTGGCGGAATCAGGCTTCCGCCTGATCGAGTTCATGTTTATTGTTATTGCATATGCAAGGAACGGGCTTGCATATTATATACAGCATCAGGAGGTCCCAGAGCAAGAAACTGCGAGGGGTATCTCCTATGATTAGTGGGTTTATAAGAGTATTAGAGCAGCAAGTAGGGGGCGGACAAACAAACAAAAGAAAAAAGGGGGAAAAACGCGTCAAGAAATACAATTCGTAGGGAACAAGTCATAATGAATAGAAAACAATTACATGTGTATTAAACCAGCGTTATACAGTAATATCACAATAAGTAATCATAAGCAGGAATATCTAGTAATGTGTAACAAATAAAATCCGCCTCTTTTCGATATTGCTAACAAAAAAATATGCAAAGTGTTTTGCAGAAATATGAAGCCTAATAATAGAATAATAAAATTAATATAAAGGAAATGTAATAATTATGAAAATGTATTGATGACACATGAAAAGATGCTTCTGCTAACAGTATTCTTGTCATATTGTGTTTAAAAACTGCAATGAAAGAGATGACTTAATATTAACAGGAATGCGATTCCAAAGTAAAATACCATGGAAGCGAAGTGTTAATTTTCCATAGTTGGATCTTATTTGAGGCAACAGAAGATTATTGCGTGTTGAGAACCTTGTATTATTTTTGTTCATGAGGTTATCAAAATGAAGGCTGTCTAATGATATTTCACGGTGCAACAGACAGAATGTAATGAGTGACAACTTGTGATAGAACAGCTGCTGAATAGGTAAAGCATTAGGATGTTGATAGATAAAGAATGGCAACGGAATGAGCTAAAAGTCATTATTTTATTGCCTGATTTTGAATGCGTTCAAGTGGTTTGAGATGGATGGCATATGTATTACCCCATGAAGATAAACAGTATGATAAATGACTCTTAATATAAGCATGATACAATGACCTAATAACATGACGTTCGAAGAATGGGCGTGTTTTAATGATAATGCGGATGCCAAATGAAAACTTTGTTACTAGCGAGTTGGCATGGTTCTTGAACTTAAGGTGTTTGTCGAGAGTAACACCCAGAAATTTAGCAGTGTCAGATGTCGGAATAACATACATATTTAACGAGACAGTTATAGAAGAAATCGCTGTTTGTGGGTTATGAAATAGTACAAACGTTGTTTTTAAGGGATGGATTTGAAGTTGATTATCTGTGCACCAGGAATACACATTGTTAAGATCAGTGTTAAGTGTATCTTGAAGCTCGGTAAGCGATTTCTGTCATGAGTAAATGGTCGTGTCATCAGCGTATAAGAAACGGTTGCAAGTGGTAAATACATTAGGTAAATCATTTATAAATATTAACAACAATGGACCTAGTATAGAGCCTTGAGGAACGCCACAGTTAATTACTTTAGCAGAAGAGAACTGGCCGTTAAGATACACTGCGTGAGACCTGTTAGACAGGTAGCTAAGAATAAGATAAGTTGGCTAATATAAAAATATTATTTGTGGACACAGACACCAGCGCCTGCCTGGTTTTTCTTCACCCACAACTTGGTCACTTCGAACTTCGCGTCATCGCTCTCAGCTCCGGGTGCCTCAGCTGTATCGCTGTGCCTACCACCACAAGGAGCTTCGTCAATCCAGCTTTGTCAACTGACTCGTCATGCCGTCATCGTCAGTTCTTACACGCAAACCGGAAAGTATATGTTGTATAATAGCTTGGGCCGCTAGACGTGTGTACGTGGACGCGATGCCGTCATGACCGTTGCACTGTCATCTTTCCAGGTCTGCCATGCGACTCTCGTCATTCCATCGTAGTCAAGCAACCAACATCGTGCAGTGTCGTGATACAATAGATGTGACGGCATCACCGTCATACACTCGTCTTCATCGAGTTTTCTTCACACTGTTGTTATCCTCCTACCATCGCCGTGTCCTGAAGGCATCGTGTTCACGGCGCTGTGGACATACAGCCGTCGTCATTGCGTTGTCGTCATGCATTCGCTGCCATAACGTCATCGTGATGTCATCGTGGTAGTCACAAGCCGTCACTTTAACTCCGGCATCCAACTCTCGTCGTGCCGTCATGCTCACCCAATTGTCGTCATTCAGTCTTCGGCTAACAGTAGTCATGCGCCATCGTCGTGATGCACTCGTGCTCACCGCATCGTGCTCATACGCTTGTCATGCCATCGTCGTGTCGCTGGCATGGTTGTTTTGTCGTCTTCAATTCAGGTCCCTCATTGAACTCTAGTGATGCCGTCGTAGTAAATCCATTGTCGTCATAGCCTCATAGCCTTTGTCATACATTATAGTTGTTACGCCATCGATGTCATCCCATTGTCTCACACAGTTTACATGCCATCGTCGTCATACAGCCGTCACAAAGCATTGGTCATGGCCGTCTTCATCCTAACTTTGTCATGGCACTATCATCAGGCCATCGTCGTTACAGTCATCATCACACAATTGTCGTTATACTACTGTCATTATGCTATCATGCTGTCATGTTACCATCACCGTCTCTTCAAAAACATCATTCCTCTCTAGTGATGGCATCATTGTCATAGAGGTTTCATCGTTCCATCGACATTATTCCTTATTCGCCATTCTGTCGTTCCATCACTCTCATGGTCATGCCTGCGTGTTCGTGGGTGACCTTCACTGTAAAAAAATGCCTTACTTTACAAAAAACCTGCTGGTAATCTTTGACCGAAGGTGTTTCCGGAAATAAAGAACGATCATTTCCGTAGAACCGACAGATGCAAAATAGAGACTGTAATACAAAATACGAGTGCTTTCGCATTCAGAAAACGAAAGACTCTGTATGCTGAATCAGTATTATATCCGTTAAAGTACAGGTGCTTCCCGTATTTCGTCTCACATAGCATATTGATTCTTCGGAGAATGTACTATCGGGGACAAAATTGCCCAGGATACGCGAGCCTCAACCAACTTTTATTGGGGCGGTATCTGCTGGGATCAGCAGCGCTAACATTTGCGTTCGGAATGTGCCTACGTGACACACGAGGCACGTTGCTTTGCCCTGTAATTTCGTCGTAGCAGCTTAGGCTACGTAGAAGCGGTAAGATGTTGTACCGACTTCTTATCGTGCCCAAGTTAATTAAGTCGTAATATTTCTAAGCCTAAGCACGAATGCCAGCGCCGATTTAACCTACAGTACAAGAAGCTACCATATGTACCTACGTAGTCGCTGATGACGTCACAATGGGTGCGTGTCGCTTAGTTTCGTCCACCACCTATGTCGAACCCTACAATCGATATGTCGCAGGCTGGCGCCAAACGGCGCGCGAGAAATCTTTTCACTGGCGCCCTAAGATCGTGTACAACGCGGTTGTCGTCCTGTCGCTGTTGCCGCACAGACATATGCTCGCGATATGCGCACTACTCAATTTGAGGGAACATTTTGCTCCACCTGGCACGTCTAGCAGGAAACCAAACAATGCTGGATAGCCAGGTACCTGCAAAGTGTTTCGCAGAACAGATTCCCACGATGCGTGGCGTTTGCACAACTTGTTTTCACCTATGATACCCACTTCTCTCACCTCATTTGTTTTCCGTTGTTTTCTGTATTACAATCTCCTATAGTTCGTTGTACTTAGAGCTTCGTAGACTGAACACTGCCGTCCGCCGAAACCCAGAACCGATACATTTAGCTTGCTTGCGAGCTTGGCAGCGGCCAGTTAATGGCGCATGCAGAGGAGATAATTACATGAGGAAGCATTGCCGAGGAAAGGAAACTTGAACGCAGCTTCGATGATGGTGATATGTGGTGTTTTATGGCGCAAGGGCCAGGTACAGAGAAAGAGTACCATAACAAATGGTAATTATATCGATGAATTGCGGATGGCGTGGACAGTGAATTCCTTATCGTAGATATGACATGGCTGAAAAAGGGACTAAAACCTGTCGCTGTAAATTGCGTGAAATATGTAGGTACTAGAATAATGAGGCTGACTGGTTAGTGATCTGGGCTATCGCAGTGGGGTTTCGTTAAAAACATGATGCAACAAAATATAACCGGGACACAAGAGCTTCGAGAGAGCCGTTGAATGCAAGGGCTGTTAATCGTGTGCTAAAAATTACCTGGCAAAACGATTTTCAGAGTGACTGTTTGAGGGAAAAACTCAGGCTAATTTCAGGTTAAAAAGCGAATCATTGCTAAGAAAAAATGCCGGGTGAAGAGGTATATTTTCGCGATGTGCAGAAGGGAAATACTTTTTCCTCTCTGCTTCTATTGCAGGGCATTGATTAAGGAAATGGAGGACTGTGATATAATTACCGCACTTACTAGAAGTCGGATGATCCCCCACAGTCAAGAGGTAAGAGTGATTACTTTAAGTGGGCCCTATTCTTAATCGGCAAACAAGTACTTCCTTGTACCGTGCTGTTTTCTCACTTATCGAGTTCCATAGCTTTGGTTTTATCATGTGTAGCTTATTCGATGTTAGTAAATCCCACTCTCCTTGTCAACGATTCCTCAGTCTACGGCGTAGATAAGATTTTAGGTATGTCGCAGTGGTAGGGATATTTCCGTCTGTGTCACTAAAACTCACTGACGTAACCTTGTCATTAGATGTTACGCTGCCTGTTATACCTTTTTGGCCAGGTACCCAGCATAAGACAATCACTTGGTTGTGCATATATGAGGAGCACAACAAGCTGTACAGTTCATTCAAAACAGAGCTCTTGTGTTTTCCTCGACTTATTAGGGTTCCCACAACAAATACTGAGTGGGCACAATCGCCTTAGCGACATTTGTGAGCCTTATATGTTGAATATCCGAGAGTACAGCGTATGCTTAGACTGTAAAGATACTGGTGTCTGGATTTAGTGCCCCAGATGTTGAAAATGAAGGTCCGAAAGCTGCGTAAGGAGTACCAGCTGGAGATTTCGAAGCATCAGTGTAAAATTTCTCACACGAGTGCTTCTCCTTAAGTTCAAGAAAATGCGATTGTATGTGAGCCTCAGGTGCTCGTTTCGATATTTCTAAGAAAGAGGTGTCACATTGGATAGTCTGCTATTCCCAAGGCGGTGGAAGCCCAGTAGAAGCCATTAGGACATTCTCTAAAAGCGGGACGCCTGTTCTCAAAGTGTTCCAACCGGAGGGATAAAGGAGGCCTGGTGGCTAGGTGGTTACGGAAAAGCCTGATCGTGATCAAGTCGCGAATAATGGAATGGTACGGATGATCAGCACCTTATTGTACCTTTAAGACGTTGGAGAAGCTAAGATATGTCCTCTGGAAGTGTAGAGACCATTCGTGACATTCAACGTACAGGCTTTGTGCATGGCTTGTGCGGAAGGCGCCTGCAGCAAGGCGGATACCCAATTGGTGGATAGGATCTAACATTTTCAAAGCACTAGGCGCAAGAGAATTATATGCAATGGCTCCGTAGTCAAGGCGTGGTCGTGATAGGGTTTTATACAAGCTATTTAAAAATTAGGCATCTCCTATCACTTGCACAGGATGCACGTGACAAGAGCTGCAACAGGCTCTTGGTCTTGAGGCACTTCACTTTAAGATACTTCAGATGGGAAATTAAGGTGAGTTTATTGTCTAGTTAATACCTAAGAAATTACGTTCGGAATTCACAGATAGTCGTTCTCGATGAAGGTCTATAACGGGGTCTGGTAGCACACCTCTCTTGTTCGAGAAAAGGACGTCCGTACTTTTTTGGTGGTTTAGTTTGAAACCGTTCCCATCCGCCCACTTAGACAAGTAACTTTAGCAAAGCTGTACTTGTCGCTCGCAGACACTTATATTACATGATTTGTAACGTATTTGGATGTCATTCAAATATTCGGAATAAAACATAGCACACGGTATGACAGTCTGGATCAAGTTCATTTTGACAGTAAAAATAGTACAGCTCACCACACCACCTTGTGCAGCACCAGCTTCCTGCGCAAAAGGACGAGACAGAACATTACCAACGCTAACACGGAACGTGCGACAGGAGAGGTAACTCTGGATCACGTTCAGCGAGTAGCCTCGAACTTCCATTCCAGCTAGGTCACGGAGAATTCCAAAACGTCCTGTTGTGTCGTACGCCTTCTCCATGTCTAAAATACTTACAAGAAAAACTTTGTGCATAAAGGCATCATGGATATTTGTCTCAACGCGCACAAGGTGATGTGTTGTGGATCTACCTTACCTGAAACCACGCTGTAAGGGATCAAGTATTTTGTTCTTTAAAGAAAATATAGAATGTACCGGTTAATCATTTTCTCAAAGAGTTTGCATATGCAACTTTCCAGAGGTATGTGCCTGTAACTACTGGCAGGGCAAGGGTCCTTGCGCTCTTTGGGAATATTAATTGCAATTTCTTCTTTTCAGGCGCACGCAATTTATCCGGCAGAGAACATATAGTTAAAGAGCGACAGTAATTTTCTGTGGGCTTCAGGGTGTAAGTGTTTGATGATTTAGTATGGTATTCTATCACTTCCTGGAGCCAACTTATTACAATTCAGTGAAGCGTGAAACTCCGCCACGCCAAATTGGTAATTCTATGCTTCATTGCCTGTGCCTTTGAGACCCAGGGACTGTTGCTCTGCTTGACACTGGTATCTTGGAAATGCATCTGTGTAATGGTATGTACTGGAAATGTGCTCGAAATGTGCTCCTAGACAATCAGCCTTGTCCTCAAGAGTCTCTCCTTGTGTGTTTACTAGTGGAAGAGGATGACATTTTCGGCCTTTTATTTCGTTTACGCTGGGCCAGGCTTTTGATTCGTCTGTATAAGAATTAATGCCGGCGGCATATTTTTGCCAGGTTTCTCTTTTCGCATGGCGGCGCGTTCTTCCACCTTCCTACTTCCTTTTCTAAAAGCAGATGAGGTTTTTTGTGGGCGGAAAGTCACGGAGGTGATTCCAAGCTTTATTTTGTTTCTTTCGCCCTTCCCTACATTCATCGTTCCAACAGGGAACACGTCGTTAAGAAGGACATATATTTGTTTGTTGGATACATATGGACGCTGCATTGACGATTAATGTTAAATATGCAACTGCATCATCAGTAGTAACCATACGAATGTCATCCCAAGTCAAAGATGTGAGCTCTCTGTGTCGCTGACAGTCCGATGAGTCGACTTTCCTCTGGGGCACATGTGGGGAGCATTTGTCCCGTTTTGTTAATTTTAATATAATCGGAAAATGATCACTTCCGTACAGATTCTTAAGAACCTTCCTTTGCAAGTATGACACGACTGTACTTGATGCAATGCTTAAGTCTATGTATGAAAATGCCTTGTTTCAACGCTGTAAAAAGTCTGTTCTTTCTTATTTAATGTACATGCAGCTGTATATAAAGCAAGAAACTTTCGATCAGGCGCCCTCTGGCATCACATCGAGAGTCAACCCCCGACGTATTGCGTGCATTTGGGTCTCCAACAACAACGTATGGCTCCGGAAGTTTTGCAATAAAGCTTTCAAATTCTGTTTTGGATAGTCGATATAGCTGGGCGGGATGTATAAAGAAGTAACGGTTAGAAGATTACAAAAAACACTACTCAGACTGCAACGCCCTCAAAGGGCGTTTGAAGCTGTAAATGTGGGCAGGCGACACCCTTATCAACTATTATAGCAACACCGCCTGACGAGGCGAAAGCGTCGTTGTGGTCTTTGCGGTAAATGGCATATTGTCTGAGATAGTTAGTGTATGAAGCATTGAGGTGTGTCTCTTGCACGCACAGCACCCTTGGATTAAACTTGGTTAGGAGTTCCTTAATGTCATGAAGATTGTTTATTAGACCTCCAGCATTCCAGTGCATTATCTGTGTTGCCATATTAGAAGTGTTTTGTGGTGTGCTTCAAGAGAAATCATTTAGGTTAGTTCACAGTCGAGACCTTTCCACATCCTGTGATGCGGGATTTTTCTTTTTCCTTGGCGCGCTCCCCTGAACTACGCTAGTACTTCGGCATCTCAGACAACCGAGTAGTGTTTGTTACATCCATCGCCTCTTCAAAGGCGCTGGATGACAGCCGCTCGGCGGGCACGCTTGGTTTTTTTTTTTTTCGGGCCTGTCTGCACGAGCAGTGGCCCTGGGAGCGGCAGGTCCGATCGTCTGCTAGTCGTTGCTGAAGTCACTAGCGCTAGAGTAGACAGGGGGCACAAAAGGGCGACAAG
Organism: Dermacentor variabilis; assembly: GCF_050947875.1. Taxonomy (NCBI): domain Eukaryota; kingdom Metazoa; phylum Arthropoda; class Arachnida; order Ixodida; family Ixodidae; genus Dermacentor; species Dermacentor variabilis. The sequence goes on along the minus strand of NC_134578.1, from coordinate 110,256,595 downwards.
GACAAGTGCTTGTGCTTGTCGCTTTTTTGTACCCCGTCTCTATTCTAGCGCTACTCATTTCTGCATGGAATACCAACTAGCCCAGTCTCACACCTTGCTTCAGTTCATTTCTAGTTAGTCGGGCTTCATTGATTGTGTTCCGCTTGTCCTTGTCGCCCGGTTGTGCCCCGTGTCTACTCTAGCGCTAGTCACTTCAGCATGGAATACCACCTAGCCTAGTCTCACACCCTGCTAGTCCTTCGTGTCAGGGGGCGGAACAGCAGTGGATGCTGCAGCCAGGAGGGTTGTTGGCGTAACCGCTGTCAGACTCTGTGTGGCTCGGACGGGCGCCGGACGATGTCACGCTGCCCCCGGCGCGTCACATCACCGTAGGACGGACTCCATTGCTTGTGAGCAGAAAAACCGTTGCGCGCTTCTGGGAAGGATATGTTTAGTTTGACTTTGAGTTCCAATATTTCTTTTTCTTCCGTCCATGACGGGCACAATCGCGAATAGGCGGAGTGGTCTCCGTCACAGTTAGCACAGTAAGTTGCAGAAGCGCAGTTGTCTGAGGTGTGGCCTTTACATGCAGATTTTGCCCAAGTAGGTCGCCCACGGCAGCCGTGAGACCCATGCCCAAAACGCTGACACCTGAAGCATCGGCGCTAATTGGCAACGTACGATACGCGAACTTTACAACATCCAGCCTGTATTGAATTAGGCAGTTCACTTGTTCGAAACGTAATTATTACAGGCTTTGTTGGAATTTCCTTGTCATCGCATATTAACTTAAATCATTGCACCTTTACTACATTTTGGTCTTGCCATCCTTCCAACAGTTCAATTTCACTGAGTTCAAGGAGGTCGTCTTCAGAAATTACACCACGCACAGTGTTGATTGACAGATGGGGGCCCACAGAGATAGGAATGTCACCAAACGCAACAAGTTTTGTCAGTTTGATGTATTGAAGCTTGGCACTGACTTCCAGAAGAAGTTCGACCCTTCCCGGCTTAGTAACTTTGTAACAGGAGCCGATTGCTTCTGTCAGACATTTTGCAACAACAAATGGGGATATTATACGGACTGTCTTGGTTTCATGTTGACTATGTATTACATGGTACTAAGGAAATAATTCTTCTGGTGTCATGAGAAAGTTGAAGGTTTCATCGGTGCGCCCCTCTTCAGGAAGCGATCTGAGAGAGAGGGGGGGGGAAACTACAAGTCTTATATAGCATTAGTGTATTCGGTAGGAATGCCTGGCGCCCACCACGGAGTCCAACCTAGGGGCGTCAGGGGATTAGAAATATTCTATTCGGCGTACACCAGCGGTGCGTCCCCACTATTACCTGATTTTATATATATATACCCAACACTGGATGCATTACACAAGGTACACCCTTGCCGCCCAGAAAATTGGAAATTAAAAGAAATAAATAGAAGACAGGCAAGTTCGAAAGTGGGAGAGAAATACTAGACAGGAGGACAAGGAATGGCTACTGCCGATTTCCTCCAGGTGGGTCAGTCTGGAGCTGCCTTCTAAATGAGGCAGAGGCCGAAGAGGCGTCTTGCCTCGGCCCGGGGACCTTAAAGGTCCAAACACCTAGCATTGGCACAATCCCCAGGATCCCCCTTTCCACAGACACGGCTAAGCCGCACGCGGCTACACACGGGAGGCTCCAACGCTCATGTGCTCTGGTACGGCGGTGTTGCAACGCACCAAACGCCTACTCACGCAGACTCTCCTGCGGAAGGAACGCAGCTTCGAGGCTGTGTTACGGTAGTGAGTGAGCACCAAAGAATCCTGCATTAGGGCGCCTCATTAATAAAGATTTCAGAATTTGGGCCTATGGGTGCGCTTGAAGCTGGCAAGAGTATTGCGTATCTGCGTTCACCTAAAACTTGCAATTTTGGCCATCCATTTGGCCTTACGTACTAGCAGAAATTTGTTTTGACGTAGAGCAAGGAGACGGCGTCATATTTCATTGGCTCCTTACCTTCTGTAGCGTGATGCGCAACGAACATGCCGATGAAGCTGCTCGATCAGCTCTTGAAGACGGCGTGCAGAAAAAAATTTCGCTGTCAAGACCAGATATAGCAGCGGAATCGCGAATGCTTCAAAATGAAGCCATTTATGCAACACACTCAGTTTCCAGCTCACACGTCTTCATCGACTGGACTACTGTCTTCAACTTCGTCCTCCACGTGGACTATCCCTACCGGACAGAACGGTTCTTGACCGAATGTGGCTTGGCGTCGCTTTTACAAAATGCTTTACTTTCCGCATCAAAAGAAAAGATTGTGCTAGGTGTGACCATTGCGGCAATGCGGAAGCTATGGAACACGTTCTTTGCTATTGTCGCCGATACGGCGCACACAGGGAGTCACTCGCTACCGCGCTGATAGTCCTGTAACGCCGACTGACACAGTCGTCAGACCACGAGACAGTCAAGGGACTCTCGAAATTATTGTGTTAGAGTGTGAGGTTTATACTGGCGAACAGCATATACAAAGGTGGTTATGATATTCTACAGAAGGAGGTCCCCTAGTGAAAACACTTTAGGGAGACCTCCTAAAATACGTTAAATGAAATGCAAAACTACTAAATAGCAAGAAACGACCAAAACAACACAGTTGCAATAAAATGCGAGCAGTAACTCAAATATTTATCGAATAATTAGGCAAGTATAATAATTTCAGTCGTTAAACAATTCTAGTTAAGAAATCGTCATTATTCAATAAAAATAATCATGGACATTATTCGAATTGTGTTATTGGTTAAGAATAAAAGCGCGAAGCAACGTTTAAATGATGACACGCAAACAGCAGTTTTCGTATTAGAAGGCAAGGAATTCCACAACCTAATTAAAAATAAAGGAACACTTTCGGTACCAGAGTTAGTGCGGAATTTTGGAAGTAAGAAATTGCTAAAAGACTATGGGGTTTTACTTGCGAATACCACGTTCTGATTATGAGGCACGCCGTAGTGGGGGACCCGGGAAATTTGGACCACCTGGGGTTTTTTAACGTGCACCTAACTGTAAGTAAACTGGCGCTTTCACATTTTGCCCCTCATGGAAATGCGGTCGCCGTGGCTGGGATTAAATCCCGCGAACTCATGCTTAGCAGCCCTACGCCACAGCGTGTAAGCAACCATGGTGGGTAAAAATAGTGTAGAGAAAAACGTGCATTACTTCTATCGGTAAGTCCTTGCATGAAAACAAATTTTAGAAGGTGATGGTCTTTAACTGCTCGATATGGAAATATGTAAACATTGAATTTCACAAGATTAGGAATGCATAGTATCGTAAGATCGCGGTACATATCTGTAACTTGTTATCGTCGATTACTCTTAGTAATAAAACGGATGGCATGATTTTGAACAAGTTGTTAGGAAGAAAGGTGAGGTTCATAGGTTTGACCCTAGTAAGTTATGCAATAGTTTAGACGACTAAGAATGAATTCGTAGTACAGAATAACCAGATTATGTACTTCAAGATAGCGCCAAGCTTTGGTAGAATCCTAATCACTTATGAAGTTTTTCTTTGTAGTTCACGGATATGCAAGTTAAATTTTAACCGTGAGCGAAACTTGACACAAAGGAATGAAGAGTGGTTGGAACAGTGGCCTATTAGGGAGACTAGTCCTCGCGTACGCCCCGACTTCCTCTACTTATTTTTCGTGACCTTGCTTTTTCCGCGCTATTCTTGACTTATTTAATTTCCCCTAACCCTTCCCCCACTTCAGGGTAGCCGACCAATATCTTCACGGTTTATATCTCGGCTTTTCCCACACAGTTTGGCTCTCTCTCTTTACACCAGGCGGTTTTTTTAGCTGAACCAACTTTTAAAAAATTCACACAATTCACACAAAAAGCAGAATTCAAACCCTTTAACTAATTTGCTTGATGAGGCGGACATACTTCTACGAGAAATTACTATTCTTAATGGGGTAATTACCGCAATTCACTAATGAATTTCACAAATAACTGCATTATGGTGCGTATTCCAATTTATGAATTGTAGCCGGGATGTCCGAAGGGGTATCCACTTGGAAAGAATTCTGAGGGTGACCCGTGTTTCAAGATATTAGTCAAGATATTAGTATGCGACAAAATAAGTTGGTGCTCCAGTTACTCTTGTGCCCCAATGCATACAGCGGCGCTTTACTAACTAATTGAAACAGTGCCCTGATTGAAGAGTGCAAAAAAAAAAACAAAGCAAGAAAAAGAAAAAAAAACTCACAGAACGAAAGTAAGGGTAGACATGGCACAAGCGCCTTCAACATACAAACGAACGCACGCCTCTGACGGAGCACCCCTTAGAAAATGATTTATAGAAAGTATGTAGACAGTCTATAGACGTCTATAGACTTTCTATAAAAAAATTTTGTAAGGGTACGTGAGCTCTTCTCGCTTTGGCGCATCTTGCGATGCAAATGTTCTTCAGGAAAGCTGCAGTGACGAGCCCGCTTGTTAGTGAAAGGATTTTGCTTAAAGAAGATGGGGGAGGATTGCGTTAGTTGGCTTTCTGCGTTTTTGTACGGGAAAAAAATCAGATTCCTTCGACGCGTACAGAAGTATCAGATACCCAAATGTTACTTTTTCGGGTTCCGCATGAATGCGTCTGCGGCTCCGCCTATTGTATACATTTCATGACGCTGTGGCATACAAAGTAGACAGTAGCCATTAGACAGTTTTAGTACTGCGTCATGACGATACGTACGCAGCGCGCAAGGGCTTTGCGGAACGTAGGAGCGCGTGTCGCGTTGGGGCTTTTAGTACTGCGAAATGCCTACGTACGTAAGAGGGCGAGCGTTAGACGCCGGGCGCGTCGGAGCGTATGGCCGTGTCCGCCAGTACGTCGAACCGTCGGCCAAACTAGACGCTGTTGATCTCGCTAACGTGATGTAACGTGTGGGCGCGTTACCGCTTCGTCGGACTATATTTAGGCCTTTAAGAGACTCTACTTTAATGCGGATATAATGCACGAATCATATCGAGAAAAATAAAAAAAACTAGTACTTGCTTTCTCAGGCTGGCACGGTCATTTGCGACAAACTGCGCCAAAAGCAGGTCGAGCCTTTCGCGCAAACAGCACACACTGAACACTTCCTCAAAAACAAAGTTCCTATTTTTGCTATGCATTCCCAACGTGCAGGGTCTGGGAATGCCTTCTGCGCGTTCACTTCACGCAGCAAAGCCAAATCGTAGGCCATTGAAAGTACCGCCTTCCGCGAGTCGCCTTTGACGCTGCCATCTTGGGAAACTCTTTTGTCTCGCGCTCTCCCGAACAAACGAGAACCACGAGAGCAGCACGCAAGGCTCCCTACGTACGCACGCAAGAATCGGATGCGTGCGTACGCAACGGCCGCGTACGCATCTCGTACCGTTTGTGTTGCGTTCTGCACATGCGCAGTTTGCAGAACGCAGCGATCTTACGTACGCAACGCCGTTGCGTACGCTACGTACGCAGTACTAAAACTGCCTATTGTCTCCTGCCTACCGCGTCTTTCGTGCGGTTTCTTTTACTGGGGGGAGGGGGGATCGTAAACCATGTCGTAAATGCACCAACTATGCCCTCTAAAAATCCGTTTACCAACAGCGAATTTTTATCGAAAGTTCGACGGCGCGTATCTCAAAACCGGTGCCCTCCAGAGAATTCGTTCCAGATCGATATGCCTTGCAAGTTCAATAGCTACAATTCGCAGAATATGGCTGCTAATAAAATAGTATTAAATGTAATTAGTGCAATTTTGTTACTCAAACACGCGTCTAAATGGTCGTAGACGTACTGTCGGCCTCATCGAATAATTCAGCTCAATAGCTATATTTGTGCTATCAGCCACGTGTAATGTTTAAATATGGTGCAGCAAAAATATTTTTAAGATGATTATGCTTTGTGCGAGTACCGTAAGTTAACAGGGGATAAAAAAACAGCGTAAGATTAAGCAAAAGAACTCTGTGAGATACAAAGTGCATTAACGTTCACGGAGTGTCTCGTCAGAAATTCTAGCACTTTTTCAGCAATGAAGGCATCCTCTCTAACGTATTCGTCGTTTTGCTGATGTGTAGATAAAGAATGAACTATTATGAAATATTTTAGAATTGTTTCCGACTTCGAGTCACTCACGCCCTATTTTGAAAGAAACATTACACGGCTCGGAGGCTATCTTATAAGCTAACACTAAAGCGGTGTCGTGTAGACACGTAGGTATTGAAATATATTTGAAAAAAGTTCAGGACGATGCTTTATTTTGGTTTCAACGAAGTTGCCGGGAAGAGCGAAAACTACTAGGGCATTTAATGAAATACGTAAAGTTCCCCTCATTTATTTTGCTACGTCTTTCGGAAGAATCTCCCACACTATATGAAGCTTCTCGTCCTTGACGTACCCTTCACGTTCAAGAACATCTACGTGAATTGAGTGCAAGCGGTCATAGATTCTTGTGTTACTCGATTGTTCGGGCCTTCCATAGAAATTAAGTTCATCACACGTGTTCCACCGTATCTGACGCCGTTTACTTTCGGACGGATGTTTCACAGTCAGCTGAATAGCCTGACTGAAAGGCCACTGTAGAAATTCATCGATCACACCCTTGTGCAGCTGAAAACCAGCATACAATAAGACATTGTCTCCCTCTTTTCTGAAGTACACTCCTGGCGACACGTGATAGCCACACATGTATGTCTTGTCGCTCGAGTAAAAATGAAAGCCTTTCGAACAGACGTCGTCCTTCATGGCTTTGTATCCCTTAGCAAAAAACTCATATCGCCTTATGTTGATTGTATTTAGGGCCAACTCTTTTTCCTTATTCAATGCGCTCGGCACTTCTTGCTTCTGAGTGTCCTCCACTTCAGCAATGCCAGCAACACTTCCTGCGCACTTTGTGCAGATTGTCCTTGTGCTGCCGTCCAACACTTTTCCAAAAGCTTCCTTCAGCGCATCAACACCTTCGCAAGTTTTCTTGAGCACAGCGGTATACGTCGTCAACTGTTCTCTCAACTCCGCTTGCAACGTGCTTTGCGTATTGTTTTCTTTGAGGTGGTTGACAGTTCGCTTCGTGTCTTCTAAGCCTTCCTTCAGGTCTTTTATTGAATCGGTTATTGCTCCTGCAAACATGCGCGCCTCACCACTGTGGTCAATCAATTTTTCCTCGACTGCTCTGACTGAGGATAACGTAACTGTAGATTGTGAAGCAAAGTGATCCAAGGTACTACTTTCACTCGACTTTTGTAGCAGTGTTTCCTTGACCGTGTTGATGCAATGTGAAATATTAGTTAGGTGACCATTTTGGGCAGCATGATCCCTAATAATATCGTCTAGTTTTTTTTTCATTTCAGCTACTCGCACGTCTAAGCTTGCATTCAGAGCCACCATCATTGCTTTTTGCTGACTGTCTGACTTTTCTAGAGCCCAGGACATCAGAGACAGCACATAATCTTGACATTTGCTTTCTAAATGCCCGGCAACATTACTACGGAGCACGAGCTTCGAACATTTAGGGCACGATGTAGCGTGGTAGTCACAGTCATTGCAGAAATGGTTGTTCAGCTCTGATGCAGCCAAAACTATGTCGCAGCCACGTTCTTCATTCCAGCATTTTACCTGAAAGGGGAAAAAAGAGTTTTTGAGCAATTTTACACATTAGCATCTTCATAGCACCTTTCATATTAACATATTTCATACGTTATTTTATGTCTTTGAACTTCCGATGCTTCAAGGTTCGTCTAATGTGAAAAAATGTGATGAGACATCAAGATATGGCTCATCGTAGTGTTGCTATGAAGGGAAGCCAATAAATTTGTTCGTCAGGTGATGCTGTGAGATTGGCGTGAATAATGTTCTATTAAGATATTCACCCTACTCCCAAGAGAAATGGTTATGAAGGAAGGAATCCGGCAGCCAACCCCACTCAAGCGGGTCCTTAAGCGAAGAACTGCTGCTTGGCCAGAAGAAGGATTCTCACGAATCGGTAATTTTCTGGAGCGAAACATTGACAGCGCTTGCACCGTGTTTGCGAACTGATGGTATGTGCACTGGGAATTGGGGTTATTGTTGAAGATGAAATGTCTTAATAGGATGAGGTAACGTCCTCAGCTCCGTTTGTTTGGCGTTCGGATATCCGCTTTTTTTCCAGTAGGGCAGCGCGGTCCTCAGGTGTCTGAACCGCATAACGACCAGAAGGGACTCGGTGTGCTTAGGTATGAGTTTCTCGAACTCGGCTGTGGTGAGAAGCTCCTTGAGGTGAGCCATTTATGCTGTAAACGCTCCTGTAGAGCGATGTCAAGGGTACGAAGCACCCAGGGCACACAGAATTAATTTATTTCAGAATCATATTCAAGAAGCGCTGCTGACACGAACACACACAGAGAGACAAGTACCAGAGAAAAAGCGCTGACTGCCAACTAAATGATGATTTGAAGAAGGCCAGCCCTTATATATCCATCCCGGAATAGGCATGCGTACACAAACATCTACATGACAAAATCATTTTCATTCATGAAAAGGCTATTTCTTTTTCTGATCAGGCTAAAAACGGCACGCTTACACAGCTATATCCAACCTTTTTCATGCAACATACCCGCATAATTTATCGCTCCTTACTTTTTCCCCTAGGAACTTCGTCATCTGAATCATGGCAGTGCATATTCACTTGTTCCAATGGAGCGCTAAATGCCATCCATGGCCAATCGTCACGTTGCTGCTGTATGGATGTGCTCAATCATTATAAAACTTTCCGGTTTGTCCTACATACACTAGTTTAACGCTATCTGGCAAACCACGTTGAGCGTACAGTGTGCGAATCTAGTTTTGCGATTGTTGGTGACGCGGGGCCTACTATGCTCTTTCATTCGATTGCATACATTACATAGCTTGCAAGGGGCACTGAAAAGTAAATTTACATTATGTCGGTTGGATAATTTCCTCAAGTTGTGCCATAACTTGTGCAAATACGGCAGCACGTGCAGCGTTCTCTTGCCTTTTTCTTTGCGTCCTGGTTCGGAACCTATCCGCTCTTTCTTTCTTTTTTTTCTTTTTTTTTGCAACCCGCCGTGGTTGCTCAGTGGCTATGGTGTTGGGCTGCTGAGCATGAGGTCGCGGGATCGAATCCCGGCCACGGCGGCCGCAGTTCGATGGGGGCGAAATGCGAAAACACCCGTGTGCTTAGATTTAGGTGCACGTTAAAGAACCCCAGGTGGTCAAAATTTCCGGAGTCTTCCACTACGGCGTGCCTCATAATCAGGAAGTGGTTTTGGCACGTAAAACCCCAAATATTATTATTATTTCTTTTTTGCAAGGTGATTTCAGATACTTAAGTGATGCAACAACGAGGAAGGCATGCTTCCGTTTACTGTGCTGTCAGATTTGAAAAACTTTGTTCCATCTCGTGCTTGCATGAGTGCTGCCTGAATACACGTAGCCGCTATGGCCCTCCTCATGAATTTAGAGTGTGCGCTGAAATTAAATACTGATGGACGGGCAAGCGCAAACGCTCAACCGAATTTTATTTCGGTCAGACACGTAAATATAAAACACAAGACATGCGAAATGAAGCAACGAACAAGATATGGGTTCACGTGGTTTCCATGGGTTTCTTTTCGTTTGTTGCTTCAACTTAAAGAAGAAGGGGGATGATTGCGTTAGTCGGCTTTCTGCGTTTTTGTACGGGAAAGAAATCATATTCCTCGACGCGTACAGAAATATCACATACCCAAATGTAACTTTTTCTGGTTCACTCACATGTGAGGTGAACCTTTATATATGCTTCTGACTCAAATTAGATTTATTTAAAAGCCGGCGTTTGCCCGTGTCGATATTAACTTGTCCTTGTCTTTACTTGCCACCGCAACTTTTCTTAACCATTACGAACTAGCTTGACCAACCACAATATTTATGGAGCGACGATCTGCTTATGAGGCACACCGTATTTGGGGGCTGCAGATTAATTTAGAAGACCTTGGGTTTTTTGAACATGCCCTAAATGCGCTGTACACGAAGATTTTTGCAGCTCGCTCCCATTGAAACGCAGCCGCCGCAGCCGCGATTTTACCCCGCGACTTCGTATTTACCAGCGCAACATTAAAGCCCCTGAGTAATCACGACGCGTGATCCGTGGTTGTGCGGTTGCCGGCAACGTTAGAGCGCAGTCATTGCGACCAAGCCTCCGCCGCTGATTCGGCACGTCACTGTGTGGCTGCCGCTAACCAAACAACTTGGTCCCAGACCCATCATCTCTGCGGCATGGAGAATTCCTCGTCCGCGAGCGAGGTCAGCCAGTGACCCGCAAACAGAGTGCGGCGAGTTACCGTGACGCTAACGTGGACGCACAATAAAAACACTCCCATTCAGCGGGAAACTTGTATACGCATATGCATGGAGGGCTGCGTGATCCCACCCTCTGCTAACGATGAAGTACAGGCTGTAAGAGTTATTCTACGCGATACCGATTCAATGCATTGCGAGTCGAGCGCAGATGGAGCAAACACAGACGCAGCTAGAGACAAAAGCTCCGGGTATTGTGCTTGAATGATTGAACACTCTAATTTTATATCGTTATTCAGAGAATATCAGGTAATATATTACTGCAATTTAGTCAATCAGTATCGCTTTTGATTAGTGCATGCAACCTAGCATTCGACGCCGCGGAAGAACATTTGCAGTTAGCCATCCGCGAAGGTCAGCACGCAAACCAACCACTGACGATCCTCACGGATTCCGAACTGGCCTGCGGCAACTTGCTACAAGGAACAATTGGAAGCCTTGCTGCACGAATTCTAGCCCAAATACTCAAGGAGCACCCTGAGGACTTCACCCCCCAAGCCATCATCTGGATACCGCGCCACACTGGCATCTCGGGCAACTTGCAAGCGAACAGGGCAGCTCGAGGATTCGTACATATCGGAGCACTCATCACGCCGGCTACAGAAGACCTGGACCCTGTCGACCTCGAGTATTCAGCCAGGGTGAACTGCCACAGAGGGCGTCGCTTGCGATATCCACCACCCCATCGAATTCTGAAGACAGAGGACGCACATAACCTACACATAATACATCGGATACACCCCACAGCCTACAGGGACGAGTGCCCGTGCTGTGGGGCCACACAAACACTATACCACAATACGTCGGAGTCCACAGTACACAACATAGAACAACCCGACACGAACACCACGAGGGAGCAATTGGAGGCACTGCTGTCCAGCTCGGCCCTCGTCGACCAGCTCAAGCTGATTAAGAGAGCTGAGAAGATGGCAAGAGCCAGCGGAGCCCTGGACTAGGCGCCCCGACCATTAGCGGTTTTTCTGATTATTCTTTTAATAAAGTTTACCTATATATCTATCTGCAAAATAAATGCCGGAGAACAAGACAGACGAGAAAAAAATAAAGAAAATGCAGAATGCCTGCGTAAGAAATTATTAAAGGATAAAGACAAAGAAGAGCACCCTATGTCTCAATAACGGGTGCGAGTGAGCGCACCCAAATAGAAAGGTAATAAATCAATAGCGTTGCTTTATACTCGCTGCTTCTTACGCTGAATATTTCTGATTGTGCACGGGTTCGCATAGCTTTCAATCAGCAGTAAGTGGAACCTAGGATTATGGCGAGTTCAAAGCAACATCACATACGTACGGACAATAGCGCCCAACTATATGATTGTCTTCGCGGTTTCACTCCTAGGTAATATAATATAGCCTTTCATCTAGCTTACACGTAATTCATCCGCTCTAACAGAAAATTGCCTGTATTTCTAACAAATCCCCATTTTGCTTTTTCAATATTGACACGTGTACTTATCTTTACCGGGCGACCACGTTTCGCCGCTTAACAAATGTAATCGCACAGCGCGGGACGCACCTGTATGTATCCGAAGTTTCTGGAAAGTTATCGATGCTTCTACCCGGCTGTCTGTTGTCGCCGAACCTTGTGTTATCTGATTTCATCGCGTGACGCGAATGGTGCAGAACTTTGTGGAAGGCATGCGGGTCCCGACGATTAGTCTGGAACGTTCGACGACTGATCTGTAAAGGCCGACGCGCTTGACCCGCAGATCAGATTTTCGACGATCGGCGACCGTGTTCGCCGCTATCGTTGTGCTATAAGTGTAGACTGTTTTTGTGGGCACAGGTTCGCCCAATAAAAGTTAGTTTTGTCTTTCACAGCATTTGCTACTGTGTTCTTCAACGTCACCACCACGTGACATCTTACCCAGCACCTCCACCAGATGTCACGTGGTGCTGACGTTGAAGAACACAGTAGCAAATACTGTGAAAAACAAAACCTTTATGGGGCGAACCTGTGCCCACAAAAACAGGCTACATGTATAGTACAACCATAGCGGCGAACACGGTGGGCGATCGTCGAAAATCTGATCTGCGGGTCAAGCGCGTCGGCTTTTATAGATCAGTCGTCGAATGTTCCAGACTAATCGTCGGCACCCGCGTGCCTCCCACAAAGTTCTACACCATTCGCGTCAGGTGATGAAATCAGATAGCACAAGGTTCGGCGACAACAGACAGCCGGGTAGAAGCATCGATAACTTTCCAGAAACTTCGGATACATACAGGCGCGTCCCGCGCTGTGCGATTACATTTGTTAAGCGGCGAAACGAGGTCGCCCGATAAAGATAAATACACGTGTCAATATATTCAGTGAACTTTGCAAAATTGATCTCGCTAGCATTAGTACACGGATTATTTTCCTCACGCATTCTTTCCCTACCTTCCGCCTGAGCAGGTTCTTTAAAGGAAAGTCTCTCCAGTCAGCGTCTTCTTGAAGGAACTGCTCACCGTCGAGTGGGCAGGCGTGACCCTCACGGAGCACGCACTGCTCGTAGCAGCTGTTGCACAGCACGTGTCGACAGGGCAGAAAAGCGGTCACTCTGGGCAGCACGCCACACGCGTTGCATATTCTGTGAGCAGGAATACGCTCGGCGAAATTCAAAGGTCTCCAGTCCAATTCTCCGGTAAAACCACACAGCGTGTATCGTTGCTCTTGAGAAGCCATGACGAAGCGCACATATGTCGACTGGCAAACGTCGTAGCGACGGTTCCGCGGAAACTTCAAAACGTTGCCAGAGCTTTGCCCTCTGAGCGGTTGCCAAGGTTGCTATCACTCTGATAAGCGCACGCCGTTTTGCTCATTGTTCACGGCGTCGCTCGCAAACGGGCATGGAACGATGGGGAAATTATCAGCTCGCCTAGCTGCGCAAATGTTGTTACCGACAATTTTATCGCCTTTTCGGATAGTTGAATTGTAAAGGTCGCGAACGTTGGAACTAAAAGTTATGGAAAATTTCCTGAGACACCGAGCATCACTCTACGATAGAAGCTCCACTAGCTGTCAAATGAAGAAAGAATCGGATAAAAAAAAAGAATCTTGAAAAGACCATCTGAACCATCTGAACCCTCTCGGCCTTTCCTCACTGTGGCTTCTGGATGCTGCTGCTGACTTGAGAGTCGCTCTTCCTTGAAATAAAATTTGAAGTATTTTCCCGTTTTGGGATCGAATGATGGTTCTCAATGAAGCGCCCCAATGTTCTATTCATTAGGCCACAAGATTTTACTCTAAGGTACAACCTTGTACAGCCCTTAGGCCACGATCGCACTTGTACATCCATGGCAGGAACGCCAACCTGCTCGAACACCGCGTGAGTCCCACTGCTTAGCACGGGTGCGGGAGAGCACATTCGCGCTCGCCTGTTTCGTTGATGTCAAAGACGCAGGAATAAACTCGGCAGATTTATATCATTTAAATAACAGCTTTAAGCATGTTGCGATTCCAGTGTACCTCTGGCACACGGGTCACAAGGGCAAGCTTAAGTGCACTTCGAGCGAGTAAGTTTTGCCGCTAGTGTCATTCGCAGGCTGACACACGGGAACGCTTAGGGACAATTACTGCAGAGCGCACTCGCTGACGAGTGTGTTCGGCGAAAGCACTTCTTGGTGGCGATGTGTGTACACTCTTAGAACTGTAGGGAATGTAGCGAGAGCAGAACAACTGTGTTACTATTGCTACAGTTTTGTTTCTCCGTGCGAAGCGGTGCGGAGTTGGCTGCGGGACTGGCCCTCTCCGCGAAGGCAGAGTGAAACAGCCTGCGCGCTCCCTTCAATTCAGGTGACATTCCCGGCTCATTCAACTCCTCCGCCGACGTAGCGCTAGTGGGGTCCGACACTCCATCCTTGGCAGGCAGAGCACTACCGACTGGCTTTTAAGGCAGGCGCTTGTATACGCACAAGAATGCGTATACACTCTTGCCTGTCCAGAAGTGTGTGTTCGTATATATATATATATATATATATATATATATATATATATATATATATATATATATATACACACGCAGCAGTGGCTATAGGCATGTGTACCGAGACAGAAGCTTTCAGACAGGCCAACGTTACGAGATGGGGACCACAGGAGTATCAGAGATCCAGGCGAAAAGTGGACGTCTCTGTGTTGGCGATCGTACAAACGCCGTTGCTTCTCTTCGGAGGTCAGGAGGCGAGCGCAGGCAATTTCACCGGCTGCGGCGGCCCTGGTGATGGCGTCAGTGCATACTCGCTGATCACTGCGTGACTCGGTCTCAATGTGACTGGCGGTTGGGGCATAGGTTTCTACTACCTTTATTCTATACCTCCTATTTAGTTTTAATATGACTACTGCTACGTACCTCTCATTAATGCTGTAGAATTTGTCGATGTTGCCCATTATGTCCCTGTGGATTAGGAATTTTACCCCATGTTGCTTCTTATGAGGAAGTACTCTGTAGGAGGGGACCCGGCCGTTAGTCAGCACTGTTAATCAGCTTGATCAGTTCTTGTAACTTCACTAAGGCCAGTGATATCCCAAACAACGCCTGATAGTTCCTCAAAGAGTCCTGCTAAGCTAGCTCCACTCGAGAGGGATTGTGCATTGTACGTTGCCAGGGTTAGTTTCCAGTGGCAGTAGGTAAGCATTGTAATTATGCTGATACAATGATAATACAGCAGGAAAGTGACTTTCATGCATGCAGTCTGTCGGCATTCTCACGTCAAGATACTCATCCTTTTACAAAGAAGCGCCACGCTATCGTAATGTGAGTAACGGTAATATATAAAACGAATATATACATGCAGTGCCTTGGGTAATGAGGAAGCGAATTCCAAGACTTGGTTGACTTCGTGACACGAGGCTGATCATTATCTAGAGACACAGCCTTGCTAGTACGTAAGAGATGATCAGGTGGAACAGCCGCTGGCCAAGCTAACCCTACCTGCTGCAACACCCCCATCATATAACCAAGTTGAACTTTCACTATGGATAACAGGAGTATTTAGTAGTAGGCTCATATGTTTGTATTAATTAGGAAAATGTTTAAAGCGAATAATCCTTTCCTATGTAGCAAATCTCGTTGGCTGGTGAGTTCGTTTTCACACTGTGCCGCTGTCAAAGGGAGGCCTCATTTGCCTTTTTGTGGCTGTTGTCTTGCCTGATGGGCTCGTACTGGAGAGCCTGGAGCAACCAGGGACATTTTATGCTAAGTGCAGGTGCAAACGTTGACACAAAAAGAAAATGAAACCATAGAATATAGATAGGGCTTAGCAGACATGCTCAAAAGAAGCGTCGAACAGGATACGGTGTCCAGTATTCAACGAAGGTAGGTTAAGGCAGATACACACTAGCGGAAAGTTAAGATCTTTTAAGATCTCTCTCAAGAGGTGAACGGCGAAACCCTACTCTTCTTCCTCTTATCAATCGCCTCTTTCTCTTTGCCTCTTCTCTTTCTCTTCTATCTTTAATCATTACTGTTCACTACTATTGTTACTGTTCACTACTAAGCCTTTTTAGTCATTTGTAATCAATTGTGGTCAATAGAAGGCGTCGTTACACAAGTTCGTCATGTCATAGTCTTAGTGGTGACTACAAGTCAGTGAAGTAATTATTTGTCATTACTGGTGATTACTAAGCATTTTTAGTAATTTCTAAGGAATTGTAGTCGTTGAAAATTGCCGTTACTCATATTGGTCATTCAGTCATTATTAGTCTTTACTGCTCACTACTAAGAATTTTAGTCATTTGTAATCAATTATGGTCACAACAAGCCGTCGTTAGACATGTTGGTGATATGCCAGTCATCAGAAGTCATTATAAGTCATTAGTAGCCATTTTAGTCATTACTACTAAATACTAGACATTTCTAGTCATTTCTAATCAATTATGGTCATTACAAGCCATCGTTAGGCATATTGGTCATTTGGGAGTCATTAGTAGCCACTACATGTCATTAGTAGTCGTCATTAGTCATCACTAGTCATTAATAGCATCTACGAATATCTATTTTAACCGTCTGATTCACTAACTGTCACTATCATTCGTTTTTCATTCTTTAATCTGTCTTCATATGGCGTGATGAAGCTTCGGCGGGCACTTCAACAGGAAGGTCTGCTGACACCAACTGCGCCATCAGCTTATAAAGGCTTTCGCCTTAAAAACACACGCGGCTCGCCGGCGCCGGCAAGATGCGCGCATCGAATGTGCCTTAGGGCAGCTTTTTCGTGCCGCAGGATGGATCGGTCCTGGGGGGGGGGTATTCTGCAAGAGTCCACCCAGTGGACTGTCTATTTCGGCCGTTGCTGATTCGATGCCGGTGTACGAGAGAGGAGAAGACGATAGGCTCTAGGCAGTCAGGAGCAGCCGAAATGGACAGTCCGCTAGGTGGACTTGCAGAATAAATAACCCCTCTGATTTCCGCGGCTCTTTGCGGCGGTGTTCGCCGTCACCGGCGTTCGGGACGCCTTTCAGTGACGGGTGCAGCGGAAACTGGTTTCCTGTGGACCCGCACAACCTCTTGATTTGTACTCGTCTGTGGTGTCAGTCGGTGTGCTCGCTTCGCACTATCGTCTACTCAAGCTAGCTCTCGCTCGCGCTTGTTTTGGTCTCGTTTGCGCTTCTTTTGATTGTCATGGTTTGCAAATAATTTCCAAAATGATGAGTCTAAACGAAGATGTACTGATGGAAAGGTGTTTATAGACAGTGCGCCATGTCCAAGTCTGTACGAGAAGACGGACCCTGAATACAAAAAAAAATGGAGGAAGCTTCAGCTTCGCCTTCAAGAGTGGAACGCGAGAGCGTTCCCGTCGACCCGCCAACGGGTGTAAGACAATGCGCAACAGCGCAGCGATCACTTACCAGGCGCCCCGCATCGGACTTTGCGCCCACCTATCACGCGGTGAGCGTCCAGCAATGCAGCGTTCGGCGCAGCAACAAAACGTGCGCCTGAGCAAACGGAACGAACCAAAGAACTCGGTGTCTCGTAGGGGGAAAGGATCTACGCCAGCCAAACGTCGTGATCGGCACGGGCAGATAGAGAGATAGATAGTAACCTAAAGAAAGGAACGGCGCTTGATTCTGCAACCCGTGTGGGAGCACGGCGAAGCGTCGTCAGGGGAGAGGGAGTCGGGGCCGCGACGCGCCTGGCACCGTTGCCCGCACTGCCCCAATGCGCGCGTGGCGCGCCACCTGTCGGGGAAGCGCCTTACATTGAGAGGAGGGGTCTTCTGTGTTTGCCGCAAGATGGCTCTGCGTGTGCGGTAAGTGCAGAAGAAATGTAGCGGAAACGTACGTCGCTACGCGTTTAACTGCGACTTCTGTAATTTACATGCTTATAATTACCGATATACACAGCAGTATAGCTTTCTACGGCACGTTTGTAAGGCAACACCGCATTCACAAGAAGCGTTTTTGTCCCACTTTGAGAGATCGAATTCGTGGCTGAGTGGTAGCGTTTCCGCCTCACACTCCGAAGACCGTGGTTCGATTCCCGCACAAGTTGTTTTTATTTATAAATTGTCTGCCGGGATTTTTCGCTCACGGCCAACGCCGCCGACGACACCGGCTTTTCTGCGACACGAGCTCCTTAACGCTGTCGCGTTCAAACGTGGAGGCAGCACCTCATTCCCCTTGCCTTTTGAACGCGGGAAAGCCGCAACAGAAGGGAGCACACCAACATCATTATGATTTGTGGAAACAACGTTGTCATCTCCATAAGGCATAACTCGTGTTAAGAACGAAGAATGTAAATACAGCACCAATCTGTCAGCAGATGAAGGAAAAAGCACGCGACGTCTCGCACCTGCATGCAAAGTAAAATATAGGAGGCAAGATTTTCGTGCTGCTGTGTCACTGCCGCAGCGGCTCGCGGCCAGTTGGTGCCGCCGCTCTGCCGCAGTTGCGTTTTGCCACAAGCTGTGTGCCGCGCGCATTTTTCCGCTAGTGTGTATTCGTCTTAAGAAGCACCGACGCATGCTAAGTTTGAAAAGCCCTTAACCATATTTGGGCCCTGCAAGCGCAAAAGTGTCGTGCGTAACGAATTCCAGGATGGCGGTGCCTGCAAAGTACCAACCAAGCCACTTCTTAGCACAAGAACAGCTCAAATTTGGAATGAAAGCTCGTGCAGTATTACTCTCTATGGTGTGCCGCTTCCTGTGGAAGAATCAAGGTCACATGCATGAATGCCTCTCATTAGAAACATTGCCTGCAACGTCACTGATTATCTCAAACGACTTTGATAAACCGTCCAATACAGAACATGCAATACGACCATTTTGAGAAACATAAAGGAAAAACATGTTCGTGCGTCCTGTGGCACATCGTTACTTGGCTCTGGAATGGGAGAAGGCAGGGAAAGAATATAACTCGGAGATGCTTCGAGGCAAGGGAAAATTTTAATGTTGAAAACACGAAGCGGAAGAGAATTGATACAAAGTGAGGACAAACTTAGAATGCAAAGCTGGGCACCATCAGTAAGCATTGGTGAAACAGCAGCAGAACAATATTGTGTTGCTTAGAGGTGTAAACAAGTGCTTTGAGAAACACATCGTTCAACATGAGTTTATTTAGGTTAGGTTAGGTGTGTGCGTGTGGTTATTTGTGTACAGTACTTTGGCTTTTGTGGAATGTGTTTGCGGGGTTGGAGGGCCACTAATTTACGCCGAGCGAGGCATTTCAGAGTGAAAACTCCTCCAACTTTTTTGTACGGTGTATAATTGAAAATAATCTGTATACAAGACAAGCATTTTTTATAAACACAAAATAAACTCTGCCCAAACCAATTCACACGACAGATGCGGTCAAGAAAACGTTTTTTTCTCTGATCTGCTCCAGAGTTTAGTATGCGAATGGGTTGATGCACTAAAGTACCTACATGATAACTGCCGATTTCGCCTCTTAAATGATGAATTTTGGCGGCGACAATATGGTGGGTCACTTAAACGCCAATCATGCATTTCTTCAACGCTAATCACATCAACATGGACATTAATTGTGTCATTGGTTCTGCCAGAACTTCCTTTTCTACACTTTCATTGAACGCACTTGCATTTATTATTGTCACTCATTGTATTGCAATTGTGACAATGTATGATATTTTTTTCAGTAGGTTCAGCTGCCAGGGCCATATATATGCAGTTGCTGCATGGGAGCTTGTGCGCAAGTTCCCACAGCTGAGAGATGCATGTGGGGAAGGCCATGTAAGTACGTTAGCGTTTTATGTGTGGCGATGTTGCACTGTTAGAAGATGCATCTGTAGGCATAAGACCTTGGGAGATGACAGCGTGACAAAGATCTGGACAGCGGTAATGTCATAGTGGCGTCACGTTGCTCTAAAATTATGTATTGAGCAAAGGCTAGTGGCAAAGGTGGAACAACAGTGCAAAGAGTAGGTCTCTGTGTCATCCTGTTTTAAAATTACAATATAGCAGAAGAGTGTGCAGAGTCTGTGCCAAAGTGGGCGTAGAAGATATAGCGTCGTTTCCTCCGTGCTGCCTCGCTAGGGAAGCTGAAACCAAAACCTTAAATACACATTAGGATAGAGGCTTGGGCGAGCTGGTCGTGGTTCATAATGGCGGCGTTTGTGTAGCTCAAGAAAGTAGGAAAGGAAGGACAGAGACAAGTAAAGAGCGCTAACTTGTCGCCACTTATTGTCACTTTTGACTTAACTGATTCAAGTACCTTTCGATTTCGTGATTTGAAGCTTTTAGTTACGCCTACACATGTTGATGGATGTATGAACCACAAAGCGCTAAACCACTTCTGCCTTTGAGCACGGCCCACTCAAAGTTAGTTAAGAGGAGTATCACTAATCTTTGCTTAGCCAACGCCCTCAAGAAATCTTGCCCCCTCCCCCCCCCCCCACAATGCTAGGTAGTGAAACAGGCGAAGCACCTGGTAGAAGCAGATTATCCAATACACTTGCTTTCTTCGGTTGCTGAAAAGTTGCTCGAAGTCGTGCAACGAGGACATATGCTGGAGAAACGAGACATCGCAGAAACAAGTCGGCCTGTCGTTGTGCCGTATGTGCACAGCATTTCACACGTTAAAGATTGGCCAGGGCGCCAGGGTGTTTTCTTGGCCCCAGAGAAAGTACAGAAGGTACGCAAGCGAGTCGACTCACCGCGCTGAGTTTTCTTGCAAACTAGTCTTGTATTCTTCCTGAATTAATTGTTTAAGAGAGAACAATACAATAAAATATTAAGCCAGGCTATATTATTTATCTTATGTCTATCGTTATTTGCTACAGGCCAATATATCACTTTGCTACATAGGAAATTGCCACCAAAGCTCCTGCTGCAGGTCCACAATTTGACTCTTGTCACCCTATTCAAAACGTGCGAGTTAATGCAATCTCCGTGTGACATCTCCTTATGCCAATCTGTGAATCAGCCAGTGTAACAGTAGAAGCACATTCCGTCCAAAATACATAGGTGGAGCCACTCCATTTTTCCATTTTAGTTATTTTCTCGCTTACAAAAGCTGTGTTATCGCTGCAGATCAATTTGTTATTTCAGAAGCCTAATCTTTTAATCTAGCTTGACTTTTCATTTTTGCATTCGTGTCCCTTTTGTGCTGAACGACAATCTGCAGGCCCTGCTGGCCATTCATTGTATTTTTTTAGTGGTACAGGTAGTCTGCATTTAGTGAAAAAAAAAAAGCTGATGAGTATTCATCTGATTTATGGTGCCTCAAATATTTCATTTCAGATGGCCGACAGCCCTCAAGTCCCAGGCAAAGAAAATGAGGATAAAGTTGCCCTCTGGGATTGTGAAGCACGACGCCAATCGGCAGAAAGCTCAGAAAGAAAAAGCTGCACATAGTGAGACAGGTGGCAATACTAATGCTGTCAAACCATGCATCAGAAAGTTAACTCATTCATTCCAGAGTCCTATTTTATTAACTCCCCTTTAACTTCACACTTTTTCGCCCTTAGGTGATTGTGAATGAATCGGACTGGATTATTTGCTTACATTTTCTATAAAAGTTTGGCAGCACATCAAAACTTGGTGTCTTGGGATCTAGATTTAAATCACAAGGACTTTTTTTCGATTCACAAATGTATTTTTAAGCTTACTTCAGTGTACAGAAATTAAGATCAACAGTGCAGGCCACATCGCGGAACAAATGCTTCTTTTTGCACTAATGCTATCTTAGACCTGTAGGAACTTCAGTTTGGCCTAGTTCGTGTTTACTGCATATCATATTGACCACAAATAAAGACGGGGACAGCGGTAGAGAACACATAAACAACAAGGGCGGTAACTTTCAACTGGTTTATTCACGGCAGCCCGTGGGCATATATATGATAATTGGTTGCCCCGCTAGGCTGATGAGTATTCTTGTTTGCTGCGTTCTGCGCATGTTCTATTTCTCTATATATGCCAACGGGCTGCCATGAATAAACCAGTTGAAAGTTAGCGCTTGTGTTGTTTATGTATTCTCTTCCGCTGTCCCCGTCTTTATTTGCGGTCAATATCATATGCAGACCTATAACATTTGCATTCACAGTCACTATCTGAACCGTGTACTATTATCTGTTAACTTTTGCTACTTATGTATGACTTATGTGTGCACATGTGTGTACAATGCTTAGTGTTTTATAATTTGTAGGCAACATTTTGGAAGGCCACCTATGGTGAAAGAGAAGGTGAGAAAAGTGTTAACTCCCACATTGAAATTATGAAGCTGGAGCTGCGCATGGCAGGCGGCAGCCTTGATAAAATTGAAGAATCAATAGTCAAGACATTTCGAAGCCGGAGGAGCTTAATTGAAGTTTTGAAGCCGCCCCTTGCGCAACTGCTTGAAATATACCCGTCACTCAGAGTTTAACGACAGGCAGGTGCTCAAATTGCATGGTCTTATTGGTATTAAGCATACATGCATTTCTTTGGATTGTGTTTTGCATTCCTGGCCATGCTTTCTCATTGATGTGCGTCATATTGATAAAACAATGTGTATCTGCTTCCTTGGAGTGCCAGCTTTTCAATATAATAATTTATTTCTTTGCAACATTGACTTAGTGCCCTAAATATCCACAATGTACTGACATTACTGCATATTGAGTCATGAATTTTAAGCGAAATGTATTGAACATTTTGTTAGCCATCTCAGATTTTTTTAATTGTCGCAGTTTATTGCATCATCATCATCACAGGAAGTGTATAATAATTCTATTCATCATATGAATGACTAAATTTCCTGAGGTAAAACTACAACTTATGGTTAGAAAACACATACATATAGGTTTCATGTAATAGTTTGTTAAATCATTTATTATGTACACTAGGCATGTTCTGTCTTATTACTCACATGTACAGACGTGGCCACTGCTAGCAGGAATGTGTGCCTCCATCGGCGCTCGCGAAGTGTTGGCAAACGCCGCGCCGGGCTTTTCGCCAATCACTTGACTGTGCCTGCGCCGCAAGCTGTCATGAAGTGCCGCTTGTGGGGCACTCTGCGAAATGATGCCGCATACTATACGTTCTTGTTAGAAGTGACCGCGCCTGCACATTGCTAATGTTTCTTCCGTGGCTTTGTTTACACCTAACACGGTTACAAATGCGCAAGATGTGGCTATTTGTATCTAAAACCAACAGAATTGTGTTGCTGATTCTATAGCCAAAAATGTCCTGTATAATTAATTGATGAGTATTGCCCGTTTCGCTGAGTGCAAGTGTGCCTAATAAAGCTTTAGATTACTTTTAGCAGCGCATTTTTCACTAAAGTAAAACCTCGTTATGTCGACATTCAGTTAATTCGAAGATTTTTTTGAACCTGTGAAATCCGAATTTTCCCTACAACGTGGCAATCCCGGCCTTAATTTGGAGTTCATTCCTATAGCTTCAATTTATTCTCTCTTTAAACTGCCAAAATCTTCCTATTATAGAAATTCAATAGAAGAAATATTTCCATGTGAGAGTTGAGCAGTATTTTATGCTTCCACTACTTCTATAACACTTGACATGTCTGTGCACTTTCTCACCTGGGAACTGAAATGGTTTTCCGGGGAATAATTAATCAATTACAGGAAAACGCCAAATAAATTCACAAAAAGGTCTCACTGTAGTTGTATAGGTTAAAACGCAATATTGGGTGGTCACAATAATATATCTGTGAATATTTCCAGCATATTTTTTAGAGCGAGAACAAAGAGAATAGGGGCAATATGCAAGAACATTCGTGCGCTCAAATTTAGATGCACGTTAAAAACCTCAGGTGGTGCAAATAACGTGGATTTTCGGTTTCCACACGACATGCTTGCAAAGATGTTTCACGGTCTCTTTATTATTCTCGCTTTGCTGCCACTCATAATAAAATACAGGAGAGCTGCTCTTGACACTTGCATGATAATTTTTCAATAAGATGAAGCGCCGAGATATGTCATATATTCGTAATCGCGGTGATTGTTTTGTTTTGACCACAAGGCTTCTGGAGATTTTGAGTTTCCTGGTCATAGCATATCACGTAAATCGCACGCGAAAGTTGACACTGATGTAGGAGAAGAATAATAAGGCCGTTCTGTCCCCTGAGTAGCTGCCTGTGTAACGCTGGTATAGTGCCGCTAGAATGTTTTTTCTCCATTGTCACTTGTCATTGACAGGGCTGTGGTACCATAGAGGTCATGATTCAACCGTAGAGATAGCTAAAAGTGGTGTCACTGCTTTGTCGTAGAATAGCTCCGAAAGATTTGATTCAGCTGCAAGATACTTCAATGTACCTCTTAGAAGTCAAAAGCACTTTTACTATCGGATGTCACAAGAAACCTCCACTCTACTACCATGCTAAAAAAATTTTTGTCATGGCAGAGGTTAAAGAAGTTTTTGTTTTTCGGTTGAGATTCTGCACTGTCATTCAAATAGCAAATCTTTTTTGTAGAAAGTTATTCAGCTTGCTTTAATGGAAACGCGAACACCACCACGGTGCCATGTTGCAAGCAAAGGACAGCAGAGGGCCACACCATAAATTGGCTTGGCAAACGCTGTTGTGAGCCGTTCAAAGCCTCTAAAGGGAACCTCATCGAAAAAGAGGCGATATGATACTCCACCTGGTGCCGAAATATTCAACATTGGACTTTGAGAACCTTCACAAGAGCAAGTTGTAAAACTTGCATAAGCTTGCAACCACCTCTTGCCCGCGCGAAGCTTCGGGCGAGAGGTGTCGTCCGAAGCTTTTGTCGCCGACACCAGCAAGGTTTGATATGGGAGCAGTGATTGAAGCGCGACTACGTGATAAGAGAAAAACATCAGTAAAGAAAAACTGCCTCTTAAGGGGAAACAAGCCACACCTTCAGCATATTCAGCGCAAGCCAAATTGGCAATGAATTTCATTTGTGGCGAGGAAGACAGAAAATTCCCAACTTTATAGTTAAGGAGGGACAACCTGTTGTAGCGCCTGCTAAAGAAGGGGTGTTCACACCGCTATCAGTGGCAATGTAGTTAGCTCGCGTAGTTTGCATAAAAGCGCGCTCGTAATATTCTTCAGCTGCTATACAAGTGTTGTTTGGCATATCAACAGTTTTGCGAATTCTGGTGGCGTTCCGTTTAGAAGTTGTTTCGTTTTGGTAACATGTTCAGGGCCTTTCAGGGGAGGTGGCGTTGCAGTTCTAATTAAAGACCACATACAGGCTATTCTCTTGGAGGAAATTCCCGACCTTGAATGTTTGTGCATAAAGATCTCATGCTGGGGCAATACCTTGATTCTGCTTGCCATTTACAGACCTCCTGATGCATCAGCTGATTATCTGTTAAAACTTGAAGAGCATATGTCTCGGTTCCAGAGAAACAAATTGATACTTATTGGTGACCTAAACCTGGCAGGCGTTAATTGGGAGCGTTTTGAATCCCTTTCTCAAAATAGCAATAATTTAAACAGTGTACTTAACATAATGTTAACACATGACCTCATTCAAATAGTTCAGGAACCGACACGTGTACAAGCAACTAGCAAATCTGTACTGGATTTGGTATTTTTGCCAAGAGGAATACGTGATTACACTGTTGAAATTGTGGAAGGCATCTCTGACCACCTACTTGTCAGTGTTCACTTACTCATTGTTGCTTCTACTCTACCTAATAACACTGTGAAACATTGTTCTTTCAAAGATTACTCACGTGCAGATGATGCATCCACTATAGAACATCTGGAAACATGCCTTATCGATTTTAATGATACTGATTTGAACACACTTTGGCGCCGTTTTAAAGATATGTGCCACTTCTGTATTGATAAGTTTGTGCCGAGCAAACGTAAATTGGTTCGTAGACAAACGCCGTGCATGACGCGTGAAATAATCCACTTAAAGTGAAAGATAAAAAGGTTAAAGAAACAGCGCTTGCATTTAGGTCATTTAAAGCATTTAAAAGAAGGTCTTGCACGTGAAGTACACTCTTCGAAAGAACAATATTTTAATACAGTGCTGCCAAATTTCATTGTAGAGGAACCAAAAAAGTTTTGGAATTATATAAGTGAAAAAAAAAGAAACCGGTGTCGCAAATTTTGGTTGATGGTTCTGTGGTTACCGATCACGGGGATATTGCGCACCAATTCAATCACTACTTTCACAGTGTGTTTTCTAAATCCGGTGCTTGTCCATCCGATGACGCAGTGTTTCACCCCTGTGATGTAAATTTTATTTCATACCCCGGCATAGTTTCTATGTTACTAAATTTAAAAACTAAATCATCATGTGGTCCCGACAACCTTCCTAACGTGTTTCTGAAGAGATATGCGGAATCTGTTGCAAGGTTTGTAGTTATTTTATTTCGTATTTCATTACTTTACGGAAAATTACCGAGCGACTGGAAGATAGCCAGGGTTGTGCCAATACACAAGAAAGGTGACCGCACATAATTACAAAATTATCGTCCAATATCACTTACATCATCATGTTGTAAACTAATCGAACATATTATTGCCAACCAGATTAATTAATTTTTAGATGCACACGCAGTCCTCTCTAATTTCCAGCACGGGTTTAGAAAAGGATACTCAACAATTACACAATTAGTGACAGTAATACATTCACTCGCTTCATGTCTCGATAGGAACGGGCAGATTGATGCAATATTTCTTGACTTCAGTAAAGCTTTCGATAGAGTTCTCCATGACAAACTAATTTTAAAACTCAGACGTATTGGACTCCCAGAAATTTTAATCATATGGATATCAAACTATTTAACCAATCACTACCAATTTGTAACAGTTAATGAGCAGCAATCAGGTTGCCTTCCGGTCGGCTCTGGCGTGCCCAAGGAAGTGTGCTGGGGCCATTATTGTTCTTATTATATATTAATGACATTGCTGCTGAACTTGATCCGAATGTCCAAATCAGGTTGTTTGCGGATGATTGTGTGCTTTTTCAAGAAATAACTTCAATTAACGACCAAATTCATCTTGACTCCTCTCTTGCTAAGATTTTTGAATGGTGTGAAACGTGGGACATGAAACTTAACACAGATAAGACCGTCTTTCTTCGCTTCTCTCGCAAAAAAGTTTTTTTTTTAACTACAGGCTTGGTTCGTCACCTTTGCTGGAAGAGACTAAATATAAGTATTTGGGTGTCACACTAACTAATACTTTATCATGGAATTTACATATAGATAACATCTGTTCTTCCGCATTCCGTAAACTGTACTTTTTAAGACATAAGCTAAGA
Organism: Dermacentor variabilis; assembly: GCF_050947875.1. Lineage (NCBI taxonomy): Eukaryota > Metazoa > Arthropoda > Arachnida > Ixodida > Ixodidae > Dermacentor > Dermacentor variabilis. The sequence continues at coordinate 110,229,654 of NC_134578.1, read as the reverse complement.
GCGTAAAATAACCCTAGCGTAAAATTACTTGCTTACAATTCACTAATTAGACCTAAACTTGAATATGCATGCGTTGTCTGGGACCCATTTAATAAACACAATATCACCCGCCTAGAAAAGGTACAGAGAAAACCTGTAAGGTTTATTTACTCTAAATTTTCCCCGTATGATTCACCCTCTGAATTAATGCAGATTAGCGGTATACAATGTCTTGAACAACGAAGAAAAATTTACGTTTGCAATTCCTTTTCTTGCATTGGAATAAATATCTAGCTATTAACCCTTCTCCATATCTGTCACTTTCAACGTCAAGGCATACACGCCACCATCATCCTAATTCCCTGACACCGTATTTTCCGCGAACAGATTTATTCAAGTTTTCATTTTTCCCTCGCACGGTAACCGACTGGAATGATTCCTTATTGCCTTTCGCCACACTTCGATGTTTTTTTTAACTTTGTTATTATTGTTTATTGTTTTGTTGTCATTTGATCCACCCTGCTTGGACCTGTACAAGGTTTGCAGTATTGAATAAAGAAAGAAAGAAAAGTGGTGAATGATGGTCATGACATAATTTTTCACTTAGCTGCCTTCGTACGGCTGCGCCTGCTGACGGGCTACTGTCCGACGTTGCGACGAGTATTCAGTATCGAAAGCCTTTCTTCGGTCCACAGTGAAAGAATGTTCCATGCATGGGTGTGATTGCGACACCCGCGTGGCTGGCGTTTCCCTGTATTGATTTACGCGCTAAAAGCTCGAAACAACCTTCGGGTCGAATGGCGAGACATCTGAAGACACTGCCTAATGACAGGCCACGAAAATAAATTTCGCGCCGCTGTAAACTAAAATGACGTCCCATTCTTTTTTAAAGAATATGACGCCATATTATTTTTCAACCCGCCAGAAGTGGTCTCTCGTTACAACGATGGCGCTTAGCCCAATGGACCGCCGATGAACCGCTATGTATTGAACGTATGGGCTTTCCCGGAAGCTTCGCTACCAGGTGCCTTGCCCTCAATGCAGCCGGACCGGCCTAGCGTTGCAGGCATACTTCTCTAATTTCAAAGGCAGCCAGCTCTTTGATGTACTGGGCATGTGCACCACGTAGCACTTTGTCGTCTTTGCATGTGGCAGCTCGTGCTCTGCGTCGTCGTGTTAAACTACGCCATCTCCAGGATAGGCCCACTTTTCCCAGTAATTTTCTCATAGCAGCTTATGCTACGTAGACACTGAGCGACGTCGTACGGCCTTCATGATCGCCCAAGTTAATCAGTTTTAATATTTCTTCCTCGAAGGACAAATGCCATCGTCGTTTTAACATACACCACGTGAAAAAAATTACGGCGGAGCTCATCTCACGATGACTGTCAACGGCAGTGCGAATAGCAATCGAGCAATGTAGCTGGTGAAAGGAATGCGTGACGACGATGGCATGGTGATAACGGCACGACAAGAGTTGACGACCACGACAGGATTCTGACGATGGTAAGGCAACGAATTGTCTGACGATGCCTGTATGCCGGCAATGGCATGGCAACGGCGTGAGTTCAAGGGGACGCGACGAGTGTATTATGACCATGACGTGACAATGAGTGTGTAACAAAACTGTACGACAAAAATGGCACGAAGAAAAGGGCATGACCAGGGCCTGATGACGCAGCTGCCGTGACAACGATAATAATAATAATAATAATAATAATAATAATAATAATAATAATAATAATAATAATAATAATCTTTATTTCTCTTTTTCCACAGAATACAGAATGAGAGCGGAGGTAAAGGTAAAAGCCGCATACAGCGGCTTAAGAAAACCCCATTACACCCCACGCGACAGCATGACGAGGAAACAGCTTAGTCATGAGAAACGCAAAGAAATATTGGAAACATTGGAATACATTCGGAATTTGCGAACGTGCAAGGGCAAAATACTTACAGTAGGGATCAGGAAGAAAATTTACGTACAAAACTGAGAATAGCCTCAGTGCATTTGTTAACATTGTGTGATGTAACAAACAACGCAACATACAAAAACAGAATGAAACTCAATCCAGTAGTAGAAGAGCGGCAAAACAATAATGAACCTATTTTTCGACGCTTCTTCCAATGAGTTGTTATTTTGTTCAAATGCGTTAAGGTAACAGGGAAGTTTATAGGCGCCTGATTGAAATCGGTACACAGTCGGGCAAAACGGTGTAGACCAAGCGGTGCAACGGCGTACATTGTACATGGGCACATGGCTTTCAAGGTTGAATAGTGTCAACATATCTGCGTTGTTTGTTCTAATAGCATTCTTGTACATAAGAATTATCCTGAAGGCATAAAGATTAGGCACTTTAATTATAGAAAACTCGGAATAATAATTTTCTGTGCGGGCATACCATGGTATGTTAGCAGCTAACCTTATCGCACGTTTCTGTGTAAAAATATTCTTGGATAAATTATGCTTCGTAATTGTGCCCCAGACAGTGTGGAAATAGTTAAGTATTGGAACTAAGAATGCGTCGTAGATTATTAGTTTATTTCTTGTTGATAGCACATACCGTTGACGACACAGCACCCATTCACTTAAATTCGTAAATTCAGGCGAATTCCTATAGTTCAGTGTCACAAGAGAACGCTTTACGAAATTCATGTTGATTTCGAAAGGAAAAGTTTTTAGATTCAAGATGGTTGGATATATGGAAGGCAATGATGTGCTCGAGAAGCTTGCAACAAATGTATGTTAACGAAATGGGGCGGTAGCTACGAGGCGAGTGTGTCTCCATCTTTGAATATCTAAATAATTTTGGCTATCTTCCAGTCAGCAGGAAGACGATCAATTGATAAAGACTGCAGTATAAAGTCTGACGGGACATAGCTAACGTGCGTTTTAGAATTTTAGAATTGATATTGTCATTTCAACACAACATAGACACCTTAAATAGCGTATTAGTTTAGAAATGCCTTCAACTCTAGTATTTATAGGGGACATGAAGTGATAATCGAGGTCGGAGACACAAGGAACGGAGGAGCAGTCTTCAATAGTTAAAACAAAGCAAAAAAATGAATTGAAAGTTGAAGCACACTTAGATGCAGAGACAGGAACATTGTCAGTGTTGTGCAATAAACAGTATTACTGCCATAATCAAGAGAAATGGCTTGCCAAAACGTTTTATGGCAAGTGTGCAAAAGTGAGGACAGATCGGTAGAAGAACACCTCTTATTCGCTCCAGATATTGCGAGACAGTAAATTCTAAAACAATCTTTATATTAAGACCATGACGAGGGACATAATAGCCGTTTAGCAGAAGCGCATAATATTTTCTTTGTATTTGGGAATGATCTAAATAATTTATTAAACCATGGGTTATGTTTGTCAGTAGATATAGTGACTAGTGGCACATATTTATCTAATAGAACTGACATAATATTTCTGAATTAATTCCAATTTACTTCAACATGCCTGTTGGCCAATGATGGAAGAAACGTTTTCTGAAAGGAAAACTTGAAGTTCATCGTTGATTTCTTCGTAATTCGCCTTGTTATAATCCCTGATAACCTTACGTTGAAAACCAGCAATTTTCAGCGGAATATCGACTGAGATATATGGTAGGTTATGATCACTAAAACCATCAATGTGCACGAGAGGGCTTATGCTACGTGGCTCTGTTGTGAGACTAAGATCTAATATATTAGTGCCGCGAGTAGGCCCATAAGTAATCTGGGTAAGACTGAACGCTAAACACAGCTCAATAAAATTACTTCAATCACAAATGTGTTCACGTTTGCTTGTGCGCGCGTTATACTGTGCTTATTAATTTATTTAGTATACCCATGTTCACCAGTATATACGGCCGATGAAACTACCATCCTTACTTCGTGTAGCGGTGGACTAATTTTCTATCGCAATCGATGCTTCGCCTTTCGAGTGAAAAAGCGACTTCTTTATTTCTTTGTCCACGATCGCACGCATGCTTCTCGCTTTCTTTCGAACACTCGGTGCATGCTGCCCATGCAACTTCGTCGTATTTTTCTGCGACAGCCCACGCTTTTAGGTAGAGTATTTGACTGCACGATCGCCACGACCGGTACTTTGCCCAGTAATTTCCTCGTAGCAGCCTGCACTACCTAGAAACTGAGCGCCGTTGTACGGACTTTATGATTGCATTCAAATTAAGCGCAATATTTCTTCGCCGTAGAATGAATGCCATCGCTGCTTTAACACAGACCACATGAAATTGTCATATCTGGCTACGGTTATTACGCGTAGTCGCAGATGACGTCATGATCGGTGTTTCTCGCTTACCTATGTCCACTATCTGTGTAGAACCAAACAGTCGCTATGTCGTGTGCCCGCGTCGAACCGCCGGCTGAGGCATCAAGTCATTGCTGTTATAAGACCGTGGAGAACGTAGTTGTCGCCCTGTCGCTGTCTTCACACGAACGCACACTCGCGACTTACACTCTGCTCAATTTGCATGCAGATGCTGGTCCACGTGGCCTCGTCTGGTTCAACCCCAAACAATGCGGGATACCCATGTACTTGGAAAATGCTCCGCAGAAGAGATTCGCAAAGTGCATGTCATCTGCAGAATTTTTTTCACCTATCATACCCGCGCATTCTCTTATCTTGTTTATTTTTTTCCGACGTTTCCTTTATTACATCCTCTGCCGAGGAAACTTGAACGCAGCTTCGGGGCTGTGTTACTGTAGTTGGAGAGAACCGATGAAACTTTCCTCCATTAACGGCGCCTCAATAACTAAACTTTCAGAATTTGGGCCTCGGTCCACCTAAAGCCAGCAGCATCGCTCCTTATCCTCGTTTACAGAAAACTGGCAGATGTTCTATTCCATTCGGCCTTACGCACTAGTAGGAATTTTCTTTGTAGTCGGTGTTTATTTAGCTGCACGGAATTTAAGGAAAAATCGCCTTTCGCAGGTAGTACAATTTCAAGCCTTGACCTAAATAACTTGACGAGGCGGACATTAGTGCTACAGAATTCATAATCCATAATAGGACAATTAACGAAATTTAATGTAACTGTACAAATAATTACTTTACGGCTCATATTCCAATTTAGGAATTGGTAGCCGGCGAGTTAGCAAAGCGTGTCCTCTTACAACCGATTCTCAGGGTGACTCCACTTCCAAGATATAAATCTTCAAAGCATGCGAGGAACTAAATTGGCGCTCCAGTTATTTTTGTGCTGCAATTCATAAACCAGCGTTACCGGAATTAATTAGAACAGTGCGAAGACATATGAGCGCGAAATATACGCCACATAGAAGAAAGGATAGGCACAGCGTGTGTGCCTTGAAGATTAAAAAAAATAAAACGAACACATGCATTTAGCGGAGTACAAGGACTCTTCTAATTCTGACGCGTTGTTTTGACGTAGGAATATTATTTGGAAAAACTGCAGTGCACGAGCCCGCTTTTTAGAGCAAAGATGTCACAAAGAACAGGGGAAGTACTGTGTTAGCATTGTGTTTCTTTGTACGTGAAAGAAATCGTATTTATGGAAGAGTGAACTATATAGCCTACTTTTATTTTTCTCGTTCCAGATTGCCCCATCTATGTATGTGCATATTGTATACATTTCATGATGACGTTGTGGAATAAAGGTTGACAGTAGCCCTTGTTTCGTCTCTAACCTTATTTTCATGCCGTGTCTTTTCTTGCGCTCCTAAATCATGCCGTAAATGCGCCAACTACGCCCTATAATAGTCCGTTTAAACACAGTGAATATTTATCGCAAGTTTGGCATCGGATATCTCAAAACCGTTGCCATCTAAAGAATTGGTTCCAAGTCTAGATGATTTGCAAGTTCCCCGGCTAGAATTCGCAACTTGTATTACGAGCTGTAAATGCAGTAGTGAGAACATAGGCGCCGACTATGGGAGCGCTCCGCGGCCCGAGCCCCCTCCGGAACTTTCCATGGGGGGGAGGGGGGGCGGGCAGCAGCAGCCCTGGCCCCGGGTGATGCCGAAGCCTCCCCCCCCCCCCCGCCTCTTTATCTAAAGTGCCATTAGCGGAGCTGTGTCACCCACATCATTTGAGGTATATTTTGACTTTGCTCGATCACTTATTTCACTTGTCATTTTACTGGGGCTAATAGCTTACAGCGGAATTGTTGGCGCGGACGTGCACGGCTTTTAATTCATACTTTCGCTTTATTTCTGCAAATCCCGACAGTAGGGGAACACGTACTTTAGAAGCACTAGCAGCGGCTCCCTCATTCGTGTTTTCTCGCTTTAACGTTGTTTTAAATCTCAACTGTAAACGCCGTGCACATACACAACATATTTAACTATACAAACTTGTCGATGTATATTATATTTCCGAAAGAGAGGCGCGCAACGAATAAAAATTATTTCTAAACGTATGGGTAGCCTATGCGAAGGCAATGAATATGTTGCTGTGTGTTCACCATGCTTCAAATTGCTTTGCGTGCTTTAATGACCATGAAAAACCTATAGACGTCAGTGACCCCTTCGGCAGATTCTTTTACCAATTGCATGTGAAATGCAAGTGAATGTTGTGTATCTCACTGTTGCTTCTGTTAACAATAAGCAATGCTAATGCCTGATGGAAAAAAAATTGTCCTAATAATTTGCAGCGTTTATTAGGGATGGAAACATCGCCAGTTGCATGCAAAGGTCATATATATATAATTATATATATATATATTTCTATTCAGAAAAACAACTTGCCGCAGGTTCCCACCTGCGGCAAGTTGTTTTTTCATCCACTTTAATTTCCATTAATTTATCCTTTCTTCATTACATTTATTAAGCACAAGTAATTTCCCCTATGTTGTCCTTGGTGGCAGTGTTTGTTGGCTTCTCATGATATGACTATATATATATATATAACCAAGATTTAAGAAAACCGCAATGCGTTACTAGAAGAAAACACACTGCATATTGTTTACAGTACAGTGGCGTAACTGCCAGTAATTTTTGGTTACTGAAATTTAATTGTGTAATTGTAAGTAATTATCTAACCGGAGACGTACTATCCTGATTATCAAAGTGCCAATGAGGTATTTGAAGGCGCTGCCAAGGGACATCTAACTGCGGTATCTTCAGGGACGTATTAACTGTATACTATGTTTTTTCTGACTGATAAATAAACCCCGCGACATATTGGGAATACCACGCGACTACGCTCCACTCCTGATGATAAAGCAGCGCCCTCGAACAGGCCCTCTCTGAGTTATCCAAAATGAAATAAAGGACACAAAGAAAAACATCGTGATCGAGCTAGTGCCGTGTCTGCCGCGCCCCGGCCGAAGTAGCACATCGCGTTTGGCGTCAGCTGGAAACAAGCTATGATAGCTGTTGCCTTAGAGTAGATAAAGTGCACGGATGCTTCTAATATTTTTTTTCCACAAGTCCTATCACGACACGAAATGAATCAACCGCAGAATCAGCAGAATCCAATCGTCGAATCATCGTAACCAGAATCAACAGCAGTCATGCGCAGCAGCACTTATACTAGGACTCAGAGAAAAAAATTACCCACGTTTACGTTACTTCCTAATGCGAAATTTGAGCGCAGCAAATAAGCTGTTTCACCTTTTCGATAGATTGAGGCAAAGAAATCGAGCAACACATGTATGCGCTATCACAGAATTTTTTTTTTATATTTCCCGTACTCCTGGATCATCTCGACGGCGTCGACGGTAAGCTTCTGCTTCGGCGGCACGCACCTCTGGATTCTGACGGCGACGGCGCTGGGCCTCTGCTCTGGCAGCTCGTTTAGCAGCAGCAGCAGCAGCAGCAGACGGAGGACTTCCATCGGTCGTCTCGCTCATGGCTCAGAAAGAACTGGCAGATAATTTCGCAGTGGCGAACGGCAGCGGCAATTTAGGCTCGGGCGGTGCACATATACAGATCCGCCGCCACCGATCTGGCTCTCTGATTGCCACCGCACAGGGCGAACGGCAGCGGCAATTTCGGCTCGGGCGGTGCACATATACAGATGCGCGGCCACCGATCTGGCTCTCTGATTGCCACCGCACAGGGGTTGCATTGGAGGAGGAGCGAAGAAAGGAATTAAGTTCGAGCCGGCGCTTTGACAACCGGAGACTCGCAGGAAGAGGGGGGAGGGGGGCGGCGTGTACACCCAGCGGCAAACGATGGGGGCAGAAGCGCGCGCAGCAAGCGGACAACACGATAAAGGGAGGAGGGAAGAGATAACAGCGACTGACTGATGCCGCTGACGCCGATACAGGGGGGGGGGACCCTTTCCTCCTCTTTCTGCATGGCGGCGACGGTGTTCTATGCAGTCACGTTATCTTGACTCTCTAGCGGCGTCAGCGGCATCCAGCGGTATCAGTCGGTTGCTGCTAGCGCTGGGGGGATGAAAGGGGGCGGAGCTGGTTACGAGGCCGACGACGACGCGAAACCCAGGAACGGACGCCAAAGAGCTGCGCTCTAAAAGAGAGACAGAGAGGCTCCAATTTTGCCGGAAAGGTGAAACAGGATTAGTGATAGCCAAGTATGCGACAATTACACGAAGGAGACATTGCACCACCGAGAGGACTCAGGTTGTGAAATTGACCGGTCTGTGGTGTCTTGTATATAGTCATATAACGCCGTCAATTTAGCTCTCCATTCTTCGAGGTCACACGAAATTTCTACAAATGCAATATATATATATATATATATATATATATATATATATATATATATATATATATATATATATATATAGGGTTCGGAATGGTGGTCATGCCCTAGTGACCCCGTCCCCCGGAAATATGAAAACCCTCCGACTATGAGTAAGAAAATAATTAAAAAATTTCATCACTCAAAGACGCATCTTATCGCTGAGAAACGTAATGTCCGCGTCATTGAGTAATTTAGTGAAAGATTTCGAATTGTGCTATTAGCCATAGGCGATTTTCAAAATTTTGGTGCAGCTAAAGAAAGAGACTATATTTTGTGTGTGCGCGCTGAATTAAGATTCGAAACAAATCAACTTTAACTTAAGGAAAGCAAGTCTATGCGATACGAATTGGATTAACAGTCAAAGAGCGATTCGTCAGAAGTGCAAGCTTTTTCTTTCAGCAATGAAGCCATCGTTTCTAATGTTTTGACGGTTTTCCTAATGTATATTTAGATAGTAATTAAAAAAAGTTGTAGTATCGCCCGAAACATGAAGCATCGATTGCGATAGCGAATTAGTTATAAATTTTAGCTATACGAAGTAAGGATTTGTAGTTTGATTGGCCGTATAAACTTGGAAACATTCCCTTGCTAACGAAATTAACAAGCATGGCATCAGCTCGCGGAAGCAAAGACGAGCACACTCGATGAGCACGGACACTCGCTATCAAAACGCTGGCGTGAGTAAGTGCGGCAGCAGCAGCGAGTGAAATGACCTTCGGGCGGCCTACCAGTCGAACGCGAGAGCGGCGAGAACGCAGCGCGCTACACAGTTGTGAGCCGTCTGCAGATCCCTTTCCAAGATGCGGCGTGGCTACCTCGCCCGGCCATGCAAGGTGCGCACTTGTTGGCGACGTCGACGCCGCCCCCCACGCCCCTGCCTCCCGCGCTGCCTCCCCACTTACCTCTACATATGGCGCGCGAAAGTGCGCGATCATCAGTTCCACTTACGCACGGTCGCGAAATGAGCAGTTGCTGCCGGAGCACTCCGCGCCGGCAGCAACTCAGCAACGTTTAAGAGATTCGGAGGCTGTTTTGTAAACACACGCTAAAGCGATGTCGTGTAGATAAGTACCTACTGAAATATATTTGTACAAAGTTCAGCAAGAAGCTTTATTTTGCTTTCTACAACGGTATCTGAAGGGCGATGTTGTTTGCAGAAAGTATAACCGCATATGTATTTAATAGAACACACCGAATTCCCCCCTCTTTTACTCAGAAAAGCTCCCACAGTATATGAAGATTGTCGTCCTCGACGTACCCTTCACGTTCAAGGTCATTTAGGCTAAATAAACCGTATGCGCTATAAACGCTTTCGTTGCTTGAATCTTCGGGTCTTCGAAAGAACTCAAGTTCACTGGCATTATGCCACACCATCTGGCACTGTTTGCTTTGGGATGGATGTGTGACGGTCATCCTAATGCTGTTACTGAAAGGCCACTGAAGAAATTCGTCGATCACACCCTTGTGCAGCTGAATACTAGCATGCAGTGACACATCATCTCCATCTTTTGTAAAGCGCACTCCTGGCGATAAGTGATAGCCAGAGATGTACATTTTTGCACTCAAATAAATATGAAATCCTTCTAAGTGGGCGCTCTCTTTCATTGCTTTGAATCCCTTAGCAAGAAACGCATATCGCTTAATGCTGATTGTGGTAAAGGCCAGTTCTTTTTCTCTACTCATTTCCATCGCTCTACTTTCTCAGTAACTGCAGATTGTGAAGCACGGTGATCCAATGTACTACTTCCGTTTGACTGTTGTAGCAGTATTTCTTTGACTTCGTTTATGCAGTGTGAAATTTCATTTAGGCGGTCATTCTGGGCAATATCACTAATAATATGGCCTAGCTTGTCTTTTATTTCGACCACTCGCTTGTCTAAGCTTGCATTCAGAGCCGTGAAGATTGATTTTTCGTCACTGCCGGACTTTTCTAGAGCCTCGGAAGCCAGACACACCGCATAGTCTCGACATTTGCTTTGTAAGTGCGCCGACACATTACTACGGAGAATTAGCTTTGAACATTTAAGGCACGGCATAACGTGGTAGTCACAGTCATTGCAAAAATGCTTATTCAGCTCAGACGCAGCGAAAACCATGTCACAGCCATGCTCCTCATTCCAGCATTTCACCTGAAATAGAAAAAAAGAGATCTTCAGCTATTTGCATCTTCATAACTTCCATAATAGCATCTACCATGTCATTTGTTGCCTTCGAACTTCGAATACTTCTAGGCTCGGCTAAGGTGACAGCGTCATGAGATGTCAAGATGTGTATCATCGTACTGTTGCTGTGAACAGAAGCGAACGAATTGTTCCGTGAAGTGATGCTACACGCCCGTGTGACAGCATCACTTTTCGAAAGAATTCATTCACTTCCCTTCGCAGCAGTTATGGTGAATGTCTCTTCAGATATTCACCATAATGCCAACAGAAACAGTTAGGAAAGAAGGAAGGCATCCCGCAGCCAACTTCACTCGAACGCGACATTACGCAAGGCATTGCGGCTTGGCTAGCAGGATTTTCACGAATCGTTAATTTTCTATAGCGAAACGGTGACAGCAGTTGTACCCTGTGTGCAAACCGATGGCATGTGCATCGGGAATGAGAGCGGTTGTCGCAGGTGAAATGCCTGAATATGTTGAGGTAACTTCATCTGCTGCGTTTAAGTGGGATACTTTACGTTCTGAAAACAGTTTTTCTCCCTGTAGGGTGGCGCGGTCCTCAGGCGTCTGAGCCACATGACGAGGAGCCTCTCGGTGCGTTTACTTATGCGTGCCTCGAACTTCGCTGGCGCCAGAAGCTGTTTGAGGCTACGTATTTTCGCGGTAAACATTCCCGTAGAGGGATAGCGAGAGTACGAAGCTTCCAGGGTACACAGAATAAATTTATTTCTGAGAAACATGCGCAAATAGGGCGACTGATACAGGGACACACAGAGACACACTTACCACAGAACAAATGCTGACTGCCAACTGAAGTTTTATTTGAAGAACGCCAGCCTTTTTATATATACATCGCATAATAGGCATGCGAATGCACACATCAGCATGACACAATGAGTGCCCATCGTGTAAAAAGGTTATTTATTTTTTTTTTTGAAAACGTCAGAGAAGGCACCATTACACCGCTATGTCCAAGCTTTGTAATACAACTGCCTGTATTATTTATCTCTACTTCTTACTTTTTCATTTCCCAAGAGACTTAGTCATCTAAATCATAGGCGCGCATATGGACTTATTCCAATGGCCCGCTAAATGCCTTCCATGCCCATTCTTGACTTTACTACCGTACTGACGCGCTCGATCATTACATCGCTGTCCGGTTTGCACTAGATATACTTCACCACACCTTGAGAAAAGACGGGGAATGCGGGAGATGGAAATTCAAGACGATGAGCTATGCTAAACTTCAAGCTATAGGCAACAACACTTAGTTTAATTTCTTGCCGTATCCCCCCCTTCCTTTTTTTTCTTCTACCCTTCCCTTTCCCCCTTTTTTTGTGTCAGCCGGAGTGTCAGACGCCCTTGACACGCCGGCTAACGCGCGTGTGTTCACAGACTGGGGTGGGGGGCCTGGCTTTGACCTTGTACTCAGCGTTTCTTTACTCTCAATTCGACACGCTAACACATTTTCCCTCGTTTCCGCGTCCTCCCGCCTCACCCCCTCTCCCCTTTAGAAGAACCCCACCTATATATACTGTGGCGAGGAAAGCATATGTCGCCTTGAAGAAGACAAGTCCACTTGTCGAAACGCTGGCTGCTGCATTCACCTTGTTCACGTTTTGCTCACCACACCTTGGGAAGACAAGGGGAAGGCGGGAGATGAAAATCCAAGACGATCACCAAAACGAGAACAAGGTAAAAGAGGAAGCCAACGTTTCGACAAGTGGACTCATCTTTTTCAAGGCAGCTTTGTGGTATTACTTTAGCGCTATTTGGCAAACCACGTTGTGCTTGTCGTCCGTGGACTGAGGCCTGCTATGCTCTCATTCGAGGGCACACAGTACATCGCTTGCAAGTGGCACTGAACAGTAAATTCACAATATGTCGGTTGGATGCTTTCTTGAAGTTGTGCGATAACCTATGCACATAGTGTACCACGTGCACTGGTCTCCTGACTTTTTTCGTTGCCTGATGGTTTGAAACTGCCGTTTGTTCCTTTACAAGTTGGTCTCAGATTTTGAAGTGATAGGACAACTGGGAAAACCTGCTTTCTCTAATCGTGCTGTCTCATTTGAACAAGTTTGCTGCCTCTCGTGTTCGCAAGGGTGCTTCAGTGCTGCCTTATAGCAAGTCGTCTCTATAACCCCCTTAATCAATTTAGAATATGTGTTCTGAAATTAAAAACAGACGACGATAGGCTATCGATGCGGTCAAGCGCAAACATTCGACTTACTTTTATATTGGTCATAAGGGTAAACATAAGTAGTTTACAACCCATGCGCAAAGAAACAACGAAGAAATTATGGGTTCAGATGGTTTCAATGGGTTTAATTTTTCAAATTTAGGGTAAACTATGTGGTTATTCCTGCCAAAACCACGATCTGATCATAAGGCATGACGTAGCCGGGGCCTCCCGAAATTTTGACCACCTGGGCTTTTTAACGGGCACCTAAATCTGAATACACGGGTGTTATCGCATTTCGCTCCGATGGAAATGCGGCCGCCGTGGCCCTGATTCGATTCCGCGACCTCGTGCTTAGCAGCCCAACACCATAGCCACTAAGCTAGCACAGCGGGTATATTTGCTTGTTGATTCATTGCGTATGCATGGTAAACTCGGTATACCTACGCCTCAGATTGAAATAAAATTTACTTCATAGTCTGCACTCTTCCATGACGATATCCTGTCGCCGTTCTTTCCTTTGCAGAGCGTCTTTTCTTAGATATGAACGAACCTGCCCAAGAAGTTTTATTGACGCACGATCTGATTATGAGCCCCGTTTTAGTGCGTGGATGTGGATTAATTTCCGATAACGGGACTTCTTTAACCTGCACCCAACGCGCGGTAGACGAGCTAGTCTGCAGCTCGCCCAAATCGACACGCGGCCGTCGCTGCTGCCATTTGACCCTACGACCTCGGGTTTAGCAGCGCCACGCCAAAGCCACTGAAGCAACCACAACGGGTGATGCCTGGTGGTGCGGCTGCCGGCGACGCAAGAGCGTAGCCATTGTGACGGCGCCTCCGCCGCTGATTGGCTTCGTCGCTGTGCGGCTACTGCAAGCCAGAAAAATGGGTCCGGCACCCAAGCTGGGTCTACCGCGGAGAATTCCTCGCTCGCGAATCAGGTCCACCACCGGCCCGCACACATAGTGCGGTGAATTGCCATGCCGCTAATGGACGCGCGGGGTAAAAACATTCTTGCTCAGAATGCAACTTGTAGACCCACATGCATGTAACAGCTGACTGCGTGATCACATCATCTGTTCACGATGAACTACAGATGGAAGACTCAGTCTGCACGGCACTTATTTGAAAAGCATTGCGAGTCGAGCGCAGAGCGAGATGGGCCTGCCGCCACGTGCTTGAATTGCAGAATACTACTCGTATACGGTCAATGATAGAATATCAGTAAATATAGCTGTTAAATTTAGTATTTCAGTAAGTCTTTTCATGATAAAGGAATGCAAGCTAGCATGCGACGCCGCGAGAAACCAGTTGCAGAATAAAGGTCGGAGAACGAGACCGACGAGAAAAGAACACAAGAAGAACGCATCATGCCTGCGGTAAAGTACACGAAGAAAACGCAAATACACCACCCCATGACTCATTAAGGAACGCGAGTAAGCATACCCGCATAGAAGGAGAATTTATAAATGAATAGCGTTGCCCTATACTCGCTCGTTTTAAGCTTAGCATTTCTCATTATGAACATTCTGAAGTAGCTTTCAGTCAGTAGTAAGTGAAAATTAGGATCATGGCGAGTTCACGGTAACGTCCAATACGTACAGTCAACAGGAAAAGTTTGCGGGATGTGCGAGCGCGTGGCAAAGCGACCCTCCTCCCCTTCTAGCGGTGAACCCCTGGTGTCGAGAACGACGCCTGCACGCATGCGCGTCCCTCCGATACTGCAAGCGCGCATGTTTCCGCGCTTTCTCTTTGCGCGCCGGCGATAACCGAATGTAGCCGCGAGGTAGCCCACTTGCGATATGCGCCGTGGCGGCTTCGACAGGCAGAACTTCGTTTAGTATACAACTGAAATCAATTGTCCATTTTTGTCTTGCCGGTCTCCTATATAGCGGGTCTTCTGCCACGCTCTTCTGCGGTAGAACGCACCGTTCGTATAAAAAGAAATAAACAACGAAAATTGGCCACGAGAAGGTGCAGCCCAGAAAAAGAAAACTGACTTGTTGCGTTCGCCACCGGGCCGGCCCTATGCGTCAGCGCACGTGACTCGACAAGAATGCGGCCGCAAGTTCATGCTTCTAAACACGTTTCACACAGTTTCGCCCGTCGAAGCCGCCACAGCGCATATCGCAAGAGGGCTACCTCGCGGCTACATTCGTATATCGCCGGCGCGCAAGGAGGAAGCGCGGAAATGTGCACGCTTGCAGTCTGGGAGGGACGCGCATGCGTGTAGGCGTCGGTCTCGACACCAGGGGTCACCGCTAGAAGGGGAGGAGGGTCGCTTTGCCACGCGCTCGCACATCCCGCAAACTTTTGCTGTTGACTGTACTCTATATGGCGTCCAGCTACTTGCTTTTAACTCCTATTTAATATTTCCATATTGCTTCTTATCTAGGAACACTTTAACAGAAAATCACCCGTATTTCTGAAAAAGCAGCTCCATTTTCCTTTATGAATCTATTCAAAGAACTTTGCGAAATTGACCTGCTAGCAACAACGGACGCATTCTTTCCTTCGCGTTCACTTACCTTACGCCGGAGCAGGTTCTGCAAAGGAAACTCTCTCCAGTCAGCGTCGTCTTCGAGAAACTGGTCACCGTCGAGTGGACAGGCGTGTCCGTCGTCGAGTACGCACTGCTCGTGGCAGCTTTCGCACAGCGCGTGTTGACAGGGCAGAAAAACGGTCAATCTGGGCAGCACACCGCACGCGTTGCATATTCTGTGCGAAGGAATATGCTCGACGAAGTGCAACGGTCTCCAGTCCAGTTCCTCGGTAAAACCACACAGCGTGTGCCTCTTGCCTTGAGGAGCCATGGCGAACGGCGAATGCGTCAACTACGAAACACCGTGCCAGCAGTTCTGCGGAAACCATAGAGAAACGGAAACGTCGAACGCTGCCAGCGCTCTGTCGTCTCAGCCGTTGCCAAGGCTACTATCGCTCTGATAAACGTACGCCCTTTTCCTGACTCTTAACGGCATCGCTCCCAGGTCGGCATGGAGCGGTCTGAAAATTATCTAGTCGCCCTGCTCAGTGAATATTGTTACAGACCATTTTATCACCTGTGTCGGATGGCTGACGTACAAAGGTCGCTATTGTTGAAACGAAACCCCGTGCAAAAACAATCTCCTGAGGCGTGAATAAGCAGCCTACGATGGAAGAGCGACTAACTGCAAAGTGCAGAACCCATTGACGACAAGAAAAAAGATTCTAAGGAGCGCCTGAATATTTTACAGAGAAGCTGTATATGGCTAGGATCTCGGCGGAACGCGTCCACGCGTAGATCAACAATTTTTCTTACGTCGGCCGATACCGAAGATAGTGCAATACCGGGACCGACCCACGGCGGAGAAGCAGTTTGCCATTAAGGGGCCCACATACGGAGCTTCGCCGAAAGCTTCTATGAAAACGAGGAATCGGCGCTCGGTAAAGTCAAAACAAAATACGCTATACTGATGGGCGACTTCAAT
The DNA here is from genome assembly GCF_050947875.1 of Dermacentor variabilis. Taxonomy (NCBI): domain Eukaryota; kingdom Metazoa; phylum Arthropoda; class Arachnida; order Ixodida; family Ixodidae; genus Dermacentor; species Dermacentor variabilis. The sequence continues at coordinate 110,213,180 of NC_134578.1, read as the reverse complement.
GCCAGGGTAGGTAAGAAGAAGGCTGGAGACAAGTCAAGGGGGGAAAATGGCATAGGTTCTAAGATTAGCAGGGAAGAGTTATAGTAGAGTTTGCAGAATGGAATAATTTGCGGACAATAAATAACTTCTTCCGCGAGCGGGATAACCGAAAGTGGAAGTGGAGGAGCCCGAATGGCGAGACTAGAAATGAAATAGACTTCATACTCTGCGCTAATCCTGGCATCATACAAGATGTGGACGTGCTCGCCAAGGTGCGCTGCAGTGACCATAGGATGGTAAGAACTCGAATTAGCTTAGACTTGAGGAGGGAACGGAAGAAACTGGTACACAAGAAGCCGATCAATTAGTCAGCGGTAAGAGGGAAACTAGAGGAATTCCAGATCAAGCTACAGAACAGGTATTCGGCTTTAAATCAGGAAGGGGACCTTAGTGTTAAAGCAATGAACTACAATCTTATGGACATCATTAAGGAGTGTGCAATAGAAGTCGTTGGTAACTCCGTTAGACAGGACACCAGTAAGCTATCGCAGGAGACGAAAGATCTCATCAAGAAACGCCAATGTATGAAAGCCTCTAACCTTACAGCTAGAATAGAACTGGCAGAACTCTTTAAGTTAATCAACAAGCGTAAGACAGCTGACATAAGGAAGTAATATATGGATAGAATTGAACATGCTCTCAGGAACGGAAGAAGCCTAAAAGCAGTGAAGAAGGAACTAGGAATAGTCAAGAATCAGATGTATGCGTTAAGAGAAAAAGCCGGCAATATGATTACTAATATGGATGAGATAGTTCAAGTGGCTGTCGAGTTCTATAGAGATTTATACAACACCAGTAGCTATCACGACGTTAATGTGAGAGAGAATAGTCTAGCGGAATTTGAAATCCCACAAGTAACCCCGGAAGAAGTAAAGAATGCCTTGGGAGCTATGCAAAGGGGGAAGGCAGCTGGGGAGGATCAAGTAACAGCAGATTTGTTGAAAGATGGTGGGCAAATTGTTCTAGAAAGACTGGCCACCCTATATACACAATGCCTCATGACCTCGAGCGTACCGGAATCTTGGAAGAACGCTAACATAATCCTAATCCATAAGAAAGGGGACGCCAAAGACTTGAAAGTTATAGACCGATCAGCTTACTGTCCGTTGCCTACAAAGTATTTACTAAGGTAATGGCAAATAGAATTAGGAACACGTTAGACTTCTGTCAACCAAAGGACCAGGCAGGATTCCGTAAAGGCTACTCAACAATAGACCATATTCACACTATAAATCAGGTGATAGAGAAATGTGCGGAATATAACCAACCCTTATATATAGCTTTCATTGATTACGAAAAAGCGCTTGATTCAGTCGAAACCTCAGCAGTGATGGAGGCATTACGGAAACATGGTGTAGACGAGCCATATGTAAAAATACTGAAAGTATCTACAGCGGCTCCACAGCCACCGTAGTCCTCCACAAAGAAAGCAACAATATCCCAATAAAGAAACGCGTCAGGCAGGGAGATACCATCTCTCCAATGCTGTTCACAGCGTGTTTACAGGAGGTATTTAGGGATCTGGAATGGGAAGAATTGGGGTTAAAAGTTAATGGAGAATACTTTAGTAACTTGCGATTCGCATATAGCCTTGCTTAGTAACTCAGGGGACATATTGCAATGCATGCTCACTGACCTGGAGAGGCAAAGCAGAAGGGTGGTTCTAAAAATTTATCAGCAGAAAACTAAAGGAATGTTTAACACTCTCGGAAGAGAACAACAGTTTACGATAGGTAGCGAGGCACTGCAAGTGGTAAGGGAATACATCTAATTAGGGCAGGTAGTGACCACGGTTCCGGATCACGAGTCTAAAATAATCAGAAGAATAAGAATGGTCTGGGGTGCGTTTGGGAGGCACTCTTAAATCATGAACAGCAGGTTGCCACTATCCCTCAAGAGAAAAGTATATAACAGATGTGTCCTACCAGTACTCAGGCATGGGGCAGAAACCTGGAGGCTTACGAAAAGGGTTCTCTTAAATTGAGGAGAACGCAACGAGCTATGGAAAGAAGAATGATGGGTGTAATCTTAAGGTATAAGAAAAGAGCAGATTGGGTGAGGGAACAAACGAGGGTTAATGACATCTTAGTTAAAATCAAGAAAAAGAAATGGGGGGGGGGGGGCATAGGCCCGACATGTAATGAGGAGGGAAGATAACCGATGGTCATTAAGGGTTACGGACTGGATTCCAAGGGAAGGGAAGCGTAGCAGGGGGCGGCAGAAACTTAGGAGGGCGGATGACGTTAAGAAGTTTCCAGGGACAACATGACCGGGGTAGTTGGAGAAGTATGGGAGAGGCCTTTGCCCTGCGGTGGGCGTAACCGGGCTGCTGATGATCATATATATATATATATATATATATATATATATATATATATATATATATATATATATATATATATATATATATATATATATATATATATATATATATATGTATATATAAATTAAATTATGGGGTTTTACATGCCAAAACCACTTTCTGATTATGAGGCACGCCGTAGTGGAGGACTCCGGAAATTTCGACCACCCGGGATTCTTTAACGTGCACCTAAATTTAAGCACACGGGTGTTTTCGCATTTCGCCCCCATCGAAATGTGGCCGCGGTGGCCGGGATTTGATCCCGCGACCTCGTGCTCAGCAGCCCAACACCATAGCCACTGAGCAACCACGGCGGGTATGTATAAATATATATATATATATATATATATATATATATATATATATATATATATATATATATATATATATATATATATATATATATATATATATATATATATATATATATATATATATATTGCATATTGCAATATGCAATATATATATTGCCAATATATATATATATATATATATATTGCAATTGCATATTTCATGTTGTAACGTTTCGGCCGTGGCACGGCCAAACGTGACAACATTAAAAATGCAATTCTCGTAAGTGTGCTCCTTCGTTTATTCAACTACCTATGCACCGGACCTACATAACTTTTCCTTGAAAAAAAAAAAAAATATATATATATATATATATATATATATATATATATATATATATATATATATATATATATATATTGTCACGTGGTCGTGACGTCAAAGAACACAGTAGTAATACTGTTAAACACAAAACTAACTTTTATTGGGCGAAACTGTGGCCACGAAAGAGGCTACACTTATAGCGCAACGATAGCGGCGAACACGGTCGGCGATCGTCGAAAATCTGATCAGCGGGTCAAGGGGCAGTCGTCGAATTTTCCAGACTAATCGTTCGGACCCGCGTGCCTTCCACAAAGTTCTACACCATTCGCGTCAGGTGATGAAATCAGATAACATAAGGTTCGGCGAGAACAGACAGCGGATAGAAGCATCGATAACTTTCCAGAAACTTCGGATACATGCAGGCGCGTCCCACGCTGTGCGATTACATTTGTTAGGCGGCGAAACGTGGTTGCCCGTTACAGAGAAGTACACGTGTCTATATATATATTCTTCATCAGAATACTCGTGTATTCTGACGATGTCCGTGCCACGGCCGAAACGTTACAACATTAAAAATGTAATTTTCGTAAGTGTGCTCCTTCGTTTATTCCACTACCTATGCACCGCATCTACAGAACTTCTCCTTGAAATTATATATATATATATATATATATATATATATATATTATAGGGTCTGTTCCATTTGCCTGCACCACTGTGAACCAGTTCACAGCGGTTCACGAGAAGTTCAGAAACTGTGCAGCTCGATTCTGGAGGTGCAGGCCCAGCGAAACGCAGGGAACGAATGCAAAGCTGCAGACGCGGTGTAAGCCTTACGCTATTTCTGACGCATGTGCACGGAGTGCGTAAGTTTGAGAGGTCCTTAAATCCAGGTATGATCGCTTTCTGGGGCGTAAATGCACACCACAGTTGCCTACACTCATCAGACATGCGTAAGCAGGGTATTAACGGTGCTCGCGCCCGTCTGCTGCGCCGCTGCTTCGCACCTGTATGCCTGCTCAAATCGGCACCGACAGTGGAGCGGGTGCAGGAAAATCATGAACCAGCCCTGCACCTTTCCTCCACGTTTTGAAACGAACGTCAGGGATCTGCTGGAGTCATTGCTGCACCGCTGAAACGAATGGCCGGAAAGAATGGCAGGGCGCCGCACCTCGCGAACTGGTCGAAGTGGTGCAGGCGAATCGAACGTACCAATTATGTGCGACGATGTTCTCGGGGCCACGTGACTACATTCCGAACAGTGAATCCATGGGGTGAGTGCGCGCGTATCTTGTTCTTTAGTTCTGCAGTTTTCTACGCTTTCATTTGCATAGTTTTTTTTACTCCGTACCGTGGCCTCTTCCTGCGTATCAAAGGAGCGTCCCGCTTGGAAGTGGAAAATGTACCTCCACGGTGGCCAACCCTCTCACGCTCCCTCATCGACACGCCGCTACAGGTTGCGTCACATGTCACAGCCGGTTGTGCAAGGGCATGCTTCGAACATTGCCGAGCCTGATCTGTCGTGCTCGTTTGACGACTGTCCGCTACTCTCAGACGATGAAATCGGCGCCTCGTCAGCTGGCCATCAGACTGACAATGCATGCCCGGCCTCAGACGAAGGCAACGAAAGTGTGCAATCCGACCCAGTACCGGCGATAGACGTTGCCCAAGCGCTCGCAACGGCTCTGCGCGAGTATGGCACGGGCACCCTTCCTGAATCGACAGCAAAAGCTGCTGCAGTCGTAATAATTCTAGCTTTTGTTGTTGTGCATGGGCTGCCTTGGGACACCGTGGACGGGTTGTTGCGTGTCATCGAAGCATTGTTTGGATTTCAAGGTGACGTGCTGCCTCGAAGCAAGTATCTACTCAGGAATTACGGTATCCAACGATGTATACGGCCGTGAATCGCCATTACTTTTGCAGCATTTGCGGAAGTCAACTAGAGGAGCTAAGTTCAGAGGCAATACGCTATGAAGCATGCCAATCAGATATGAAAGTCTCGCTTTTGAATAACGCAGGTTGCTTTTTCAGCATCTTGAACATCAAGCGGCAAATTGGTCAGACGATTGCAAGGTTTTAAGTACGTTCTGTTCGCCCAAATGGAAAAAATAGGGCAAGGACTACAATGCGAATCAGTGAGTGACATCACCAGTGGTGCCTTTTACAAAAGTCTTAGGCAGAGTGGCAAGATGTCCCACATGGGCTTGACGCTCACGTTCAACACTGACGGAAGCCCTGTTTATAAATCGTCGTAAGCGTCTCTGTGGCCCACCAGTTCACTATAAGTGAACTTCTACCAGGTGTGCGCCGCCAAAGCCCAGTTCTGGCTGGATTGTGGTTTGGCCACAAACATCCAGACATGATGGTGTTTATGGAAAAATTTGTGGAGGCATTGCAGGCTGTTGGAACTGTTGTGTGGCAGTATGGAACAGAAACGGTTTGATCAAAAGTTTATTACATCTGATGTTCAGCTGATGCACCAGCCCGTGCAGCAGTGACGAACCCGACACATTTCAATGGAAGGTTCGGCTGCTGCTGGTGCCTGACCTGTGCAGAACACATTGAAGGTATGGCGTTTTTCACCTTGCTCATGAATTATTAGCTCTCTCTGATTCAGACGTGCCCGCTAGCAGAGCGATTTGTCATTTGTCATACATGCCATTTTGTCATAAGGATGTGTTGGAATATGTCTTCCCACGATGACTAGTCTTAGACTCCAACATTGCAGATCAAAGTTGTTTTTACGTTGGTTTATATAATGTTTTACTTTGTGTGCTGATGCCTTCTAAGCACACTTGCGACTTTCTTGCATTGGGTTATCTTAACTAGTTTATGGAATACGTAAGTTCTGTCCATTTTTTGACAGTGCGGTACATGCTCTGCATTATGTTGTGTTTTCAGTATCCATAGAGCAGTTGTGTGCAATTTCTCTCTGCTCCAGCGTTCACCTATTTGGAAGTGCAGCTGCTATGCAACTACATTATAGTGGGGGGATACAGTGCTGTATTGTATATTTACACTATGGGCAATAGCTTGTGACAGAAGGTAGCACAGTACAGAGGCAGTAGCATCTAGTGTATTGATTAAACGTATCTATTTGGCTTACTTTATAGGTAATGATAGGCTAGTTGAATACCCATGATTTTGGTGAAGCAATGCACTTGGAAAAGAAGGACTGCTCCTGGAGACTTGGACACACATCAGTGCATGTGTATGTCTTCATAATTCATGTTTATGTGAACTTGTGTCTTTTCCCAAGCGCACTGATTCACTAAAGTCAAGTGGGCTGTATATAGGTCAGTGGCATGTTTGCACTCAGGCATTTTTCTGGCGACTTAGAGCGTGCTAAAATCTTTTTATTCAGGCTGTCCTTGGTGCAGTGCAACGCGATGAACAAGAAATCTATTGAAGCAATGTGTGAGAGTGGGCTAGTTGTTAATCTATGATATGCCCGGCGCGACAGCATACAAAGGACGGAAAGGCACGATGGAGACAAGTGCACGATGAACAAATTGGCTGGCACTTTTCTGCAAGCATTCTACATTGATGCAGATTCTTGCTAGAATAAAAAGAACATATGCTTCATATTTCTGTGCACATATTTGTTGAAAGTACTCAATTGCTCGCAGTTGACAACATGACTTTCATGTCACTGCCTGTCATTGTTTAACTTGTGAAGTGCCATGAGATGCATAAGTTGCCGCGTTGCATTAATGTAAACGTCAGGCAACCTACTGCTTTGCACCCTACAAAGCACCAATGTGTCACTGTGAGCACACTTGTAATAAACACTTTATGAGATTTCCTATTAATGTTCGTATTTTTGGGCGTACGTAAAAAAATTATGGGCATTTCCATCATTTTAGGTGTTATTATTAATAGACAGGGATATAGTACAAGGTAATAATATACAGGAGGAGGTCCCGAGGTCGAAGACTGTAATGGGACCTCCTGTACAGTGTATAAGTAAAAATATAAACAACAGTTGCAAGAAATAGTGTAAAATATTCAAAAGATAACAAACTTCGTATTGTTTTAGGTTTGGCAGTAATAAACAAGTCACCTGCAGACATGCTAGTAAAAAAGTGTAATAATTATTACATTCGACTAACCACAGAACTATAACACCATTATGAAAGTAAATGGATAATGAGACTTAACCAAATTAACTTTAATTTGTGTTGCGTAACCAAACGTACATTTGGAGGGGAAAAATACTTATCTAACTGGTTGCAGATAATAAAATGTGGTCTTTTAGTTGTCGTTTAAATTGGAAATGACTTGATAGTAGGAGGTAGTGTGTTCCAGAAGGAAACGGACGAAAAGTGTACACTCTGCTTACCATAATTTGTGCGAACCATGGGAAGAATAAAGTTATTGTTTAGTGGAAATCGTGTAAATTAGAATTCATTAGACAAAACTGAGGTATCAGACTGTTGCGGTAAGCATTATCTAGTTGTCGATATAAAAACGTTCCAAGACGAAAGTTAATAAGCTCGTCCACAGTAAGAATATTATAGTTATGTAATAAGTATTTGGAATTCAAATGGTTAGGACTAAGTGTAAATATTCTAACAGCCTGGTTTTGTAGTACTTGTAATGATTGTAAGTGGGTACGATACGTATTGCCCCAGCATGCAATGCAATATTTTACATGCGAATGGATAAATGAGTAGTATAAAGAGAGTATTGTATCCTGGGTAAACACACACCGAGCTTTTAAAAGTGTCCTTATTCCATATGTTGCACTCCGCCTAACGTTGGCTATGTGTTGATGAAATTTAAGGTTAGAATCAAGTTCTACACCGAAGTAGTTACAGGAAGTACTACGCGGGATATGATGATTACCAAGGTAGAGCGAAGGAATGAATGCGGATGAGCGTTGATGGGAGGTGAATAAAACAAATTTAGTTTTAGACGAGCTTATATTGAGCTGGTTAATATTGCACCAATTTAACACGTTGTTTAAGTCAGTATTAGGTTTAGAAACTAGGTTCCCTACACAAATGTCTGATTTAGAGATAGTTGTGTCGTCTGCATAAAGAATGCAGTTAGAAGAAAGCAGGCAACCAGGCAGGTCGTTAACATATATTAAAAACAAGTGGGCCAAGTATGAATCCCAGAGGTACACCCATGTTTGTTGTCATTGATTTAGAAAGAAGACCAGTAATTCTAACTCTTTGTGTTCTATCGTTTAAGTAACTTTGTATCAAAGTTAATGCAGGGTCTGTTATTCTGATAGATTCATGTTTAAAGTATAAAATGTGGCGGTTAATTTTGTCAAAGGCCTTAATACGAACACTGATCCAGCATACATGCCTTTATAGATTGCCATCTTTAATTGTTCAGTAAGGGCGATAACAGCAAGTTTGGTTGAATAGCCCTTGCGGAATCCAAATTGGAGTGGTGAAAGAATACTAAATTTAGATATGTAATTAGGCGCTTTTCTACCAGCCGTTCAATAACTTCGCTAAAGAAGGGTAGAATGCAAATGGGCCTATAATTAGTTATCAAGGCACGGTCACCCTTTTTAAATACAGGAGTAATTTAACCTTGTTTTAGTTCTTGTGGGAAGCTCCCAGCCTTAAATAATATGTTAATAATACTTGCGAGAGCATCTGAGATTAGGTGGGCAATTAGCTTGATGTGATTTGAATGCATATTATCAAGACTTGCACTTGTTGTTTTGACATTTCTTATAGAGTTTTCTATTTCCTGTGGTGTGGTTGGAAAAAGAAAGAATGAGTGAGGTAGGGGTCGCAATATATTGTTATATTGCGTTGGTGTATGCGAATCGCTGCTAAAGAAAGATTTTGCAAAAGCATCAGCAATGTCTTGTGAGGATGTGTAAGCTCTGTCGTTATGAATAATTTTCTTGAAATTATCGCAATTGTTTCGCCTATTTAAAAAATCATTTACTATCTTCCATTTCTTACTACTGTCTTTTCCGCATTCTAATAATTTTTCTCGTAATAAAGTTTTTTAGATTTTTTTATTTCGCTAGCAAGAAAGTTGGATGGAAAATTTCTTGTACCTCTTAGCCAAATTGCTGTTAAATGGCCGTAATTTTGTTTTCTTGTACAGATTGTCTTTTTTCCGCATCAAGGCTAGAAGCTTATCTGACAGCCAAGGATTCTGTAGGGACGCAAACTTCTTTTTGCATTTCACTTTGCGGGTGTGGCAGTCAAAATAGGATTTTAGTACCGATATAAAGAACGAGAAGGCCGTTTGTGGATCTTTCATGTCTGCTATAGAAGACCAATCAGCTTCGCTTAGTGAATAAATGAAATCTTCTTTGTTAAGTGTAAGCTTTGTGTAAGTGGCTTTGACAGAGCCTTCATCATTCTGAAAGCGTAAAAAATATCGGGTAGGGGTCAGTCAGATTTTGTAACAGGATGCCTGCGTCTGGTGGAGACAGCAAATTGGAATGCGCATGATCGATTATTGTACCACCTGTATAGTTAGTGCACCGCGTAGGCACTTTTATTAAGCATTCGTAACCGAAGCTATTGAAACAATTTGAATACTGTAATAATGTAATAATAATTGCAGGTACTCCTCGTTACGCCCAAACGGACTTTGTACTGAGAACAGAAGAATGGGTCCTGAGAGACATGAAGCTTGCCCTTGAGCTGAATATGCCAGTGAATGCCATCAAGGGTCCATCGCCACTGATAAACCTCAATTTGTTTAATCCAGTGTTGAGCCAGGCAGTTGACTACATGCACTATGTGCTGCTTGGAGTGACAAGGCAGCTTACCGAGTTTTGGCTGGGCAGTGCAAACTCCCAGGAGCCGTTCTACATCGGTATGTACCTGTGCTCACTTGTTAAAGTGGAATAACTGAATTGTACATTTTGTTCCGAAAAGTCAAATTTGAAAGGAAATAACAATTTGCTCTTGCGGTGCATGCGACAAGAGTATGCCTGATAACACTCATGATTTAGCTGGTACTGATGTTACATATATGCAGAATTTTTTTTTACAAATGTCACTCACTACATATCATGCGCACAAGTCAAAATACTTATGTAATGTAATGCGCTTGCCATGTTCTAAATTGCAGGAAATAAAAGAAGCAGCAATCAACCATGCCTGCATACTGGGGAGTGCCGAGCATTGTCAAAAATATCCCACTAAAACTTGCAATTAGGCCAGTATGGATACCTGCCTGGATCTAGCACTGAAAAGGAAATGTTTCCAGACTACAGTAGGAATGCCTTTATGTAAGAAGTACACATAACCGAAATTGACAGATTTGGCCGAGCTGGGTTGAACAAGTCTATAAAACAGCTGATTGCTGAGTTGTCGGCTAGTTATTACACCTAAAAAGACACGATCCAAAATTTTTGTTAGTACTTTTTAATTTCATGCGATATTCTGTGACAACTTGCATGTTCTAAGACCTATGGTGAGCATGTGGCTTAAAGAAACTTGAACACGTCATTACAGTATTACCAGTCTGCTTGTTCATCATCATTAACGTCTCCCTTATTGTGGATTAGTATAATGCTTGCATTCTTCCAGTTTTCTGGGACCTTTGCAGTCGATAGTCACCTCGTATAAATAGCTGCCAGTTTTCCAAGCATTGTCTCCTCCATCTATGATTAAATCGACTGTTATTCCATCTTCTGCCGGGCTCTCTTCCTTGTTTCATGTCTTCTAAGGCCCTTCTCTCCTCATCGCGTGTTATAGGAATTCCTGTATTCTGTTCATTGCTGTTTTGAATGCAGTTCTCCCGAGTCCTCTGGGCACTGTACAGATCAATATAGAATTCTTCCGCTGCCTTTACTATACAATCGAGATTGCTGATGGTATTACCCTGCTCATCTTTTCGTGCATACATCTTGGTTTGTCATATGCCAAGTTTCCTTCTCACTTATTTCAGGCTGTGTCCGTTTTTTACGGCTTCCTCAGTCTTTCTCACGTTATATTTAAGAATATCACTTATTTTCATCTTGTTGATCAGTTTTTACAGTTCCGGGAATTCTATCTTATCTCTTGAATTCGACACTTACATTCTTTGTCGTTTCTTTATTAGGTCCTTTGTTACTTGGGAGAGCTTGCCTACTGGTTGCCTTGGTGCCTTGCCCCCCACTTCTATTGCGGCGTCTAAAGGCACCCTAGTTACGGTTTCACTCATTACCTCTGTGTCAGCATCTCTCGGTTCTAAGGCTGCATACTTGTTTTCAAGTACCAGCCTGAATTTTTCTGCCTTTACCCTTACTGCCTCTAGGTTGACTTGTTTCTTCTTGACCAATTTTGCTCTTTCTCTCTTCAAACTGAGGTGAATCCTAGCCCTACCGAACCTATGGCCACCACACTTTATTCTGCCAATCACTTCTACATCCTGCACTATGCTGGGATCGGCAGAAAGTATGAAATCAATTTCATTTCTTGTTTAACTGTTGGGCTTTTCCAGGTCTACTTTCTATTGTTACGCTTCCTGAAAAGGCTGTTCATTATTGGAAGCTTATTCCTTTCTGTCAATTCTACCAGCATCTGTCCTCTAGCGTTCCTAGAACCGACGCCATAGTTTCCAATTGCCTGTTCCCCAGCCTGCTTTTCCCCCATTTTTGCATTGAAGTCGCCCGTTACTGCAGTATACCGAGTTTACACTTTTCTCATCGCTAATTCATCTTCATAAAACGGATCTACTTCATCATCATCGTGACTGGATGTTGGAGTATAGGCTTGTACTACTACGCTGTTATTAATGCTGTAGAATTCATCAATGTTGCCCGCTATGCCCTTATGGATTAGCAATCCTACCCCGTATTGCTTGTTATCTGGGAGACCTCTATGGCAGAGGACATGGCCGTTATTCAGCAATGTATAAGCGTCACCAGTTCTAATCTCACTAAGGCCGATGATATCCCAAACAATGTGTGATAGTTCCTCAAAGAGTCCTGCTAAGCTAGCCTCACTAGACAGAGTCTGGCTGTAATAGGTTGACAGGGTCAGTTTCCATTGGTGGCCTGTCCAGACCCAGAGATTCTTAGTTCTCTCTGCTGTGTTGCAGGTCTGACCACCGCCTTGGTCAGGTGCTCCGTAGCTGCTGGGGACTGAGGACCATGGGTGAATTGTAGGAATCATAAGGGAGGGGGTGGCCGAATACTGTACCAGGGAGGCCATTTCCTGTTCAAAGTATTCCATTGTTAGTTCTTAGTAAGCTTAGTATGCCTTCCTAATTTGGTTGTCCCTGGCCGAAGCTATTTTCACTCTGCTCACGAGTGAAATTTCACCATCTGATCTTCAGTGTGCAGGTAAATTGTTTATTTGCATTTACAGTATCTTGCCTCTATTTTTAAGAGTATATACACACTCGGCCTGTTATTACCATTCACCTGCTGCCAGTGTGTCCTTGTTATCGTCGTTAGCTGGTCCTTCATCAAACCTGCACCCCCCAGCGACAGCTATTAAGTTCACTTGCTCTAAACGTGTGTGCAAGAGTTAGTCACGCCAAAAAATACTGCATAGCCATTTGGTCACAAGTCCCACTCGCTCTGTGCATCTTTTGCCGGTGTCAGGCATCACTGCAAGCTTCTGCATGTCATACAACTGTAAAGGCAATGTGCTTCTCTGTGCATTAAGAAAATTGATGATACTATGTGTTTCATATCACAGCAGCCAGCATTAGCTATAATGCACCAAGCACTAATAAATGTTGTTTTAGTAATGCCTAATGCTTGGATTGCTATAAATATTTGTGGCCTTACCACAGCTACCATACTATGCGCAGTCTGTAGTTTTTATGGGTTTATATCCGCATGCCCCCCTCCCCCCATTGCGTGAAAACTAGACTAGTACTAAGAGATAGTGAACATATAGTCTTGGTACTTTAGAAACTAGGCATATGATTACACTATTCTCAACCTTTGCAGGTATTGTAATTGGGGAGGCAAACATCCTCTTCATGGCATAGATGGAATTTGTGGTAGTACACTACGGCTTATTTTTCTGCAGGCGTTCCTTCAACTATAGCCAAGCTGGATAAACGTCGCCTGAGTATTTGCCCACCCCACTCCTTCACACGGCTGCCACGGTCCTTGGCAGACAGGTGGAAGGCGAGCGAGTGGAAGAACTGGCTGCTGTACTACTCTCTGCCATCAGTACTCGGGGTGCTGCCACCGCGGTTCTGGAGGCACATGTCAATGCTGGCAGAAGTCATTTTCACTCTGCTCAAGAGTGAAATTTCAACAACTGATCTTCAGTGTGCAGGTAAATTGTTTATTTGCATTTACATTCTTGCTTCTAGTTTTAGGAGTATATACAGACTCGGCCAGTTATTACCATTCACCTGCTACCAGTGTTCCCTTGTCATGGTCGTTAGCTGGTCCTTCATCAAACCTGCAGCCCCCAGCGACAGCTATCAAGTGCACTTGTTCTAAACGTGTGTGCAAGCGTTAGTCTCACCAAAAAATATTGTATGGCCATTTGGTCACGAGTCTGCTTCAGACCATAGTTAGATGTTTCATTATTAGAAATGGGAAAACAAAAGTCGAAATTTTCTAGAGCAATGTTTAGGGTAAACGTATGATGAGAATGTGTTTATTATGTTAGTACACCCATTAAGTACTTACTGTACACAAACTAAAAAGCCGAAAAGCAAGAATATGCACGACTTTTGTTAGAGCAGAGGCGCAGAGACTACTCTGTCCCCTACAAAACCCTTTGCGGATCATCAAAGCATCACATATTACGTGCCTTAGCCAATCAGTTCTGTGGAAACACGCTAGGTGGTTATTTTCCATCTTGGCTTCCCACAATACTTGCAGGCTGAAGTAATCAGCAAGCCCAAAGCGACACTGATTATGGCAAAGGCTTGGATTTGTCAATAAATTCGACCTTGTTCTGCCATATAGCCTTCTGATTCGCTCAGATAGTAGAGTGAAAGGCCCTAAAAGTGCCTGTCCCTAGATCGAGTCTTGTAAAACAAATGCATCCTCTAGTGCAAAGCTTTTCTCCTGACACTATTTTTCTTTCATGACCTATACAGCACGCTACGATTGTAGCAGGCGAATTTTTTTTATGATCGTCCATTCACTCTGCATATTCAACTCGATGTCCCTCTACCAGCAGTGCACCCAGTTAAAGAGTGCTCCCGCAGCCTCGTTTGCATGATTTTCTGGCAGCTATTACTTGTCTGGTATTTGGGGTCGCAGAGATGTGGGAGCATTGTGCACACACTCTAACTTCTATAGGAGGGTAAACAAGAGTCAGAAAATACTTATACCTGGTTCTGCACTACAATAGGTTGCATTTTATGTGCTCTGAACTGCCTTTGTTTTGTTCCATTGCTGCACTTCTGAAGCTGTGCAAAACCAACTATCCTAATTTTGTGCATTGCTGGTTTCTTCTGGTAGCCATAGCTTCTAAAATTTATGAAGCCTTCAATCAGACTGTCTGAGTCATTATAATTTCACTCTCATTGACAACCATGGCAAGATCGATTTCTTTTCTGTGTTTTCCTTTTGCTGTGAATGCTCAAACAAAATGCGATGCAGGAAGATAAAACACTAATCTGTGCACCTTTCATAGGTATGCTTGATTGTGGCGCGAAATATATTTCATGAAAAGGGACAGAGAAAGGAAGATAGTGGAACGCCAACATGGGCGGATGTTTTCTGAAATTGAGTATCAGACTGCAGTTATCATGTGACTATTGTAGATGCACCCCCCAACACCATAATAGATGCTCAAGACATGTCGGAGTGTAATTGTTCTGTGTCCCCCATAACGTAAAGTTTTACTGTTAATACATGGGGGTGTTCTAATTGAAACCTTGTTAGAGACACACGCTAAGCGGATGAAAGTATTGGAGATGTGATAATTTACACGAGCATTGACAAGCTTACTCAAAGCTTTCTCTCAACGATACTCTGATATGAAACAATTATTTTTTTCTGGGTCACCTGCTTGAATCATTTGTGTGCAGAGCTGCAAGCCTCTATGGGACTCGCTTCATGACTTTTAATGTCAGCCAGCTTCGCCATCTGACGTCAAGCGTGGATCATCTGGGTCCCCTTTGGGCAAACTCAGCGTTTCGTTTAGAAACAGGGGAATGAAAAGCTGACAAAGATGGTAAAGGCAGCGAAAGGAGCTCCGATACAAATACTGGAGAGAGTCACTCTGGCAAGAGAGCTGGAGCTGGCCCTGCATTTGCTTTCTCTTCCAAACGATGGGGTGAGGTTTTGCGGAAGACCGCTTGGCAAAGTTCCTATTAAGAAAGCGACTCGAGTTGATAATGTATGCTTATTTGGAGCACCGGTTACAGGTACGTAGTGCCAGCGGGAATTGCAATCTGTGCAAAATTTCTTCGACGCAACGTGTGCTGTAACTGAGGAGTATTCAAGAATGAGCTTTGAAGGCGCAATTATACGCAGCCAGCAATATAGAAAGGCAAAGAAAAGTGACTGTTCTGTGGTTGCAAGCCGTGATGGCAAATTTTTTATCTGTTTATGTGTTCCAATATATTGCATGTAATTGACGGCATTTCTGGCGTGGTTCTCTTGCTTTGTCAGAAACTGAGAATTGGTAAAAATACTGATGGTTTTCCTCCTCACATCAAAGAGTGTTTTCTGTCACCTCTTGACACTTGTGTTGTTTTAAAGCCTGCTTCTGTTGCAATGCCGGCTTTGTTTATAGACTTTGAGGCTGAAAGCAAGCAGTATGTATGTACATTGCCCAACATTGTAGAACGGGATTGAACTGAAGTACAATAGCAAAAGTCTCTGCGTCACTGTATTTACGGAAATCTCACTAGCGCGTTTTTTTCTGTGAAACTGCGTTCAAAAATAACCTGAACTGATATGAAACAAAAGCTGCGTATATGGCCACCAGCGTTTGTGGCACTGTGGAAAGCTCGGTATCTGCAAGAACGCTCGCTGCCGCATACTTTGACACGTCAGATGCAGAGTTGCATATAACCTCAATTAACTTCTGGGGTGTTACGTGCCAAAACTATGATCTCATTATGAGGTACGCTTTCTTTCTCTGCCTACACTGGCTGGTCTTGTTTGGTTAATTTCATCTTTTTTCTACATTCCATGGGTGTACCACTAAGTTACCTGTCAATACGGTGGTCTGCTGTGGTAGTTGAGATGGTGACACGCATTTCTCACTGCTTTCCAGGTCCACTTGCATAAACAGTAGGACATTCTTGAGTTCGGTGTCTGACGAAGTTGCTGGTGAAAGTGACTCGCAGGCTTTTGCAGAAAAACTATTACGAAAGTGTACACTGAGAGTGTGATTTGTCTTCCCTCGTGTGAAGCTAGTAATTTTGTCGTAAGTAGAGCGTGCTGGACGATATCAATGAGCATCGCTGGATACGTTAGAGTTAGTACACATAGAGTGCCAAGGAAGTGGATGTGTAACTGCGCGGCGTCATACAATCGTTGCAGGCAACGTGTGTCATCGGACGACTTCACATTCTAACGATGTCAGTGTGCCGTCAGTGGTCCTGAATAATCTTTGCTCAATCTACAAATCTTTCCTTCAACAGTGAGGTGGCATGCACATAGCATGATTCAAGTGCGTGCAAACAAGAGACTTCTGCTGCTACATCACCAGCCAGAAAGCACTTTAGGTAGTCAAATTTGGTGGAACGTGTCAAATCAGTTGAGGTGAATAGTTTGGTCAAATTGTTCTCAGAAGCCTGTCCACTCATCGATGCCCCCTTGAATGTTGACATATGCAGAGGTGGCAATCGAGGTCCTACGAATCTGGCTGTTGTCTCGTTTCTGGGACTGCCTTCTGCGCTTGAAGTTTGTGATTGTATGCTTTGTGCTCATTTTATATAGGTGATTTGGCAATGAAGCTCGGCAAGCACGCTAGTTCCTTCATTGCTGTGTTCTACTGTGGCTCCATATTGCTCTCTGACTTGTCTGGTCGGAGTAAATTCCTGAAACTCGGCCTTACTCTGCGAAAGCAGAGAAGAGCTTGCATTGTTGAAAGTTTGGAAATGTCGATGTTAGGAGAATGAAGCTAGGATTGGGCTTTCTGAATGATCCTACTAGTCTGCGCTCGTAATGCAGATTGCTTGCCCTTAAATTGATCAATCTGGATAGCGTCGAAGCTAGCTTATGTCCTCGCACATGTGCTGATCTTCAGATCCATGATAATTTCAGTCCTGATTGCCCTCAACGTGAAGCCAGAGTAGAGTAGTTACCTTGCAGAAATTGAAGAATAGACTGTGGCAGCCCATGCTTACCGTATTTACTCAAATCCAAACCGCCCTTTATTGTAAAAAAAAGAAAGAGAACTTACCTAAATTCAAGCCGAATTAAAGAAGGCCTTTTTATTGACAGAAAAGCATGCATTTTATTATGCAAGTGTGCATACCATAGGCACGTCCTAAGTTCACTTGTTGTCATCCACGACATCGCTGTCCTCTTCTTTGCTCACTTCTTCCCAAACGGCATCGTCCTCACTTCCGTCCAGCGCGTTTGAATTGCGGCATTTTCGGAATGCTCTCGTGATCATTTCATCTGGAATTTCATCCCATGCCACTACAAACCAGGGCATCTATTCTACAACGATCACTTCGGCGATACCATTGTCTTCGTGTGACGTAGTCCTCAAACAGCCAATCAGCTCATCCGATTTTTCTCAACCAGCCAATCAGCGTGCGATTCAGTTCAACCACTTATAACGATATCGGTTATTACAACGAAAAGCTGCTACACTGTCGACTTTTGTATGTTTTCTATAGGGAAATAACCTGCTTACTATATGGCCCCATGCCGCATTATTGGTTATAACGATGAATTCTGACTGCTGGATGTCCGTGCTGAAAGGTAATGGAATATGAAATCCTCGAAAAGACAAAAAAAAAGGTGAAATGCTAGGCGCTGCATGCTTGCCTGCCACTGCAACTGCCGCATCCCGCTTCTCTCTATGAGAGATTCATACCAGCCTCGCGTATCTCTCCCGTCGCCCTTCCGCCCCTCCGAACAAGAATGGGCTGCGGCCATAGCTCTCTGCCTCGCCACTCTCCAAAATGCAAATGGACCACGCCAACTGCACTGCCGGCGCTGCTCCCAGATTGCTCGCTGGGCCATCTCTATGGCTGGGTCCTCACTGTTGGTCCTTTATTCTATGGTCCTCATTTTGCGTAAGTTCTCCTAATGGATTAGGTCACTCGTGCTTGTGTCGGTTCGTTGCATCGAAGCCATTCCTGGCCACGTTGTTTCTCAGCCTTGTATGAGTTGCCGCCGAAATGGAAGATGGCTGATACGCCCGCTGATCATCAGCAATTCACTACGTTGCGGGTGAAAAGAAGGCACACTGCTATACATATAGAAACCAAGTGCTGCTCCTAACTGATGAGGGATCATCACGAACGTCCACCGGATAGCGACAGTGACGGCCACGACAGCAGCGCTGACGCTGTAGGGTAGGCTGCTTCAAATCGTATTCACCCAGTCCGTCATCGTGGCGCTGTTCATCGAACTTTTCTCGTGAACGTGCACAACAACATTCCTGGGGAACTTTTATTTGGCCAGTAATGTGTTGTGTCCGTCCATCAGCAAAACAGTACAACATTGGTCTTTTTCGCTCCTTCCCATAACCTTCCGTCCTAGCTTGATCTCTTTCACCCTTTTCGTTTTGTGTGACATGGGCATGTCGAAGAATGGGCATGTCGAAGAATGGGCATGTCGAAGAACACCGGTGTCTGGTCACTGTTTGCAATCTGCTCCAATTGATAGCTCTTTTGCCGCCATTTTTGATGACGTAGTGCTGAAATGCGATGAGCTTTTCCTCAGAATTCGCTGACTAGCTTCTGGTACATTAAAGTCAGTCGTCTGAGGCTTAAACCGAAATATTTCATGAAACGCGTTACCCAGCCTTTTCTGCACTTGAAATTGGTTTGTGCGATACCCCTAGCATTGGAGACCTCCCTTGCCTTTTCCTGCATAATCCCCGTCGTCATTTGCGTTCCTGCTTCTCCCTGTTCCCTAATGAATACGCCGTATCTTCCACCATGAGTTTTCACTCCTCTGTGGTCCGGTGAAACCCATGCGAGCTGCGGTGCAGTTGGAAAGCTTGTTCCATTTCCGCCACCGTGGCACGTTCTTTTCGTCCATGCCGAACTCGAGCTGGGCTTGAAGGTTAGAGGTTTTTTTCCATGTGTAAAACGACCTTTTGCCATTAGCCTGCAGTGTAGTGGCACCGCTAGGTCAGTGCCACCGCAGTGGCTGGCACGAGGCTATGGCGCGACACTTGAGAAATATTGATACAACTGCTCTGAACGATCGCTTCCAGAAAACAAAATGGCGCACGCGTATGTTGCTACAAGTCTGTCACTGTGAGGTGGCGATAAGTATGCGGCAGTGGCGGTTGCGGCCAAACCACCGACTCAAATCAAAACCGACCCCTTGCTTCCGTACTTGATTTTCTTTTTAGAAGTATCGACCAGTAATTACGGTATTACAAACACTGCACTCATGTTAGTACACTTGTTTTTCCTGTCCCATATTTGTAGCACATTGTATGGGAAACATGAACCAACTAGATAATCTAAATATTTACCTTTTATGTTACCTGCATTTGTAGGCCTCAGTATCTGCACATGAGAATGTTAAATTTACATGTACAGTGAAACCTTGTTAAACCGATGTTGGCCGGAGCTTGGAAAAAGTACGTATTAAACGGTAGTACTGCTAAACTTCGCGAAATGCGAAGGTTGTGGGTTCGGTTCCCACCTGTGGCAAGCTGTTTTTTCATCCACTTTAATTCACCATTAATTTGTCGTTTCTTTATTTCATTCATGAAGCACAAGTAATTTCCCCTATGTTGTCCTTGGTGTCAGTGTTTGTTGGCTTCTTATGATATAAACTGAAATAGTGTGAGATCGCCCACTTACCTGTCAAAAACGGACCTCAGAGAGAGTGAATTAAACGGCAAAAAACACGCAGTATCATCTATTTTGCGCGACAAAAGTTCCTTATCATGCCGCGGCACCCTATCAACAACTACAGTGGCATCAGCTCCTTTAAGCTCGGCAAACACTCACATGAGGCTGACGTAATGCGCATCTTCTGCCACTGTCGGGCCTGAATCGGCCGTGCTGTCGTTTTTCTGTGTCGTCCTCATCATTGTCGTTAGGCGACAATTCGGCAATAACAGAGGCAACGATGGTGAAAATACAAACCTAAAAAAGTTGAACCTCGTCGCCAACATCTTTTCGCAGTCCCAGCAGCACTGCCGAGCATCTTCTCCTTCGCATTCCAAATGCCACATACCTTATTGAACGGTAGATCCCTCTCGCGCGCCAGCGCCAACTTTGTGCCACGTTCGGTAGCACAAACAATTTCCAATTTTTCTTTTATGCTGAGCACCTGGTTTTTGTCCAAGCTTTGACATGACGCATGTCCTAGCTTGCACGACGCCACAGCACTATCTGGCTCGGCACCGAAATGACGTTAATGTTAGTGTGGCTTCGCCCTTCCAAGCGGCTTCTGCGTTCGTGCTTGGAGGCCGTTCTGATCTCTGAGGCCAATTCTGCCTGGCCGACCTACCGCCGTGATTGTGCTAGGAAAAGTGGAAACACTATGTGTTAACCAATACGCTCGTAATGAACTGGTACTGTTTATTAGAATACAAAACACATTATTTTGAATGGCCGCTGACTTGGGGACTTCACTTTACTACGTTTAAAATGAAACTGCTGTTCAAGCGGGTACAGTTTAACGATGTTTTACTGTATTCTTATACAGTAATCCAATACAACAATGTGTTTGTAGTATCAATCAATTCATCAGTAGTTAGCCTTTTCGTATCTTGTTTCGTAATTCACATGTGAAAACTTATTGCTGTTTCTGACGATGAGCCGTCACACTTATAAGCCATTATATTTGGAGAAATGCTTTAATGGCCAATAATTAAATCCTCTTGCCTGGAAGAGGTGCACCAGTATAGTTCTGTTGCATACGGAAATCTGAAATCACAGCTACTGCCTGCACTACAGTTTGAAGGAATTCAGACTATAAGGTACATGTTATCCACTGATAAGCATGTAGTACTGTAAATTCTTAACACTGAGCTTATGTATGTAAGCTATGCATTAAGAGACATATAATGTCTTTAGTAGAACTAGTGCAGGGGTGTTTTTGCTGTAGAATATATAAGCCAGGTCGGTAGTTAAATTTTCTACATATTGGAACCCAGATCATGGCAGTAAATGACAATTTCTCAGATATTACGACAATAACAAGATTGAGCATGTGCTGTTGAAGCAAAATTTAAGGGATCATGGGAATGGTGGCCAAACTCCATGGCTGAGCTCTCCAGTGGTGACGTATCTTTGTCTGAAACTTCTGTACTGTGCAAGTGCATCATTTTAAAGCAAAGCTTGCTTTTGCAAAGCTGTTTGCTCAGTCAGTTTCTTACCAAGCATACTTGGCAAGTTTCTTGCTGAGTAAACTGGACCAACGCATTCTTAGTAAACTGGGCTGGTCCCGGAGATGATGCAGTCTGAACTAGGCCAATTCTTAGACTGTAATGTGTTGTTGCTTGAGTCACATAGTGGGAGTTTCCACAGTCGTGTCATCATTTTGGCGGGAGAGCATTGGTAAGGTTGAGCATATAAAAAAACCTGCATTGTGGGAATTTGTAGCATTTGCAGCTGTGTCATGGGACTGAAGCACATTTTTAAAACTTTTGCTATGCTGAAAACATAGTACATAACATAGTTACCTGCGCATTCCACTAAGTCAATTGGCTCAAGTTTTCCGTGATGAGAGAACACGAACAGTTCCTTGTATTGACAGTGTCATACCCGGCGTTAACACATCATAACTACACACTAAATGGTAAAAGAGCTAACTTCCCACTACAAATTTACATGTTACATATCGGCTGCCACCAACAAAGAAATGCGACACCACAGTAGAGGTTGGGTGGAATATGCACTCAGCTTTTTATCTTGGGAAACACTGTCATAAGGATATGCAATGCCAAACAGTGTTTGAAAACTTTGGTTGAAGAGCACAGCCAAAGAGTAGACAATGCATCGAACCGTCCAGCTTTTCCCAGTTCACATTTGTGCGTGTCTGTAGTTTGTGTAAAATACCATATGTCCTGGAACTTGCACTAAACAGAACGCAAAGCCGCTGGGGACGTGATGCAGAAAAGAAATAATGAAAACCACATCCAATCATATGAAAAAGAAAAAGGTAAAGCCCATGATGGGGATACAGGAATTGCCATTCTTCAATATCAATGAGTGTATAGAGCGCAGTGGCGCTGTTTGACCACCACTTCAATGGTTTATGCCATTTTGCTCTCAATTCATGCCTACAACTGATTATGTGTGCTCAACTATTAATGTAATAATAATAATATTTGGGGTTTTACGTGCCAAAACCACTTTCTGATTATGAGGCACGCCGTAGTGGAGGACTCCGGAAATTTTGACCACCTGGGGTTCTTTAACGTGCACCTAAATCTAAGCACACGGGTGTTTTCGCATTTCGCCCCCATCGAAATGCGGCCGCCGTGGCCGGGATTCGATCCCGCGACCTCGTGCTCAGCAGCCCAACACCATAGCCACTGAGCAACCACGGCGGGTAACTATTAATGTAGAATAACCTGTGGTCTTCACCAGTCTTTTAAACGCCACTTGCTTGCGTCACAGATTGGTATGAACAGTTTTTATATGGAGCAAAAACCTTGTTCTCAATGAAGTGATTGAATGTAACCACTCTATTTTTACAAATAAATGCATTGAATATTACAGCTCGTTAAATAGCATATATGTAATGCAAATGCGTTGTTGTCAAAGAAGTAATGTGTACTCCAACTGCCCACTTATTCCTCCTGGCACTGTCAGTATTGCACCTTTTGTTAACCTTTTGTCCATGAGGTAGTTGATGTTGCTGCAAAGAAAGTGTCATCCTCAGAGAACCTGACTCAGTGCATGTGCTGTCCAAAGCGGGATACATGCAAATTTAAGGAAGGTGGAATGAAGTGACCTTTTGACTGAAAAGCACAATTTCGTATGCTTATTGTTTGTTTATTAGGGGAGCTCTCACAAACTGGGTCACGTGCACCAATACTCATTCCCTTGAACTTGCACTGTACTGATTTTTTATCGCTATAAAGATTATGAAACTTCTTTGCTGTTTCAAGGTTTTTCAGAACTATATTTCTAATCGCAAGTTACAATATGTGTTCTCACTCGCAACCAATTCTGTCCATTGTATCTACAGGCATTGATGCAAGCAATGACTGCCAAAGTAATTTTACACACAGTTTAAAATTGCTGTGCACCGGGTATGTGCACTTCCATCATAGAACACTACGGTGACATTGTACAACATATTAAGTCCATGAATATCTCTGACTGACATCTCTGATGCAAGCAATATTATTAGGATGAGACAAAGTGCATGCGTCTTCTGTCACTGATCAAACTGCCTGCAATAAACTCCTTTGCCGATTCGTCCTTGTTTGAAGTGTTTTCAAGGCGCTATAATCATATTGCCAGATTCTTTTATTGTGTGCACAAACAAACATGTAGCATTTTATTATGAAACATTGATCGTACCCGACTCCTATATTGCATTAAAATCTTAGGCAGATCTACTCTCAACAAGGGATTCATTCTCTGATGATAGCTTTTGACAATATCATTGTTCTATATCCAGTGCTTATTGGCTGGTTCAGGAATGCGTCATGCAAAGGCAGTAGTATCGCCATAAGCGTTCATCCGAGAATATGTCTCCAAGTGAAAATCACTGCATCAAAAGTACCGACACCAGCTTTGAAGGAGATGTATGTGTTCGTTGCATGAAATTCCAGAAGTTGAACTTTATTTGCTCTGTAATTTATGGGGGTAAATATGTGGCACAATGGTTCAGTGTCATACAGCACATTGATCATGCTCTTGCTACAAAGAACTCATCATAAATCTCACTGTCATTAATGAGCTTTTGTATGCACTACGACTTAAGTGCGCATACTTTGTATGCAATTGATAGTCTACTCCAAAGATCATGTTGCTCATACGACTACAGTGCGTACCACATCGCACGCCACCTGACACACCTCATAGATAATCTCGTCAGGTCTACACAGCACATCGCACACATGTCATACAAGCTCTACGCATTCTTATCGCACATCGCATAAATCTCGTGCACTTCGTAAAAGTGTGCGTAGCACATCATACAGATCTCGCACATTTTCTATGAGAGTTCGTTCAATATGCGTAGCATATCGTTCATTTCTCGTCAAACCTGTACGACATGCATACATCTCGTTCAATTTCCCATACAAATTTTTCAATAGGGAGTTATCTCTGACTACTCGCGTAAAAGTGTGTCAGTACGCGAAACAGGTTGCAAGGCTGTAGACAGCACATTCTCCATACAACACGGAAGAAGCAAAGATCCTGGGGGGGTGGAGGTGGTGGAGATTCAGATATAGAGAAAAACTGAGGTAATAAGTTACGTGCTTACACACAACGCAATTGCTGGAACAAACTTCAGGACTCTTTCCGCAATATGGTGCTTTCATTTATGTACTTGAACTCTCAATATATTTTGTTGTGGGATTTACGCTACAAATCTGTAACAAAAGTTTATCAATCCAAATTGTTACTTGAAGTGCTAGTATATCGAAGGAATAGCATTGGTAATGCTGCCTTCTCAATAGCTATACGAAAATACAGATGAGTTTCTTACATTGTTACAGTTACATTTTCTTGTTCCATGAATTGCTTATTCCCATGTAAAAGAAAAAAGCTCTGACGGATTAGTTTGTCTGACCTTTAATTTACTTCCTATATTCCTCGTTATGCAAGAATACTTATTAGAGGAATACTAGATTCCAAAGTTGCAAGCCGTTGGCCAACGGTCTATGGACAATTCCTATACGCTAGAATAATTTCAGTGGCACAGGGAGAACAAAACATTGCGGAGACACTGGAACGCCTGGCTCTCTAAGTGCTGACATAAGTACCTTCGTACGCATTGCGCGGCAGCGCGAATTCACGTGAAGGTAACTGTGCTCATTGACGCGAAGGTAACTACCGGCTTTAAAGCCAGCTCAAAGCTGCCCTCACTGCGCGCCTCAATCGCGACCACTGGTTCGAACACCTTCCTATGGTGCTCCTCGGCATACGCGCTGCCCTCCGTCGCGACCTTGGCTGTTCGCCGGCCGAACTCGTCCATGGTGCCCCCCTGCGGCTTCCTGGATACTTGTTCGTTCCTTTGGACCCCTCGCCACAGCCTCTGCTGTACTTTCAATGCCAGCAGGGCTGCATTCAGGAGCTGCGTCCCATCCCACCTCGATCTTCGGACCACTGCGCATCCGGACTTTGCGTCATCGCCGCTCGCTTTTTTTTTTTCAGACAAGACGCTGTAAAGGCACCTATTGCACCCTCGTACCATAGAGACAGACACTGAACTAGAGCGGACACTCCCATAGAGCGCAACGGCCGAATTGACTGTAGCGCGCCAAGCGGATGGAATAAACATTACCCGGTTTCGGTTTTGGGCGCGCACGTCTTGAACGCTAGCTAGCTCGCGTTGCGCCGGCTGCGCCAATCGGCGCAGAATATCTTTTTTTGCTTTTGCTTCTGCTGCTCAGCCGCGCGCGTTCGTAGTACGGAACGATTTTATTTAGTACAAACGAGTGCGAGAGATCTTTGCAATCCTGCATCCAATCTTTGCGACGTGCAATTTCTTAAAGTAGACGAAATACGCCTTGTAAATGAGGGAATGTTTATTTTGCTCTACATAAATACTCCTTCCGGGCTCTTTGTGCGTTCACCTACGTTATGGAACCAGGTAAGCGGCAGCATTTTCGCACGAAGCTCCACCGGACGGTATCAGCTGAAAAAATTACAACTACGTGTCATTTTGGTGCTTAGACCTTATATGAATACTGTGTGTACAGGCGAAGAGTGCAAAAGTCGCTTATGGGCGGTATTGCAAACGAAAGCAATTTGCTTCTACGTACACATGGCGTAGAAAATATGCGACTCATCCTAAATAATACCACGAAATATGAAAACACCTCATTTTGAAGCATTCCCCAATTTCGGTCGTTATTTCCTGCACTTTAAGAGCGCAAATAGAGGGACGACTGCGCGTTTCCAAAAGAACTTGGCCTCAGCCAACGCGACGATAAGCTAGAATACACATAAATGGACACATGCACAGGCTCTCAGCCAGACTACGCTAGACGCTGCCAGGATTCTGTATACTCGCCCGCAGGACAAATGCGTGGGTGAAAAGCCTGTTTTCAGTCGTTCAGAAAACAGAATATTGAAGTTTCTTGGTTTTGAGCTCCTCGAGTGTTACTTTTGCGCTTTTTTCCGCCGCAAGCAACAGACTCCAGTGTTAGCACTCCTGGCGATCGCTCGTAGCGTATTCGCAAGCGTGAGTACAGAAAGTCAACATATGTTGTTGCGATGCGACAAAAAGCGTTAGGAACTTGTCCCACTGAGATACAGTACACGACAAATTTACTTCCTCCCTACAGCGGAGCCGATTTACGCTGTGTAACAAGCTCAAAGGTATCCAAAAAAGTAAGTAACGAAATTACACTAATGTCGGGGGTCAGAGAGTGCGGCAAGATTAAGCAGACGCGAAACTAAATACGTCCCACGGCCGAGCTGCTTCTCACTTACAAAGCCGGGCGCGGCCACTGTGCTTCAAAAGTACCCCAAGAAGTAGCGAAATTAGTCGCAGTAATGTTGGGGGTGAGAGAAAGCGCCAAACTTCCAATAAGATTCAGTACACGGGAAAGTAACTGCGTCACAAAGCCGGGTGCGGCGAGCGTGCCCAAATACAACCGAAAAAAGTTAAAATAATGTTGGGGCTCATAAAAAGCGTCGCAAACATCTCCCAGTATGGGTAATTAACTCCAATTAACTACGCCAAGACGGTTTAGCTGTTTTTCGCTAACTGCGTCACAATTCTCGGTTCCGCACCGTAAAAGCCTAAATTGCTTGAAATTCCTCGCGGACTCTGAAACGAAATTTGAAACCTTGCCTGGTTGAATAGCGCAGTGGCGCCGTGTCGAAGCTCACAAGAAACGCAATACGGCGGGAGCCAAACAAACAGGCCACGTCCAAAAGAAAAGGGTGGCCCCACAGACAAACTTCACATGCGCAGCCGACCTCGCTCACTTCGGTGGCGTGTCTGGCGCATGACGCACGCCTATGGCGCGTCTGGCGTGCCACTAGCCTGTTGCTGAGTAATGCAAG
This sequence comes from Dermacentor variabilis, assembly GCF_050947875.1. Taxonomy (NCBI): domain Eukaryota; kingdom Metazoa; phylum Arthropoda; class Arachnida; order Ixodida; family Ixodidae; genus Dermacentor; species Dermacentor variabilis. The sequence goes on along the minus strand of NC_134578.1, from coordinate 110,185,945 downwards.
AAAAACATGTCGCAAAGTATCAGTTCATTTGAAGCAAAACTTTTATTTTGAACGGGAAATATTAATAAAACAAACCTTGTCTAAATTCATTTCACATTCGTTTTTTTTTTCTATGCTCGCGTCAGTTTAGGGATGAAATTAACACTAGTCGTGACGTGTTTCCTGTTGCCAGTTCTTTCCGAGTCCTCTTTTCCCTCTTGTTGAATTTCTTTCTCTATGCGCATGCGATGGACTGCACCGTGTAATCCACAAGACACCGAAGTCCGCCGCCATCGTATTGAATGGTCGCCAAAGGTAGTCTCATTAGCCTGCCTCAAATCGGCCTACCTCGACACGCCTCCGACGGACCTTCCCGCGGATGTTGCCGGCGTATACGCGCACCTGCAGGTAACCCAGACGGCACCATCTCCACTTCGTGGACGAGCAGATTTCGCCGTTCCGTGTGGGCGGGGGGCCCTGTAGCGCCCACCGACGCCGCTACGCGCCGAAGCCAAAGGACGGCGCTCTCGGTGGGCATCGCAAAAAGATGAGGAAATTGAAGTTGGACGGCGCGTGCTCCCGACGCAGGCACGGCATGTGCTAGTCCGTTCTAAGAGCCTGCTACACTGGTCCTCTGGTCCTGGCACTCCGCTACGATCTATCGGTTCGCGATAACGTATTCCCCACGTGGCGCCCCCTTTCATCAACGCCCATCCACGCTTCGGCGCAGCGCTGACGGCGACGGTTGACGGGTCAACAAAGAAGCTTCACTCAGGGGGACGACCACCGCATTCTGTAGACGCGGTAACAGGCGTGAACGGTCGCTGTAAGCTGACCGTCACTAAGAGCCCACTAACTGATGAAAGGGGCGAACGTCGAACACAAGCGTGAGCGCTACGTCGACTTCAGTTTCCCAAATTCTGACATGGTTGCCTTGTATGCGGGGCCGATGGTGCGTCATTGGAGGTGGAGTGCGACGGAAGGTGCGACAACATGGGAGGGATTATGCGAGCCGCCCAATGATTATGATTGACCGAGATACGGCCATAAGATTCTCTAGGCTAGTCTCCTAGGTAAGACTTCTGTTTTAAAAAGCGGACGTTTGGTGCATTGAGGAGGTCTTGACGCGTCGCGATGTGAGGTCAGGCGTTTAATGCGCCCCTACAAGGAGTGGGCTTCCATATCTGGAGCCAGTGTAGAACGTGTCTAATGAGAACTTTTTCCATCGCTCCTCCTCCCGAACGTACTCATCCTGGTGGCGGTAGGATTCCTAACCTAAACGGTACCCCGAGCCGCAACATCAAAAAGACTGTCACGGTTTGCAGAGATAAAGCCGTTTATCTGGTTATTTCTGATGATTAGATTCTTGATTTAGTTATCTGAATACACTGGCTCAACGTGAAAGGGCTGCGATGAAGTGAAGGTTTTGCTGGCACACGCGAAATGGGATGCGTTTGCGTGTGTGTAGCACTGTGTAGCACCTAGTGATTCAATAACTCGATGTGTTTGCGCTGCTCGAAAGTGCGTACATGTATAACTGCGTGTACTTAATGGGCTGCCACGTGGGGTGCTTCTGCGTCTTCATAATTTCTTAACGTTAGCATCGCGATGACCGAACGTAAGGCACGTGACATATTCGCCTGAATAACGCGAGTGTCATGGATCTACCCGATCAACACCGAAAATCTAAACTATTCTTGTGGTTTCGTCATGACGCTGTCATCTCTGCATGCAGTGAAAGTGGCCCCACGCCTTTATGACAAACTGGTTCCGCTGGCTCTCAAGCGCAAGCATCACAGTGGAACCTGCACGTAAACAAAGCGTTTGCAACGAAGAAAGATACACATAGGAATTATTTCTATGAATAGGCAGCTTACAAATGTTGGCCTTTTGCCCAGCTAAGCGGGAGTAAAAGGCGCTAATTGGTTCTCCATCTTGCGAAATATATTGGCAGTGCCTAACAAACATGGGTTGAGAATGCTACGTACTCTCACTAGTACAATAACAACGAGTGTAACGTTTTTAGAACGATATATGACAGCACACAGCCAACGCACGCCATAGCTTGATACGCTGGTTGAAGATTGCACAATCAGGGAAAAGAAAATCTGAGCAAGCACCAAGCATATCAGCCGTGCGTAAGCTTACGCATGCCTGAGCTACGTATCCGGTGAGTATAGAGAAAAGCTGGTCATGGCAACAATTGGCCACCACCCTTCTAACCACCGGCAACCTAATTGAACGACCTCGTTACGCCATTAATAACGTTGTTTATTTTTGCTCTCTCTCCCTCTCTCTCTTTCTCTCAGTTCATATGCTTTTGTACCTTTACTATCCATAAAAGCAATCCCTTAAATAAAACAAAATAATAATATTTGGGGTTTTACGTGCCAAAACCACTTTCTGATTATGAGGCACGCCGTAGTGGAGGACTCCGGAAATTTTGACCACCTGGGGTTCTTTAACGTGCACCTAAATCTAAGCACACGGGTGTTTTCGCATTTCGCCCCCATCGAAATGCGGCCGCCGTGGCCGGGATTCGATCCCGCGACCTCGTGCTCAGCAGCCCAACACCATAGCCACTGAGCAACCACGGCGGGTTGAAATAAAACAAAATAAAGATGGAGTTCGTCAACAACACGGGTAGCCACGAAACTGGCGGGGACTGGCGCATCTGCGGCAGCGCCGCCCTGTGGCCGCTGCCGTTTGAGGGCACTAAAAGCGCCGCGCGTTAGCCGGTAGTCACGTGGTATTTCTATTTAAATTTCGCGCACTTTAAGGAAACTATGGAAAAGAAATAAACCGAAGAGTTTTCTTAGCATAGATGAAATAAACCGATGGCTTTGAAGAAGCACCCTGGATTTTTCCCTGGAGTTTCCCATTGAAAAGTTCACTAGGCAATGTTTGTTAATTGCCCTGCTTGGCGGATTGAAAAAAAAATATGTCAGGACGTGCTTCATATGGCTCAGAAGAATACTGCGCCAATTCGAAACACGTGGCGCCTATGTTTGTTTTTTCAATGCTTGGCCCAAGTTAGCTGAAACACCATATATGTGTGTGTATATATATATATATATATATATATATATATATATATATATATATATATATAGGGCGTCCAAGCTAACCTGGAGTAAGATATTGAAAATACCCAATAGCTCTAGAAAAATTGTACCGACTGCATAGTAGCCCTAGTTATATGTACTTACGGACAACATTTTTATCATCGAAGTATTGCTTAAGTACTTTTATTTGGTGAACTTCTTAATTATTGTTTGAATCGCGAACATATCGATTACAAAGTTGTAGGGCACCTTAAATAACCTCCAAATCAAGCATTTCTTTCGTGCTGAAGTGGTCCTGGTTCTTTTTTCCAAAAAAACAACAAAAGCCCGCCAAATACGCGCAATACGAAATAAATGCGCGCTCGCACGCCGCTACTCAAGCGCCTACAAGCAACCATTGAAATATGTACGGCTGCGTTCTCCTATCACCGCATCGTACAAGGCTCCGCTACGCTTATCAACGCGTCAGCGGCGCGTTCTCTTGGTGCCGCGACCATCACATAGCGTGAAGCCCTTTATCGAGCTGCCGCCACAAGTAAAGCAGTGTATCCGTGGCTATTCGCTTGGGAGCGCTTGAGTAGCAGCGCGCGAGCGCCTATCTATTTCGTATTTTGGATGTTTCACACGCTTTTGTTTTTTTCTGGAAAAAACCAACGAGGGAAAGCTGAGCACTAAACAAATGCTTGATTTGGAGGTTATCTGAGGTGCTCAACAACTTTGTAAGTGATATGTTTGCGGTTCCACCAATAATTAAAAAAGGTCACTCATCAAAAATTGATTAATACTTCGTGATGAAAATATACTGGCCATAAGTACATACGACTACGGCAACTATGCAGTCGGTACGATTTCTCTAGAGCTCGTGTGTATTTTTAAAATCCTGGTCCAAGCTAGCAGAGACACCATATATATATATATATATAGATATATATATATATATATATATATATATATATATATATATATATATATATATATATATATATATATATATATATATATACTGTTACGTTTCGCCTACGACGCGCGGTATAGCCGGCGCGGATGCAACGGACGCCGGGGCTTCGTTCAAAGCGGCAGACATTTTGGCCCGTTCGGCGCCGCCGCTACGCCTCCCTGCCAAGCGCGTCCAGGCATGTTCCAATGCCACGTGTCTTCATGTGCGTGTGTGTGTGTGTGTTTGTGCATGCTGGTGCCCACGCTTGTCGAAGCGCGGCAGCCGGGGAGAGGAGCTCCCAACAACTGTGAAGCGAGGGGGTCTGACAGGCGCCGACACGACGTGAGCCACCTTCTCCTCCCCTTTGTGCCCCAGCGGCGCCGGCACGACGGCTGCGCCACCTTATCCCATTGTGCCCGAGCGGCACAGTCACGTGCTCGTCTATAGAGGGGTTCCTTCTTGCCCTCAACTGCGAGAGTATAAAAGCAGCTGCCCCCGGACGCCAAGAGGGCTCCGATTTCTTCTGTTGAGTAACGTGCACTCCCGTCTCTCTACTTCGGTCAACCTGACCGCCAACTCTTTGCGATGTTAAAATAAACAAGTTGTTTTGTTGTTACCAGTCGACTCATGCTTTGCCGGGACCTTCGGATGCTTCCAGTTGTACCCCAGGCCGCCAGGCCAACGCTACCCTTGGGGCTTGCGACCCAGGTGCAACAACGGGCGTCAGCGCCGAGTTCCCAACAACTCGTACCAGCGGTGCGATTACAACAACTGTCTGCCAGCGGTGAGATCGCGACAACGGAGGCCAGCAGCGAAGAGATGCAGTTGACTGTATGCTGAGCAGCTCAACAACGATCCGGGAGCAGTGCAACGAGCCCTGTGTGATGACTGGTTGCCTGCAGCGGAACGACTGCGCTGAATTCTTGGCTGCGAGGTTTGGTGAGTGCGGGACTTTCTTCTTCTGAGCTTTGCCAGGCTTTTGTTAGTGTCAGAAACAGAGCTGGTAATTGTGGTTGTCGTTGCTGCCGGGTTAGTTTGCGGCAAGACAATAATAGGCAGTAGAGAAAGCAGCATTCAGAGCAGCCATGGATTTGAAGTCGTTGCGCAAACCGAAATTGCTGGAGCTTGCAAGAGAGTTGGGTCTGGATGTCTCAGACAAACTCAGAAAACCAGAACTGCTAAAGGCTATTCTTGAGTTAGAAGCTGAGGATGACGAGCTGTCGGAATGCCTTGAGACCATTGAGGAGAGGGCAAAAAGACAGGAGCGCGAACTTAAAGAACAGAAAGAGAAAGAAGAGCGTGAACGTAAAGAAGAGAAAGAAAAAGAAGAGCGTCAACACGCTTTGGAAATGAAGCGTCTCGAGATAGAGATGGAACGCGCTCGTAATGGAAGTCAGGCACACGGTGCAGGAGAACGAGTATTGCTCAAAATGACTGACCTGATGCGGCCGTTTAAGCTTGGAGAGGACATTGGTTTGTTCCTGGTTAACTTTGAGCGAACGTGCGAGAAGCAGGGGTTCTCTCGGGAAACGTGGCCACAGCGCTTGCTCACTTTGTTACCCGGCGAGGCGGCCGACGTAGTCGCTCGCTTAAATAGAGAGGAGGCAGAGGATTTCGACAAAGTGAAATCGAGTCTGCTAAAGAAGTACAGGCTGTCAGCGGAGGCGTTCCGTCGGAAGTTTTGGGAAAATGAGAAAGGCAGAAGTGAGTCATATACGGAGTTTGCGTACAGGCTTATGTCAAACATGCAGGAGTGGCTCAAAGAAGAGAAAGCGTTTGGTGACCACGATAAAGTTCTGCAGTGCGTCGGGCTGGAACAGTTTTATAGTCGGTTACCTGAGAACGTGCGGTACTGGGTCTTGGATAGGCCAGACGTTTGTACGGTGGCTAAAGCCGCTGAGCTAGCCGAGGAGTTTGTGACGCGTCGGGCTCGCGGAGCTAAGGACGGTCAAAAGGGTGAATTTGGCTCGAAGTTTGAGAGGCCGAAGTTCACACCCATGAGAGCAAAGGGGAACACACGTAGTGCGGATGCGAGTGAAAGCAGTGCGACCGAACCTAAGGAGACGGCGGCAGCCGAAGCCGAACGCAGAAAGCGGTTCGAGACGAGGCAAGCGCGCGTTTGTTATACGTGCCAGAAGCCGGGTCACTTTTCGGCGCAGTGTCCAGAAACAAAAACAAAAGTCGTGTTTTTGTCATTATGCAGCACTGACGAGAACATGAAGCTTCTCGAGCCTTACATGCGAGACCTCCTCGTGAACGGGAAAAAGTGCCGAGTGCTTCGCGATTCCGCAGCTACGATGGATGTAGTTCACCCCTCTTACGTAGAACCCGATATGTTCACGGGCGAGTGCGCATGGATCAAGCAAGCCGTGGAAGCTCATAGCGTGTGTCTGCCCGTAGCAAAAGTGCTTATTGAAGGACCTTTCGGAGCACTTGAGACGGAGGCGGCAGTGTCATCTATGCTGCCCCCCCCCCAGTACCCGTACCTATTTTCAAACAGGTCCGATCACCTCCTGCGCGAGAAGGGGCTTTTGTTTGGTGAGGCTAGCGTTCAGGCATTAACCAGATCGAAGGTTCGGGAGCTCGCTGCAAAGGCGGTAGTTGCGGGGCCGACGTTGTCCAACAATGAAAAAGGGTCAGAGGCGCAGCAAGCTGATATTCAGAGCACGCCCGAACTGAATAAACTTGAGTCTGTAACGTTAAAGGCACCAGATACCGGAGAGGAAATTGCCGATGCGGGAAAGTTAGAAGAGCTATCTGCAGATTTGCTCATCGCGCCTACGTCAGACGGACTTGATAGGTTGCTAAAAGTCAGCCGGTCGGCTTTGATAGCCGAGCACAAAAAGGATGGCAGCCTAGAAAACATACGCTGCAATGTCAAGGAAGGTATCGCCAGGAAAAATGCGCGTTTTGTGGAAAGAGGTGGGGTCCTGTACCGGAAGTATCTAGACCGCAGGGGAGTGGAGTTCGATCAGCTGATCGTGCCTCAATGCTATCGTCAGGATCTGTTGCGCTTGTCGCACGGGGGTTCGTGGTCCGGACACCTAGGAGTTAAGAAAACTAAGGACCGTCTCTTGCAGGAGTACTATTGGCCAGGGTGTTTTCGGGACGCAGACCATTTCGTGAGGACATGTGACACGTGTCAGCGGGTGGGCAAACCAGGGGACAAATCGAGGGCGCCGTTGAGATTGGTACCTATCATTACGGAGCCTTTTAGACGGCTCGTTATTGATACAGTGGGACCTCTGCCGGTAACAGCCACGGGGTACAGACACATTTTGACTGTGATCTGCCCAGCGACAAAGTTCCCTGAAGCAGTGCCACTTAAAGAACTCAGCTCAGTTGAGATAGTCAATGCACTACTGTCCATATATGCGCGAGTTGGTTTTCCTGCGGAAATCCAATCAGATCAGGGCACAGTGTTTACTAGCGCTTTGACGACAACTTTTCTCGAAAGGTGTGGGGTAAAGCTGTTACACAGCTCGGTGTACCACCCACAGTCGAATTCCGTTGAGAAGCTCCACTCCGTCATGAAGCGCGTGTTGAGAGCATTGTGTTTTGAACATCAAACTGACTGGGAGCTATGTCTGCTTGGGGTGATGTTTGCATTACGGACCGCGCCGCATGCGGCTACGGGGTTTTCGCCAACTGAGCTGGTGTACGGTCGCTCGCTTCGGTCTCCGCTTCGCACGCTTCGAGAATCGTGGGAAGGCAGGGGCGACGACCCAGTCGTGGTGGAGTACGTGCTTAAGCTCCTCGAACGCTTAAGAAGGGCACAGGAGTTGTCAGGTGAAGCAATGGCAAAGGCCCAGCAGAGGGCCAAGGTTTATTATGATCGGACCGCCAGGGCCCGTCGTTTTGAGGTGGGCGATGAGGTCATGATATTGCGCACATCGCTAAACAACAAACTAGACGTGAAGTGGGAGGGCCCAGCACGAATTGTTCAGAAACTGTCGGACGTTAACTACGTGGTGAGTCTGCCAGGAAAGCGGAAAGCACAGCAAGTTTACCACTGTAATCTGCTCAAACCTTATAGACAAAGGGAAGCAGTAGTGTGCATGATGGTAAACGTTCCTGAAGAGCTTCCGGTCGAGCTTCCGGGACTAGGCTCAGTGACGAACAGGGAAGACACCGGTCAAGTCATTAGTGACTTAGTCAGTGGAGCATCGCTGTCGCCTGAGCAGAAAACCGAACTACACCAGCTCTTACAAGAGTTTCAAGGTCTGTTCTCTGAGAGGCCTGGTAGGACTTCTGTACTTACTCATGATATAGAACTTACCTCCCGAGAGCCAGTACGATCCAAGGCGTACCGGGTGTCACCCCGCAAGCGGGATATTATGGAGGTTGAGGTAAAGAAAATGCTACAGCTCGGAGTTATTGAGGCGGGTGAGAGTAATTATACCTCCCCTTTGATTTTAGTTGAGGTACCGAGCAAGGAACCTCGTCCTTGCGTCGACTACCGCAGGCTTAATTCCATCAGTAAGGATCAAATTTATCCGATCCCTAACATCGAGGAGCGCCTTGAGAAAGTTAGTAGCGCTCAGTTTATTTCCACCCTAGATCTTGTCAGGGGTTATTGGCAGGTTCCACTTACAGAAGAGGCTAGTAGGTATGCGGCGTTCATTTCACCAATGGGAACATTCCGTCCTAAAGTTTTGAGTTTTGGTTTGAAGAACGCGCCATACTGTTTTTCAAGCCTCATGGATAAAGTGTTGCGGGGACAGCAAGAATTCGCTTTACCGTATCTAGACGACGTAGCGATATTCTCCGCATCCTGGTCTGAGCATATGGCACGCTTGCGGGCAGTGCTAACCCGCCTGCGCGAAGCGGGCTTGACAGTCAAGGCTCCTAAGTGCCAGTTAGCACAGGCCGAAGTTGTCTACCTCGGTCACGTGATTGGTCAGGGTCGTCGCCGCCCCTCTGAAATAAAGGTGGCCGCTGTGCGAGACTTCCCGCAACCGCGCACGAAGACCGATATTCGGTCGTTCTTAGGTGTCGCCGGCTACTATCAGAGGTACATCCCCAGGTACTCTGATATCGCGGCTCCCCTGACGGATGCTCTAAGAAAAACAGAGCCCCAAACAGTGGTATGGGACGAGACAAAGGAAAGAGCTTTTAGCGCCCTAAAGAGTGCCCTAACAAGCCAGCCTGTGCTACGATCACCAGACTATACAAAAGGGTTCGTTGTTCAGTGCGATGCTAGTGAGCGAGGCATGGGCGTTGTACTGTGCCAACGGGAAAATGGAGAAGTAGAACACCCCGTCCTGTATGCTAGTCGTAAGCTGACCAGTCGTGAGCAGGCGTACAGCGCCACCGAGAAAGAGTGCGCGTGTCTCGTGTGGGCCGTTCAGAAATTGTCATGCTATCTAGCCGGCTCGAGGTTTATCATTGAGACGGATCACTGCCCTCTCCAATGGCTGCAGACCATCTCTCCCAAAAATGGCCGCCTCCTGCGCTGGAGCCTCGCTTTGCAACAATATTCCTTTGAGGTGCGTTACAAAAAGGGGAGTCTCAACGGTAACGCCGATGGCTTGAGTCGAAGCCCCTAACGTAGGAATCAGCCTCAAAATTGTTTGTTACTGATGTTTTTCTTCCTGAGGCAGGATTTTTAACATATTGCTTTTGTTTAGTGTTTCAAAGTGATGACATGCTTTCTAGTGCAATTTTCCAATTTGTGGACGCGTTCTGAGTGCTGCTAGACTACTGTAAGGAACTAGGCAGTGGTATAAAAGGGGAAAGAGCCTGGCAGGGCTTAGTGAGGGTTGTGCCGTGCTTGCTGACTGAGCGGTTGAGTTTCAGCGTAGTTCTAACGCTTGCCGGGAACGAGAACAAAAATGTGAACTCTCCCGAAGTCACTTTGCAGTGTCCCGGGCGAACCTGAACGAGAGAACGAGGCCTTGTCTGTGCGCTCCGCTCAAGAAACGTCGAGGGACGCCCGACTTCGGTTATGAGCATCATCGAGCGACATCCCTCCGGACAGCGGATGCAGTCCCCTGACCATCGGGATCTCCTTCCCCCGGCGGGGCGGTCTGTTACGTTTCGCCTACGACGCGCGGTATAGCCGGCGCGGATGCAACGGACGCCGGGGCTTCGTTCAAAGCGGCAGACATTTTGGCCCGTTCGGCGCCGCCGCTACGCCTCCCTGCCAAGCGCGTCCAGGCATGTTCCAATGCCACGTGTCTTCATGTGCGTGTGTGTGTGTGTATGTGCATGCTGGTGCCCACGCTTGTCGAAGCGCGGCAGCCGGGGAGAGGAGCTCCCAACAACTGTGAAGCGAGGGGGTCTGACAGGCGCCGACACGACGTGAGCCACCTTCTCCTCCCCTTTGTGCCCCAGCGGCGCCGGCACGACGGCTGCGCCACCTTATCCCATTGTTCCCGAGCGGCACAGTCACGTGCACGTCTATGGAGGGGTTCCTTGTTGCCCTCAACTGCGAGAGTATAAAAGCAGCTGCCCCCGGACGCCAAGAGGGCTCCGATTTCTTCTGTTGAGTAACGTGCACTCCCGTCTCTCTACTTCGGTCAACCTGACCGCCAACTCTTTGCGATGTTAGAATAAACAAGTTGTTTTGTTGTTACCAGTCGACTCATGCTTTGCCGGGACCTTCGGATGCTTCCAGTTGTACCCCAGGCCGCCAGGCCAACGCTACCCTGGGGCTTGCGACCCAGGTGCAACAACGGGCGTCAGCGCCGAGTTCCCAACAACTCGTACCAGCGGTGCGATTACAACAATACCTGGTGGCGCCCTAGGCCCGCACCTCCCCCCGGGAAAAATGACAACTTGCTGCCTATGCGCTCGTGTGCATGCGTGCGCGAAATCAATCCATAAACACATACGGATGCATCCGTTGTGTTCTTTGCATTGTTCCAGCAACAATAAACGAGCATAACTCCATCCGTACAAGTTTAACATTTCATGCGAGAATTACAAATGTATCATTTCCGCCAATGCTTGGGACCAAACTGAGCAGTAAAGCGAGTAAAGTTTTCCATTGGTGGGCATAGACAAGAGCATTTAGAAAGAGTAATCGAGTGCTTTGCTCAAATTTGCTCAAAGCAAGAGAGCGGATTCTGCAAGGCCTCTGATGAAACTGGACAGGAAACTTGAGCGCTGGCACGCCGTCGGTGTATATTTTAACACGAAACAGTAGAGCTGCACTGATATTAGGGACGGCACGCATAGGCATAGGATGCCAGAGCATGTTTGGTTTGGCTCCAAGCCGCCACCACTACCATAGAGCTATATTGGGATTGACCAATGTTAATGAATTCGGCAAGGCTTGTCAAATGAGACATTTGTCAGTAAACATGCTCAAAACCTTTTTTTTTTTTTGCAAGGTATTGATGAAGCGATAGTTCTAAGCATAAAATATGGCGTTCTAAATATTTGCTCAACAATTTCAGCATGCAGAAAGAAAGACGTCGAAACACCGTCTGTACCCTTACATTCTCTGGAAATTACGAAAATGGTTACAGTCGTTAGCGGAGCCCCCTCAGCGCATCGTTTTATTATGTCAGTGTTCCTACAGGGTGTGTCGTACGAAACGTACACGAGACGCAATTGAAGGGTGTGACGCTGCTACAAGATTTCAAGCACGCTCAAAGTCATAAGTGTCTATTGCTCAGCTGCTTGCGCCAAGTCATTCTTCGCTCACGTCAGATGGTCACAAAAAGCAATAGATGCCAACCTTCTACCTAATGTACGTGGCATCATCGGTGGTAAAGTCGAAACACAGCCTATATCTTCTATTTCCTATCATGACTTTCGAGTTAAAGCTGCCGATCCTCAACGAATCATACTGCTTGGGTCAATCACAGTTCTCCAAGCACATCTTCCTTCATGTGTGGCATCGTGTTCGATCGAATATTGCGCACAGTAAGCCTTGCGCTCTTTCATCCAGTATACTTTTGAATAACCATACGCTGGTGCAAGCGCAGTAATCTGCCACCGATGAAAACACATAAATTTTTGTGTAATGGTGCGCCCTGGACAAAAAGTTAAAATAATCAACTTCTTTGTGCATTTCTCCCATTCCTTCTTTGTAAGGTACCTTGCTTCTAGAGGCGAGTAAGTTGTTGAACCCTGACGCGGATTTAGAGATAAACTGAAGCACTGAAGAGCGTGACCTCAGCTTTGGAAAGCAGTTAGGGGCGCTACTGCAATCATAAGGTGTCGTGTTATTGTTGGCTGTTTAACCGTCAGCATGTCGGGTGAAAGAATATGCGATATTTAACACAATTAGTTTTACAAAGACATATTCGGCCATCTTTCAGTAAATTGTATTAACACACCCTGTATTTTTACACGCGCAGGAAGGCCACGGATTTAAGTTCTATGATGGAATCCACATCTAAGTGTATTGTGAAGTTGCCAGTTTGAACTGGACAAATAAATGATTGGTGAAGGAATTTCAAAAAGAACGGAAACGCACTCGCGGCACACGATGCCACCGTCGACCTTAGAATGTGCCCGCTAGGGGAGCGATTGGCGCAGGAGTCGAAGGCGGGAACTTCAAAACTTGGATGCCTTGTTATTGCTTGCTTGCGCATGTGTGCGTTCATGCACACTACGTCGTGCACGCGCGCACACCCACTTTCTCCTTTGCGCTATTGCAGCAAGAAGGAACTACATGCATGAGGAAGTTTGAGCTATATTACGAAAGATTTTCATGTGTTTTCTTCATCGTGTCATACAAAAGTAAACTTAACTTTCTTATGAAGCGTGTCGACAAGAGCGCTTAGCAACAGCACTCACGTACTTTTCTCAAATGTCGCCGAAACACGGGAGCCGATTCAGCGACGCTGTGAGGATCACATGAGGATTACTGTGAGGATTACCGCCGATGTATCGTTTGGCAGGATAAAGCCACTAATTTACTTATGTTAGACCAGGAACGATGACGTATAAGTGGACGTGTGTGGTTGGTTTTGCTGCAAGCCGTAATCACTACCAGTGCGCTGTAGACGAATTGAAGAAATGTTATTAAAACATAGGAAAGCCTGGTAAGGCATCCACGTGCTAGTAAAACGCTTAAAAATATTCTGTTCCAAGGATGGACAAATTGGTAATCTGATCTTGAGCAAAGTGTACACCTCTTTTAAAAAAGTCACTTCACAAGCTCTTCCAACATGTGGAAGGAAAATGGAGGACACTCTACTGCCTTATAATTGAAATTCATTTAACATGGCGTTTATTCCTTCATTAAAACCGGCAATATGACCAATAATGCAACCTTACAATATAATAATGAATGTCTTCACACATATGAAATTCCTTTCTGAATGAAAAAAAAAATTACGATATCGGAATATAACTGACATGAAAAAATATATATATACAATAAATTATTGAGTTTTACTTGCCAAAACAACGATATCATTGTTAGGCGCGCTGTAGTAGACTCCCGATTAATTTGGATCTCCAGGAGTTCTTTGACGCGCATCCAACGAACGGTGCGCACGCGTTTTTGTATTTCGCCCCCATGAAAATGCGGCCACCACGACAGCATGAGATCCTGCGACCTGGGTCCCACCGTAGTCACTGTGCCACCATGGGGAAAAAATTGAAATAATGGTATGTGTGGAGAACACATTGTCTTAAAAACCACGTAAAATATTTCACCAAAGTGCAGTAGTTCAGCAACAACAAAAGCCAATTCTTCAAAGTTGCAGTGATTTCGCTAATGTATAAGTAACAAGTATTAATTCATGGCCGTAGTGAAGTAATATGGGAAAATTATTCATCTACACCAGACTTTCATTGACAGAAACATGGGCGTTTTGTGGCTACCTCTTGTAGCCGGCGTGTTTTGAAGACTTGACATGAATTCCCAGCATGACATCAGTTTCGTGTTATTTCCCAAAATTGTATGACTAAATACATGGGCGTTCAAGTTACCTTTTCTTTTTCATGCATTAAAAACCTTCTTGCTAAAACAATTAAGTGCAACAACAGTGTTGCACTTACTACGGCAAGTCGGATGGCGCACATCTCGTCCAAGCTGTTGAAATTCTGAAAATTAATTAGAAGTTCACATGCCTCGCAATCTCACCGGCTACAATACGTAAATTACAATATGTGCCATAATTATTAGAAGCTTATTAATCGATTTCTGAATAGGTCAGGTTCTATCTCGGAATATTCCAGCTTAATGAAAAAAATTCAACAGAAAGCTATTGTAAAATCCATAAAACTTAAAATTATTAACCCCGCCTAAAAGCAAAACCCCCAGATAGATTTCAGCAGCATGCTTTATTTTTCTTTCCACAAAGGTACGCCGAAGAGCGACGTATATCCGAAAGAGTTTTAAAAGACGAAGTATTTTAAAATATACGGAGAGCTCTCCTCAGTGTTATTTCGGTATGTCTTTCGGAACCAGTTCCCAAACTATCTGAAGCTTGTCGTCCGTGACATATCCTTCGCGTTCGAGATCATCCAAGCGAAATGAACGACCTGGAAAGTACGAGCCTCTGCTACTTGATTCTTCGGGCCTCGCATTGCACAAAAGATTGTCTCCAGTTTCAACTAGAAACTGGCAGTGCTTGTCTCTTGATGGATGTTTGATGGTCAACTGAATTTTCTGATTGAAAGGCCACTGAAGAAATTCATCCAGCACTCCCTTGTGTAGCTGCAATCTAGCATGCAGTAACACATGCTCTCCCTCTTTTCTTAGGTGGACCCCTGGGGACAATTGGTAGCCACAGATGTAAACCTTTTCATTCTGGTAAAGATGAGAGCCCTTTGAATGCGCGCTCTCTTTCGTGGCTTTGAATTTGTTTACAAAAAACTCATATCGCCTAACGCTGATTGTGTTTAGGGCCAGCTCTTGTTGTTTGTTTATTGCACTCGACCCACTTCGCTGCACGCAATTTTTCGGTTCAGCAATTCGAGGAGCACTTTCTGCCACATTTCGACAGATTTCCCTGGTGGCACCCTGCAACTCCTTTCCAAAGGTCGCCTTTAGCGTATTCTCAACTTCACAAACTTTTTTGAACATGTCGGCGTGAAAAATTGAACTTTGCCTTAATTCCGCTAGCAAATTGCTTGCTGTATTTTCTTTGAGCTGTTCGACAGTTCGCTTCGTGTCCTCCAAAGCTTCCGTCAGTGTCACATTTGAAAAGCTTATCGACCCTTCAAGCTCCTGCAGCATTTCTCTGTGACCAATCAAAGTTTCCTGGATTGCTGCAGAGCAGCAATGGGTAGCTGCAGCTTGTGAAGCTACGTTCTCAGACGTTCTACTTTCATTTGCTATCTGTAGCAGTGTTTCTTTCATCGAGTTCATGCAATGTGAAATCTCACTTAGGCGGTCACTGTGGTCATTACTATCTGTAATAACTTGGTCTAGCCTGTTGTTCATTCCACCTACTCGCACGTCCATGCTTGCATTGAGAGCTGTCATCACTGCTATGTTGTCACTGTTGGGCATTTGTTGAGGTCTGGACGTCGCTGATACCACGTGGTCGCTGCATTTGCTCTGAAGATGCGCGCGCACATCTCTACGGAGCACGACCTTCGAACATCTAGGACACGAAATAGAGTGGTGGTCACAGTCATTGCAAAAATGCTTGTTTTGCTCCGATGCAGCTAAAACCATGTCGCAGCCATGCCTTTCATTCCAGCATTTCACCTGAAAAAAGAAAAGAAAAACATGAGTTTTGAGGAAGCTGCCATATTAGACTAAGGTTCATAAATAGGGCCTTACATTCATACATTATGTAATGCATTAGGTTATACCTAAAATTTTTTTTCCAATATTTAAATGTTTTATGCGCCAGAACCAAGATTTCATTATGAGGCACGCCGTATCGGGGGAGTCCGAAAAATGTTTACCGCCTGGGGATCTTTAACGTGCCAACAATGCACGGTACACGGGCTTTTTTTGCATTTCGCCCCATCAAAACGCGGCTTGCGCGGCCGGCATTTGATCCCGCGACCTCGTACTTAGCAGCGCAACGCCATAGCCGCTAAGCCACCATGGCGGGTATCAATCAGTGTTGCAAGATAATCGCTATAACAGTGCACTGAAAATAGTTTGAAACCAAAAAAGATGTTAAAAAGATGATTATGAGAATTTGGACGAAAATTGTGGAAGGGAACGTGCTCAGCCCGTTTGGTTTCTACTTGAATCTCTCTAAAATAATTTTGTTCGTGTTAGCAGAATCATTTGGACTTCGAGGGTACACCTGAGTAACGTTTTCTTAAAATATCTTCGCGCGCAAGGACTTAAAGTGGCATGTGCTTTGAGATTATCATTCTCTCAAGTCGCTGCCTTGCCCTTGAACTCAGATCCGCAGTTCTATGGCATGTATTCGGGCCGGCCATGGTGGCTCAGTTACCGCGGCAATCTGTGTTTCAGAAATAATCAAGGGTTCAGTTATTGGCAGCAGCAACGACATTCTAATGATTTTGGAATTAAGAAAACGCGGGTGCACTTTGTGTAGAACTTTACGTATTCCATGCACTTTAATTGATTCCGCCGTGTGCCACTTCCCCCCCCCCCCCTACACAGGGCAAACTTTAAGCCCACTATAAATTACGGGGCCACATAACAAGGCAATCTGATAAGCTAACCACTGTGCTTCAACAAGTAACCTCGCTGAAGCTACCATTTTGACAACCGGCTTTGTCTTCGTCAGCGCATGAACTGCTTTCCTTAATTGCGTTTATGTACGCGTTGCTCAGTCTTCCCCATGTTCAGTCAGGGAAGAGGTGTGCAAAGGAAGAGAATTAAAATTATTCAAGAGGGAAAAAACGTAAACAGCGTGAAAAAGTTAAGAAAAGGTCAGTTTCGCCTGAAGAAGAAGCATTGAGCTTTGTGCTGTAGGAGTTGATATACACAGGAAACAGGCAGCGCTACTGCTGTTCATTCTCGAAAAAAGGAAAACCGGGGTGACAATAATTTTGCGGCAGTACCCATCTCTGGATGAATGTCTACATTAAAACAATTAACATTCAAGGAATGTAGCGACACGCCGTATAGCATATTAAATCGTACAAAGATAAGGTGCTAGCATCTTTCGGCGTGAAATAGATGTTCATTTGCGTTCCTGTGAAATATGCAGTGCAGTGATTCAAAGAATTTCTAGAGGACGACTCATCATTGCCTTTACGCACGCTTTCGGAACACATTCGCATATGCCGCTTTTTACACTTATGCCTGCCGAAGACATTGTTTTTAGCGACGAATTTTATAGACATATTTGGTAGACAATACGCGCTTCAGTTTCAGTGGTCTGTAGCGCCATAGCGCTGGAAGCACTGGAAACTTAAGTTTAGGCTGCATACAGACCGGCTCCAATTGATTCTCTGTGATCCACTGGGACGACGTGGCTCCTTTCCTGGATCGCCCGAGTTCCGTTGTGCCCGGCATTCATTTCACAATGAAAAGGGAAAACGAGAAACATGCTGCCTTCGTGGCAGTATGTTTACCAAACGCACTACAAAGGGACTTCAAACCAGTGTAGACAGGAGGCGAACCCACACAGTTAAATACTTCAGCTTAGACTCTGCTCACCCGTTTGGACACAAGTGCTTCGTGGCGGCTGCACCCGTTCCCCGTGCGTTATGCATCTGCTCTAATCCTGCACAGCGGAAGGAAGAGACGTCCAAAATATGGCAAGAATTATTTAGTGACCACTACCCTTCTCACTGAAACTGCAGGAATTCCAATTTTCTGTGGGCGGCAGAAAAATGGCGTCGGAACAAAAAGGAAAAGCGCGCACGATGAAGTAGCGATACACTAGAAATAATTTTCAACAGCTACGGAGTAAGAATTTCCCACATACCGTCAAAGAAGCTAAAACAGTAGCTTGTGCGCGTGAAAGACCGCCTGAAAAATTGAAATTAAGTTATGGAGTTTTACGTGCCAAAACCACTTTCTGATTATGAAACACGCCGTAGTGGGGGACTCCGGAAATTTGACCACCTGGGTTTCCTTAACGTGCACCTAAATCTAAGTACACGGGTGTTTTCGCATTTCGCCCCCCCCATCGAAATGCGGCCGCCGTGGCCGGGATTCGATCCCGCGACCTCGTGCTCCGCAGCCCAACACGAAAGACCGCCTTGAGATCTCAAGATGTCCATATGTTATCTACAAAATTCCGTGTAAGGGTTGCGATGAGTCCTCCATTAGTGGGAATGGAAACCTCAAAATAAGAATGCAGCAGCATCAAAACGACACCAGGAAAAGAAACGCCATGTCGAACGCCTTGGCTGAAAACTATCAGAAATCTAATCACAGGACAGAAATCCAATCACTGGGCCCGTATTATCGCTACTGCGAAGGGTCCTTCCTGCTGCTTTTAGAAACTTTATTCATTCAAACAAATAACGATACGATTGCCTAGGCGCGGGGCAATCTCCCAGAGATATACAACCGTACACTGCGCCACCAATTTCATGTACAGATGGCCCCAGCGCCCCGCTCTTCACTGTCAACAAAGGGCCCCTACGGCCCCGAAGCATCAGAAAGTTTACCTGTTGGTGTCCTCGTATTTAGACGAGTGCCCCTTTTTTTCATTCTTACAGTGTTCTGCCCTGGCCTGACGCGCTTTTGTCCAACCTTGAAATATAGGCCTGATGGTAAGTTAAATATCCGGAGGAATTTTCATGTTTGTAGCCCACTTAGAATCTTTGGAAATATTTACTTATCTTTTGTACTAGCATAGTACTTACAGGAGGTTCGCGATCAGTTTCCCCGATTCGCTCGGCGAACTAAGCAACCCAGTTTGGTTGTATTTCAAATTAAGGACATGTTATGGGTAATGTGTAAACTTTTACAGCTGATGATAGCAGTAGCGATTCGGTTGCCTCGGTGAATAGCCTTAGCTCGGCCTGGACAAATGTATCGACGGTTTTAACGTGACGATGAGCGTTCACTCTACAGCATTTATAGCCGGCGGCGCTAAGCTACGCTCAATCTATGGAGTAGAGAGATGTATCCGCCGCTGGTTAATTAAATAACCCCAGGTAATAGTGCAATTTAGTAAATTGGTTGGTTGTCTGTCAGTCAATACCTACTACCATATGTCCGTTGCCAGAAAAAAAAGCTCATGAAAAACAAGAAATCTCACACCTGTTTGCAAATTACATGACGAAAATGAAATGAGAGCCCGTAAATAGTTCAATACAGCGCAGCGTAATAAAGACAGATAGGAATGCGACGGAAGGAGCGCCGTGTAAGAGCCGGAACTCAGTGACGGATGCGAGCAATGATACGGGAATAGGAAGACGACAATGGATGAATTGTGCCAGACTTCGTGTAACCTTCCGTCATGCATATTCTGTAACGCAAAATTACGCCTAAATTCTACCATACACCCGCCACATACACAACGCCGCGCCAAACTATTTGCCTCTCTCGACGCTTTCACCCAAGAAATATCTGTCAAGTACCAGGAAATATACTATTTCGTGTTCAACCTAGCTCACACATGATTCCACGGCTCTGCTCGGACATAATCGCTATAGCTCACAGCACACGCGCATGCCGCTTTATGCACCCCTAAATTTAATTCACTTCGTCGAAGGTTTTTGGGTAATATAAAGGTGGGAGTTCTTATTCCTGTATTTTCTTACCTTGCGCCTGAGTAGGTTTTCCAAAGGAAAATGTATCCACTGAGCGTCTTCTTCATGAAACTTGTCACCGTCGAGTGGGCAGGCGGGCCCATCATCGAGTAGGCACTGCTCGTAGCAGCTTTTGCAGAGCACGTGTCGACACGGCAGAAAAGCGGTCACTCTGGGCAGCACACCGCACGCGTCGCATAGTTTGTTCGTCGCAATGGGCTCGACAAAGCACAAAGGTCTCCAGTCTAGTTCCTGGGTAAAACCACAAAGCGTGTAGCGCTGGCCTTCGGAAGCCATGACGAACAGCGCATACGTTGGGTGGCAAACGTGAGGCCGAGGTTTCTGCGCAAACTTCGAAACGCCGTCAGCGCTCCGCCCTCGAAGCTGTTACCAAAGCCACTATCACTCCGATAATTCTGCACCGATTTCCTGCACCGAGTTGAAGGCGCCGCCCGGGCTTTGGCATGGAACAGCCTGTAAGTTATCTACTTGCCGGCTGCATCGAAGATTCTACGGACAGCTTTATCGCCTTTTCGAATGGTCGATATATAAATGTCTCGAACGTTTGGACAAAACGCACTCCTAAAACAATTTTTCGTGACGTCAAGGACCAACTTAATATAACAAGGGCGACTACTCTCCACGATCGGATTATCAGGCCTGCGATAGTGGCGAACTCGGAATTAATTTTGACACCATGGTGTTTTTAACGTGCACCGAAATCTGAGTGCACTAGCCTTTTTGTATGCCGCTCTCATCGAAATAAGGTTGCCAAGGTAGGAATTGAACCCGCGATCTCGAGAAATGCCATAGCCGTTAGGCTACCGCGGCGGGCACAGACGTGTTCACTTGACGTGCGACCGCTTCCATAGTGTCGCCTAGACTGTACGGTGTTTTAATGCGACTTCACATGTACACGCGCTGCGTCAGTTGTCCGCTTGACAAATTTGAATGGAATTTATTTTTTTGAAATAGCAGAGGCCTACCGCTTGCCCGCAACCACTTTTTCCTTGCTTTCTCACGTCATCTTTTCTCATCTCACGCCCTCTTGCTCTGTACGGGAACTGCGAGAGTTCAAAGGCTGTAATTCACTCGTTTCGCGACGGTATCGGTTCTACGTATTACCTCCTCTCCCCTCTCATTTCTATAATTCCGTACACATGCCCTCGGGACTCGCGTGTTCTTGAAAGGTAAGCGCTGCAGTTTATGCAGTGCTTTTGACGGGGGTCATGGATAATTGCAGCTTTCAAAAGGCTCTTGTGGCGACACCCAGAAATCTCCAGAGGGCATTGTGGACTTGCACACGATGGAAAGGCCGTTTCTTGCGTCGACGTTACTGTCTGCCATGCTCCTGCGATGTAGATCTACACTCTAAACCACCTGTGGCGCCCTGTGCGTGTGTGTGTTTCATCTTTGTCCTCCGTCATTTTAGCGCCTTCACTTCAGATCATGCTTAACCAAAACGCCCAACTATCCATCCTAACGTCAGGCGCGCTTACAGCTTCGTGCATTGCGCGTGTTGGTTCTTTTCTTTTGTGCAGTTTGTGCGGGTCCGTGGAGCCGGTTTGTATGGTGGCAAGTTGTTGGGCAGTGGATGCATAAACCGCACGGGAAAAGGCAGTGGGATGGACATATTCTGTTTCCAAGAGACGAGAAGCGGCAGTAAACGTGGATGCCGGCAATGTGCTGCGACAAATGCCAGCCGTCAGATGCTGACATAATCTTTTTAGATCACATTATTACCGGTATGTGCGGTTCTCTGGTGGCTATCATTGCAACGTATCTACGCTCATAGGAAAAAAATGCGACAGTTAACGTCGCAGTTTCACAGGAAAACGCTATTCTAGTATGCAGCTTAAGCTCACTGCAGTTGCATCCGAACCGTTGTTGCCCAGCTTTTAAAGACAAATTGGTTCTTCGAGAGTTACGACCGCTTTTCCGTATCGGGTGTGTCATAGCCTTCGTAATGGACTGGATTTGTGTAGCTTAATATAAAGTGGCAGTTTCGCCTGAAAGGCGGAGCATCGATTGCAATAGCAAATTATTGCACAGTTGTACGAAGTAAGGATAGTAGTTTTATCAGCCGTGCGAATTTCGGAAAGTTACCTGACTAACTGAATTAACAAGCATGGTGCCAGCGCGCAGAGGCATACATGATCACATCACACTCGATGACCGCGGACGCTCTCTGTCGAAACGTTGGCGAGCTCAAGAGTAGCAGCGAGAGAAGTGACCTCCGTGCTCTCTATCGCTTTAACGCAAACTGAGCGGAGAGAACATAGCACGGACAAAAGTATGAGCCATCTGCAGGTCGCATTCAGGATGCGGCGCGCGCGGCTCCACACGGCCGCCCGAAGTTTGCCGTTGCTGGCAGAGCAGAAACCGCCTTCCCTCGATCGCGCGCTGCCACTCCGTTTTCCTGTCTTTCGAGCGCTATATTGAGCCGCGATCGTAATTTGCCTAGAACAGTATGCAAGTCGCTTTCAGAATACGGCGCGCGTGGCTCCGCACGGACGCCCAAAGTACGCCGTTGCTGGCAGAGCAGAAGCCGCCTTCCCTCCATCGCGCGCTGCCACTCCGTTTTCCTGTCTTTCGCGCGCTAGATTGAGCCGCGATCGTGAGTTGCCCAGAGATGGGCAAAACGGTTCACTGAAGTGAGCGCCTCGCAACGAGTCAGCTCACTGAAATCAACCGGTTCATTTGAACGGCTCACGGGCTTACTTAAATATGTAACCTGCTTTACCCATCGTCTAGTTATTTGGATTTGAAAAAGCGATATATGCGTCGTAGAAGGTGCGTGTTGTAAGTACTTAGGCTATGCTTTGTGACTAGTTATTACTTTATTATTTTGAAAGTGTGAAATATCTCATAGCGTGAACGCTAATCACGCGCAAGCGTATGGGTGCTATAGCGCGCACGAAAGTATGGCTTCTCGGTGCGCCTAGATGCCAAGACTGTCCACATCACAAATCGCTTTCAAGATAGGGCTCGCGCGCGGCCGTGCTATCCGCAACGGCCGCTGGTGTTGTTCGCCTCCCGCCCAACATGAACACGTCACACTGAATGGCCGCGGACACTCGCTGTCCAGACGCTGGCATGGGAAGCGCGGCCGCACCAGCGAGCGAGCTGACATTCGTGGTTACTACAGTTTCAACACAAGCGGAGCGGCGCAAACTCAAACGTATGAGCCGTCGGTTCACCTAGACTCTGCCCCCAACGCAGATAACTTTCAAGAGAGGGCCCGCGCGAACGTGTAGCGCGCAGTTGCTGCCGCAGTACAACTCCTCCCTACGCCTCCCGCCCCACTGTGAAAAGATGGCGCGTGTTACTCGCTTTCCTCTCTTGCGCGTGCGAGATTGATCCGCCATCGTCGGCTCGTCGCACGCTTTCACTCCCACATACAGAATATGGGGCGCGGGGACGATGTTGTCACGAGACGAACCCAGTACGTTTTTTTTTTTTTCGCAGAGAGCACCTGCAGCAATGCCAGAGGCGGTCAACCCAGCGCGCCTGGGCCTACTCCCTTCTAAAGCGACATTTGGCCTCCTGCTCTTTCCCCGCTTCGCTCCACGAAACCTACATTCCTCTAGGTGGCACTGCTTTGTCACGCGCTTGGAGAGTGATCAGGTATTTCTATCGGAAAAAAACATTGATTCCCAGTGGAGGAAAAGAAGTAGGAAGCTTACCAGCAAGTATGCGCCCTGTATGGTGAGCAACATGGCAACAAGGAACGTCAAGCGAAGGTCAAAGACGCTGCGATAATCTCATGGGTGGCGGCAATAGAAAAGAAAGCTTCTATGAGTACCTACTTAAGCGGAAGAAAAAACGAAATCAGGAGAGAAACAATTTATGATATCTCAGAGGAAAGCTCGTTAGTTTTAAAAGCGAGATCAGGATGCCTTAGAACACGAACTTACAAAGCTAAATATAAGAAGGAATAAGGAGCACGTCCTTGCTGCGGTAAAGCTAGGCAAACGATGGAGCATGTTTTATTAGAATGTGAAGATATCTGCACAGTGGCCAATATACGGATAAAATAAATAAATTATGGGTTTTAACGTGGCAGAATCACTTTATGATTGCGAGGCACGCCGTTGTGGAAGACTCCGGAAGTTTTGACCTCCTGGGGTTCTTTAAGGTGCACCTAAATCTAATTGCATGGGTGTTTTGGCATTTCGTCCCCATCGAAATGCGGCCGCCGTGGCCAGGATTCGATCCCGCGACCTCATGCCCAACACCATAGCCACTGCGCAACCACGGCGGCTGAATTTAGGGATATCTGCCCTCCTTGAAGTCCTTGGGCTCAGCGAGAGCAGGAGGAAAGCAAGCATGTCCGCAGTAGAGATTAGTAATCGGCGATTGGAAGATTGATGGAAGTAGGGAAACGACAAAGAACGGGGGCGTGCAAAAACAAAGTTCACAATAGGGGTTCAGAAAGTGTGGTTATGTAAGTTCATCTTGGTTTTCTTTCTCTTGTTTTCAGGATAAGTAGGACATTAAGTAATATAACAAGAAAGGCTTCGTGGCGGAACCCACAAAGTTCCAAGCAGAGCACTCGCAGCATCAGGATCCATCCATCAATCCATGCATCCTCAGCGCGATACTTTCCCGGGGTCGCGAATCTCTTTTCCATCGTCAGGCGCTTTATCTGGCGCTCTATTCTTTCGTGGCTTTAAACCTGGCTGCATTACAATCGACAATCGCTTGCGAAGCAATTGTGATTTGATTAACGCTTTCACGCGTTGATAATTACGGAAAGGTCTGTATCTCGAACTTTCCCGTTTTGTACGGAAACCTTTTAACGCGATAGCGTTAAGGAGCTCGTGTCGCAGAAAAGCCGGTGTCGTGGGTGTCGGCGTCCGCGGCGTTGGCCGTGAGCGATAAATCACGGCAGGCACTTCATAAATAAAAAAGCAACTTCCAAGATGGGCTGGGTGGGAACCGAACCAGGGTCTCCGGAGTGTGAGACGGAAACGCTACCACTCAGCCACGAGTTCGATACTTAAAAGCGGTGCAAAAGCGCTTCTAGTGAATGCGGTGTTGTCTTAGAAACGTGCCGTAGAAAGTTATACTGCGGTGTATATCGGTAATTATGAGCGTGTAACTTACAGAAGTCGCGAAGAGAGGGGGTTAACCGAGAGTCCCGATTTTTATTAGTCATATCATAAGAAGACAACAAACACTGACACCAAGGACAACATAGGGGAAATTACTTGTGCTTAATAAATGATATAAAGAAACGATAAGTTAATGGAAATTAAAGTGGGTGAAAAACAACTTGCCGCAGGTGGGAACCGAACCCACAACCTTCGCATTTCGCGTGCGATGCTCTACCAATTGAGCTACCGCGGCGCTGTTTCCCATCCACTTTCTTGGGTATTTATGTGTACTAGTAGATCCCTGGGAGTGTCAGCCAGCGCCACCACTCACAGACCTTGGCGGCGGACGTGGAACGTCTTTTTTGCCGCAGGCGTCACGAGAACGTGATCTTTTGGGGTGAAGGCAACTGGTCAATAAAGCCACACATGCTACCTGAAGGCATCAATGTTGCCGCATGCGAGGCCCTCGTTATGTAATAAACGAGAAGAGAGGGGGTTGACCGAGGGTCCCGATTTTTATTAGTCATATCATAAGAAGACAACAAACACTGACACCAAGGACAACATAGGGGAAATTACTTGTGCTTAATAAATGAAATAAAGAAACGATAAGCTAATGGAAATTAAAGTGGATGAAAAAACAACTTGCCGCAGGTGGGAACCGAACCCACAACCTTCGCATTTCGCGAAGGTTGTGGGTTCGGTTCCCACCGAACCTATCCTAACTTATCGTTTCTTTATTTCATTTATTAAGCACAAGTAATTTCCCCTATGTTGTCCCTGGTGTCAGTGTTTGTTGTCTTCTTATGATATGACAGAAGTCGCAGTTACACGAGTAGCGAAGTACGTTTCCGCTACATTTCTTCTGCGCTTACCGCACACGCAGAGCCATCTTGCGGCAAACACAGAAGACCCCCTCCTCTCAATGTACGGCGCTGTCCCGACAGGTGGCGCGCCACGCGCGCATTGGGGCTGTGCGGAGACCCGTGCCAGGCGCGTCGCGGCCCCTACTCCCTCTCCCCTGACGACGCTTCGCCGTGCTCCCTCACGGGTTGCAGAATCAAGCGCCGTTCCTTTCTTTAGATTACTATCTATCTCTCTGCCCGTGTCGATCACCACGTTTGGGTGGCGTAGATCGTTTCCCCCTCCGAGACACCGAGTTCTTTGGTTCGTTCCGTTTGCTGAGGCGCACGTTTCGTTGCCGCGCCGAACGCTGCGTTGCTCGACGCTCACCGCGTGAAATGTGGGCGCAAAGTCCGATACGGGGCGCCTCGTAAGTGATCGCTGCGACGTAGCGCATTGTCTTACACCCCTTGGCGGGTCGACGGGAACGCTGTCGCGTTCCACTCTTGAAGGCGAAGCTTAAGCGTCCTCCAATTTTTTTAGTTTCTTGCGTTTAGCGTAGCCCCATTTCAGACAACATTTTGTACCGTGACTTTGGTCTGGCGCTTTGAAGAGCATTCGGAGGGTTGTTGCTTTGGCCGGAGTGGTCTGGCGTTGATTATCCGTTGTTCTAGTGGACCTTCTCAGGGCCGAGCAGCAGGAAAGACCACCTGTTGAAAAGCGGAAATGCCTATCACTCCAATCAATGAACGACGTGAGTCAACTAGCGCATCCAATCGTTCGAGTGGCGTCGGATAACTCAACTTCTTGATGCATTGTGTGGCGGGAGGGGAGAGGGGTGCTGTTGAGCCACATTGCGTGCCTATCATCGCGGCAATGGGCGCTCCCCCCTCGCCCCCTCTTTCTTCTGAAGTGGTGGCCCTTGTGCTGGCCTTCAAACACCCAATGCGGAACCTTTTCCGTGGGTGGAACTGAGGAGTCCGGGAGCACAAAGCAGCACGACGAATCCAGTGACAGCCTTCAAAATTCCACAGAACTGCTGACTCCTTGCGGTGGAAGCCAGCTGTATGCAGCTTAGACTTTTCCCGCGATGAAAGGGGAAGTTGACGCGGCTGACGTCAGGACGGGCCTCGCGTCATTCCTGCCGACGAGGTGTCGCCAAAGGGATTTAAAGGGCCCCTCACCAGGTCACATAGAAGATTTCAGATATACACTGGAAGTCGTTACGTGCCCTCTAGGAGCATTCTTTCGCAATATTTTTTCGAGTTGGTTCATCAATAGCCTAGATGGAAATATTTTAGTGCCGCGAACCTTTGGCCCACTGCCAAAGGAGACACTCTCACCACATACTCCGTCTAGCCTCTGCAAGAGAAATTTTTTCCCTGCGTTCTACCATCTCGCAACTCAAGGATGGTGTGAGGCATTCTTTTCCCCGCTTTTTCTTTTTTTTTTCTCCGCGGCGCACTTCTACTGACGGCGTCACGCGCGACCTGTTGAGTTCGTCTCCTTTCGGGCAGCACACGATTTTGCGCGTTCTGCATGAGAGCTCCTGACAAGGCGTATAAGTCAGTGCTAAGCGTATACTGGTGCAGACACAAGCGGTTCGTACAGCGTGCTCGGAGGGCGGGGACATGGTGGAAAATAACGTATGTACGTTAACTGCACGCGCGACTGCATCACGTGGGAACAATTGGACAAAGCGGAAGCAAATCTTTCTCTCTCTCTGCGGTGCGAAGAAAAACAAGAACGCGTAGACATTCGGTTTGTGTGTTTTATTATTTCTCTGAACTATAATTCGTCTACTGAAGCAAGAGATTACGCAAATAACAGACGTTCCATTGAAAATTCAGTGCCCTTCCACTCTGTGAAGAAGGACGACCAGTGAAGCTGCGAATGTGGGCCCCTTACTGGCGAACTGCACCTCCGCCGCGGGTGGGTCCGGTATTGCAGTATCTTCGGGATCGGCCCATGTATGAAGAATTGTTGGTCCATGTCCACGTAGACGAGATCCTCGAGAAGCTAGCCATAGTCAGCTTTGCTGTAATAATTCGCACGGTCACGTGTTACTGCAAGCGACGTCACAATAGTGTGATGTACGTAGGCGCACTTGTGCGATATACGACGTCTCTCCGGCTGGGAGCGCGGCGCCCACGAGCAGAAGGGCGAGCGATGTTCAGTTCAGATGTTCAGATTTCAGTGGTTTCCGCTGCGCGTAGCGATGAATACTTAGCAGACAGGATCGTTAGGGCGCATTTTATGCTCGGCACTTGTTAGCTCAACATGGCCAGACCTGCTGAAGGGCCATTTAAGGCAGAACCGGTCATTGTTAAGGGTGAGTCGCCATCAGCCGCCCCATTAGTTTGGTGCTCTCTTCGGCACCGCTACTTTTACGCTATTACCTGCTATATGCACATATTGTATAAAACTTTTGGTCTTCGCTTCGTCTGCTCCAAGAGTCAGTCTCTCGCCTTCGACCCCGAGTCGCAATAACACGCAGCAGCACATTGTCTCTGCCTCTGGACTAACAGAATGGTACTTGCGCCGTGTGTGGGTCCTCCATGCTTCAGTGTGATTAGCGTTTTACTGGAGCTCCTCGGCTGGCGTTCTGAGAGACAACACGCGGAGGCATGTTTGTGCGATTTGGGGGAGGTGATGCTGCGCGGCAGATACCCCTCACCTACGTGCATTACTTTTTTCAGGAATGCAAGTACTACGACAAGCTTTTCATCAAAACCGAGCAGAGAGTTATGTGATAGAAATCAGATGTCTTTGTTTCATTTGAATGCACAAAGCTTAAAAAGCAAGCACGAATGTGTCTGCAGGCTTCTACATGAATTGCAGCATGAGTTTGATATTTTAGCGTTCTCTCGGACTTGGCTCCCCGACAAGTACGATACTGTACACTTCTCAGTCTATAAGTGTTGTCACTGTGCAGAAAAAATAGGAAAGGGGGTGGTGTAGTTTTTTACGTAAAACACAATATATGCTTTGATGTAATTTCTGAGTTTTCTGTAATTCACGAGCACTATGAACCCCTCATGATCAAGTGTGCGAATACTATATCTGTAGTTATTTACAGGCCTGCATCCGATGTTGTATCTATGTTATTAGACTTCATTGAATGTATGTTAGATTTTTCTACACAGCTTGGCACTCCCCTAATTCTAACGGGCGATTTCAATATTAACCTGCTTTCAGTAGACCGATCCAAACAAGCGTTTCTGGATGTTTTCTTTTGGATGGCTACAAATTTTATTATAGTTCTAACGAGGGTGACGAATAAAACAGAAGCCTTGGAAAGCCTTCTAGTCGATTACGAGCCCGATATTGTGGCCATCACGGAAACATGGCTATCACCCGCTATAATCGACCACTAGATTGCCCCGCCAAACTACACAATCATCCGAAAAGACCGACCTTCACGAGGTGGAGGAGTGGCCTTACTGATAAAAAACTGTCTTCGCTTTGTCCTTCTTCCCGAGGTGAACAACGCTGAAGCCGTTTTGTGCAAACTTTTGTGCGACTGGACGTCAATCGTAACCGGTTGCGTTTATCGGAGCCCTTCCTCTGACAGTGCATCCCTTTCAGCAATTCAAAAATATATGCAGCGTCATGTCCATCAATCCAGGGTTATTCTTGCGGGCGACTTTAACCTAGCTGACATAGACTGGTCCACAATGCATCATACGTCAGAAGCCTCAGAAGTGGTAATAGACTTAATGCTAAATTTTAACCTACATCAACTTGTCACTTGTCCTACCCGCGTTCAAGGCTCAACGAAAAATATCTTCGACCTCATATTTCTTAGCAACCATTTTACTACAAGTCAAGCACAAATAGACATTATTGAAGGAATATCATCTGATCACAGCATACCTAGGTGCACATTCCAGCTTGATCATTGTATTGCTACCCAGTCTACAGTAAAAAGCTTTTTTAACTTATAGGGGTATTACTCAGGCTGGCGCGTGCGCACCTGACCCTTCTCTGGATAGCACTTTCGCAGCAGCCCTAGCAGTCAGAGCTGTGACCCCTAATCCGCCGTTCGCAGTGCGTTGCGACCACGGCGGGTTCAGGCCAGTGGGGACAGGGTGAGTCTCGACCTAAGGTGTTTATTCACCTTAGAGTACAAGGATACCAACAGACAACAACAGCCACAACACATACAAAACCACAGCGGCGGAGCATTCCGCACGTCTGGGGTGAAATAAACCGCACAGTGTGGGAACCACAAAAGAGGCTGATAAGAGTTCAGCTCACCCAGAGTGGATCCGCGCTCGGGCCCTGGGGCGGTCAGTCGCACACAAAGGCCGGGCGCAACAGGGGGACGGCGTGCGGCGGTCTCAGCGGCTGAATTGAGGTACGGCCAGTCGCAAGCTCCTCAACCGAAAGACAACGGTGCATCGGGGGAATAGCGCTTCTCCCCGAACGGCGGAGACGGGGTCTACCCGGTTCCAAGAAAGGGAAAGGAGGGAACGGGGTTCCTTGGCTGCAGCGTCGCGGCAAGGCGCGAAGAGCAGCGGGAGCGGCGAAGGTGCCCTCTCCCAGCCACTCCCCGCGAGCGAGCACGTGATTGTGGCGTGATAACCGCGTGGCCGCTCCGGATATATCGGGATGTGCGTGCGATCCCCACATCCTTTCATAAAGCAGATGACGCCAGCATACTAACTTATCTGTCGCATGAATTCGATTCCCTTTCGGAAAAGGCATCTCAGGAATCTACTGATGTAGATGCATTGTGGCTACATCTTAAGAGCATTGTCCTGCACTGTATAACTAATTTTATTCCAATGCAAAAGAAAAAAAAAACAGCACCTTAAGATTCCATGGATCACACGCGAAATCATCCATGCTAAACGGCGCGCAAATCGGCTTCGTAAGGCAAACAAGAATAACCCAAAACCATCTACAACCTTGAAATTAAAATCTGCAGTTATGCATTTCAAGCAGAAACTGTAAGATTCGAAACAATATTACTACAGTGTCACTCTT
This sequence comes from Dermacentor variabilis, assembly GCF_050947875.1. NCBI lineage: Eukaryota > Metazoa > Arthropoda > Arachnida > Ixodida > Ixodidae > Dermacentor > Dermacentor variabilis. Next base: position 110,155,466 of record NC_134578.1, on the reverse strand, counting down.
GCTAGCTTCCTAAAAAATAACCCACAAAGATTCTGGAAACATCTGCGCAGTACCGAGCAGACAACAACCAAACTAACTAAAGAAGAAAAAAGTGCAACGGCAAACAAATATAACAATTTCTTCAAATCAGTCTTCACGGAAGACAATGGTACACTGCCCCCTCTTCCACCTACCTGTACGTCATTGCTTGATCGGTTAATAATAACGGACACCGGAATCCACAATCTTCTCCTCAACACTGACCCTAAGAAATCGAACGGGCCTGATGAAATTCCAAACGAATTCCTAAAAAAATATGCTGAGTGGTGCAGTAGATATCTGCGACACACTTTTCGTAAATCACTAGCAACTTCTAATCTACCACACGACTGGAAAAAGGCTAAAATAATACCGATCCACAAGAAAGGAGACAAAAATAATGTAGCCAATTTCAGACCCATATCTCTCACCAGCACTTCATGCAAAATACTAAACACATCATTCTAAAACACATGACAGTATTTCTAGAACGTGAAAACATCCTATCGCCTCACCAGCATGGTTTTCGATATGGCTTATCAACCATCACTCAACTAACAGAGGTAGTTCATGACCTTGCTCTTAGTATTAATAATCGTTCTCAAATTGACATGATTTTACTTGACTTATCTAAAGCTTTTGATTGCGTGAGTCACACTAAGCTAATTGCAAAAGTGGAGCATGCCATCGGGAAAGGAGAAGTTTCTGCTTGGATAACAGCTTTTCTAACACACCGCTCACAATTTGTTATGTATGACCACATGTCATCTGATGTCGTTCCTGTCACATCTGGAGTACCACAAGGCTCGGTACTCGGGCCGCTGTTATTTCTGACCTTTATTAACGATATAACCAATATTATAGGGTGCAATATCAAACTCTTCGTGGATGACTGTGTGATATATAAAGAAATTAACAGCCATAACGACCATCTCTATCTTTCTGATTCCCTTAACACGCTAGCCGAGTGGAGCTCCCAGTGGCAAATGTCTATTAACGTCAATATATCAGTGGCAATGACAATAACAAGAAAAAAGCAACCCTCTCATTTCCCCTATATCGTTAATGGCACGCCTCTTTCCATGGTTGAGGAACAGAAATATTTAGGGATAACGCTGACATCAAACCTCAATTGGGAAACACACATAACTAATATTACAACTGCTGCACTACGAAAGCTATTTTATCTAAAAAGACGCCTAAAAATCGCACCAACGAACATTAAGCTTCTGGCCTACAAAACATTTGTGAGACCTATTTTAGAATACGCTAACACAATTTGGTTTCCTTACACAGTAACTAACATAGCTAAACTTCAAGCTGTACAAAGAAAAGTGTCAAGGTTCATTCATAGCAAATCGCGTTCTACTGACTCACCTTCACGTCTCTTAACTTCCTCAGGCCTCAACACATTATCGACGAGAGCGAAACAAGGTCGACTAAAATTTCTGTTTCAAACGCTGCACCGTTAGTATAAAATTGATATCACCCGGTGCATTTCATATTCGCAATCTAGAATAACACGGCATCAACACGAACATACGCTAACCGAGTATTCCTTTTCTAATGACGCATTCAGGTACTCATTCTTTCCTCGAGTAATCAGAGAATGGAATGAACTTAACTCGTCATTAACAGCGACAAATTCTTTATCCTTGTTCGTTTCACAACTGGAGCTCATCACAAGAGATTATTAACGATTTATCAAGTTTGTTCCCTGTTGTCTTTATGTTAAACTAACAGTACTTAGAAAAAAAATGTATACACTTGTTTCCATATACTTCACGTTTTTGCTTTGACTATGATATGCCCCGGTTGTTGTTCATTTTATTCTGCTTCGTTTAGTGTTCTGTTGTGTAGCTTATCTTTTGTATTTTGTTGAATATTGTCGCTTTTTCATTCCTTGTGTAGCTCGCACATGTATTTATGTAGGGAAAAGAAAGTGTTCATGCCCGTCTGCTAGGCTCTCGGCTGAGAGCGGGAGTATTGTAAAATAAATAAATAAATAAATAAATAAATAAATAAATAAATAAATATGAAATCCTACTTGACTTGTGTTTTACAACGCGATTAATTGGATTAGAGTCGAGTGTCCTCATCTCTGACGTAAGTAATCACATGCCCATTTTCCTGTTCTTTACACGTGAGACGAAATTGTGCCGGCAGTGCAAAAGTGACACGCGCTTACAGTATAGATTCATAACTAAGAACACGATTGCTTATTTTGAGGCGTCAGTCAGCAAAGCCGAATGGTCTGAAATATATGCATTCACTGTTCCTGTCGAGGCATTCAATCGCTTTCTCGACATAATGAAAGACCTTTATTACAAAGCTTTTCCTCTAAGAGAAGCTAAAAGAAGCAATAAATGCAGGAAACCATGGGTTGACACCGCGCTTCTAAAGCAAATAAAAGAACGAGATAGACATTTCGCTACTTTTATAAAGACAAGGCAACCAGAGTACTTAATAAAATGCAAAAAAGATAAGGAATAAGTTAGGCCGTGATAAAAAGCTGGCAAGGGAGAGGTATTATGAGAATAAGTTTACTCATATTCTTAATGATCCAAAAGAAGTTTGGGAAACATTGAATGATCTGCTACCGAACTGTGACCGAAAATTTGTTTTTGAGGTTACAGATAAAGGCGTATTTTTTACAAGGACTGCACTGTTCGATAAGTTTAATCAGCACTTCTTACGATGTGGCGCGTCCGATACGTCTGACGCTGATAGCCCAACTAACATGTCTTGTATTCCATGTAGTATGAGCAGGTCGCTATTTCTTGCGCCAACAGTTGAAGCTAAAATAAGTAACTTATTTCTAAAGTTAAAGAATTCCACAGCATGTGATGTGGATGGCATAAAGGCAGAACCAATAAAAGCTGTGGTGCTGCATCTTTGTCACACAATGTCAGACATATGCAATTTAATTTTGTGTACTGGCACATTCCGCGATGAAATAGAGATTGCACGGGTATCTTTAGTTCTTAAAGGGGGAGACAGGAATGACGTGCACAACAACAGATCAATTTCAGTTCTCCCAATCTTTTCCAAAATGGTAGAGTAGGTCGTTCACGACAGAATTTTAAATTTCTGTGCACAAACTAATATTATAACAGAAAAGCAATACGGTTTCCGAAAACACCAATGTAATGAAATGGCGTTGCTACACATCACAGAAAAAATAATAAGTAACTTTCAGGACAAGCTGTACATTATAGAGATATTTCTTGACTTCAAAAAAGCATTCGATTGCATTAAGCATGATATCTTGTTACAAAAGTTAAATGAGTATGACATTAGGGGAACTGCTCCTAAGCAAATTAAAAATAATTTAACCGACCGACTACAGTACACATACATTTGCGATTCCAAATCGGCAACGGGTGAAATCAAGTACGGTGTTCTGCAGGGGTCCATCCTAAGGCCACCTCTTCTTTTGTTATACATTAATGAAGTGCCTCTAACACCAGATATAATCATGTATGCTGATGACACTATCTTTTTTCATCGTGGAAACTTGATTACTCTCGAGCAAGAAGCAAATATTTGACTCAGTAATATTTCAGACTGGTTTAGAGCAAAGAAGTTGGAATTAAACGCTAAAAGGACAAAATACATTATTTTTTCGCCTCGTAACAAGGGTATTGATGATAGCTTAGTAATAAAATTCCGTTGATGAAGTCATTACACGTTCTACGTCCCAGGTGTTCCTTGGTGTTACGTTTGAAGAAAATTTAAAGTGGTCCAGTCATGTCGGCAACACAGAAACCAGCATTACAAGATTCATTAGTGTTATTAATAAATTAAGGAATGTATTACCTTCTAGTTAAAAAAAACGATTATACTGTAGCCTAGTGCATTCGCGCTTCCAATATTGTTTGTCTGTCCGGTTTACCACAACGAAAACCAACATTCATAGTTTACTAACCCTGCCGAAACCCATGATTCAGGTTATTGCGAATGTGTCCTATAGAAGCCACTCCGCACCGCTTTTCAAGAGGAATTGTATTTTAACAATAGAAAACCTTGTTAACAAAAAAAAACAGCCATTGCAATATTTGAAGAGGTAAAACTCAATGAAAGCGCCTTTTTTAGATCATGCTCCTCGAATGAACATAAATACAACACAAGGCAATTAACTTACAACGAGGGCAAGATCCGGATAAATTAGGGCATGCAAAAGCGAGCATTCACAGTTCCTTATTTTCTGAATCATCACACTCGCTTACTCACTATAATAAATGAATCACCATCCCTAAGCACTTTAAAAAAAGTTAACATCTATTTGGTGTCGCTTCAGGTATGACTGTTCATTCTTTTATACACAAATCGCGTTCAATATTTCTGTTACGTATTTCATGTACTTTTCATTTTTTTGTATGTATCCACTTTGTGTACCATGCTTAACCTGTGTGCTTGAGTGATTTGTGCACTGGGTACGGGTCGGGGAAGGGAACTGACGCTTAGGCATTCGTGTCTTTTTGTCAGCCTCTTTGACAGAGATTCTTTATATAGTCTGCTGTAAAATAAACATTCATTCATTCAAATATGAACCCATAACACGGTATTTGCTTCAAGCGCAGCACAGAACGATTTAGTATAAGAGCTCAGTAGAGTGAGGGCAATAATCTTACATGACAGGAAACTTGCAGACCAGCTCCGGTTGGATGCACTTCACTGGCCCCAATGCCCTGCTGAGCCTGTGGATCAAGTGATCAGTTATACGTGTGCTAAACTTATTTCACACCTGTAACTCACTTCCTGTAAACTTTATGCCTGTGGATCGCGAGATGGAGCTGCACGGGGAATCTGGCGATGTGGCTCTCCGTGCAGCGGATTGTTGCGCTGTGAAAATGTGCCACTGTAACATGGAAGACCACTGCGGGTACTAATCAATAATGCATTTACGTAGCCATAAATTAATTTATGAATACTGAACACCCTTTATGCAAATGGTCTACAACTCTCAGCTATAGTCCCCTCGAAACTACTGAGTCCATCCATCTCAATCTCCATAAAAATTCCATCTCTATAGTTGTGTAAACTTTTAGACTACTTTTACTATGTGACACATCACAGTTGAATTCGCAGGTTAGTGCAGTAATACAATTCTTAATTAGCGTATCGTTCATTGCATTATTCCACATGTCGAAACAGTTCAAAAGCGCATGTACTTTGTAGAAAAACCAACACTAACCTGTTTTCATAGCCAATTGTATCCAAACTATCTCATGACATTGTAATAGTGTATAGTCTTCCTTCTCATAGCTTAAAGAATGCGTCTCAGAAAAATACAACTTGGAATATCAACTTACCTCTGAGGAGGGGGAGGGGGGGTGCGAGGTGCTACTATGCTGGTTTGCATGAAGCGCTAACCTGTGTCACTTTGTCGCAACATTTGTCACATTCTAATTAGTTTAATCTTATTTATTATCACATTGAACAATGCAACTGTAATGCAAGTACTACTGAATCTCGGTATGTTTGAACTGAGGCACAATTTTGATGTCTGGCTCATTAAAGCATTGTGAAGGTTAAGTAATACTCAGAATGGTCGTAATTGAAGTGGGCTGAAATAATTCATTTTATTGGGATCACGAATACATTACACAGCCTCTATGAAAACCCCGAATGTCTGCAGCAGAGTCCATACATCAGTGCTTGTGACCGACTAATTAGATCAGGAAATCTATAGCATATTTTCCACTGCGGCTGATTGACAAGTGTACCATCGTATTGCTACAAGTTTGTAGACGTAAGGAATAAGAAATATTAATTTCCCGCTTACCTGTCTGTCGGGAACGAACAACGTCAACAGTGCATTTGCCTTCAAATGCAAATCTGTCCAACTGGCGTCCGTGCACTGAAGTTCGGGATCGTAACGGAAGGATCGGTGCACACCTGCTTCGTAAAAGAGGTCTGTTCTCGGCTCTCTTCTTCATCGGCCGAAAGCGTTGGCACAAAAGCGGACGACCACACTGAAAACAATGCACTTGTGTGGCGGGAATCTACGGGTTGTGGGTAACCTTAGTACCTTATTGTCTTAGTAGGTCACCAGCTGGTTCATGCAGTACCCACACAACCCTGACCTCCTCCCTCCCCCCCCCAGACGGGCTTCTATACTTTACGTCCCCAGCATAAGCAAGACCCTTGCACGCGCTCTGCAGTCATATGACATACTGGCTGCGCACGTTCCCTCCCAGAAACTTGGACACGTGCTCGTGCATGTGAAATACCAGGGCAAGAAGAACAAATACTGACAGGCTCGTCAATTGTCACGAATTTCAGCGCTTCTGAAATGGACAGAGACACAATGCGAACACGATAAACATTTGTCCAAAGACACAATTATAACCCAAACCAAATGAAGAGCCAAGTAAAATCACACAGCGTAAATCCTATATATAGAAAATATATTCGCAAAACTATAGTCGGATACAACTTTAGAAAAAAGGGGGCGTTTACTCCTCCGAGGCGGAGGCACACGAGCATCCACCAATGGGCGCGCGCTATGGACAAACGTCATGAGCCAGACGGCCGGTGACCCCGCCCACGGAGAAAATGGCCGCCAGCGCTTCAACCTGGGCGAGGTGGCGCCAGCTGTGTGCTTCAGCCCCTCGTCAGAGTGAATTCCAGAACTGTTTGTGATGGTCTATCATGCCGTAAATATTACAGCGAGATTACGATGCACCATTTGTGCCGCGTGCATTTATTCTGAGCCGTGATCCGGTGAAAGAACATTGCAGCGAGCATCGCTGGCGCTGCGCTACGCTTTGCCTGAAAACAGGATCCCGCGGCGACCGCTGCGAACACGCATCCTGCGTGCTTGTTCCATGTTGTTTTATTTCGCTCGCGAGTGAAGTTACGGTGAGAAAGTTTTCCAAAGACTGGAGCCTACGGTAGCGGCGGGTGTGTTCGTATACTGTGTCGCTGCGTTTTTCGTCGGACGGGGTGAAGTGATGAAGCAAAACCATTCTCAGGAGTAATCAGAAAAGTGCGCGCAACAAAAACTATTTGCAGAAGAAGCCTTCAACGCAAAGATTTGTCGCCGTCAACTTAGCGTAAACTATCAATAGAGAGGTTTAGCTTTTCCGGTATTCCGGTAAAACGCAGGCGGACGGCCGGGGTGTTGAGGCGGAGGCGTAAACGTGAGCTGTCGAGCGGTCTGCATGGTGCAGCCACCTGGTGGCGCAGTGCTCAAACAGACAGAAACAGTTAATATTGCATTAACCGAGCGTATTCTTCTTCGCTGCTGGTGTAAATTTTCGGCACTGGCATAATCGTGTTGCTGCCCCAACGCCTCAATGCCCCGTCCGCCTGCGTTTTACTGGAATACCGAACAAGCTAAACCTCTCTATTGTCAGCAGTGAGATAGCCGAGCGTCTAGCGACGGTGTTCAAGCATTGTGTGGCACCGTCGATTGATTGCTGTCCACCAGTTCTCACTGCACTCGCAAGCTGTAGAACGCGTGCTGTGAAATTGTGAAAACACAAAACCAAAAAATATAAATTCTATGCTATTTAAAACCAAGAGTACTTATTTAAAACGATGAATGAAGCATTTTTTCACCTTCCTGCCTCGACCGTATTCTCGCCCCATGTTTGTAATGGTTGCGATAAATGCATTGTTCTATATAAGTACTTTTTCAATAGCAACTGATTCATTTTAAGCTTGAGAAACGAGTAGTAGATACGCCGTGTACAAGTGAACAAGCGTTGCAGAGCTGCTCTTTCTACTTTTGTCACTTGCAATGAAGCTAAAGAGCAGACGACGGGCAGCGTTGTGAAAGGCACCGGGTTATTTTTCTGCCGCTATCCGGCATGTGCTGTAGCACATGAGAGCTCTAATAAACCAGTCATCAAAATGCAAAAGTCTTTATTTATACCGGGAATTGCGCGTTTTAGGAGCACGATGTTTCGAGCGGGACTATTTTAGTCGCGCAGGCAATCGGCTGTCGCGCTTCGGTCATCTGGGCGGGGCCTCCCCTTTTTTCTAAAGTTGTATCCGACTATAGGTATATACATAACGGAAACAAACTAGATATTAGCTGTATAATGTTCCTAGTCGGACAGGCCAAGTGACACATAGTCCCTAAGAATTGAATGCTCCGGCCGTGAGAGTAGTGAACATCGGCACGGCGTGGTGCAAGATGGCAGCCTACATAGTTCCAACGCGGTGAAAGCGTCGAGGTCCGTTGCGAGCGACGAGGTTGTAGCTCTCTTACGAGACTTGCGTGGCGCAGGACACGGGTTAGACTAGTCGGGCGTTGTGATGATGATGTGGTGCGGGGATTGCGTCCGTGGCACTGGACAGCCGCCGGTTATGGCAGTGTGGGGTTGGATTGGGGTCGCGGAGCGCAGCCACGGCGACGTAGTCGGGACTCGGAAGCTGGAGCTGTTGCCGGCCAACTTTGGAATGTCGCCTCGTCGGTCCGTGGTCCCTGAAGGTGCTGCTTGTCATCTCCACAGACAACTCGAGAAGCGACTGCCTTGCTTCTCATCCATGTCAGCAATGCGCGCGCCTCTGCCTTCCTCCCCTTTTCCTTCATTTTTTCTCTCTTTCACACTTCATGTGCTTCTCACCTGATGTATGAATTCTACATTTCACTGACGGGTGTCGTCGTCTTCTCCACATTATTGCACATGATCTGCCTGTGACTCATGACAGTGTGTAAAAAGTAAAGCATGGCAGCGAATGCATACCATTCTCAGTCAGCACTGTGTTTGTGTTTTTTGTTATATCTCATCTGTTGGTACTGCTCCTTGGCAAGGTAGCTTGTATTATTTATTTCAAAACAGTGCGTGCAAATCGGAAAAGAGATAGATACATTGGCTTGAATAGAAGCATACTCTGTTGACTTCAATTGCACAAACGGCCAGGAGTGTATGCCTTGAGGTACTCTAGTTTATAGCATTGTAGGTTTTGGAGGCCGTGGAGCTACTTGATACTTTTCTTCATCCATCATTTGGTGCTTCGCGTAAACCATAAGTGTACCAATTTTCTCAGTATTATGTTCACACAATGTCTGGTGCCGTTTTAATGTGATGTTTAACATGCTTCCTTTTTCTACTACTAGTCTATTTCATTGCTTATATGTACCATTTATTTACATACTTATTTAGCTATTTATGTGTAATATCTGCAGTGCCACGAGGCTTCATTGTTTTATAGCGACACAACACCGTTAAGAGAAGTTTGACAACCGTTGCAGTCTATATTAAATCATACTTGCATTTATTTCTTTGCAATACATGCAATGAAATTTAGGCTTTTACCGCCTTACAACGATGCTGTTAAAGGGAGTTACTCTGTGTTGCGGCTACATTAAATTTAAGTAGTTTTAATTTAATTTTTAATTGTTGATAATTATCAACAATTACAAAATAAATGCAACCTGCATGTAGCTTGTTTGAATAGATAATTTATTTGTACAGGGCTTTAATAAGTAATTCATAACTTTTGTTACTCACATTTCATTATACTGGCTTTGCGTTAAAAGTCAGCAAGTATTTCTGTGGCTGTTCTGTATAAGCTGATGCCAAGACGCTACTAGCTTGCGGGGTGGCTACCACTATAACATGCCTTGGCCACGCTCAAGGGCAGCAGCAGTTGCTGTGTGTAAGCAAGGCTGTCAGCCCGCCAATAGATCCTTTGTTCTTATTATAAGAGGTGTGTGAAATCCCTTATAACAGCGTCGCTGTCGAATTGGTACACTTCTATGAGAGATTTCTTTTACTTTTTATTCTTCCCGAGATGTTATCGTAGGAAGCTTCCGAAAGTTGTCGTTTCAAATAGTCCACATGGCCTTTCACAATCCAGTGCAGCACTGCCTGTTTTTTGCCTTTATTAATCTTCAAAGTAGGCCCAGACAACGGTTCTAAGGATCTGTGAGCCTTTTTGCACCAGCATCATTTTCCAGGTCGAATATCAGGAAGGAAGCTTGGATGATAACTATCAGAAGATTGCTTGTCATTATTCTGGCACTTTTGTTTCTGTTCTGCCAACTTTGCTTTTTCTTTCAGTGTTATTGCGTTAGGAAACTTAAGCAAGATGGGGGGCGGGGGCTTGCTTGGAGCTAAGGGCTTGATCCGTAGGATGCTAGGTGCACGCTACAGCCTAGAGTCAGTCGGTGCAAGGAATTGTGATGGGGTGCTACTATTAAGGGGGCACGCACTTTCACCCACTCTTAAAACCGGGTGTTACGTTTCGCCTCCGACGTGCGGTATAGCCGGCGCGGATGCAACGGACGCCGGGCCTTCGTTCACAGCGGCGGACATTTTGGCCAGTTCAGTGCTGCCCCAGCACCTCCTGCTAAGCGCGTCCAGGCATGTTTCAATGCCACGTGCCTTCGTGTGTGTGTGTGTGTGTGTGTGTGTGTTGGTGCCCACGCTTGTCAAAGCGCGGCAGCCGGGGAGAGGAGCTCCCCAACTGTGAAGCGAGGAGGTCTGAGCGGCGCCGGCCCGGCGGATACTTGTCTCTTGTCACAACGTGTCCGTGCGCCGCCGTCACGTGCGCCTCTTCCGAGCCGTTCCTTCTTCCCCTCGACTGCGAGAGTATAAAAGCAGCTGCCCCCGTACGCCAAGAGAGAAGCTTCGATTTATTCAGTCGAGTAACGTGGTCTCCCGTTTCTCCACTTCGGTCGAACTGACCGGCCGCTCTTTTGCAATGCTAGAATAAACATGTTGTTCTGTTAGCAGTCGACTCATCCTTTGCCAGGACCTTCGGATGCTTGCAGCTGTGCCCCAGGCCGCCAGGCCAACGATACCCTTGGGGCTTGCGACCCATTTACAACAACTGGTTGCCAGCGGTGAGATCGCGACTACGGAGGCCAGCAGCGAAGATATGCGGTCGACTGTATGCTGAGCAGCACAATGACCATCCGGGAGCAGTGCAACGAGCCCTGTGTGATGACTGGTTGCCTGCAGCGGAACGACTGCGCTGAATTCATGGCTGCGAGGTTTGGTGAGTGGAGCACTTTTTTCTTCTGAGTTTTGCCAGGCTTTTGTTAGTGTGAGAAACAGAGCTGGTAATTGTGGTTGTCGTTGCTGCCGGGTTAGTTTGCGGCAAGACAATAGCAGGCAGTAGAGAAAGTAGCATTCAGAGCAGCCATGGATTTGAAGTCGTTGTGCAAGCCGAAATTGCTGGAGCTTGCAAGAGAGTTGGGTCTGGATGTCTCAGACAAACTCAGAAAACCAGAACTGCTAAGGCCTATTCTTGAGTTAGAAGCTGAGGATGACGAGCTGTCGGAATGCCTTGAGACCATTGAGGAGAGGGAGACGGCAAAAAGACAGGAGCGTGAACGTAAAGAGCAAAAAGAGAAAGAGTAGCGCGACCGTCAACACGCCTTGGAAATGAAGCGTCTCGAGGTAGAGGTGGAACGCGCTCGTAATGGAAGTCAGGCACACGGTGCAGGAGAACGAGTATCGTTCAAAATGACTGACCTGATGCGGCCGTTTAAGCTTGGAGAGGACATTGGTTTGGTCCTGGTTAACTTTGAGCGAACGTGCGAGAAGCAGGGGTTCTTTCGGGAAACGTGGCCACAGCGCTTCTCACTTTGTTACCTGGCGAGGCGGCCGACGTAGTCGCTCGCTTGAAGAGAGAGGAGGCAGAGGATTTCGACCAAGTGAAATCGAGTCTGCTAAAGAAGTACAGGCTGTCAGCGGAGGCGTTCCGTCGGAAGTTTCGGGAAAATGAGAAAGGCAGAAGTGAATCATATACAGAGTTTGCCTACAGGCTTATGTCAAACATGCAGGAGTGTCTCAAAGAAGAGAAAGCGTTTGCTGACCACGAGAAAGTTGTGCAGTGTTTCCGGCAGGAACAGTTTTATAGTGGGTTACCTGTGAACGTGCGGTACTGGGTCTTGGATAGGCCAGACGTTAGCACGGTGGCTAAAGCCGCCGAGCTAGCCGAGGAGATTGTGACGCGTCGGGCTCGCGGGGCTAAGGACGGTGAAAAGGGTGAATTTGGCTCCAAGTTTCAGAGGCCGAAGTTCACGCCCATGAGAGCAAGGGGGGACACACGCAGTGCGGATGCGAGTGAAAGCAGTCCGACCGAACGTAAGGAGACGGCGGCAGCCGAAGCCGAACGCAGAAAGCGATTCCAGACGAGGCAAGCGCGCGTGTGTTATACGTGCCAGAAGCCGGGTCACTTTTCGGCGCAGTGTCCAGAAACAAAATCAAAAGTCGTGTTTTCGTCATTATGCAGCACTGACGAGAACATGAAGCTTCTCGAGCCTTACATGCGAGACCTCCTCGTGAAAGGGAAAGAGTGCCGAGTGCTTCGTGATTCCGCAGCTACCTGGATGTAGTTCACCCCTCTTACGTAGAACCCGATATACTCACGGGCGAGTGCGCATGGATCAAGCAAGCCGTGGAAGCTCATAGCGTGTGTCTGCCCGTAGCAAAAGTGCTTATTGAAGGACCTATCAGAGCACTTGAGACGGAGGCCGCAGTGTCATCTATGCTGCCCCCCCCCCCCCCCCAGTACCCGTACCTATTTTCGAACAGGTCCGATCACCTCCTGCGCGAGAAGGGGCTTTTCTTTGGTGAGGCTAGCGTTCAGGCCTTAACCAGATCGAGAGTTCGGGAGCTCGCTGCAAAGGTGGTAGTTGCGGGGCCGACCTTGTCGAACAATGAGAAAGGGTCGGAGGCGCAGCAAGCTGATATTCAGAGCACGTCCGAACTGAATAATATTGAGCCTGTAGCGTTGAAGGCACTAGACACTGGAGAGGAAATGCCTGACACGGGAAAGTTAGAAGAACTATCTGCAGATTTGCTCATCGCGCCTACGTCAGATGGACTTAAGACGTTGCTAAAAGTCAGCCGGTCGGCTTTGATAGCCGAGCAAAAAAAGGATGGCAGCCTAGAAAACATGCGCTGCAATGTCAAGGAAGGTATCGCCAAGAAAAACACTCGTTTTGTGGAAAGAAGTGGCATCCTGTACCGGAAATATCTAGACCACAGGGGAGTGGAGTTCGATCAGCTGATAGTGCCTCAGTGCTACCGTCAGGATCTGTTGCGTTTGTCGCATGGAGGTTCGTGGTCCGGACACTTAGGAGTTAAGCAGACTAAGGACCGTCTCTTGCAAGAGTACTATTGGCCAGGGTGTTTTCGTGACGCAGAACACTTTGTGAGGACATGTGACACCTGTCAGCGGGTGGGCAAACCAGGGGACAAATCGAGGGCGCCGTTCAAGTTGGTACCTATCATTACGGAGCCTTTTAGACGGCTCGTTATTGATAGAGTGGGACCTCTGCCGGTAACAGCCACGGGGTACAGACACATTTTGACTGTGATCTGCCCAGCGACAAAGTTCTCTGAAGCAGTGCCGCTTAAAGAACTCAGCTTAGCTGAGATAGTCAATGCACTAATGTCCATATTTGCGCGAGTTGGTTTTCCTGCGGAAATCCAGTCAGATCAGGGCACAGTGTTTACTAGCGCTTTGACGACAGCCTTTCTCGAAAGGTGTGGGGTAAAGCTGTTACACAGCTCAGTGTACCACCCACAGTCGAATTCCGTTGAGAAGCTCCACTCCGTCATGAAGCGCGTGTTGAGAGCATTGTGTTTTGAACAACAAACTTACTGGGAGCTGTGTCTGCCTGGGGTGATGTTTGCATTAAGGACCGCGCCTCGTGCGGCTACGGGGTTTTCTCCAGCTGAGCTGGTGTACGGTCGCTCGCTGCGGTCTCCGTTTCGCATGCTTCGAGACTCGTGGGAAAGCAGGGGCGACGACCCAGTCGTGGTGGAGTACGTGCTTAGGCTCCTCGAACGCTTAATAAGGGCACAGGAGTTGTCAGGTGAAGCAATGGCAAAGGCCCAGCAGAGGGCCAAGGTTAATCATGATCGGACAGCCAGGGCCCGTCGTTTTGAGGCGGGCGATGAGGTAATGATATTGCGCACATCGCTAAAAAACAAACTCGACGTGCAGTGGGAGGGCCCAGCACGGGTTGTTCAAAAACTGTCGGGCGTTTACTACGTGGTGAGACTGCCAGGAAAACGGAAAGCACAGCAAGTTTACCACTGTAATCTGCTGAAACCCTATAGACAACTGGAAGCAGTGGTGTGTATGATGGTAAACGTTCCCGAAGAGCTTTCGGTCGAGCTTCCGGGAGTAGGCTCAGTGACGAACAGGGAAGACTACGATCAAGTCATTAGTGACTTATTCAGTAAAGCACCGCTGTCTCCTGAGCAGAAAACCGAACTACGCCAGCTCTTACAAAAGTTTCAAGGTAAGTTCTCTGAGAGGCCTGGTAGGACTTCTGTCCTTACTCATGAAATAGAACTTACCTTCCTAGAGCCAGTACGATCCAAGACGTATCGGGTGCCACCGCGCAAGCGCGATATTAGGGAGGATGAGGTAAAGAAAATGCTGCAGCTCGGTGTTATTGAGGCGGGTGAGAGTGATTATACCTCCCCTTTTATTTTAGTTGAGGTACCGGGCAAGGAACCTCGTCCTTGCGTCGACTACCGCAGGCTTAATTCCATCACTAAGGATCAAATTTATCCGATCCCTAACATCGACGAGCGCCTTGAGAAAGTTAGTAGCGCTCAGTTTATTTCCACCCTAGATCTTGTCAGGGGTTATGGGCAGGTTCCACTCACAGAAGAGGCTAGTAGGTATGCGGCGTTCATTTCACCAATGGGAACATTCCGTCCAAAAGTTTTGCGTTTTGGTTTGAAGAACGCGCCATACTGCTTTTCAAGCCTTACGGACAAAGTGTTGCGGGGACAGGAAGAATTCGCTTTACCGTATTTAGACGACGTAGCGATATTCTCCGCATCCTGGTCTGAGCATATGGCACACTTGCGGGCAGTGCTAACCCGCCTGCGCGAAGCGGGTTTGACAGTCAAGGCTCCCAAGTGCCAGTCAGCACAGGCCGAGGTTGTATACCTCGGTCACGTGATTGGACGGGGTCGTCGCCGCCCCTCTGAAATACAGGTGGCCGCTGTGCGAGACTTCCCGCAACCCCGCAGGGCGACCGATATTCGGTCGTTCTTAGGTGTCGGCGGCTACTATCAGAGGTACATCCCCAGGTACTCTGATATCGCGGCTCCCCTGACGGATGCTCTAAGAAAAACAGAGCCCCAAGAAGTCGTCTGAGACGAGACAAGGGAAAGAGCTTTTAGCGCCCTAAGAAGCCAGCCTGTGCTACCATCGCGAGACTACACAAAAACTTTCGTTGTTCAGTGCGATGCTAGTGAGCGAGGCATGGACGTTGTACTGTGCCAACGGGAAAAGGGAGAAGTAGAACACCCCGTCCTGTATGCTAGTCGTAAGCTGACCAGTCGTGAGCAGGCGTACAGCGCCACCTAGAAAGAGTGTGTGTGTCGCGTGTGGGCCGTTCAGAAATTGTCATGCTACCTAGCCGGCTCGATGTTTATCAGTGAGACGGATCACTGCCCTCTCCAATGGCTACAGACCATCTCTTCCAAAAATGGCGGCCTCCTGCGCTGGAGCCTCGCTTTGCAACAATATTCCTTTGAGGTGCGTTACAAAAAGGGGAGTCTCAACAGTAACGCCGATGGCTTAAGTCGAGGCCCCTAACGCAGGAATCAGCCTCAAAGTTGTTTGTTACTGATTTTTTTCTTCCTGAGGCAGGAATTTTACCTTTTTGCTTTTGTTTAGTGTTTCAAAGTCATGATGTGCTTTCTAGTGCAATTTTCCAATTTGTGGACGCGTTCTGGCTGCTGCTAGACCACTGTAAGGAACTAGGCAGTAGTATAAAAGGGGAAAGAGCCTGGCATGGCTTAGTGAGGGTTGTGTCGTGCTTGCTGACTGAGCGGTTGAGTTTCGGCGTAGTTCTAACGCTTGCTGGGAACGAGAAAAAAAAGGCAACTCTCCCGAAGTCACTTTGCAGTGTCCTGTGTGAACCTGAACGTGAGAACGAGGCTTTCTCGGTGCACTGCGCTCAAGAAACGCCGATGGACGACCGACTTCGGTTATGAGCATCATCGAGCGACATCCCTCCGGACAGCGGATGTCGCTCGGAAAGTTCCGGAAAGTTCCGGACCAGAACTTTCGTTTTCCTAATCACTTAGTTTTGAAGTGCAATAAGTGTTTTGGCATCTTCCCCAGTTTTGCTGCTTGAACTCTTGCCCATATCAGTATGAATGAGAAATTATGTCTTGTTTTCTCTGTGCTTTGCCTTTCGTAGTACCACAAAATCTAGGTTTGTCACAGAATGCTCTGCTATCATTTTTACTTCCACAGTGACTGTATTGCACCTTGTTTACGCATTTGGGGCAGGTTTCCATGTATTTTGGGGGTATTTCATAAGGTCTTGGCTTAAACCTGCAGTTAGATCAGCTGCTTTCAATTCGTACTTTGTGGCTTGTGCAAGTAACACATGCACAAGAAAGAATAAAAATCCAGTGCTTGTGCCGTCCATTTATTTGTTGCATTTGTGCTTATGCAATATATTTATTTTCTACAAAGCTCTACTTCGCCTATTTAGTTTGCATCTTCTAGCTTGGAAACCAATATACTGTGTATTCCCAGTGCGGAAAATCAATATGGAAAATTCTGAAATCGGCATACAAACAGAGTCACGTGAACAGATACTCCCTATTGTCCCGGTAAAACCGCGAACAATGTGTAAAGAAATACTCCTATGATACCCTGCAAAACATCCCTCAAAAGTAAAAAAAGTATTCCCATAACTTCTTGCAGAAGCTCCTTGAAGGATGTAAACATATATTCCCATAGTTTCCTGCAAGAGCTTTTAATTGTATGCTAACATATACTCCCATAGTTCTCTGCAAAAGCTCCTCCATTGATGTAAACATGTGCTCCCCCCTAATTACCCTGCATAAGCTCATTGATGGATGTAAACATATACTCCCATCGTTCCCTGCAAAAACTCCCCGATGGATGTAAACATATCGGTTGCGAACGCAGTTCCCGCGCCTACTAGAGCGCCCCTCGCGGCGGCGAGCGCGGAACCGGTAGGATACGACCGGCCCGCTTGCGTTTGGAAAGCCTGTTCGTGCACTGTTTCGCGCGTAGCTGTTGCTTTCCTTGAGCAATGCCGAAGTGCAACCCGAGCTGTTGAGTAGTGGGCTGAAACAGCACATCCACCAACTCACGAGGAACAAAGTTTTACAGGTTTCCAAGCCGACCGTATGAAGCAGAACGGCGTCAACACTGGATAGCGCTCGTCCGACGGCATGAGCTGTTTTATGTTCCGGCGTTATGCCAAGTGCGTTATAAGGCTGAATTCTTTGCTTTTACAGCAATGATGGCAGCAACGGGACACCTGCAGTCAGTGGCGTTGCTAGGTCGTCTGGCACCTGGGGCCCATAGGCCTTCTGTCCCCTTTCCCGGGTTTATTCGTGGAAGGCGAGGATATCAACAAGTTCCGTGTGTCTCCAGACGTATATGACACCCTCCCCCCCCCCCCCCACCGGCCCCTTGCACCCGGAGCCCCCCCCCCCTTTGCTACGCCATGTGCCTGCAGTGCGTACCAGGATATGCAGCAAACAAAGTAGTTTGTTCCCACACTGTACCGCAGTAAAGCTGTGGAACTCTTTCCCAATCCTCTCCCATTCAAACAGCGCTAGGGCTTGCTGAGAGATTCGAGGAGGGGTTGCAGCCGGCTGAGCTGGCATACACCCTTCTGCACCCAGCATATCAACGAAGGGGCAGATGAGACCACTAAAATGTTTGACAACGTGGTTTATTGTAACCTCCTTTGCACGCACTGAAAAATCGCAACATAAAAGTATCGCTCTTCCAGTAACTTGGGCGAAAATTTTTTCCCAGCGTAGAATAACACAACTGTTAAGTTCATCCCCTTTTCTCGTGTTTGGGGACAGCAACGTTAGAATACCTCTGGTAGGTCTTACGAGTCGTTCGTACGCCCCACGTTCTTGGATGAGATGTTTTGGATTCGTATTTGCCGACTTGTATGTACAGGGAAACTACCGCGGCGTCCTCGCACTTCCCTGCGATGCCAGCACGGCAATCGCAGCTCCCCGCTACGATTTGTCTGCTGTCGCCGATCTTCAAGAATCAATGTCGCCTATAATTGCATGCGTCCACAACGTAGATAACGAAGTAACTTACGCTGAGCTTCACGCATCTCGCTGGTGCATTATTTTTCGTTTGCGGAATACACCTAGCAGTCACATCCGATCAGTGCGAGTTCAACACTTCCTTCACGTCACAGACGTGCCCCACTTCACATAGACGACATCCCTTGTCTAAATTCTTTTCACGAAAAAAGCTATGAAGATCTTGCAATTCCCTAAACCCGGTTAAAATTAATATCGGCACGCTATTTCGCGCCGCCGCCAAACACGCAGTGCGGGCTGCTGACACCGTGAGTAATCCTACCACATTCGCACAACTATTCGTCAGATGGCGCTAGGGGTCGGAAAGACAGGGCGCCGCCTAGCACTTGCAACGTGCCCATAAGTCCATCCGAAACCTCCGTTCAGCAGGGGAGCCCAATTTTCGCCCCTCCTAACCAGAGTATATATTAACCTCTCATCGAGCAATGCGCTTGAGCACGTCATTTACTCCAACCTAGGATCAATTTTGCTCACTGTGTCGAGTCGCGCGGAGCGTTTCTACACTCCCAGCGCAGGTGTGCGAGTGTCGCCATGTCGCCGCGCGAGAGGCACGCGTCGTCCTAGACGTCTGCGTAGATGATGTGTAATGTGCTGGTGTTGGGATAGCTATGTGTCTGTAAGTAGCATAGTATTAGCGCTTGCGTCCTGTTTAGTTTGTGCTATTGTCCCGTCAAGTCACTGGTCTGTTAATTCGAGAAAGCGCTGCGGGTGCTTTTTCGTTTCCGATAGTGTATTAATTGATACATTGTGTTGCAGACAAAGCCCCTGTTGTTATTGTATTTAGGTTGACTTCAAATACTACATCTCGTATGTTCCTGCAGTTAACTAGTGTTAACTACTCATTCCTGAGTGAATAGTTATGCGAAAACCTTATAGGCCCAATTAGC
This sequence comes from Dermacentor variabilis, assembly GCF_050947875.1. Taxonomy (NCBI): domain Eukaryota; kingdom Metazoa; phylum Arthropoda; class Arachnida; order Ixodida; family Ixodidae; genus Dermacentor; species Dermacentor variabilis. The sequence goes on along the minus strand of NC_134578.1, from coordinate 110,136,490 downwards.
ATCGAAACCCGGCATCACTTTGAATTTCCTGTTGAACCGAAACAGTGGTCACGAAAATTCATTGATTGGTCGAGAGGGTGACCACGTCATCAAGGTCACGCGTCCCCTGAAGAACTAATGAGAGGAGGGCTGAATTTGAAATCGCCATTTGTCGAGAGGGTGCTGACGCCTTATTAGTCACGTACACAATGTCCAATCACAGGATGGCGCCAAATTTCAAATTGCAATTACCGAGATGGTGATGACGCCATGTTAGTGATGTGATCCGTAATGGTCCAATGATGGGACGGCACGAAATTTGAAAGTGCTCTTTATCGAGAGGGCGACGATTATTCTGTCACATCACCCCCAGAGGACAGCGCCGAATTTGAAATTACAATTGGTCAATAGGGCGATGACTTCTTCATTTACGCGACACCCAATGGACCAATCAGACGATGACACCATATTTTAATTTTCGCATTGTATGAGTGGTGACGTCATGAAGGTCACGTGACCCTCAACCGACAACTCAGCAGGCCACGCCAAGTTTTAAATTGCCACTGGTCGAGGGTGATGATGTCATCAAGGTCACGTCACCTGACTGACCAATCAGAGGACGGCGCCGGATTTGAAATTACTATTGGTTGACAACGTGATGTTATTAACGTGACGTGACCTTGACCTTCATCGGACCGCACCAATCAGAGGACAGTGCCATATTTGAGATGGAAAAATACCCCGAAAACCTGGCAGGAGGCCAGTATCCACGGTTACACTTGATGGTACCATATGCAACGCTGGACGGGCGGGTTTCCTGCTTGCCAGAGAAGCTGCCAGAGCTGCGACGTTAGGCTGAATCACTGAACTAGAGCCCCGATAGTAATGTAAGCACACTGCGTGACTTATCATTATTAAACGATTTCCATAGTTACTGCACCAGGAGTTAACAAGCAACCCAAGAGGACGAAATTGGGAGCGCCCAACAAGCAACCGCTAGAGGAAACCACGAATTTCTCAAACACCAAGTCTATAGGCGAGATAGCCTCCTGACGAATTATCTGCGCGACACTGAGGATTGCTGGAAGTAATGAGGAATCAGAATTTAATGAGGTATGTGTGTGGAAGATTATCAAATGAAGATTCGCATACGTGAACGAGTGAAGGAAGACAGCATGTTATCGCATCTTCTCCGCATCGATCTGATTGATCGTCCTTACATTTTTTCAGACTTCAGTGCCGGGCTAGTACCGGCTTTCAGTGCCGGGCTAGTTGGTAGTACAGTTCTTTTCCCAGAAAATTCAAGATCTAACTTTTCTCAAGAGGACACCTACGCTGTGTCTCGATATGTGATGGCAACAGTGCAATAGCTCGTAATCAAGCCTAATACACCTCAATCCACCGTATTAAAACCTAATTCACTCTTAATACGCCGCAACCTATCAGAATACACCTTATTGCAAAGGAATTCGCCCTCAGTTCAATGCAATCTACTCTTAATCCAACGTAATCCAGAATGGTCCGCCCTTGGTGTAAAATTATCCAGCCTTAATCCAACGTCAACCACCTTGATTCGCCCCAATCCTACCTAATTCTCTCTTAATATACTGCAATCTATGAAATATACCGTTAATGCACGACAATTCACCGTAATCCGACTTAATCCACTTCAATCCAATCAAATCCACCCTCAATCCAACGCAATACTCATTTAACTCAACAGACCCTTAATCCAATGTCTTGGGAGGCGTGCGTGTTTCCGGCATGTCAAAGAAGCGCGCGTTTCTAACGTAGGCGTTCCGGTGTGCCGTGCGGCCGTAGTTCCGCACGGCGGGGGCGGGATGCTTTCGGACACGGCTAGCAGGTTCGGACGTTTTCTGCAATGTGAGCCTAGTAACGAGGCTCGCATTGCATTTCATTTCGCGCGAAACGAAAACGGTACATTAGAAAGGACGGGTGTTGACACCAACAAAGTGGTGGCTCTTTGCTTGCCACTCCTATGCGCCAGTGCAGGGAGGAAATCAAGGGCGCAGACGAGCCCTTTTACAACTGAAAGTCAGCTGCGTAACAGGTGAACGCCGCACTTGAAATTTATCAAGCGGGTCAAGCGGCCGTAGGAGAGTGAGGGCGAAGTTTCTCGTTATTCGATGTAGTGTCACAGCTGCCGCCCGATATAAGGGCTTTAGCTCGATGCGGCAGCAGCGCCGTGGTGTGGCTCTGCAGCCCCTCCTGCGTCCAGCGGCGTGGGCCGCGTACTTTTGATCGTGATTGTACATTTCATGACGACGCTACGGAGTAAAAAAAAAGTTGACAGTAGCCCTTGTCCGCTGTTGACGCTTTCTTTCGTGTCTGGTCTTGTTTTGCGATCCTAAATCATGTGATATATGCACCAACTATGCCTTCTAAACGCCCTTTTAAAAGCCAAATTTTATCTCAAAGCTGATGGCACATATGTCAAAACCGGTGCCATCGACAGAATTCGTGGATGGGACCGCTATAATAGGTATAATTATAAATAGCTATAATTCGCAAATTGTTAGATGTGCTGTACATAAACTAGCGAGATACGTAATTAGTGAAACGGTAATCAAATACGCATCTGATCGCACGTAGACATCATGTCCGTAACGTCGAGTAATTTAGTTCGAGGGTAGAATTGTGCTATTAGCCAAACGTAATATTTTCAAATAATGACGCAACTAACACAATGAATATGGTTTCAAGATGGTTCCCCTTTGTATGTCTGCCGTAAATTAATATTTGAAAATTAAACGAAGTACCTAATATATATATATATATATATATATATATATATATATATATATATATATATATATATATATATATATTATAATCCGCAAATATCCACCACGATGAAAATTTTTGAATTCTCTGTGTCTGCGAGTCACCTACACATACTGTTCTGAATGGAACACTACAAAGTTGGAAGGCAATTTTATAAACTCACACTAAAGCGGTGTCGGGTAGGTAAGCACACATTGAAAAACTATTGAAAAAAGAACGAAGTTTTATTTTGCTTTCAACGAAGGCATCTGGAAGAGCGGATTTGGTTTCCAGGAAATAAAACGGCATGTGTATTTAATGGAATACGCAAAATTCCCCTCATTTATTCTGCTCCGGGCTTCGGAAGAAGCTCCCACACAACGTGAAGCCTGTCCTCCGTGACGTACCCTTCACGTTCAAGATCATTGAGGCTAAATGAAACCTGTGTGGTGAAACAGCCATGGCTGGCTTTTTCTCCGGGTCTTCCAAGGAACTGAAGTTTAACTTTATGGTTCCACACCTTCTGGCACTGTTTGCTTTGGGATGGATGTTTGACGGTCACCCGAATGTTCTGACTGAAAGGCCACTGAAGAAATTCGTCGATCACACCCTTGTGCAGCTCAAAACTAGGATGCAGAAACACGTGATCTCCCTCTTTTCTGAAGTACACTCCTGGCGACACGTGATAGCCAGATAGGTATATTTTTTCTTCCGAGCAATCATGACACCCTTCAGCATTTGCGCTGTTTTTCATTGCTTCGTATCCCTTAGCCATGAACTCATATCGATTAATGTTTATTGTGCGTAAGGCCAGTTCTTTATTCAATGTGCCCTGTCCTTTCTTCTCAGGGTCGTTCGATCCACCAATACCAGCAACACTTCCTACGCTATTTATGGAGACTGTCCTTGCGGTGTCCTGCAACACTTCCTTCAGCTCTTTTATTGAATCCGTTATGGTTCCTGCAAGCACACGTGTCTCTTCGCTGTGGTCAGTTAATCTTTTCTCGACTTCTCTAACTGAAGATAACGTAACTGTAGATTGTGAAGTAAGGTGATCCAAGGTACTATTTCCGCTTGGCCTTTGTAGCAGTGCTTCTTTGACCGTGTTCATGCAATGTGAAATCTCATTTAGCCGGTCATTTTGGACAATGTGAGAACTAATAACTTCGTCTAGCTTCTCTTTAATTTCAACTCCTCGCACGTCTAAGCTCGCATTCAGAGCCATCATCATTGCTTTTTCGTCAATGTGCGACTTTTCTACAGCACCGGACGTCAGAGACACTGCATAGTCTCGGCATTTGCTATTTAAATGCGCGGACACATTACTACGCAATACGAGCTTTGAACATTTAGGGCAGGACGTAGCGTGGTGCTCACAGTCATTGCAAAAGTGCTTGTTCAACTCTGATGCAGGCAAAACCACGTCGCAGCCGCGTTCTTCATTCCAACATTTGATCTGAAATAAAAAAAAGAAGCATTTAAGCAATTTTCCATAGGATCTTCGTATTATTTTCCATTTTAACATATTCTATGTTTTTTCATGCCTTCGAACTTCCTGTCACACAGGCACTAAATAATGTTCTTTTAAGATGTTGACCATACTGCAGACAGAAGCTATTCAGAAGAAAGAAGAAATGCGGCAGCGATCACCTCATTTGAATGCAACATTACACGAACTATTGCTGCTTGGCTTAAAGAAGGATTTTCACTAATCGTGTGAATTTTCAGGAGCGAAACGCCGACACCACTTGTACCATGTGTGCGAACTGGTGGTATTTGCATTGCGAAGGTGAGTGGTTCTTGAAGGAGAAATATCTTAGTACGTTGAGGTAAATTGTTTGCTCCGATTGGGTGCCGTTGCAATCACGTTCAGCAATGCGTTTTTGTTCTGGTAGGCCACTGAAATCCTCAGGCGTCTGAGCCGCTTAACGACGAGGAGCGGTTCGGTATTGTTACGTATGCGCTCTTCGAACTCGGCTAGGGTGAGAAGCTTCTTGAGAAGAAATCCTTTTTTTGCGGAAACCGCTTATGTAGAGCGATGTGTAGACTACGAAGCTACCAGGGTGCACGGAATAAATATTTTAATTCACAGAATTATACTCGAACAGCGCTACTGACGCAAGGACGTACAGATAGACAAATACCCCAGAACAGAAGCGGGATGCCAATCGAATTGTTATTTGAAGAACTATAGCCTTTATATATCCATCCCTGTATTTACCTGCTTATACAAAGGCATCTACATGGCAGTCATTCTCCATGATGCAGAAAGTCTATTTTTCAGATTCCTCCAAAGACATCATATTTACGCAGCTAAAGTCAACGTTTCTATTATAAATAATGCCTGTATTATTTGTCTCTTTAGCTTTGAGTTTCGCTAGAAACGTCGTCTTCTATAGCACGGCAGTGCATGCGCATTTATTCTAATGGCCTCTCGAAATACCTTTCATGCCCATTGTCACGTTATTGCAGTACTGGCATACTCGATCATTGAAACACTGTTCCGTTTGTCCTACATATACCTAAGCACAGCTATGTGGTATCTGGGAAATGACAATGCGCGTACGGTCTGTAAACCTTGTTTTACAATTGGTGGTGCACTAGGGCCGATCGCATTATTTCATTCGATTGCACGTGGTACACAGCTTGCAAGCGGCGCTGAAAAGTAAATTCTCATTATGCCGGCTGAACACTTTCCTCAAGTTGTGCGATAACATCACTGCACTGGTCTCTTGTGTTTTTCTTCGCGTGACGGTCCGCAACCTATGCCTCTTCCTTTTTGCTAGATGGTTTCAAATACTTAAATGATGACACAACGGGGAAAAGCCGCTCCCGGTAACCATGCTGTCAAATTTGAAAAAAAAAAAAACGTTGCTCTATCTCGTGCTCGCATGGTTGCTTCAGTGCATCCCTTATACACGTCGCCGCTTTGACCATCTTAATCAGTACAGGATGTGTTCTGTTAAAAAAAATACTGGCGACGACAGTATACCGACATGGACAAGCCCAAACGTTCAAAAGAATTTTATTTTGGTCAGAGGCGTAAATATAAGGAGTCTACTACACATTCGCAATGAAGCAACAAACATATATGTTCATCTGATTTCAATGGCTTTCTTTTAGGTTGTTGCTTCATTGCACATGAGCGGTGAACTCCTTATAATAATGCCTCTGACTAAAAAACAAAAGATTTAGTTGAAAGTCTGTGCTTGTCCGCGTCGATATCCTCTTGTGTCACAGCTTCGCACGCACTGCATCGAGGAGTTTCCCAGCGCCGTGTTTTAATCCCGATGTTATCTAATGTCTGTCTAATTGGAGTTGAGAAGTGCATTCTCACGGCGGTTGAAACCTCTTTATATGCAGATAACAACTGCATATGGGGCGCTCTGGTCGCCACAGGTGCGTCCTACGAACAAGTTTCCAGAAAGCTATCAATTCCATTAAAAAATTTCTATTCGCGCAACGCCTAGCGATGTCACCAGAAAAGTGTGCCGCCGTTGCTTTCACTAGGCATGATGTCTCTTGTTGTCCCATGCGGTACGTGTGAAGTTTCTGAGCGTGACAATCGACAGACTATTGACGTGCACACCGCATATTCGAATGCTGAGAGCAAACACTGGGTGATACGCAAGCACATTCCGTATCCTATCACGCAACGCTGGGGGCAGCTCTGTAAGTTCTCTGCCACGCATGTATATGGCTCTCTGTGAAGGTTTCCTACGATGCAGCCTTCCTGTGGTACAGGGCATTTCCCAAACCGACTTAAAGGCGTTCACTGGTGTGGAAGCAAAAGTCAGAGTGTGCCTTCGCCTGCCGAAAAACACATCAAGTGTAAGAACCCTTGTAAAAAGCAGACGCCTATCGGTTCCGGCGCTTCTGCAGCAGGAGTTTCTTAGAGTACACATGCGCTTTGCTGCCACAGTACCCGGTTATCCGCTTGCTTCAGACAGCGGTCCTGTGGTGCGGAGCTTGATCCCGCTGAATTATCAAAGCCCTTCTATGCCGACAGAACCACCGTGTAAAATTCATCCATGGTCCTTTGTCACTTTCGTGCTTGGGTTCAAGAGCGAGATAAATGCTCCTGCTCCAGCGCTGATATATTTGCTCTAGAGCATGGTGACACGAGCTGCAGGGCTCACCGTCATATTTAGACTAATGGCTCCGTTATGCCTACATCATCTGACATTGGTGCGCGGATTCCGTCCCGAGTGTTACTACATCTGGAACTATCAGTCACTGCCCTTCAGCTGCAGCCACTGAACCAGCCGCACTGCGGGACGCTGTTATTTGCGTCATAGAGTAGACAGATTAAGTCTACGGCAACCCTCACCGACTCAAGAGCGGACCTGCGGTCCCTGAAGTCGCCACGCATGCAGGAACAACGCGTAATGCACATAAGACGCCTACGCAATAAAGCATGCTAACTGCATCACATAGTTGTACTGCCGTGGTTACCAGCCGACTGCGGAATACAAGGTAGCGTCCAGGCTGGCCATGTTGCCAAAGGTGTACAGGAAACTTTGAGAGAAATGGTCCAGATGCCTTCCTCGAGAAAAGACGAGGCGACACTGGTATCTGCGCACGCTTGGCGTCTCCAGCGATCCCTCTGGACAGATGCAAGCGACCAGTACGGACTCCAATAGAAAATAGATCCATTTTGTGAATTTTACATACCGCGAGGTCTTAATAGATAAGATCAAGCACGCCTTTATGGCATAAGAAACAATGTGGCCTACACAACCGTACTTCAGGTGTAAGATTGAACTCACGGACTCACTAATATGATCTCAATGTAACATCCCTGAAGACCTGCGGCATGTTCTGTACGACAGCTGGCGCTAGCGTCACAGAGAGTACTTGAAGGCGACATTTCTCCTTCGACGGGACCCTAGCTTGGCACTACGGCACATTATTGCTCCATGGGAAAGCACCATCTGTACGCTACTCTCTTCGGAAGTGCTGCTGACGCTCTTGCAGCCCACGTGCCTTATATATGTATATGTAAATATATGTATTTGTGTGTGTGTGTGTGTGTGTGTGTGTGTGTGTGTGTGTGTGTGTGTGTGACTGTTGTGCTGTTAAGTTTTTATTACTGTACATATCATGACCATCACCCAGTACCCAAGCATGTCAGGCGAACAGCCAGGCTAACAACAAAATATCATTAAAACTTAAAAATTAAAATTAAATTATGGATTTTACGTGGCAGAACTACGAGCCAATTATGAGCCAATTAGAACACCTTGGTTTTTTTTTTACGTGCACTCGCTCCCCTTGAAAGGCAGCCGCCACTGCAGCAAAGCCACTAAGCAACCACGGCGGGTGATCAGCGGTGGTGCGGCTGCCGGCAACGCCAGAGCGTAGCCATTGCGACCACACCTCTGCTACTAATTGGCCACATCACTGTGCGACTGCTGCAAATCACAGAAGTGGGTCGCTGACCCATCCTTTGTGTGGTACGGAGATTTCCCGATTGGTGACCGTAGCCGGCCGATTCTCCGCAAAAAGGTTGCGGTGAGTTGCCGTGCCGCTAACTTGGAGGTACATTAGAAACACTCCCATTCCGCGGTAAACTTGTAGACGCACACGCATGTCACTGAGGGCTTCGTTATCACAGCTTCGGCTGACGATTAAGTATACGATGGAAGAGTTATTCAGCGCGACACTCATTTGCAAAGCGTTGCGAAGTCAACGCAGATGGAGCAATCCCAGACAAGCCGACAGCCACACGCTCCTGGCATCGCACTTGAAACGTTAAACACTCTGCTTGTATTTGGTTTATTAGAAAAGAACAGCAAATATTTCAGTGCAATTTAGCAAATCAGTATGTCTATTGATGATTAGGAAACGCAACCTAGAAGACCATTTGTAGAATAAAGGTCGGAGAACAACAGACGGGAAAGAACACAAGAAAACTTCGACACGCCTGCGTTAAAATGCGCGATGAAAACGAAGGTAATGCACCCTATGTCGCACTAACGGATGCGCGCAAGCATACCCGAATAAAAGGGCAGTACACAAATCAATAGCGCTGCCGCATACTCGCTGCTGGCTCCGCTCAACATATCTGATTGCGCACGAGTTCCCATAGCTTTCAGTCAGTAGTGAGGATTATAGCGATATAGAAGTAGGATACGATACATACAGACAACAGTGTCAAAGCATTTGCTTCTCCTCACGGTTTCCCGCGTATGTAATATTTCCATATTTGCTTTCATCTACCTTACACGTGATTCATCCGCTCTAACAGCAAATCACCCCTATTTATAAAGAGAATGCCCATTTTACTTTCGAAATATATCCAATGCATTTTGCTAAAATGACCTGGATAACACTGACACACGAATTTGTTCACTCCTGCTCTCTTACCTTGCGCCTCAGCAGGTTCTCCAAAGGAAATTCTCTCCACTCAGCGTCCTCTGGAAGAAATTGGTCACCGTCGAGTAGACAGGCGTGTCCGTCGTCGAGTACGCACTGTTCATAGCAGCTTATGCACAGCAGGTCTCGACAGGGCAGAAAAACTGTCTTTCTGGGCAGCACACCACATGCGCCGCATATTCTGTTAGCAGGAACAGGCTCGACGAAATGCAAAGGTCTCCAGTCCAGTTCCTCGGTAAAACCACACAGCGTGTACAGCTTGCCTTGAGAAGCCATGACGGACGGCGCATACGTCGACTGCGAAACGCCGTGCCAACGATTCTGCGGAAACATGGAAGTGTTGCCTACGCGCTATATCCCGTCAGCTGTTGCCAAGGCTACTATCACTCTGATTATGCTACGGCCAGTTCCTGACTGTTCACGGCGCCGCTCGCGAACTATAGATGTAACGGCGTGGAAATTATCTACCCGCCTAGCTACGTGAATGTTGCTACCGACAATTTTATCGCCTTTTTCGTATTGGCGATTTTTCGTAAAGGTCGCGAAACGTTAAAGGCCGTGGAAAAATAATTTACTGAAGCGTCAAGGAACAGCCTACGATGGAAGCGCGACTAACTGCGAAATGAAAAAACAATTGGACGAAGAGAATAATATCTAGCAGAGACCGTCCGGATATTTCTAAACAGAAGCTTTCTTTCCAAACCATCTCTGTGATTCCTCACTGTGGCTACTGGATGTTCCAGCTGACTTGCGAATAGTTGAATCCTTAAAATAATATTTAAACTATTTGCCCATTGTGGGATCGAACCACTTTCCCCCAAGTAAACCAGCCTAATGCTCTATTCATTAGACCACAAGATTTCCTTCGAAACTACAACCTTGTACTACCATTACGCCAAATCGCATGTATACATCGATGGAAGGAACGCCAACCAGTTGGATCACCGCGTGTGTCCAATTGCGAAGGACGGCTGCGTGAGGGCACATTTCCGCTCGCCTGTTTCCTTGGTGCCAGACACGTAGGAATAAACTGGGCAAATCTATGTAATTTAAACAACAGCTTCAAGCACGCCTCCAATCACTTATGCCCTTGTCACGCGGGTCATACGGGCAAGCTTGAGTGCACTTTGAGCGAGCGCGCTTAGCCGCTAGTGTCATTCGCAGGCTTCTGCACGCGAACGCTTAAAGACAATTACAGCACAGTGCACTCGTCCTCGAGTGTGTTCGGCGAACACACTGCGCGGCGGCGAAATGTTTAGCCTCGTTATTCGTGTAGCCTCGCTCTATTCGAATGCAAAAGCCGATTTCAAATGCCTCTTGCCCCCGCGTTAGTCCAGTGGCTGCGGCATTAGGCTGCTGAGCTCGCGGTCGCGGGTTCAATCTGGGCCACGGCTGCCGAATTTTAATAGGGGTGAAATGCGAAGCGTCCGTGTATCTGCATTGTTTGCTCGTTAATGTGACCCCGCTGGTCCAAATTCTTCCGTTTTCCGCCTATACTGAGTGCCTCATTAGGAGATCACGATTTTGGCACATTACACACACTATGTTTGTTTCTAGAGAGTGGAGTAATTCTAGGTTAAGTGTCCCAGACTTGTCTTTAGAACATCTCAGGTATTTCTCGGAAAATTCGGCCAATTCCACTAGTCCTAAAACCGGTTTCTCAAATTTTATCACACGGAAAAAAAACCTCCGCCAATCCACTCCTATGAAGGTGGCTGTACAGCGAATCTGTAGATATGTTGCGCCTAATATAGGGCAACGTGAAAAAAAAATAACAATCCTCCCACGATCTTCGGCCATTACGCATATTGCTCTTCATAGTGACATATGACACAAACACACGTTTCTATGCAGTTTATAAGATATCTAATTTATTTATTAGTTTAAAATTACTGCAAAAACCACTTTGTGGTCCCTATGATACGCAAATATGATTTCCCTTCTTATGCGAGAAATGTTTTTTTCCACAGGTAAATGGATGCATGACGCGTGTACGATAGTAGAATGGGATCGTTGAAGTAACCGAGGCCAAGGTCTTCCAGCAAGCGGTTGAACCACTGCGTTGTTTCCGGTTTGCGGTATACAATAAAGTATTCGACAACGATCACCGGCGAAGGTTTGGCGGGAGCGCACGTTGCTCAACGCGGAAGGACGCACGCCTCTTAACAAATCATGCGGTTTGAAGACTGTTTTCGTTTCCTACTGAAATGAAAGCTTTGCTGCATGTTCGCTTCACGCATCTGCTTTACAGGGTCATTACCCATTCCTCCTCGCCCTCTACAGCAGCTGGAATCGGCGCACTGGGTATTTTGTCGACGTGACGGACGCAGAAAAGTCCCGGGATCCTAGCTAAAAAGAGCTTCGCTGTAAATGAATTCCCCGGTGAACGCGACACTCCCTAATGCGAAATTTGAGCTCAGCTCTATACGTGCTTTCATTTAACGTTATATTGGCTTTCGCGGTCAATCCATGTCTTGCGGCATGTTGCAAATGGAGTGTAGTGTGGCGTGACTGCCTCGCTCATCACTGAAGCAGCGCTTGAGTGACCGGTGGGCGGGATTTGCAGCAGCCTTCGCCGACAGACGTCGAAGACGCGCACTACTCTGGCGCCAGCTCGCAGCCGTCGTCACCGCTGTGCACCTCTTTTACGACAATACGCTTTTCTTCTGTCACTGTCACACTACCCTCACCCACTTTCCTACTCATGCTTCCGCTGTGCCCTCCTCCGCTTTCTACTTCGCACTCTCGTCCCTCTCAAGACATTTTTCGCCCCGCGCTGCGCTCTACGGTCGCTCTTTCCTCCGCTGCGATGGTTCGCTCGGTTACGCTGACACCAACGCTCGCCGCAGAAACGGGTGCCTAAAAGCTGCGCTCTAAAATTTTCTTCCGTCGTGACGTGCTTTGATATTTTTCTGAAACAGGCAAAGCATGGTGGCGAAAAACAAAATTGGGGGACGCTTAAGCTTCGCCTTCAAGAGTGGAACGCGATAGCGTTATCGCATCCCGTTCACACCGCCTACTCAAACGCGCTACGCCAGGCATACGTCGCGATCAGCAGAGATGGCCGGGCCCCCACGGGCCATGAAGGCGGACGCGGTCATGGGGCGAGTGGCGCGCCACGTGTCGGGGCAGCGCCGTACATTGCGAGGAGGGGGTCTTCTGTGTTTGCCGCAAGATGGCTCTGCGTGTGCGCACAGCGCAGAAGAAATTTAGCGGAAACGTACTTCGCTACTCGTGAAACTGCGACTTCTGTAAGTTACATGGTCATAATTACCGGTATACACCGCTGTATAACTTTCTAAGGCACGTTTCTAAGGCAACACCGCATTCACTAGAGGTGATTTTGTCCTGTTTTGAAGGAACGAACTCGTGGCTGGGTGGTAGCGTCTCCGTGTCACACTCCGGAGACCCTGGTTCGATTCCCACCAGCCCATCTTGCAAGATGTTTTTATTTATGAAGTGCCTTCTGGGATTTATCGCTCAAGGCCAACGCCGCAGACGCCAACGACACCGGCTTTCCTGCGACACGAGCTCCTTAACGCTGTCGCGTTAAAACAGTATCGAAATATTTTCAGCTCGTAGCCATCCTCAACTTCGTCTACACAACATAAAGGTATTCGTCTTATATTCGTTGAAGTACTAATTGGCCACTTAGGGAAGAAATACCCTTAAAAGTCTCGAATCTTGACAAACATCCACCAAATCGAAAAGTTTTCCTTCCAAAACTACCATTTATTTGTTTGCTGTGATCTTTTTTCGAATTGCCCACAACTCTATCTTACACGAAAACGTTTAGGTGTGAATTTTCGAGAATAACCTGCGCAGCATACAAAAATTTTAGTTTGGCCCACTGTTGTCCAATATTTTGCACGGTGGTACTCGTCGTAGTAATAAAACAAAAAGCTCATTTGGCCTGCTTTCCGTGGTTAGATTTCCGTCAATATCTCATTCTGAATATAGTTTTTGTTTATGGAAGATATTGATTCGCAAATTTTCTTCTGCTGTATGCTCCGAATAGTTTTGTCTTAACACTTCATCGCAAAGCGTAATACCTGTCGACGCACGTATCTATCTATCTATCTATCTATCTATCTATCTATCTATCTATCTATCTATCTACTTAAGCCGACCCAGTGACACAAGTTGTCTACCACTAGGTACGCGCTCATTGTCGTCATGCCTTCTTGATCCTTCAATCGTCCTCATTCCAGCTTCATCTGACTGTCGTCATGCCCTCGGGGTCACATTTTCTACGCCAACCTAATAGTCTACGTTGTCTTATACCTTGGCCCACTAGATAAGTGGTCATGATGCCTTGGCGGTCGTTGCATCGTCTTGCTTGATTTGTCATCCGATTTTTAAAATTTCGTCTTGGTCAGCAGTCACCGTCATACAACATCTTGATACAGTAGGTGTCACGTCATCGCCAACATACATTCATATTCATCCCATTGTCCTGATGCCCTCGTTATGCCATCGTCGTCATTGGGCGCTCGACATATCGTCGTCGTCATTGCGTCGTCTTCGTGCCTCCGTTGCCGTACCTTCTTAGTGAAGCCATCATGGTCCCTCTAACATCTTCACCCCAACTTCGGCATCCAACTCTCGTCATGCCGTGGTCCATCCGTTCCTAGGTCGCCATGCATTCACCACATTGTCCTCATGCCGTTCCCATGACATCGTTGTCATCGGGTCGTCGTCATACTTTCGTTGTCATACGCTCCCGTATTGCATCCGTTGCCCTACCGTCATCGTGATACCATCGTGGTCCTTCTGAAGCCGTTACTCCAGCTTCGATGCCCAACTGTCGTCGTGCCTTTGTCGCGCCATCGTCTTCAGGCACTCGTCATCGCATTGTCCTCACACCCTTGTCATAGCGTTGTCATGATGCCGTCGTGGTTTTTGTATCGTCGCCATTACAATGCGTCCATCCAACTCTCGTCATACCGTCATTTATAGAAGTATCTATATATTGTCATACGGAACCTCACTTCGAAGCGGACGGCGAAAATTCACACGAAGCGCCCATTTATTCGTCAAATTAATAAAAGATAAACAATTCTTTTAGTAGACACTATATTTTATACTTAACGCACATTGGCAATGTTGTTCCACCTAAACCGTACAATCGAAATGATTTACTCAATAATGTGTTAAAACTATTGAAAATGACGCGAAGTGGAAATCGAACCTACTGACACATGGCAGATCATTAAGCCACGGAAAATAGTACTTGACAGTACGCAGAACGGCAAGTAAGACTGGAGCACAGAGAATGCGGCGAGCTCGGTAGTCGATCGCCTAAAATGTGATATACGGGTCAAACGCATCTCATAATAGTGCGAACCAGTGTTTGGGTCATTTTCGGCACTTTGCCGTGGGTATGCGGTTTCCTGTTGCGCCGGTCTTTAAGAAAAGTAAAATTATGTGTGACCGATGTGGGAATACAACCTCTGATGTCGAGCACGGCAGCCAGGTGCTCTCATAACTTGGCCACGATCATTCTTTGAGGCTATTCTTGTTTTCTTTTTCGTTTTGCTGTTGCCGGTCACAGTGAAACACTTAGGAGCCAAAAACAAAACGTATTATTTACAACGAAAAAATCAAATCTGTTGAAAGCTTCAACTCTCAGCAAGGCTGATTCGAAGTGCTCGCGAAACTTTCGTCGAAAAACGGCCCACAACCAATTCTCATTGACACCAGCAAGGGCTGTTATGGGAACAGCGATTGAAGCGTGACTAAGCGATTAGGGAAAAATATCGATAAGGGAAGACTGCCTTTAAATAGAAAACAAGCCCCAACTTGAATTTATTGAGCGAAAGTCAAATTGCAATGAATTTTATATGATGCCACGAAGAAAAATGTTACTTTATAATTGAGACCGGAGGCGCTGCGATCGCCGTGGTGTAAGGACCTGCTCACATCAGCTCTGTCTTCTTGAAATGTTTTCGCCGCTATTTTCTTTGAATACCAGTCCGAATTTCCTACCATTCGAACCGCGAGACCACCAGGACTGTTGGCTACCAAGTTATCAGGTGAGACATATTTTTCTGGGACTGCGACCACTTTTGCGTTACGACAACGCTGTCGCCACAGTAAGACTGCGCGGGTGCGCCAGGTGCTCGGGTTCCCAGGTGCTGGGCCTACCAGGCTACCTGGCGCATTCCCGTGCGTGCCTGTGCGAGCTCCGCTACGACGCACAAGCCTCTGGCCGAATCCGCGAAGCATGGAAATCCACGTATGTGGCAAAGATATTTCCCCAGAAAAGTTCACCGCCGAGATGGGCTTGTGTACCGCCCATTCCTGTCGGTGTACCGCCCATCGCGCCGACGAGAAATGTGAAAATTATCCCAAGAACAAGAACCAAGACGCAAGACTTTCGCTCTCGCTGTAGTTCGGACTGGAGTTAGGCAGCAAGTTAGGACTCAGGTTCTCAAGGCCGCGTGCATGCTCCCACTACCAGCAAATGAAATCTAGATCATCGTCAGACCAAAAGGAGCACTCAATATTTCCGTGGTTGCCAGCCCTACCGTGAGTGCAACTATTGTTTTAGCAACGCGACTTAGATCAGAAGACAGTCAAAACGACACAATCTGCTCGAACAACCAGCAAAACATCATGGTGACCAGCATGCCCAGCGCGCAAAATGCCGACCAGTACGTAAGAATCAAGTCCATCCGATTGAACGGGGTGACGTACGAGGTCAGCGCGTACGAAGACGCGCCAGATAATACTACCCAACGAGTCATTAGAGCTATCCCTGTCACCGATAGCGCTGGACAAGTGGACGCTAACATCATTATAAATTATTGTAATCCTCTAGCCCCAGGCGCCAAAAATCCGTTCCACCGCGACCATCGTCATTGCCTTCGACGAACCTGACGTACCATACATGGTTCGGTATGCCGCAACACTAATCCCATGCTCCCTGTACCGCAAGCAGATCGATATCTCTTACCACTGCGGCCGTCTCGGGCACCGCATGTGCGTTCGCCCATTCCCTAATAACAAGACCTGCCGGGGCTGTGGAGCTCGCAACCCAGAACAAAATCATCAGTGCACACCCAAGTGCACGTTGTGTGGTGGATCCCAACCCACAGCGGACAAAGCTTGTACGGCCAGATACAAAACGCCGTACCCTATACGAAGACGCTCGGAGAACGCCGAGCAGTACAGCAATCAGCTCATCAATCAGAAGATTTCCCGTCCATGGAGAACAAGCACCGGTCCGGGTCCCTCTCCAGACCGAGGGCGGGCCGTTCCAGCACAAGATCCACGTTGACCCCTGGAGCCAGATATACCTCAGAAAAGGTCAGCTTCGCAAAGGCCCTGACGGACGTCTTGCGAGAGGGTCACGTAAAATCCCCCCCACTGCCTAAATCCAACACAGACAACACAGATATCGAACATTTGAAGAAAGAAAATGCAATTATGCGTGACTTAATTTAAAAGACTACGCAGGAGGTTCACAGCCTCAAACAACCCAAAACTCAACCCACACCCAACATCCCAGAACCCGCTAGAAACAGCCAACCCGAATAACTCGCAAGACCAGCCACAAAAAAGCAAGCCCTCCAAGAAGGAGCTCAGGGCTAACATTCAAACCCTTTTCACACAAACCGCTTCCACCTCTCAAGCCGTAGCCATGGACACAACAGGAACTGTCACCGCCACCCTGCCACCTGTGGCATCCCTTATCCTTGATCATGGCCCACACCAACACTGACACCACGTTCTGGCGGTGGAACTGCCGAGGCTACCTCCACGAACAAACCGTTCTGCGTCAACACCTCCGTAATACTTCATGTAAACCCGACGTAATCTTACTCGAGGAAACGCATGACACTCCGGCCAACCTTCCTGGATATCAACCTTTCACCCCGAACTACGCTCCACACGGAGTTTTCACATTCGTTCGAAAAAGAATTACCTCAATCGAACACGATCGGCGCATCGAACACCTCTTTATTGAGCTTATCCCGCAAACAAAAAGAAAGGAAGGATTCTTTATCCTGCATATCTACAATACTCCATCTCAACGCCATACCCATTTCTAACCCTCTTCAAAAACGCCCTGAACATCGCAGTCAGCAGCCCCCTTATTATCGGAGGCGGCTTCAAGCTCCTGCACCCAGGATGGGGTTACAGACACAGCTCTCCTGCAGGTCGTAACTTATGGCAAGACACCCATGATCTCGGGCTTACACTCATTACTGACCCAGCCTCGGCACTTCCACTGAACAAGACATGACACCAGACCTCACTTTCACCCGAAACGCAAACAACGCCCATTGGCGCGACATCCAACACGAACTCGGGAGTGATCATTCTATCATCGAAATTACTTTCCCACACCTAACGGCCGTTACGAGAAGAACAAGAGAAATGGACGGACTGGAATGTGTTCCGTAAACACCGTGTAACAGCAACAACGGACACTTCCATTACCGACATAGAATCATGGTCATGCGATCTACAGTCTGATACTAAATCGGCCCCCCACACTATCACAACAGATGCCCCGACTGAGCTAATGAACAGCAGTCTCGCCCACCTTATCAAGGCCAAAACAACCATCCTCTCTAGATGGAAGGGACAACAGCTCAAGATAAGACTCACACGGAAGGTCACACTACTCAACAAGTAAATTGAAGCACACTGCCACGTTCTAAGTCACCAGCAATGGACAGAGCTCTAGCTCACTAGACGGGCAACTCCACCACGCCCGCTCGTGGAAAATCCTCAAACATTTGCTTAATAGCCCCACCACCCGCTCATATCAACAAGATCGCCTCACCAAGCTTTTATTCACAGAAAGACGCATGGTCAGGACCACGTTAGGAATACCTTATGTAAAAAGTACATCCCATCTGGGCCCACTCAACCTCATGGGCCATACACACGGACCACCAACCCTGCCCTTGATGAAGATTTCAGCGTGGGAGAGATTCATGCTGCCCAGCACAAGCTCTACAGCCGTTCGGTGCCGGGCCCAGATGGTGTTATGAATAAAACACTAAAAAATCTAGATGACCACTCGGTGCAAGAACTCACCGAATACATCAATAGCTGCTGGCGCCAAGGATTCATTCCTCCGACATGGAAAACCGCCTAAGTAATTCTCATCCCAATTCCCCGTAAGCCCTCTAGCATGGCCAGTCTCCGGCCCATCTCGCTAACTTCATGTGTAGGCAATGTCATGGAGTACGCGCTCCTAACCCTTGTAAACACTCGTCTCGAAGACACATCTCTTTACCCCCACTTGATAATTTCTTCAGACAGCATTTTTCTACCCAAGACGCTATGTTCCAACTTCAGCATAAAATGCTGCCTTCGATAACTTCAGGCACTCCACCATCCTCTAACGTACCTCCTTCCTCAACCGTGGAGAACGCACTTAGAACTACGTGAGAGACTTTCTATCGAATCGGAAGGCCTTCCTGTCGGTCGGAGACATTCGATCGGAGGAACTCTTCCTCGGCAGCACGGCCACACTGCAAGGCTCTCTCATTTCCGCAATACTGTTTAATCTGGTTATACTCGTATCAGCACAAGAACTACAAAAACTCGACGGCATTGAACACACCATATACGCCGACGACATTACAATCTGGGCTGCAAAGGACAGTGACGGCCAAATCGAAACTGCCCTACAAGACGCCTTTGACGTCGTAGGAAATTATCTTCAAGACATGCGACTCCGCGGGTCACCTTAAAATTTGGAGCTTCTCCTATGCCGCCCAACACTCCCTGGACGCCGTGAACGGGGCTCCAGGAATAAGCGCCCATACGAGGAAATCGATCTCCACCTGAGAGATGGCAGACCCATACACGTGGTGCCTAGCATCCGCATTCTTGGTATGACCATAGAAGCCAACGGAGCTAACTCTACGGCTATCTCCAAGATCCTTCGAAAGACCGCTAATACATCCAGACTGTTGAAATGAGTGACCAACCGACGAGGGGGTATGAAGGAAGAAAGCCTCATCCGCCTTGTCCAATCTTTTTTTCATCTGTCACATTCCTTACGTTGCGCCATTTCTCAACTGGTACAAAACTGAAAAGACTAAAGTGGACATCATCATCAGAGGAGCCTATAAGCAGGCCTTAGGACTACCCAACCACACCAGCACGGAACTTCTACTACAATTAGTTATACACATCACGCTAGACGAGCTAATCGAAGCGCAACGTCGATCCCAACTGCAGTGGCTTACCCTCACGGAAACGGGCTGCAGCCTGAACGAGGAACGCAGGAAGGTACGAGCTACCTCGCTCATCAAAGCTTATGCCAACACCGCGGGCGTCACCTTCGTCGACGGAGCTGAGTACCAAGATGGGCGGCGCTTTGCGGCGGTTACCACAGCAGACACGTTGCTTCCACATACTGCCAGCATCGTTACCCGAAATGCCGAGACGGCCGAGGAAGTAGTCATCGCCCTGGCCACTCTTGACCCAGCCTGTCACAACACACTGAGCGATTCTCGCGCAGCAATCAACAACTACATCAAGGGTCGTGCTTTTTAAGAATCACTCCGCATCCTACAACAAGCCCCGCATTCGTCTGAAAGTGAACTTCATGCGAGAATGAAGAGCTTTCCTTGCCGTAGCAACGATCCTGGGAAATGGAAGCGATTGGTATGGTGGATACGCCATCATCCAAGCAAGAAGATAGATGCGAGAACTCACCTGAGGTGTTACTCTACGAAAGAAAACCAGCAGAAGTGTTTCTGATGGCCCAGAGTAGAACTCCTGAGCCTATGTTAGATGTCACCAAATATAGTCGCTGGCAGACGGTCCTTGGAATCACGACTTGGGTGAAGGGGTTCATTCACAATTGCCAAGCGCCTTCTAATACTAGAAGAGAAGGTCCACTTTCCGCTCAGATTTCAGAAAGTGAAGATACGTGGCTGAGGATTTAAAGCGACACTAAAGGTTACCAGAAACTCAAGTTAAAGTGGTAGAGCAATGTTCTAGAACGTCTTAGGCGTCAATATAATCGCGAACAGAGCTTTAGTAACCGAGAAATTGAGGTAAATGCATGACACGATTTGAGACCCCCCAGCGACATTCCGGTACTAGCCCGATGACGAAAGGACTCCTCATAATTTGTGTTACTAATACTCAACTACTCGTATTAAAAATATCATTTCATTCGAATATAAGACGGAAAAAAATGCTACTTGTCTACGTCTATTCGATTCTAAGAAAAAATAACATTTTGACGTTACCCTTCGGTAATATGGGTGTCCGAAAGGTTTCGTTTTCGCTCGACTCTGCGCGCTCGACTCTTCGCCGCGCACGCTTTGGAGTTTCAGTAGTTTCGTTATCGCGTCGTGCTGTGAGGGTTCTGTTGGCTTGCGAAACTTTCATTTGGAACAAGCAGTCAGAATGCCACGTCCATGTGATGTCGTGGGAAGCCCTCGTTGCTTTCCCGCTCCGGAGAGCCGGTGTCGAGGCCGCCGTCGTAGTACGCAACGACGCCGGCAGTGCGAGCCCTCAGCAGCAGGTCGCGCTCGTCGGTGCTCAAATCGCTGAAGTTGAGCTCACCATCGCGAGCCAATCTGTCGGTGTCAGGGTCCATTGCGACGAGCGTCGAAGTTAGCGTCATAGAATGAAGTACCAGCTTATGGGCGTCTTGCGCTGGAGTTTGAGGTATAGTAGCGGCGCCTGGTGGCGGTGCGGGAAACGACATCTGGGTCGTGCCAGCTTGGGTCATATTGAGCCCTGGCTGTGGCGAAGCACGTTTCTAGGCCGAGTTTTGCGTCGATTCGCACATTTTTATGCCCTGTTGCGAGTGCGAAAAGGCTCGTCGCTTCTCATAGACCACGCCGACCACGCTGCGAGGTCGCCGCAGCCTATAGTTTAACGAAAACAGACTCTCCGTGTGCCGTGGGACGTAATGTGGGACGTAATTCGTTTCTTCTTGCGCTAGCCACCATACTCCCGCTTTCGCTCTGCTGTCGGCTGTGTCTTGGCTCTGTTTCTGGCCACTCGTTTGCGTTTTGCGCAGAAAAGCCGTAGCGCCGTCTGCGGACGCCGTTCTACTCACCGATGGCCCAACGTCACTATGAGACCAGATGTCAGTACTCCTCGATCGGAGGGCGGGCGATTTGAACTGCGCTAGAGGTACGCGGACGCTTCAGAACGCATTTTCTCTTAAAATAAGTCTCCCTTGGCACGAAACAAGCGTTTCGAGGTTTCTGTGATGGTATTTCAACAGTCCACGTTGACTTAATAGTAACCTTTAGTGTCCCTTTAACAAGTGCAAAGCTTTGGAAATGATATTGCAGCACTAACAACGGACACAGCTCTTGACAAGACGTTAACCATACGAGACCTTCGCCCGTTCATGGATGCCAAGGGAATTATCAGGATCAGGACGCCTTCGCAACGTAGCTGCTTTGGACAACGTAAAATGTCCCGTACTCCTACCCACAGATCATCGCTGTACGCACCTCATCGTAGATAGCGAACATCGACGCCTTCTTCACAGTTGTGTTGGTGTAACACTCGCCGAGTTGTGTGAGAAGTTTTGGGTAGTGCGCGGTTGCCAGAGTGTTAAAAAGATGCTTGGACAATGCGGGGTCTGTGCGAGGTTTCGCCTTAAAGCGGCTTCAGCTCCTACAGCTCCGCTTCCAATCCACAGACTCGAGGTCTCATCCATTTAAGTCATGGGTGTCTCGACTTCGCAGGTCCAATGTTTGTCAAGTGAAACGGCTCCATGAAAACATTCATTGCAGCATTTACCTGTGTGGTAGTGCTAGCTCTTCCATTAAAACTTTCCAGCGACATGACTGTGAATTGCATTTTATTGGCTAGACCACTCAAATACATTTCTGATGATTCTACCGAAGTGGAAGTACTAACTACTTCGCACTTTTTGTCGGGTGGACGTCTCAGTGCCTTTCCACAACCGCAAATTAATGAGAATTTTGGAGGTCACACAGACACACTGAGCGCCTGGATAGGTAGACAACAAAAACTAAACGACTTTTGGAAGCGCCGGTATAAAGAATACATCTTGACACTGAGGCGCGCGCACTGCAGGTCACAGAAGCTCAACAACTGTTTAAAGAATGATTACCTTGTCATTATTAGAGATAACAAAGTACCAATTACGTTTTGGAAATTTGGTAAAGTTGTTAGAATCTTTAAGGGGAGCGATGCATATGTCAGAGCATGCAAAGTCCGACTACCGCACAACACAGAGCTCACGAGACCCGTTCAACTTATCTGTGCTCTGGAACTGTGCAAGCGACAATGTGAAAATGAAATCGTGCTCGCGCGACGCATTGAAGAAGAGGAATAGAGAGATGGGCTTGCGACTGGGAGAATGCGGATGTTAGGCTTGTCACCTTGAGTACACCATGCTTGGACTGCTGAACGCTCTGCTACAATAAACCTGGCAGAAGTGTCTTTTCCCACATTCACTTAGGGTGGTGATGACCTGCATCAGAAGTGTCCATGTATAGCATGTGGTGTAAGCTTACCAGCATCTTTCTTAACACACCCTTGTTTAATGTCTCGGTAGCAACACTCCTAGCAGCAACAGCACACTGAGCTGCTACAGTGCATAGCACAGGAGGGGAGCTGCATCTGCAAATCTGAGCCGATAAAACGGTATTTGCTTCAAGCACAACACAGAACCACTTAGTATAGAAGCTCAGTGAAGTGAGGGCAATATTCTAACTTGACAGGAAACTTGCAGACCAGCTCTGGTTGGGCGCAATTCGCTGGCCCCAATGCCCTGCTGAGCCTGTGGATCAAGTGATCAGTTATACTTGTGCTAAAGTTATTTCGCACCTCTAACTCACTTCCTGTAAACTCACTGCCTGTGGATGGCAAGATGCAGCTGCACTGGGGATCTGGCGATGAGGTTCTCCGTGCAGCGGATCGGTGCGATGTGAATATGTGTCATTGTAATATGGAAGACCACTGCTATTACTAATCAATGATGACTTTATGTAGCCACGAATTAAGTTCTTAATACTGAATACCTTTATGCAAATAGGCTACCACTCTCCGCTGTAGTCCCCTCGCAACTACTGAGTGTTGATTAATAGCACCAGCCTCTTCAAATCACCTGGCTGTGATAAATATAATTCCACCTCTATAGATGTGTTACGTTTTAGAGACTACTTTTATTATATGACATATCAAAGTTGAATTGGCAGATTAGTGCATTAATACAATTTTCTAATTACCATATAATTTATTGCATTATGCCACATATCGAAACAGTTCAAAAGCACATGTACTTTGTAGAAAAACCAACACTAACCTGTTTTCATAGCCAATTGTATGAAACTATCTCATGACATAAAGTAATATTGTACAGCCTTGCTTCCCAAAACGTAAAGAATGCTTTTAAGAAAAATACAACCTGGAATGATCGTTTAACTTTGGCGGGGGGGGGGGGGTTGAGGTGCTACTATGCTGATATGCATGAAGCATCAACCTGTGTCACTTTGTTGCAAAGTTTGCCACAACCTAATTTGTTTAAAACTATTTATTAGCACATTCAACAATGCAACTGTCATGCAAGTAGTACTACTTCTCGGTATGTTTGAGCTGTGGCACGATTTCGATGTCTGACTCATTAAAAATTTATCAAGCAAAAGAAATACTCAAAATGGTCCTAACTGCAATGGGCTGAACTTCATTTTATTGGGATCACGGATACGCTACACATCATGTCTGATATACCCGAATGTCTGCTGCAGTGTCCATACATCAATGCTTGTGAGCGACTAATTAGATCTGGAAAATTATAGCATGTTTTCCACTGCGACTGATTCAGAAGTGTGCCACCATATTGCTATAAGTTTGTGGACGTAAGCAATGACAAATATGCACTTTCCACTGTCCTGTCAGTCCAGAAGAAACAACGTCGGCAGTGCATTTACCTTCAAATGCAAACGTGTCCAATTGGCATCCGTGCTCTATAGAAGTTGTGGATCGTAACGGAAGGCATCACGTGCGAAGTGCCTTCCGCAAACGCGTACGTTTTTCCGCGTCTCCGTGGAAGAAAGGCCAATGCGCTGTAGCCAAGCACACCGCAAGGAGTCATGTTGAGGCAGCAAATACCGAGACTTCACGGGTTTTCTGTCACTGGCTTTGCAGAGAGAGAAGTGGTTCTCTCTCTCTCTCAGAAGGCTGGCGCTATCGTCTGGAACTCATGCGGGAGCGCGGCTCAGCGCCAGCAGAGTGGCGGAGATGGGATTAACAGAAAGAGAGGGTAGGAGGGAGAAAGGTAGACGGTCGTCCCAGCAGCATCAGAGCAGCCCTGCCGGGACCCAGTGGGTTCGACCGGAGGAGAAGACTGGAGGTAGACCGTATAGGAGGTGGCCCAGAAGAAGCGAAGTAGTGGCAGAACAGGAAGCCCGAGGTGGTGGCATGGCCGTTAGGCCATCTGTCTTTGTATAAATTTCCTGTAGGCTCACCGAGAGCCCCGACTAGTCGACGTACTCGGCTACACTTAGGAAGGCAGGTAGCTAATTACGAAAGAGGTAGAGGATATCTTCCTGTCGTAAACATGGGAGCCCCAGGCGGTGGAACTCTTGCAGAAGACGGCCGCGGTGCTGCAGGTGAGCAGGGCAGGCCAGCAGGAGGTGCTCCAGAGTCTCTGGTTCACCACAAGAGGCACAGGCTGGCGAGGTGGTTTTCCCAAGGCGGTGCCGGCGGGCTGCCGTCCAGTAGCAGCCAATTCGCAGTCGAAGCAGCAACGAGGCATCCCTTCGTAGGAGGCCGTGCTGTGGAAGAGGCCGTGGAGGTCGCGCCAGGGATACCCGTTTGTCCAGGTGGCAGGCGATGATGTGCCGGCGCAGCCTGTGTCTCGAGACGGATGCGTCCGTTACAGCAAGGCTGAGGGGCACGCTTGAGATGTGGTCACTTTTGGCAAGGGTGTCCGCCTCTTCATTGCCCGGGATCCCCACGTGTGCCGGTAGCCAATGCAGGGACAGTGAGCATCTTGCGTCCTGAAGGGCCGTCAGTCTTGAAGAGAGCAGCGCAACCCAAGGGTAGCCGTGTGAGGGTTCTGCAGGCAAAGCAGCGCCGCCTTGGAGTCGCAGAAGATGGCTGCAGGGGTCGCTGATAGCTCCTCTGAAAGTAGGTCCACAGCAAGGTGGAGTCCTAGTAGGTCTACTGCGGTAGAGCTTGCATGCCCCGGGAGACGGCACAGCTTGCTCTTTTGTAGGACCGCTGCAACGCAGGCTGCTGTGAATGAGGCCGTCTTCGGAATCACGGATCCATCGACGAAGATGTGAAGGTGGTCCCCAAGTCACTCTTGGAGGAGAGAGGCTGCCGTCTGCTGTAGGGCACATGCTGGGGAACGGTTCTTCGAGACACCTGGCAGCTCCGTCGAGATAGGGATCGGTGGTCGATGTGGTGGGCGATGCTGTACAGCGTTTGCAGGCGCGTCCCCTATGACTTCCTTATAGAGGCCATGCAGCCGTCCCATGTGTGATGCTGGCCGGGAACGTAGGCGTGTCAGGAGTGCTTGACCGTCTGCGGCATGGTGTAGGCGATGAATGTGTCGTAGCCGCAGGAAGAGTAATGACAGGGGCCAAGCACCTGCCTCAGCCAAAGTGTCGGCCACTTGTGAACTTCGGGGAATGCCAAGACAGAGCCGTACTGCTGACCGGTGCTGCAGCTCCAGTTTCCGCAGGCGGGTTGGAGGCAGCGCCACAAGAGGGAGGGCATACAGTAGCCGTGAAGTGGCTGCAGCTCAAATAGCTGCAGGGCCAACCTGGTGGTACAGCCCTGTCCACGGGCAAGGAGATGAGAGATCGCCTTGCGGACCGGAAGCATCTGGGCGCACGGGGCCTTGGTAGCCGGCAGCCAGGTCAGCCGATTGTCAATGCGCAGCCCCAGGTAGGTGACTGCCTTGCTCCATGGGATCTGGACACCCTCCAAGCGCAGCTGGGCAGCTGAGCGGTGGGCTGATGCTCTGGGATGCAGTAGTAAGGCCTCGGTCTTACTGACCGGGATGGTGAGGCCGATGCTGCACAAGTAGGCAGCCGCAGTGTCCAGGGCCCTCTGCAGGGCCGCACGTGCCTTGCGGATGCGTTGCGGTGGTCCCCGCACCTATAGAGCGATGTCGCCCGCGTAGATCGAGGACTGCACGGGGAAGTGAGGGTCGATCGGCAGGGCACCAGGCAACCGTGCAATGGCCAGGTTGAATGGTGTTCGAGTAGCACGGAAATTAATTACATCATATCTCTCAAATGGGCGTCAGTATGTATGTGTCGGCAATCTGGTATCATAAAATAGAAAGTCGAACATGGCGTCCCTCAAAGATCAATCTTAGGACCCCTCTTATTTCTTGTATACATAAATGATATAACGTCGATACCAAACTCCCCTGAAGTAATAATGTGTGCTGACGACACTAATATCTTCTTTACTGGCACTACAAAAGAGGTCATAGAATCATCAGCTAACAGTTACCTTTTACAGCTCTCCAAGTGGCTTAAAAGCAACCGGCTGAGTTTAGACACATGAAAAACAAAATATATAATTTTTAAGCCAGCAAATAAAAGAGACCCCTACTCTGTTCATCTGAACTTGGAGGACACGTTACTGGAACAACTAACAGAGCAAAAGTTCTTGGGCGCATGGTTTAGAGAGGACCTTACATGGAACACTCACGTTAACGAATTAAAAAGTGCAATATATCTAGTTACTGGCTGCATGTATAAAATACAAAATATACTACACACCTGGTTGAAACAAACATTAAACTACTCACTTTTCTATTCAAAACTCAGTTACAGCATTATAGTCTGGGGAACTACGACAGCTCCAAACTACAACAAACTAATTATTGTACAAAAGAAAATATTGGGAATGTGTGAAAACTATGTGGGTGACCAACGAGGACTCCGAACAGAACCGCTCTTCATTAAGTATAGCATGCTTAAAGCAGATCGTTTATTATTTCAAACTACTCCAATGGATATATAAAAATAGGCTGCACACAATACATGTCGACAGTTGCACCTCATACCCAATACGTAGAACACACCATCTAAAGCCCGCCACAAGAACTAATTACGGAAGGCAAATATTGAATTATCAAACGATTAATATGTTAAACAGTGATCACTTTAACGTACAATACACACAATCCTTCCACAAATCCAACAATGACTGTAAAACCCTATTAGTGGGCAGTGACATTGCATTTTCATTTTGAGTAACTTGTGCTCATCTCTGATAACACGTGTAACCTCCGTTATGTCACAGATTTTTTCCAGCGCTTGTAAATCATATTTGCCATTGTTTTAGTATTTGCATTGTAGATCAGTCTAAACCTTCGTTCTTTTCTGAAATGTTTTTATGTACTGATCTATTTACTGTATATGCTGTTTATTTTCGGGCCAGTGATTCTATGGTTTTCGTTTCTTTGTTGACTTCTGATGTAAGCCAATTTTATTGTTATATAATACTTATTGCATATGCATCTTCTGCTTTTTCTAAATCTATCCCGTTGAAGCAAAAGTGATGCTTTGGAGACATGTGTTCTGAATAATTGAATTTTTTGTTGCTGTGTGCTGTGTGTTAAAGATATGTTTGACAAATATGTATGTTAATGATATGTCATGCTGCCTTGAACTGTAGGGGCGCAGTGGCTCTGTCTGGCATTGTGCCTTTACCTCTGCCCCCTACACGCAGAGAATCCGTGAAACAAACAATAAAGAACAAAAAAGGAAGGGGCTCGCCCCTGACCCCCGTGGTACACCTTCAGCGACTGGATGGGGGGTGCTCTTCGATTGACCTACACGTACCCTGAGGGTGCGGTTGTGACGGAACGACGAGAGGAACTCCCGCAGGTTGCCACAGATGCCGAGGAGGTCCAGGCCCTGCTGGACAACTGCGTGAGGGAGGCTGTCGAAGGAACCATGTACGTCGATCAGCAAGAGGTTCAGGAGGTCCCCACCGGCCTTGGCGTCCTCCAGGGTGGGCACCATGTCATCGATGGAGTCTGCAGTGCACCGCCGCCGCCGGAAGCCCATCTGTTGGTCTGCCAGGAAGCCGCGAGCACGGGCCACCCAGTCCAGTCGTGCTAGAGCCATGGCCTCCATCACCTTGCAGGCAGCGGAGCTGAGGGAGATCGGTCGATAGGATGACAGTTCCCTAGGCGGTTTTCTGGCCTCAACGATGGGTGCCACAATAGCTGTGCGCCATGCGTCTGGCACCTGCCCTAACTGCCAGATCTCATTGAAGCACTCGAGCAGGCGCTGTTGCTCGCTGGCGGCCAGGATGCGCAGCATCTGTTGCATTACACCGTCTGGTCCTGGTTCCCTAGCCTCAGAGCCGGCTTGAGCTCGAGCAGGCCAAGTGGCTCTTGACTGTGGGCAGCGACCTGGCTGGACGTCCAAGCAGGGTGGATACTGCGTAGATAGGTGGGCAGCTGGGCAGGGGGGAATCCGACCGGCAGTACGGCTACACTCTGTTGCAAGGGTACGGGCGAACCGGTCTGCCAGAAGTTCCAAGAGGGCCTCTTCGCTGATTCCTAGCGAGATGGCCACAGCGAGGACGGGTTGACGGCTCGTCCTCTTGCCGGTGAGTGACTTGAGTAGTGGCCAGGCTAGGGGTGTCCTTGAACGGTACTTGATGCTGGAGCAGAGGCTCACCCAGCTCTGGTTCCTCCTGCGCCGGGCCTGTCTTCTACAGCAGGCGTCCACTCGTCTGTATTCAGTCCAGTGTTCTACCTTCCTTGCCCGAATTGCTCTGCGCTCCGTGCGGCGCCTGGAGGCACGGAGATTGAGTAGGCGGAGATCCGGGGTAGGGGTTTCCGGTGGCGCAGAGCGCTGAACGGTCGCCGCCTGGGCGCACTCCGCGATGGCATCTTGAAAGTCACAG
Organism: Dermacentor variabilis; assembly: GCF_050947875.1. Taxonomy (NCBI): domain Eukaryota; kingdom Metazoa; phylum Arthropoda; class Arachnida; order Ixodida; family Ixodidae; genus Dermacentor; species Dermacentor variabilis. Next base: position 110,107,480 of record NC_134578.1, on the reverse strand, counting down.
CCATCGGCCGCCTCACTGCAGTGCTTCCTAAACAGAGACCAGTCCATGACGTGGAAAGTTCTGGTCTTTGGCTTCCTTCCGTGTACAGAGGTGTTCACAATGGGGAAGTGGTCCGAACCCCAAGTGACCGTAGTTGTGTCCCAGGAGTAGGAGCGTTGTTCTGTGGTGAGGGAGATCGATGGCTCAGTTCACCCCTCGGCGGATATAGGTGGGTCCTCCGCTGTTCAAGATCACCATTCCGGCTCTGCTGATGGCGTCGCGGAGGCTTCGGCCTCGGCTGGAGCAGCGGCGACTTCCCCAGACTGTGTCGTGGGCATTGAAATCGCCACATAGGGCTGCCTGCCTTCCGAGGCATAGAACCAGCTGGTCAAGGATAGAGGAGTCCCATGGCTTTCCTGGTCGTATTTATATGCTCGCCACGGTCGTGTCTTGGCTGCCGAGACGCACCGTGACAGCACAACACTCCACGGGCCCTCCTACGACGTCGGACATTGGAACCACAGCGTGCGCCAGGTTGCACCGAACGTAGATGGCTATCCGTGGCTTGTCGGGCTGGTCGGCATCGTCCAGACACGGCGCGTCCGTGCAGCCGCGTGTCGTGAGGTGGTGGCGCCTGAGTAACCGGTGTATCCCAGGAGTCGCCGGTTCTTGGCCATTGCGTACACCTCCTGCAGAGTCGCTCTGCAAGGGATGCAGGGAAAGGTCTGCGTGTCACTGCCGCAGAGAGTTAGTGTTCCACTGGAGAATACTCGGGCGCGGCGACCCTTCCTTGCTGTTGGCTGATCAGCCATGGTGGTTCGCTGGCTGATGGCAACCCACTTCCTGCTGGTGCATGGGTCGGAGCGGGTGGTCAGCTGCCAGCATGGTTCTGACTGCTTCCATGATGAGCAGCAGGTTTGCAACCAGCTGATCGACGGTAGTCTGGGCAGGAGGCGCGGCAGTGTCCTGTGTCTCGTGGCGGCGGGAGGCACGAGGGGCTGGTACCGGAGATCTGGGCGCCGGGCTGGGGCCCTTCATCGCGCTGGCATAAGACCACGCCGGAGGTGAGGACTGCTGCGGCAGCCGCTCCTCGCGGACTGCCGCCCTGACAGCACACCTCTACAATGGCGAGGTGCAGGAAGTCATGATTGTGGCCACCTTGTATTCTTCCTGCCATTTGGCGCGAGCAGGAGTGTCCGCCCTGTGGGAGCCCCACAGTTTCTGCAGCCTACGGCCTGGCAGGAGACGTTCGCCGCGCGGCTTTAGCCACAGGAGATGCAGTCGGTCGGCCACTGACAGGACTCCAAGATGTGTCCGAAGCGGCCGCACTGTCGACACTGCACTGGGCGGGGCCTGGCTGTCCTCACCCTGAATCCGAGCTTGAAGAGGCAAACGTGCTCCGGAGGGACCGGTCACGCGAAACGGATGGTGACAGTGCTTCTGTCCATTGTTGCTGACTGCACAGGGATGCTGGACTCGTTGGATCCCAGTAGGTCCGTGTCTGCAGGCAGCCCGCTCACACCGTGTAGAAAGCCGGTGCTCTTGCCGCGCTCGGCGGGTAGTCTGGCAGTCACAGGGATCGCGTGCCGCTCGGTGAGCATGGGCGACCGTGTAGAAAGCCGGTGCTCTTGCCGCGCTCGGCGGGTAGTCTGGCAGTCACAGGGATCGCGTGCCGCTCGGTGAGCATGGGCGACCCCTCCAGGCATTTCTGGGTGGGGGTGTCGGCGGCCACGATGTTGCACCTGTGGTTAACGCGAGCCGCTGATACACCGGGCCGCGAAGAAACGGCGGCGGCAAGTGCGAGGCGCGGTGTTCCTCGGAAAGCTCCACCAGGCGCCGAGGGACGGAAGAGCACCGTGCCGACGACCACAGGGTCCAGCGGGAGCGATCTCCAGGGCAGCGTGATCAGCCCATTTCTTTTTAACTTGGCTCTGGCAAATATACCTGACTACATCCCCAAGATGACAGCCCACGAAGTCCGCGTGGCGATCTACGCCGATGACATTGCACTGTTCGCGTGCAGGCCCACGGACCTCGGCTTCCAAGTGCGAGATTCCCTGCAGTCGCGATCAACGCCGTCGATGAATACCTCGCCAGCATAGGGCTTCAGCTCTCTGAGTCAAAATCTGAGGCGTTGTTAGTACACCCCCGTGCTCGTGCGCGCTTCGAATTGCCTTGTCTCACGCTGCGCGGAAGCCCCCTCCCGTGGCAGAGAAAAGTGCGCTATCTCGGACTTGACATCGACTGCCGGGTCAACTTTAACGTCGGCGTCTCCCAGCTCTGCAAGAATTCTAAGAAGGTGGCTGGCACCGCACGCTCCCTGCTCGCCCGTGGTCGTGGCTGTACACCGCAACTTGCGGTTCGAGTTTACAACTCGGTCGCAACAACGCGAGCACTCTATGCACTTCCCCTCACGAACGCCAGAGCCACCAATTGGAACGCCATCGACATGGAGCACCGCACCGTAATCCGCCAACTTTACGGGCTTCCTCGCAACTCGCAAGTAGGAGCATCTTTCGCCGAAGCGGGAGACTGGCCGCCCTCACTTCGCGCACCGAAGCAAGCGATGAACCACTTCGAGCGCCTTCAACGTTCGCCACAGGGACAACGCCTCCTTTGTCGCCTCCACACCCTCGAGGGCTCAGGCATGGGCCAGCGTGCCACCGAGTTCAGCGCACTCGTCGCGTCGACGACGCAACTCCTACCTCTGCCGGTATCGCCGCACGCCTCCGCGCTACTCGATGTAAACACCGCGGTGCCAGGCGTCAAGTCCAAGCGCCAAACAGCTGTTTGTGCTATGCAGCAGGAAACGGCCGCACTGCTGCACGAGCGCCTAGGGGGCCGGCTGCTCGTTTACACGGACGGCTCTGTGGCGAGTGATGGTTCCGGTGCTGCACGGCGCCGGATATTTGCGCTACACGGCAGTGCCGCCTTCGTGTTGTGTCGTCGTCGACGGTGGCCGAGCTTGCTGCTATTGACCTAGCAGCTGATCTCCTGCTTCAACAGTGCAGTGTTGCTTCAGACGCGATCCTTTCGGACTCGCGCGCGGCACTGTGTATGCTGGCGAAGGATTCCCTTGGACCTCCGTTGGTGCAGCGCGTCGGCTCAAAGCTCCGCCATCTCGTCAGCCAGGGCGGCGATTTGGCGTTGCAATGGGTTCCTGCGCACATCGGCCTGCAAGGGAACGAAGCCGCCGACGCTCTCGCAAAGCAGGCTCACTCCCCGCTAAAGTCCCTCAATAATTAACTCCCTGTGCTTCTCCCTGCCACCTGGGTCAGCGGCTTCGACGTGGCCAAAACAACCATGCTGCGAACGCTCCGTGCGCAGCACCCGGACCAGCGCGTCGCCGCAGGTACGTCACTTGGACTCCTCCCCCCGCGTGGACTTCTCCCGGACGGACCGCTTTTTCCTGCTTCGCCTGCGCGTCGGCTGCTACAAGACGGCTGCTAGAACACACAGGCTGCAGGGAATTGGCGGCCCCGCGTGCAGCAACTGCGCCGATTAGGAGACGCTCGACCACTTGCTACTTCACTGCGCTGCCTTCGATGTGGAGCGCACGGACTCGTGTACAGTATATCGGCGACTGGGACTGACTTGCGATACGGCGACCGCGCTGCTATTCCCTGCAGCCCACTCGTCCATCGCGAAGCACGCTCTTTCGGCACTACTGGACTACTGCAATGCGACGCACTTGAGAGCGCGGCTCTGAGCCCCGCACTCGCATTTTCTTCTTTTTTTTTTTGCCCTTACCACGTTCCTCATGTCTTTCTCTCCATCTTTTTCTCCCCATTGCCCCTTCCCCGTGCAGTGCTGTTGAGGTGTCCTCCTGTGAGAGACAGTTACGGCGCTACACTCATCTCTTCCGTCTCCTTTTCTAAAATCACTTCACACGCACACGCACACGCAGGTGAGGATGTATCGTTTACCACGCGATGAAGGCAGCAGACCGACAATGTCGATGTGAACGTGGTCAAAGCGAGAGTCAGGCGGACGGAAGGGTTGAAGTGGTGACTTGGTGTGGCGGGTCGTTTTTGCACGTTGGCAGCGTTGACATTCTCGAGCCCAGCGGCGGACATCTGCGTTGATGCCGGGCCACACATAACAGGAGGTGATGAGGCGCTGAGTGGCGCGAACACCGCCAAATTTCAAATTTCAATTATCGAGCTGGTGATGACGCCATGTTAGTGATGTGGTCCGCAATGGGCCAGTCACGGGATGGCCCGAAATTTGAAAGTGCTCTTTATCGAGAGGGCGATGATTATTCTATCACATGACTCCCAATTGGTCAATCACAAAACGGCGCCACATTTGAAATAAGAATTGGTCGAGAGAGTGATGACGTCAGTGCGGTAACGTGATCCCCAATGGACCAATCAGAGGACAGCGCCGAATTCGAAATTACGATTGGTCAATAGGGCGATGACTTCTTCAATTACGTGACCCCCAATGGACCAATCAGACGATGACACCATATTTCAATTTTCGCATTGTACGAGTAGTGACGTCGCGAAGGTCACGTGACCCTCAACAGACCACTCAGCAGGCCACGCCATGTTTTCAATTGCCACTGGTCGAGGGTGATGATATCAAGGTCACCTGACTGACCAATCAGAGGACGGCGCCGAATTTGAAATTACTGTTCGTTGAGAAGGCCATATCATTAACGTGACGTGACCTTCAGCGGACCGCACCAATCAGAGGACAGTGCCATACTTGAGATGGAAAAATACCCTAAAAATCTGGTAGGAGGCCCGCGTCTACGACTACACTTGATGGTACCAAATACAACGGTGGACGCGCGGGCTGCGTGCTTGCCAGAGGAGCTGCCAGAGCTGTGACGTTAGGCTGAATCACTGCACTAGAGCTCTCGTAGTAATCTCAGGACACTGCGCGATTTGTCATTATTAAACGATTTGCATAGTTACTGCACCAGGAGTTAACAAGCAACCCAAGAGGACGAAATTGGGAGCGCCCAAAAAGCAACCGCTAGAGGAAACGACGAATTTCTCAAACAGCAGGTCTATAGGCGAACCAGCTTTCAGAAATGCACTTTAAGTTGAAGCCCATGCTTGACTTTACATAAATGACGCCTGGTGTGAACGCGCCCAAGACACTCATAGCGTTTCCTGTGGTGCGTTCCCGGCAGGCGTCATTGAAATCAAGTCAAGCGTGGGCTTCAAGTTAGGATGCATTTGTGAATACGGGGGATAGCCTCCCGACGAATTCTCTGCGCGACACTAAGGATTGCTGGAAGTAATGAGGAATCAGAATTTAGTGAGGTATATGTGGGGAAGATTATCAAATGAAGATTCGTATACATGAACGAGTGAATAAAGACAGCATGTTATCGCATCTTCTTCGCATCGAACTGATTGATCGCCCTTACATTTTTTTAAGACTAGAAAGAGTGCCGGGCTAGTTGGTAGTACAGTTTTTTTTCCAGCAAATTCAAAATCTAACTTTTTCACAAGAAAGAGGACACCTACGCTTCTGTGTCTCCATATGTGAAGGCAACAGTGCGATAGCGCGTAATCAAGCCTAGTACACCTCAATCCGCCCTATTACAACCTAATTCACCCTTAATACCCCGCAACCTATCAGAATACACCGTATTGCAAAGGAATTCGCCCTCAATTCAATGCAATCTACTCCAAAGTAATCCACCATGGTCCGCCCTTGATCTAACGTTATCCAGTCTTAATCCAACGTCAACCATCTCTATTCGCCCCAATCCTACCTAATTCTCTCTTAATACACTCCAATCTGTGAAATATGCCGTTAATGCACGATAATTCACCGTAATCCGACTTAATCCACTTCAATCCAACCATGCATCCTCAATCCAACGCAATCCACCACTAACCCAACACACCCCACCCTTAATCCAATGTCTTGGGAGGCATGCGTGTTTCCGGCATATAAAAGAAGCCCTTGCTTGTACTGTAGGCGTTCCGGTATGCCGTATTGCCGTAGTCTTTGGCACGGCGGCGGCGGAATGCTTTCGGGCACGGCTAGCAGGTTCGGACGGTTTCTGCAATGTGAGCCTAGTAACGAGACTCGCATTGCCTTACATTTCGCCTCAAAGGAAAACGGAACATTAGACAGGACGGACGTTGACACCAACAAAGTGGTGGCGCTTTGCTTGCCACTCCTATGCGCCAGTGCAGGGAGGGAGGCAAGCACGCAGACGAGCCCTCTTTACAACTGAACGTCAGCTGCGTAACAGGTGAACGCCGCACTTGAAATTTATCAAGCGGGTGAAGCGGCCGTAGGAGAGTGAGGGTGAACTTTCTCGTTATTCGATGTACTCTCACAGCGGGCGCCCGATGTAAGGGCTTTAGACCCATGATGCAGCAGCGCCCTACTGCCTCTCGTGTGCCCGGAGGCGTGGGCCGCGTATTGGAATAAAAACGCTATGGAATAAAAAAGTTAACAGTAGCCCTTGTCCGCGGTTCACGCTTTCTTTCTTGCCGCGTCTTTTTTTTTTTTGCGATCCTAAACCAAGTTATATATGCACCAACTATACCTTCCAAACGTCCTTTTAAAAAGGAAATTTTACCGCAAAGTTGATGGCACTTAATTCGCAAATTGTTAGATGTGCTCTAAATAAACTAGAGAGAAATGTAATTAGTGAAACAGTTAATCAAATCCGCGTCTGATCGCTCGTAGACGTCATGTCCGCCTCGTCGAGTAATTTGGTTCAATGGTAGAATTGTGCTATCAGCCAGAGGTAATTTTTTTTCAAAATAATGGCGCAGCTAACACAATGAATATATTTTGTAGATGATTCCCCTTTGTATGTGTGCCGTAAATTAACATCGCAAAATGAAACAAAGTACCTGACTTAAGCAAGCCTACACGATAGGAATTGAATTAACGCGCACGGATTGTCTCGCCAGGCATGCAAGCTTTTTGTAGCAGCACTGAAGGCATCGTCTCTAACGTTTTTGAAGTTTGGCTAATATATATATATATATATATATATATATATATATATATATATATATATATATATATATATATATATATATATATATATATATATAACAGCAAATATCTCCCATAATGGAATATTATTTTGAATTCACTCCGTCTGCGAGTCACCTACACATACTGTTCTGAATGGAACACTACACAGTTGAAAGGCAATTTTATAAACTCACACTAAAGCGGTGTCGGGTAGGCAAGCACACATTGCAAAGCTATTGAAAAAAGATCGAAGCTTTATTTTGCTTTCAACGAAGGCATTTGGAAGAGCGAAATTCGCTTCCAGGAAATAAAACGGCATGTGTATTTAATGGAATACGCAAAATTCCCCTCATTTATTCTGCTACGGGCTTCGGAAGCAGCTCCCACACTACGTGAAGCTTGTCCTCCGTGACGTACCCTTCACGTTCAAGATCATTGAGGCTAAATGAAATTGATCGGTTCTCACAGGGCGTGTTGGCTGCTTCTCCGGGTCTTCCAAAGAACTCAATTTCACCGCCGTTGATCCACTCCTTCTGGCACTTCTTGCTTTGGGACGGATGCTTGACGGTCACCCGAATGTTCTGACTGAAAGGCCACCGAAGAAATTCGTCGATCGCACCCTTGCGCAGCTTAATACAAGGATGCAGTAACACATGATCTCCCTCTTTTCTGAAGTGCAGTCCTGGCGACACGAGATAGCCAGATATGTATATTTTTTCTTCCCAGCAAATATGATAGCCTACAGAATATGCGCTATTTTTCATTGCTTCGTATCCCTTAACAAGAAACTCATATCGCTTAATGTTTATTGTGTGTAAGGCCAGTTCTTTATTCAATGTGCCCTGTCCTTTCTTCTTAGGGTCCTTCGATCCACCAATACCTGCAACACTTCCTGCGCCATTTATGGAGAATGTCCTTGCGGTGTCCTGCAACACTTCCTTCAGATCTTTTATTGAATCCGTTAAGGTTCCCGAAAGCACACGTGTCTCTTCGCTGTGGTCAATCAATCTTTCCTCGACCTCTCTAACTGAAGATAACGTAACTGTACATTGTGAAGTAAGGTGATCCAAGGTACTATTTCCGCTTGGCCTTTGTAGCAGTGCTTCTTTGACCGTGTTTATGCAATGTGAGATCTCATTTAGCCGGTCATTTTGGACAATATGATCCCTAATAACTTCGTCTAGACTGTCTTTAATTTCAACTCCTCGCACGTCTAAGCTCGCATTCAGAGCCATGATCATTGCTTTTTCGTCACTGTGTGACTTTTCTACAGCATCGGACGTCGGAGACACCGCATAGTCTTGGCATTTGCTCTGTAAATGCGCGGACACCTTACTACGCAGCACCAGCTTTGAACATTTAGGGCACGACGTAGCGTGGTGCTCACAGTCATTGCAAAAATGCTTGTTCAACTCTGATGCAAGCAAAACGACGTCGCAGCCGCGTTCTTCATTCCAACATTTGATCTGAAATGAAAAAAAGATGCGTTTAGGCAATTTTCCGTAGAATCATTATACCATTTTCCATTCTAACATATTCTATGTTTTTTCATGCCTTCGAAGTTTCTGTCACACGAGCACTAATTTATGTTCTTTTAAGATGTTGACCATACTGCAGACACAAATGGTTCGGAAGAAACAAGAAATGCGGCAGCGACAACCTCATTTGAGTGCGACATTACATGAACTATTGCTGTTTGGCTTAAAGAAGGATTTTCACTAATCGTGTTAATTTTCAGGAGCGAAACGGTGACACCACTTGTATCATGTGTGCAAACTGGTGGTATTTGCATTGCGAAGGAGAGTGGTTCTTGAAGGTGAAATGTCTTAATACGTTGAGGTAACATCGTTTGCTCCGATTGGGTGGCGTTGTGTTCACGTTCAGCAATCCGTTTTCGTTCCGGTTGGGCACTGAAATCTTCAGGCGTCTGAGCCGCTTAACAACGAGGAGCGGTTCGGTATGGTTACGTAGGCGTTCCTCGAACTCGGCTTGGGTGAGAGGCTTCTTGAGAAGAAATATTCTTTTTTTTTCGGAAAACGCTTACGTAGAGCGATGCGTATACTACGAAGGTAACAGGCTGCACGGAATAAATATTTCAATTCAGATAATTACACTCAAATGGCGCTATTGACCCAAGGACGCACAGATACCTCAGAACACAAGCGGGCCACCAATCGAATTGCTATTTCAAGAACTCTAGCCTTTATATATCCATCCCTGTATTGACCTGCGCATACGAAGGCATGCACATGGCAGTCATTCTCCGTCATGCAAAATGTGTATTTATTTTTCTGATTCCAGCAAAGACATATTACGAAGCTACCGTCAACAGGCTACAGGCTACAGTTTCTATTATAAATAATGCCTGTATAATTTCTCTCTCTAGATTTGAGTTTCCCTGGAAAAATCGTCTTCTAAAACATGGGAGTGCACGCGCTCTTATTCTAATGGGCTCGCTAAATACCTTTTATGCCCATTCTTCACGTTATTGCAGTACTAACGTGCTCGATCATTGAAACACTGTTCCGTTTGTCCTACAGATACCTAAGCACAGCTAAGTCGTATCTGGGAAATGACGTTCTCCGTACGGTCTGTAAACCTTGTTTTACAATAGGTGGTGCACTGGGGCCTATCGTGTTCTTCCACTCGACTACACACAGTACACAGCTTGCAAGGGGCACTGGAAAGTAAATTCTCATTATAACGGTTGAATACTTTCCTCAAGTTGTGCGATAAGATCACTGCACTGGTCTCTTGTGGCTTTCTTCGCGTGCTGGTTCGCAACCTATGCCTTTTTCTTTTTGCTAGATGGTTTCACATACTCAATTGATAAGACAACGGGGAAAAGCCGCTCCCGATAATCATGCTGTCCAAATTAAAGAAAGAAGTCATTGCTCGATCTCGTGCTCGCAGGGGTGCTTCAATGCATCCCTTATACAGGTCGCCGCTATGATCATCTTAATCAGTGCAGAGCGTGTTCTGTTAAAATAAATACTGGCGACGACAGTATACCGACACGGACAAGCCCAAACGTTCAACAGAATTTTATTTCGGTCAGAGGCGTAAATATAAAGAGTCTACTACACATTCGCAATAAAGCAACAAAGATACGTGCTCACCTGGTCTCAATGGTTTTCTTTTGGTTTGTTGCTTCATTGCACATGAGCCGTGAACTCCTTATAATAATGCCTCTGACTCAAGAAAAGATTTAGTTGAAAGTCTGTGCTTGTCCGTGTGGATATCTTCTCGTGATACAGCTCCGCACACACTGCATCGAGGAGCTTCCCAGGTGCGGTGTTTCAAATCCGGTGGTATCTAATGTCTCTCTAATTGGACAGGAGAGGTGCATTCTCACGGCGGTTGAAATCTCTTTATGTACCGATGACATCCGAACATGGCGCTGGGGTAGCAACAGGTGCGTCTTACGAACAAGTTTCCAGAAAGCTATGAATTCCATTAAAACATTTCTATTCGCGCGAAGTCTAACGATGTCGCCAGAAAAGCGTGCCGCCCTTGCAGCCGAAAGCACACGCCTATCGATTCCAGTTCTTCTGCAGCAGGAGTTTCTTCGAGTACACATGCGCTTTGCTGCCACAGTTTCGGGTTACTCGCTTGCTTCACGTAGCAGTACTGTGGTGCTGAGCTCGGTCTCGATGAATTATCAAAGCCCTTCGATGCCGACAGAACCAACGTGTAAAAGTCCTTCGTGGTCCACTGTCACTTTCGTGCCTAGGTTCAAGAGCGAGACAAAGGTAGCACAAAAGAGATACGTAACGTTTTCGTAGCGTTTATCCAAGACGATAAGAACGGGTTAAAGAAGACACGAATGAGAGAACTTCGGGGGGAAAACGTCGTATATCACTGCTAATGTCCGGCTTAATTACTTTCTTGAGACGATCTAGAACAGGTCTGCAAGTCGTATTCAAAAAGCTGGTCTAGAAATAGGATTGGGAAAGACACAAGTAATCCCTTTGCCAAAACTATTCGTAACCAATTGCTAAACGTTTTTAGGACGTTACCAAAAAGCTGGTCTAGAAGCGGTCTTGAAAGGTTTACGATCATCTGAAGCTAACTTTCGCGGGTGACGGGCGCGATCAGACATCGTTGTTCAAAACACCCGTTTAGTTTCGCCTCACGCGACTGGCCTATGCCGCGCAGATGTCGTCAGCCGCACGGCCTAGGCCAATCGCGTGAGGTGAAACTGATCGGGCGTTTCGAACAACGATCTCCAATCGCGCCCTAGATGAGTAGAAGCGTCGGTGTCGACTGTAAGAGCCATGGCGCAGTGCCAAGCACTGTTCCCCGCATGGCCGGCGCATCCTCGACCAAGTCGCACGAAAATGAGCCTGTTAGAAATAATAAATCCTTATTACCGCCTTTAGTAAGCTAAGATGCTTACACCCACAATGGGAATGACATCCTGCAAAGAACAAATGGCCACGTCTTGGCAGGTGGCCAGACCAAGCCCTTCATGCCAAGAGTGCATGAAATGAGAACATTGTGACAAAGCAAAAACACTTTATTAAAATGTAATGCTTATGCAAGGTTCGAACAAACTGTGTGAGAAATGCAAATAGAAGTAAAAGTCTATCAACAATGGCAAAAGTCGCAGAAAGAATTCGTAATAAACTCGAAAGTGAACATTCACTAGTACATAAACAAAATTCCAAGTACACATACAAAATTGAACAGAAAAATCTGGAGTGTACTAAAGTGTCTAATTTATCATAGTAAAGTGCACGTGCTATTAGATGGACTAGAGTTATGCAGAAGTGACATCGGAGCGAATGGAAGAAGTAGACTGAAAAATGCAAGAGTATGAATCGGATGGTAAGTGCCCCCAAGCAATGTTACCAATCAGCTAGAAGCTTGAAAAGAGCACAAAAAGAAATACCACGGCATACCATCATAAAACAATCCTGTGACAAAAATAAAAAAAATACGAACAATGCGAAATTGGGAATATTGCCTTTAGGATATATCAAAGAAGGTAATGGCGAGAAAAAATAACCATACAACAAAAAAGCAATAAAGTGAAATTAGTACAGAATACTTAAATGGGGGATTCAGTGTAACAAGTGAACGCTACTGTAGTACAGCGAACGATGAGACAGTAATGCTGCATCTTGCCACTCCAGAACGTGAGAAATGAATACGCAAGCCTCATATTAGAAACCTACATAAACATGGAAATAAACTGGAATGCACTGGAAGCTGCATTTGTGTAACAAAGGAAGCAATGGTCATAATAAATAGTAAGTGTTTTATCTAAAAAGCCCTTTACAAGAGGCAAAGTTGTACCTCTCTGGCGAAAACAAAGTTGCAACGAATAATTTGCAAACCAGCAAATACATTAATTAGCACACTGACATGTCACACTTTGCGCACATCTCCAGTCTCCTAAAGTAAAAAAAAGCACTCTAAATGAGAAAAACGTTTAACACATGTAGCCCAGAGCAAATTGTTTGCCAGTTCACCAAAACTTTCACATCCAAAAACAATTGCCAAAAAGTCCACGCACAGTTCCACTGATGTTTACCAAGTCACCCCCACTTTCACGTCCAAAAATATTTGGCACACAGTCCAGGCAGAGCTTCATAGATAAAGAGCTTGAGAGCACCCTACTGATTATTGTGCAGTCCCGCTGCTGGAAATAGAACTGCCGCACATGCTGGCAGTGGTTTCAATGTAGACACACTTGCTGCCCTGGACAGGTATGCCCAGATATCTGCGCTGGTGCTTCATTTTGTCGAAGTAGACACATAGATCCACTACGCTGGTAATTGAAATGTTTTGAATGCACAAGTATTGGCTTCACGAGAAAGACTTGCCCACATACCACCACTGGCATATATATGCACTTGCTCTTCACTCAGTAGCATTGAACTTAAAGTGTTCCCTATGTGGGAGCCATGTGTAAAACCGGTGTCACACGACCACTCTCGATCGCGATCAAGCCCGATCCGGATCGAAATTATCAAAGCGACTGGCTCACTCTCGTAGCTTGCGCAGAGGAGCCAATTAAGGCCGAGAAATTCGATTTCTAACAGACTGGATAGCGGCTAAAAAAGCCTCGTGTGAAACCGGTATCAAATAATGCACAGACGTACGCGAGGAAAATGTGCTGCACAAGGACAAAGAACTGCGACATGCCCTGTTGTGCGAAGCGCGCGAACAGAACACATGTATATATAAATATATATATATATATATATATATATATATATATATATATATATAAAAACTGCGAGAGCGCTTCGCGAACTCCATGCGCACACATGGCACCCGCTCGAACTCGGCAGGCCGCCGACGAAGTAAAGCGCGAAGGCGCACAGCGTACATTGCGACACATGTCCCAAACTGCAAACAATCGTACTACCTAAAGCATACAAGTTATTTTATACCAAGGGCATACTCGACTCACGTACGGAGTATCCACAAGCGAGTTATGCAGCGTACATGCTGTATCCATTCGCCAAATAGTAAGATTGATAACAAGCACAAAGCTACAAGGGACTCAATACATTGCTACCATTTGAGGTGTCAAATAAAATCGAATTTGGCCGTTTCATATATTGGACACAATATATGGACACATCTGGTACCCGGTAATACCATGAAATACCCATCACGTGGGTAAAGGGGGGAAAACGCAATCGAGAACCTGAAGCGCAAACGATAAAAGCATGGTATGGTGCACGCAAAATTCTGTCAGTGCGCTGTAGCGCGAGGGAAGAAAATAGGGCGAGCACTTGACCTCACCTTTTGGGATACCGCACTAGTACTGAATAATAAAATAAAGCCTGTTTGAACCTGTTCCCTTGTCTGCAACACTCTTGCTTAACGGGAGACTAAAATACCACAATGACGGCTCTATTGCGGAGATCGGCAAGGTGCGCAGACAGAAATTCTTCGCATTCTGCAAGTGCTTTCTTGTTAGGATCACGCATAGCGGCCAATCCCGACGCTAGGGACACACAGGCACGATTTCGTCCCTCTAACTTTCGTCCTTATACTGCCCTTAACGCCTTAATTACAGCGTCAGTGAAAAGGCGCCTCACATAACATGACAATAAACTTGAAGAGCTGATTAGTGCCCTCCACTCCGCGCCCTCCAATAGAAAACACTACTGATTTCCAAATTAAACTACACAAACAGATCGCACAACCCAAACTAACAAACTAACCGAACTGCACATTCAGAACAGCCGCTATCATCCACAGCGCAATGCAAGTGCGATAACGCTATTATGCCCGGCTCAAACATAATCACAGAATGTCGTTTTCTTGACAGCAAAGCACTGCAACACTTTCATGACAAAGGGCAGCGGCAGCACATTCAGAACAGTCGCAAACAGACTATAGTGCCATGCGAGTGCGATAACGCAACTATGCCCGGCTTCACGAATAACGTGGCCGCCTTGGTCACATACCAATTGAAAACACTACTGATTACAAAATTAAAACCACACAAACATATCGCACAACCCAAACTGATCACAGAATATCGTTTTCTTGACAGCACAACACTGCAACACTTACATAGCAAAGGGCAGCGGCAGCACATTCAGAACAGCCGCAAACACACCACAGCGCAATGCGAGTGCGGTGACGTGACGACGCCATGACGACGCGACTATGCCCGGCTCGCCCGGCTGCCCGGCATCACGAATCACGTGGCCACATTGGTCACATGATTTGACGGCGGTATCGCCACCTTGAGCAAGGTTGGATCGCGCTGATGGGTTGTTGAATATTGTAGAAGCCGCTAAAGAGGCGGACGCGCCGTGGCGTGGCGATGGCGCCTTGAGTCGTTTACATCACGACGGACGCGCCTACATCATCTAACGTTGGTGCGCAGAATTCCTTCGAGTGTTACCAAATCCTCCCTCTATCAGTCACCGCCCTTCAGCTGCAGCCACTGAACTAGCTGCACTGTGGGACGATTTTATTTGCGTCATAGAGCAGACAGATTGAGTCTACGGCAACCTTCACCGACTCAAGAGCAGCCCTGCGGTTCCAGAAGTCGCCACGCATGCACGAACCTCGCAATAGACATGAGACGCCTATGCAATAAAGCTTGCTAACTGCACCACATCGTTGTGCTGCCGTGGCTACCATCCCACTGCGAAATACAAAGCAGCGTCCAAGCTGGCCTTGGTGGCAAATGTGGACAGGACACTTCGAGAGAAATGGTCCAGATGCCTCTCTCGATTAAAGATGCGGCGACACTGGTATTTGCATGCGCTTGGCGTCTCCAGCGATCCCTCTCAACAGATGCAAGCTACCAACACGGAGATTAATTTAGAAGGCCTCGTATTTTTAATGTGCACTTGCTCCCATTGAAACGCCGCCACCGCTGCAGCAAAGCCACTAAGCGACCACGGCGGGTGGTCGGCGGTAGTGCGGCTGCCGGTGAGGCCAGAGCGTAGCCATTGCGGCCATGCCTCTGCTACCATTAGGCCACATCCGTGTGTGACTGCTGTGTTCGGTGGCAGCGCATTGAAGTGTGTACACGCTAAAGACAATTCTGCATCCTTTGCAGCCATCCAAAGCAGCGGCCGAGATAATCAGCGCTACAGGCAAGATCTGCGACCGTCACGATTCTACCACGTGACGAAGATAGCTGGGGGCGTCGCTGTACCTTCCCGACGGCGGAAGGCTAAAATACGGTCCCCCTGAGCCCAGGCGTCCAGTTCGGCGGCAGCGCGTTGAAGTGTGCACACGCTTAAGACAATTCTGCATCCTTTGCAGCCATCTCAAGAAGCGGCCGAAACAATAAGCGCTACAGGCAAGATCTGCGACCATCAAGGCTCTACCACGTGACGAAGATAGCTGGGGGCGTCGCTGTAGCTTCCCGACGGCGGAAGGCTTAAATACGGTCCCCCTGAGCCCAGGCGTCCAGTTCGGCGGCAGCGCGTTGAAGTGTACACACGCTAAAGACAATTCTGCTTCATTTGCAGCCATTTCAACAAACGGCCGAGACAATCAGCGCTACAGGCAAGATCTGCGACTTGCGACTGTCAAGGCTCTACCACGTGACGAAGATAGCTGGGGTCGTCGCTGTACCTTCCCGACGGCGGACGGCTTAAATACGGTCCCCCTGAGCCCAGGCGTCCAGTTCGGCAGCAGCGCATTGAAGTGTGCACACGCTAAAGACAATTCTGCATCCTTTGCAGGTGAGAAATAGTGTCTATTTGCTTTGAAATCGTCTTTGCAACTCTGCGCTGCTGCCGAACACGCCTGTTGTCGTTGTCCTTTTTTTTTGTATGAAAGTGATTGGATTGATACCTGTACTATCGTACAATGACGCCGGGGAAAGGGAAAGAAGGGGAAAGTGATGTTGCAGGCTTGTTTGCACAATTTAAGCGGGAAATGCGTGCTGAACTCAGGGACCTGAGAAAGTTTGTTCAGCACTGCAGTGACACGTGTGACGATGTCAAAGACGTGACCCGGGATCTAAAGGCACTAAGAGATGAATTAAAAAGCTTGGTGTCTGAGAATCAAAAACTAAAAGCTGAAAACAAGCAGTTATCTCTGAAATTACAAGAGTTGGAACAATATCAAACAAGTAAGAACCTTGAAATAAAGGGTGTTCCGGACGAGTGCGACTCTTTAGTAGCCATTCGAAAAATCTGCGAAATAGAGAGGCAGTCGATGAGAGGGACATTGATATATTACATAGAGTTCCAACTGCGAACTCAACAATCAAGAACATTGTTCGTTCTGCGAGGTGTGCTAAGAGAGACTCGATATTAGCCGAGGCTAAGAAAATGAGAATTGGCGCAAAAGACGTTGGCCTGGTTGGTGTTAACAGTGCAATTTTCGTCAATGAACATTTGACACGCCACAACAAGCAGTTACTTGGAGCAACAGTGGCAAAGAAGAAAGAGCTCAAATGGAAGTTTGTGTGGACAGCAGGTGGCAACATCCTAGCAAGGAAAGACGAAGATAGTCCTGTCCTGTGAATAACTTCTTCCGATGACCTTGCCAAAGTTAACTAAAGATTGTATCAGCTAATTATAAGCTTGCTTTCTCTTTACTGTAGATGAGTACGTGTGATGTATACACAGCAGAAGTATTTAACACCGCATTTAAGACCAAGCAAAGTAACTTCTCTCTGATTCATTTCAACATTAGAAGCATAAAAAACAAGCTTGACAGCCTACAAATTTTCTTGGAGTCTCTCGTTCTGAGATTTGAAGTCATTGTTCTTACGGAGACTTGGCTGACGATTACTGATGATACACCCGTCATTAATAATTACACCTGCATACGCTTGGACCGCGTAGGGAAAAGAGGAGGGGGTGTGGCGGTATATATCAGCCATAGCTATGCTTAGACCATTATTGAGGAGTACACAATTAGAAATGTATATGTTGAATGCTTAGTTATAAAAACATCTCAATTTCAGCTTGCTGCCATATATAGGCAACCAGCTGGTTCTAAATGCGAGTTCTTAAATTTTCTTGAGCAATTGATGCAGGTTTTTCAGACAAGCAAGTTACCTTTTGTGTTGGTGGTGATATATATAGAGAGAGATGCAAATGAGAGAAAGGCAGGGAGGTTAACCAGACTTAAGACCTCCGGTTTGCTACCCTGCACTAGGGGAAGTAATGACAGAAAGAAGAGCGTGACAAAAATAAAAGCGTGAGAAAAAAATATGAAAAGGGATGAAATGGGGTCCTTATAGTCTTTCTAATAGGCCACTGTCACGTAGAAAAGTCAACAAAGCCTTGACCGACTTTTGCTGAGACGACAGTTCACGTCGGCATTCCAAAACTAACTGTTCTGAAAGTGGCCTGTCGTCAAGGCGTGCCAACGTGGTCGCTAGTGACAGCCGGTGCGCGCTGTATTGAGGACAATGACAGAGCACGTGTTCGATGGTCTCCTCGCCGCCGCAGTGTCTGCAAGCCGCGCTGTCGTCCATACCGACTCGGAAGGCGAAGGATCTTGTGTAGGCGACACCAAGCCACAGTCGGCAAAGTACTGCTGTTTCTAGTCGGGAGAGTCCAGATGGGGGTCGAACTCGAAGGGATGGGTCCAGTCGGTGTAAACGTGTATGCTGTAAGCTTGGTGTGTTCCATAAAGTTTTGATGGATTCATTTGCAAGCACACGAATTTTCGTTGCACTGTCTGTTCTTGAGAATGGAATGGAGTCTTGCAAGCCCTTCTCATGTGCAGATCGTTCTGCTGCGTCGGCAAGTTCATTGCCCATTATGCCACAGTGGCTTGGAATCCACTGCAACGTGATGTCGTGTCCTTGCTCGACGAGGTGGTGAAGCAGCAGTCTGATTTCTAGAACTAGTTGTTCGTGGGGTCCTCGGCGTAAGGCAGAAACCAAACAATGAAGTGCAGCCTTGGAGTCAGTGAACACGCTCCATTTCTTGGGTAGTTCTTCAGAAATTACACGAAGTGCACAACGAATAGCAGCAAGCTCCGCGGCAGTCGATGTAGTCTGGTGAGAGAGTCGAATCTTTATGGTGGAAGGTTTTGCAGGAAAGATCACCGATCCTGCACACCCATTCACCGTGGTTGAAGCGTCAGTATACAGATGATGATGATCGTTGTACGTCTCGTACAGCAAGAGCAGTGAAAGCTGCTTGAGGGCTGGAGACGAGAGTTGGGCTTTTGTTCGTATGCCTGGCACGATAAGTCGAACCTTTGCTAGAGCCAAGCACCATGGTGGAAACGGAACTTTCGCTGGAGCTGTATAACCTGATGGAAGGTATGCACAATAGGGCAGGACAGTTTCACAAAAGGAAGCACATGGTCGATCCTCTAGCAGTGAGGCTAGATGATGGGCAGGGGCTCGAGCATGGTGTCCTACGTGTGCTCTGAGTGCTTCCATGACTATATGGGTCTTGGCTGGGAAATCGTGTGCAATCGCAATGGTTTCAGTCGTTGACAAACACCGCGGCAATCCAAGACACACTCTTAGCGCCTGGGCCTGGACGCTTTCGAGTGTGTGGATATTCCTTCTGCAGGTGTTGGTCAGCACAGGCAAGCTGTATCGCAAATACCCAAGAAAGAGCGTCCTGTACAGTTGCATCATTGCATGTACTGAAGTACCCCAGACATTTCCTCCAAGAAACTTTTTGAAGCCTGGCGCTTTTTGAAGCCTGGCGCGCACTTGCGGCCGTGTCACACCAGATGCCCACATGCAGATGTCATCGGCATACATTGAAATTTTAACTGTGTTCGGAAGTCGTTCCACGGGACCAATGAGTACAAGGTTGAAAAGCGTAGGACTCAAGACACCACCTTGTGGAACTCCATGGTGCGTATAATATTCCGAGGTTGAGCCAGCTTCAGTAGAGCTTCAATAGAGACCGCCTATGTAAATAACTGCGAGTCCAACGATATAATGGACCGCCTAGGCCCACCGATTCCAATGCTTCAAGTATGGCGTCATGAAGAACGTTGTCGTAGGCTCCCTTTATATCTAAGAACATTGCGACAGATAACCTCTTACACGTTTTTTGGTGTTGAACATAGGTTACCAGATCGATAACGTTGTCGATAGAACATCGGTGACGTCGAAAACCAGCCATGGCGTCCGGGTAGATTTCGTAATGTTCAAGATACCACTCAAGTCTGGCGAGGATAATTCGCTCCATTACCTTCCCAACGCAACTTGCCAGTGCAATCGGTCGGTATGAAGTAATCTCTAAGGGAGACTTGCCAGGCTTAAGAAGCGGTACAAGGCGGCTGAGCTTCCAATCTTGAGGAACTTTGCCCTCTTGCCAGGACTCGTTATAGATATGAAGGAGTGCACTTCGTGCCCGTTCACCAAGGTGACATAGCATGCGGTAAGATATGTCATCCGGACCAGGCGACGACGACCGATTACAGAGGGCGAGCGCCGCGTCAAGCTCTTGCGTCGTGAAAGGCAGATCCATGCGTGAATCGCGTGAATCTGGAATACGGTTCAATGTAAGCGAACCTGTGCGACTTGGCTGGCCCGCAATCATAGCACAGAAGTCTTCGGCCACATCAATCTCTTGTCGGCGCTGGAATAGTGCTAGGGCCTTAAACGGGAAACGCTGTTCCGGAACAGAACGTAGACCTCGCACAGTTCTCCATATTTGAGATAGCGCTTTGCGGGGATCTAGCGACGCACAAAATTTCGACCAACGCTGAGCCTCTAGTTTATCCATGCACCGTTGTATCTTCTTTTGCATTCGCCTGGCTGTTCTGAGATCCTGAATTTACTTAGTGCGTCGATATCTCCTTTCGGCACGACGGCGAATCGCACGAAGCCGCTCCAATTCCTGGTCGAATTCAGAATACCTTGGAGAACACGTAAGTGTGCGCGTGGCCGTCTGTGCCGTTTTCTTAATAGCTTGTTGAAGTCCACAAGAGAGGCCTTTGTGACAAGCGTCCTCAATCTGGGATTTAAAGACAGGCCAATCTATTCTTCGTATCGTGGTGAACGTATACGTGTTAGACATTCCCTTGATCTTGAGGTAAGTGGGGATGGGGTCACTTCCGTGCGTTTCAATGTCCAAAAACCACTTAACATGTCTGGCGAGGCGGTGGGAGACGAAAGTCAAATCGAGGCAGCTGCTGTACGTTATTCCCCGCAGAAATGTTGGAATCGCGTCATTCAGCAGGTAGAGACTATTGTTGGAAGCTAATGAAGCTAGTCGTCTTCCCGTCGCGTTAACCTTTGAGCTTCCCCAAATGGTATGGTGAGCGTTGAAACCCCAGTGATAATCCATGGACCAGGTTGTGTTTTCAAGATGTCTTCTAGTCTTTTGGTGTCAAATCGACTTGATGGAGACAGATACACCCCCAAGAGTGCAAAGGTGACTTTCCTATTTTTAACAGTCATGCACACATACTGATTGTCGTCATGATGTTGCACCGGTTGGACGACGTAAGTGAGTTCACGGCGAATAAACACGACCACCTTGCTACTTTTGATGTCGCTTGATGAGGATATTGTCTCGTAGCCGGATAGTCTCCTTGGATGGGATAATCTTGGTTCACAGATGACAATGATTGGAAAGTGGTTAGTGAGAACAAATTGACGAAAATCGGCGATGCGAGATCTTAGACCTCTCGCGTTCCACTGAAGGATCGACGCTTCTTTGACCTCCTTACGAAATGACTTGTGATTGTCAGTCATGGCTTCACTCAAGGCTTGCTAGGACGGGGCTCAGCGCGTCGAGCACTTGTAGTCCACTACGAGCAGACGGAGTGTCAACGCTTGTCAGCATGGCCCTGATGACATTCACAATGGATCGCAGCGCCGGGATCATTTGGCAGTCGACTGTTGAAGCCTCACCGACAGAAGCGGGCTTCGATGGGAGCATCAAGCGTGGAGGCTCCTTAGAAGACTGAGAGCTTGCAAGCGCCGGCCACTCATCCACGGGGGCAGCAGTTCCCCTCTGAGGCCTCCTTGCGCTCTCGGGCGTTCCATATGAAGATGATGGCGTTGGCGCAAGCGGCGCACGAGCTCCACCCTGTCTTGAGCGTTTCCGTCGATGACGACGTCGAAGCCGGATCTTTCCTGAGGCTTCTCTATGGGTTGAGTTATCCCTCACCATTTGCTTCAGAACTTCGAACTCTTTTTTGATTCTTGGGCATTCTTTAGACGTCGCTTCATGGCTGCCTTCACAGGTGCCACACCTTAAGTTTGTGGCACGGCACACATCTACCGTGTGTGACTCCGCGCACCGGGGGCATATTGGGGAGTTTGTGTAGGCGCCCTTAACATGTCCGATCTTAAAGCACTTGTGGCATTGAAGCGGCTTTGGGATAAACCGTCGTACGACATGTCGGAAGTGACCGACCTTTACGTGCGAAGGGATGGAATCCCCCTTGAACACAATCTTGACACAACGGCTGTTGCCAAGTCGGCATACGTGCGTGATGACCATTCCTTCGTATGCCGGTTTGATCAGAATTGGCAGGTCAGAGTTCGAAATAGCCAAGTCAACATCGTAGATCACACCTGCAGTGCAGGCCCCATCCATAGGCATGACCGATCGTACTTTTATGTTGCCCAAATCTGTTATCTGTCGCAGCGTCTCCAGCGTGGTTCCACGGGTTGTGTCGACAGCTAGAACAATCTTTCGTGTGTTCAGCCGGACTTCCTTGGTTTCGTTAGGCGGCTTTCCCTCAAGAAAAACAGAGAGAGCTTGCCTGTTCAATACTCGAAGGTTGACAGAAGAATCCACTGGCATGAAGAGGATGGTGTGCGGCCAGCGTTCACTACCTGCCTGCATGGTTGACGTACTCGCTGGTGGCGACGCCTTGATAAGCCTCCTTTTAGCCCTTCGGCTCCTCACCGACACGAAGCTGTCATCAGATGAGTCGTCACCTGTGATTGAGTAGACCTCTGTGTCTTCGCTGGTGCTGGACCAGGTGCCTCGTTTCCTTGAGGAACTTGTTAATGTAGTGATCATGCCAGACGGGCCGGCAATAGGCTCTACATCCATGGCCACAGGAGTAGGAGTCTCTCTTGAGCGGTCACTGGTGGTTGACCAGGTGCCTTGACTCATAGAAGAGATTGCCGTTGCAGACTTCTGGCAGCACGGGCCTGCGGAACGTTCCGCGTCCATCGCCTCAAGCCAGGACGCAGAAAATGCCCCAGAGACTGATGAAAATTTGACGAAAACTGGCTAGCTGGGACAGATGCGTTCTAGCACCGAGTAACTTCGTCTTCGTCAGCCGGTGGTGATATAAATATAAATACAGTTAGTAATGACCAGTACGCGATGAATTACAAGAGCCTGATTATGTCATACGGATGTGAAAATTTGATTTCGGTTCCCACACGCATTGGCCCTAAAACAGCTACAGCGATAGACATCTGTGTTACGAATATCAGTGTATCAGAAATAATAGGCGGAGTGATAGTTAGCGACATAAGTGATCATCTACCCGCGTTTTGTGTTGCTGATCACTTCACACGCAGACATGTTGTAGTAAGCAAATATCGAGTGATAAATGACAAATCGCTTGAAAACTTTTTTTTGTTAGTGGAGGCCATAAATTCGACTAGCGGGTATGACTGCAGTGATCCTAAAGATGCTTACGAGCAATTCTTCAAGAAGTTAAATGTAAGTTATGATGATGCGTTTCCTTTACAATGTGGCCGAAACAATAAGAAAGCAATAAGAAAACCTTGGATTAATCCTGCACTATACGGAAGAATAAGAGAAAAAAACAAAATGTATCACACTTTTATTAGTACGCACGATGTAAACCAATTTAAGGACTTCAAGAAGCTTCGAAATAAACTAATTTCAGATGTAAAGAAAGCAAAAGAAAATTATTATGAAAGTTTGTTTCTTCGCCATCAAACTAATGTAACAAAGATATGGGAAACAGCAAACATATTGGCAAGCAGAAACAATGCCATAACCAGCGTACAAGAGATTGAGATAAATGGAAACGCGATAGCTGGGCACTGTTTGGCAAACACATTCAATAAGTACTTTATACAGTCAGGAAAGGCAGATAGCGGAATTGTAGGCAGTCAACAGCCAACAAGACACATCAGTTCTTATCAAATTTGTTTGTTTTGTATCACGTCTCCCCGCAAGAGACTGAAGAGTTACTTAATAGAATAAAACATGGCGCCACTGGTTATGATGAATTTAGGGCTGAGCCAGTAAAGTATGCTTCTAAGGTAATAAAAAACGTTCTCACCTATATCAACTTAATGTTCGATACTGGTATCTTCCCTGACCAACAGAAAATAGCAAGGGTTGTTCCAATCCACAAATCCGGAGACAAAAACGCCCTTACAAATTATCGGCCAATATCGGTATTACCTGTTTTATCAAGTCTTTGAGTGGGCAATTACTGATCGCATAACAAAGTTCTTAGAGAAATATAATATCATATCTATTTCGTAATTCGGATCAAACTAAAAACACAAGTCAACTGAACAGGCACTACTTCGTGTAAAGGAGAAAATTATTCAAAGTATTCAAAATAAGAATTTTACTTTAGGTCTCTTTCTAGATTTGCGGAAAGCATTTGATTCGGTGAATCATTATATTCTACTTCTAAAACTGCAGTGTTATGGAATACGTGCCATGTCATTGAAATTAATAACCAGCTACCTTGAGAAACGCTTCCAATTTACAGATGTTAATAATTATTCCTCGACGTCGTTAAATGTAACAAATGGAGTACCCCAAGGATCAGTATTAGGTCCTACCCTGTTTTTGTTATACATTAATGACATAACTCAGATTGACAACACCCTTGATATAGTAATGTTTGCGGACGATACTAACGTATTTTTTACTTCACGGACGAAACGTGAACTTCAAGAAAAAACTAATCATTATCTACAAAACCTATCCAAATGGCTAAATGATAATTGTCTACAATTAAATGCCTCTAAAACTAAATACATCATTTTTCTTCTCCAAATAAACGCGACCAACGTGACATGCATATTACGTACAGAACCGAGATTATTCAGCAAACACCTGAGCAAAAATTCCTAGGCGTTTGGTTCCAAGAGTCTTTGCTACGGTCATGTCACGTCGACCATTTGATAGTCGATATAGCTCGATCAATAGGATGTATTAGAAAGATTTCTACATTAATACCTCTTCGGTTAAAAAAAGAACTCTTTATTATACTCTAGTATATTCTATGATTGCCTACTGTTCGCAAGTATGGGGCGCCACCACTCAGCGCAACTATAATAGATTAACGGTACTACAAAAGCGCGTGCTACGTATTTTTGAAAATTATGCAGGAGATAACCGTGACTTACGTACCAGGGAGTTATTTCTGAAACACGACATGCTTATGGCCAATCAAATTTATCTCTATAAATTAGTGCAACATATACACACCACAAACATATACAAAGACAGTGATATGGTAGTTGAACATAAGTACAGGTTTAGGCAGCATAGGAGGACGCTTCCGAAGATGAGGACAAATTACGGGAAACAATCGGTAACGTATCAAGCTATACAGATTCTAAATAAACAGAAAAGACATACTAAATTGGGCAGACAGCCGTGGTAAACTTAAAGGAATGTACAAAACGTTCCTTGTCAGAACAGCATGTGTATTTTAGACTGTTTTACATTACTTTCTACTATGTCCATGACATTCCTGATTTTCTTTTTTTTCTGTTTTTGTAAGCACAATGTACTGGTACATAATCGTTCTCTACATATCTGTAACATGATAAAGGGTCTACTAGCTATCTAACACATGAATCCTGTGTGACCTTTTCTATATGTATATCTATCTGCGTGATCTATGTACACATGTATGCATTTCATACTACTTATCTGATCTATTAGAAGTCACTTTTTTTCCTTCGTCGGCTGTAAATTGAGTGCAACTGTAATTTTAATATAATGTGCACCTTACTGTATATGTTATTGTACGCGTAAATGCTTTATGAACTGAACGGGGCAGGGGCCCAGTCAGGCTATTTCAGCCATTAGGCTCTGTCTCCGCAGGAAATTCCCTGAAATAAACAGATTTTTTTTTTATTTTGACATCACAGAAGTGGGTCCAGGACCAATCCTCTGTGCGGCACGGAGAACTCCCGATTTGCGAGCGAAGCCGGCCGGTTCTCCTCAAACAGGTTTCGTTGAGTCGCCGTGAAGCTAACATGGACGAACATTAAAAACACTCCCGTTCCGCGGTAAACTTGTAGACGCACATGCATGTTATTCACGGCTTCGTTATCACAGCTTGCGCTTACGATTAAGTATAGGATGGAGCAGGTATTCGCGATACTGATTTGGAAAGCATTGCGAGTCGAACGCACATGGTGCAAACCCACACAAGCCGACAGCCCCACGCTCCTGGCATCGCGCTTGAAACGTTGAACACTGTCCTTGAATATGGCTTGTTGGAGAATAACAGTAAATATTTGAGTACAATTTCGTAAATCAGTACGTTTTTTGATGATTAAGACACGCAACCTAGCCTCCTTCGCCGTGAAAGACCAGTTGCGTAAAAAAAAAGGTCGCAGAACAAGACAGACGAGAAAAAGCATAGGAAAACTGTAACATGCCTGCATTAAAGTAGACGATAAAAACGAAAGTAGTGCACCCTATGCCGCACTAACGGATGCGAGTAAGCATACCCGAATAGAAGGGCAGTTCATAAATCAGTAGCGCTGCCGCATACTCGCTGCTGGCTCCGCTCAACATATCTGATTGCGCACGAGTTCCCATAGCTTTCAGTCAGTAGTGAGGCTTATAGCGATATAGAAGTGGGATACGATAAATACAGACAACAGTGTCAAAGTATTTGCTTCTCCTCACGGTTTACCGCGTATGTAATATTTCCATATTTGCTTTCATCTACCTTACACGTGATTCATCAGCTCTAACAGCAAATCACCCCTATTTATAAAAAGAATGCCCATTTTACTTTCTAAATTTATCCAGTGCATTTTGCTAAAATGACCTGGATAAAACTGACACACGAATTCGCTCACTCGTGCTCTCTTACCTTGCGCCTCAGCAGGTTCTCCAACGGAAAGTCTCTCCACTCAGCTTCCTCTGGAAGAAACTGGTCACCGTCGAGTAGACAGGCGTGTCTGTCGTTGAGTAAGCACAGCTCGTAGCAGCTTTTGCAAAGCACGTCTCGACAGGGCAGAAAAACTGTCTTTCTGGGCAGCACACCACATGCGCCGCATACTCTGTTAGCAGGAACAGGCTCGACGAAATGCAAAGGTCTCCAGTCCAGTTCCTCGGTAAAACCGCACAGCGTGTACAGCTTGCCTTGAGAAGCCATGACGGACGGCGCATACGTCGACTGCGAAACGCCGTGCCAACGATTCTGCGGAAACATGGAAGCGTTGCGTACGCGCTATATCCCGTCAGCTGTTGCCAAGGCTACGATCACTCTGATTATGCTACGGCCAGTTCCTGACTGTTCAAGGCCAGGACGCCGCTCGCTCCGTCTCGCTCGGCGCCGCGCGCGCTCCTTCCCTTCGGGTATGCTTGGGGTGTGGGTGGCTCGAGCCGAACTTGTTGAAGGGTGTGTCGTCTCCTTTCTGCTGCCATGCCTCAACCACAGTTCCTTCTCATAAATCACGAGAGTCAATAAAATTTGGGGCTTGGATATCGCAAGCTATGTAGCGTTGAACGGGGAAACTGGTTTTACAGTGCATATACGCGCCGTGTCTGTCCATAAATTTTGCGTAAGAAGAATGTTTGCAAATTCAATACGCGAAGTTGTGTTCCATGCTTGGCTGAACACTTAGCATTCCGTTAGAATTTTGCTATGAGAGACATTGCACTTTACATGACAGAAAAGTCTTGGTAATCGGCGTCAGCATGTTATCCGTCTTAAGGCCAGAATACACGGAGCGAACTTTCACAACGAAGTTCGGGCGGCAGAAAATCAGCCGCGGCGCGACGCCGTATGTTCGTCGGGCTGCGCTACATGAAGCGAAGACACGGCGGCCGCCGCCGGCGAGCCGCTGCGTTGTTATCAGTGTGGCTAGACGAGGCAAATGCGCTGTAGTGAAACACATGACAAAAAAAAAACTTTAACGACAACTATCATCGCTTTTGAATTGCGGAACACTCTAAAAACACGCAAAGTTTTGTTTAGAAATGATTTCTAGTGTTTTTTATATGTTTGAGACATTCATGTGCCGATGTAGTTTAAAGAAAGCGGCGATGCTATGCGTTGTGGCAAAGCTGGGCGGTTAAACAACTCTCGGCTCCTCCAACTCCGCGGCTCTGTTCTGTGGCTCGACGCGCGCGCGGCCGCGCCGCTTTGGATGCCATGAATACGAAAAGCGGAAGACCTGCGTGAACGATAGAGCGGCATGGGGCTACACGGGCAAGCGGGGAAGCATAGTCGGAAGTCGGGGCGGATAGCGAGACCTGATTGGCCCACTCTGGGGCGCCGCTCGTTTGCCCCTTCCGGTGTCGTCGACGGCCGACCAACTTTCCTGCGCCAGCTAGATCGGCGGCGAACGACGTTTTCTCTTCCGCCGCGCTTCCCGCGTACGCCGCCGGGCGTCGAACGACGACTATTCGTCGCATATACGCTCCGTGTATCCTGGCCTTTAGAAAGACTTATCCCAGCGAAGCTGACATCATGATTCTTATTACTCTGGTGAGTCGTTCTAGCCAAATATGGTCATTTATTAATGCGTAAAAGAAAGAGTTAGGCGCCCGTTTTTTATGAAAAAGTTTGCTGCTAGTTTCACCCCTCTCTGAAACAGGCCTCCAAAAAACGAATCGCTCATGGCTGCTAACACGACGGCACGTCATGTAGAGTATTTACATAGTTAATTCGCAAATACCATAGTAGAAATCACCTGAGAGAAAAGTCTCGTTAAGATCGAGAGCCGATCAATTGCAAGCGATGAAATGTTTCATAGTGGCCCTCAGTAGCCTTTATCGACAATATGGCACACCCATCACGCAACGGTAGCACGCAACGGTAGGAACCGAGTGTCGGTATGGCGAGGCACGCTTTGTTCGTGAAATCCATTACTTTACTACAATTTCAAATTGAAACCATAAAGCATTTTTTTGCAGCTGCAATTGGAATGGCTAAAATATTCTCGAGCTACTACAGCGCAGCTTAGATTGCATAGAAAATGAAAATTCAAGCACTTTCTGTCTCACCATGCCTCGATCTAGCGTTGTTTAAATATGCAAACAGAGAACTATTCGCTCCGTCGGTACATAAAAGAGAACCTCGTCCAACTGCAGGCAAAATAAAGTTTGCTCCAATCCAATCGCAAACATTCATAAACAGAACACCAGAAAACTTAGATATATATTCACTTGATTTTTGACCCTCCAAAGGGGAATTATATCTTCAATATGTCCCATACTACTAATGATTGACGCTTCGACTTCTTTCTGGCTGCAGCACGCGGTCCAACAGGCATATTTCGCTGAAAAATTTAGGCCGAATAGCCTGTGTCAGTTCGCCAAACAAATTCGTCATGTATATTCCCCAAGCTACAAGGACCAGTAAATTCTCAAGTGAGTTGAACCTGTAGCACAGAAAAGGGAATTGGTACAATCCATTTTGTATTCTGTAAATAGAGGTAAGTCTTCATTAGCTTTACTTCAAATTACCGCCGCTTAAAATAAACACGTGAAAAATCGCCTAATCTTAAGAAGCTGTCAAAGAAGCAAGTTGTGCTTGTAGAACCTAACTGCAGTAACAGTTAAGTCCTCGTGTTACTGCCGA
This sequence comes from Dermacentor variabilis, assembly GCF_050947875.1. Classification (NCBI taxonomy): domain Eukaryota; kingdom Metazoa; phylum Arthropoda; class Arachnida; order Ixodida; family Ixodidae; genus Dermacentor; species Dermacentor variabilis. The sequence goes on along the minus strand of NC_134578.1, from coordinate 110,078,350 downwards.
GCGTTTCTGTGAAGAAACGCGAAAATTCGATATTACACCATGAACTACTCGCCGTGAGCAAACCAGTTTTAGCGGATTGTAACTGTTTTAGAAGTCATATATTGCCAGCGTCCGTGACATACTTGTTGCACCGCGGCAGGCATGGTATCATAACTGGATTCTTATTTTGTATATTTTTGTGGTTGTCGATTGAAAAACCCGCAATGGGCTGGTCTGCGCTCCTTCGGCTGGCACTGTAGCGTTGCCTTCGAGAGCTACATTGTCGTCTAAGAAATAAGCTCTTTGAATAAATTTTCGCAAATGAAGACGTCGTAAAAATATATTTGAGACGAGCGCCATAAGTATACAAGCAGAGCGAACGAGGGCGAGCAAACGAAAACACCGCAGAAAGCGCCCGGACACCGCGCGAACTGTAGCAGACGACAGGCGCGAGTCCTTGCCCTGACGTCACGCGAGCGGCGCTCGCAGCGCCCCTGTAGTTCGTTCTCGAGGCTAATAGATGTAACGGTGTGGAAATAATCTTATTCGGCTAGCTGCGTAAGTGTTGTTACCGACAATCTTATCGCCTTTTTCGGATTGGCGATTTGTAAAGGTCGCGAACGTTAAACTAAAGGCTGTGGAAAAGCAATTTACTGACACGGCAAGGAGTAGCCTACGATGGAAGCCCGACTAACTGCGAAATGAAAAACCATTGGACGAAGAGAATAAAATCTTGCAGAGAGCGTCTGGATATTTTTAATCAGAAGCTTTCTTTTCAAACCATCTCTGTAATTCCTCACTGTGGCTGCTGGATGTTGCTGCAGATTTGCGAATCGCTCAATCCTTGACATAAAATTTAAAATATTTGCCTAATTTGGGATCGAACCACTGTCCCCCAAGTAAAGCAGCCTAATGCTCTATTCATTAGACCACAAGATTTCCTTCGAAACTACAAGCTGGCACTACCATTACGCCCTATCGCACGTGTACATCGATGGCAGGAAGGCCAACCAGTTGGATCACCGCGTGTGTCCAATTGCGCAGGACGGCTGCGTGAGGGAACATTCCCGCTCGCCTGTTTCCTTGGCACCAAAGACATTGCAATAAACTGTGTAAATTTATATAATTTAAACAACAGCTTCAAACAAGCCTCGATTCACTTGTTCCCCTGTCACACTGGTCACACGGGCAAGCTTAAGTGCACTTTGAGCGAGTGCATTTCGCCACTGGTGTCATTCGCAGTCTGCCGCACGGGAAAGCTTACGGTCAATTACAGCAGAGTGCACTCGTCCTCAAGTGTGCTTGGCGAACATACTTCGTGGCGGCGAAGTGTAAACACTTCGCCTCATTATCCTCATTAGCACTTTATCCTCATTAGCAATTAGAAAAAGTATCTTGAAAGTAATCTTGAAAGTATATTCAAAAGTAGTTTTTATTTACCCAATAATGTGTTAAACCAGTGGAAATGATGCCAAGTGGAAATCGAACATACAGACACTTTGTAGACTTTTCGGTCAGGAAAAATAGTACTTGATAGTACCCAGAAAGCCAAGTAAGACTCGAGCACAGGGAATGCGGCGAGCTCGGTTGTCGATCGCCTAAAATGTGATCTACGGGTAAAACGCATCTCATAATAGTGCGAATCAATGTTTGGCGCATTGACGGCACATTGCGGTAGGTATGCACTTTACTGTCGCCCCTGGCTTGAAGAAAAATAAAATTATGTGTGACCAATGTGGGAATCGAACCTCTGATGTCGAGCACGGCAGCGCGCGGCTCTCATAACTTCGCCACGATCGCTCCTTGAGGCTGTTTTTGCTTTATTTTTTTTTTTGCTGTTGGCGGTCACAGTGAAACACTTAGAAGCCGAAAACAAAACGAATGATTTACATCGAAAAGATCAAATCTGTTGAATGCTTCAACTCTCAGTAAGTCTGATTACAAATGCTCGCAAAATTTTGAGCGAAAAGCGGTCCAGAACCAATTGTCACTAACATCAGCAGGGGCTGTTATGGGAGCAGCGACTGAAGCGTGACTAGGCGATGAAGGAAAAAATATCGATAAAGAAAGACTGCCTTTTAATAGAAAACAAGACTCAACTTCAATTTATTCAGCGAAATTCAAATCTGCAATGAATTTTCTATGATGCGACGAAGCAATAACAAAAAGAAATAACTTTGTAATTAAGAGGGGAAGCGCAGCGATCGCCGTGGTGTACGGACCTGCTTACACCGGCTCGGTCTCCTTAAAATCTTTTTGCCGCGATTTTCTGTGAGTAACAGCCCAGATTTTGTACCATTCCAACCGTTAGACCAGAAGGACTCTTAGATACCAAGTTATCAGGTGAGACATTTATTTTTGCGGGACTGGGACCCACTTTGTGTTACGACCACGCTGTCGCCGCGCTAAGACTAAGCGCGTGTGCCAAGTGCTCGGGCTCCGAGGTGCTCGGCCTGCCAGTCTACTTGGCGCGTTCGCGCGCGTGCCCATGCGAGCTCCGAGACGACGCACAAGCCTCTGGCCAAGTCCGCGAAGCATGAAAGTCCAAGTATGTGGCAAAGATATTTCCCCGGAAGAGTTAACCGCCGAGATGGGCTGGTATACCACCCGTTCCCCTCGGTGTACCGCCCATCGCCTCGACGAGAAACGGGGCCAAAAATTATCCCAATAACAACAACCGAGGACGCAAGACTCTTCCTCTCGCTGTAGACCCAGGCAGCAAGTAAGGACTCAGGTGCTCAAGGCCGGGCGCATGCTCCCACTACCAGCAAATGAGATCAAGATCATCGTCAGACCCAAACGAGCACTCAATATTTCAAAGGTCGGCAACCCTTAAGTGAACGCAGCTGTTCTTCAAGCAACGCAACTTAGATCAGAAGACAGTAAAAACGACACAATCTGTTCGAACAAGAGAGAAGTGGTTCTCTCTCTCTCTCTCTCAGAAGGCTGGCACTATCTTCTGGAACGCATGCAGGAGCGCGGCTCAGCGCCAGCAGGGTGGGGGAGATGGGATTAACAGAAAGAGAGGGTAGGAGGGAGAAAGGTAGACGGTCGTCCCAGCAGCATCAGAGCAGCCCTGCCGGGACCCAGTGGGTTCGACCGGAGGAGTAGACTGGAGGTAGACCGTATAGGAGGTGGCCCAGTAGAAGCGATGTAGTGGCAGATCAGGAAGCCCGAGGTGGTGGGATGGCTGTTAGGCCATCCGTCTTTGTAGAAATTTCCTATAGTCTCGCCGAGAGCCCTGATAAGTCGAGGTATTCGACGACCCTTAGGAAGGCAGGTAGCTGATTACGACAGGGGTAGAGGATATCTTCCTGTCGTGAACATGGGAGCCCTAGGCGGAGGATCTCTTGCAGAAGTCGGCCGCGGTGCTGCAGGTGAGCAGGGCAGGCCAACAGGAGGTGCTCCAGAGTCTCTGGTTCACCACAAGGGGCACAGGCTGGTGAGGTGGCTTTCCCAAGGCGGTGCCGGCGGGCTGCCGTCCAGTAGCAGCCAATTCGCAGTCGAAGCAGCAACGAGGCATCCCTTCGTAGGAGGCCGTGCTGTGGAAGAGGCCGTGGAGGTCGGCCCAGGGATACCCGGTTGTCCGGGTGGCAGGCGATGATGTGCCGGCGCCGCCTGTGTCTCGAAAGGGATGCGTCCGTTACAGCATGGCTGAGGGGCACGCTTGAGATGTGGGCACTTTTGGCAAGGGTGTCCGCCTCTTCATTGCCCGGGATCCCCAAGTGTGCCGGTAGCCAATGCAGGGACAGTTAGCATCTTGCGTCCTGAAGGGCCGTCAGTCTTGAAGAGAGCAGCGCAACCCCAACGGTAACCCTGTCAGGGTTCTGCAGGCAGAGCAGCGCCGCCTTGGAGTCGCAGAAGATGGCTGCCGGGGTCGCTGATAGCTCCTCTGCAAGTAGGTCCACAGCAAGGTGGAGGCCTGCTAGGTCTGCTGCTGTAGAGCTGGCATGCCCCGGGATACGGCACAGCTTGCTCTTTTGTAGGGCCGGTGGAACGCAGGCTGCTGTGAATGAGCCCGTCTCCGGTATCACGGATCCATCGACGAAGATGTGAGGGTGGTCCCCAAGTCTCTCTTGGAGGAGAGAGGCTGCCGTCTGCTGTAGGGCGCGTGCTGGGGAACGGTTCTTCGAGACACCTGGCAGCTCCGTCGAGATAGGGATCGGTGGTCGATGTGGTGGGCGATGCTGTACAGCGTTTGCAGGCGTGTCCCCTATGACTTCCTTATAGAGGCCATACAGCCGTCCCAGGTGTGATGCTGGCCGGGAACGCAGGCGGGTCAGGAGTGCTTGACCGTCTACGGCATGGTGTAGGCGATCAATGTGTCGTAGCCGCAGGAAGAGTAATGACAGGGGCCAAGCACCTGCCTCAGCCAAAGTGGCGGCCCCTTGTGAACTTCGGGGAACGCCAAGACAGAGCCGTACTGCTGACCGGTGCTGCAGCTCCAGTTTCCGCAGGCGGGGTGGGGGCAGCGCCACAAGAGGGAGGGCATACAGTAGCCGTGAAGTGGCTGCAGCTTAAATAGCTGCAGGGCCAACCTGGTGGTACTGCCCTGTCCACAGGCAAGGAGCTGAGAGATCGCCTTGCGGACCCGAAGCGTCTGGGCGCACAGGGCCTTGGTAGCCGGCAGCCAGGTCAGCCGATGGTCAATGCGCAGCCCCAGGTAGGTGACTGCCTTGCTCCATGAGATCTGGACACCCTCCAAGCGCAGCCGGGCAGCTGAGCGGTGGGCTGATGCTCTGGGATGCAGTAGCAAGGCCTCGATCTTTCTGGCCGCGATGGTGAGGTCGATGCTGCACAAGTAGGCAGCCGCAGTGTCCAGGGCTCTCAGTAGGGCCGCACGTGCCTTGCGGATGTGTTGCGGTGGTCCCCGCTCCCATAGGGCGATGTCGTCCGCGTAGATTGAGGACTGCTCGGGAAAGTGACGGTCGATCGGTAGGGCACCAGGCAACCGTGCAATGGCCAGGTTGAATGGTGTTCGAGGTGTAGCATGGAAATTAATTACATCATATCTATCAAATGGGTATCAGTATGTATGCATCGACAATCTGGTATCATAAAATAGAAAGTCGAACATGGCGTCCCTAAAAGATCAATCTTAGGACCCCTCTTATTTCTTGTATACATAAATGATATAACATCAATACCAAACTCCCCTAAAATAATAATGTATGCTGACGACACCAATATCTTCTTTACTGGCACTACAAAAGAGGTCATAGAATCATCAGCTAATAGTTACCTTTTACAGCTCTCCAAGTGGCTTAAATGCAAGCGGATGAGTTTAAACACATGCAAAACTAAAGATATAATTTTTAAGCCAGCAAATAAAAGAGACCCCTACTCTGTTCATCTGAACTAGGAGGACGCGTTACAGGAACAAGTTACAGAGCAAAAGTTCTTGGGCGTATGGTTTACAGAGGACCTTACATGGAATACTCAAGTTAATCAATAAAAAAGTGCGATATATCGAGTTACTGGCTGCATGTATAAAATACAAAATATGCTACCCAGATGGTTGAAACCAACATTATACTACTCACTTTTCTATTCAAAACTCAGTTACAGCATTATAGTCTGGGGAACTACGACAACTCCAAGCTACAACAAACTAATTATTGTACAAAAGAAAATATTGGGAATGTGTGAAAACTATGTGGGTGACCAACGAGGACTCCGAACAGAACCTCTCTTTATTAAATATACCATACTTAAAGCAGATCGTTTATTATTTCAAACTACTCCAATGGATATATAAAAATAGGCTGCACACAATACCTGTCGACAGTTGCACCTCATACCCAATACGTAGAACACACCATCTAAAGCCCGCCACAAGAACTAATTACGGAAGGCAAATATAGAATTAACAAACGATCAATATATTAAACAGTGATCACTTTAACGACAATACACACAATCCTTCCACAAATTCAACAATGACTGTAAAAACCTATTAGTGGGCAGTGACATTGCATTTTCATTTTGAGTAACTTGTGCTCATCTCTGATAACACATGTAACCTCAGTTATGTCACAGATTTTTTCCAGCGCTTGTAAATCATATTTGCCATTGTTTCAGCATTTACATTGTACATCAGTCTAAATCTTCGTTCTTTTCTGAAATGTTTCTATGTACTGATCTATTTACTGTATATGCTGTTTATTTTCGGGCCAGTGATCCTATGGTTTTTGCTTCTTTGTTGACTTCTGATGTAAGCCAATTTTATTGTTATATAATACTTATTGCATATGTATCTTCTGCTTTTTCGAAATCTGTCCCGTTGAAGCAAAAGTAATGCTTTGGAGAAATGTGTTCTGAATAATTCAATTTTTCGTTGCCGTGTGGTGTGTGTTGAAGATATGTTTGACAAATATGTATGGGAATTATATGTCATCCTGCCTTGAACTGTAGGTGCGCAGCGGCTCTGTCAGGCATCTTGCCTTTACCTCTGCCCCCTACACGGAGAGAATCCGTGAAACAAACAATAAAAAACAAAAAAGGAAGGGGCTCACCACTGACCCCTGAGGTACACCTGCAGCGACTGGATGGGGGGTGCTCTTCGATTGACCTACACGTACCCTGAGGGTGCGGTTGTGATGGAATGACGATAGGAACTCCCGCAGGTTGCCACAGATGCCGAGGAGGTCCAGGCCCTGCTGGACAACTGCGTGAGGGAGGCTGTCGAAGGCACCTTGTACGTCGATCAGCAAGAGCATCACGAAGTCATCGCCGGCCTTGGCGTCCTCCGGGGTGGACACCATGTCAGCGATGGAGTCTGCAGTGCACCGCCGCCGCCGGAAGCCCGTCTGTTGGTGTACCAGGAAGCCGCAAGCACGGGCCACCCAGTCCAGTCGTGCTAGAGCCATGGCTTCCATCAGCTTGCAGGCAGCGGAGGTGAGGGAGATCGGTCGATAGGATGACAGTTCCCTAGCCGGTTTTCTGGCCTGGACGATGGGTGCCACAATGGCTGTGCGCCATGCCTCTGGCACCTGCCCTGACTGCCAGATCTCATTAAAGCGCTCGAACAGGCGCTGTTGCTCGCTGGCGGCCAGGTTGCGGAGCATCTGTGGCATTACACGGTCTGGTCCTGGTTCGCTGCGGCGTTTCCCTAGCCTCAGAGCCGGCTGGAGCGCGAGCAGGGCAAGTGGCTCTTGGCAGAGGGCAGCGACCCGGCTGGACGTGCAAGCAGGGTGGATACTGTGTAGACAGGTGGGCAGCTGGGCAGGGGCGTGTCCGACCGGCAGGATGGCTGCACTCTGTGGCAAGGGGAGGGGCGAACCGGTCCGCCAGAAGTTCCGAGAGGGCCTCTTCGCTGATTCGTAGCGAGATGGTCACAGCGAGGACGGGTTGACGGCTCGTCTTCTTGCCGGTGAGTGACTTGTGTAGTCGCCAGGCTAGGGGGGCTCTTGAACGGTATTTGATGCTGGAGCAGAGCCTCACCCAGCTCTGGTTCCTCCTGCGCCGGGCCTGTCTTCTACAGCAGGCGTCCACTCGTCTGTATACAGTCCAGTGCTCTGCCTTCCTTGTCCGAATTGCTCTGCGCTTTTTGCGGCACCTGGAGGCACGGAGATTGAGTAGGCGGAGATCCGGGGTAGGGGTGTCCTGTGGCGCAGAGCACTGAACGGTAGCCGCCTGGGCGCACTCCGCGATGGCATCTTGAAAGCTTTCGGCCGCCTCACTGCAGTGCTTCCTAAACAGAGACCAGTCCATGACGGTCTTTTTCTGGTCTTTTTATTTATATGCTCGCCGCGGTCGTGTCTTGGCTGCCGAGATGCACCGTGACAGCACAACACTCCACGGGCCCTCCTACGACGTCGGCCATTCGAACCACAGTGTGGGCCAGGTTGCACCGAACGTAGATTGCTCTCCGTGGCTTGCCGGGCTGGTGGGCGTCGTCCAGGCACGGCGCGTCCGTGCAGCCGCGTGTCGTGCAGGTGGTGGCGCCTGAGTAGCCGGTGTATCCCAGGACTCGCAGGTCCTCGGCCATCGCGTACACCTCCTGCAGAGTCGCTCTGCAAGAGATGCAGGGAAAGGTCTGCGTGTCGCTGCCGCAGAGAGTTAGTGCTCCACTGGAGAACACTCGGGCGGCGGCGACCCTTGCTTGCTGCTGGCTGATCAGCCATGGTGGTTGGCTGGCTGATGGCAAGCCACTTCCTGCAGGTACATGGGTCGGAGCGGGTGCTCAGCTGGCAGCATGGTTCTGACTGCTTCCATGATGAGCAGCAGGTTTGCAACCAGCTGATCCACGGTAGTCTGGGCAGGAGGCGCGGCAGTGTCCTGTGTCTCCTGGCGGCGGTAGGCACGAGAGGCTGGTACCGGAGACCTCGCCGGACCTCGCCGGAGGTGAGCTCCTATGGAGGACACTCGCGACAAGTCGCGCCTTTGGCGCCTTCTCGCTTCCCTCCTCCGTCCCAAGATCCCTCGCCATCCTGCACTCTCCATCGCGGTGGCTACGGGCTTGAGCACAGAGCAACTGGCCGAACTCTTCGCCGATGCCTTCGCTCCACCGCCACCGTCTGTGCGCCCCGTCAGTGCACCCTGCGAACTACCGCCGCACAACAAGGCTGAACTCCTCGCTCCCCTGCGCTACTTTCCTACGAGGGCAATCTTGGAGCACGTTGAGGTGCTTTGCTCGGCCGAGTTTACCCCCAGTGAGTTGCGCATTGTTTTGTACACGCGTAAACGACGCTCAGCGCCTGGTGCCGACGGACTAACACATAAGGCCCTCAGGAACGTCGATGCAGCGCAGCTCCCTTCCCTACTCGAGGCCTTCAACGGCGTCTAGCGCAGTGGCATTAGTCCTGCTGACTGGACAGAGGCGATCGTCGTCCCTATTCTCAAGCCCGGCAAAGCTGCCACGAGCGTCAGCTCCTGTCGCCCAGTGTCGCTTACTTCGGTGGACGGCAAAAGTCTGGAGGCCATGGCTTTACGCCGCCTTGAGTGGGTTGCCTCCGCCCTCGACGATTTCGCCCCTGAACAGAGTGGTTTCCGGCGACTGCGCTCAGCAGCTGACTCACTCGCGGACGCCGTGGCTACGCTCGAGCACGCAGCAAGTCGCCAAGAAGCCGGATATCTCATGCTGCTCGATGTGCAATGCGCATTTGATGGTCTCCCTCACACCACCATCATTCAAGCCCTCCGTGAGCTATGTGTCCCCGGCCGCCTTTTTGACTACATCGCGGCCTTTCTCAGTGACCGCGCGCTCAGAGTGCGAGTTGGCGACACGCTCAGTGCCCCTCGCAGCGTGACCTCCGGGGTTCCCCAGGGCAGCGTGATCAACCCATTTCTTTTTAACTTGGCTCTGGGAACACTACCTGACTATATCCCCAAGATGACAGCCCACGAAGTCCGCAAGCTGATCTACGCCGATGACATTGCACTGTTCGCGTGCGGGCCCACGGACCTCCGCTTCCAAGTACGAGAATCCCTGCAGTCGGCGACCAACGCCGTCGATAAATATCTCGCCAGCATAGGGCTCCAGCTCTCGGCGTCAAAAACTGAGGCGTTGTTGGTACACCCCCGTGCTCGTGCACGCTTCGAAATGCCTTGTCTTGAAAAGCCCCCTGCCATGGCAGAGAAAAGTGCGCTATCTCGGACTTGACATCGACTGCCGGGTCAACATTAACGCCGCAGTCTCCCAGCTCTGCAAGGATTCTAAGAAGGTGGCTGGCGCCGCACGCTCCCTGCTCGCCCGTGGTCGTGGCTGTACACCGCAACTTGCGCTTCGAGTTTACAACTCGGTCGCAACAACGCGAGCACTCTATGCACTTCCCCTCACGAACGCCAGAGCCACGAACTGGAACGCCATCGACATGGAGCACCGCACAGTAATCCGCCAACTTTACGGGCTTCCTCGCAACTCGCAAGTAGAAGCCACTCTCGCCGAAGCGGGAGACTGGCCGCCCTCACTTCGCGCACCGAAGCAAGCGATGAACCACATCGAGCGCCTTCAACGTTCGCCACAGGGACAACGCCTCGTTTGTCGCCTCCACACCCTCGAGGGCTCAGGCATGGGGCAGCGTGCCACCGAGTTCAACGCACTCGTCCCGTCGACGCCGCAGCTCCTACCTCTGCCGGTATCGCCGCACGCCTCCGCGCTACTCGATGTAAACACCACGGTGCCAGGCGTCAAGTCCAAGCGCCAAACAGCTGTTTGTGCTATGCAGCAGGAAACGGCCGCACTGCTGCACGAGCGCCTAGGGGTCCGGCTGCTCGTTTACACGGACGGCTCCGTGACGAGTGATGGTTCCGGTGCGGCAGCGTGCACGGCGCCGGATATTTGCGCTACACGGCAGTGCCGTCTTCGTGTTGTGTCGTCGTCGACGGTGGCCGAACTTGCTGCGATCGACCTAGCAGCTGATCTCCTGCTTCAAGAGTGCAGTGTTGTTTCAGCCGCGATCCTTTCAGACTCGCGCGTGGCACTGTGTATGCTGGCGAAGGATTACCTTGGACCTCCGTTGGTGCAGAGCGTCGGCTCAAAGCTCCGCCATCGCGTCAGCCAGGGTGCGATTTGGCGTTGCAATGGGTCGCATCTTCGCACATCGGCCTGCAAGGGAACGAAGCCGCCGACGCTCTCGCAAAGCATGCTCACTCCCTGCGCTTCCCCCTCGCCACCTCGGTCAGCGGCTTCGACTTGGCCAAAACAACCATTCTGCGAACGCTTCCTGCGCAGCACCCGGACCAGCGCGTCGCCGCAGGTACGTCACTTGGACTCCTCCCCCCGCGTGGACTTCTCCCGGGCGGACCGCTCTTTCCTGCTTCGCCTGCGCGTCGGCTGCTACAAGACGGCTGCTAGAACACACAGGCTGCAGGGAATTGGCGGCCCCGCGTGCAGCAACTGCGCCGATTTGGAGACGCTCGACCACTTGCTACTTCACTGCGCTGCCTTCGATGTGGAGCGCACGGACTTGTGTACAGTCTATCGGTGACTGGGACTGACTTGCGATACGGCGACCGCGCAGCTATTCCCTGCAGCCCACTCGTCCATCGCGAAGCACGCTCTTTCGGCACTGCTGGACTACTGCAATGCGACGCACTTGAGAGCGCGGCTCTGAGCCCCGCACTCGCATTTTCTATTTTTTTTTTGCCCTTACCACGTTCCTCATGTCTTTCTCTCCATGTTTTTCACCCCATTTCCCCTTCCCCGTGCAGTGCTGTTGAGGTGTCCTCCTGTGAGAGACAGTTACGGCGCTACACTCGTCTCCTCTTAAATCACTTCACACACACACGCACACGCAGGTGAGGATGTATCGTTTACCACGCGATGAAGGCAGCAGACCGACAATGTCGATGTGAACGTGGTCAAAGCGAGAGTCAGGCGGACGGAAGGGTTCAAGTGGTGACTTGGTGTGGCAAGTCGTTTTTGCACGTTGGCAGCGTTGACATTCTCGTGCCCAGCGGCCGACATCTGCATTGATGCCGGGCCACGCATAACAGGAGGTGATGAGGCGCTGAGTGGCGCGAACACCGCCAAATTTCAAATTGCAATTATCGAGCTGGTAATGACGCTATGTTAGTGATGTGGTCCGCAATAGGCCAGTGACGGGATGGCACGAAATTTGAAAGTGCTTTTTATCGAGAGGGCGATGATTATTCAATCACATGACTCCCAATTGGTCAATCACATAACGGCGCCACATTTGAAATCACAATTGGTCGAGAGAGTGATGACGTCAGTGCGGTAACGTGATCCCCAATGGACCAATCAGGATTGCTGGAAGTAATGAGGAATCAGAATTTAGTGAGGTATATGTGTGGAAGATTATCAAATGAAGATTCGTATACATGAACGAGTGAAGAAAGACAGCATGTTATCGCAACTTCTTCGCATCAAACTGATTGATCGCCCTTACATTTTTTTCAGACTAGAAAGAGTGCCGGGCTTGTCGGTAGTACAGTTCTTTTTTCAGCAAATTCAAAATCAAATTTTTTCACATGAAAGAGGACACCTACGCTTCTGTGTCTCCATATGTGAAGGCAACAGTGCATTAGCGCGTAATCAAGCCTTATACACCTCAATCCGCCCCATTACATGCTATTGCTATTAAAGAAAGCTGAAATTCGCACCTTCGCAAACAAAGCGTTTAGCTTATAATACGCGTGTTCGTTCTAAGCTTGAGTATGCTTCTATCATTTGGAATCCCTATTTAAAGAAAGATATCATGCAACTTGAACGTATTAATAGAAAGGCTGTTATGTTTATATTTGGCAAATATCGTAGACTTGATTCCCCATCCAACCTAATGCAATTAAACTGTATTTCTACTCTAGAAGCCAGCAGAAAGTTTAGTCGCCTTTCATTTCTTTATAATTGTATGTTTGGTAACATAAAAATAGATCTCCCTGACGGTATAAAACCCCTCACAGCACGACGCACACGCCATGGCCATGAATTTGCACTAACCCCAATCTTTGCCCGATCAAAATCTTTCAAATTCAGTTATTTTCCAAGAATTATGGAAGAATGGAATTCTTTTCCGTCTGATATTTTTGTTCCAATAATTTTCTCGCTGAGTTGGAGTGTCACCTTCTCTCTTAAGCTTTATTTTTCTATTTTTTCTTCTTGCTTTTTTTTCTTTCTTGCTTGCTTTTTGTTGTCTGATGTTTTGTACATTCATGTTGGATGTAACCCACACCTGCTTGGGCCACCACATTGGCCTGCAGTATTTTGAAATAAATAAATAAATAAATAATTCACCCTTAATAGCCCGCAACCTATCAGAATGCACCGTATTGCAAAGGAATTCGCCCTCAATTCAGTGCAATCTACTCCAACGTAATCCACCATGGTCCGCCCTTGATCTAACGTTATGCAGCCGTAATCCAACGTCAACCACCTCTATTCGCCCCAATCCTACCTAATTCTCTCTAAGTACACTCCAATCTATGAAATATGCCGTTAATGCACGATAATTCACCGTGATCCGACTTAATCCACTTCAATCCAACCATGCATCCTCAATCCAACGCAATCCACCACTAACCGAACACACCCCACCCTTAATCCAATGTCTTGGGAGGCATGCGTGTTTCCGGCATATCAAAGAAGCGCTTGCTTGTACTGTAGGCGTTCCGGTGTGCCGTGTTGCCGTAGTCCTTGGCACGGCGGCGGCGGAATGCTTTCGGGCGCGGCTAGCAGGTTCGGAGGGTTTCTGCTATGTGAGCCTAGTAACGACACTCGCATTGCCTTACATTTCGCCTCAAAGGAAAACGGAACATCAGACAGGACGGGCGTTGACACCAACAAAGTGGTGGCGCTTTGCTTGCCACTCCTATGCGCCAGTGCAGGGAGGGAGGCAAGCGCGCAGACGAGCCCTCTTTACAACTGAACGTCAGCTGCGTAACAGGTGAACGCCGCACTTGAAATTTATCAAGCGGGTGAAGCGGCCGTAGGAGGGTGAGGGTGAAGTTTCTCGTTATTCGATGTACTCTCACAGCGGGCGCCCGATGTAAGGGCTTTAGACCCGTGATGCAGCAGCGCCGTGGTGTGGCCCTGCAGCCGCTTGCTGCGCCCGGAGGTGTGGGCCGCGTGTTTTTGATCGCGATTGCACTTTTCATGAGGACGCTATGGAATAAAAAAAAGTTAACAGTAGCCCTTGTCCGCTGTTCACGCTTTCTTTCGTGCCACGTCTTTTTCTTTTGCGATCCTAAATCATGTTATATATGCACCAACTATGCCTTCTAAACGTCCTTTTAAAAACCAACTTTTACCGCAAAGTTGATGGCACATATGTCGAAACGGGTGCCATGCACGGAATTCGTGGATGAGACCGCTATAATAGCTATAATTATAAATAGCTGTAATTCGCAAATTATTAGATGTGCTGTAAATAAACTAGCCAGAAGCGAAATTAGTGAAACAGTTAACCAAATCCACATCTGGTCGCTCCTAGATGTCGTGTCAGCCTGGTCGAGTAATTTGGTTCAAGGGTAGAATTGTGCTATCAGCCAAAATTATCTTTCTTTAAATAATTGTACAGCTAACACAATGACTATGTTCTCAAGATGATTCCCCTTTGTATGTGTGCCGTAAATTAACATCGCGAAATAAAACAAAGTACCTGTAAGTTAAGCAAGTCTACGCGATAGGAATTCAATTAACACGCACGGATTGTTTCGCCAGAAATGCAAGCTTTTTGTTGCAGCCCTGAAGGCATCGTCTCTAACGTTTTTGAAGTTTGGCTAATATATATATATATATATATATATATATATATATATATATATATATATATATATATCAACAGCAAATATCACCCATGATGGAATATTTTGAATTCTCTCTTCCTGCGAGTCACCGACACATACAGTTCTGAATGGAACAATACACAGTTGAAAGGGAATTTTATACACTCACAGTAAAGCGATGTCGGGTAGATAAGCACACATTGAAAAATTATTGAAAAAAGAACGAAGCTTTATTTTGCTGTCAACTAAGGCATCTGGAAGAGGGAAATTTGTTTCTAGGAAACAAAACGGCATGTGTATTTAATGAAATACGCAAAATTCCCCTCATTCATTCTGCTACGGGCTTCGGAAGAAGCTCCCACACTACGTGAAGCATGTCCTCCGAGACGTACCCTTCACGTTCAAGATTATTTAGGCTAAATGAAGTGGATGTGGCGTAAGCGCGATCGTTGTCTATTTCTCCGGGTCTTCCAAAGAACTCAAGGCTACTGTTAGTGTTCCACACCTTCTGGCACTGTTTGCTGTGGGACGGATGCTTGACGGTCACCCGAATGATCTGACTGAAAGGCCACTGAAGAAATTCGTCGATCACACCCTTGTGCAGCTGAATACGAGGATACAGTAACACGTGATCTCCCGCTTTCTTGAAGTACACTCCTGGCGACACGTGATAGCCAGATAGGTATATATTTTTTTCCGAGCAAATATGATGGCCTTCAGAATATGCTCTGTTTTTCATTGCTTCGTATCCCTTAGCCATGAACTCATATCGGTTAATATTTATTGTGTGTAAGGCCAGCTCTTTATGCAATGTGCTATCTCCTCCTTTCTTTTCAGTGTCCTTCACTCCACCAATACCAGCAACGCTTCCCACACAGTTTATGGCGAATGTCCTTGCGGTGTCCTGCAACACTTCCTTCAGCTCTTTTATTGAATCCGTTAAGGTGCCTAAAAGCACACGTGTCTCTTCGCTGTGGTCAATCAATCTTTTCTCGACTTCTCTAACTGAAGATAACGTAACTGTACATTGTGAAGTAAGGTGATCCAACGAACTGTTTCCACTTGGCCTTTGTAGCAGTGCTTCTTTGACCGTGTTTATGCAATGTGATATATCATTTAGCCGGTCATTTTGGACAGTGTGACCATTAATAACTTCATCTAGCCTGTGCTTTATGTCAGAAACTCCCACGTCTAAGCTTTCATTCCGAGCCATCATCATCGCTTTTTCTTCACTGTGTGACTTTTCTACAACACCGGACGTCAGAGACACCGCGTAGTCTCGGCATTTGCTCTGTAAATGCGCGGACACATTACTACGCAGCACCAGCTTTGAACATTTAGGGCACGATGTAGCGTGGTGCTCACAGTCACTGCAAAAATGCTTGTTCAACTCTGATGCAGGCAAAACAACGTCGCAGCCGCGTTCTTCATTCCAACATTTTATCTGAAAGGAAAGAAAGAAAAAGCGTTTAAGCAATTTTCCATAGGATCTTTATATTATTTTCCATTCTAACATATTCCATGTTATATAGTACCTTCGAACTTCCTGTCACACGAGCACTAAATAATGTTCTTTTAAGATGTTGACCATACTGCAGACAGAAATGGTTCGGAAGAAATAAGAAATGCGGCAGCGACAACCTCATTTGAGTGCGACATTACATGAACTATTGCTGTTTGGCTTAAAGAAGGATTTTCACTAATCGTGTTAATTTTTTTGCGGAAAACGCTTACGTAGAGCGATGCGTATACTACGAAGGTAACAGGCTGCACGGAATAAATATTTCAATTCAGATAATTACACTCAAATGGCGCTATTGACCCAAGGACGCACAGATACCTCAGAACACAAGCGGGCCACCAATCGAATTGCTATTTCAAGAACTCTAGCCTTTATATATCCATCCCTGTATTGACCTGCGCATACGAAGGCATGCACATGGCAGTCATTCTCCGTCATGCAAAATGTGTATTTATTTTTCTGATTCCACCAAAGACATATTACGAAGCTACCGTCAACAGGCTACAGGCTACAGTTTCTATTATACATAATGCCTGTATAATTTCTCTCTCTAGATTTGAGTTTCCCTGGAAACATCGTCTTCTAAAACATGGGAGTGCACGCGCTCTTATTCTAATGGGCTCGCTAAATACCTTTCATGCCCATTCTTCACGTTATTGCAGTACTAACGTGCTGGATCATTGAAACACTGTTCCGTTTGTCCTACAGACACCTAAGCACAGCTAAGTCGTATCTGGGAAATGACGTTCTCCGTACGGTCTGTAAACCTTGTTTTACAATAGGTGGTGCACTGGGGTCTATCGTGTTCTTCCACTCGACTACACACAGTACACAGCTTGCAAGGGGCACTGGAATGTAAATTCTCATTATAACTGTTGAATACTTTCCTCAAGTTGTGCGATAAGATCACTGCACTGGTCTCTTGTGGCTTTCTTCGCGTGCTGGTTCGCAACCTATGCCTTTTTCTTTTTGCTAGATGGTTTCACATACTCAAGTGATAAGACAACGGGGAAAAGCCGCTCCCGACAACCATGCTGTCCAAATTAAAGAAAGAAGGCATTGCTCGATCTCGCGCTCGCAGGGGTGCTTCAATGCATCCCTTATACAGGTCGCCGCTATGATCATCTTAATCAGTGCAGAGCGTGTTCTGTTAAAATAAATACTGGCGACGACAGTATACCGACACGGACAAGCCCAAACGTTCAACAGAATTTTATTTCGGTCAGAGGCGTAAATATAAAGAGTCTACTACACATTCGCAATGAAGCAACAAAGATACGTGCTCACCTGGTCTCAATGGTTTTCTTTTGGTTTGTTGCTTCATTGCACATGAGCCGTGAACTCCTTATAATAATGCCTCTGACTCAAGAAAAGATTTAGTTGAAACTCTGTGCTTGTCCGTGTCGATATCTTCTCGTGATACAGCTCCGCACACACTGCATCGAGGAGCTTCCCAGTGCGGTGTTTCAAATCCGACGGTATCTAATGTCTCTCTAATTGGACTGGAGAGGTGCATTCTCACGGCGGTTGAAATCTCTTTATGTACCGATGACATCCGAATATGGCGCTGGGGTAGCAACAGGTGCGTCTTACGAACAAGTTTCCAGAAAGCTATGAATTCCATTAAAACATTTCTATTCGCGCGAAGTCTAACGATGTCGCCAGAAAAGCGTGCCGCCCTTGCAGCCGAAAGCACACGCCTATCGATTCCAGTTCTTCTGCAGCAGGAGTTTCTTCGAGTACACATGCGCTTTGCTGCCACAGTTTCGGGTTACTCGCTTGCTTCACGTAGCAGTACTGTGGTGCTGAGCTTGGTCTCGCTGAATTGTCAAAGCCCTTCGATGCCGACAGAACCAACGTGTAAAAGTCCTTCGTGGTCCAATGTCACTTTCGTGCCTAGGTTCAAGAGCGAGACAAAGGTAGCACAAAAGAGATACGTAACGTTTTCGTAGCGTTTATCCAAGACGATAAGAACGGGTTAAAGAAGACACGAATGAGAGAACTTCGGCGGGAAAACGTCGTATATCTCTGCTAATGTCCGGCTTAATTGCTTTCTTGAGACGATCTAGAACAGGTCTGCAAGACGTATTCGAAAAGCTGGTCTAGAAATAGGATTGGGAAAGACACAAGTAATCCCTTTGCCAAAACTATTCGTAACCAATTTCTAAACGTTTTTAGGACGTTATCAAAAAGCTGGTCTAGAAGCGGTCTTGAAAGGTTTACGATCATCTGAAGCTAACTTTCGCGGGTGACGGGCGCGATCAGGCATCGTTGTTCAAAACACCCGTTTAGTTTCGCCTCACGCGACTGGCCTATGCCGCGCAGATGTCGTCAGCCGCACGGCCTAGGCCAATCGCGTGAGGTGAAACTGATCGGGCGTTTCGAACAACCATCTCCAATCGCGCCCTAGATGAGTAGAAGCGTCGGTGTCGACTGTAAGAGCCATGGCGCAGTGCCAAGCACTGTTCCCCGCATGGCCGGCGCATCCTCGACCAAGTCGCACGAAAATGAGCCTGTTAGAAATAATAAATCCTTAATACCGCCTTTAGTAATCTAAGATGCTTACACCCACAATGGGAATGACATCCTGCAAAGAACAAATGGCCACGTCTTGGCAGGTGGCCAGACCAAGCCCTTCATGCCAAGAGTGCATGAAATGAGAACATTGTGACAAAGCAAAAACACTTTATTAAAATGTAATGCTTATGCAAGGTTCGAACAAACTGTGTGAGAAATGCAAATAGAAGTAAAAGTATATCAACAATGGCAAAAGTCGCAGAAAGAATTCGTAATGAACTCGAAAGTGAACATTCACTAGTACATAAACAAAATTCCAAGTACACATACAAAATTGAACAGAAAAATCTGGAGTGTACTAAAGTGTCTAATTTATCATAGTAAAGTGCACGTGCTATTAGATGGACTAGAGTTATGCAGAAGTGACATCGGAGCGAATGGAAGAAGTAGACTGAAAAATGCAAGAGTATGAATCGGATGGTAAGTGCCTCCAAGCGATGTTACCAATCAGCTAGAAGCTTGAAAAGAGCACAAAAAGAAATACCACGGCATACCATCATAAAACAATCCTGTGACAAAAATTAAAAAAATGCGAACAATGCAAAATTGGGAATATTGCCTTTAGGATATATCAAAGAAGGTAATGGCGAGAAAAAATAACCATACAACAAAAAAGCAATAAAGTGAAATTAGTACAGAATACTTAAACGGGGGATTCAGTGTAACAAGTGAACGCTACTGTAGTACAGCGAACGATGAGACAGTAATGCTGCATCTTGCCACTCCAGAACGTGAGAAATGAATGCGCAAGCCTCATATTAGAAACCTACATAAACATGGAAATAAACTGGAATGCACTGGAAGCTGCATTTGTGTAACAAAGGAAGCAATGGTCATAATAAATCGTAAGTGTTTTATCTAAAAAGCCCTTTACAAGAGGCAAAGTTGTACCTCTCTGGCAAAAACAAAGTTGCAACGAATAATTTGCAAACAAGCAAATACATTAATTAGCACACTGACATGTCACACTTTGCGCACATCTCCAGTCTCCTAAAGTAAAGAAAAGCACTCTGAATGAGAAAAAACGTTTAACACATGTAGCCCAGAGCAAATTGTTTGCCAGTTCGCTCAAACTTTCACATCCAAAAACAATTGCCAAAAAGTCCACGCACAGTTCCACTGATGTTTACCAAGTCACCCCCACTTTCACGTCCAAAAATATTTGGCACACCGTCCAGGCAGAGCTTCATAGATAAACAGCTTGAGAGCACCCTACTGATTATTGTGCAGTCCCGCTGCTGGAAATAGAACTGCCGCACATGCTGGTAGTGGTTTCAATGTAGACACACTTGCTGCCCTGGACAGGTATGCCCAGATGTCTGCGCTGGTGCTCCATTTTGTCGAAGTAGGCACATTGATGCACTACGCTGGTAATTGAAATGTTTTGAATGCACAAGTATTGGCTTCACGAGAAAGACTTGCCCACATACCACCACTGGCATATATATGCACTTGCTCTTCACTCAGTAGCATTGAACTTAAAGTGTTCCCTATGTGGGAGCCATGTGTAAAACCGGTGTCACACGACCACTCTCGATCGCGATCAAGCCCGATCCGGATCGAAATTATCAAAGCGACTGGCTCACTCTCGTAGCTTGCGCAGAGGAGCCAATTAAGGCCGAGAAATTCGATTTCTAACGGACTGGATAGCGGCTAAAAAAGCCTCGTGTGAAACCGGTATCAAATAATGCACAGACGTACGCTAGGAAAATGTGCTGCACAAGGACAAAGAACTGCGACATGCCCTGTTGTGCGAAGCGCGCGAACAGAACACATGTATATATATATATATATATATATATATATATATATATATATATATATATATATATATATATATATATATATATATATATATATAAAACTGCGAGAGCGCTTCGCGAACTCCATGCGCACACATGGCACCCGCACGAACTCGGCAGGCCGCCGACGAAGTAAAGCGCGAAGGCGCACAGCGTACATTGCGACACATGTCCCAAACTGCAAACAATCGTACTACCTAAAGCATACAAGTTATTTTATACCAAGGGCATACTCGACTCACGTACGGAGTATCCACAAGCGAGTTATGCAGCGTACATGCTGTATCCATTCGCCAAATAGTAAGATTGATAACAAGCACAAAGCTACAAGGGACTCAATACATTGCTACCATTTGAGGTGTCAAATAAAATCGAATTTGGCCGTTTCATATATTGGACACAATATATGGACACATCTGGTACCCGGTAATACCATGAAATACCCATCACGTGGGTAAAGGGGGGAAAACGCAATCGAGAACCTGAAGCGCAAACGATAAAAGCATGGTATGGTGCACGCAAAATTCTGTCAGTGCGCTGTAGCGCGAGGGAAGAAAATAGGGCGAGCACTTGACCTCACCTTTTGGGATACCGCACTAGTACTGAATAATAAAATAAAGCCTGTTTGAACCTGTTCCCTTGTCTGCAACACTCTTGCTTAACGGGAGACTAAAATACCACAATGACGGCTCTATTGCGGAGATCGGCAAGGTGCGCAGACAGAAATTCTTCGCATTCTGCAAGTGCTTTCTTGTTAGGATCACGCATAGCGGCCAATCCCGACGCTAGGGACACACAGGCACGATTTCGTCCCTCTAACTTTCGTCCTTATACTGCCCTTAACGCCTTAATTACAGCGTCAGTGAAAAGGCGCCTCACATAACATGACAATAAACTTGAAGAGCTGATTAGTGCCCTCCACTCCGCGCCCTCCAATAGAAAACACTACTGATTTCCAAATTAAACTACACAAACAGATCGCACAACCCAAACTAACAAACTAACCGAACTGCACATTCAGAACAGCCGCTATCATCCACAGCGCAATGCAAGTGCGATAACGCTATTATGCCCGGCTCAAACATAATCACAGAATGTCGTTTTCTTGACAGCAAAGCACTGCAACACTTTCATGACAAAGGGCAGCGGCAGCACATTCAGAACAGTCGCAAACAGACTATAGTGCCATGCGAGTGCGATAACGCAACTATGCCCGGCTTCACGAATAACGTGGCCGCCTTGGTCACATACCAATTGAAAACACTACTGATTACAAAATTAAAACCACACAAACATATCGCACAACCCAAACTGATCACAGAATATCGTTTTCTTGACAGCACAACACTGCAACACTTACATAGCAAAGGGCAGCGGCAGCACATTCAGAACAGCCGCAAACACACCACAGCGCAATGCGAGTGCGGTGACGTGACGACGCCATGACGACGCGACTATGCCCGGCTCGCCCGGCTGCCCGGCATCACGAATCACGTGGCCACATTGGTCACATGATTTGACGACGGTATCGCCACCTTGAGCAAGGTTGGATCGCGCTGATGGGTTGTTGAATATTGTAGAAGCCGCTAAAGAGGCGGACGCGCCGTGGCGTGGCGATGGCGCCTTGAGTCGTTTACATCACGACGGACGCGCCTACATCATCTAACGTTGGTGCGCAGAATTCCTTCGAGTGTTACCAAATCCTCCCTCTATCAGTCACCGCCCTTCAGCTGCAGCCACTGAACTAGCTGCACTGTGGGACGATTTTATTTGCGTCATAGAGCAGACAGATTGAGTCTACGGCAACCTTCACCGACTCAAGAGCAGCCCTGCGGTTCCAGAAGTCGCCACGCATGCACGAACCTCGCAATAGACATGAGACGCCTATGCAATAAAGCTTGCTAACTGCACCACATCGTTGTGCTGCCGTGGCTACCATCCCACTGCGAAATACAAAGCAGCGTCCAAGCTGGCCTTGGTGGCAAATGTGGACAGGACACTTCGTGAGAAATGGTCCAGATGCCTCTCTCGATTAAAGATGCGGCGACACTGGTATTTGCATGCGCTTGGCGTCTCCAGCGATCCCTCTCAACAGATGCAAGCTACCAACACGGAGATTAATTTAGAAGGCCTCGTATTTTTAATGTGCACTTGCTCCCATTGAAACGCCGCCACCGCTGCAGCAAAGCCACTAAGCGACCACGGCGGGTGGTCGGCGGTAGTGCGGCTGCCGGTGAGGCCAGAGCGTAGCCATTGCGGCCATGCCTCTGCTACCATTAGGCCACATCCGTGTGTGACTGCTGTGTTCGGTGGCAGCGCATTGAAGTGTGTACACGCTAAAGACAATTCTGCATCCTTTGCAGCCATCCAAAGCAGCGGCCGAGATAATCAGCGCTACAGGCAAGATCTGCGACCGTCACGATTCTACCACGTGACGAAGATAGCTGGGGGCGTCGCTGTACCTTCCCGACGGCGGAAGGCTAAAATACGGTCCCCCTGAGCCCAGGCGTCCAGTTCGGCGGCAGCGCGTTGAAGTGTGCACACGCTTAAGACAATTCTGCATCCTTTGCAGCCATCTCAAGAAGCGGCCGAAACAATAAGCGCTACAGGCAAGATCTGCGACCATCAAGGCTCTACCACGTGACGAAGATAGCTGGGGGCGTCGCTGTAGCTTCCCGACGGCGGAAGGCTTAAATACGGTCCCCCTGAGCCCAGGCGTCCAGTTCGGCGGCAGCGCGTTGAAGTGTACACACGCTAAAGACAATTCTGCTTCATTTGCAGCCATTTCAACAAACGGCCGAGACAATCAGCGCTACAGGCAAGATCTGCGACTTGCGACTGTCAAGGCTCTACCACGTGACGAAGATAGCTGGGGTCGTCGCTGTACCTTCCCGACGGCGGACGGCTTAAATACGGTCCCCCTGAGCCCAGGCGTCCAGTTCGGCAGCAGCGCATTGAAGTGTGCACACGCTAAAGACAATTCTGCATCCTTTGCAGGTGAGAAATACTGTCTATTTGCTTTGAAATCGTCTTTGCAACTCTGCGCTGCTGCCGAACACGCCTGTTGTCGTTGTCCTTTTTTTTTGTATGAAAGTGATTGGATTGATACCTGTACTATCGTACAATGACGCCGGGGAAAGGGAAAGAAGGGGAAAGTGATGTTGCAGGCTTGTTTGCACAATTTAAGCGGGAAATGCGTGCTGAACTCAGGGACCTGAGAAAGTTTGTTCAGCACTGCAGTGACACGTGTGACGATGTCAAAGACGTGACCCGGGATCTAAAGGCACTAAGAGATGAATTAAAAAGCTTGGTGTCTGAGAATCAAAAACTAAAAGCTGAAAACAAGCAGTTATCTCTGAAATTACAAGAGTTGGAACAATATCAAACAAGTAAGAACCTTGAAATAAAGGGTGTTCCGGACGAGTGCGACTCTTTAGTAGCCATTCGAAAAATCTGCGAAATAGAGAGGCAGTCGATGAGAGGGACATTGATATATTACATAGAGTTCCAACTGCGAACTCAACAATCAAGAACATTGTTCGTTCTGCGAGGTGTGCTAAGAGAGACTCGATATTAGCCGAGGCTAAGAAAATGAGAATTGGCGCAAAAGACGTTGGCCTGGTTGGTGTTAACAGTGCAATTTTCGTCAATGAACATTTGACACGCCACAACAAGCAGTTACTTGGAGCAACAGTGGCAAAGAAGAAAGAGCTCAAATGGAAGTTTGTGTGGACAGCAGGTGGCAACATCCTAGCAAGGAAAGACGAAGATAGTCCTGTCCTGTGAATAACTTCTTCCGATGACCTTGCCAAAGTTAACTAAAGATTGTATCAGCTAATTATAAGCTTGCTTTCTCTTTACTGTAGATGAGTACGTGTGATGTATACACAGCAGAAGTATTTAACACCGCATTTAAGACCAAGCAAAGTAACTTCTCTCTGATTCATTTCAACATTAGAAGCATAAAAAACAAGCTTGACAGCCTACAAATTTTCTTGGAGTCTCTCGTTCTGAGATTTGAAGTCATTGTTCTTACGGAGACTTGGCTGACGATTACTGATGATACACCCGTCATTAATAATTACACCTGCATACGCTTGGACCGCGTAGGGAAAAGAGGAGGGGGTGTGGCGGTATATATCAGCCATAGCTATGCTTAGACCATTATTGAGGAGTACACAATTAGAAATGTATATGTTGAATGCTTAGTTATAAAAACATCTCAATTGCAGCTTGCTGCCATATATAGGCAACCAGCTGGTTCTAAATGCGAGTTCTTAAATTTTCTTGAGCAATTGATGCAGGTTTTTCAGACAAGCAAGTTACCTTTTGTGTTGGTGGTGATATATATAGAGAGAGATGCAAATGAGAGAAAGGCAGGGAGGTTAACCAGACTTAAGACCTCCGGTTTGCTACCCTGCACTAGGGGAAGTAATGACAGAAAGAAGAGCGTGACAAAAATAAAAGCGTGAGAAAAAAATATGAAAAGGGATGAAATGGGGTCCTTATAGTCTTTCTAATAGGCCACTGTCACGTAGAAAAGTCAACAAAGCCTTGACCGACTTTTGCTGAGACGACAGTTCACGTCGGCATTCCAAAACTAACTGTTCTGAAAGTGGCCTGTCGTCAAGGCGTGCCAACGTGGTCGCTAGTGACAGCCGGTGCGCGCTGTATTGAGGACAATGACAGAGCACGTGTTCGATGGTCTCCTCGCCGCCGCAGTGTCTGCAAGCCGCGCTGTCGTCCATACCGACTCGGAAGGCGAAGGATCTTGTGTAGGCGACACCAAGCCACAGTCGGCAAAGTACTGCTGTTTCTAGTCGGGAGAGTCCAGATGGGGGTCGAACTCGAAGGGATGGGTCCAGTCGGTGTAAACGTGTATGCTGTAAGCTTGGTGTGTTCCATAAAGTTTTGATGGATTCATTTGCAAGCACACGAATTTTCGTTGCACTGTCTGTTCTTGAGAATGGAATGGAGTCTTGCAAGCCCTTCTCATGTGCAGATCGTTCTGCTGCGTCGGCAAGTTCATTGCCCATTATGCCACAGTGGCTTGGAATCCACTGCAACGTGATGTCGTGTCCTTGCTCGACGAGGTGGTGAAGCAGCAGTCTGATTTCTAGAACTAGTTGTTCGTGGGGTCCTCGGCGTAAGGCAGAAACCAAACAATGAAGTGCAGCCTTGGAGTCAGTGAACACGCTCCATTTCTTGGGTAGTTCTTCAGAAATTACACGAAGTGCACAACGAATAGCAGCAAGCTCCGCGGCAGTCGATGTAGTCTGGTGAGAGAGTCGAATCTTTATGGTGGAAGGTTTTGCAGGAAAGATCACCGATCCTGCACACCCATTCACCGTGGTTGAAGCGTCAGTATACAGATGATGATGATCGTTGTACGTCTCGTACAGCAAGAGCAGTGAAAGCTGCTTGAGGGCTGGAGACGAGAGTTGGGCTTTTGTTCGTATGCCTGGCACGATAAGTCGAACCTTTGCTAGAGCCAAGCACCATGGTGGAAACGGAACTTTCGCTGGAGCTGTATAACCTGATGGAAGGTATGCACAATAGGGCAGGACAGTTTCACAAAAGGAAGCACATGGTCGATCCTCTAGCAGTGAGGCTAGATGATGGGCAGGGGCTCGAGCATGGTGTCCTACGTGTGCTCTGAGTGCTTCCATGACTATATGGGTCTTGGCTGGGAAATCGTGTGCAATCGCAATGGTTTCAGTCGTTGACAAACACCGCGGCAATCCAAGACACACTCTTAGCGCCTGGGCCTGGACGCTTTCGAGTGTGTGGATATTCCTTCTGCAGGTGTTGGTCAGCACAGGCAAGCTGTATCGCAAATACCCAAGAAAGAGCGTCCTGTACAGTTGCATCATTGCATGTACTGAAGTACCCCAGACATTTCCTCCAAGAAACTTTTTGAAGCCTGGCGCTTTTTGAAGCCTGGCGCGCACTTGCGGCCGTGTCACACCAGATGCCCACATGCAGATGTCATCGGCATACATTGAAATTTTAACTGTGTTCGGAAGTCGTTCCACGGGACCAATGAGTACAAGGTTGAAAAGCGTAGGACTCAAGACACCACCTTGTGGAACTCCATGGTGCGTATAATATTCCGAGGTTGAGCCAGATTCAGTAGAGCTTCAATAGAGACCGCCTATGTAAATAACTGCGAGTCCAACGATATAATGGACCGCCTAGGCCCACCGATTCCAATGCTTCAAGTATGGCGTCATGAAGAACGTTGTCGTAGGCTCCCTTTATATCTAAGAACATTGCGACAGATAACCTCTTACACGTTTTTTGGTGTTGAACATAGGTTACCAGATCGATAACGTTGTCGATAGAACATCGGTGACGTCGAAAACCAGCCATGGCGTCCGGGTAGATTTCGTAATGTTCAAGATACCACTCAAGTCTGGCGAGGATCATTCGCTCCATTACCTTCCCAACGCAACTTGCCAGTGCAATCGGTCGGTATGAAGTAATCTCTAAGGGAGACTTGCCAGGCTTAAGAAGCGGTACAAGGCGGCTGAGCTTCCAATCTTGAGGAACTTTGCCCTCTTGCCAGGACTCGTTATAGATATGAAGGAGTGCACTTCGTGCCCGTTCACCAAGGTGACATAGCATGCGGTAAGATATGTCATCCGGACCAGGCGACGACGACCGATTACAGAGGGCGAGCGCCGCGTCAAGCTCTTGCGTCGTGAAAGGCAGATCCATGCGTGAATCGCGTGAATCTGGAATACGGTTCAATGTAAGCGAACCTGTGCGACTTGGCTGGCCCGCAATCATAGCACAGAAGTCTTCGGCCACATCAATCTCTTGTCGGCGCTGGAATAGTGCTAGGGCCTTAAACGGGAAACGCTGTTCCGGAACAGAACGTAGACCTCGCACAGTTCTCCATATTTGAGATAGCGCTTTGCGGGGATCTAGCGACGCACAAAATTTCGACCAACGCTGAGCCTCTAGTTTATCCATGCACCGTTGTATCTTCTTTTGCATTCGCCTGGCTGTTCTGAGATCCTGAATTTACTTAGTGCGTCGATATCTCCTTTCGGCACGACGGCGAATCGCACGAAGCCGCTCCAATTCCTGGTCGAATTCAGAATACCTTGGAGAACACGTAAGTGTGCGCGTGGCCGTCTGTGCCGTTTTCTTAATAGCTTGTTGAAGTCCACAAGAGAGGCCTTTGTGACAAGCGTCCTCAATCTGGGATTTAAAGACAGACCAATCTATTCTTCGTATCGTGGTGAACGTATACGTGTTAGACATTCCCTTGATCTTGAGGTAAGTGGGGATGTGGTCACTTCCGTGCGTTTCAATGTCCAAAAACCACTTAACATGTCTGGCGAGGCGGTGGGAGACGAAAGTCAAATCGAGGCAGCTGCTGTACGTTATTCCCCGCAGAAATGTTGGAATCGCGTCATTCAGCAGGTAGAGACTATTGTTGGAAGCTAATGAAGCTAGTCGTCTTCCCGTCGCGTTAACCTTTGAGCTTCCCCAAATGGTATGGTGAGCGTTGAAACCCCAGTGATAATCCATGGACCAGGTTGTGTTTTCAAGATGTCTTCTAGTCTTTTGGTGTCAAATCGACTTGATGGAGACAGATACACCCCCAAGAGTGCAAAGGTGACTTTCCTATTTTTAACAGTCATGCACACATACTGATTGTCGTCATGATGTTGCACCGGTTGGACGACGTAAGTGAGTTCACGGCGAATAAACACGACCACCTTGCTACTTTTGATGTCGCTTGATGAGGATATTGTCTCGTAGCCGGATAGTCTCCTTGGATGGGATAATCTTGGTTCACAGATGACAATGATTGGAAAGTGGTTAGTGAGAACAAATTGACGAAAATCGGCGATGCGAGATCTTAGACCTCTCGCGTTCCACTGAAGGATCGACGCTTCTTTGACCTCCTTACGAAATGACTTGTGATTGTCAGTCATGGCTTCACTCAAGGCTTGCTAGGACGGGGCTCAGCGCGTCGAGCACTTGTAGTCCACTACGAGCAGACGGAGTGTCAACGCTTGTCAGCATGGCCCTGATGACATTCACAATGGATCGCAGCGCCGGGATCATTTGGCAGTCGACTGTTGAAGCCTCACCGACAGAAGCGGGCTTCGATGGGAGCATCAAGCGTGGAGGCTCCTTAGAAGACTGAGAGCTTGCAAGCGCCGGCCACTCATCCACGGGGGCAGCAGTTCCCCTCTGAGGCCTCCTTGCGCTCTCGGGCGTTCCATATGAAGATGATGGCGTTGGCGCAAGCGGCGCACGAGCTCCACCCTGTCTTGAGCGTTTCCGTCGATGACGACGTCGAAGCCGGATCTTTCCTGAGGCTTCTCTATGGGTTGAGTTATCCCTCACCATTTGCTTCAGAACTTCGAACTCTTTTTTGATTCTTGGGCATTCTTTAGACGTCGCTTCATGGCTGCCTTCACAGGTGCCACACCTTAAGTTTGTGGCACGGCACACATCTACCGTGTGTGACTCCGCGCACCGGGGGCATATTGGGGAGTTTGTGTAGGCGCCCTTAACATGTCCGATCTTAAAGCACTTGTGGCATTGAAGCGGCTTTGGGATAAACCGTCGTACGACATGTCGGAAGTGACCGACCTTTACGTGCGAAGGGATGGAATCCCCCTTGAACACAATCTTGACACAACGGCTGTTGCCAAGTCGGCATACGTGCGTGATGACCATTCCTTCGTATGCCGGTTTGATCAGAATTGGCAGGTCAGAGTTCGAAATAGCCAAGTCAACATCGTAGATCACACCTGCAGTGCAGGCCCCATCCATAGGCATGACCGATCGTACTTTTATGTTGCCCAAATCTGTTATCTGTCGCAGCGTCTCCAGCGTGGTTCCACGGGTTGTGTCGACAGCTAGAACAATCTTTCGTGTGTTCAGCCGGACTTCCTTGGTTTCGTTAGGCGGCTTTCCCTCAAGAAAAACAGAGAGAGCTTGCCTGTTCAATACTCGAAGGTTGACAGAAGAATCCACTGGCATGAAGAGGATGGTGTGCGGCCAGCGTTCACTACCTGCCTGCATGGTTGACGTACTCGCTGGTGGCGACGCCTTGATAAG
Organism: Dermacentor variabilis; assembly: GCF_050947875.1. Lineage (NCBI taxonomy): Eukaryota > Metazoa > Arthropoda > Arachnida > Ixodida > Ixodidae > Dermacentor > Dermacentor variabilis. The sequence goes on along the minus strand of NC_134578.1, from coordinate 110,049,190 downwards.
CCTCCTTTTAGCCCTTCGGCTCCTCACCGACACGAAGCTGTCATCAGATGAGTCGTCACCTGTGATTGAGTAGACCTCTGTGTCTTCGCTGGTGCTGGACCAGGTGCCTCGTTTCCTTGAGGAACTTGTTAATGTAGTGATCATGCCAGACGGGCCGGCAATAGGCTCTACATCCATGGCCACAGGAGTAGGAGTCTCTCTTGAGCGGTCACTGGTGGTTGACCAGGTGCCTTGACTCATAGAAGAGATTGCCGTTGCAGACTTCTGGCAGCACGGGCCTGCGGAACGTTCCGCGTCCATCGCCTCAAGCCAGGACGCAGAAAATGCCCCAGAGACTGATGAAAATTTGACGAAAACTGGCTAGCTGGGACAGATGCGTTCTAGCACCGAGTAACTTCGTCTTCGTCAGCCGGTGGTGATATAAATATAAATACAGTTAGTAATGACCAGTACGCGATGAATTACAAGAGCCTGATTATGTCATACGGATGTGAAAATTTGATTTCGGTTCCCACACGCATTGGCCCTAAAACAGCTACAGCGATAGACATCTGTGTTACGAATATCAGTGTATCAGAAATAATAGGCGGAGTGATAGTTAGCGACATAAGTGATCATCTACCCGCGTTTTGTGTTGCTGATCACTTCACACGCAGACATGTTGTAGTAAGCAAATATCGAGTGATAAATGACAAATCGCTTGAAAACTTTTTTTTGTTAGTGGAGGCCATAAATTCGACTAGCGGGTATGACTGCAGTGATCCTAAAGATGCTTACGAGCAATTCTTCAAGAAGTTAAATGTAAGTTATGATGATGCGTTTCCTTTACAATGTGGCCGAAACAATAAGAAAGCAATAAGAAAACCTTGGATTAATCCTGCACTATACGGAAGAATAAGAGAAAAAAACAAAATGTATCACACTTTTATTAGTACGCACGATGTAAACCAATTTAAGGACTTCAAGAAGCTTCGAAATAAACTAATTTCAGATGTAAAGAAAGCAAAAGAAAATTATTATGAAAGTTTGTTTCTTCGCCATCAAACTAATGTAACAAAGATATGGGAAACAGCAAACATATTGGCAAGCAGAAACAATGCCATAACCAGCGTACAAGAGATTGAGATAAATGGAAACGCGATAGCTGGGCACTGTTTGGCAAACACATTCAATAAGTACTTTATACAGTCAGGAAAGGCAGATAGCGGAATTGTAGGCAGTCAACAGCCAACAAGACACATCAGTTCTTATCAAATTTGTTTGTTTTGTATCACGTCTCCCCGCAAGAGACTGAAGAGTTACTTAATAGAATAAAACATGGCGCCACTGGTTATGATGAATTTAGGGCTGAGCCAGTAAAGTATGCTTCTAAGGTAATAAAAAACGTTCTCACCTATATCAACTTAATGTTCGATACTGCTATCTTCCCTGACCAACAGAAAATAGCAAGGGTTGTTCCAATCCACAAATCCGGAGACAAAAACGCCCTTACAAATTATCGGCCAATATCGGTATTACCTGTTTTATCAAGTCTTTGAGTGGGCAATTACTGATCGCATAACAAAGTTCTTAGAGAAATATAATATCATATCTATTTCGTAATTCGGATCAAACTAAAAACACAAGTCAACTGAACAGGCACTACTTCGTGTAAAGGAGAAAATTATTCAAAGTATTCAAAATAAGAATTTTACTTTAGGTCTCTTTCTAGATTTGCGGAAAGCATTTGATTCGGTGAATCATTATATTCTACTTCTAAAACTGCAGTGTTATGGAATACGTGCCATGTCATTGAAATTAATAACCAGCTACCTTGAGAAACGCTTCCAATTTACAGATGTTAATAATTATTCCTCGACGTCGTTAAATGTAACAAATGGAGTACCCCAAGGATCAGTATTAGGTCCTACCCTGTTTTTGTTATACATTAATGACATAACTCAGATTGACAACACCCTTGATATAGTAATGTTTGCGGACGATACTAACGTATTTTTTACTTCACGGACGAAACGTGAACTTCAAGAAAAAACTAATCATTATCTACAAAACCTATCCAAATGGCTAAATGATAATTGTCTACAATTAAATGCCTCTAAAACTAAATACATCATTTTTCTTCTCCAAATAAACGCGACCAACGTGACATGCATATTACGTACAGAACCGAGATTATTCAGCAAACACCTGAGCAAAAATTCCTAGGCGTTTGGTTCCAAGAGTCTTTGCTACGGTCATGTCACGTCGACCATTTGATAGTCGATATAGCTCGATCAATAGGATGTATTAGAAAGATTTCTACATTAATACCTCTTCGGTTAAAAAAAGAACTCTTTATTATACTCTAGTATATTCTATGATTGCCTACTGTTCGCAAGTATGGGGCGCCACCACTCAGCGCAACTATAATAGATTAACGGTACTACAAAAGCGCGTGCTACGTATTTTTGAAAATTATGCAGGAGATAACCGTGACTTACGTACCAGGGAGTTATTTCTGAAACACGACATGCTTATGGCCAATCAAATTTATCTCTATAAATTAGTGCAACATATACACACCACAAACATATACAAAGACAGTGATATGGTAGTTGAACATAAGTACGGGTTTAGGCAGCATAGGAGGACGCTTCCGAAGATGAGGACAAATTACGGGAAACAATCGGTAACGTATCAAGCTATACAGATTCTAAATAAACAGAAAAGACATACTAAATTGGGCAGACAGCCGTGGTAAACTTAAAGGAATGTACAAAACGTTCCTTGTCAGAACAGCATGTGTATTTTAGACTGTTTTACATTACTTTCTACTATGTCCATGACATTCCTGATTTTCTTTTTTTTCTGTTTTTGTAAGCACAATGTACTGGTACATAATCGTTCTCTACATATCTGTAACATGATAAAGGGTCTACTAGCTATCTAACACATGAATCCTGTGTGACCTTTTCTATATGTATATCTATCTGCGTGATCTATGTACACATGTATGCATTTCATACTACTTATCTGATCTATTAGAAGTCACTTTTTTTCCTTCGTCGGCTGTAAATTGAGTGCAACTGTAATTTTAATATAATGTGCACCTTACTGTATATGTTATTGTACGCGTAAATGCTTTATGAACTGAACGGGGGCAGGGGCCCAGTCAGGCTATTTCAGCCATTAGGCTCTGTCTCCGCAGGAAATGCCCTGAAATAAACTGATTTTTTTTTATTTTGACATCACAGAAGTGGGTCCAGGACCAATCCTCTGTGCGGCACGGAGAACTCCCGATTTGCGAGCGAAGCCGGCCGGTTCTCCTCAAACAGGTTTCGTTGAGTCGCCGTGAAGCTAACATGGACGAACATTAAAAACACTCCCGTTCCGCGGTAAACTTGTAGACGCACATGCATGTTATTCACGGCTTCGTTATCACAGCTTGCGCTTACGATTAAGTATAGGATGGAGCAGGTATTCGCGATACTGATTTGGAAAGCACTGCGAGTCGAACGCACATGGTGCAAACCCACACAAGCCGACAGCCCCACGCTCCTGGCATCGCGCTTGAAACGTTGAACACTGTACTTGAATATGGCTTATTGGAGAATAACAGTAAATATTTGAGTACAATTTAGTAAATCAGTACGTTTTTTGATGATTAAGACACGCAACCTAGCCTCCTTCGCCGTGAAAGACCAGTTGCATAAAAAAAGGTCGCAGAACAAGACAGACGAGAAAAAGCACAGGAAAAGTGTAACATGCCTGCATTAAAGTAGACGATAAAAACGAAAGTAGTACACCCTATGCCGCACTAACGGATGCGAGTAAGCTTACGCGAATAGAAGGGCAGTTCATAAATCAGTAGCGCTGCCGCATACTCGCTGCTGGCTCCGCTCAACATATCTGATTGCGCGCGAGTTCCCATAGCTTTCAGTCAGTAGTGAGGCTTATAGCGATATAGAAGTGGGATACGATACATACAGACAACAGTGTCAAAGTATTTGCTTCTCCTCACGGTTTACCGCGTATGTAATATTTCCATATTTGCTTTCATCTACCTTACACGTGATTCATCAGCTCTAACAGCAAATCACCCCTATTTATAAAAAGAATGCCCATTTTACTTTCTAAATTTATCCAGTGCATTTTGCTAAAATGACCTGGATAAAACTGACACACGAATTCGCTCACTCGTGCTCTCTTACCTTGCGCCTCAGCAGGTTCTCCAACGGAAAGTCTCTCCACTCAACGTCCTCTGGAAGAAACTGGTCACCGTCGAGTAGACAGGCGTGTCTGTCGTTGAGTAAGCACTGCTCGTAGCAGTTTTTGCAAAGCACGTCTCGACAGGGCAGAAAAACTGTCTTTCTGGGCAGCACACCACATGCGCCGCATATTCTGTTAGCAGAAACAGGCTCGACGAAATGCAAAGGTCTCCAGTCCAGTTCCTCGGTAAAACCGCACAGCGTGTACAGCTTGCCTTGAGAAGCCATGACGGACGGCGCATACGTCGACTGCGAAACGCCGTGCCCACGATTCTGCGGAAACATGGAAGCGTTGCGTACGCGCTATATCCCGTCAGCTGTTGCCAAGGCTACGATCACTCTGATAATGCTACGGCCAGTTCCTGACTGTTCAAGGCCAGGACGCCGCTCGCTCCGTCTCGCTCGGCGCCGCGCGCGCTCCTTCCCTTCGGGTATGCTTGGGGTGTGGGTGGCTCGAGCCGAACTTGTTGAAGGGTGTGTCGTCTCCTTTCTGCTGCCATGCCTCAACCACAGTTCTTTCTCATAAATCACGAGAGTCAATAAAATTTGGGGCTTGGATATCGCAAGCTATGTAGCGTTGAACGGGGCTACTGGTTTTACAGTGCATATACGCGCCGTGTCTGTCCATAAATTTTGCGTAAGAAGAATGTCTGCAAATTCGATACGCGAAGTTGTGTTCCATGCTTGGCTGAACACTTAGCATTCCCTTGGAATTTTGCTATGAGAGACATTGCCTTTTACATGAAAGAAAAGTCTTGGTAATTGGCGTCAGCATGTTATCCGTGTTAAGGCCAGAATACACGGAGCGAACTTTCACGACGAAGTTCGGGCGGCAGAAAATCAGCCGCAGCGCGACGCCGTATGTTCGTCGGGCTGCGCTACATGAAGCGAAGACACGGCGGCCGCCGCCGGCGAGCCGCTGCGTTGTTATCAGTGTGGCTAGACGAGGCAAATGCGCTGTAGTGAAACACATGATAAAAAAAAAAAACTTTAACAACTATCATCCCTTTTGAATTGCGGAACACTGTAAAAACACGCAAAATTTTGTTTAGAAATGATTTCTAGTGTTTTTTATGTGTTTGAGACATTCATGTGCCGATGTAGTTTAAGGAAAGCGGCGATGCTATGCGTTGTGGCAAAGCTGGGCGGTTAAACAACTCTCGGCTCCTCCAACTCCGCGGCTCTGTTCTATGGCTCGACGCGCGCGCGGCCGCGCCGCTTTGGATGCCATGAATACGAAAAGCGGAAGGCCTGCGTGAACGATAGAGCGGCATGGGGCTACACGGGCAAGCGGGGAAGCATAGTCGGAAGTCGGGGCGGATAGCGAGACCTGATTGGCCCACTCTGGGGCGCCGCTCGTTTGCCCCTTCCGGTGTCGTCGACGGCCGACCAACTTTCCTGCGCCAGCTAGATCGGCGGCGAACGACGTTTTCTCTTCCGCCGCGCTTCCCGCGTACGCCGCCGGGCGTCGAACGACGACTATTCGTCGCATATACGCTCCGTGTATCCTGGCCTTTAGAAAGACTTATCCCAGCGAAGCTGACATCATGATTCTTATTACTCTGGTGAGTCGTTCTAGCCAGATATGGTCATTTATTAATGCGTAAAAGAAAGAGTTAGGCGCCCGTTTTTTATGAAAAAGTTTGCTGCTAGTTTCACCCCTCTCTGAAACAGGCCTCCAAAAAACGAATCGCTCATGGCTGCTAACACGACGGCACGTCATGTAGAGTATTTACATAGTTAATTCGCAAATACCATAGTAGAAATCACCTGAGAGAAAAGTCTCGTTAAGATCGAGAGCCGATCAATTGCAAGCGATGAAATGTTTCATAGTGGCCCTCAGTAGCCTTTATCGACAATATGGCACACCCATCACGCAACGGTAGCACGCAACGGTAGGAACCGAGTGTCGGTATGGCGAGGCACGCTTTGTTCGTGAAATCCATTACTTTACTACAATTTCAAATTGAAACCATAAAGCATTTTTTTGCAGCTGCAATTGGAATGGCTAAAATATTCTCGAGCTACTACAGCGCAGCTTAGATTGCATAGAAAATGAAAATTCAAGCACTTTCTGTCTCACCATGCCTCGATCTAGCGTTGTTTAAATATGCAAACAGAGAACTATTCGCTCCGTCGGTACATAAAAGAGAACCTCGTCCAACTGCAGGCAAAATAAAGTTTGCTCCAATCCAATCGCAAACATTCATAAACAGAACACCAGAAAACTTAGATATATATTCACTTGATTTTTGACCCTCCAAAGGGGAATTATATCTTCAATATGTCCCATACTACTAATGATTGACGCTTCGACTTCTTTCTGGCTGCAGCACGCGGTCCAACAGGCATATTTCGCTGAAAAATTTAGGCCGAATAGCCTGTGTCAGTTCGCCAAACAAATTCGTCATGTATATTCCCCAAGCTACAAGGACCAGTAAATTCTCAAGTGAGTTGAACGTGTAGCACAGAAAAGGGAATTGGTACAATCCATTTTGTATTCTGTAAATAGAGGTAAGTCTTCATTAGCTTTACTTCAAATTACCGCCGCTTAAAATAAACACGTGAAAAATCGCCTAATCTTAAGAAGCTGTCAAAGAAGCAAGTTGTGCTTGTAGAACCTAACTGCAGTAACAGTTAAGTCCTCGTGTTACTGCCGAGCGTTTCTGTGAAGAAACGCGAAAATTCGATATTACACCATGAACTACTCGCCGTGAGCAAACCAGTTTTAGCGGATTGTAACTGTTTTAGAAGTCATATATTGCCAGCGTCCGTGACATACTTGTTGCACCGCGGCAGGCATGGTATCATAACTGGATTCTTATTTTGTATATTTTTGCGGTTGTCGATTGAAAAACCCGCAATGGGCTGGTCTGCGCTCCTTCGGCTGGCACTGTAGCGTTGCCTTCGAGAGCTACATTGTCGTCTAAGAAATAAGCTCTTTGAATAAATTTTCGCAAATGAAGACGTCGTAAAAATATATTTGAGACGAGCGCCATAAGTATACAAGCAGAGCGAACGAGGGCGAGCAAACGAAAACACCGCAGAAAGCGCCCGGACACCGCGCGAACTGTAGCAGACGACAGGCGCGAGTCCTTGCCCTGACGTCACGCGAGCGGCGCTCGCAGCGCCCCTGTAGTTCGTTCTCGAGGCTAATAGATGTAACGGTGTGGAAATAATCTTATTCGGCTAGCTGCGTAAGTGTTGTTACCGACAATCTTATCGCCTTTTTCGGATTGGCGATTTGTAAAGGTCGCGAACGTTAAACTAAAGGCTGTGGAAAAGCAATTTACTGACACGGCAAGGAGTAGCCTACGATGGAAGCCCGACTAACTGCGAAATGAAAAACCATTGGACGAAGAGAATAAAATCTTGCAGAGAGCGTCTGGATATTTTTAATCAGAAGCTTTCTTTTCAAACCATCTCTGTAATTCCTCACTGTGGCTGCTGGATGTTGCTGCAGATTTGCGAATCGCTCAATCCTTGACATAAAATTTAAAATATTTGCCTAATTTGGGATCGAACCACTGTCCCCCAAGTAAAGCAGCCTAATGCTCTATTCATTAGACCACAAGATTTCCTTCGAAACTACAAGCTGGCACTACCATTACGCCCTATCGCACGTGTACATCGATGGCAGGAAGGCCAACCAGTTGGATCACCGCGTGTGTCCAATTGCGCAGGACGGCTGCGTGAGGGAACATTCCCGCTCGCCTGTTTCCTTGGCACCAAAGACATTGCAATAAACTGTGTAAATTTATATAATTTAAACAACAGCTTCAAACAAGCCTCGATTCACTTGTTCCCCTGTCACACTGGTCACACGGGCAAGCTTAAGTGCACTTTGAGCGAGTGCATTTCGCCACTAGTGTCATTCGCAGTCTGCCGCACGGGAAAGCTTACGGTCAATTACAGCAGAGTGCACTCGTCCTCAAGTGTGCTTGGCGAACATACTTCGTGGCGGCGAAGTGTAAACACTTCGCCTCATTATCCTCATTAGCACTTTATCCTCATTAGCAATTAGAAAAAGTATCTTGAAAGTAATCTTGAAAGTATATTCAAAAGTAGTTTTTATTTACCCAATAATGTGTTAAACCAGTGGAAATGATGCCAAGTGGAAATCGAACATACAGACACTTTGTAGACTTTTAGGTCAGGAAAAATAGTACTTGATAGTACCCAGAAAGCCAAGTAAGACTCGAGCACAGGGAATGCGGCGAGCTCGGTTGTCGATCGCCTAAAATGTGATCTACGGGTAAAACGCATCTCATAATAGTGCGAATCAATGTTTGGCTCATTGACGGCACATTGCGGTAGGTATGCACTTTACTGTCGCCCCTGGCTTGAAGAAAAATAAAATTATGTGTGACCAATGTGGGAATCGAACCTCTGATGTCGAGCACGGCAGCGCGCGGCTCTCATAACTTCGCCACGATCGCTCCTTGAGGCTGTTTTTGCTTTATTTTTTTTTTGCTGTTGGCGGTCACAGTGAAACACTTAGAAGCCGAAAACAAAACGAATGATTTACATCGAAAAGATCAAATCTGTTGAATGCTTCAACTCTCAGTAAGTCTGATTACAAATGCTCGCAAAATTTTGAGCGAAAAGCGGTCCAGAACCAATTGTCACTAACATCGGCAGGGGCTGTTATGGGAGCAGCGACTGAAGCGTGACTAGGCGATGAAGGAAAAAATATCGATAAAGAAAGACTGCCTTTTAATAGAAAACAAGACTCAACTTCAATTTATTCAGCGAAATTCAAATCTGCAATGAATTTTCTATGATGCGACGAAGCAATAACAAAAAGAAATAACTTTGTAATTAAGAGGGGAAGCGCAGCGATCGCCGTGGTGTACGGACCTGCTTACACCGGCTCGGTCTCCTTAAAATCTTTTTGCCGCGATTTTCTGTGAGTAACAGCCCAGATTTTGTACCATTCCAACCGTTAGACCAGAAGGACTCTTAGATACCAAGTTATCAGGTGAGACATTTATTTTTCCGGGACTGGGACCCATTTTGTGTTACGTCCACGCTGTCGCCGCGCTAAGACTAAGCGCGTGTGCCAAGTGCTCGGGCTCCGAGGTGCTCGGCCTGCCAGTCTACTTGGCGCGTTCGCGCGCGTGCCCATGCGAGCTCCGAGACGACGCACAAGCCTCTGGCCAAGTCCGCGAAGCATGAAAGTCCAAGTATGTGGCAAAGATATTTCCCCGGAAGAGTTAACCGCCGAGATGGGCTGGTATACCACCCGTTCCCCTCGGTGTACCGCCCATCGCCTCGACGAGAAACGGGGCCAAAAATTATCCCAATAACAACAACCGAGGACGCAAGACTCTTCCTCTCGCTGTAGACCCAGGCAGCAAGTAAGGACTCAGGTGCTCAAGGCCGGGCGCATGCTCCCACTACCAGCAAATGAGATCAAGATCATCGTCAGACCCAAACGAGCACTCAATATTTCAAAGGTCGGCAACCCTTAAGTGAACGCAGCTGTTCTTCAAGCAACGCAACTTAGATCAGAAGACAGTAAAAACGACACAATCTGTTCGAACAAGAGAGAAGTGGTTCTCTCTCTCTCTCTCTCAGAAGGCTGGCACTATCTTCTGGAACGCATGCAGGAGCGCGGCTCAGCGCCAGCAGGGTGGGGGAGATGGGATTAACAGAAAGAGAGGGTAGGAGGGAGAAAGGTAGACGGTCGTCCCAGCAGCATCAGAGCAGCCCTGCCGGGACCCAGTGGGTTCGACCGGAGGAGTAGACTGGAGGTAGACCGTATAGGAGGTGGCCCAGTAGAAGCGATGTAGTGGCAGATCAGGAAGCCCGAGGTGGTGGGATGGCTGTTAGGCCATCCGTCTTTGTAGAAATTACCTATAGTCTCGCCGAGAGCCCTGATAAGTCGAGGTATTCGACGACCCTTAGGAAGGCAGGTAGCTGATTACGACAGGGGTAGAGGATATCTTCCTGTCGTGAACATGGGAGCCCTAGGCGGAGGATCTCTTGCAGAAGTCGGCCGCGGTGCTGCAGGTGAGCAGGGCAGGCCAACAGGAGGTGCTCCAGAGTCTCTGGTTCACCACAAGGGGCACAGGCTGGTGAGGTGGCTTTCCCAAGGCGGTGCCGGCGGGCTGCCGTCCAGTAGCAGCCAATTCGCAGTCGAAGCAGCAACGAGGCATCCCTTCGTAGGAGGCCGTGCTGTGGAAGAGGCCGTGGAGGTCGGCCCAGGGATACCCGGTTGTCCGGGTGGCAGGCGATGATGTGCCGGCGCCGCCTGTGTCTCGAAAGGGATGCGTCCGTTACAGCATGGCTGAGGGGCACGCTTGAGATGTGGGCACTTTTGGCAAGGGTGTCCGCCTCTTCATTGCCCGGGATCCCCAAGTGTGGCGGTAGCCAATGCAGGGACAGTTAGCATCTTGCGTCCTGAAGGGCCGTCAGTCTTGAAGAGAGCAGCGCAACCCCAACGGTAACCCTGTCAGGGTTCTGCAGGCAGAGCAGCGCCGCCTTGGAGTCGCAGAAGATGGCTGCCGGGGTCGCTGATAGCTCCTCTGCAAGTAGGTCCACAGCAAGGTGGAGGCCTGCTAGGTCTGCTGCTGTAGAGCTGGCATGCCCCGGGATACGGCACAGCTTGCTCTTTTGTAGGGCCGGTGGAACGCAGGCTGCTGTGAATGAGCCCGTCTCCGGTATCACGGATCCATCGACGAAGATGTGAGGGTGGTCCCCAAGTCTCTCTTGGAGGAGAGAGGCTGCCGTCTGCTGTAGGGCGCGTGCTGGGGAACGGTTCTTCGAGACACCTGGCAGCTCCGTCGAGATAGGGATCGGTGGTCGATGTGGTGGGCGATGCTGTACAGCGTTTGCAGGCGTGTCCCCTATGACTTCCTTATAGAGGCCATACAGCCGTCCCAGGTGTGATGCTGGCCGGGAACGCAGGCGGGTCAGGAGTGCTTGACCGTCTACGGCATGGTGTAGGCGATCAATGTGTCGTAGCCGCAGGAAGAGTAATGACAGGGGCCAAGCACCTGCCTCAGCCAAAGTGGCGGCCCCTTGTGAACTTCGGGGAACGCCAAGACAGAGCCGTACTGCTGACCGGTGCTGCAGCTCCAGTTTCCGCAGGCGGGGTGGGGGCAGCGCCACAAGAGGGAGGGCATACAGTAGCCGTGAAGTGGCTGCAGCTTAAATAGCTGCAGGGCCAACCTGGTAGTACTGCCCTGTCCACAGGCAAGGAGCTGAGAGATCGCCTTGCGGACCCGAAGCGTCTGGGCGCACAGGGCCTTGGTAGCCGGCAGCCAGGTCAGCCGATGGTCAATGCGCAGCCCCAGGTAGGTGACTGCCTTGCTCCATGAGATCTGGACACCCTCCAAGCGCAGCCGGGCAGCTGAGCGGTGGGCTGATGCTCTGGGATGCAGTAGCAAGGCCTCGATCTTTCTGGCCGCGATGGTGAGGTCGATGCTGCACAAGTAGGCAGCCGCAGTGTCCAGGGCTCTCAGTAGGGCCGCACGTGCCTTGCGGATGTGTTGCGGTGGTCCCCGCTCCCATAGGGCGATGTCGTCCGCGTAGATTGAGGACTGCTCGGGAAAGTGACGGTCGATCGGTAGGGCACCAGGCAACCGTGCAATGGCCAGGTTGAATGGTGTTCGAGGTGTAGCATGGAAATTAATTACATCATATCTATCAAATGGGTATCAGTATGTATGCATCGACAATCTGGTATCATAAAATAGAAAGTCGAACATGGCGTCCCTAAAAGATCAATCTTAGGACCCCTCTTATTTCTTGTATACATAAATGATATAACATCAATACCAAACTCCCCTAAAATAATAATGTATGCTGACGACACCAATATCTTCTTTACTGGCACTACAAAAGAGGTCATAGAATCATCAGCTAATAGTTACCTTTTACAGCTCTCCAAGTGGCTTAAATGCAAGCGGATGAGTTTAAACACATGCAAAACTAAAGATATAATTTTTAAGCCAGCAAATAAAAGAGACCCCTACTCTGTTCATCTGAACTAGGAGGACGCGTTACAGGAACAAGTTACAGAGCAAAAGTTCTTGGGCGTATGGTTTACAGAGGACCTTACATGGAATACTCAAGTTAATCAATAAAAAAGTGCGATATATCGAGTTACTGGCTGCATGTATAAAATACAAAATATGCTACCCAGATGGTTGAAACCAACATTATACTACTCACTTTTCTATTCAAAACTCAGTTACAGCATTATAGTCTGGGGAACTACGACAGCTCCAAGCTACAACAAACTAATTATTGTACAAAAGAAAATATTGGGAATGTGTGAAAACTATGTGGGTGACCAACGAGGACTCCGAACAGAACCTCTCTTTATTAAATATACCATACTTAAAGCAGATCGTTTATTATTTCAAACTACTCCAATGGATATATAAAAATAGGCTGCACACAATACCTGTCGACAGTTGCACCTCATACCCAATACGTAGAACACACCATCTAAAGCCCGCCACAAGAACTAATTACGGAAGGCAAATATAGAATTAACAAACGATCAATATATTAAACAGTGATCACTTTAACGACAATACACACAATCCTTCCACAAATTCAACAATGACTGTAAAAACCTATTAGTGGGCAGTGACATTGCATTTTCATTTTGAGTAACTTGTGCTCATCTCTGATAACACATGTAACCTCAGTTATGTCACAGATTTTTTCCAGCGCTTGTAAATCATATTTGCCATTGTTTCAGCATTTACATTGTACATCAGTCTAAATCTTCGTTCTTTTCTGAAATGTTTCTATGTACTGATCTATTTACTGTATATGCTGTTTATTTTCGGGCCAGTGATCCTATGGTTTTTGCTTCTTTGTTGACTTCTGATGTAAGCCAATTTTATTGTTATATAATACTTATTACATATGTATCTTCTGCTTTTTCGAAATCTGTCCCGTTGAAGCAAAAGTAATGCTTTGGAGAAATGTGTTCTGAATAATTCAATTTTTCGTTGCCGTGTGGTGTGTGTTGAAGATATGTTTGACAAATATGTATGGGAAATATATGTCATCCTGCCTTGAACTGTAGGTGCGCAGCGGCTCTGTCAGGCATCTTGCCTTTACCTCTGCCCCCTACACGGAGAGAATCCGTGAAACAAACAATAAAAAACAAAAAAGGAAGGGGCTCACCACTGACCCCTGAGGTACACCTGCAGCGACTGGATGGGGGGTGCTCTTCGATTGACCTACACGTACCCTGAGGGTGCGGTTGTGATGGAATGACGATAGGAACTCCCGCAGGTTGCCACAGATGCCGAGGAGGTCCGGGCCCTGCTGGACAACTGCGTGAGGGAGGCTGTCGAAGGCACCTTGTACGTCGATCAGCAAGAGCATCACGAAGTCATCGCCGGCCTTGGCGTCCTCCGGGGTGGACACCATGTCAGCGATGGAGTCTGCAGTGCACCGCCGCCGCCTGAAAGCCCGTCTGTTGGTGTACCAGGAAGCCGCAAGCACGGGCCACCCAGTCCAGTCGTGCTAGAGCCATGGCTTCCATCAGCTTGCAGGCAGCGGAGGTGAGGGAGATCGGTCGATAGGATGACAGTTCCCTAGCCGGTTTTCTGGCCTGGACGATGGGTGCCACAATGGCTGTGCGCCATGCCTCTGGCACCTGCCCTGACTGCCAGATCTCATTAAAGCGCTCGAACAGGCGCTGTTGCTCGCTGGCGGCCAGGTTGCGGAGCATCTGTGGCATTACACGGTCTGGTCCTGGTTCGCTGCGGCGTTTCCCTAGCCTCAGAGCCGGCTGGAGCGCGAGCAGGGCAAGTGGCTCTTGGCAGAGGGCAGCGACCCGGCTGGACGTGCAAGCAGGGTGGATACTGTGTAGACAGGTGGGCAGCTGGGCAGGGGGGTGTCCGACCGGCAGGATGGCTGCACTCTGTGGCAAGGGGAGGGGCGAACCGGTCCGCCAGAAGTTCCGAGAGGGCCTCTTCGCTGATTCGTAGCGAGATGGTCACAGCGAGGACGGGTTGACGGCTCGTCTTCTTGCCGGTGAGTGACTTGTGTAGTCGCCAGGCTAGGGGGGCTCTTGAACGGTATTTGATGCTGGAGCAGAGCCTCACCCAGCTCTGGTTCCTCCTGCGCCGGGCCTGTCTTCTACAGCAGGCGTCCACTCGTCTGTATACAGTCCAGTGCTCTGCCTTCCTTGTCCGAATTGCTCTGCGCTTTTTGCGGCACCTGGAGGCACGGAGATTGAGTAGGCGGAGATCCGGGGTAGGGGTGTCCTGTGGCGCAGAGCACTGAACGGTAGCCGCCTGGGCGCACTCCGCGATGGCATCTTGAAAGCTTTCGGCCGCCTCACTGCAGTGCTTCCTAAACAGAGACCAGTCCATGACGGTCTTTTTCTGGTCTTTTTATTTATATGCTCGCCGCGGTCGTGTCTTGGCTGCCGAGATGCACCGTGACAGCACAACACTCCACGGGCCCTCCTACGACGTCGGCCATTCGAACCACAGTGTGGGCCAGGTTGCACCGAACGTAGATTGCTCTCCGTGGCTTGCCGGGCTGGTGGGCGTCGTCCAGGCACGGCGCGTCCGTGCAGCCGCGTGTCGTGCAGGTGGTGGCGCCTGAGTAGCCGGTGTATCCCAGGACTCGCAGGTCCTCGGCCATCGCGTACACCTCCTGCAGAGTCGCTCTGCAAGAGATGCAGGGAAAGGTCTGCGTGTCGCTGCCGCAGAGAGTTAGTGCTCCACTGGAGAACACTCGGGCGGCGGCGACCCTTGCTTGCTGCTGGCTGATCAGCCATGGTGGTTGGCTGGCTGATGGCAAGCCACTTCCTGCAGGTACATGGGTCGGAGCGGGTGCTCAGCTGGCAGCATGGTTCTGACTGCTTCCATGATGAGCAGCAGGTTTGCAACCAGCTGATCCACGGTAGTCTGGGCAGGAGGCGCGGCAGTGTCCTGTGTCTCCTGGCGGCGGTAGGCACGAGAGGCTGGTACCGGAGACCTCGCCGGACCTCGCCGGAGGTGAGCTCCTATGGAGGACACTCGCGACAAGTCGCGCCTTTGGCGCCTTCTCGCTTCCCTCCTCCGTCCCAAGATCCCTCGCCATCCTGCACTCTCCATCGCGGTGGCTACGGGCTTGAGCACAGAGCAACTGGCCGAACTCTTCGCCGATGCCTTCGCTCCACCGCCACCGTCTGTGCGCCCCGTCAGTGCACCCTGCGAACTACCGCCGCACAACAAGGCTGAACTCCTCGCTCCCCTGCGCTACTTTCCTACGAGGGCAATCTTGGAGCACGTTGAGGTGCTTTGCTCGGCCGAGTTTACCCCCAGTGAGTTGCGCATTGTTTTGTACACGCGTAAACGACGCTCAGCGCCTGGTGCCGACGGACTAACACATAAGGCCCTCAGGAACGTCGATGCAGCGCAGCTCCCTTCCCTACTCGAGGCCTTCAACGGCGTCTAGCGCAGTGGCATTAGTCCTGCTGACTGGACAGAGGCGATCGTCGTCCCTATTCTCAAGCCCGGCAAAGCTGCCACGAGCGTCAGCTCCTGTCGCCCAGTGTCGCTTACTTCGGTGGACGGCAAAAGTCTGGAGGCCATGGCTTTACGCCGCCTTGAGTGGGTTGCCTCCGCCCTCGACGATTTCGCCCCTGAACAGAGTGGTTTCCGGCGACTGCGCTCAGCAGCTGACTCACTCGCGGACGCCGTGGCTACGCTCGAGCACGCAGCAAGTCGCCAAGAAGCCGGATATCTCATGCTGCTCGATGTGCAATGCGCATTTGATGGTCTCCCTCACACCACCATCATTCAAGCCCTCCGTGAGCTATGTGTCCCCGGCCGCCTCTTTGACTACATCGCGGCCTTTCTCAGTGACCGCGCGCTCAGAGTGCGAGTTGGCGACACGCTCAGTGCCCCTCGCAGCGTGACCTCCGGGGTTCCCCAGGGCAGCGTGATCAACCCATTTCTTTTTAACTTGGCTCTGGGAACACTACCTGACTATATCCCCAAGATGACAGCCCACGAAGTCCGCAAGCTGATCTACGCCGATGACATTGCACTGTTCGCGTGCGGGCCCACGGACCTCGGCTTCCAAGTACGAGAATCCCTGCAGTCGGCGATCAACGCCGTCGATAAATATCTCGCCAGCATAGGGCTCCAGCTCTCGGCGTCAAAAACTGAGGCGTTGTTGGTACACCCCCGTGCTCGTGCACGCTTCGAAATGCCTTGTCTTGAAAAGCCCCCTGCCATGGCAGAGAAAAGTGCGCTATCTCGGACTTGACATCGACTGCCGGGTCAACATTAACGCCGCAGTCTCCCAGCTCTGCAAGGATTCTAAGAAGGTGGCTGGCGCCGCACGCTCCCTGCTCGCCCGTGGTCGTGGCTGTACACCGCAACTTGCGCTTCGAGTTTACAACTCGGTCGCAACAACGCGAGCACTCTCTGCACTTCCCCTCACGAACGCCAGAGCCACGAACTGGAACGCCATCGACATGGAGCACCGCACAGTAATCCGCCAACTTTACGGGCTTCCTCGCAACTCGCAAGTAGAAGCCACTCTCGCCGAAGCGGGAGACTGGCCGCCCTCACTTCGCGCACCGAAGCAAGCGATGAACCACATCGAGCGCCTTCAACGTTCGCCACAGGGACAACGCCTCGTTTGTCGCCTCCACACCCTCGAGGGCTCAGGCATGGGGCAGCGTGCCACCGAGTTCAACGCACTCGTCCCGTCGACGCCGCAGCTCCTACCTCTGCCGGTATCGCCGCACGCCTCCGCGCTACTCGATGTAAACACCACGGTGCCAGGCGTCAAGTCCAAGCGCCAAACAGCTGTTTGTGCTATGCAGCAGGAAACGGCCGCACTGCTGCACGAGCGCCTAGGGGTCCGGCTGCTCGTTTACACGGACGGCTCCGTGACGAGTGATGGTTCCGGTGCGGCAGCGTGCACGGCGCCGGATATTTGCGCTACACGGCAGTGCCGTCTTCGTGTTGTGTCGTCGTCGACGGTGGCCGAACTTGCTGCGATCGACCTAGCAGCTGATCTCCTGCTTCAAGAGTGCAGTGTTGTTTCAGCCGCGATCCTTTCAGACTCGCGCGTGGCACTGTGTATGCTGGCGAAGGATTACCTTGGACCTCCGTTGGTGCAGAGCGTCGGCTCAAAGCTCCGCCATCGCGTCAGCCAGGGTGCGATTTGGCGTTGCAATGGGTCGCATCTTCGCACATCGGCCTGCAAGGGAACGAAGCCGCCGACGCTCTCGCAAAGCATGCTCACTCCCTGCGCTTCCCCCTCGCCACCTCGGTCAGCGGCTTCGACTTGGCCAAAACAACCATTCTGCGAACGCTTCCTGCGCAGCACCCGGACCAGCGCGTCGCCGCAGGTACGTCACTTGGACTCCTCCCCCCGCGTGGACTTCTCCCGGGCGGACCGCTCTTTCCTGCTTCGCCTGCGCGTCGGCTGCTACAAGACGGCTGCTAGAACACACAGGCTGCAGGGAATTGGCGGCCCCGCGTGCAGCAACTGCGCCGATTTGGAGACGCTCGACCACTTGCTACTTCACTGCGCTGCCTTCGATGTGGAGCGCACGGACTCGTGTACAGTATATCGGCGACTGGGACTGACTTGCGATACGGCGACCGCGCAGCTATTCCCTGCAGCCCACTCGTCCATCGCGAAGCACGCTCTTTCGGCACTGCTGGACTACTGCAATGCGACGCACTTGAGAGCGCGGCTCTGAGCCCCGCACTCGCATTTTCTATTTTTTTTTGCCCTTACCACGTTCCTCATGTCTTTCTCTCCATGTTTTTCACCCCATTTCCCCTTCCCCGTGCAGTGCTGTTGAGGTGTCCTCCTGTGAGAGACAGTTACGGCGCTACACTCGTCTCCTCTTAAATCACTTCACACACACACGCACACGCAGGTGAGGATGTATCGTTTACCACGCGATGAAGGCAGCAGACCGACAATGTCGATGTGAACGTGGTCAAAGCGAGAGTCAGGCGGACGGAAGGGTTCAAGTGGTGACTTGGTGTGGCAAGTCGTTTTTGCACGTTGGCAGCGTTGACATTCTCGTGCCCAGCGGCCGACATCTGCATTGATGCCGGGCCACGCATAACAGGAGGTGATGAGGCGCTGAGTGGCGCGAACACCGCCAAATTTCAAATTGCAATTATCGAGCTGGTAATGACGCTATGTTAGTGATGTGGTCCGCAATAGGCCAGTGACGGGATGGCACGAAATTTGAAAGTGCTTTTTATCGAGAGGGCGATGATTATTCAATCACATGACTCCCAATTGGTCAATCACATAACGGCGCCACATTTGAAATCACAATTGGTCGAGAGAGTGATGACGTCAGTGCGGTAACGTGATCCCCAATGGACCAATCAGGATTGCTGGAAGTAATGAGGAATCAGAATTTAGTGAGGTATATGTGTGGAAGATTATCAAATGAAGATTCGTATACATGAACGAGTGAAGAAAGACAGCATGTTATCGCAACTTCTTCGCATCAAACTGATTGATCGCCCTTACATTTTTTTCAGACTAGAAAGAGTGCCGGGCTTGTCGGTAGTACAGTTCTTTTTTCAGCAAATTCAAAATCAAATTTTTTCACATGAAAGAGGACACCTACGCTTCTGTGTCTCCATATGTGAAGGCAACAGTGCATTAGCGCGTAATCAAGCCTTATACACCTCAATCCGCCCCATTACATGCTATTGCTATTAAAGAAAGCTGAAATTCGCACCCTCGCAAACAAAGCGTTTAGCTTATAATACGCGTGTTCGTTCTAAGCTTGAGTATGCTTCTATCATTTGGAATCCCTATTTAAAGAAAGATATCATGCAACTTGAACGTATTAACAGAAAGGCTGTTATGTTTATATTTGGCAAATATCGTAGACTTGATTCCCCATCCAACCTAATGCAATTAAACTGTATTTCTACTCTAGAAGCCAGCAGAAAGTTTAGTCGCCTTTCATTTCTTTATAATTGTATGTTTGGTAACATAAAAATAGATCTCCCTGACGGTATAAAACCCCTCACAGCACGACGCACACGCCATGGCCATGAATTTGCACTAACCCCAATCTTTGCCCGATCAAAATCTTTCAAATTCAGTTATTTTCCAAGAATTATGGAAGAATGGAATTCTTTTCCGTCTGATATTTTTGTTCCAATAATTTTCTCGCTGAGTTGGAGTGTCACCTTCTCTCTTAAGCTTTATTTTTCTATTTTTTCTTCTTGCTTTTTTTTCTTTCTTGCTTGCTTTTTGTTGTCTGATGTTTTGTACATTCATGTTGGATGTAACCCACACCTGCTTGGGCCACCACATTGGCCTGCAGTATTTTGAAATAAATAAATAAATAAATAATTCACCCTTAATAGCCCGCAACCTATCAGAATGCACCGTATTGCAAAGGAATTCGCCCTCAATTCAGTGCAATCTACTCCAACGTAATCCACCATGGTCCGCCCTTGATCTAACGTTATGCAGCCGTAATCCAACGTCAACCACCTCTATTCGCCCCAATCCTACCTAATTCTCTCTAAGTACACTCCAATCTATGAAATATGCCGTTAATGCACGATAATTCACCGTGATCCGACTTAATCCACTTCAATCCAACCATGCATCCTCAATCCAACGCAATCCACCACTAACCGAACACACCCCACCCTTAATCCAATGTCTTGGGAGGCATGCGTGTTTCCGGCATATCAAAGAAGCGCTTGCTTGTACTGTAGGCGTTCCGGTGTGCCGTGTTGCCGTAGTCCTTGGCACGGCGGCGGCGGAATGCTTTCGGGCGCGGCTAGCAGGTTCGGAGGGTTTCTGCTATGTGAGCCTAGTAACGACACTCGCATTGCCTTACATTTCGCCTCAAAGGAAAACGGAACATCAGACAGGACGGGCGTTGACACCAACAAAGTGGTGGCGCTTTGCTTGCCACTCCTATGCGCCAGTGCAGGGAGGGAGGCAAGCGCGCAGACGAGCCCTCTTTACAACTGAACGTCAGCTGCGTAACAGGTGAACGCCGCACTTGAAATTTATCAAGCGGGTGAAGCGGCCGTAGGAGGGTGAGGGTGAAGTTTCTCGTTATTCGATGTACTCTCACAGCGGGCGCCCGATGTAAGGGCTTTAGACCCGTGATGCAGCAGCGCCGTGGTGTGGCCCTGCAGCCGCTTGCTGCGCCCGGAGGTGTGGGCCGCGTGTTTTTGATCGCGATTGCACTTTTCATGAGGACGCTATGGAATAAAAAAAAGTTAACAGTAGCCCTTGTCCGCTGTTCACGCTTTCTTTCGTGCCACGTCTTTTTCTTTTGCGATCCTAAATCATGTTATATATGCACCAACTATGCCTTCTAAACGTCCTTTTAAAAACCAACTTTTACCGCAAAGTTGATGGCACATATGTCGAAACGGGTGCCATGCACGGAATTCGTGGATGAGACCGCTATAATAGCTATAATTATAAATAGCTGTAATTCGCAAATTATTAGATGTGCTGTAAATAAACTAGCCAGAAGCGAAATTAGTGAAACAGTTAACCAAATCCACATCTGGTCGCTCCTAGATGTCGTGTCAGCCTGGTCGAGTAATTTGGTTCAAGGGTAGAATTGTGCTATCAGCCAAAATTATCTATCTTTAAATAATTGTACAGCTAACACAATGACTATGTTCTCAAGATGATTCCCCTTTGTATGTGTGCCGTAAATTAACATCGCGAAATAAAACAAAGTACCTGTAAGTTAAGCAAGTCTACGCGATAGGAATTCAATTAACACGCACGGATTGTTTCGCCAGAAATGCAAGCTTTTTGTTGCAGCCCTGAAGGCATCGTCTCTAACGTTTTTGAAGTTTGGCTAATATATATATATATATATATATATATATATATATATATATATATATATATATATATATATATCAACAGCAAATATCACCCATGATGGAATATTTTGAATTCTCTCTTCCTGCGAGTCACCGACACATACAGTTCTGAATGGAACAATACACAGTTGAAAGGGAATTTTATACACTCACAGTAAAGCGATGTCGGGTAGATAAGCACACATTGAAAAATTATTGAAAAAAGAACGAAGCTTTATTTTGCTGTCAACTAAGGCATCTGGAAGAGGGAAATTTGTTTCTAGGAAACAAAACGGCATGTGTATTTAATGAAATACGCAAAATTCCCCTCATTCATTCTGCTACGGGCTTCGGAAGAAGCTCCCACACTACGTGAAGCATGTCCTCCGAGACGTACCCTTCACGTTCAAGATTATTTAGGCTAAATGAAGTGGATGTGGCGTAAGCGCGATCGTTGTCTATTTCTCCGGGTCTTCCAAAGAACTCAAGGCTACTGTTAGTGTTCCACACCTTCTGGCACTGTTTGCTGTGGGACGGATGCTTGACGGTCACCCGAATGATCTGACTGAAAGGCCACTGAAGAAATTCGTCGATCACACCCTTGTGCAGCTGAATACGAGGATACAGTAACACGTGATCTCCCGCTTTCTTGAAGTACACTCCTGGCGACACGTGATAGCCAGATAGGTATATATTTTTTTCCGAGCAAATATGATGGCCTTCAGAATATGCTCTGTTTTTCATTGCTTCGTATCCCTTAGCCATGAACTCATATCGGTTAATATTTATTGTGTGTAAGGCCAGCTCTTTATGCAATGTGCTATCTCCTCCTTTCTTTTCAGTGTCCTTCACTCCACCAATACCAGCAACGCTTCCCACACAGTTTATGGCGAATGTCCTTGCGGTGTCCTGCAACACTTCCTTCAGCTCTTTTATTGAATCCGTTAAGGTGCCTAAAAGCACACGTGTCTCTTCGCTGTGGTCAATCAATCTTTTCTCGACTTCTCTAACTGAAGATAACGTAACTGTACATTGTGAAGTAAGGTGATCCAACGAACTGTTTCCACTTGGCCTTTGTAGCAGTGCTTCTTTGACCGTGTTTATGCAATGTGATATATCATTTAGCCGGTCATTTTGGACAGTGTGACCATTAATAACTTCATCTAGCCTGTGCTTTATGTCAGAAACTCCCACGTCTAAGCTTTCATTCCGAGCCATCATCATCGCTTTTTCTTCACTGTGTGACTTTTCTACAACACCGGACGTCAGAGACACCGCGTAGTCTCGGCATTTGCTCTGTAAATGCGCGGACACATTACTACGCAGCACCAGCTTTGAACATTTAGGGCACGATGTAGCGTGGTGCTCACAGTCACTGCAAAAATGCTTGTTCAACTCTGATGCAGGCAAAACAACGTCGCAGCCGCGTTCTTCATTCCAACATTTTATCTGAAAGGAAAGAAAGAAAAAGCGTTTAAGCAATTTTCCATAGGATCTTTATATTATTTTCCATTCTAACATATTCCATGTTATATAGTACCTTCGAACTTCCTGTCACACGAGCACTAAATAATGTTCTTTTAAGATGTTGACCATACTGCAGACAGAAATGGTTCGGAAGAAATAAGAAATGCGGCAGCGACAACCTCATTTGAGTGCGACATTACATGAACTATTGCTGTTTGGCTTAAAGAAGGATTTTCACTAATCGTGTTAATTTTTTTGCGGAAAACGCTTACGTAGAGCGATGCGTATACTACGAAGGTAACAGGCTGCACGGAATAAATATTTCAATTCAGATAATTACACTCAAATGGCGCTATTGACCCAAGGACGCACAGATACCTCAGAACACAAGCGGGCCACCAATCGAATTGCTATTTCAAGAACTCTAGCCTTTATATATCCATCCCTGTATTGACCTGCGCATACGAAGGCATGCACATGGCAGTCATTCTCCGTCATGCAAAATGTGTATTTATTTTTCTGATTCCACCAAAGACATATTACGAAGCTACCGTCAACAGGCTACAGGCTACAGTTTCTATTATACATAATGCCTGTATAATTTCTCTCTCTAGATTTGAGTTTCCCTGGAAACATCGTCTTCTAAAACATGGGAGTGCACGCGCTCTTATTCTAATGGGCTCGCTAAATACCTTTCATGCCCATTCTTCACGTTATTGCAGTACTAACGTGCTGGATCATTGAAACACTGTTCCGTTTGTCCTACAGACACCTAAGCACAGCTAAGTCGTATCTGGGAAATGACGTTCTCCGTACGGTCTGTAAACCTTGTTTTACAATAGGTGGTGCACTGGGGTCTATCGTGTTCTTCCACTCGACTACACACAGTACACAGCTTGCAAGGGGCACTGGAATGTAAATTCTCATTATAACTGTTGAATACTTTTTTCAAGTTGTGCGATAAGATCACTGCACTGGTCTCTTGTGGCTTTCTTCGCGTGCTGGTTCGCAACCTATGCCTTTTTCTTTTTGCTAGATGGTTTCACATACTCAAGTGATAAGACAACGGGGAAAAGCCGCTCCCGACAACCATGCTGTCCAAATTAAAGAAAGAAGGCATTGCTCGATCTCGCGCTCGCAGGGGTGCTTCAATGCATCCCTTATACAGGTCGCCGCTATGATCATCTTAATCAGTGCAGAGCGTGTTCTGTTAAAATAAATACTGGCGACGACAGTATACCGACACGGACAAGCCCAAACGTTCAACAGAATTTTATTTCGGTCAGAGGCGTAAATATAAAGAGTCTACTACACATTCGCAATGAAGCAACAAAGATACGTGCTCACCTGGTCTCAATGGTTTTCTTTTGGTTTGTTGCTTCATTGCACATGAGCCGTGAACTCCTTATAATAATGCCTCTGACTCAAGAAAAGATTTAGTTGAAACTCTGTGCTTGTCCGTGTCGATATCTTCTCGTGATACAGCTCCGCACACACTGCATCGAGGAGCTTCCCAGTGCGGTGTTTCAAATCCGACGGTATCTAATGTCTCTCTAATTGGACTGGAGAGGTGCATTCTCACGGCGGTTGAAATCTCTTTATGTACCGATGACATCCGAATATGGCGCTGGGGTAGCAACAGGTGCGTCTTACGAACAAGTTTCCAGAAAGCTATGAATTCCATTAAAACATTTCTATTCGCGCGAAGTCTAACGATGTCGCCAGAAAAGCGTGCCGCCCTTGCAGCCGAAAGCACACGCCTATCGATTCCAGTTCTTCTGCAGCAGGAGTTTCTTCGAGTACACATGCGCTTTGCTGCCACAGTTTCGGGTTACTCGCTTGCTTCACGTAGCAGTACTGTGGTGCTGAGCTTGGTCTCGCTGAATTGTCAAAGCCCTTCGATGCCGACAGAACCAACGTGTAAAAGTCCTTCGTGGTCCAATGTCACTTTCGTGCCTAGGTTCAAGAGCGAGACAAAGGTAGCACAAAAGAGATACGTAACGTTTTCGTAGCGTTTATCCAAGACGATAAGAACGGGTTAAAGAAGACACGAATGAGAGAACTTCGGCGGGAAAACGTCGTATATCTCTGCTAATGTCCGGCTTAATTGCTTTCTTGAGACGATCTAGAACAGGTCTGCAAGACGTATTCGAAAAGCTGGTCTAGAAATAGGATTGGGAAAGACACAAGTAATCCCTTTGCCAAAACTATTCGTAACCAATTTCTAAACGTTTTTAGGACGTTATCAAAAAGCTGGTCTAGAAGCGGTCTTGAAAGGTTTACGATCATCTGAAGCTAACTTTCGCGGGTGACGGGCGCGATCAGGCATCGTTGTTCAAAACACCCGTTTAGTTTCGCCTCACGCGACTGGCCTATGCCGCGCAGATGTCGTCAGCCGCACGGCCTAGGCCAATCGCGTGAGGTGAAACTGATCGGGCGTTTCGAACAACCATCTCCAATCGCGCCCTAGATGAGTAGAAGCGTCGGTGTCGACTGTAAGAGCCATGGCGCAGTGCCAAGCACTGTTCCCCGCATGGCCGGCGCATCCTCGACCAAGTCGCACGAAAATGAGCCTGTTAGAAATAATAAATCCTTAATACCGCCTTTAGTAATCTAAGATGCTTACACCCACAATGGGAATGACATCCTGCAAAGAACAAATGGCCACGTCTTGGCAGGTGGCCAGACCAAGCCCTTATATGCCAAGAGTGCATGAAATGAGAACATTGTGACAAAGCAAAAACACTTTATTAAAATGTAATGCTTATGCAAGGTTCGAACAAACTGTGTGAGAAATGCAAATAGAAGTAAAAGTATATCAACAATGGCAAAAGTCGCAGAAAGAATTCGTAATGAACTCGAAAGTGAACATTCACTAGTACATAAACAAAATTCCAAGTACACATACAAAATTGAACAGAAAAATCTGGAGTGTACTAAAGTGTCTAATTTATCATAGTAAAGTGCACGTGCTATTAGATGGACTAGAGTTATGCAGAAGTGACATCGGAGCGAATGGAAGAAGTAGACTGAAAAATGCAAGAGTATGAATCGGATGGTAAGTGCCTCCAAGCGATGTTACCAATCAGCTAGAAGCTTGAAAAGAGCACAAAAAGAAATACCACGGCATACCATCATAAAACAATCCTGTGACAAAAATTAAAAAAATGCGAACAATGCAAAATTGGGAATATTGCCTTTAGGATATATCAAAGAAGGTAATGGCGAGAAAAAATAACCATACAACAAAAAAGCAATAAAGTGAAATTAGTACAGAATACCTAAACGGGGGATTCAGTGTAACAAGTGAACGCTACTGTAGTACAGCGAACGATGAGACAGTAATGCTGCATCTTGCCACTCCAGAACGTGAGAAATGAATACGCAAGCCTCATATTAGAAACCTACATAAACATGGAAATAAACTGGAATGCACTGGAAGCTGCATTTGTGTAACAAAGGAAGCAATGGTCATAATAAATCGTAAGTGTTTTATCTAAAAAGCCCTTTACAAGAGGCAAAGTTGTACCTCTCTGGCAAAAACAAAGTTGCAACGAATAATTTGCAAACAAGCAAATACATTAATTAGCACACTGACATGTCACACTTTGCGCACATCTCCAGTCTCCTAAAGTAAAGAAAAGCACTCTGAATGAGAAAAAACGTTTAACACATGTAGCCCAGAGCAAATTGTTTGCCAGTTCGCTCAAACTTTCACATCCAAAAACAATTGCCAAAAAGTCCACGCACAGTTCCACTGATGTTTACCAAGTCACCCCCACTTTCACGTCCAAAAATATTTGGCACACCGTCCAGGCAGAGCTTCATAGATAAACAGCTTGAGAGCACCCTACTGATTATTGTGCAGTCCCGCTGCTGGAAATAGAACTGCCGCACATGCTGGTAGTGGTTTCAATGTAGACACACTTGCTGCCCTGGACAGGTATGCCCAGATGTCTGCGCTGGTGCTCCATTTTGTCGAAGTAGGCACATTGATGCAGTACGCTGGTAATTGAAATGTTTTGAATGCACAAGTATTGGCTTCACGAGAAAGACTTGCCCACATACCACCACTGGCATATATATGCACTTGCTCTTCACTCAGTAGCATTGAACTTAAAGTGTTCCCTATGTGGGAGCCATGTGTAAAACCGGTGTCACACGACCACTCTCGATCGCGATCAAGCCCGATCCGGATCGAAATTATCAAAGCGACTGGCTCACTCTCGTAGCTTGCGCAGAGGAGCCAATTAAGGCCGAGAAATTCGATTTCTAACAGACTGGATAGCGGCTAAAAAAGCCTCGTGTGAAACCGGTATCAAATAATGCACAGACGTACGCGAGGAAAATGTGCTGCACAAGGACAAAGAACTGCGACATGCCCTGTTGTGCGAAGCGCGCGAACAGAACACATGTATATATAAATATATATATATATATATATATATAAACTGCGAGAGCGCTTCGCGAACTCCATGCGCACACATGGCACCCGCACGAACTCGGCAGGCCGCCGACGAAGTAAAGCGCGAAGGCGCACAGCGTACATTGCGACACATGTCCCAAACTGCAAACAATCGTACTACCTAAAGCATACAAGTTATTTTACACCAAGGGCATACTCGACTCACGTACGGAGTATCCACAAGCGAGTTATGCAGCGTACATGCTGTATCCATTCGCCAAATAGTAAGATTGATAACAAGCACAAAGCTACAAGGGACTCAATACATTGCTACCATTTGAGGTGTCAAATAAAATCGAATTTGGCCGTTTCATATATTGGACACAATATATGGACACATCTGGTACCCGGTAATACCATGAAATACCCATCACGTGGGTAAAGGGGGGAAAACGCAATCGAGAACCTGAAGCGCAAACGATAAAAGCATGGTATGGTGCACGCAAAATTCTGTCAGTGCGCTGTAGCGCGAGGGAAGAAAATAGGGCGAGCACTTGACCTCACCTTTTGGGATACCGCACTAGTACTGAATAATAAAATAAAGCCTGTTTGAACCTGTTCCCTTGTCTGCAACACTCTTGCTTAACGGGAGACTAAAATACCACAATGACGGCTCTGTTGCGGAGATCGGCAAGGTGCGCAGACAGAAATTCTTCGCATTCTACAAGTGCTTTCTTGTTAGGATCACGCATAGCGGCCAATCCCGACGCTAGGGACACACAGGCACGATTTCGTCCCTCTAACTTTCGTCCTTATACTGCCCTTAACGCCTTAATTTCAGCGTCAGTGAAAAGGCGCCTCACATAACATGACAATAAACTTGAAGAGCTGATTAGTGCCCTCCACTCCGCGCCCTCCAATTGAAAACACTACTGATTTCCAAATTAAACTACACAAACAGATCGCACAACCCAAACTAACAAACTAACCGAACTGCACATTCAGAACAGCCGCTATCATCCACAGCGCAATGCAAGTGCGATAACGCTATTATGCCCGGCTCAAACAGATCGCACAACCCAAACTAATCACAGAATGTCGTTTTCTTGACAGCAAAGCACTGCAACACTTACATGACAAAGGGCAGCGGCAGCACATTCAGAACAGTCGCAAACAGACTATACTGCCATGCGAGTGCGATAACGCAACTATGCCCGGCTTCACGAATAACGTGGCCGCCTTGGTCACATACCAATTGAAAACACTACTGATTACCAAATTAAAACCACACAAACATATCGCACAACCCAAACTGATCACAGAATATCGTTTTCTTGACAGCACAACACTGCAACACTTACATAGCAAAGGGCAGCGGCAGCACATTCAGAACAGCCGCAAACACACCACAGCGCAATGCGAGTGCGGTGACGCGACGACGCCATGACGACGCGACTATGCCCGGCTCGCCCGGCTGCCCGGCATCACGAATCACGTGGCCACATTGGTCACATGATTTGACGACGGTATCGCCACCTTGCGCAAGGTTGGATCGCGCTGATGGGTTGTTGAATATTGTAGAAGCCGCTAAAGAGGCGGACGCGCCGTGGCGTGGCGATGGCGCCTTGAGTCGTTTACATCACGACGGACGCGCCTACATCATCTAACGTTGGTGCGCAGAATTCCTTCGAGTGTTACCAAATCCTCCCTCTATCAGTCACCGCCCTTCAGCTGCAGCCACTGAACTAGCTGCACTGTGGGACGATTTTATTTGCGTCATAGAGCAGACAGATTGAGTCTACGGCAACCTTCACCGACTCAAGAGCAGCCCTGCGGTTCCAGAAGTCGCCACGCATGCACGAACCTCGCAATAGACATGAGACGCCTATGCAATAAAGCTTGCTAACTGCACCACATCGTTGTGCTGCCGTGGCTACCATCCCACTGCGAAATACAAAGCAGCGTCCAAGCTGGCCTTGGTGGCAAATGTGGACAGGACGCTTCGAGAGAAATGGTCCAGATGCCTCTCTCGATTAAAGATGCGGCGACACTGGTATTTGCATGCGCTTGGCGTCTCCAGCGATCCCTCTCAACAGATGCAAGCTACCAACACGGAGATTAATTTAGAAGGCCTCGTATTTTTAATGTGCACTTGCTCCCATTGAAACGCCGCCACCGCTGCAGCAAAGCCACTAAGCGACCACGGCGGGTGGTTGGCGGTAGTGCGGCTGCCGGTGAGGCCAGAGCGTAGCCATTGCGGCCATGCCTCTGCTACCATTAGGCCACATCCGTGTGTGACTGCTGTGTTCGGTGGCAGCGCATTGAAGTGTGTACACGCTAAAGACAATTCTGCATCCTTTGCAGCCATCCAAAGCAGCGGCCGAGATAATCAGCGCTACAGGCAAGATCTACGACCGTCACGATTCTACCACGTGACGAAGATAGCTGGGGGCGTCGCTGTACCTTCCCGACGGCGGAAGGTTAAAATACGGTCCCCCTGAGCCCAGGCGTCCAGTTCGGCGGCAGCGCGTTGAAGTGTGCACACGCTTAAGACAATTCTGCATCCTTTGCAGCCATCTCAAGAAGCGGCCGAGACAATAAGCGCTACAGGCAAGATCCAAGGTAAATATACCTGGTAGCGAAGCTTCCATAGGAGCCCATACATTCAATACATGGCGGTCCATCGGCGGTCCATGGGGCTTAGCGCCATCTGTATGTGGTGGGAACACTTCCGGCGGAAGAAAAAATAATGTGACGCCATGTCCGTTAAAAGCAGAAGTGACGTCATTTTGTTTTCGAAGGCGCGAAATTTGTTTTGTTGTTCTTCCTTCGGAGCTATATATTCAAATGCCCCGCCATTCGATTTGATGGGCGTTTCGAGTTTTCAGCGTGGAAAGCCATGCAGGAAAAGGCCAGCCGTACGGTTGTCGAAATCGCATCCCTGCACAGAACATACTTTTTTTGGAGGCCGACGAAAGCTTTAGGTGTAGAGTGCTGATCCTATTGCTGGATGCCAAGCCCGCCGGGCAGCGCAGTCGCACGAAAACAACTATACAATTATCTGGCGGTCGTAACTCACTACTTTTGACTGAACAGATAAAGAAGCAATGAAGCTACCCGAGTGACCAAATTCAGACAAACTTCGACAAGCAAGAAAGCACAAACTGTGAGGGGGGCGTATTTCAACAGGTGATACGAGTGCGCCTTTCTGCGCATTTCAAGACATGCATTGCATTGCGAGTGATAGTGGCGTCAACGCCCCCTTTAGCGATGGGCGCTGAAAAGAAATGCATTTATTAATAATAATAAAATTAAACTTGCATTTTGTTAACTCGTCACGAATATATAAAATTGACTAGGAACATTATTTTCGTTGAATGAATCTAACTGTGTCTCGTTTGAATGAAAAAAACGCGTTTTTCTTTCCCAATGTTTGTTCCCTCCAAACCTAGTCGCGCTTCAATCGCTGCTCCCATAACCCCCCATGCTGATGTCGGTGACAATCTGTACTGAACCGCTTTTCGCCCGAAGCTTCGCGACCTATTTGAATCGACCTTGCAAGATCTGCGACCATCAAGGCTCTACCACGTGACGAAGATAGCTGGGGTCGTCGCTGTACCTTCCCGACGGCGGACGGCTTAAATACGGTCCCCCTGAGCCCAGGCGTCCAGTTCGGCGGCAGCGCATTGAAGTGTGCACACGCTAAAGACAATTCTGCATCCTTTGCAGGTGAGAAATAATGTCTATTTGCTTTGAAATCGTCTTTGCAACTCTGCGCTGCTGCCGAACACGCCTGTTGTCGTTGTCCTTTTTTTTTGTATGAAAGTGATTGGATTGATACCTGTACTATCGTACAATGACGCCGGGGAAAGGGAAAGAAGGGGAAAGTGATGTTGCAGGCTTGTTTGCACAATTTAAGCGGGAAATGCGTGCTGAACTCAGGGACCTGAGAAAGTTTGTTCAGCACTGCAGTGACACGTGTGACGATGTCAAAGACGTGACCCGGGATCTAAAGGCACTAAGAGATGAATTAAAAAGCTTGGTGTCTGAGAATCAAAAACTAAAAGCTGAAAACAAGCAGTTATCTCTGAAATTACAAGAGTTGGAACAATATCAAACAAGTAAGAACCTTGAAATAAAGGGTGCTCGGGACGAGTGCGACTCTTTAGTAGCCATTCGAAAAATCTGTGAAATAGAGAGGCAGTCGATGAGAGGGACATTGATATATTACATAGAGTTCCAACTGCGAACTCCACAATCAAGAACATTGTTCGTTCTGCGAGGCGTGCTAACAGAGACTCGATATTAGCCAAGGCTAAGAAAATGAGAATTGGCGCAAAAGACGTTGGCCTGGTTGGTGTTAACAGTGCAATTTTCGTCAATGAACATTTGACACGCCACAACAAGCAGTTACTTGGAGCAACAGTGGCAAAGAAGAAAGAGCTCAAATGGAAGTTTGTGTGGACAGCAGGTGGCAAGATCCTAGCAAGGAAAGACGAAGATAGTCCTGTCCTGTGAATAACTTCTTCCGATGACCTTGCCAAAGTTAACTAAAGATTGTATCAGCTAATTATAAGCTTGCTTTCTCTTTACTGTAGATGAGTACGTGTGATGTATACACAGCAGAAGTATTTAACACCGCATTTAAGACCAAGCAAAGTAACTTCTCTCTGATTCATTTCAACATTAGAAGCATAAAAAACAAGCTTGACAGCCTACAAATTTTCTTGGAGTCTCTAGTTCTGAGATTTGAAGTCATTGTTCTTACGGAGACTTGGCTGACGATTACTGATGATACACCCGTCATTAATAATTACACCTGCATACGCTTGGACCGCGTAGGGAAAAGAGGAGGGGGTGTGGCGGTATATATCAGCCATAGCTATGCTTACACCATTATTGAGGAGTACACAATTAGAAATGTAAATGTTGAATGCTTAGTTATAAAAACATCTCAATTTCAGCTTGCTGCCATATATAGGCAGGCAGCTGGTTCTAAATGCGAGTTCTTAAATTTTCTTGAGCAATTGATGCAGGTTTTTCAGACAAGCAAGTTACCTTTTTTGTTGGTGGTGATATATAGAGAGATGCAAATGAGAGAAAGGCAGGGATGTTAACCAGACTTAAAACCTCCGGTTTGCTACCCTGCACTATGGGAAGGGAAAGGGGAAGTAATGACGGAAAGAAGAGCGTGACAAAAATAAAAGCGTGAGAAAAAAATATGAAAAGGGATGAAATGGGTCCTTATAGTCTTTCTAATAGGCCACTGTCACGTAGAAAAGTCAACAAAGCCTTGACCGACTTTTGCTGCGACGACAGTTCACGTCGGCATTCCAAAACTAACTGTTCTGAAAGTGGCCTGTCGTCAAGGCGTGCCAACGTGGTCGCTAGTGACAGCCGGTGCGCGCTGTATTGAGGACAATGACAGAGCACGTGTTCGATGGTCTCCTCGCCGCCGCAGTGTCTGCAAGCCGCGCTGTCGTCCATACCGACTCGGAAGGCGAAGGATCTTGTGTAGGCGACACCAAGCCACAGTCGGCAAAGTACTGCTGTTTCTAGTCGAGAGAGTCCAGATGGGGGTCGAAGTCGAAGGGATGGGTCCAGTCGCTGTAGACGTGTATGCTGTAAGCTTGGTGTGTTCCATAAAGTTTTGATGGATTCATTTGCAAGCACACGAATTTTCGTTGCAGCGTCTGTTCTTGAGAATGGAATGGAGTCTTGCAAGCCCTTCTCATGTGCAGATCGTGCTGCTGCGTCGGCAAGTTCATTGCCCATTATGCCACAGTGGCTTGGAATCCAGTGCAACGTGATGTCGTGTCCTTGCTCGACGAGGTGGTGAAGCAGCAGTCTGATTTCTAGAACTAGTTGTTCGTGGGGTCCTCGGCGTAAGGCAGAAACCAAACAATGAAGTGCAGCCTTGGAGTCAGTGAACACGCTCCATTTCTTGGGTAGTTCTTCAGAAATTACACGAAGTGCATAACGAAGAGCAGCAAGCTCCGCGGCAGTCGATGTAGTCTGGTGAGAGAGTCGAATCTTTATGGTGGAAGGTTTTGCAGGAAAGATCACCGATCCTGCACACCCATTCACCGTGGTTGAAGCGTCAGTATACAGATGATGATGATCGTTGTACGTCTCGTACAGCAAGAGCAGTGAAAGCTGCTTGAGGGCTGGAGACGAGAGTTGGGCTTTTGTTCGTATGCCTGGTACGATAAGTCGAACCTTTGCTAGAGCCAAGCACCATGGTGGAAACGGAACTTTCGCTGGAGCTGTATAACCTGATGGAAGGTATGCACAATAGGGCAGGACAGTTTCACAAAAGGAAGCACATGGTCGATCCTCTGGCAGTGAGGCTAGATGATGGGCAGGGGCTCGAGCAAGGTGTCCTACGTGTGCTCTGAGTGCTTCCATGACTATATGGGTCTTGGCTGGGAAATCGTGTGCAATCGCAATGGTTTCAGCCGTTGACAAACACCGCGGCAATCCAAGACACACTCTTAGCGCCTGGGCCTGGACGCTTTCGAGTGTATGGATATTCCTTCTGCAGGTTTTGGTCAGCACAGGCAAGCTGTATCGCAAATACCCAAGAAAGAGCGTCCTGTACAGTTGCATCATTGCATGTACTGAAGTACCCCAGACATTTCCTCCAAGAAACTTTTTGAAGCCTGGCGCTTTTTGAAGCCTGGCGCGCACTTGCGGCCGTGTCACACCAGATGCCCACATGCAGATGTCATCGGCATACATTGAAATTTTAACTGTGTTCGGAAGTCGTTCCACGAGACCAATGAGTACAAGGTTGAAAAGCGCAGGACTCAAGACACCACCTTGTGGAACTCCATGGTGCGTATAATATTCCGAGGTTGGGCCAGCTTCAGTGTTAAGAAATAGAGACCGCCTATGTAAATAACTGCGAGTCCAACGATATAATGGACCGCCTAGGCCCACCGATTCCAATGCTTCAAGTATGGCGTCATGAAGAACGTTGTCGTAGGCTCCCTTTATATCTAAGAACATTGCGGCAGATAACCTCTTACACGTTTTTTGGTGTTGAACATAGGTTACCAGATCGATAACGTTGTCGATAGAACATCGGTGACGTCGAAAACCAGCCATGGCGTCTGGGTAGATTTCGTAATGTTCAAGATACCACTCAAGTCTGGCGAGGATCATTCGCTCCATTACCTTCCCAACGCAACTTGCCAGCGCAATCGGTCGGTATGAAGTAATCTCTAAGGCAGACTTGCCAGGCTTAAGATGCGGTACAAGGCGGCTGAGCTTCCAATCTTGAGGAACTTTGCCCTCTTGCCAGGACTCGTTATAGATATGAAGGAGTGCACTTCGTGCCCGTTCACCAAGGTGACATAGCATGCGGTAAGATATGTCATCCGGACCAGGCGACGACGACCGATTACAGAGGGCGAGCGCCGCGTCAAGCTCTTGCGTCGTGAAAGGCAGATCCATGCGTGAATCTCGTGAATCTAGAATACGGTTCAATGTAAGCGAACCTGTGCGAGTTGGCTGGCCCGCAATCATAGCACAGAAGTCTTCCGCCACATCAATCTCTTGGCGCTGGAATAATGCTAGGGCCTTAAACGGGAAACGCTGTTCCGGAACAGAACGTAGACCTCGCACAGTTCTCCATATTTGATATAGCGGTTTGCGGGGATCTAGCGACGCACAAAATTTCGACCAACGCTGAGCCTCTAGTTTATCCATGCGCCGTTGTATCTTCTTTTGCATTCGCCTGGCTGTTCTGAGACCCTGAATTGACTTAGTGCGTCGATATCTCCTTTCGGCACGACGGCGAATCACACGAAGCCGCTCCAATTCCAGGTCGAATTCAGAATACCTTGGAGAACACGTAAGTGTGCGCGTGGCCGTCTGTGCCGTTTTCTTAATAGCTTGTTGAAGTCCACAAGAGAGGCCTTTGTGACAAGCGTCCTCAATCTGGGATTTAAAGACAGACCAATCTATTCTTCGTATCGTGGTGAACGTATACGTGTTAGACATTCCCTTGATCTTGAGGTAAGTTGGGATGTGGTCACTTCCGTGCGTTTCAATGTCCCAAAACCACTTAACATGTCTGGCGAGGCGGTGGGAGACGAAAGTCAAATCGAGGCAGCTGCTGTACGTTATTCCCCGCAGAAATGTTGGACTCGCGTCATTCAGCAGGTAGAGACCATTGTTGGAAGCTAATGAAGCTAGTCGTCTTCCCGTCGCGTTAACCTTTGAGCTTCCCCAAATGGTATGGTGAGCGTTGAAATCCCCAGTGATAATCCATGGACCAGGTTGTGTTTTCAAGATGTCTTCTAGTCTTTTGGTGTCAAATCGACTTGATGGAGACAGATACACCCCCAAGAGTGCAAAGGTGACTTTCCTATTTTTAACAGTCATGCACACATACTGATTGTCGTCATGATGTTGCACCGGTTGGACGACGTAAGTGAGTTCACGGCGAATAAACACGACCACCTTGCTACTTTTGATGTCGCTTGATGAGGATATTGTCTCGTAGCCGGATAGTCTCATTGGATGGGATAATCTTGGTTCACAGATGACAATGATTGGAAAGCGGTTAGTGAGAACAAATTGACGAAAATCGGCGATGCGACATCTTAGACCTCTCGCGTTCCACTGAAGGATCGACGCTTCTCTGACCTCCTTACGAAATGACTTGTGATTGTCAGTCATGGCTTCACTCAAGGCTTGCTAGGACGGGGCTCAGCGCGTCGAGCACTTGTAGTCAACTACAAGCAGATGGAGTGTCAATGCTTGTCAGCATGGCCCTGATGACATTCACAATGGATCGCAGCACCGGGATCATTTGGCAGTCGACTGTTGAAGCCTCACCGACAGAAGCGGGCTTCGATGGGAGCATCAAGCGTGGAGGCTCCTTAGAAGACTGAGAGCTTGCAAGCGCCGGCCACTCATCCACGGGGGCAGCAGTTCCCCTCTGAGGCCTCCTTGCGCTCTCGGGCGTTCCATATGAAGATGATGGCGTTGGCGCAAGCGGCGCACGAGCTCCACCCTGTCTTGAGCGTTTCCGTCGATGACGACGTCGACGCCGGATCTTTCCTGAGGCTTCTCTATGGGTTGAGTTATCCCTCACCATTTGCTTCAGAACTTCGAACTCTTTTTTGATTCTTGGGCATTCTTTAGACGTCGCTTCATGGCTGCCTTCACAGGTGCCACACCTTAAGTTTGTGGCACGGCACACATCTACTGTGTGTGACTCCGCGCACCAGGGGCATATTGGGGAGTTTGTGCAGGCGCCCTTAACATGTCCGATCTTAAAGCACTTGTGGCATTGAAGCGGCTTTGGGATAAACCGTCGTACGACATGCCGGAAGTGACCGACCTTTACGTGCGAAGGGATGGAATCCCCCTTGAACACAATCTTCACACAACGGCTGTTGCCAAGTCGGCATACGTGCGTGGTGACCATTCCTTCGTATGTCGGTTTGATCAGAATTGGCAGGTCCGAGTTCGAAATAGCCAAGTCAACATCGTAGATCACACCTGCAGTGCAGGCCCCATCCATAGGTATGACCAATCGTAGTTTTATGTTGCCCAAATCTGTTATCTGTCGCAGCGTCTCCAGCGTGGTTCCACGAGTTGTGTCGACAGCTAGAACATTCTTTCCTGTGTTCAGCCGGACTTCCTTGATTTCGTTAGGCGGCTTTCCCTCAAAAAAAACAGAGAGAGCTTGCCTGTTCAATACTCGAAGGTTGACAGAAGAATCCACTGGCATGAAGAGGATGGTGTGCGGCCAGCGTTCACTACCTGCCTGCATGGTTGACGTACTCGCTGGTGACGACGCCTTGATAAGCCTCCTTTTAGCCCTTCGGCTCCTCACCGACACGAAGCTGTCATCAGGTGAGTCGTCACCTGTGATTGAGTAGACCTCTGTGTCTTCGCTGGTGCTGGACCAGGTGCCTCGTTTCCTTGAGGAACTTGTTAATGTAGTGATCTTGCCAGACGGGCCGGCAGTAGGCTCTGCATCCATGGCCACAGGAGTAGGAGTCTCTCTTGAGCGGTCACTGGTGGTTGACCAGGTGCCTTGACTCATAGAAGAGATTGCCGTTGCAGACTTCTGGCAGCACGGGCCTGCGGAACGTTCCGCGTCCATCGCCTCAAGCCAGGACGCGGAAAATGCCCCAGAGACTGATGAAAATTTGACGGAAACTGGCTAGCTGGGACAGATGCGTTCTAGCACTGAGTAACTTCGTCTTCGTCAGCCGGTGGTGATATAAATATAAATACAGTTAGTAATGACCAGTACGTGATGAATTACAAGAGCCTGATTATGTCATACGGATGTGAAAATTTGATTTCGGTTCCCACACGCATTGGCCCTAAAACAGCTACAGCGATAGACATCTGTGTTACGAATATCAGTGTATCAGAAATAATAGGCGGAGTGATAGTTAGCGACATAAGTGATCATCTACCCGCGTTTTGTGTTACTGATCACTTCACACGCAGACATGTTGTAGTAAGCAAATATCGAGTGATAAATGACAAATCGCTTGAAAACTTTTTTTTGTTAGTGGAGGCCATAAATTGGACTAGCGGGTATGACTGCAGTGATCCTAAAGATGCTTACGAGCAATTCTTCAAGAAGTTAAAAGTAAGTTATGATGATGCGTTTCCTTTACAATGTGGCCTAAACAATAAGAAAGCAATAAGAAAACCTTGGATTAATCCTGCACTATACGGAAGAATAAGAGAAAAAAACAAAATGTATCACCCTTTTATTAGTACGCGCGATGTAAACCAATTTAAGGACTTCAAGAAGCTTCGAAATAAACTAACTTCAGATGTAAAGAAAGCAAAAGAAAATTATTATGAAAGTTTGTTTCTTCGCCATCGAACTAATGTAACAAAGATATGGGAAACAGCAAACATATTGGCAAGCAGAAACAATGCCATAACCAGCGTACAAGAGATTGAGATAAATGGAAACGCGATAGCTGGGCACTGTTTGGCAAACACATTCAATAAGTACTTTATACAGTCAGGAAAGGCAGAGAGCGGAATTGTAGGCAGTCAACAGCCAACAAGACACATCAGTTCTTATCAAATTCGTTTGTTTTGTATCACGTCTCCCCGCAAGAGACTGAAGAGTTACTTAATAGAATAAAAAATGGCGCCGCTGGTTATGATGAATTTAGGGCTGAGCCAGTAAAGTATGCTTCTAAGGTAATAAAAAACGTTCTCACCTATATTAACTTAATGTTCGATACTGGTATCTTCCTTGACCAACTGAATATAGCAAGGGTTGTTCCAATCCACAAATCCGGAGACAAAAACGCCCTTACAAATTATCGGCCAATATCGGTATTACCTGTTTTATCAAGTCATTGAGTGGGCAATTACTGATCGCATAACAAAGTTCTTAGAGAAATATAATATCATATCTATATCGTAATTCGGATTTCAAAAACACAAGTCAACTGAACAGGCACTACTTCGTGTAAAGGAGAAAATTATTCAAAGTATTCAAAATAAGGATTTTACTTTAGGTCTCTTTCTAGATTTGCGGAAAGCATTTGATTCGGTGAATCATTATATTCTACTTCTAAAACTGCAGTGTTATGGAATACGTGCCATGTCATTGAAATTAATAAACAGCTACCTTGAGAAACACTTCCAATTTACAGATGTTAATAATTATTCTTCGACGTCGTTAAATGTAACAAATGGAGTACCCCAAGGATCAGTATTAGGTCCTACCCTGTTTTTGTTATACATTAATGACATAACTCAGATTGACAACACCCTTGATATAGTAATGTTTGCGGACGATACTAACGTATTTTTTACTTCACGGACGAAACGTGAACTTCAAGAAAAGACTAATCATTATCTTCAAAACCTATCCAAATGGGTAAATGATAATTGTCTACAATTAAATGCCTCTAAAACTAAATACATCATTTTTCTTCTCTAAATAAACGCGACCAACGTGACATGCATATTACGTATAGAACCGAGATTATTCAGCAAACACCTGAGCAAAAATTCCTAGGCGTTTGGTTCCAAGAGTCTTTGGTACGGTCATGTCACGTCGACCATTTCATAGTCGATATAGCTCGATCAATAGGATGTATTACAAAGATTTCTACATTAATACCTCTTCGGCTAAAAAAAAACTCTTTATTATACTCTAGTATATTCTAAGATTGCCTACTGTTCGCTAGTATGGGGCGCCACCACTCAGCGCAACTATAATAGATTAACGGTACTACAAAAGCGCGTGCTACGTATTTTTGAAAATTATGCAGGAGATATCCGTGACTTACGTACCAGGGAGTTATTTCTGAAACACGACATGCTTATGGCCAATCAAATTTATGTCTATAAATTAGTGCAACATATACACACCACAAACATATACAAAAACAGTGATATGGTAGTTGAACATAAGTACGGGTTTAGGCAGCATAGGAGGACGCTTCCGAAGATGAGGACAAATTACGGGAAACAATCGGTAACGTATCAAGCTATACAGATTCTAAATAAACAGAAAAGACATACTAAATTGGGCAGCCAGCCGTGGTAAACTTAAAAGAATGTACAAAACGTTCCTTGTCAGAACAGCATGTGTATTGTAGACTGTTTTACATTACTTTCTACTATGTCCATGACATTCCTGATTTTCTTTTTTTTTATGTTTTTGTAAGCACAATGTACTGGTACATAATCGTTCTCTACATATCTGTAACATGATAAAGGGTCTACTAGCTATCTAACACATGAATCCTGTGTGACCTTTTCTATATGTATATCTATCTGCGTGA
The DNA here is from genome assembly GCF_050947875.1 of Dermacentor variabilis. Lineage (NCBI taxonomy): Eukaryota > Metazoa > Arthropoda > Arachnida > Ixodida > Ixodidae > Dermacentor > Dermacentor variabilis. The sequence goes on along the minus strand of NC_134578.1, from coordinate 110,009,442 downwards.
TCTATGTACACATGTATGCATTTCATACTACTTATCTGATCTATTAGAAGTCACTTTTTTTCCTTCGTCGGCTGTAAATTGAGTGCAACTGTAATTTTAATATAATGTGCACCTTACTGTATATGTTATTGTACGCGTAAATGCTTTATGAACTGAACGGGGGCAGGGGCTTAGTCAGGCTATTTCAGCCATTAGGCTCTGTCTCCGCAGGAAATGCCCTGAAATAAACTGATTTTTTTTATTTTGACATCACAGAAGTGGGTCCAGGACCAATCCTCTGTGCGGCACGGAGAACTCCCGATTTGCGAGCGAAGCCGGACGGTTCTCCGCAAACAGGTTGCGTTGAGTCGCCGTGAAGCTAACATGGACGAAAATTAAAAACCCTCCCGTTCCGTCGTAAACTTGTAGACGCACATGCATGTTATTCACGGCTTCGTTATCACCGCTTGCGCTTACGATTAAGTACAAGATGGAGCAGGTATTCGCGATACTGATTTGGAAAGCACTGCGAGTCGAACGCACATGGTGCAAACCCACACAAGCCGACAGCCCCACGCTCCTGGCACCGCGCTTGAAACGTTAAACACTGTACTTGCATGTGGTTTATTAGAAAAGAACAGCAAATATTTCAGTGCAATTTAACAAATCAGTATGTCTATTGATGATTAAGACACGCAAACTAGCCTCCTTCGCCGTGAAAGACCAGTTGCTTAAAAAGAAGGTCGCAGAACAAGACAGACGAGAAAAAGCACAGGAAAACTGTAACATGCCTGCATTAAAGTAGACGATAAAAGCGAAAGTAGTGCACCCTATGCCGCACTAACGGATGCGAGTAAGCATACCCGAATAGAAGGGCAGTTCATAAATCAGTAGCGCTGCCGCATACTCGCTGCTGGCTCCGCTCAACATATCTGATTGCGCACGAGTTCCCATAGCTTTCAGTCAGTAGTGAGGCTTATAGCGATATAGAAGTAGGATACGATACATACAGACAACAGTGTCAAAGTATTTGCTTCTCCTCACGATTTCCCGCGTATGTAATATTTCCATATTTGCTTTCATCTACCTTACACGTGATTCATCAGCTCTAACAGCAAATCACCCCTATTTATAAAAAGAATGCCCATTTTACTTTCTAAATATATCCAATGCATTTTGCTAAAATGACCTGGATAAAACTGACACACGAATTCGCTCACTCCTGCTCTCTTACCTTGCGCCTCAGCAGGTTCTCCAACGGAAAGTCTCTCCACTCAGCGTCCTCTGGAAGAAACTGGTCACCGTCGAGTAGACAGGCGTGTCTGTCGTTGAGTAAGCACTGCTCGTAGCAGTTTTTGCAAAGCACGTCTCGACAGGGCAGAAAAACTGTCTTTCTGGGCAGCACACCACATGCGCCGCATATTCTGTTAGCGGGAACAGGCTCGACGAAATGCAAAGGTCTCCAGTCCAGTTCCTCGGTAAAACCGCACAGCGTGTACAGCTTGCCTTGAGAAGCCATGACGGACGGCGCATACGTCGACTGCGAAACGCCGTGCCAACGATTCTGCGGAAACATGGAAGTGTTACCTACGCGCTATATCCCGTCAGCTGTTGCCAAGGCAACGATCACTCTGGTTATGCTACGGCCAGTTGCTGACTGTTCAAGGCCAGGACGCCGCTCGCTCCGTCTCGCTCGGCGCCGGGCGCGCTCCTTCCCTTCGGGTATGCTTGGGGTGTGGGTGGCTCGAGCCGCACTTCTTGAAGGGTGTGTCGTCTCCTTTCTGCTGCCATGCCTCAACCACAGTTCCTTCTCATAAATCACGAGAGTCAATAAAATTTGGGGCTTGGATATCGCAAGCTATGTAGCGTTGAACGGGGCTACTGGTTTTACAGTGCATATACGCGCCGTGTCTGTCCATAAATTTTGCGTTAGAAGAATGTCTGCAAATTCAATACGCGAAGTTGTGTTCCATGCTTGGCTGAACACTTAGCATTCCCTTAGAATTTTGCTATGAGAGACATTGCATTTTACATGAAAGAAAAGTCTTGGTAATTGGCGTCAGCATGTTATCCGTGTTAAGGCCAGAATACAGGGAGCGAACTTTCACGACGAAGTTCGGGCGGCAGAAAATCAGCCGCAGCGCGACGCCGTATGTTCGTCGGGCTGCGCTACATGAAGCGAAGACACGGCGGCCGCCGCCGGCGAGCCGCTGCGTTGTTATCAGTGTGGCTAGACGAGGCAAATGCGCTGTAGTGAAACACATGACAAAAAAAAAACTTTAACGACAACTATCATCGCTTTTGAATTGCGGAACACTCTAAAAACACGCAAAATTTTGTTTAGAAATGATTTCTAGTGTTTTTTATGTGTTTGAGACATTCATGTGCCGATGTAGTTTAAAGAAAGCGGCGATGCTATGCGTTGTGGCAAAACTGGGCGGTTAAACAACTCTCGGCTCCTCCAACTCCGCGGCTCTGTTCTATGGCTCGACGCGCGCGCGGCCGCGCCGCTTTGGATGCCATGAATACGAAAAGCGGAAGACCTGCGTGAACGATAGAGTGGTATGGGGCTACACGGGCAAGCGGGGAAGCCTAGTCGGAAGTCGGGGCGGATAGCGAGACCTAATTGGCCCACTCTGGGGCGCCGCTCGTTTGCCGCTTCCGGTGTCGTCGACGGCCGACCAACTTTCCTGCGCCAGCTAGATCGGCGGCGAACGACGTTTTCTCTTCCGCCGCGCTTCCCGCGTACGCCGCCGGGCGTCGAACGACGACTATTCGTCGCATATACGCTCCGTGTATCCTGGCCTTTAGAAAGACTTATCCCAGCGAAGCTGACATCATGATTCTTATTACTCTGGTGAGTCGTTCTAGCCAGATATGGTCATTTATTAATGCGTAAAAGAAAGAGTTAGGCGCCCGTTTTTTATGAAAAAGTTTGCTGCTAGTTTCACCCCTCTCTGAAACAGGCCTCCAAAAAACGAATCGCTCATGGCTGCTAACACGACGGCACGTCATGTAGAGTATTTACATAGTTAATTCGCAAATACCATAGTAGAAATCACCTGAGAGAAAAGTCTCGTTAAGATCGAGAGCCGATCAATTGCAAGCGATGAAATGTTTCATAGTGGCCCTCAGTAGCCTTTATCGACAATATGGCACACCCATCACGCAACGGTAGCACGCAACGGTAGGAACCGAGTGTCGGTATGGCGAGGCACGCTTTGTTCGTGAAATCCATTACTTTACTACAATTTCAAATTGAAACCATAAAGCATTTTTTTGCAGCTGCAATTGGAATGGCTAAAATATTCTCGAGCTACTACAGCGCAGCTTAGATTGCATAGAAAATGAAAATTCAAGCACTTTCTGTCTCACCATGCCTCGATCTAGCGTTGTTTAAATATGCAAACAGAGAACTATTCGCTCCGTCGGTACATAAAAGAGAACCTCGTCCAACTGCAGGCAAAATAAAGTTTGCTCCAATCCAATCGCAAACATTCATAAACAGAACACGAGAAAACTTAGATATATATTCACTTGATTTTTGACCCTCCACAGGGGAATTATATCTTCAATATGTCCCATACTACTAATGATTGACGCTTCGACTTCTTTCTGGCTGCAGCACGCGGTCCAACAGGCATATTTCGCTGAAAAATTTAGGCCGAATAGCCTGTGTCAGTTCGCCAAACAAATTCGTCATGTATATTCCCCAAGCTACAAGGACCAGTAAATTCTCAAGTGAGTTGAACGTGTAGCACAGAAAAGGGAATTGGTACAATCCATTTTGTATTCTGTAAATAGAGTTAAGTCTTCATTAGCTTTACTTCAAATTACCGCCGCTTAAAATAAACACGTGAAAAATCGCCTAATCTTAAGAAGCTGTCAAAGAAGCAAGTTGTGCTTGTAGAACCTAACTGCAGTAATAGTTAAGTCCTCGTGTTACTGCCGAGCGTTTCTGTGAAGAAACGCAAAAATTCGATATTACACCATGAACTACTCGCCGTGAGCAAACCAGTTTTAGCGGATTGTAACTGTTTTAGAAGTCATTTATTGCCAGCGTCCGTGACATACTTGTTGCACCGCGGCAGGCATGGTATCATAACTGGATTCTTATTTTGTATATTTTTGCGGTTGTCGATTGAAAAACCCGCAATGGGCTGGTCTGCGCTCCTTCGGCTGGCACTGTAGCGTTGCCTTCGAGAGCAGCATTGTCGTCTAAGAAATAGGCTCTTTGAATAAATTTTCGCAAATGAAGACGCCATAAAAATATATTTGAGACGATCGCCATAAGTATACAAGCAGAGCGAACGAGGGCGAGCAAACGAAAACACCGCAGAGAGCGCCCGGACACCGCGCGAACAGTAGCAGACGACAGGCGCGAGTCCTTGCCCTGACGTCACGCGAGCGGCGCTCGCAGCGCCCCTGTAGTTTGTTCTCGAGGCTAATAGATGTAATGGTGTGGAAATAATCTTATTCGGCTAGCTGCGTAAATGTTGTCACCGACAATCTGATCGCCTTTTTCGGATTGGTGATTTGTAAAGGTCGCGAACGTTAAACTAAAGGCTGTGGAAAAGCAATTTACTGACACGGCAAGGAGCAGCCTACGACGGAAGCCCGACTAACTGCGAAATGAAAAACAATTGGACGAAGAGAATAAAATCTTGCAGAGACCGTCTGGATATTTTTAATCAGAAGCTTTTTTTTCAAACCATCTCTGTAATTCCTCACTGTGGCTGCTGGGTGTTACTGCTGACTTGCGAATTGCTCAATCCTTAAAATAAAATTAAGATATTTGCCCATTTGTGGATCGAACCACTGTCCCCCAAGTAAAGGAGCTTAATGCTCTATTCATAAGACCAAAGGATTTCCTTCGAAACTACAACCTGGTACTACCATTACGCCAAATCGCACGTATACATCAATGGCAGGAAGGCCAACCAGTTGGTTCACCGCGGGTGTCCAATTGCGCAGGACGGCTGCGTGAGGGAACATTCGAACTCTCCTGTTTCCTAGGCGCCAAAGACGTAGCAATAAACCATGTAAATTTACATAATTTAAACAACAGCTTCAAGCAAGCCTCGAATCACTTGTGCCCCTGTCACACTGGTCACACGGGCAAGCTTAAGTGCACTTTGAGCGAGTGTGTTTAGCCGCTAGCGTCATTCGCTGTCTGCCGCACGGGAACGCTTAGGGACAATTACAGCACAGTGCACTCGTCCTCGAGTGTGCTTGGCGAACATACTTCGCGGCGGCGAAGTGTTTATCCTCATTAGCAATTAGAAAAGAAACAAGTAATCTTGAAAGTATATTCTAAAGTAGTTTTAAAGAACATATTTTTTAATTGTTAACGGTACAAGATAATAAAATGCGCCACACTGCAAAAAAGCAGTAAAAAGAAAAAGGAAAAGAAAAAAAAGACAGCAGAAAACTGCTCCACGCCGTGTAATGGCCGCACATTTGTTCGGCGAAACGCGTCAATGGCATTGGCACTAGACAAGTGGCTGTCGCTGCCGTCTTTTGTTTGTAAATGCTGTTTCTATGAATTCCAAACTGTTTTTGTACATGCATATTTGTGTTTACAAACATATACTTTGCTTTCTGACTCCTCGTCGGCAAGCAATGTGAAGGCACACTTTTCTCTCTAGTGTAGCAGCGCGCTGCCATAACGACACTCACCGCGCTGAGGTGCCCTTGCTCACACTGCGCTTTGCCTCCGTGACGGGAGTACTACAATCCAAGCTGGGCATTTGACGCGTACAATTTCCTTTATTTAAGATATGGCTGGATAAATTTACAATCCTGATGGAACTACTGTTGGGGTAACAAATAAAAAGCAAATGTAAGTTGTTCTTTTCTTCGCTCTATTTGAATGCAATAGCCTATTTCAATTGCCTCTTGCCCCCCGCTTTAGTGCAGTGGCTGCGGCATTGGGCTGCTGAGCTCGAGGTCGCGGGTTGACTCTGGGCCACGGCTGCCCTATTTAATGGGGGTGAAGTGCGAAGCGTCCGTGTACCCTGCAGTGTTTGCTCGGTAATGTGACCCGGCTGGTCAAAATTCTTCGCCTCTACTGAGTGCCTCATAAGGAGATCACGATTTTGGCACATTACACTGCGCAATATATGTTTGTAGCGATTGGAGGAATTCTACGTCAAGTATCCCAGACGTGTCTCTTGGCCGTCTCTGATATCACTGTAAAAATTCGTCCCTTTCACTAGTCTTAAAACTGATTTCTCCAAATCTTTCACACGGAAAAAAAAACTCCGCCAATCCATTCCATTTAAGGAGGCTATTCAGCGAATCTGCACATATGTTGCGCCGAATGTAGGGCAACGTGAAAATAAAAAAAAAACACTCATCCGATGATGAGCGCCCATTACACACATGGCCCTTCACAGTGATAGATGAAACAAACATACGTTTCAATGCAGTTTATAAAAGCTGTACTTTACGTATCAGTTAAAAATTCCTGCAATAACTGCCTTGTGGTCGCGATGACACAGAAATGTGCTTTGCGTTCTTATGCTATAAATGTTTTTGTCCAACGTTAAATGGATGCATGACGCATGTACGATAGTTAGTTGAATGTGACCGTTGAAGTAACCGAGGCCCAGGTCTTCCACAAAGCGGCTGAACCACTGCTTTGTTTCCGGTTTCCGGTATACATTAAGGTCTCCGACAACGACCACCGGCGAGTCTTTGCCGGCAACGCACGTTGCTCAAGTTGGAAGGACGTACGCCTCGTAGTAAATCATGCGGTTTGACGACTGTTTTCACTTGGGCATTTCGTACTGAAACGAAAGCTTTGCTGCATGTTCGCTTCACGCCTCTGCCTTACAGGGTTATCACCCACTCCTCCTTGCCCTGTACAGCAGCTGGCATCGGTACACTGTGTTTTCTGTCGACGTGACGGACGCAGAAATGTCCTGGGATCATAGCTATACATAGCTTCTCTGTAAATGAATTCACCAGCGATCGCGATACTCCCTAATGCGAAATTTGAGCGCAGCTCTACACGTGTTCTTATTTCACGTTATGTTGGCTTTCGTGGACAATCCGTGTCGTGGGGCACGTTGCGAACGGAGCGAAGTGGGGCGTGAATGCCTCCCTGATCACCCAAGCAGCGCTTTCCTGACCGGTGGGCGGGATTTACAGCAGGCGCCGCCGACAGACGTCGAAGAGGCGCGCTACTCTGGCGCCAGCTCGTAGCCATCGTGACCGCAGTGCACCTCTTTCGCGGCACTACGCTTTTCTTCTCCCGCTGTAGCCGTACCCTCACCCGCTATCTGCCTCATCCTTCTCCTTCACCCTCCTCCTCCTCTTTCCACCTCGCGCTCTCGTCCCTCTCACTGCTTTTTCGCCCCGCGCTGCGCTCTACAGTCGCTCTTTCATCCTCTGCGACCGTTCGCTCGGTTATGCCAACAGAAACGCTCGCCGCAGAAACGGGTGCCTAAGAGCTGCAGTCTAAAATTTTCTTCCGTCGTGACGTGCTTTTATAGTTTTCTCAAATACGCAAAGCATGGTGGTGAAAAAAATAAGTATTGGAATAATTTGAACTCGTAACGTCCTTCAACGTCGTCTACAGATCATAGAAGTATTCGTTACAAATACGTAAAGGTAATAATTGGCCGCATAGGTAAGAAAAAATTACCTTAAAAGTCTCAAATCTGGACAAACATCTACCAAATCAACAAGTTTTCCCGGCAGAAGTACGCTTTATTTGTCGTGATATTTTTTGAATTTCCCATATATCTATATTAGACTAAATAATTTAGGCGCGAATTTTCGGAAACAACATGCCCTGCATACGAAAATTTTAGTTTGGTCCACTGTTGCCAATATTTTGCACTGTGGTACTACTCGTCATCATAAAACAAAAAGCGCATTAGAAAGGCCTCCTTTCCATCCATCACATCCATCACATCCATCCATCCATCCATATATCCATCCATCCGTCCGTCCATCCCTCCATCCATCCCTCCACCCATCCCGTCCGTCCGTTCATCTATCTATCTATCTATCTATCTATCTATCTATCTATCTATCTATCTATCTATCTATCTATCTATCTATCTATCTATCTATCTATCTATGTTGTCTGATAGCTTGGGCCACTAGAAATGTGGTCATGATTCCTTGCGGTCGTTGCATCATGCCATCGTCGTCATTGCGCCCTCGACATATCCTCGTCGTCATTGCGCCGTCATCGCCGCGCATTCGATGCCATACCTTCTTAGTGATGCCATCATGGTCATTCTAACGCCGTCGCCCCAACTGCGACATCTAGCTCTCTTCATGCCATGGTCATCCCTTCAATGGTCGTTATGTATTCGTCATCCCATTGTCCTCATACCATTCCCGTGACATCCTTGTCATCGCGTCCTCGTCGTACTTTCGCCATCATAGAGTCACCGTATTGCATCGGCTGCCCTACCGTCGTCGTGATGCCATCGTGGTCTTTCTAAAGCCGTCACTCCAGCTTCGACGCCCAACTGTCGTCAGGCCGTCGTCGCGCCATCGTCTTCATGCACCCGTTATCGCATTGTCCTCACACCCTTGTCATACCTTTGTCATTATACCATCGTGGTTGTTCTATTGTCGCCATTCCAGTTTCTTCATCCAACTGTCGTCACGCCGTTGTTTATAGAAGTATATATATAGTTTGATAAGGAACCTCACTACGAAGCGCAAGGCAAAAATTCACGTGAAGCGCCCATTTATTGGTCAAATTAATGAAAGACAATAGATTTATTTAGGAGACACTGTATTTTACACTTCACGCACATTGGCAATGTTCTTCCACCTAAACTGTACAATCGAAATTATTTACCCAATAATGTGTTAAAACCAATGGAAATGATGCGAAGTGGAAATCGAACACACTGACATATTGCAGTTCTTTAAGTCATTAAAATAGTACTTGATAGTACCCAGAAAGCCAAGTAAGACTCGAGCACAGGGAATGCGGCGAGCTCGGCAGTCGATCGCCTAAAATGTGATCTACGGGTCAAACGCATCTCATAATAGTGCGAATCATTGTCTGGCTCATCGTCGGCACTTTGCGGTAGGTATGCACTTTATTGTCGCATGTGGCTCAAGAAAAATAAAGTTATGTGTGACCTATGTGGGAATCGAACCGCTGATGTCGAGCACGGCAGCCAGGGCTCTCATAACTTGGCCACGATCGCTCTTTGAGGCTGTTCTTGTTTTCTGTTTTTTGTTTTGCTGTTGGCGGTCACGGTCAAACACTTAGGGGCCGAAAACAAAACGAATGATTTACAGCGAAAAAATCAAATCTGTTGAAAGCTTCAACTCTCAGCAAGTCTGATTCGATATGCTCACGAAACTTAGGGCGAAAAGCGGTCCAGAACCAATTGTAACTGACATCAGCAAGGGCTGTTATGGGAGCAGCGATTGAAGCGTGACTAGGCGATGAGAGAAAAAAATATCGATAAAGAAAGACTTCCATTTAATAGAAAACAAGACCCAACTTGAATTTATTCAGTGCAAGTCAAATCTGCAATGAATGTTTTATGATGTGACGAAGAAATAAAAAGAAATAACTTTGTAATCAATAGGGGAGACACTGCGATTGCCGTGGTGTACGGGCCTGCTCACATCGGCTCTGTCTTCTTGAAATATTTTCGCCAAGATTTTCTGTGAATACCAGTCCGAATTTTGTACCATTCGAACTGTGAGACCACCAGGAATCTTAAATACCAAGTTATCAGGTGGGACATTTATTTTTCCGGGACTACAACCACTTTTGTGTTACGACCACGCTGTCGCCGCACGCAGACTAAGTGCGTGCGCCAGGTTCTCGGCCGCCCAGATGCTCGGCCTACCAGGCTACCTGCGCGTTCCCGCGCGTGCCCGTGCGAGCTCCGCTGCGACGCACAAGCCTCTGGCCAAATCCGCGAAGCATGAATGTCCAAGTATGTGGAAAAAATATCTCCCCAGAAGAGTTAACCACCGAGATGGACTAGTATACCACCCGTTCCCCTCGGTGTACCGCCCATCGCCTCGACGAGGAATGGGGCCGAAAATTATCCCAATAACAACAACCTAGGACGCAAGACTCTCCCTCTCGTTGTAGACCCAGGCAGCAAGTTAGGACTCAGGTTCCCAAGGCCGGGCGCATGCTCCCACTACCACCAAATGAGATCAAGATCATCGTCAGACCCAAAGTAGCACTCAATATTTCAAAGGTCGGCAGCCCTTAAGTGACTGCAGCTGTTCTTCAAGCAATGCAACTTAGCTCAGAGACAGTAAAAACGACACACTCTGCTCGAACAACCAGAAAAACATCATGGTGATCAGCACGCCGAGCCCGCAAATTGCGGACCGGTACGTAAGAAGGTAGGTAAATGACATCTTAGTTCAAATCAAGGAAAAGAAGTGGGCATGGGCAGGACATGTAATGAGGAGGGAAGATAACCGATGGTCATTAGGGGTTACGGACTGGATTCCAAGAAAAGGGAAGCGTAGCAGGGGACGGCAGAAAGTTAGGTGGGCTGATGAGATTAAGAAGTTTGCCGGGAAAACATGGCCACAATTAGTACATGACGGGGGTAGTTGGAGAAGTATGGGAAAGGCCTTTGCCCTGCAGTGGGCGTAACCAGGTTGATGATGATGATGATGATGATAACGTAAGAATCAAGTCCATCCAAGTCAACGGGGTAACCCACCAGGTCAGCGCGTACGAAGCCGCCCCAGATAATACTACTAAATGAGTGATTAGAGGCATGCCTCTCACCGATAACGCTAGACAAGTGGACGCTAACATCATCGTAAATGATCGTAATCCTCTAACCCTAGGCGCCAAGCGAATAGGTTCCACTACGATCATTGTCATTGTCTTCGACGGACCTGACGTACCATACATGGTTCGGTATGGCGCAACACTAATCCCATGCTCCCTGTACCGCAAGCAGATCGATATCTGTTACCACTGCGGTCATCTCGGGCACCGCATCGACATTTGCCCATTCCCTAATAACAAGATCTGCCGGGGCTGCGGAGCTCGAAACCCAGATAAATGTCATCAGTGTACACTCAAGTGCACGTTCTGTGGTGGATGCCATCCCACAACGGACAAAGGTTGTACTGCCAGATACAAAACGCGGTACGTTATACGAAGACGCCTCGGAGAACGCCGTGCAGCAAAGCAATCAGCCCTTCAATCAGAAGATTTCCCGTCCATGGAGACCAAGCACAGGTCCCGGTCCCGGTCCCTCTCCAGACCGAGGGCGGGCCGTTACAGATCATGATCCACGTTGACTCCAGGAGCCAGATATACCTCTGAAAAAGTGATCTTCACAAAGGCCCTGACGGACGACTTGCGAGAAGGTCACATAATATCCCCCCACTGCCTAAACCCAACACGGACAACACCGATATCGAACACCTTAAGAAAGAAAACGCAATTATGCGTTATTTAATCCATAAGCTTGCGCAGGATGTTCACAGCCTCAAACAACCCAAAACCCAAACCACACCCGACACCCGAGAACCCGCTAGCAACAGCCAACCCGAAGAACTCTCAAGACCAGCCCCAAGAAACGAGCCCTCCAAGAATGAGCTCAGGCCCAAGTACGCTCTCAAGTCAAGGACATGCTCATAACACTCGAAAGCACGATAGAAACAACAGACGGCTTGCTGCTACACGCTGCCAGCATCGTTACCCAAAAAACCGAGACCGCCGAGGAAGTGGCCATCACCCTGGCCACTTTTGGCCCAGCCTGTCACACCATACTGAGAACTTCTCGCGCAGCAATCAACAGCTACATCAATAGTCATATTTCTCAACAATCACTCCGTATCTTACAAGCCCCGCATTCTTCTGAAAATCAACTTCACACGAGAATGAAGAGCTTTCCTTCCCGTTGCAACGTTCCTGGGAAATGGAAGCGATTGATATGGTGGATACACCATCATCCAAACAAGAAGATAGATGCGAGAACTCACCTGAGGTGTTACTGGACGAAAGAGGACCAACAGAAGTGGTTCGGATTGCCCAGAGTAGGTCTCCTGAGCCTATATTAGATATCAGCAAATATAGTAGCTGAAAGGAGCTCCTTGGAATCACGACTTGGGTGAAGAGGTTCATTCACAATTGCCAAGCACCTTCTAATACTAGAACAGAAGGTCCACTTTCCGCTCAGGAGATTTCAGAAAGTGAAGATACGTGGCTGAGGATTTTACAAGCGCAAACCTTTGGAAATGATATTGCTGCACTAGCAACGGACAAAGCTCTCGACAAGACGTCGACCATACGAGACCTTCACAAGTTCACGGATGCCAAGGGCATTATCAGGATCAAGACTGGCCTTCGCAACGTAGCTGCTTCGAACAACGTAAAATGTCTTGTACTGCAGCCCTCAGATAATCGCTGTACGCACCTCATTGTGGACAGCGAACATCGACGCCTTCTTCACAGTTGTGGCGGTGTAACACTCGCCGAGTTGTGTGAGAAATTTTGGGTAGTGCGCGGTCGCCAGTGCGTTAAAGGTGTGCTTGGCCAGTGCGAGGTTTCGCCTTAAAGCGGCTTCAGCTGCTACTGCTCCGCTTCCAATCGACAGAGTTTCGAGGTGTCATCCATTTCAAGTCACAGGTGGTGACTGCGCTGGTCAAGTGTTTGTGAAGGAAAACAGCTCTGTGAAAACATTCATTGTAGTATTTGCTTGGGCAGTAGTGCGAGCTGTTCACTTCCAACTTTCCAGTGACATGAGTGTGATTCTTTTTATTGCCGTTTTGTCGATTTATTTCGCGCCGTGGTTTGCCATGTGTAATTTATTCTGACAATGCTTTAACGTTTAAGGCAGGCAGTCGCGAACTTAAGCTGACATATGGACTTGTACGTGATGTCCAGGCACGGAACTTTTGTGCATCTAGTAACATCACAAGTTCAATACTGAGCGGGCTTGATGGTGGGGAGGATTTTGCGAAATAATGATTCGAACAGTGCAGCTTCGAACAGCTCCACACTTTACTAACTACTAACAGAGGTGAAGAGGTACTAACAGAGGTGAAGGCAGTGATAAAATTCCAGACAACTCACATACATTTCTGATTATTCTACCGAAGCGGCTGTACTAACTACTTCGCACTTTTTTCAGGTAGACGTCTCACTGCCTTTCTACAAGCGCAAATTAACGAGAACTCGGGAGGACGCACAGACACACTGAGCGCCAGCAGAGGTAGACAACAAAAACTAAACGACTTTTGGCAGCGACGGTATAAAGAATACATCTTGACACTGAGAAGCGCGCACAGCAGGTTGCAGAAGCTCAACAACTCTTTAAAGAATGGTGACCTTGTCATTATTAGAGATAACAAAGTACCCATTAGGTTTTGGAAATTAGGCAAAGTTGTTAGAATCTTTAAGGGGAGCGATGGATACGTCAGAGCATGCAAAGTCCGACTACCAGACAACACAGACCGGTTCAACTTCTCTGTCCTCTGGAACTGTGGAAGTGACATTGTTGGCCACAGAGGACGTTGGAAATCGTGCTCGCGCGGCGCATCGAAGAAGAGGAAGAGAGAGATGGGCTCGCGACCGGGATAATACGGATGTTAGGCTTGTCACCTTGCGCACGCCATGTTAGGACGGCTGAACGCTCTGCGACAATAAGCCTGGCAGAAGTGTCTTTTGCCACATTCACTCAGTGTGGTGATGCCCTGCATCAGAAGTGTCCATGTATAGCAAGTGGTGCAAGCTTACCAGCATCTTTTTTTAACACCCCCTTGTTTAAGGTCTCGGTAGCAACAGTCCTAGCAGCAACAGCACATTGAGTTGCTACAGTGCATAGCACAGGAGGGGAGCTGCATCTGCAAATCTGAGCCCATAAAACGGTACTTGCTTCAAGCACAGCACAGAACGATTTAGTATAGGAGCTCAGTGAAGTGAGGGCAATAATCTTACTTGACCAAAAACTTGCAGACCAGCTCCGGTTGGGCGCAATTCACTGGCCTCAATGCCCTGCTGAGCCTGTGGATCAAGTGATCAGTTATACTTGCGCTAAAGTTTTTCGCACCTCTAAATCAATTCCTGTGAGCTTTCCACCTGTGGATGGCAAGATGCAGCTGCACTGGGGATTTGGCGATGAGGTTCCCCGCGCAGCGGATCGTTGCGCTGTGAAAATGTGTCATTGTAACATGGAAGACCACTGCTAGTACTAATCAATAATGACTTTACGCAGCCATGAATTAATTTCTGAATACTGAACACCATTTATGCGAATAGGCAGCAACTCTTAGTTGTAGTCCCCTCGCAACTACTGTTTATTAATGGCACCAGACTCTTCAAATCACCTGGATGTGTTAAATAGAATTCTACCTCTACATTTGTGTTACCTTTTACAGACTACTTTATTCTATGACACATCACAGTTGAATTGACAGATTAGTGGATTGATCCAATTTTCTAATTAGCATATAATTCATTGCATTATTCCACATATCGAAACCGTTCAAAAGCACATGTACTTTGTAGAAAAACCAACACTAACCTGTTTTCATAGCGAATTGTATCAAACTATCTCATGACATAAAGTAATATTATAGTCTTGCTTCACAAAGCGTAAAGAATGCGCTTAAGAAAAATACAACCTGGAATGGTAATTTCACTTCGGAGGGGGGGGGGGCGAGAGGCCACTATGCTGGTATGCATGAAGCATAAACCTGTGTCACTTTGTTGCAACATTTGAACAAAGGGACTATCCTGCAAGTAGTACTGCACCTCCGAATGTTTCAACTGAGGCACAACTTCGAAGTCTGACTCATTAAATCTTTATGAAGCCAAAGAAATACTCACAATGGTCATAACTGAAGTGGGCTGAAATAAATTCATTTCATTGGGATCATGGATACTTTACACAGATTCTCTGAAATACCCGAATGTCAGCTGCAATGTGCATACATCAATGCTTGTGACCGGCTAATTAGATCTGGAAAACAATAGCATATTTTCCACAACGGCTGATTGAGAAGTGTACCATCGTATTGCTACAAGTTTATAGACGTAAGGAACGATAAATATGAATCTTCCGCTTACCTGTCTGTCGGGGGGAAGGAACGACGTCGACAGTGCATTTGCCTTCAATCACAAATGTGTGCAACTGGCGTCTGTGCCCTGTCGAAGTTCCGAATCGTAACGGGAGGCATCACGTGTGAAGTGCCGCGCGCAAACGCGTACTTTCTTCCGCGTCTCCCTGGCAGAAAGACCAATGCGCTGTGGCCAAGCAGACCGCAAGGAGTCGTCTTGAGGCAGCAAATATCGAGTTTTCAAGGATTTTCTGTCACTGGCTATGCACCCGACGACATGGCAGGGCGCATCTCGCTTACTCATTGCTCCCAGAAATAGCTGGGCGCTTAGCGTGCTCGGTCGGTGACGTAATCTCAGGGGTAAAATTCACTTCTGTCGAATTGAGCCGAGCAGAAGAAATTGAAGATACAGTCGCCTCGAGGCAGCCGCACGAGCATCGAAACAGTCTAGTAGGTAGCACAAAACTAATCAGAGAACCTGCAGTTACTGTGCTGCTACGTCCGGAGGTAGGTATTGCATTGCGGTGCCTCGCCAGGCTGTGCATTTGGTACTGTATGTCTACTGGAGATCCCAATGGCAACCCCACCTGAAGGTTAATTAGGGAGAGAAGATCGCTCCCCTTAACCTTGGAGAGTCCCTGCCACTGGCCTTTGGAGGTCGCGTTTGGCATTTTTGCCACTGCGTGATAACGACAGCGGTCGAAGCGAGGACAGGAGAGCCGTAGTGTCAACAACCTTAACTCTGTTGACATGAAAGATCGTGCGCATCTGCGGTGCTCGTAATATACAGACATTTTCGTGTACTTGGGACACTACTGGAAACAAAAGTGCGCCTAAGGAGTTGGCAGTCGACTTCGGGATGCAGTTCCGACCTTATCGTTCGATCCGCAAACTCACAAGCGCGACGCTGTGCTCCGTTGAAGTGTGTTATTCAAGCATTATATAATTTGCTAAAAAAAGTATTTTGCTCTAATTCCCTGGTTTCACGAGGCGCCGTTCACCGGCCTTGGTCAGTAAAGGACTTGCTTGCGCACTTATATTCATGCGCACTGACCAGCACGGGATCCGCGGCGTTGGAATTTCGCGGCAGTGCCACATCATAACCTTCTTAAGGTTTGAGACCACTTCTAGCGTTCAAAATCACTCGAAACAACCTAAGTATTAAGGCGGCGATGCCAAAAAGGCAGTGCGGTAAAAAACAGTTGGAACGCACGCGGGCGCGCTGGTTCTGGGCGCCGCTGAGCCATGGCTGGGCGTGGGCAGATGACAGCTGGTTTCACCGCAAGTGCGTCATACATATTGTCACGTAGTAGTGACGGTGAAGAAGGCACCGAAACTGTGATTAATAAAACTAGCGTTTTAGTGGGCGAACTTGTGCCCTCAAAAGCAGGCTACACTTAAAGAACAACGATAGTGGCGAACAAAGTGGGCGATCGTCGAAAATCTATGCCACGGGTTAAGCTCGTCGGCTTTTATACATCAGTTGTCGAATGTTCCAGAGTAATCGCTGGGACCCGCGTGCCTTCCACAAAGTTCTACATAATTCGCGTCGCGCACACATGCAATCAGAGTACACAACGTTCGGTCACAGACAGCTGATGGAATTATCGATAACAATCCCGGAACATCCGATAGATACAGGCGCGTCCTGCGCTGTGCGATAACATTTGTTAGGTGGTGAAACGTGGTCGCCTGATAAAGATAGGCAAGTACACGTGTCAGTATGAAAATTTAAGACGTAAAGTTTTTGCTTACTTCAGCTATAGTTCAGCCCGTTTCGTTATTTGTGTCAGTTAATATCCACGGTAACAGTAGGAAGAGATGCACTGATCCAAACACCTTCTTGATTGATGTCAGCGACCAACCAATAGCTGTCGTCTAAAAGAATGTGCTTTATGACGCAATAAAGCACACAAAGGCGAGTGAGTATGTGGCTCCTTTTCAAGCGAGAACATTTGAGAAACAGGTGACTTCGCGTTCTGCTTGTGAGCCCCACCCGTCGCGCACGAGTGCAAAATTTGGCTGAGACGTTCACAGCAGCATGTACCATCCGCTGAGTGTGTTTTTTCGCAAAGCCCGAGGGGCGATTCAGGGCCCCTTTTGGCACTGTAGTCGTGTGACAACTGAAGTATCGCAGCAATCTCGAAGCTAGCTTGCACCTACTATTGCTACACTATGTCGGATACCTTTCAGCATATTTGTGCATTTTCTGAGAAGCAGCCGTGTTCACTACGTAAAATATGTAGTGTCCTTATGAGAATGCCGGTCACTTGATGCAACTTTTCAAGACAGAATTTACAAATAGAGGAAGGGAAACCATACAACATGACTGCTGCTGTCTCTTTATTTTGATGGAAGGATGTGTGGTTATATTGTGCACAACTTCTTTCAGAGCGAAGGTGTAAGTTGTGATTTAAAGGCATAAAACCACGAAAACGGTATTTGCGTAAAAAGAAAAGTAAATATGTCCAGCTTAATTTCTATCCTTGTCATCTAGAAAGGAAGCCTTTTTTGCATAGATAACCAGTGCTGGCTCACACTTGTGCTAAGTGGTATGCCTCACTGATTGCTCTCGTCAATTTTTCACCGTGGGTAAAAACAAATGAGCGATCTGAATCTAGCCTCAATCCCCATCGCGGCAATGCACGGCCAAGCTGTAAGAGCGTACTGGTCTTTTGAGTGAAATATGGGGAATTCTTTGGCACATGTTTGGCACAATTAGTTATGGCCAGTATGCGCTGTGTACATTTCACTACATGTGAAGCGAACACACGGCACTGCCTCTCACACACACGAGACAAATTCGGTGGTATCTTTAACCAAGGAAACCTCGATTGCCTTCTCGCCTTTCTCAATTCACTTGAGGACTGTTGTGCATACCCTGCTTGTTCTTTTGCTGGAAAAGTGTATTCATAGCAGTTCACAAGCGAATTGAGAAAGACACCCAGGCAAGCGAGACTTGCTTATTTAAAGATGCCACCAAATTTCTCTTATGTCCGTCAGGGGTAGTATATTATATTCCTTTGATCATCTGTATATTTGGTCAGATGTACATGGGACAGGCTGGCTGGTGCCTCAACATGCGCCCAGGAGAGCACCATAATTCACTCAAGAGACAAGTATGCTTGTCCCACTTGGCAATGCATTGACCCGACTGGTCCTGTGCATCAGATTTAGATTGTTCAGCTGTTTTGTTCACCTACGGCAACCAATTTAGCCAGCAAAAACAACGAGGAATACCAGATAAAAAATAGGACGTGTCACTCCGCGCTCATTATGATTGCATGACAAAGAGGAACACGCTCTAAATGACATGGAATAGCAATCAGTCTGT
This sequence comes from Dermacentor variabilis, assembly GCF_050947875.1. Taxonomy (NCBI): domain Eukaryota; kingdom Metazoa; phylum Arthropoda; class Arachnida; order Ixodida; family Ixodidae; genus Dermacentor; species Dermacentor variabilis. The sequence continues at coordinate 109,991,084 of NC_134578.1, read as the reverse complement.
GCTTTTTTATTATATTTTTTTATGCAAGTACTCTTATGCTTTCGTACGTTTGCATTGCAACTTGTGCTCTCTTTCTGAAAGAACTGTGCAGTACAAGCGCACATGCATTGTAAATATGTTCTTTAACCCTTCCAGCAAAATAAATGTGGAAACGACAGATTTTGTGCCCTGTGGTCTCCCTTCTGTCCCGTGTTGTTGTCCACTCAAAAGCTGAACATGAATATGCACCAGCTTTCTCAGTTACTCGTTAGTCAGTGTGGATAGACTCGCAATGTTTTGAGATAGAACATTCTTACCATTTATGTCAGTTCCAGTCAGTATAGTACTACTGTGGCTTATCATAAAGCATGCCAATATTTATTGCATTTACGGTTTATGCAAGATAGCCTCATCGCACAAGCCAAGAGTTGCATATATACAAGCTGTATTATGGCTATCACTAATGGTTTGGAGGGCGATCGGAGGCGGATACTAGGAGCACTCTCATTCTGGTTGGCTGGCACAACCTGTACCGCACAATAACTTTCTCTTGGGCGGGTTGGCGTTAGCTGAACGACATGGTGTTGTAGCGCAACAAACTGGAAAAGATTGATTCTAAAGAACAGAAAGAAGAAAAAAAAACGGTGGCACACTCACAACGGTTTATTAGACACAACGTTTGCTACATATATACCGCGCACGCTCTCTACATCAGGGGCAGCAAACAGCTAGGGACAGGTCATCTTGTTTTCGTCAAACCCAACGATTTCATTTCCGCATGATATAGTGAAACAGATGTTTGACTTACACATACTTGACCACTGATATGAATGGGATATGCCTCTAACAGTTCCAGCGCGTTTTTATCCCTACTCCTAACTAGGATTGTCACCTTAGAAAAACGTGGCTTGCAGAAGCACGATTTTCTATGCGCAGCGACATGGGTGTTCATACCCTTTTTCAAATTGTTTGCGTGTTCCCTCAGCGGTCGTTCACACAAAAATCAGTCTGCTCGACGTAGGTTTTCCCGGAACTTAGCGTGATCGGCTATACCACAGCAGTGCAACCCTTTTCCACGTAGCGTTTCTGTCTAGCTTTGGAGCATCAGGTCCAGCGGATCTTAAATGCCAGATTTCATCATTGGGTCATCACCTAGGTGGCAGAAACCTTGCTGCCCAAATGTAGCAATAATTTCAAGGGGAGTGAGGGAGGTGAGCAGGATTCCCGAAGAAACGTTCAGGTGGCACTTTATTACCACAGGGTGAGCCACAACCTGAAGAGGGTGGTGAACAGGTATGGGGTACCCGTTGTGTTTTCCGCGCTCAACAAACAGTCTCGCCTATGCCCCCGAATCATAAGATGGGTAGTGCAAACGTACAAACAAGCAAAATGCTACGTGGAAAAGTGTTCTACTGCTGTGGTTTGCCAGATACCGCTAAGTTAGAGGATAACCTACATCAAGCAGACTGATTGTTGTGTGAGCGATTGAATGAGGGAACACGCAAACGATTTAAAAACAGATATGAACCACGGCGCTGCAATTTTGCTTCAGAGACTATCCTTTCCTTCCTTCTTCTCCTCCCTTAATCTGGCTCTCTTAACTACCACACCCAGAGACAAAGCAACAGCGCGCGCATTCGATCACGCGCTCGCCGAGCACGTGATCAAGCTTTTTCTAGTCTCTAAAGCCGCTCGAGTTCGCTCTTCTCCACGGGCGGCCATTTTTCCAAGAAAGTATCGCGGACAACATCAGTCCCTTTCCCCGTAAGTATGAGGCTCGCAGCAGGAGCTATGGCGCTTCAAAGTAACCTGGGGCCTGAAGAACCAACCGACTGAGCTATCTTTCCGTGCAACATCCAAGGGTCACGAGTTCAAATCACCTGTTCTCTTCCTTCTTTCTTTTTTTAATGTCTTTTCTTTTATTTTATCACTGTACGGGAACCCTCCTAAAAATAAATTATATATATCCTCAATTATGTATGGCCACACATGTGCAGGTCATAAATACCAGGTTCTCTAGCCGAGTGCCATCCGTGCGGTATAACCGACCTCAGATTGGTCCACCTTCACTGATCAAATAAGGCACCACTGTAGGTTAAATGAGGCGTACAACTCCTGCGGGACCCGCCATGGTTGCTCACTGGCTATGGTGTTAGACTGCTGAGCACGAGGTCGCGGGATCGAATCCCGGCCACGGCGGCCGCATTTCGATGGGGGCGAAATGCGAAAACACCCGTGTACTTAGATTTAGGAGCACTTTAAGAACCCCAGGTGATCGAAATTTCTGGAGTCCTCCACTACGGCTTGCCTCATAACCAGAAAGTGGTTTTGTCACGTTAAACCCCATAATGTAATTTTTAATTTAACTCCTGCGGGGACGGTAGAGTATCCGCCTCCCGTGCAAGAGGACCGTGGTTCAAATCCCGGTGCCGCGCAATTCTCCACCGGAAAATACAAAAAAACGTGTGTTGAGAAAATTGCACAAACAAGCCTGGAGTGCGGCCTGGTCCCGGTGACCAGAACCGGTAACGCACTCTCTCACCAGAGCAGGATTGGCCACCCTGGTGCAGTACTTGGCCACAACCTCCTATATGAATACAACAATCAAACACCGGCCCTCAGTCTCCAGCAGCCCCGAAGCAAATGACTACGGCGGCGGTCAGATCTGTGACGCAGCAGAGGGTGCTATGAATACCTGGCTCCGGACAGGCCGCCATTGGAATCTGAACCTGGCAACGTTTGACGTTAGAACGTTATCTAGTGAGCCGAGTCTAGCAGTGTTATTGGAGGAATTAGAGGGTAGTAAATGGGATATAATAGGGCTCAGTGAGGTTTGGAGGACAAAAGAAGCATATACAGTGCTAAAAAGCGGGTACGTACGGTGCTACCGGGGCTTAGCGAAGAGACGAGAACTAGGAGCCGGATTCCTGATTAATAAGGAAATAGCTGGTAACATAGAGGAATTCTATAGCATTAACGAGAGGGTGGCAGGTCTTGTTGTGAAACTTAATAAGAGGTACAAATTGAAGGTAGTACAAGTCTACGCCCCTACATCCAGTCATGATGACCAGGAAGTCGGAAGCTTTTATGAAGACGTGGAATCGGCGATGGGTAAAGTCAAAACAAAACACACTATACTGATGGGCGACTTCAATGCCAGGGTAGGCAAGAAGCAGGCTGGAGACCAGTCAGTGGGGGAATATGGTATATGCTCTAGGAATAGCAGAGTAGAGTTATTAGTAGATTTTGCAGAACAGAATAATATGCGGATAATGAATACCTTTTTCCGCAAGCGGGTTAGCCGAAAGTGGACGTGGTGGAGCCCGAATGGTGAGACTAGAAATGAAATCGACTTCATACTCTGCGCGAACCCTGGCATCATACCAGATGTAGACGTGCTCGGCAAGGTGCGCTGCAGTGACCATAGGATGGTAAGAACTCGAATTAGCCTTGACTTGAGGAGGGAACGGAAGAAACTGGTACATAAGAAGCCAATCATTGAGTTAGCGGTAAGAGGGAAACAAGAGCAATTCCGGATCAAGCTACAGAACAGGTATTCGGCTTTAACTCAGGAAGAGGACCTAAGTGTTGAAGCAATGAACGACAATCTTATGGACATCATTAAGGAGCGTGCAATAGAAGTCGTTGGTAACTCCGTTAGACAGGATACCAGTGATCTATCGCAGGACACGAAAGATCTGATCAAGACACGCCAATGTATAAAAGCCTCTAACCCTACAGCTAGAATAGAACTGGGCGAACTTTCGAAATTAATCAACAAGCGTAAGAGAGCTGATATAAGGAAGTATAATATGGATAGAATTGAACAAGGTCTCAGGAACGGAGAAAGCGTAAAAGCAGTGAAGAAGAAACTAGGAATAGGCAAGAATCAGATGTATGCGTTAAGACAAAAAGCTGGCAATATCATTACTAATATGGATGAGATAGTTCAAGTGGCTGTGGAGTTCTATAGAGATTTATACAACACCAGTAGCACCCACGACGATAATGTGAGAGAGAATAGTCTAGCGGAATTTGAAATCCCACAAGTAACGCCGGAACAAGTAAAGAACGCCTTGGGGGCTATGCAAAGGGGGAAGGCAGCTGGGGAGGATTAAGTAACAGCAGATTTGTTGAAGGATGGTGGACAGATTGTTCTAGAAAGACTGGCCACCCTATATACACAATGCCTCATGACGTCGAGCGTACCGGAATCTTGGAAGAACGATAACAGAATCCTAATCCATAAGAGAGGGGACGCCAAAGACTTAAAAAATTATAGACCGATCAGCTCACTGTTCGTTGCCTACAAAGTATTTGCTAAGGTAATCGCAAATTGAATCAGTGACACCTTTGACTTCTGTCAACCTAAGGACCAGGCAGGATTCCGTGAAGGCTACTCAACAATAGACCATATTCACACTATAAATCAGGTGATAGAGACATGTGCAGAATATAACTAACCCTTATATATAGCTTTCATTGATTACGAAAAAGCGTTTGATTCAGTCGAAACCTCAGCAGTCATGGAGGCATTAGGGAATCAGATGAGCCATATGTAAAGATACTGGAAGATAACTACAGCGGCTCTACAGCCACCGTAGTCCTCCACAAAGCAAGCAACAAAATCCCAATAAAGAAAGGCGTCAGACAGGGAGATACGATCTCTCCAATGCTATTCACAGTGTGTTTACAGGAGGTATTCAGAGACCTGGAGTGGCAAGAATTGGGGATAAAAGTTGATGGAGAATACCTTAGCAACTTGCGATTCGCTGGTGATATTGCCTTGCTTTGTAACTCAGGAGACCAATTGCAATGCATACTCAGTGACCTGGAGAGGCAAAGCAGAAGGGTGGGTCTGAAAATTAATCTGCAGAAAACTAATGTTTAACAGTCTCGGAAGAGAACAGCAGTTTACGATAGGTAGCGAGGCACTGGAAGTGGTTAGGGAATACATCTACTTAGGGCAGGTAGTGACCACGGATCCGGATCATGAGACTGAAATAACCAGAAGAACAAGAATGGGCTGGGGTGCGTTTGGAAGGCATTTTCAAATCATGAACAGCAGGTTGCCACTATCCCTAAAGAGGAAAGTGTATAACAGCTGTGTGTTACCAGTGCTCACGTATGGGGCAGAAACCTGGAGGCTTTCGTAAAGGGTTCTGCTGAAATTGAGCACGACGCAACGAGCTATGGAAAGAAGAATAATGGGTGTATGTTAAGGGATAAGAAAAGAGCACAATGGGTGAGTGAACAAACGCGGGTAAATGACATCTCTGTTGAAATCAAGAAAAAGAAATGCGCATGGGCAGGACAAGTAATGAGGAGGGAAGATAACCGATGGTCATTAAGGGTTACGGACTGGATTCCAAGGGAAGGGAAGCGTAGCAGGGGGCGGCAGAAAGTTAGGTGGGCGGATGACATTAAGACGCTTGCAGGGGACAACATGGCCACAATTAGTACATGACCGGGGTAGTTGGAGAAATATGGGAGAGGCCTTTGCCCTGCAGTGGGCGTAACTAGGCTGATGATGATGTTGATGAACACACATCTCTCGGTGCATTGCAGATCGTGCTGCTGTAAGCCCCGTTTTTCTGAAGTGAGAATCCTAGTTAGGGGTAAAGATAAAACTGCGTCGGAACTGCAAGAGGCATATCATATTGTTGGGTTTGACACAGGCAAATGACCTGTCACTTGCTCTTTGCTGGCCCTGATGTCGAGAGTGTGCGCGGTATATATGTAACAAGATTTGTACCTAATAAACAGTTGTCATTGTAGCGCCGCCTTTCGTTCCCTTCTATCCGTCCTATAGGATATTTATTTTTTCAGTTTTTTGCGCAACACCGTGTCGTACAAGTTATACCACTTTCTGAATTTCACAAAGCTGAAAGTCACGACTTTGCCTCACTGAAACTGCTGATGTGTTTCTTGTATAGCCTCTTTAAATATTATTTTCAAACAGAGGTAAGCCATATATTTTGTGTACAGCCTGTACGCTAATGCCGCCGGACGTGCTTGCCCTTTCCAGTTACATTTATCGCACAGGTAGGCATACTCCTTCTTGCTGCCAGCAATTAATGATATAAAACCAATTGCCGATTGTAGAAACAATACCAATGCGTCAAAAATGCTTGATGTCAGATTTCTCAGGCAGGTTCCTGTAACAAAGCAAATTAACTGCTTTAATAAGAAAGTTTGGCGGACTGGGTGGGAATAGAGCCTGGGGTGTGAAACAAGCACACTTCCGTGAAACCACTGCTGCTTTTGATTCTAACTGTCTGAAAAGGACAGAGAGCCGCTCAGAACATAAATTGAGATAACCCCGCTGGCCGAACGCTTTCGTATCATAGCAGCTAAGATGAACCATGTTTTTCCATGAAACGTTGATATATATTTTTAGTTCATCACTAAAAGTCGCGAAAAATGACCTTTGGCGCCTCACGCAGCAAAAACATGCCGCATAAGTGGTCTGCCACGTGACCTAGTATTGATCTCGTATTAATATCAGTATTGAAGTGCAGTTTACTTTTTATTGTTATAAGTATTTCCTGACTTACAATGCGCAGGCAAGCCTTCGTTCGCTGTGAACAGAAAAGTTTGTGCTGGCTTCGCTTTCGTTTTCAATGAGTTGGCTTGTCTGTGGACAGAACGACGACAGGGGCTAGCCAGCCATGACGTTGGCGTATACTTGGAGTGAGTGAGTGAGTAAAGACTTTATTTGAAAACAAGGCATTGGCGCATGATCTTGTAGTTAGGCAACCACGAGCTTCTGGGCCTGGGCAGCTTCTTTAGCTGTTTTGATGACCTTGGCCTGCAGGTCAGGGTCGGAGCTGAGCAACACAGCCGCCCATTGCTCAGATTACGTCTTTCGTGATTTGTGTGATTTTTCGCTGGGCACGACCACATAATATGGAACAGATCCGCTTTTTTTCTTACAATGGTTACATGTATTAGGACATTGGTCCAAGTACTAGTAGTGATAGAGTACGGGGTTGGGGTAGGTGATCATCTAAAGACGTCTCCATGCTACTGCTTGTCGCTTGTTAAGCGATTTGTGTGTTGGCGGGTACACTGCCCTGGCTAACCTGTAGTGCTGAGTTATTTCCTGGCAACTAACCATACGGTCCCTCTCTGATCATATTGTGAGCCATCCGGGTGCTCGGCTGGCGAGTCCACGAGTGACGGTGCGGGCGGCATCGTTGCCGGGTAGGGGGGAGTGTGCTGGTGCCCAAACGATCTAGATTGGTCGTGGGTGTTGCTTGGTGTCTAGTATGTTTTTTCCGGGAGCCGAGACCCGACCTTTCACAAAATTTCGTACTGCTGCTCTGGAATCTCCAATAATCTAATGACAATGTGTGGAGGCTATTGCCAGAACGATAGCCGCCTCTTGCGCTGTTTCAGAGCTTCTGGTGCGGATTGAACCACCAGCGCGTATTTGACCTGATGAGGCCACCATGGCAAGGGACATACAGTTGCACTGTATATATTATGCTGCGTCGACATAGACTACGTCACTGAAGGCGTGAATTATTGATATAGGGCTTTGGACCGCTAGGCCCTCCTTGTGGAATTCGGGGTGCATGTTTCTAGGGAGGGGATTAATGGCTCCTCTGAACGTGAAGAATATCTACTTTAGTGATGTGCATCGACTCGTAGTTGATGCCGAGATTCCGGAAGATGTTTCACCCGGCGGCACTCTGAGCTAGCCTTTCGTATTGATATACAAGGTGCGCTTCCACAAGTTCCTCTAGGGTGTTGTGCACACCTAGGCCTAGCAAGTTAGCATTGGCCGTTCTTATAGGTAGCCCAAGAGCCTGTTTATAGGTCCTCCGGATAATTCGCTCTATTTTCTCTCTCTCATCCGCTTTGAGGCAGAGGTATGCGATGATGTAGGTGATGCGGCTGAGCTCGAAGGCTTGCGCCAACCTTACGAGGTTGGCTTCTTTCATGCCAGAGTGTCGGTTGGCAATTCTTGAAATGAGTCGCATCGTCTGTTGAACGCAGGCTTCTAGTTTATGAATTGTGTTGCCGTTGCGCCCGTGAGCTTCCATGAAGAGGCCGAGTCCACGGATGGTGGTCAACACCGGGATCGCGCCACCTCCGGCTCGCACAGTGATTTGGGGGGGTGGCGCAGTGTAGGATTTGCAGTTCGTAGGGGCTCTGAGTAGGAAGAGTTCTGATTTTTGCGAGGAGCAGGCGAGGCCTTTGTTGGTCACGTACTTTTCAACCGTGTCTACAGCTTCATGTAGCGGGGTTTCTACATCTCAATCGCTGCCTTTAACCACTCATAGGGTGATGTGGTCGCCATACAGACTGTGGTGTAGATCTTGAATCTGATTAAGCTGTTCGGGTAATCGGATCATCGCTCAATTAAAGAGGAAGGGGGACAAGACTGATCCCTGCTGTGTGCCATGACTTCCAAGAGGAATCTTGTCCGATTGTAGTTCTCCTATTCTTAGTTCCGCTGTGCGGTGGTTGAGGAAATCTTGGATGTAGTTGTAGGTCCTCGGTTCTGCACCTAGGTACTGCAGATTCTCCAGTAGAGCAAGGTGCGCTACGCTGTCAAAGGCCTTTGTAAGATCAAGGCCCAGGACAGCCCGGGTACCATTCTTGGATATGTGGTCCAGAACGTGAAGTTTAAGCTGAAGCATGACGTCTTGTGTGGAAAGCTTTGGACGAAAGCCAATTATGGAGTTCGGGAATAGGTTGTTGTCCTCCTCAAAATTGTGGCGGCGGTTAAGTATGACGTGCTCCATGAGTTTTGCTACGCACGAGGTCAGAGAGATCGGGCTTAAGTTCTCGAGCTATTAGTCGCTTACCATGTTTAGGTACAAATGTAGGAAATGTTGGTGCAAAAACGTTCACTTACTGTACCATCTTTTAATTTTTAAAAGTGGCAGGAAAGGTAAAAATGTAGGTGGTTAACCACAGTTGCATTAACTCCTGTGAAAGCAGCACAATGGTGGCTTTAACAAATTGCGATGCGGGCTACCTACAAGGCTCTCACATCTCAGCGTTGCTGGAGAAGGGACTGTTACTTTTTAGAGGCTGCTCATATTGACAACCGACCATGTGTTGGCGGGCTAGTTGGTTAAGCATGATTAGAAAGACAGCGCCGAATAAAACAACACACGAAGAAGTTGTTAGCGCGCCTACGTGCTGTCTCGTGTCCCCCTTCTTCGTGTGTTGTTTTATTCGGCGCCGTCTTTGCAATCATATTGACAAATTCTGCTTGCTGAATATCCATGTGCTTTTGGAAGTAACCGCTGTAGATGTAAACACTACCGAGGGTGAGCTTTACATTACGCCATGAAGAACTACGGGCTTAAAAATCGGTTGTCATTTCCTTTAAGGTGTCTCTGCTGCATGTGGCATATTGCACACGTCACATTGTAGCCATATGGATTACCAAAGGTGCTTTCACGATCCCACACGTAAGCAGCTTTAATGTGTCTCTCTCCTCGTTTATTGGAGGTACACCTAGGAAATGTGTACATTGACAGGAGAAGTGGGACCTGCTCTAGTGCCATGGCTGGGACTCCCTGTTCTGCAAAGAATAGCCAAAACTGGTGTGGGGATTTCCGGCACTCAGGATAGGAGCATCACAGGGGCTCCTTGTTGGCGCTTCCTGAAAGACGGCAATGCAGTCGAGAAGCCGGCATTGAGCCTCCGTAAATTGGAAGCTGTGGGCAGTATCATTGACATTGTTTCAAGTTTGTTTGTGTAATGTTTGTAACATGTATTACATCGAAGAGATTAATTTTCCAGATGCATTTGATGTATATCTTTCGAGATGTGGTGACCCTGCCTGAGGAGAAGTAATCGTGGTGCTCAAAACGAACCATAGCCTAGCAGACATGCTGACAGACATTAAGTAAGCATGTAGCTCTAAACACGTGTACATGCAATAAACTTCGTTAATTTGAAGTCGAAGGGGCAATGGAAAAACTCAGGACCAACAAAACACAACCAAAATGATTTCCAATATATAATAATGTCTTCGCTCCCCCACCAGAGCCTTGTTCACAAATAGAAAAGCTGCAGAGCTGGCGGCCTTTTCATGTGCGGCTCAAAACATAATTAAGGCACTTGGCATACATAGACGGTAGATTGCATTTGTTGCGATTAAGGGTGTGCGCCGGGGTTTGGATGATTGGTTTGGCCGTGGTTTGGATAGTTGTGCAGCGTTCGGGGAGGGCATTCAATGCAACGTTTCGTTTCTGGACGTCATTCCTGTGCTGTTAAGTCTTGTTTTGAAGTTTCAGGTTTCCCCGACGTAGACATCCCCATGTCCGCACACGGAATGAAGTACACCACGCCTGGGAACGTGCCCTTTTCCAAAGGGTCATTCACATGCACGAGCTCGTGTCCAAGTTTCCAGGGAGGGAACGTGAGCAGCCTCCACGTCATGTGACGTGGAGGCTGCTCACGTGTCCAATTGCGCGAGACGGCTGCGTGAGAAAACATTCCCGCTCGTCCATTTCCTTGACGCCAAAGGCGCAGGAATGAACTTGCGAATGAAATTTATATAATTTAAACAAGGGCTTCAAGCAAGCTTCGCTTCACTTGCAGTCCTTTCACACGGGTCATACGGGCAAGCTTAAGTGCGCTTTGAGCCAGTGCGTCTAGCCGCTAGTGAACGCTTAGTGACAATTACTGCAGAGAGACATCGTCGGCGAGTACGTTCGCTGAAAGCACTGTGCGGTGGCGAAGTGTGTAGCTTCGTTATTCGTGTAGCCTCGCTCAATTCGAATACAAAAGCCGACCTAAAATGCCTCTTGCCCCCGCGTGAGTCCAGTGGCGGCGGCATTGGGCTGCTGAGGTCGCGGCCTGAGATCAACCTGGGCCACGGCAGCCGAATTTTAATGGGGGTGAAATGCGAAGCGTCCGCGTACCCTGCATTGTTTGCCCGTTAAAGTGACCCCGCTGGTCCAAATTATTCCGCATTCCGCCTCCCCTGAGTGCCTCATAAGGTGATCACGATTTTGGGACATTACACCCCGCAATGTTTGTTCATAGAGATTGGAGTAATTCTACGCCAAGTGTCCCAGACGTGTCTCTTGACAATCTCAGATATTGCTCTAAAAATTCGTCCCATTCCACTAGTCCTAAAACTGAGTTCTCCAAATATATCACACGAAAAAAAAAGAACCTCCGCAAATCCACTCCTGTGAAGATGGCTGTTCCGTGAATTTATAGATATGTTGCGACTAGTGTTGGGCAACTTGAAAAAGAAACTCTCATCCCAGGATGTTCGGCCATTACGCACATTGCTCTTCAAAGTGACATATGACACAAACACACGTTTCTAATCAGTTTACAAGATGTCTACTTTATTTATTAGTTTAAAATTACTGCAAAAACTACTTTGTGGTCTCTATGATACACAAATATGATTTCCGTTCTTATGCGAGAAATGTTTTTGTCCACAGGTAAATAGATGCATGACGCGTGTACGATAGTTAGTAGGATGGGATCGTTGAAGTATCCGACGCCAAGGTCTTCCAGCAAGCGGCTGAACCACTGCGTTGTTTCCCGTTTCCGGTATACATTAAGGTCTCCGACAACGATCACCGGCGAGGGTTTGGCGGCAGCGCACGTCGCTCAACGCGGAAGGACGCGCGCCTCTCAACAAATCATGTGGTTTGACGGCTGCTTTGATTTGGGCGTTTCATAGTGAAACGAAAGCTTTGCTGTACGTTCGCTTCACGCCTCCGCCTTACAAGATTATCACCCATTCCTCCTCGCCCTCTACAGCAGCTGGCATCGGCAAACTGGGTTATCTGTCAACGTGACAGACGCAGAAAATCCCGGGATCCTAGCCATAGAGAGCTTCGCTATAGATGAATTCACCGGCGATCGCGATACTCCCTAAATTTCAGCGCAGCTCTATACATGTTATTTCACGTTATATTGGCTTTCACGGACAATCCGTGTCGTGCGGCACTTTGCAAACAGAGCGAGGTGTGGCGTGACTGCCTCGCTGATCACCCAAGCAGCGCTTGAGTGACCGGTGGGCGAGATTTATAGCAGACGCTGACGACAGCCGTCGAAGCCGCGCGCTACTCTGGCGCCACCTCGTAGCCATCGTCACCGCGGTGCACCTCTTTCCTGGCACTACGCTTTTCTTCTCTCGCTATCGCCGTATCCACACCCGATTTCAGCCTCATCGCATTTGCTGTATCCTCTTCCTTTGCTTTCCACCTCGCGCTCTCACTGCATTTTTCGTCGCGCGCTGCGCTCTACGGTCGCTCTTTCAACCGCTGCGATGGTTCCCTCGGTTACGCCGACACCAACGCCTGCCGCAGAAACGGGTGCCTATGAGCGGCCCTCAAAAATTTTCTTCCCTCGAGACGTGCTTTCATCGTTTTCTTAAATACGCAAAGCATGGTTTAGAAAAAGGACAGTATCGAAATAATTTGAGCTCCTAACCTTGTTCAACTTCGTCTACAGAACATAAAAGTATTCGTCTTAAATACGTAAAGGTAATAATTGGCCCCTTAGGTCAGAAAAAATTGCCTTAAAAGTCTCGAATCTTGACAAACATCTACCAAATCGACAAGTTTTCCGTGCGAAACTGCGCTTCATTTGTTGGTTGTGATATTTTTTTTTTAATTTCCCACAACTCTATATTACGCTAAATAATTTAGGCGCGAATTTTCGAAAATAACATGCCAGCATGCAAAAATTTTACTTTGTTCCACCGTTGTCCAACATTTTGCACTGTGGTATTCATCGTAATTATAAAACAAAAAGCGCATTAGAATGGCCTCCTTTCCGTGGTGAGATTTCCGTCAATATATCATTCCGAATATAGCTTTAGTTTTAAGGAAGATATCGATTCGCGAATTTTCCTTTGCTCTATGCTCGGAATAGTTTTGTGTTACCACTTCACCGCAAAGTGCAACGCCTGTCTCGCGTCAGACTGCCTTCGCGCACTCTATCTATCTATCTATCTATCTATCTATCTATCTATCTATCTATCTATCTATCTATCTATCTATCTATCTATCTATCTATCTATCTATCTATCTATCTATCTATCTATCTATCTATCTATCTATCTATCTATCTATCTATATATCTATCTATCTATCTATCTATCTATCTACCTACTTACGGCGACCCAGTGTCACAAGTTGTCAACCAGGTTTAGGCGACTAGGTACGTGCTCATGGTTGTCATGCCTTCGTGATCATTCAATCGTCGTCATTCCAGCTTCGTCACCTGACTGTCGTCATGTCATCGTGGTCACATTTTCTAACAAACCCAATAGTCTACGTTGTCTAAAAGCTTGGGCAACTAGAAATGTGGTCATGATGCCTTGGCGGTCGTTGCATCATCTTTCCTGCTTTGTCATCTGTCTGTCGTCATTCCGTCGTGGTCACGCGATCACCGTCATACCACCTCGTGATACAGTAGTTCTCGTGTCATCGTCAACATACATTCACATTCATCTCATTGTCCTGATACCGTTGTTATGCCATCGTCGTCATTGCGTCGTCGTCGCGCATTTGTTGCCATACCGTCTTCGTAATGCCGAAGCAACGTTTGAGTACGGGCTAGTTGGTATTCCATGGTATAAATCGTCACTTACAGCGCATACATAGACGGAGGACAAAAAAGGACGATGTAGACAAGCGCTGACTTCCAACTGATTTTTATCTTCAGAAACAAACGTATATACCCTGAAACACCAAGACAAAAGCGCCCTCTACAAGCAGCAAACCGACATTCAGAATTTATTACCTAAGAGGAACGAGAGCGCATGTGCGATCTCAGGAAAACCAGTTCTTTGTCTGTTAGTGCGATTGATGGCTTACTAACCGAGTCGCCATGGTCGTTCTAACGCCGTCACCCCAACTTCGGCATCCAACTCTCGTCATACCGTGGTCATCCCTTCCTTGGTCGTTATGTATTCGTCATCACATTGTCCTCATACCGTTCCCATGAGATCGTTGTCATCCTGTCCTCGGCGTACTTTCGTAGTCATACTCTCCCCGTATTGCATCCGTTGCCCTACCATCGTCATGATGCCATCGTGGTCCTTCTTAAGCCATCATTCCAGCTTCGACACCCAACTGTCGTCGTGCCATCGTCGTGCCAACGTCTTCACGCACTCGTAATCGCATTGTCCTCCCCCTTTTGTCATACCGTTGTCAGGATGCCGTCGTGCTTCTTTATCGTCGCCATTCCAGTTTCTTCATCCAACTCTCGTCATACCGTCGATTATATAAGTATTTACATAATTTTATGAGGAATCTCACTGGGTGAGCCGGACGGCAAAAATTCACATGAAGCGCACATTTATTCGTCAAATTGATAAAAGGGAAAGGATTATTTTAGTAGACGCTATATTTTACACTTCAAGCACATTGGCAATATTGTTCCCCTAAAGTGTAGAATTGAAATGATTTACCCAATAATATGTTAAAAGCATTGTAAATGACATGAAGTGGAAGTCGAACATACTGACACATCGTAGATCTTTCAGTCAAGAAAAATAGCACTTGATCGTACCCAGAAAGCCAAGTAAGACTCGAGCACAGGGAATGCGGCGAGCGCGGTCATCGATCCCGCAAAATGTGATCTACGGATCAAACGCATCTCATACCAGTGCGAAGCATTGTTCGGCTCATTGTCGGCACTTTGCGGAAGGTATGCACTTTCCCGTCGCGCCTGGCGTGAAGAAAAATAAAATAATCTGTGACTGATGTGGGAATCGAACCTCTGATGTCGATCATGGCAGTTGGGTGCCCCCGAAACTTGGCCACGATCGCTCTTTGAGGTTGTTCTTGTTATTTTATTTTTGCTATTGCCGGTCGCAGTGAAACACTTAGGAGCCAATAAACAAAACAAAAGTTTTACAGCTCATAAATCAAATCTGTTGACAGCTTCAACTCTTAGCATGTTTGATTCAAACGTCTCGCGAAGCTTTGGATGAAAAGCGGTCCAGAACCAACTGTCACCGACACCAGCAAGGGCTGTTATGGGATCAGCGATTGAAGGGTGATTAGGTGATGAGGGAAAAAAAAATCGATCAAGAAAGACTGCTTTTTAATAGAGAACAAGATCTAACTTGAATTTATTCAGCGGAAGTCAAATCTGCAATGAATTTTATATAATGCGTCGAAGAAAGAAAATAATTTTTAACTTGAAAATTAAGAAGGAACACCCCGCTTTCTGGCGCCTGCTATAGGAGGGGTGTTCACGCCGGTGTAAGATGCAATGTAGTTCAGCTTGTATAGTATGCAGAAAAGCGCGATCGTAATATTGAGCGACTGCTGTACGCCCCCTATAAATAGGTTGTTCACTCTAAAAAGAAGTGGGTCAAAAGAGAGTTACACCCACGTGACTCCTATTTTCTTAGCTAAGACCCCTTTTTCATGAGTCACCAAATAATGGCCAACCCTCCTGCATGAGTCAATTGTCTCCCAATGGCTTGTGAAGAGTCGTCGTGAAAGATGGCGACTTAGTAACCTTGTGAATCTTGGCGAGAGCAAGATTATTGCAGGAGAAGTATCAGATACTTTATTTTTGCGTTATGCTTGCTTCTGGCTTAGGCAGACACTCAGGGTTTGTGTCTTGCTTGTAATGCAGTCTCTCACTCTTTCGTTCTTTTTATGTTCTGGAATGCCTTCCAAGTATAAATGTTGATTTTCCTTGGCCATATGTGTTGATATCGCATAGCTGGTTTTCTTGTGGTAAGGAAGACCTGGATTTGTCACATGGGAATTATACCATAAGCAAATCTCAAACAAAAGTATTGGCTACTAAACGAAGCACAGCAACGAGATAACTTCAGTAGACGCACTCAGCAGTGTCGTTTACAGATGTAGTTCCGCTACGTAAAATTAAATTTCGAGGATTTAAGTTCCAAAATCAAGTTCTTGTTGTGAAGCACACGCAGATTAATTTTCAGCAGAAACTGTAGATTATTTTCAGCAGCTTGGGTTATTTAACGTACACGAAATGCACGCTATACGAGCGTTCTTGCATTCTGCCCCCATTGGAATGCGGCCACCGTGGTTGTGTTTGGACCCGTGACCTCGAGCTCTGCAGCGCAGCACCAAACCTACTGAGCTACGGCGGCGCGATGTGTTCCGCGACCATGGAGAAACATTAGCGTATGCAACACTGCTTTTAAGAGCCCATAGAAATATAAGAACAAAAACGTAGAAGTTTCGCCCGAAAGGCGAAACTTCGATAGCCATAGCAGTGTATTAGACAAGTTAACGAAGCAAGGTTCGTAGCTTCATCGGCTGCATAAATTGCAGTAAACATTCACTTACTAATAATTAGCAAGCACGGAGTCACGCGCACACGTGCACACATGAACAGATCTCACTCAAATCGCGAACACTCGCTATCACAGGGTTGGCGCAATGAAGGGCGCAGGGGAGACCGTACGCTTCTGCTGCCTCGTCCTTCAATGCGTCTCCGAAACTTGAAATTGCACTACCTCGGCTCCCCCCATCTTTGCACCCAACGGAGATTATCTCCAAGACAGGGCGAGGGTGGCGCAAGACCAGGCTAGAGTAACGGCTAGAGGTGGAGAAGCGTGCTAAACCAGCGCCTCTCTTCCCCCGCCTTGCGCGCATTTATCACGTGACCTCCTATATATACAAGAGGTGCCCACCCAGCTACTATACATCTCGCCTTACTCTTGAAGCAGAGCGTACCTTCAACGCTTCCTTTCACGCGCAGAGTCAACGGTGCGGGATAGGATCTTATCGCACATAGGCTTTATACGTAAGCTCACGGCAACGCCGGCAGATATAGTGCGCCGGTTGTGTCCATGTAAATGCTGTCGCAATAAACGTGAAAATTGTATGAAGAATCAGCCATGTGGCTTCTCGACACCGTGATTGAGCTGCGTATGATATTGCTAAAGATATGCTGCTAAATCTCCACCCACTACGCTCGCATTTTGTGACAGCGGCAACAGGCGCAAGAATTAGTCCAGGAAATGCAAGACAGCTTCAGGTGCAGCTTCAGGTGCACTAGAGTATTCTGCAACATGGGCGTGTTTATAGTTCTACCTTACAAAAGGAAACTGCACTCGACATTCATCGCGAGCAGCCGCACCGTTATAGTTAAGCAAATTAGGCGCAATTACGCTGCGTCTTCATCACTCCTCGAGCACGCTCCAAAAGCCCAACGATACATATTTCAAACGTAACCATACACGTACGACCAAATTTTTCTTCTGTAAGGTGAACGTAACGGGCGTTTCGAGACAAATGTTTAAATTCAGGGCTGCTTAATTTTTGAACATTATTTACGTGACGTTTAATTATCAGGGAGCAAAACAATTTTGTCACAAATCGGGAGAACGCAAATCAAAAATAGGGCAAGTGTTATGCGGGTCCAAAATGATCCAAAGCCGAAGCCATCAAAATAATGACGCCATTTTGCAGTTGCGTTGCATCATGCGCGCGTACGCTGTCGAATGGTTCTGAAAGTGCTGCGTTGTGGGCGACTGCAACCCGACGTTACGCAAAGTTACGGTGGCAACATTCTTCCGTGCTGTCTAATTGCGAGGAGAAGGACGTCCAGCAGCAGCGTGGTGTCGATTTCGTCTTTGCCGACATCGAGCAAGTGCAGCTAGCCGGACCGCCACTAGCACGCGTTGTATTGGCTAGCGAATCGAGGGGCCTTTCATGACGCCTAGCGCGTTGGAGCCTCATACTGCAAGAATATGACATCACTGTAATCCACAAGTCCGGACGAAAACACTCTGATTCCCACTGCCTATCTCGCGCCCCCATTGATCCGCCGTTGCAAGACTACGATGGTGACGACGCCTTCCTTGAAATAATAAGCGCGGAAGACTTTGCTGAACGGCAACGAGCACGCCCGGAGCTAGAAAGCCTCGTCGACGATTTGGAAGAGAACGCCGACGTTATCACTAACGCATTTAGGCGAGGATTCTCTTCATTTTAACTTCAAAACAACCTACTCGTAAAGAACTTCTCACCAGTCCTCGCCAACTTCCTCTTTCTTGCTCCTTCTGCACTGCGTCCAGAAGTACTGGACGCCCTACATTACGATCCGACCGCTGGGCACCTCGGATTCTCCTTTGACGCTATTGAGGATGCAGGAAAGGTATTACTTGTCGCGCCTGACTGCCGACGTAGCCCGTTACGTCAACACATGCCTAGACTGTCAGCGACGGAAGACACCACCGACAAGGCCTGCGGGATTACTACAGCCGATCAAGCCTCCTTGCTGACGATTTCAGCAGATCGGGATGGATGTGTTGGGAAGCTTTCCAACGTCAACATAAAGAAATAAGTGGGTCGTCATGGCGACGGACTACCTCACCCACTTCACCGAAACGAAAGCTCTGCCGAGAGGTAGTGCTGCCGAAGTGGCGCAATTCTTCGTCGAGAACTACCTGCTGCATCATAGAGCCTTAGAAGTCATGATCACCGATAGAGGGACGGCCTTTACAGCAGAGCTGAGCCAATGCATTCTGTAATACAGCGAGCACTGCAGTCTGCGATGACAATAAGTGGAATGCGAGCCTGGTGACCGTATTTGGGTTTGGACGACGACACGCCGATGGGGACTGAGTGGGAACCTTTTAGGCCGCAATTTCCGACCTCACAAGATCATCCGACGCATTGGCGCGCTTGACTGTGAGGTAGCAGCAGTGCGACTCACGACCTGAGATAGTCCATGTTGTGCGACTGAAGCCGTTCTACCAGCGCTAACGAACTTTAGGACACTGCATGGCTTAACTATTGTGTTTCTTTTTAAAGCGAAGCTTCCCTTCCCTCTTTCGACTTCCCATCTGCTGCTGCTGCTGCTGCTGCTGCTGCTGCTGCTGCTGCTGCTGCTGCTGCTGCTGCTGCTGCTGCTGCTGCTGTGGCTTCTGCTGTCAGGCACACTGCTTTGGGCGGGGGGGGGGGGGTCACGGCATGTGCATACTTGTGAGGAGCGAGTCAGAGAGGAAAGGCGACGCTAGAAACTCGTTTTTACACCACCGTGTCGAATGTACGCAATGCTCTCTGGAGCTTTCTGGCCGTCGCCGCATTGCCCTCTTGACAGCTGTGATCCGTGACTCCCCTCAGAAGCATTGCAGAAACTACAGAGCTTCGCTTTTCACTAATTCACCTGTCACACGGACAGCCTTAATCGAGGTTAAGCTAACTATGGTTACGGCTGACCGCAGTTATTGCTAGCTGCACGGCAGAGGTAACCGTAGTAAGCCGCCTAACCATGGTTACCGCAAACTGAGCTTGGTAACCTCGGTTTACTCTCGCAAACCAAGAAACAGGCAAGATGACGGAGGCCATGGCCGCTACGCGTGTACCATCGTCGATCGAAATGCCAATGAGCCAAAGGCGCAGTGACGGGCCAGACTCGACAAGGGCGCTTATACGCATTTGGGAGGATCATCTTGGCGCGCTGTGCTCCAATACGCGGAATGCGCGCATATACGCGAAAATTCTAGCTAACGCCGGGCTCCCGCCTGGGGAAACATCGTACAACATGAAGCAGCTGCGGCTAAAATTGGACAACCGGATCAAGCGCTATCGGCAAGTACAGAAGGTGTCGGTTGAAATGTGCAATCATGAAAGCATGACGCTTATGATAGCAGAATAGGATGCTAGTTATTGCGTGGAATAGGCTTCGCCGTAGAGTAGGCTTCGCTCGATCGGCAACGTGTCTCTGAACTAGCATACATGCGCTTGCAGGGTAGTGGCGCCGCAGTCTTTTAAATGTCAGATTTACTCGCACTTCTTTACTAACGCCATCGTTGTCGTGCTGTGTGCTCTTGGCTTCGGGACTCGTGCCGCATTTACAGTTCAATAGAACCCCAGGCGGCCCACGACTTTACCTTTAACTCAGGCTTCAAGTGGTAGAAACGTCTGTACAATGAACGAGATATGGAAGACATGCATCATACGGAGACCACAAAGACCTGTGCCGTCTACTTTGTTTCCATTTACAATACTCGCCTGAATCGCTGTACTGTTGTGCACAGCGTTGCAGTATCTTGCTCGATACTTTGGTGAACCTTTTATTCTGAAGCCCATTTTACAGGGACAGTACATAGCACACGAGTTAAGCTTCGTTAACATTAAATGCAGATTTCAGGGGAATTATTCCCGTAAATTTCTTGAGTATATTATGCTCAGACAATAATAATGCAATTGCAGCAGATACTTACCCTTTGTATATGCCACCAGAACTAAAGTCATAACAACGTGGGGTTCAGTGGCTTCTGGTGCTTTTTATTTTTTGCATGGCACTGTCTGCTAGGTAATTTAAAATATTTTAAAGGTTTTCACATATCTCGATAAATATGGAAATGTCCAGGCTTGCAGGATTTGTTTGCATGGGAGCCTTTAAAATGCATGAGGTGAAACAGTATGCCTCACCACACAGTTCTCAAATGCCTGCACTAAAATGCAACTTTCTTTTCTAGGAAGGAAAGGACGGTCTGCACAAAAACTGGGTCCAGCAGCTCAAAATGGCGCTACTACTGGCTGCATCACAACCTGCATGGGTCTTTGCCTATGCACGGGATTTCTGTGTAATTCCTGGTGGAGGAAAACATCGAGGTAATTTACGATAACTGTTTAGTTTGGAGACTTGTTGATTGTTGTTTAGGAAAGTGCAAAGGTAAAGATAAACAAAGGAAAACCGCCTAGTATACGTTTGTCTTGCTCATTTGCTATCTCTGAAACTACCCGCAATGGTTGCTCAGTGGCTATCGCCTTGGGCTGCTGAGCACGAGGTCGCGGATTCGAATCCCGGTCACGGCACCCGCATTTCGATAGGGGCGAAAACACCCGTGTACTTAAGTTTAGGTGCACGTTAAAGAACTCCAGATGGTCAAAATTTACGGAGTGCTCCACTATGGCGTGCCACGTAATCAGAAATTCGTTTTGGCACGTACAACCCCATAATTTAATTAAACTCTGGAACTGAAATTAGAAGTTCCTGAAAGTACAATATGTACTAATTTCTCGCTGAATTTTGTGTATCACTGAAACAGGCAGAAAACGTAAAATACAGTATTTGGGTTGTATGATGATGATGATGATGGAAAACTTTATTTATCCCTCTTTAAAGGGAAGAGGGCAATGGAATAGAGGGTGGGGGGAGGAACTACTTGAAGTAGGCCTCCTTTATCCTCTCAGCCCACTCCAGGATGGCCTCCTGAAGATCGGGCCTGGAGCTGCGCAAGGCAGCCTCCCACTGCTCCTCACTAGATATTAATTGCTTGAGGAAAGGGGGAAGGGGGTGCTTAGGGCACCCCCACATGATATGGTTTAAGTCTGCTCTGGGAGATACACAGAATTTACAAGAGGGAGAAAGGTAAATGGCGGGATGAATGCGGTGGAGGAGGTAAGGGGACGGAAAGGTGCGAGTCTGCAGCTGTCGCCACAGAACTTCACACCTACGCGGGGATTTGCCCATGAGTGGCGGAAAGGTTAAGCGGTCTAATCGGTAGTGTGTGCAGATTTCGTGGTAAGTAATAAGTCGATCCCGCGCTGTAAACGGCGCCTCCTCCGTGGCGAGGTCCGACGCATCTGATGCCTGAGCCCGGACTGTAAATCCTCGGGCACTGGCATGAGCCGCCTCGTTTCCGGCAAGGCCCGCATGCGCGGGAGTCCAGATTAATGCCACAGTTTGATTGAAAGGATGAGCCAAGAGGAGCGAAAAAGCTGGCTTAGAGACCCTACCCGCTCCGAAGTTATGTATGGCTGCTTTAGAGTCACTAGCGATAACTGATGAATTTGGAATTGTGAGGGCCAGGGCTATGGCCGCTTCCTCCGCCTCCTCCGAGGACGAGCCAGGAATGGAGGCGGCCGCAGCGACCTGCCCGTGAGAGTTAGTGACTGATATTGCGTAATGATTTCTGTTCCCATATTCGGCTGCATCAACATAGAGCGCGTCTTTAGAGGTGGAGAATTGTTTTTGGAGAGCCTTTGCTCGCTGCCTCCTGCGCTGTTTGTGATGCACAGGGTGCATGTTTTTAGGAAGTGGGGGGATGCAGAGGTTCTCGTGTATGTGATGTGGAATGGTGTATTTAGTCTTGATGATGGGTGCCCGAGTGATAGAAGGAGTTTGTAGAATGTGTCGACCTGTTGCGGTGTTAGAAAGTCTGCTATATTGGGATGTGAGGTGGGCTTCTGTGAGTTCCGAAAGTGTGTTGAAAGTTCCAGTAAGCATTAGCCTTTCAGTGGAGGTACGTATAGGGACCCCGAGAGCGAATTTATATATTTTGCGTAAGAGAGTGTCGATCTTATCTGATTCTGATTTAAGGAAATGTAGATATGGTGTTCCGAATGTAATCTTACTGATAACGAAGGCCTGAATCAAGCGGAGAAGTTCGGCCTCCTTTAGTCCGCCATGTTTATTGGAGATTCGCCCTAGAAGACGCAGGGTGTGATCGACTGTGGTCTGGAGTGTATGTAGAGTATATGTGTTGAGCCGGTTGCTTTGAATGTGTAAACCGAGCACCCGGAGCCTGTCCACTCTAGTAACGGGGATGTGGTTTAGGATTACCTCTATGCTAGACATGTGTTTTCCGGTCCCCCGGTGGGATGGCAGAAGTAGCAGCTCGGATTTTTGAGGGGAGCATGTGAGATTCATAGCCCCGGCATGAGCCACGACGGCGTCTGCTGCGGCCTGTAGAGTGTCTTGAATCTTTCCGTCGGAGCCGCCAGTCGTCCAAAGAGTGATGTCATCGGCGTAGAGTGAAAACTTGAGATCGGGAATAGACCGCAATGCTTGCGCCATCGGCATCATAGAAAGATTAAAAAGAAAAGGGGACAGCACTGAGCCTTGGGGCGTGCGTAGCTACCTAAAGCGTATGAAAGGGATTGCTCTGTGCCTATGTGTATCGTTGCGGTACGGTTGGATAAGAAGGTACATATGTAGTCATATGTCTTTCCGCCAGTGTGGGTCTGGGCGTCTGCGTGTAGTTGCTGAACCCATTCTGTAATGTCTTGAATGTTTGTGGGAGCTGATATCTGGCGGGCCTCTCGAAAATTGTCCCAATTGGTAAGGCTGAGGCGTTTGGGTGCAAACGGTTTGTGTTTGAATTGTAGTGTGATGGTAATGATGTAATGGTCGCTGCCGAGGTTAACTTGTGAGTTGTGCCATGTGACGTGTTGGATTCTGTGTGTAAGCGTAAGATCGGGGGAGGTGTCCTTAGCTACGCTGTTGCCTAGCGTGGTTGGTGCATCGATGTCGTTATGTAATGTGAGTCTGTGGTCTTGTATGTGGATCCATAGGGCTCTGCCTTTAGGAGTAGAAACGGAGTGACCCCACAAATGGTTGGGTGCGTTGAAATCTCCAAGGATTAGGGGGGTGGTGGGTGACAGCGGCAATAGCTTGAGCGAAAAGGGAGTCAAAGCGGTGATGTTTGTCTTGTGGACGACTATAGATATTGAGAATGTAAAGGCCAGGTGCATTATTTTTGCGAGGAATGATTTCTAGAAAATCGTGCTCTATATCGACGCTGTCGAATTGGGAGTGATTGGCAGTGAGGTGCTTTTGCATAAGAATTGTCGTGTCGGGCCGGGAGACCTTATTGTTCTGATAGACATTATAACCTGGGAAGCTGATTAGTCCGTGAGTTTCCTGAAGCGCAATGACAGCTGGGATATGAGAAGAGGAGGCTAGTAACTGCTGGAGGTGTGCTTTCTTTTTTCGAAACCCCCCACAGTTCCACTGCCACACTTCAAACTGGGAGCGGGTCAGGTTATTGGCCATTGTTAAGCGGAGCTGGTGGGGAGGCGGATCGAGCAGGTGCAACTATGTTAGGATGATTCGTGGTGACTCCAGCTATCCAACTTGTAGTTTGTTGGATGTGTGCTGGTACGAATTCAACAAATTTGTCGAGCTTTTCATTCCTGGCTGTGTAATCTGTATTGATTTTTTCAATTGCAGTGAGTATATTATGGAATTTAGCCTCCAAAGCGGGTAGTCTGTCGTTATAATTGAAGATTGTCTCGTCTAGGGTGTCCTCTGATCGCGGAGTGCTCGGAGCTTTACGTTTGCTGGGGGGAGGGTGAGGCGGTTCCCGTTCAGTGGAGGGGCTAGGGTCCATGGGGCGGTGTGAAGAGGTTTCAGGTAGGGCTGATGGATGATGAGTCGAAAGGGTCGTGTTAGAGAGAGGGGCTTCAGAGGTTGAAGTAGAGGGGTGACGAGATTGGAGTTCTAATTTAAGTCTTTGAATTTCGGCTTTTAGAATTGTATTTTCTTCAAGGAGGGATTCATTATTAGCAGTCTGGTTTGAGGAGCAGCTTGAAGAGGCTACCTTAGCCCAGCTTACCTGGGGTGGGTGGCGCGAGGAGTTGGCGAGAGTAGGGCTTGATGATAGAGCTGGCCAGGCGACGTCTTGGGTTGCATAGCCAGGCCCGCGGTCCTTCGCCGGCTTGAGTCGCGAGTGCGGTCGAGACTGGGAGTTCGGTTGGTGGGTTAAGTGTCTTGTTTGTGCCTGGGACGTTTAGGGCGCGGTTTGAACCTTTGTTTGCACAGTGAGGAGCCGGTTTGATGGTTTCCGTTGCACACAACACATATCGGGTCACATTCGTGGTCCATGGGTGCGTCTTTCATTCCACACTTGGGGCAGAGTGTGTCCGTGGCATTAGTGCAGACGTCCTGGCGATGACTAATCCCGCGGCATCGGGTGCAGGCTTCTACCTTCTGCCTGAAGGGGCGGCATCGAAGTGAACAGGCGTCGTAGTTGAAGTAGAAAGGGATGATTTCGCCTTGGAATATGACCATGATGGTTTCAGTATTGCCCAGGCGTCGTGCACCCCCAATAATCAATGTTTGGTTGCATCTGCGGAGGGTTGAGGCGATGTCATCTTCTGAGTAATCTGGGGGCAAGTGAATGCATCCTCTGCAGGTATCGATGGGATCGGCCACATGGGTGGCGACTTCGTAAGGGTTACCATTGAATTGCAGACTCTGGATGTTGTGGTAGAGACCTGCACGTCCCATGTCTGGTGTGCTGATTAGAACGGTATTGTTGATGATGTTGACACGAATTTGGTCAGAACTGGTGCGGTCGGTGATGGGGAGCCCGGCAGCCTTGAGGATGACTTGTCCGAGGATGCATGCATGGATTCCAGCGCAGTTGAGGCCCCCACGAACTCTTAGGATGATTTTATAATCGCTGCGCGGCAGCGGCGGGGGCTTCGGTTCTGCTCTTGATTGAGTCCTATGAGCCACTGTGGGGTATGCTGGTGGCGAAGGATGCTGACGCTGTTTCGAGAGATTATTGTGGATCTCGCGCCAGGTGCACGCGCCATCGCGCTCCGTTCCTGCGCCCATGCTAGGCGGAGCTAGGCCCAGCAGCGAGACGGTAAGCCGAGAGCCCTAAAAAGGGCTGCGGCTCGCGTAAGGGACGTCGGAGTTGCTAAAGGAAATGTCAAGAAGTGCCGATAACACTCACATAGGTCCAGGCAGGAAATCAGGCTCTTGAAGCGATTGGGTAGGCACAAAAAGCAAAAACGCAGGAGCCGAGGCAACATGCGACCGCTCGCACCGTCGTCGTCTTCTTCCTCCTGGGTTGTATGCAAACATCTTTTTTAAAATCAACATAAAAGTTCCAGCAAGTCTCGGTTACTTCAACATTGCAAGAATGCCACACTTTATGATCAGGCAGAAAAGTACCAGCACAAGATTGTAGAGTTGCAAGAACAGTACAGAAAATTATTCTGATTAGAGGTTGAATAGGCTATGAAGGAATGTAATCAACTATGAAAAACACCTTGTGAAAACAAAAAAAATATAGGATGTCTGCAATAATAAAACAATTAAATACATTGTAAGCAATTTATGTCCCACGTTCCAAAGGGGCACTGAAGATATGAGAGGCACTATAGTATAGGCTTCATAAAAAATTCACCCAAGGTTCCTTAATTTGTACGCATATATGTAAGTACACGAGTGTTCTTGTATTTCACATCAATAGAAATGCAGCTGTTAAAGCTAAACATGAAAAACTATTGCTAGTCCTGCATGTACATGATAGACATCAGTGTGAAAAATGGCCCGAGAAATCTGAAAAGGTCGAACAAGCAGTTAGCATGCCATTGTTTATTCTAAGTAATGGTGCGTCATGGAAAGGAGTGTATCAGTGCTTGTTTAAGTTCATGGTATGCTTGGCTGAGTCACAGATTCCCCACACTTATTTTTTTTCTTTGCTTTCTAGAATTCATGGCACTCCATAACTGACCAATAGGTGCACTTGAAACAAAGGCTTGCAAGCTATGCGATAACCTAACTTCAATGTGCGGCATATTGAAGTATCACAAAACTTCATTTATGCTTGACAAACTTAAAAATGTGGTACTACATATTTTGTAACCAGCCGTGGTTGCTCAGTGGCTATGGTGTTGGGCTGCTGAGCACGAGGTCGCGGGATTGAATCCCGGCCACGGCGGCCGCATTTCGATGGGGGCGAAATGCGAAAACACCCGTTTACTTAGATTTAGGTGCACTTCGAAGAACCCCAGGTGGTCGAAATTGCCGGAGCCGTCCACTACGGCGTGCCTCATAATCAGAAAGTGGTTTTGGTACGTAAAACCCCATAATTATTTTTACATTTTTGTATGCTTTCCCTTGCACAGGTGCTAGAGGTTACGGCGCTGGCTGAAGGCGGACAGGTGATTGGGTCCTTGGAGGACAGTTTGGCTTTCGAAGCCGATGGTCACATGACAGAGCCAGCAGCCACTTCTACGGCAAACAGAGGTGCCATCTGTGATTCAGCATCGCCGCCTTCCTGCAGCGTAGATGGCCTAGCAGGGGATCTGAATGTTATTGCACGCGCGGCTAACAGTAATGATGCAAGTGCTACAAGCAAGCTTGCAACAGGTGGCAAGCGGCCAGCCACTGTTGTGTAGACGCTCCTGGCTAGGCACAACGAAGAAATGTTACCCGTCAGGAAATCTTAGGAAAAAAGGCGCAAGCAAATGAAGAAGTTCGTGCAGCTTCAAGCAGAAGCTAATGACATCAATGCTAGCAGGATGCGCACGATGGCAAAAGATTTCGAATCAAGGACCAACCGTCAATAACACCGTTCATCATCGGCTGTTTCTCATGCTGGCCTTGCAATCAATATCTACACAAGGACTTCTGGTCAGCATTTTAAGCGTGAAAACGATGAAGAGCATTCATTAGCAGTGTATAGCGGCAACCACATTGCGACACTTCACCAGATCGGCATGTGGTCAGTGTTCACAACATTAGGCTCTGGTCGGTTAAGCAGGACCGCCAAAGTTACCAAATTACGTATATATGGAATAAATATGGCTGGACAAATTAATACCGAGCAGCTTTATTTGCACTGCAACTGAGCAAACAAAGTATAGCAAATATGTATGCACGAATTTAGCACACATGCCCATGTGGTTTTTGCATGAATTAAATCTGCGCAGTTGTGATCGCTGGTATAATCCAGGCTAGTCGATCAATAGCAGGAACTCCAGACAGCAGAATATGTACAATCACGTGCGCCTACAAGAAAATGGCCTGTGAAACGGAGGATAATTCTGTCCCAGTTCTACTGTGAGCTGTGCACTACATTTACAACAAAGGGACCAGTATAATAAACAATTTCAAAGGCCCGAAGCACTCCGTTATAAAGTATTTCGACTGTATGTAGCTCAACTGAATCTGCAAGCACAAATTATGTGGCAAATGAGTGCGGAGAAATAATATTAAAAATTGAAGTAAATCACATAATACCCAAAGTGCAATGAAACCAGCACTAACTTGCAACTAAGCACACTGAAAAAATCACGCTTTGACACAGTCGTGCATGCATCATCAAGCCTTCTTTCACAATTTTATTATTGTCGCGTAGCAACGATCACTAACGCAGAGGTATAAAGATTGTTTTCAGTTGCACGCTTCGACTGACAGGTTAATGACAGAAAACGCATGCAAGCTGCAAATGAATGAACATAAAGTGAATGACAAACCAATGCTGAAGTGACATTTTTTGTAAGCGCACTTCTCATAATACGACTATGAATGTCTTGTGCACTTTCAACTAAAGTACCTTGTATATGCGGCAAACCCAGATCAGCTTGATGAAAAGCTATTGGCAAAGTTCAACATATTGCACATTAATACACTACCATGACAATAAATGGAAATCAAGGCAAGCGAAGCAGTCATGTTGTGCACAATCTAAGCTACCAAAAAATTTTAATTCTTCTAATGAACCAGAAACTAATTTCACAACATGTACACATTTGATCATAGAATGCAATGCAGGTGTTTGGCCAGGTCATTCTTTCCTACAACACCAGATGGTTTCGCCGGCTTTGTTGTGCAAACTGGCTGAGGTCGTCGTCTGTCGTACTTTCTGAATGCATCAACCCATGTGACGTCGCAACGATCATTAAGCTGCTCACATACCTTATGCAGAACACAACACGCACGAATGATGCAGTTCATGTTGTCAATATCACACTCGAGATGTTACAAGATGCGAAACTGTGCTTTCAGCCGGCCAAATGCATTTTCAACCACGCGCCTTGCACTCTACAGCCCGTAGTTTAAAAGCTGTGTATGTGACCCGGCCGGGCCAGGGGCGCTATAACGTAAAACTATTCCAAACTTTTCTATTCCAATTCTGCTATCAGCCCTCCGCGATTGGTCAAAAACTTTTTTAGACCACCCCCCACTTCACCTGTCTGTCACGCGACGTCGCGAAAACCGCAATACCTCCCCATCTGATATGATGTGTACACACTGATTATGCATAATTTGACAGAAAAAATAAAAGCAGTTATTTCTGATTCGACCCCTTTTCGCCATTAGCCCTCGGCTTTGGTAAAAAGTTTTCGGGCTGCACCCACTTCACCTGCCTGTCACACGACGACACAAAACCACACAAACTCACCGCGTCAAAGTGACGTATACGCGATAAAGATGCATTAATATGCCGAACAAAACTGAATTTTTTTTCGAAATAGCCCCAGGCTGCCCCGTTCCGAAAGGAATAAAAGATGGCTGCCGCCGATCGCTGAGACGCTGGCTACTCGCACCTGCCGGAGAGTATGGGTGTATTTGCGTATAATAAAGCATCTTGCGTGACCGTATAACGTTTTCAAGCACTTTCGGCACATTTACGACCTCATTCTACCAAGTCTTCTTTGTTGAGGGTCAGCTTTAGCGTCATTCGTAAGCTTCCGTTGCATGCCGCCGCGATTTTCGATCAGCCACCACAAGCTAAGTAAGGGGAAGCCGACCAATCGCAGACGTCAGCACCACCCTCTTCATTCGGTTATCGATTTTCAGTGCACTGGCTCTGCCCCAGTGAATCCCTCTCCACTTTAGCATTCTCCTCGCCTCTTGTCAGCCAATTAGATACGACAAGCCGCTCAATGTAGGCAATGTTGTTCGTTTTTCAAGCAAACAAAAGTGACCTCCTATGAACGAGGAGAGAGTTTGATTGGTCTGTTCAGACAACCCTGCGGTTGACCGCCTGGTGCTTGCGTCGGTGGTTACGCAAATTTGACGTCAGGAAATTGGAATAGAAACATATTGGAATAGTTTTACGTTATAGGGCCCCAGGTTGCGTATATGGTTTCATTATCGTGGCCAGCAAAGGGAATGGCTGGTCAGAAAGCAACACAGGACCAACGCAAACACCCTGCAGTACTTTTCTTTTGCTTGTGAACAGACTCCCAGCCAACACTTTGCAAAGCCGTGACGGGTGGAACACACTTGCATCATGATTTCTTCCAGGCAATCCTACATTGGTATACATAAACCTATATGTGTGGTCGACAATGGCCAACCATATAACGCTGTAGTACCCTTTATAATTAATATAATCAGTGGCTCGATCCCTGGGGGGGAGGGGGGGACACTTCAATGTTGCATCCGTCCAGGACGCCCATGCCTTGGGGATATCCGTAGACAGCTGCGAAACGGCGCAAGTGCTCGTCCACTGGCGAAGCTTATGTAACGCGACTCTAGACTCCGTACAATAGTGGCGCAGAACTCGCGGAACGCCAGATTTACAGTAGAAAGACAAACATCAAAGATATTGGCAACCCTTCTGTCCTCAGCAGAGGTAGCGAGACGATACAGTCCTATCGCTAGTCGTTTATCTAGTGTAATCACCGTTCGGATGTTCGTGTCTAGTCATCTCAAAAGCTCATAAACACTCACAATGTAATCGAAGGTCGAGTGGTTCATTCTAAAGTTCACTCTCAATCCGCTATCAGGATGGTACGGAAGATCCGCTCCGTATCCCGAACTCTCGCGGGGGTATGTACACACAGAACGATCGCCAGAAGAGAGGGCTGCAGCTATCAAACGCTTTTGGCTCCTGCGCCGAACACGTCCGAGGTCAGCGTCCGCTTTTTCTACACTGTAAACAGAAAAACATCCAGATGGGCGTTTTTCGCTTGTCCTCTAGCGCACTCCCTTTTGTACATGTTTTTGCATCCATTGAAAGGGCCTACGATAAAACTGCCATTGAGGTGGGCATTACTTCGGCATACAACGGGAGTACCGTAATATGGCCGCTTCACTCCCATTTAGCTGGCAGGTACAATTGGAGTTTTTTTTTTTGAAGGAATTAAAGGCCTTTTAGTTTAGGAGCGGCAGCCACAAAGCGAAATGCCTGGTGGCGCGGGTCACGCGCTTACAAGGCACCAGACGGAACACCGCAGGCCGAAGTATCGGGCGCCAGATTTACCAGGTATCAGATTGCAGATTTACCAGGTTCACAAATGTTGGCAATGTATGCAGATGATACAAATGTGTTCTTTACAGCTGATAGCACAACAGAATTACAGCAGCGTGTAAATGAATATACAACTTTCTTATCTGACTGATTGGCGACGGACAAACTCCAGCTGAACGCAACTAAAGCAACCTACATTATATTTAGGGCGCCTAATAAAAGTATTGAGGGTAGAATACATGCACAATTTAACAACTACCTTAAAAAAACAGGTCAAACAACAAACGTTTCTGGGAATACATTTCAGTGAGGAATCGTCATGGAATACACATGTAAATTCCCTTTTGCGGTCAATTGCCCAGAAACATCGGTGTAATCTATAAAATTGCACCTGATCCTTCTATGGCTGAAAAAACAACGGTATAATGCACTTATTTATTCAAAGCTTTGCTACGGGATATTCGTTTGGGGTACAACCACCAGAACAAATTACACGAAATTGATTACCTTACCAAAAATAGTTATCCGCTTATATGCAAATTACTATGGCCGTTTTACCGATCTAAGAACCGGTACACTATTCCAAAAATATGATATGCTGCGTGCGGACAGGATATATTATATCCGAATTCTTCTAGAAATCCGAAAGAGACATCCAAGCTCTCAATGTAGTGAATGTAACCTCTCCGGATGCTCATTGCGACACAGCTCTCGACACACACCAAAAGCAAGGACCAATTACGGGAAACAAACATTTCTCTATTAGTCCACAAAAATAATGAAAAAACTACACCCTTAAACACTTCTTTACAGAGATTTAAAGAAGGAATAAGATATTGTTTAGAGGGGGAAGTCACACTTTAAAATTGAATAAATGTCTGTAATAAAATGAAAAATGTTTCTGCCATGAATTACATATCTTTTTCTTTTCAGGATTCACATATTATTTCATTTATTATCTATTGTGGGGTTTTGTATTAACACAAATATATTTGCATCCACGTGCTGTTCCCAGTTTTTTATTACTCGTGGCACACAATTAGGATGTTTTTTTTTTGCGCATGTTGTTGCTGTATATTGCTCCATAAATTCGCTGACGTTTATTTCGTGTATAATGGTACAATTTTAGCATAACATTTGAACCTCAAATAATCACTTGTACTTAGCTGTGCTGTACAATTTGAAGAATCGAATGCCCATGGACAATGCTACCATGAATTTTCACAGTAACCAACGCTGTTGTAACGCGCAAAATTGCGCATATGTGTGTGATCTGCTTTCAAACCTGTCTTTCGTGGGGGTTGAGACCTCTGTCAGGCTTTACGCCTTTAATCTCAGTCAACCCTCGTTTGAATGAGCGAGAAATAAAATACAATTCAATTCAATTAAAAGGCTCAAGTAAAGTCGGCCGACCGTGACCTGCCACCCGAGCAGGCGTTGCGCCTGCTCGGAGCGAACGCCGGCGTCCGACACTTCGGCCAGCGGTGTTCTCTCCGTCAACGCTAGGCGCGGCCTCGCCACACGTGGCCCAATCGACAGCACAGGGCCACCGCTGAATTTACCAAGTCACGAGCACACGTGGTCCAATGGCGAATGAACCTGTCGCCTCCCTTCGACATTTTTCCCTTTCACTGATCACAGAGCCCCTCCTTGCAACGCTTGTGCTGTCATACAGTCGTCCTCCGAAAATGCTAGTTATCGGCAGTGCCTCCGAGCTCAGCAGACGCCTTCGAGAGCAGATCCTACTTGCTGAAAGGAAAAATACACGAGACACACACTGATAGAGAAGAAAATTATTGACACCAAGTGTAACAAATATAATATGTTCACTTTCTGGCCCAGAACGAAGCACACTTTTACCCCAGTAAGACAACTGTCAGGATTTTAAAAAATAACACTGTACACTGTAAACATGCCCGTTACTTGTATTTTGCATGTCCTAACACAATGTACTTAATAAATGATAGAAATGCTAAGAATACTTATCTCGTTTCATATTGAACTGTAACTATAGAATCACGTGCTTGAACTGCTTATTTGTACTGATATTCCCCACTTTTTCACAGACTATATATTGGGCTTGCATGACTAAGCCACGCGAAATTAACAGTAGCTTGTATAATGAGTGAGATCATTGGTATTTTGCATGAACTAGCACAAAAGTATGATGATATATGCCCAAGTAGTAAATTCGGAAAGTTGCACTCATCACAGAAACAAGCTAAACAATTTAGTGTAGTTATTGCGCTGTATTTCAGAGCAAGCTATTCAAAATTAAAATATTGTAAAATATTGTATTGTACGAGCCAGAACCACCATCTGATCATTTAGCATGCCGTAGTAACCCCAGATTGATTTGGAATTTCTGGGGTGCCTTAACGCGCAGCTAAATCTAAGTACATGGGTGTTTTTGCATTTCGCTACCATTGAAATGCAGTTTTATTTATGACTAGATTTGTGAGAGTTCGAAACAGGGTTCCCGCTATATTTTGCAGTGCATGCTCTTTAAACTGAACCACAAGGGACCAGGGAAACTGGTCCTCTTTACCAGGAGTTCTATTTACTGAGAGACATTGCAGAGAGCCAACCAACCAATCATGAGGATGGTGTTCTGTTGAAGCGGCAGTTTCGCTTAAGCGATTTCCGTTTATCGAGATTCCATTGTAGTTTGTAAAAGGGAATGATTTGTATTATGCATGGTCACTTTAACATATGGCTACCATGTTTAGTCGAATATTGTGCAAGCAGCAAGATTTCATTGTGCCGAGTGCAAAATATAAAGTAAGCAATGTAACATGCTGCAAATGCAGCCACGAACAAGTAACTTCCCTGATCATATCCAATAGCAGCATCTTTAGATGAAATTAGTCATGCTTTTACACGTTTAATTGCCTTGTTTCAGAAATCAAATCCTCCTTCTCACATTGGCCTCGAATCGTGTTGTGCCCCGGGTTGAGTTCATTTGAGATTGTATTTAATCTCACTTCAATTAGCATATCGCTCTTATTTAAAAAACACATGGTATCGCAGTCCCCAACTAGACATAAAATTTGAGCTGAAAACAGCAGCATACATCCTGAAGTAAAAGCCTAACTATTGTTTCGAATCGGGTGTCATACTGAAAACACAGCTTGCAATTGCAGACAGGACGGGTAGTGTAGCAGCCAGGACAGATTTAACAGACATGAAGGAGCAAAATTGTGTGAACTTCGAATTATTATTCTCTCTAAGGAACCATGCATTGCAATTTTAAAATGGAGATGAAACTAAAGTAATTGGGAAGGAAACTTGCATTTGATTAAGTAAATAAAATACTGCTCATGCTACCTTTCAAGGTGCACACTACATTTCCTTTCTTCGAATGTGAGTTTGTTAGCTTGCCATGCGTTGCCCAATGTATTTTTGTATTGTTGGTCGAGGGTGGTGGAACGGATGTAGATGAAATTTTTTAACGAGGAGACTTGCCAAGTTGAACAACGAACGTCTCAGCCTGGAGCCATTTGGTTCCCTTGTAAAGATGGCTCCAGCATGAGACGTCCCCTGTTGGACAACCCTTGATAAATAATGTTGCCATCTTTCCATTTACCCTCCTCAGTGGCTCTTGTGTTGGGCTGCTGAGCACGAGGTCGCGGGATCGAATCCCGGCCACGGCGGCCGCATTTCGATGGGGGCGAAATGCGAAAACCCCCGTGTGCTTAGATTTAGGTGCACGTTAAAGAACCCCAGGAGGTCAAAATTTCCGGAGTCCTCCACTACGGCGTGCCTCATAATCAGAAAGTGGTTTTGGCACGTAGAACCACAAATATTATTATTATTATTCCATTTACCCTCGCCTTATTCAAAATGGAGGTAAATGGGCCTATAGAGTAATGACAGATAGTGCTGGTTGACAACTGCAGAGAGAAGCTGTACTTTGCTTAAAAAATAATAATGAGCTCAAGGGCTTTGTGCATGGCGGCTTCTCCAAGCGCCAAAATTTGTTTTCTTCGAATGACAGAGTTGGCACATTTCTTGAGAATTTAATAGGAAGAACCAAACATTAAGCTAACAGACTGGCTATGACAAGTAAGCATGAATGGATGCGGAGTGACATTTCTTCATTTCACAAGCTTGAGGTCAGCCGGACTTCTTCCTAAAATTTAGAAAAATTTTCTAATGAAATACATATTAAGAGTACTCTCTTCATAATTTTGAATTTAAAAAGATGGTTATTTGGTTAGTCGTCTTTAGCTAGGAACAGTGCCAAGGACACTGACAAAGTAAGGGGTTATAGTGTAATGACACATAGTGCTGGCTGACAAGTGATTTAATTTTAAACAGGCAAACAGTTAAGTACTCTGGAATGCTTCCTAAAAGCCATAAAAAACCTAAGAAGCAGGAAGCAGTTGTACAAAATAATGTATATGCATGGAAAATGTACCTGGTGATCGGTTTACAGACTAGTATGCCATTTACTTGTCAGTTAACAAAGCATTTGCTACACTGAAACATTTATCCTACAATTTGGCAATTCTGTGGGCTTTGATCATTGCTCAGGTGAGTTCGTTGCTGTTGTTACTGCTATTAGAGTACGGTGAAGTGTAATGTAGACTGCACAAGCGCTACTGGCAACTACGAACATTGGGTAATTTCGCTGCAGCAGGATAATGCACGCATTGTCCTCCTGACGCGAAACCTTCCAGTAAAGTTTCACAGTTGTCAGTTGCACTTGTCTCATCTGTCTCTCCGCACACTGTTTCATCGATTGCGCTTCACCGTACTGTAGTAGGCATCAACAGCAGACACAAAATTACACCCTTCTGCAGTTCTTACTGCTACTTCGCACTCATCAAATTCAGGCCGCCAGCCGTACTGATCACAACACAGTATAACTGCATGGACTGGCAGCTCCTGTCATGGATTATTCTGGCGTAACGGCACCACAGAAGCAAATGAAGACAAAGACATGCACGACACAAGCGCTTAACCTTAACTCTAGTCTAATAAGAAAACAGACATCATATGCAACAGGTAGTGACATGAAGTGACACCATTCATACAAAACAATTCCTTCATGCAGTGTAACTGAGAATGACTGACGCATTGGCCCTTTTCGTGTCAATCTGTCAAGGCTTAGTTATCGTACATACGCTTGGTGATAATTTCTGGCTACAACGAGTTTTGAAGGATACAGGAATAAACCCATCTCTCTTGCAGTGCATCTCAATGTACGGATGCGAGTTGTTGCGCACAAACAACTTCATTAGCCCCAACCTGAAAGTAATACAATGTATGTCCATGCAATGCAGGCAAGACGGGTTGAGAATGGCAGACTCTACATAACCTCCGTTGCACAGTGCACCGCCTGCAAACTGTTCCACGCGCCACAAACAATTACTTTTCCTGGCTTCAGTGTTTTTCTCAAATCAGAGCAAATCTCTCTCCAGATGCTACATACAGAAAAAGAAATGTCCTTAGCGAACAGCTACAGAATTACCCATGAAAATCAGAAAAGCATACGAAACAACTGCGGCTAGTTTTTTACTTCACTCATCTCATTCTTTATATTCCATCTTTTTGCGTAATTTAGTCGCGCAATTTTTTCGGGGCCCTTGTTAGGAGAGTTTTGTGCTGTGACGACAAAAGGCAGAGGCCAATATATTTTTAAACGAAAGGTTGATTGTGGCTTGAAGCACAATATGCACCCAGTGAGCTAGGCCGCACGCATTGTGTAGTCAACTGCCATCATAAGGTCATGCCTACATCGGACAGACGGGATGGTATATTAATGCGAAATCAGGGTGATTGAAAGAGTACGAGTCATCTGTGTGAAATAACCCTCCCTCTCACATTGTTAAACTTTACAAAGAATGTGACTGCGGTCCTGTGTTCCACAAAACTTGCATTGTATCCAGGTGTCATTGCCTGATAGTATGCCAGGTAAATCTCGCCTGCAACGTTTAAGAAGAATGAGAAATATATCAGTGATCTATTAGTTGCACTGCACGAAGAATTTCTTTTAACTGATATCATCACATGTCTCCACCTGTTATTAAATATTGCATATTGCCAGCTTCCTTATGTTAAAGCTTGAAGTGAGATCCGGCGCTTGTGTCATATGTGTACATATCTTCCTTCGTTTACTTTGTGTGGTGTCATTACACCAGAATTTGTATAACCAAACTGCCACACATTGCTTTTGTCAGGTTATAGTGGTGCCCGCAAAGTCCCGCAAACATCAGCCTATTTGGTCAAAACATGCTTTTGTACATATGCTTTTCCGAAAATAAAAGCTGCCAGGCCAAGAAGGTAACAAAAATCAAGGGCATTAAATTAAATCCACTGCAATATTTGACTTTCTCGCCTTTTTTTCTTATACCTAAGCGGATACGTCAGAGTATGAGTGGTAAAGAACTGCACCAAATAAGTTGTTGAAATTATCAAAAAAGTGTTAATGCAGCTAAGCATAGATTTACGTGCAATAATAAACACCAGTCTCAGTTTTTTTCCTTCTGATACAAACATGGTATATTTTATCCCTTTGGCATGAAGAAAAGCATATGTTCGCAAAAGCCGCAATCATTAACCCAGAATGTATTCAAAACCCACAAACTAACAAGAAAAAGACGAATGTGGCAGTTCAGCATCTGTTTTCTGAAGTTACAAGAAAATGGCTTGCTTGTTGACAAACCTACCACCATGGCACATTTGTGTGTGACCATCCCCTGGCTCTTGATGTTCTTTCATGCCATTGATAAAGCGATATTGCATATTTAATTGCTTGTCTGTTACAAAAACAGATCAATTATCAGTCAGTGCGCAGTTCACCAAGCCATTTTCCTATGTGGACTCGCTTTGTGTCCTTAGCACTGCTCTCACCTGTTCAGAACTAATGATCGCAAAAAGAGTTCTATTTAAGTCTACATGCCAGAAGATGTGGGTTCTGGAGCAGAAATAGGGTAACTATAAGTAAAACAAATGACTTGTTCTGATGAACTTTGTTTTCATATTCCAACTGCTTATTTGAGCATATACCCAGTCAGATCATTCGTATTAAAAGAAGAAAACAAATTCAACACACAAGTTTATACTGGTTGCTGCTCTATTGAGTTTAGCACATAAATTGTGTCAAAGGACAGGCAACAAGAAATACACACAACCACTACCTTTCAGATGGCATTACTGGTAACAAGTACACATGATATAAGCTACGAAAACACTAGGGAAATAAACAAAAAAAAAGTACACCTTCAGAGAGAAACAGCAAGGCAAAACAAAAAAAAAAAAACTTCTTTAAGTAGCTAAGTCACAATCAAGATGCAAATGAGAGCCATACTTTGGCAAGCACACATTTAGTTATTTCGCACAGTCCCACGATATCACAATTGCTTGTTTGACAGCGACACCTACGGGACATCTAGGCATATCTTTACTGCATGTGCCATGTTCGCTCCATCCGAAATCCTTTTGTGGTTATTTATTTAGTACCTGCTTCGCCTCTAATCAAGCTGAAACCAAGCAAACAAAGCAGGGAGGGAATTATCTTTCGAAACTATGCAAACATTTGCAGGCGGAAGAAAATTGTACTCCCTTTGGTCCTAGGAAAAAAACAATGTGGTTAATCACCAATAAGTGAGAGGAAATTAATAAATTTTATTAGTCTGATCCCTTTCTTGTGAGGTATGATGATAGCCTTATATGAATTTATCTGTCTCTACATGTTTCGAACAGCGTATGCTGTGAAATAATTTAAATTAAAGCGATGGTCTACATTCCTTTTAAATCCTTCCATTGCAGATTACCCTTACTTTTAGTAATACAAAGCCTTTTAGTATGACTTTATATTAGAAATCTAAGTGGCTCATTTTGAACCTTTGCAAGCATGCCAGCAAACTCAATAGTATGGGGATACTAGCAAACACATGCTTATTGAAGTATTGAATGCACATAAGCACAATATAGCTCTTCTTTGAGGTTTTCGGGTAGCCGACAAAGATGTATATGGATGGACACACGACGGCTACTACACCCATAAGCATCGTGGCCAACCAAAATTCAGTTTATTCAGACGTGGGCCGTCATGGCGCAGAGTGAACAGACGACAGTCGGCGTTTTCTGGAGGTACGTACAGATAAACACCGACATAACAAAGCCACTAAAACCAGCAATTTGATTTCTTGTACTCAGATCCCACCTTTTTATCTAATAAGTACATTTGCAAATGGATTGTTTTCACACACAAGGGGCCGCACTTGGAAAAGCAAACTTGAATGACAAAACAGTTTTTGAATTTTAGAGTCGGCAATTAAAGATATGGTTTCATGGTCCATCAACGATACCTTCACATAGGTAGTCTGAAGCGAACCCAGCTCTGCTTTCGCGTCCACTCTGCCCTCACTGATACTGTCACACACCGTGGGACGACGCTATCATGAAAAGTGCGAATAGTGGCCGTGAATGCTTTGTCGCTCACTTCAATGCTTCTCAGAAACTACTGATTAGGGAACCTCAAGTGAAGCAACTCAGTAACTTTATGCACCCTCCAGAACTAAACACATGGGAAGACTATGCACATAATGCCATGCCATGTCAACACGTCCACTCTTTCCGCACGCAGTAGGTCACCTCTAGAACAAGGTGTGCAGGCTGAATATGTGCTCAGCTGCTCTAGAAAAGAAGACACCCACGGAGTGAGCCCTTCTGAGGGCCCCTTCAAAGCTCAATTTGTCATTTTTTGGTTTCTGTTACAGGCTAGTGGAAAAAGTGAATTTTCTTCATTCCTATTAAGAACTTTTGTACTTATGGTAGAAAAATTGCCAAAGTGTAGGACATTTTATTACTTTTCGCCTCTCTGGGTCGGAATATCGTACAAATGCATAAGCAGCCATTTTTGCCTTGTTTCATACACGAATTCGTTTTCATGCGGAAAGAAAGGCATATGCTTAGAAAATAAGCTTGGTTGCGACATGTGAAGGAATTTTGTAACGGCACATGGGGTTGCTGAAATCAAAATATAGTCGCGACTTTCTTGCGACTGGAACACACTCACAAGAAAATGACCTTTTAAACAGCCACAGAAAATGCACCCATTCTAAGCCAGGGATTGTATCAAGCTATTATGAGAAAAGACTTTCAAGAAATAATGTGCCCCGCTTTGGTGAAATTTTTTAAAACAATGGGTAACGCCTGGCGCTAGGCCTTAGATCTAGAAGGAATGAAGTTCTTCTAAGTAAATAAATGTGCCCAGATAAATGGGTCATGTCTACATCTGCGGCAAGGTGTGAACAAGAAACTAGCTTTAGCTGGCTGCAGGGCTCCCTGCGATGAGTATTCAGGCAGAAAATTGTTATTCCAGTACGACTGGGCCACTAAGAAAAACAAATGTGATAGACTACATCAACGCACATGGAAAAATCCTTAGTCCGTGCTTGCTGGCACCCTGTGTCTGTATTCGCCTCCAGGAGACCTTGCGGCGCCCATCTGCTGGAATCTTTCGGTGGCGCCGAAAACAACATTGTGTGACACTCGCTGTGAAGTGTTAGTCAGTTTATTCAGCGGTTTAATCATGGCAGCAGTTCAATCACAGTTACTTCCAAATGTTTAAATGTTTTAAGCATTGCATGCGGGCGTCTTCGTTACACAACAATCTAGATCTTACATCCTAGTCTGGTGTGTAACGCAACAGCGGCTTTTATTGGAGCAACTTGACTTTTTTATATTCGTTATTTATTTGGCATGATCATTCACAAAAGAGCTATAGGTAATTTTGCTGCAATAACGGTACTGTTTTCATGTCATTCGTCGTGGGAAGTGCGACTTACCCTTTAGCCAGAGTTATTGCTGAACTGTGATTTAATAATGGCTTATTATATGTGGAACTTCAACACCTTATATCTTGCTCTCCTTAAACTACACTTCTGCCGCACTTCTGCCAGCATTTCTGCACAGGCTGTTATGACTGTAGTCATGCCAAGTGACCACGCTACAAGCCCTATGTGCATCGCTTGCATGACTCTTTCGATGACAATATTATTTCATCTTCAGTGACTTTATCAACTAAGCAACTAGCGGTGGCCTGAACTTGGGGTATGCATGAAAACTCGCGCTAGGCTTAGTCAAATACGTCCGGCACTGCAGCACTGAGCAGTGAATCATACTATAAGTGTTGGCAACTAAATTGCCGCCTTGTGATTGAAACAATATTTTCAACCTTACAATCAAGGCTTCAATTGCCCAGCCAGCGATCTGCAGCAAAGGTGTGAATCCTAGTCATGTGAAGTCACATTCTATGTCGTAGCGATAGCAGTCGATCTCTCCAGCTGTGGCCCTCAGCCTCAACAGGCATCCCTTTTTTGTGTACGTCCTTGTGTAGGACTAAGCAGGTGGTGCCAGTTTGTTCTTCAGCATTAACACTATATTCACACTGTATACACATTTCCTTACTCTGTACGACAGCCCTTGAACCTACATAATTACCACCAAGAACCCTTTGTCCAAGAAGCAATAAAGGAATGTTTAGTTTTTCCAACCTGAACAATGCTTCATTAAAAGCTAACATGATTTGGTCTCAGCAGAGAGACGTGAGTTAAAAAAGAACCCTTACAAACTTCTTTCGAAGTGATTCTAACCTTGTCAATAATCCCGTGCTTTTTTGGTGTGTCCGTTCAGCATTGGTCAAGGCAAGTTGGCTCCTAATAATCAAAATAATAATTTTGCAAGGCCACCTACTAGGTGACCCCTGTCTCTTCGGCCAGCCTGAAGTGTCTCGCAGCCATCAAGGCAGGAGTGCAGAAAAGAACAAAGAAAAATGTGGCAGACAAAACGTTGTTCGTGGAAATCCCACATATTTATGGACTATTACACTGACTGAAAAAAATAGTGGCTTCCCAATACAGTCTTGATGCACATAGTTGTTTCAATCACGAACAAACAGCCAGCAGCCCAGTCGTGCACAAACATTGTGTACAAATGCCAATGGATTAAAGAGACCAAATTTTGTTGCGTGCACATGTGGTGCAGTGTGCTACATTTCATTTTCCTAAGGCTGCAGTACACTGGGCAGACTGGTTGCTCCTTCAATAATAGGCCCTTGGAGTATCGCAGCCCTTTGTTCACATTTTGCTGCAGATTGTATAAGATAAGAATGCAAATTGTTTTGCAGGACACATCAGTTCAGTTCAATCAATGAGAGAGTAACCCAAGAAATATTTTAATCCTCTAAAGCGTTTCAATACAGTCCCTAGTTTAGTAGAGGTTTTCACATGATTTTTTAGATTCTTCTACGGTACAATGCTGCTGCTTGTTAGGCACTGGTGTTCTGATGTGCACACTCTCTTGTGTTGCTATAATGACAACTTGTAACACTGATTTTCCTTCGTAACAAACGTTTGGAGCCAGTGCCTGTCAGCTCATCTTTTAACCTGATTTTCATTCGATCTGTGCATTTACATCGAACAAACTACAAAATATCAGTACTGAGAATCACAAAAGAACACACCTGCGTAACGATGCTGCTGAGATCGCTGAAGTGGTCAGCCACAGAATGCAGTGCAGGTAGAAAGGCATCCTGAGTTAAAGCAATATAACAATCATTGCAAGATGCGGATCAAAAATGTTATTCTGTGAGGTTTTTAACATGTGTACTAATTACCACATTTGTATATAAAATAGCTTTGAATATTAGCTGAGCAAGGTTAATGTCTTGCTCTGGGACTGTCAGCCAGTGCTTCTGCTGGCAATGGTGGCGAATAGGCACAACCTTTCAAGTGTAACTTTTGTGGGTTACATGAATTAAAAAGAACTTAGGTTCACATAATACATGACACCTGTAGTTAGAAGGATGCGTTGCATGCAGCACCAAGGCTACGAGTGGCACTGCCTAACACTTCCAGGGCCAGACTCAATAGACACACAACAAAAATGTGCAACGAAATGAACAGGGGGAGAGCTGCTGCTATAACTAAAGATTCCATGCCTAATGCAGATGTGAATGCAGCTCCCATCTGGAGCGATTTGCCCTTTTGGCTGCTTCCCTTCCTCCTTTTTTTGTCGTCATTGTTTGTTGGTGCCATGTGGTAATAACGAACAAAAATAAAGCCCCTCAGTTCCCATTCTTGTTTTACTACATGCTGTAAAATCATCCAAATGTACTGAAGACTCTTAAGCATGCACTTCAAACACGCTGATTTAACAACATGTTCCTCTTGGCTTCATTACACCTTATTGTTCTGCTAATTCTAGACAATGCTTAGAGAAAAACCTATACCCACACAATAACTCCTTCGATTAAGCTCCCACAGTGTATGGCTTCGAGATGTGTAGAT
This sequence comes from Dermacentor variabilis, assembly GCF_050947875.1. Classification (NCBI taxonomy): domain Eukaryota; kingdom Metazoa; phylum Arthropoda; class Arachnida; order Ixodida; family Ixodidae; genus Dermacentor; species Dermacentor variabilis. The sequence continues at coordinate 109,948,112 of NC_134578.1, read as the reverse complement.
ACAAACTTTATCAATGTTTACAATGGAGATATGAGTGACTGTTCTAATACGTACACTTAGCATACTGCACAATAGTCACCTGGTTCCAAATCCTTTGTTGTTATCACACATAGGACGGCTACAACTATAAATTTAACTCTGCCAGTGACTCAAGACACTGCCTAAACCTTCATAGAGCAATCAATGAAAATTTTCGAATTCAGACCTGTTGGACATAAATTGGACAAATAGCTTTATAGTGTTAAATAATGAACTGTTATGGCACATGGCGGTAAAAGCCCATGCGCCTGAAAAATAGGTACTGCTTATCATATAAGCACTTACATTTTTGCTTATTTTCCTAGGAATTGCATCAAACAGTTTGCTTATGTGTTAATTTTGCTACATGGCTGTATTGTCTTATCACTTGTTTTTTCACATTTGTCTTAATGCTACTTTATGTGCATGCAAATGGGCAAATACTACCTCCAGCTGAGGGCCAAACACTCGGTGCCCTACGTACATGCATTTTACAACATTCAACAATAGACTTAAAGAATGAGCAACTCTTTTAAAAAGTGAGGTTCTTTCGACGCACATTAAATGACATATATCTGAAAAACAATGATTTCACTAAAATAATAACTTAATCTAATTGGCACTAAGCACAATGCATCACGCAAAAAACTTGCATTTACCGCACACCACCATAGACACTGCGAATTTTTCGGCTTCTCCACAATCTGACACAACGTGCTCAAGCTGCGTGTAAACCCTGGAAGGTGTCTATGATACTTTTTCTAAGAAGCTCAGCAAGCATGAGAAGCATCTAAAAAGGTCAGACAAGCAAAGCAAATTTTTGACCACACCTCTCTATGTTGATATGGATGCGAAGGTGCAAGTAAAATGATGTATTTGAACTGCGTTTTTAATCGCGCAATACTAGAGAGATATTTTGAAATAATAATGTGATAGACAACAATTGCAATAATGTGACCGAAACCAATCTAATGAATATTTTTATGAACTTGCACGAAGTTTTGGTCCTCCCCCGTTACGCTGAGGCACACACCTGCATACTTCTACTGTGCACAGTCTTGTTGTTTCAGTCTTTTATTTTATTGTCACATAGCAATTTACATGATGGACTTGTCCTGAAATACGTCATGTTGGGCTTCTTCAGTATTTTTTCTTACTGGAACACACATGCCTATACAGGGCAAGCCCTCGAATGAAGGGAAATTGCCACAGGACTGTCTGCTCAAGGCACTTTGCGGGTATTCTCGGGCTTCTTTCATGCTCTGAAAAACACATTCTGCAGCACATACTCAGCCACAGAAAGCTGCACTGGGTATTTTTCATGTTGCTCTACAATTTTCTAATTGACACTTTTCATCTAATTATAATATGATAGGTTGATTAATTGATTGATTCTAATTAAGTTTTTAAGCAAAATGAAGAAAAAAACACAAATAATTTCCAAGCGACAGCAAACAACAGTACCTAGGTTTTGTCCAGCTAGGTGGCTTTTGCATATATTTGAAGTTTGCTAAAGTTACGTAGTATAACCTGCATACGTGACCCCACGGAACAGGAGTCACACCAGTCACTCTAAGTGACGCCGCTAAACTAGCCAATGCACGTAAAACATACAGGGTAAAAAAAGTACACTCTAGGTAAGAGCACACCAAGGCCACTCAGTATGTTGAAAAGGGAAACTGCTGGAAGGCGTCTCATGTGTAGCTATGGAGCTGCTTCATACTCACAGCTGGCAATGAAACGGGCGCAGCCACAGTTCTGAAACAAAGAAGAAAAATTAGACATTACAATGATAACATATAACATAAAGAAGCTGGTCGCAAGTTTATATTGGATTACTTCCGCTGCTACATTGAGTTTTGTATGTTGTTGAGCTTATTGTTAAGCTAAGCTTGCAAAATTTTGCATCTTAATGGCTTTGCTGTTTACAAACTGAAACCTTTGCCCAACTCATGCAGTTAAGCTATGAAATGTTTACTGATCCCCTACAATGAACGGCTTCTAATACAAATTATTTAGGGCAAAAGAATGCATAATTAATGAGTGTTACTGACATTGAATGCCAAAGTAGTATCTCTCTTTATAGTAGACAATGATAGACTTCTAGCCCATTTTTATTGGAGATAGGGGTTGATCGGTCAGCCTTTTTTCTTTCACCAGCAGCAGACATAATCGTGCAATACAGTACGACGCTGTGAAGTGTGATATGATCCTAAGTAGAAAATCGCAACATTTTTGTGTTAATTTGGCACCTAGAAATCAAAACTGAATATTTGTACTCAATGGCGTTGCAGCAAATTACTCACTAAACAAGTCGGGGCATCCAGTATACAGAGGCGGCTGTTGAGTAAGAACACTGTAGAACCACCGACTGTATAAATATAGCATAGCACTTGCACGGGAGGCGCGCAGTGCCGGCCTCAACAAAGAACACAGCCACCGAGCGACGCGCCCGTACGACCCATCGCCGGCAACGCTGTCGCATAAATAGGTATATCTTGTCACGGAAACCACATCTTTTTCTGCCCGCCGAGGGTCAAGTGATGGCGTATCCAGTAATCTGAACCGAAGCAGAACACCTGTTGCCGCCAAGCAGTACGCTATCTATAGAGTTTCTTAAAGACGTAACACAACCATCTCCGTTACTCTGATCGACAGCTCGTGTGGCGTTGACCCGTAGTGCCGTTGGAAGCTCACAGCACGCTTTTAATAACACGCCCCGCCGATATTTGTCGCCCGCAGACCAAAGTCGACGGGCGCAGGTGCTCGAAGCTATGCGCCGCAATCGAGCCCTGCCTGCACAATCAGCGGCGTGGGCGATAAGAGACAAAGACGATAGCACGGAGCGCACCGGCAAATCTGCACAGTGCGCGCTTGGTAAGCGACCTACTGCACACAATCAATCAATCAATCAATCAATCAATCAATCAATCAATCAATCAATCAATCAATCAAAAAGTGAGCTTTATTTAAACAAGTCAAGGAATGGTGTACAAAAATAGTTGGACCAATAGCCTATGTGGCTAGTAGCTGGTCCAATACACAAAAGTACATAAACAGGTCAACCAAATACATATCTGCTCAATATGTAAGAAAATTATTTACATGAACAATCGTACGAGCTAGGGGACTGGCGCCATGTACGCTAGAGCAAGCAGATACCGTGCACAAAGAAGCGCCACCGGTTCTCGCTCAAGTAATAATAATATTTGGGGTTTTATGTGCCAAAACCACTTTCTGATTATGAGGCACGCCGTAGTGGAGGACTCCGGAAATTTCGACCACCTGGGGTTCTTTTAACGTGCACCTAAATCTAAGCACACGGGTGTTTTTCGCATTTCGCCCCCATCGAAATGCGGCCGCCGTGGCCGGGATTCGATCCCGCGACCTTGTGCTCAGCAGCCCAACACCATAGCCACTGAGCAACCACGGCGGGGTACTCTCGCTCAAGTGATCGCTGTATAAACGTGCACACACGCGCACCGCAGTAAATCGTAACGAGTCGCCACATTTTGAGGCCGCGGTTAGGTGGCGATGCTTAGCCCACCTCGCACTGCACGTAACACTTCTGGAAGTGGCTCGCGCTTCGGGCTACATGTCGAACGTTCACAGCTGTGGAACTAAAGACGCGGTAAAGTCCCTCATCTACTAAAATCATGATTTTTACGTACTCTCGCTTCACTCTAAGTAGTCAAGGCGCCTCGAATACGACAAAGCTCGAACGAACACAGTGATCGTGCAAAATGGTTCTGGACAGCCAAATGTCGCGTCATGATTCACTGAGGCCTTCAATAAGTAATACCAGCGCGTTTCCTCACTTAGACCACATACATACTCGTAGAATGTGCAATGATCGTTCAAATTCACATACCGTGGAATCTTGGTGGTTGAAAGCTGTGAGAGACATCAACAACGGTAGAAGAATGCGCCGTTGCTGGTAATGGCTGCTGCATGGTCGCTTTCAACGTGTGCGTGCGCGCTATGAAGTCCCATGCTCCTCCGCGCATAGTTCCGAGTTTCGGCGTCCTCTGCAGCGCCAAGGCGCGGCTACTCCGAACAGAAAAACAGCGCGGCATCACACTCGGCGGGAATTTCGAATTATAGCTCACGGCTGAATTATTATTTTCTCTATTTCGCTCGTGTCAGTTATGGGCGTATTCAACACTACAATCTATGGTACACCACCGTTATTTTCTGAAAACCCCCACTTTACAACCGCAATGCCTCTTAAAGTGAGGTCGGGGGTGACATAATGGTTCTAGCATATTTTACTTCTTTTCGAGGGAGTAGTTATATTAAGCTGGGGAGGAAAAATTGCACGTTATCTGTTAAAACGCCCATATGGGCAAATTTGTGTTTACAGTGTATAGTTCAGCAAAGATGCACAGTAGCTGTATACGCCGCTGCTCAACACATACGTGAAAAATGGCGAATGATGCCCAAAATTCTAAGCCTGCGTATTCTCAGTCGGTGTTCGGTGCAGCCACGAGGGCCATCGCACCAGCATCACGTGTCCTCTCTTTAATCACACACACACGCACACCCACGCACACCCGCACACACCCGCGCGCACCCGCGCGCACAACAAACACACACACACACACACACACACACACACACACACACACACACACACACACACACACACACACACACACACACACACACACACACACACACACACACACACACACACACACACACACAAACACACACACACACACACACACACACACACACTACTTGAGCAGAGCACATAACAACACACGACTTGATCTATTCTCAAGAGAGCCTACGGGACGTAACGACACTTGCAACCTGAAGCAGTGAAAATAATGAACACGAACTGCTAATACGCCGCAAGAACAACGCTCGACAAAAAGAAACGCAATGAAATAACACCACCGCTGTGCGTCGTACGCTGTATGTGCGAGTAAAGCACGCGATAGAAGGCGATGAACGCGGCTCAATCTGGCTCGCGAGGGAGAAAAAGGAGGGGCGAACTCTCCGTTCTCCGTGAAGCAAACGGTCATGGGGGATGGAAGGAAGGGAGGGGGCGGCGTTGTGCTCTGACAGCAACTTCTCTTTTTGGAACTGAAGATCGTGGCTCAATCTCGCGCGGCATACAAGGAGGAAAGAAGAGAGGCAGGACGGGAGAGAGGGAAGGCGGTTTAGGCTCCGCCAAGAAGTGCATTGTTTGCATGGCCGCGCGCCGTCGCGTGCCCCGTATCGCGAAAGGGATCTGCCTACTGCTCATACCTTCGTGCGGGCGGTGTTAACAGCGCTCTTCGGTTGAAACGTAGACCGCAAGAAAGTCCATTCACTCGCTGCTGCTGCCGCGATTGATCAAACCAGCGTCCGGCGTTTTGCAACGAGTGTCCGCGTTGATCGAGTGTGAAGTGTTCATGTTTGCTGGTGCGCGCTCACACCGTGGTTGTCATATCCGTTAGTAAGCGAATTTTCCCAAGTTGATACGGCCGATAAAACTACTATCCTTACTTCGTATAGCTGACTACTCATTAGCTATTCCAATCGATGATTTGCCTTCCGGGCGGAACTGCAACTTTTGCTCAATTCTTCCTTCGGCGCATTATTCAGCCGCAGGATAATGCGGGCGTACCGCATTATCCGTACCGCCGTCCCGGTGACGTAGCGCTACGCCGCCGCTGATCGTATTGCCATTTCTTTTTTGTTTGCCGTTCCCCGTATTCACGCTGGACCTCGGCAGTCCTAACCATGCGTTGCCATAGCGGCGCTGCTACAACAATGAAATCAGTCGCTAGGCTGGGTACTTTATGGCTGAAAGGGTAATGACGTCACTGCATGCGTTGCAAGCTGCCATCCACGCGACAGCTTGCGCAACAGTAACCTTTACTGGGAAATGTGCGGTGAGCGCTACGTGCCTTGTATTGTTAGCAGGAGCGGCTTATCAAAAATTATGTGGCTTGACTGCTTGTTTGGTGCTTTTTATTTATTTACACGAATGCCGTGCTGTACCTTGCATCCGTGACACCAAATAATGTACGCACTTCTCCCTTCAATGACTGAAGTTTTTTTTTTTTTTTTTCGTGATGTCGACGCCGCGAGAAATCGGCTGTAAAATAAGAGAAGCAGAAAGCTCGCCTTCGTGCTTCGGCGGCTACACGGTATGATGATGAATTAAAGGCTTCTTGCGGAAAAAATAAATTGGAATTGCGCTGCGTTCGTATGCGCATGCTGCCTCTGAAACCAAGTTCACGGCGCCGTTCGTACGTGCTAGTAGTCACAACACCGCTTAGCAAAAGGCTCGGTGTAACCTGCGAGCGCCCGCGCTTTTCTCTGTGTGTGTGCGTGTGCACACACACACACTTTAACAAATTTTTAACGAATTGCGGCCCTAAAGTCACCAAAACAGTCAGTCAGCAATAACACCAAGTTCTGTACATCAGTCCAGTGATCTACTTACTTGTTCACACGGGAAACAGGTCGCTGAAAACAAAAATGCATGGGAGTGGAGAGCACAGCGAAGCTATCTATTGCCGCTGTATTAAAAGAAATAATATAGATGCATAGAGTACACACTTGAAGAGAAGGTGTACCGATTGCGTTTTCGGGGGAAGTAGTACGAAGCGCTTGTTGAAAAATGAGCTCTTTTTGTCCGTTGGCATTCGCTAGAAACGCTGTCTGGCTTTTAAGCCGAAGTTACTGTATCACCTCTTGTAGCAATACGAGTGGTAGTTGTTGGACTACTTCCTCATGTAACCCTGAAATAAATTAGCAGTTTGGTCTAGCACAGTTGTCTGAGTGGCTCGCTCTAGCCAACGCGCCACTCTGTCTCCCAAGTGCGCCACATCCTGGTCTACCTGTTGCAACTTCGCATCGAAGCACGTGAACACAAAGATTCTAATGTCTACTGAAGGCTCTTTCATGTCATTCGCATCAGCTGTTGGCCGTCTCGCAGCTCATGTCCGGCCCGCTTTTGAGCCGCGATGAGTCGGCGGCAGTCTAATAGCGATACCAGAAGTTTGGCATCGCGAGCAGATTAGTCAAGCTTATGCTTTAGTTTCGCTGTGTGGTGTTTCTGGCTCCCAGGCATTTGAACATTGTAATGACATCATGCGTGTTGTCGTCGCATGATAGAAGGGGAACGAATGGCATTGGCAAGAAACGCATGTCTTTACCGAGGCCTCGGGCTCTATTCTGGACATTCTGTCATTTGCTTCGAGGTGTAACGTAATCACCACGTCAATGGTGCGGCTGGCGCCGATGTGCTTTCATAATGTGACGAAAACTTCACCTTTTGCCTAAATAACTGAAATGAAGGCTATGAACCTAATCTTCTTGATAGATAAGTAGAGTTTTCATCTTCAGAAAAATAAAAGTCGCAGTTTAGCCCGAAAGGCGAATTGACAGCAATTCGAAGTCACAATTGTAGTTTTATCTGCCGTGTCAACATGTAAACATAGGTATACTAACTAAATTAACAAGCGTTGTGTCACGCGTGCACAAGAAAACATGAACACATCTAACTCGATGACTGCGGAAACTCGTTGTCAAAACGCTGGAGTGAGGAGGCGTGGCAGCAGCAGCAAGCGAATTTATGTTCGTGCTGCCTCTCGCATCAACGCGAACTAAACGGCCAAAGCACAGCGCATGACGGACTCTGTCCCCGCCGCAGATGACTTTCAAGCTGCAGCAGCCCGGGTGGGCGGACACGGCCACCCATAGTAGAACGCGCCCCCACTCCCTACCTTCCCCCCAGAGCCTGGCGCCCCGAAGTAGAACGCAGCCCCCTTCGTACCTTCCCCCAAGAGCGTTCCCGCGGTGGAAGATGGCACGCTTTCTCTCCGCTTTCCTTCCTTGCGTGCGTGAAATTGAGCCACGATCGTCGGATCACATTTGCAGACTTTCGCCCGCGCATACAGCATATATGGCGCGCGCCTAGGATTTTGTTGCCTATTGGGGGCGAGCAGTTATGGAGTCGCCATCTGTCGGAAGCGCCTCCCTTGCGTAGTACGAGGGATCACGCGGCGCGCTTCTCATAAGTTTCGCTTACGGCGCTCTATAAGAATACCACGCAGGCCTCCTCGACATTTATGTAGCTACTCTCAAAACGAGGGAAGTTTTTGACTGTCGATATAATAATGTTGGGCAAACTGAAAGCACAGAATCGTTTACAGACGCTATGTCTTTACGGAATACGTAGTGAACGCCACTGCGCGCGGTCACCGCGATGGAGTCTCCCGAACCGGCTTCTTGCGTGAAAGGTAGGCAAACGCGGAGAGTAAACTATGTGAAATATGTTCTTATAGTGGGCTGTCTGTATGGGGGGGGGGGGGGCATAACAGAATGAGGTATAACGGAATGAAGCCTCAATGCTGCGATCGCACGGGTTCGCGGCGACAGACTGCGCGTCTGCATGTATGTCGGCGCACAATGTTTTGCTTTCGCTGTGAGCGCGTTTTTGCACCGTGCCGTGAGCATTAGGCCGCAGCATATAAGCATTTGACAGTACACTAGCAACCATTGTTGCGTGGACGCTATCAGAACTGTTCAAAAGTAGTGCTGTCATGGAAACTTCGTCGCCTAGCTACGGCGACTGTGATGTGCCGTCGGGACGATTCAGTCTTTTCTGTCTTCTAAATTCTTGGACATATCAATATCATTTCTCAAGTTGCGTCACACTGTATGTTTATCGTTCTTGCTTTTCGTAATCCTGTGCATTAATTCATAACACAAACTTGAACATACGTTTTTTTTTAATGTGCGTCTTACCTCTCCCTTTTCATTCCATTGAACTTGCCTGTATCTAGCATCAACAAGTTCATAGACCAAACAGTGATGGCATTGGCCGGGCAGCCAGGCGTGGGCGAGCGTCTCAGTGGGCGTTTTCTGCTACTCACCGAACATCGTGCAGTCCCGGCGCCGTAGCAGAAATGTTCCTCACGTATGTGCTTGCTGCATACCCGAGTTGTAGCCGATGGCTCTCTGCTGGTTCTAAGTTTCGCCAGTCAAGCTTCACGCAGCTCCTTGCCCTGCGGCTACTTGTGAATAAGGCTGACACCGGGCTCCGTTGCCTACGTCCGGCACTGCGGCACCGAGCAGTAGCCTACCATGCTGCACGCCTCCAAAGGCAGCCACTACCTATTATAGTGCTTTCAAATGCTGTCAAGTAGACACCCAAGGCGGTAAAGCATCACCACTTAATGAGAACCGCAGCGCAGGTGTGACTTTAAACTTTCGTTTTCAGCTCGCTTCGGCGCTTCCGAAGAAGCCGACACGGCCACTGTGTCCACGTGGTCCCTCATGCCACGTCACGCCGACAATGGCGCCAGCTTTTCCTGTGGTGGAGCTCGCCGCCAATGGGGAACCTCACGGTGGCGGCAGAAATGAACGTGGAGTGTCCATATAACTGCCATCGCATTAGAACAAAGCAGAGACCAGAACGCATACAATTATTCTGTCGAAAACTTCTCTCGCTTCCATCGTCTGCTTCAATCGTCAGGATGCGTGTTCCCAAGAAACGGAATGAGCCATGGTATGTATGTTAAACGTGCTTATTTTACACCTTGATACAGCATACAAGGTAATACACCTGGTAGCGAAGCTTCCATAGGAGCCCATACGTTCAAAACATGGCGGTTCCTCGGCGGTTCACGGGGCTTAGTGCCATCTATATGTGGAGGGAACACTTCCGGCAGAAGAAAAAAAATAATGTGACGCAGTATCCGTTAAAAACAAGAGTGGCGTCATTTTGTTTTCGAAGGCCCGAAATTTGTTTTGTTGGTCTGCCTTTAGAGGTGTATATTCAAATGCCCCACCATTCGACTTGATGGGCGTTTCGAGCTTTCAGCGCGGAAAGGCTATGCAGGAAAAGGCCAGCCGTACGGTTGTCGAAATCGCACCCCTGCACAGAACATACTTTCCTTGGAGGCGGACGAAAGCTTTAGGTGTAGATTGCTGATCCTATCATCGGGTGCCAAGCCCGTCGGCCAACGCTGTCGCACGACAACAACTACACAATTATCTGGCTCTCGTAACTCACTACTTTTGACTGAACAGATTGAAAAGCGATGAATCTATCCGCGTCACCAAATTCAGACAAACTTCGACAAGCATAAAGGCACAACGTATGAGGGGGGCGTCTTTCAAGAGGTGAACTGTACGAGCGCGCCTTTCTGCACATTTCCAGAGGTGCATTGCATTGAGAGTGATGGCGGCGTCAACGCCCCCTGTAACGATTAAAAAAGATTAAATTATTGGGTTTTACGTGCCAAAACCACTTTCTGATTATGAGGCACGCCGTAGTGGAGGACTCCGGAAATTTTGACCACCTGGGGTTCTTAACAGGCACCTAAATCAAAGTACACGGGTGTTTTCGCATTTGGCCCACATCGAAATGCGGCCGCCGTGGCCGGGATTCGATCCCACGACCTCGTGCCTGTAACGATGGGCGCTGAAAAGAAATGTATTTGTTAATAATAATAACATTAAATAAACTTGTACTTTCTTAACTCGTCACGAATATCTGAGATTCACCAGGAATTTTATTTTTTGTTGAATGAATCTAACTGTGGTCTCGCTTGCATATGTTTGTTCCCTCCAAAGAGAGCCGTGCTTCAATCGCTGCTCCCATAACCACTCTTGCTGATGTCGGTGACAATTTGTACTGAACCACTTTTGCCCGAAGCTTCCCTACTTATCCGCATCGACCTTGCAGCATACGCGAACCGCTGAGTGGTGATGGGCGTACGTTAAAGGCCCCGTTATCGCTGTCTCGTGAAACGCAATCACTCCGTCCGATTCGGCTGGCTGAGAAGCGGCGGAATATCACAGATTGCGTTGCGCGCGCCAGAGATAGCTGCATGTGTGACGCTGGCGCCGGCGATGACATCTTTCTGTTCATCTCGCTGCTTACTCGCACTACGTCAGGAAACATAACGGTGTTGCCTTCCGTACATTTATTTTTCGTACAAAATCTCCATTGTCATAACCTCCGATGTTGTGAAAAGTCATAATTCTGGATTAGAATACAAAAGCAGAAGTGAAAAGTGCAAGAAGTCTCAGAAGGTCTGTAATCTTCATACAATATTATCTCAAGTGAACGCGTTTCCTTTAAAATGTAGGCCGAAAACGCCAGTGCCAGCAACGCCCGAGACCGATGCAAATGTTTGAGCAGGCGTTATGAACAGAATAATTTCATGTCCCCAAAGGACATGGAAAATGTGGCAATACGCATGCATCTCGACCGTGATTGCATATGGCCACCCATAAGCCTAAATCGTGCGGCTCGTCGCACCGCAAATTAGAACGTAAGATGTCAGCAATGGCAACCCACGCAACGTCAAACTGACGTTTACGAAATGGACCTTCCTCTAACGCTCCTCACAGAATATTCCTTCAGCCAATGAGCAAGCTGACATGGCGGCTATCTTGTACCGCTACGACATTTTCGTGAGATTGCAGATCGATCGAACAGACTTGTGCACACTGCCACTCACTTTATTTTACGAAGTGCTAACATCGCAAAATAGCAGCCAAGGACCAGAACAAAGCATTAGGAGATCCAATTTGTAGCTCCACGTCACGTTTCCTCTTGATGAAATCGCGAAATTGCATTTTGCTAAACATCCGCTTCCAGAGGCAAATTGCAAAACACATGACCTCTTGACAACCAATCAGAGAATAAATATGGCAGATAACGGCGGCCGTGCAGCCGCCATGCATATTGAGAATAAAACCCTTGGACATTGCCAATATCCGCCCTCCATATCGAGCTCGCGCTTCAGCTTTCAGCTGAAAAAATGAAATCAAGCAGGAGATGCATCCATATTTGACGGCAAAGCGTCGTCGCAGTTCTGGTGAAATCCACCTCTGCACTTCGAATCAAAAGGAGCGCTTCGTCACAGATCGGGTTGATCCAAATCTGCCAATGGAAAACGCAAACTTACTCTAGATCGACCTGCGGACTTGGATGTCTCTGCCACAGAGCAAAAAAAAAAGAAAGAAGAGAAAGAAGAAAGCAGCCGATGTATGTGCACGCTCCAGATTTAGCAGTGGAATTCACCATACTTCCAAAGCAGGTGTAGTGTACCTATAAAAACTGACAGTCACTTTAGCATAGGCCAAAAGGGGTCAAGGCGAGAGCCTGCACGCTTAATATGCAGTTATTAAATTACTTGACATTCTCATTCGAATGAGTTGTTAGTTCTTTTCAACCAACACAGCTCGTGCGTTTAGTTCCCTAGCTGGCCCAACCTTAATTTCCCGTGCCTGAATTAACTTCGCCCTAATTAACACAAGTATCGGGTTCGCGAAGCTTAATTAACTATATATTAATTAGCTGCGCACTAATTACCTTCACCTTACTACCAAAGGTCGTGGGTTCAAGTGCCTGAATTAACGCTACTTTAATGTGCCTTTTTCTGGCATGCATGGTGAGCGGCATCGTAGCCAGCTGTGGAAGAAGATGACGCAAAAGGCGCGAACAGTGGAACTAGCGCGTGTCTGCACGAGGCAAGGTGACATGACTTTCTGTACCGCAGACTGCGTTTTCCACACCATAGGCGGTATGAGCCAGTTAAACCTTTCGGCTTGACAAATGCTTGTCCGACGATGAGATCTTGCCTATCTCGTACTCCATAGCAGCCCAATACTTTCACGATTGGGTTAGGACCGCATGCGTGCTTCTCTCGGGCCACAGCCGCGTTTAGTGTGCCACGCGCCAGTTGCTCGAATGGTTATCTTGTGACAGCTAGCACTTCAAGAAGCTGTGTAACACTGCACTGCCTTCGAGAGGGGCTCACGTTTGCCGTCACACGGATGCTTGAAAATTCAGTGAGGCCCGCTTATATTGCTACCGCACTGAAAACTACTGTTGGGGAGTTCTGATTGTTCGACTATAGTGCCTAGAATGTACTGGCTAGTGTTCCGTCCGCGGCCTCCCGGGTGGCACCGGATGCAATGAACGCCGGCGGCTGCCGCTAGGAGCGCTGCAGTGCAGGTGGGTGCCGCTTCACCATCCGGTCTTCGTAACGCGCCTTGTTTCCACCGCATCGGCAAGCGGGCTGCTGCGCTTTTTGTTTTTATTAAGCTGTAGCAGCAGCACAGTTCAAATTTGAGCAGCTGATTACTGATTAGGGTTTGTTTTGATTACAACAGGCTTCTTTAGCGCTTGTCGCTTGCGTGAAAAGCTTGTGCAACCTCAGCTCGGCTTCGACGGGGAACCTCATGTATTTCTATGCTGGCGAAGAGAGAACGTAATTTTAAGGCAGTAGCCTTAGATCTCCATGTTTCAAGGTCGAGTTGTGAGGTGCAGAACATATCACACGATCCACGGAAGGCCAGAAGCGAACCAAAGCATGTCCAGCTCTGTATAAGAGATGATTAATGATCAGTAAATTTAATTATTAATTAGTGATTGGATTGAGGTGGATTAGAGTCGATGAAGGAACATTAGGGTAGATTACAGTAGGCTTTACAAGGCGTTCGCCTTCGTGTCTCTTAGGCGATATGTAAGGACACTTCCTTTTTTTATTCTAGTGATGATGACAGCATAATTTTTAAGTGTAAGCTTTAGGCTGCATTTTTTTTCTAATAAAGTAAAGAATTTGAAGTTTACGCTACTGTTCTATTAATGTTATATTAATGCATAACCATTCAATGCCGTTGTAACCGATTATCTTATGAAATGACTCAAATTTCGCTGTTCTTTCTTTTTATTTCTGCTGTTTCTGCCTATTTATCTTGCTGTTGTCCTCATAGGTTTGAATGTTTTTTATTGTTTGTAAACCATGTACCCATCCCCTCATAATGCCCATTGGGCCCCGAGAGTAAGATAATGAGTAAATAAATTAGCCTGTAAAATGAACTATGGTGTTCTGTGTACCATACATCTTTATACTAGGTAAATACGTGCAGATTTCTTTTCATTTCTGATATAACGTGAACAAAAATAATAAACATCTTTTATTTGAGCGTAACAAAGATTTTATCAAAGCGTAGCAACAGTCAAACGCAGGCACAAGACAGCACTAGATATGAGATAATGTACACATGCATGAAGGAGATAGATCTAGTGGCAGTGACGCAGTTTAAGGAGCTTCTGCCGTTGCCTTTGCGCTTCCCTCTCTTTGTTGATGCCTTCTACATTAAACGAAACCTCAAGAAAACATAGAACTTACAACTGCTGTGAAAGCTGGTTTTTCATGCTCTGGGCACCCTAGTAGTGGAAAGGCCAGTTTCCGGAGCTGACCTCAAAAATCAGCTAGACTCGCTACATGTAACTTGTTTTTGCTAAAGAACACAGTAAAAGAATTTTCGATGACCTTCCCAGCGGTTGACAAGGTCTGACTCAGATAGACAAGGCCTCCATTGTCAAAATGGGTAGTGCAATATGAAGCAGCGTCAGCACTAGCTTCAGCTTTACTTGCGCAAAGGAATTAAGCCTGCACACTGTGGTGAAGAATTTTTGGCAGTGATCTTTTGTGCAACATAACCTGCAGTTCGAAGCACTACTGCTCCTTATGTCTTGTTTTTCTTTTTCCTGGCCCTCACAAAGTGCATGCTTAGGATACTCAGGAAATATCGTTGGTATGCGTAGGGTTTCAGGCGTGTCTTATGGCGGGGAATCTCGTGGACAACGCCATTCACGGTGATAGAGAGCGCACGCTAGGCTAAACTGTTTTCTAAATGTTTTTCACAAACTACAGCAGTTGGTGCCAGCCTTCTGTCCGTTCTCGTGGTCATTCTTGCCCATTCTTCTGCCGCTTCGTATCAGATGGTGGAGTGAACAAGCATACACGCCCTTTGTTTGAGCGGTAGCCGCTTCTACACAACGGCACAAAGCAGGTCCTCTCCTTGTACTCTAGCTTCGGCATGTTTTCACCGCTGCCGCATAGTTCTCATAATGACAAGCACACGAACACAGCAGCGACGCACTCACTCTTTGAAAACACCAAGAACAAACACGCAACGCTGTAATACCACTGAAGACGCAAACATAGAAACCGACGCAACCACTGCGAAACTGATGTGCGAAGCAAACGACACGCGCAGTCTGCACCCACTCGTATAGCAGCGACCTCTGCCGGCCAACGTGGGCATTCATTGCAGGCGGCGCCACGCTCCTCCATTGAAAAGAGCTGGTGCACGGCACACTAGCCAGTATATTCTAGGCACTATAGTTCGACACTGTGTTACGAGTGCATCATTGAACGTGCCCTGTAAGCAACCACCAGTTTAGCCAATACTCCCTCAAACAATATTCCAAGAATAAAAGTACTTTGCGTGAAATAGTACGGTAAACGAACCCTTTTTATCAGCTCCCTTCAGGATACGTCTTATGGTGGAGTCATCAAAAAAAGAAAAAGTTAGTTTAGCCTGAAAGGCGAAGCATCGATCTGACAGCAAATTAGCAGACAGCCATACGAAGTAAGGATAGTACTTTTATCGGCCGTAACAGCTGGTATATATTTATTTGCTTACTAAATTAACAAGCATGCTGCCAGCGCACACATAAAAAATGAGCACATCATACTCGATGGCCGCAGACACTCGCTGTCCAAACGCTGGCGTGAGCAAACACGGCAGCTGCAGCAAGCGAAGTCATCCCTGCGCTGTCTATCGCTTCAACGCAAAGTGAGTGCTGGGAACACGCAGCACGCACAAAGCTACGAGCCGCCGACGTACCTAGACTCTGCCCCTAACGCCGGTCGCTCTCAAAATATGTCGCAGCGCGACCGAGTGTAGCCGCCACATCCGCAGTTGCAGCCGGAGTAGAACGCCGACCTCCTCCCTCCCCTCTCCTCCGGTGCCTCGAAACGTCTGGTAACTAGCGTGCGAAGGAAGACGGCGCGCTTTCTCTCCGCTTTCGTCCCTTTCGCGTGGTCGAGATTGAGCCGCAATCATCCGTTACCCTGGTACGCTTTCACTCGCACATACAGCGTAGAGGGCGTGGCGACGGTGTTATCGCCCTTGGAATTGATATAGAACCTCATGGCAACGCCGACGGCAGAAACCCACTTGCATTGTCCATCTAATTGCTATCACAATAAAAAAAAACACGCCATCGCTTTCGGACGATTTATTTGTATAAGGCATGTCTAAAACAGAAGGGTTATAAATCGACTGTGGGGCAACAGGAAAGGCGGAATGACCTCAAAGAAATACTAGGGACATTCGTTATTTTATCACATTCTGCATTTGTACACACCCAGTATTATCCGCCTCACGAAACGCACAGCTAAATCCAACTGATGTTACTCGTTTATACAACCATACACAGCAAGCATAGGAGTTATTCGGATTCACTAGGCGCAAGCTCCCACTTTACCAGGATCTTGTCGTTCTCAATATAGCCTTCACGTTCGAGATATTCAAAGTCATATTTTTGGTTAAAAACGGTACTTGTATTCATCGCAACTGCAGGCCCGTCAGAAGTTTCCATGCTGATGGTAGTCTCATCTGAAAACTCGCCGATCCTGTTTGTTGAGAATTTCACGAATGCAACCATCAAGTTATGACTGAATGGCAATTTCAGAAATTCATCGATGGCACCCTTGTGCAGGTGATATTGCGCGTACACAAATATAGAGCCTTCACTTTTCTCCATATACAACCCCGGCGAGATGTAATAGCCACCGAGATATATGGGATCCCAAAAGAATCCGGCCGAGCCGACTGACACTGCCGTTTCTTTTAGATGCTTCAATCCCGTGACGGAAGCCTCGTAGTGTTTAAAATGCAGTGTGCCGTCTCCGAGGAGATCTCTTTGCACATCCGATGCCACATAGCCAGTTTCCGTCTCTTGAGCGTTTATTGCAACTATGGGGTCGGTGCTGGTAATAAACTTTCGGCAGATCGTTTCTGTGACACGCTCTAGTGCTTTTGAAAGTGTACCATGGAAGGTGCTCACACTGTGGGAAACTATCTGCACTAGGTCGCCGTCGGGGGCAAAATATCTCCTTAGCTCGGTATTGCTCTGTTCCAACTTTTCGAGGCATTTACTTGTTGCCTCACCAAGAGCGCCTACGCATCGCCAAACGTCACCAAGGTCATTAGTTTCACGCACTGTTTTTTCCGACAGCTCTGCCACTGCCTCTCTCAAGGCATTTACATTACACGAAAGCTCGTTTAGTACATTGCAGGGAGCGATGCTGCCGCGTACTAATTCATAAAGCTGGCTTCTCATGTCTCCTGCAAGTTCTACTAATACTTTTTGCAATTCCATGATCACTGCTTTCTGCGCCGACTTGTTAGATGAGTTCAGATCTTCCGCCACGCTTGGCGTTGCATAGCTGCTGCAGTCACTTCTCCTGTGCGCACACATACTACTGCGCAGAACGAATGCCGAGCATTTCGGGCAGCGTGTACAATGGTAGCCACACTCTTCGTAAAAATGCCTGTGCATGTCTGAAGCAGCCAGCACCACCTCACAGCCATGGTCCTCATTCCAGCACTTTACCTGCAAGAGGAGAAAAGAAATGTTTTGTAGCAACGTCAAATAACTCCGGCAAGCACAGCACTTTTCCTCCTTTCACAAGACTTGAAAACTTACTTCATAACACACTGCTGAGAAACCGTGCGGCCTCTTCAAGCACCTCGGTTTAGCTTTCGAGTCAAGTGAAAGGGAGGAAATACATTGTTTTCTAAGCCCGAAGTTATCGTACTATCTGAAGGCGCAGAATGTTTATCAACGTCAGTGTTTAAATAAATTCTGGGGCATTACCTGGGAAATGACGGTCTGATTGCGAAGCATGCAGGACAGAGAGAGTCCAGCTCAATTCTGACAGTCCGCAGTATTTTCGCGTCGAGCAAATGGACGGTATACGAGCACTTTCGCACTTCGCCACCCCTGAAATGCGGCCATCCTGACCGCGCATTTAACCTGCGACGTCATACTTGGCAACGCGACACCGTCGCGGCTACGCCATCCCGGCGGACAACACGCGAGTTGGCAGCTATACAGCGCCTCAGTGCAAGCCGTTTCACCCGCTAGCAAGTATTGCGTGATGATTCTCCAGAATTATCCTCCGGGACGACAACAGAGCGCTAAATGAATGTGCCCTCAAACATTCATCTAAGATATGAAGATACCATGGGTTTCACGGCAATGTGAAGAGATTTTCAAAGCAATCGCCTTTGGCATTTAGGACAAATCTTGTTGTTGCGCTGAAATACTCGAAGTATGCTTTACATACACTGGAAATGAGCACACATGTATTAAGAATTAGCAACATTTCACTAATTGTCTCTCAAACTAACTACTTTAGGGCATATTTCGCAATGTACGAATTGGTCAGAGATCTCACAAGGCTCATTCACTTGGAGCGCATTGCGAATCTAGCTCCTGTTTTGAGGTGGGTACAGTCAAACTTGTGGTAAGAATGTATGGTAAAAATTTGCGGTTTCAATTACTCTTTCAACAAAACGTCGCTTCCATGGACCGAACCTTAGAAGTTACTAGGACACTAGTGCGCTTGGTCGCAAACTCTGGGAACGCATATCTCGTAACTGGTTTTATCTTTAAAATTAGTTCAATGTCCATATAACTCCAAAAGTCTACGCTTACAATTTGTAAATTGTAATATGCGGCCTGAAGTAATTAGTTTAAATGTCATTAGCACAAATTTCTTACGTAGTAAATTGTTCGCTTTCATTTGTGCAAATCATGTCTGCCTCCGACAGTAATATAGGTGATGTATAGTTTTACCAGATGTCGTGGGTGGTATTTCAAAGTTTTATTCACCATCAAATTAAACACCCCGTAGATTAAAAAAGGCGAGAAAATTCAGACTTGTTTATGGTTTGCGCCATTGTCTTTAAGCTTACGAGCAGATCGGTGAGAAGTGGCAAGGTGGTGCCGACGGCGTTATGAGGTTATCCATTTCAGCCCTTTGACGTTCAGCCCTCTGCCCCGTCGACCATGGTTCCCGAACCAGACTACGACATTAGTCCAAGTCTCCCCGTGATTAAGCAACAGCAGCTGAGAAGTGTGCTCCGACGATACAAAGGCTGCTTTTCGACATCATCACGGATTCGACAAACGCCAGTCGCAAAGCATCGCATAATAACCGAAGAGTGCGCTCGACCACTCCGCCAGAGCCCTTATCGAGTTTCTACGCGACAACGTGAGGCTATCAGGCACTAAGTCGACGAAATGCTGCGCGACGACATCATCCAGCCGTCCAAAAGCCCATGAGCATCTCCTGTAGTCTTGAAGAAAAGGACGGAACCCCACGTTTCTGCGTCGATTATCATCGTCTGAACAAGATCACGAAGAAGGACGTATACCCCCTCCCAGGAATAGACGACGCATTGGATCGGCTCTGCAACGCTAAATACTTCTCGTCGATGGACCTCAAGTCTGGCTATTGGCAAATAGAAGCCGACGAAAGAGATCGCGAAAAGACTGCCTTCATCACCCCAGACGGCCTCTACGAGTTCAAGGTTATGCCATTCGGACTGTGCTCGGCGCCTGCAACGTTCCATCGCGTGATGGACACGGTTTTAGCAGGATTGAAGTGGCAGACCTGTCTCGTTTACTTGGATGACGTCGTCGCCTTCGCCGGAAATTTCGACGATCACCTCAGGCGGCTTGCGACAGTACTAGAGGCCATCAAGTCATCTGGGCTCACTCTGAAGCCGGAAAAATGCCGCTTCGCTTACGATGAGCTTCTGTTCCTAGGCCACGTAATCGGCAAATCTGGTGTCCGTTAAGACCCGCAAAAGACAGCTGTCATCGCACAATTCCCGCAACCCATCGACAAGGCAGTGCGTAGATTCCTTGGCATGTGTGCCTACTACAGGCGCTTTGTCAAGGACTTTTCACGCATCGCCGAGCCGTTGACACGTCTAACTAAATGTGATGTTGAGGTCAAGTGGGAAACGCCGCAGGCCGACGCATTTGAAGAACTCAAACGACGCATGCAGTCGCCGCCGGTACTTGCGCACTTCGACGAGTACGCCGATACAGAAATTCATACTGACGCCAGTAGCCTAGGCCTCGGTGCCGTTCTAGTCCAGAGGAGAAACGGAGTCGAACAGGTGATAGCTTACGCTAGCCGGTCGCTGTCAAAAGCGGAAGGCAACTATTCTACGACCGAAAAGGAATGCCTCGCCATCGTTTGAGCTACAGCTAAATTTCGCCCTTATCTTTATGGCAGGCCATTCAAAGTCGTCAGTGACCATCACGCGTTGTGTTGGCTAGCGAATATAAAGGATCCTTCAGGACGACTGGGGCGGTGGAGCCTCAGACTACAAGAATACATCACTGTAACCTACAAGTCCGGACGAAAACACTCCGATGCCGATTGCATATCACGTGCCCCCATTGACCCGCCGCCGCAAGATGACGAGAAAGACGACGCCTTCCTTGGAATGATAAGCGCGGAAGACTTCGCTGAACAGCAACGGGAAGACCCGGAGCTAAAAGGCCTCGTCGAATATTTGGAAGGGCACACCGACGTTGTCCCCAGGGCATTTGAGCGCGGATTATCTTCCTTCCCACTTCACGACAGTCTACTCGTGAAGAACTTCTCACCAGTCCGCACCAACTACCTTCCTGTTGTCCCGTCAGGACTTCGTCCAGAAGTATTGCGCGCCCTACATGACGATCCGACCGCTGGACACCTCGGATTTTCCCGGACGCTGTCGAGGATACAATAAAAGTATTATTGGCTGCGCCTGACCGCCGACGCCGCCCGTTATGTCAGAACTTGCCGAGACTGTCAGCGCCGCAAGACACCGCCGACAAGGCCTGCCGGATTACTACAGCCAATCGAGCCTCCTTGCCGACCATTCCAGCAGATTGGGATGTACTTGCTGGGACCCTTTCTGACGTCAACAACCGGAAATAAGTGGATCGTCGTGGTGACGGACTACCTCACCCACTTCGCTGAAACTAAAGCACTGCCGAAAGGTAGCGCAGCCGAAGTGGCGAAATTCTTTGTCGAAAACATCCTGCTGCGACATGGCGCCCCAGAAGTTCTCATCACCTACAGAGGAACGGTCTTTACAGCGGAGCGCACCCACGCCATTCTGCAATACAGTCAGACAAGTCACCGGAGGACGACGGCCTACCACCCACTGACGAGTGGTCTTACGGAGCGGCTGAATAAGACCCTCGCCAACATGCTAACGATGTACGTCGACGTCGAACACAAGACCTGGGATGCCGTCCTGCCGTATGTAACATTCGCTTACAATACGGCGGTGCAAGAAACAACACAGATCACGCCCTTCAAGCTGGTCTACGGCAGGAACCCGACGACGACGCTGGACGCCATGCTGCCGCGCGTCACTGACGATGAGAACCTTGACGTCGCTACCTATCTCCAGCGCTCCGAAGAAGCCCGACAGCTCGTCCGCCTGCGGATCAAGAACCAGCAGAAGACCGACAGCCGACACTAAAACCTCCAAGGACGTTTCGTCGAGTACCAGCCCGGCGACCGTGTTTGGGTATGGACCCCGATACGCCGACGAGGACTCAGTGAGAAACTACTGCGACGCTATTTCGGAACCTACAAGGTCATCCGACGTATTAGCGCTCTGCACTATGAGGTCGTGCCAGACGGCATTTCGCATTCACAGCGGCGCCGCCCACGATCTGAAGTGGTCCACGTGGTGCGCCTTAAGCCCTTTTATGGACGCTGACGAGCTCCTTATTTTGTTGTTTTCTTTGAGTGCTTCTTTTTTTTACTTTGTTTGCAGCATCGGGTCGATGCTCTTTAAGAGGGGGGTAATGACACGTGTACTTATCTTTATCGGGCGACCACGTTTCGCCGCCAAACAAATGTTCTCTCACAGCGCGGGACGCGCCTGCATGTATCCGAAGTTTCTGGAAAGTTATCGATGCTTCCATCCGCTGTCTGTTGTCGCCGAACCTTATGTTATGTGATTTCATCGCCTGACGCGAATGGTGTAGAACTTTTTGGAAGGCAGGCGTGTCCCAATGATTACTCTGGAACATTCGACGACTCATGTATAAAAGCCGACGCGCTTGACCCGCTGGTCAGATTTTCGACGATCGCCGACCGTGTTCGCCGCTATCGTTGTGCTATAAGTGTAGCCTGTATTGTGGGCACAGGTTCGCCCAATAAAAGTTAGTTTTGTCGCTCACAGTATTGCTGCTGTGTTTTTCTACGTCACCACCACATGAAAATATTGCCACAGCCTGTATGGTCGCCGCGGGTATGTGCCAGGCAATGAAAACGACGCTGAATTAGCGCGCGAGTGGAAAAACAGAGACGACAACGACTTCGCGTTGACTGCGCTGATAAAGTGCTTTTACACGTCCTCGACACCGGCTTTCCCGTCTTCTACTAGGCTGTGACAATATGTGCAAAAAGAATTGTAAAGAAAATAAAGCAAATTGAAGAATAGCGAAGTGACTTCGGGCATTTTTCTCTATTTACGAAAGTACTCACGAAGTTTATTGAAGGTAATGTTATCAGGTTCAATGTTTTTCTTATGCATTGTATTTAACAACCTCGGTGGGCGGTTTATTATCATTTCTAAACCATATGTTGTCTTACATGTGTCGACTTCGCATCTCTCAAAAGTTCGTGTGTTATGTGCGGTAGAATGTTTTTGTTTTACGTTTGCTAACCGGCGCAATAAACAATTATTATTCTTCATCTCTTGTTTATATCGTTTGCACAGACGATAATCATAAGTCTTTGTAACAGGCAATACATAATACGTGATGACGTTGCGTTTCTGCCAGTGGACCTGCTGCGAACCGCACTGTGAAATCCCAGGGTCAACAGCCATGGCATCGGACGGAAGCCGTGGCACAGCGATCTGGCTGACTCTCAATATTCGGTTAAGGTGGAATAAAGTAGACTAATGTACAGTCCTAATTTAGAGTAATAACTTAGAGAAGCCATTATGCTCGCGTATTCAAATCACGTAAGGATACATCAGTGACAAATTTTTGTTTTACAATAAGGACTATGTTCATATGGGGACCTTCTCCAGTTCAATGAAGATGCGGCCTCCATCGTTTGACGGGGGTAATTAAACATGTTTGTAGCGTACCAGTCGATAATAAGGACCTACTCGAAGAGCATGCGTCCTGGAGCAGAATTTGGAATTGATGTGGATACGTTATGGGAGCGTGACGCCGAGATTCATTGGTGGTGAAATGTTTTATTCTGTCTAACACAACGTCAACGGCTGCGGCATTTTTTATCGCATAAACTAAATAACTTTTCGGAAATAACAGTCTTCGCCAGCGCTGACACCAGTTTGGGGAAGATACATAAACTGGTTTCCGCCAACAGCCATCTGACGTTCTGAGCCAAATGCACCGCTGCGTATGACGAAGTAAGATTAAGATGTAAGCCAAACATAGGATCTTCTCCTAGATAATATATTGTGCTCCCCACTGTATGGTACACTATATATAGTACTAGCTATTATATACCGAGCTGCTCGGCTTAGTACAAGCAATATCCAAATTATTCAAAAGTGGTCAAATTATTCGGCCATTTCAATAGTTAAGTAATCTTATTATTCCAAGCTTCATCCTTATTGCTATGAGCTTTATTGTAGTTAATGCTAAGACATTTCTCCTATAATATTGCCACTTGTCATATTCAAAGGCGACCGATTTGTTTTGGGAACCTTTTCGGTGAACAGAGATTACCGAAAGTTCCAGAAAACTGTTAACACTTTTGCACCCATCTGCGTAGGCATGTTGTACGATGGCTAACGTCATTCTTACTTGCCATCTTACCTTCTTCAGTTGAATAATCAATAATACCAAAGGATGATGAACGAATATTGCAACAAAAAGTAGTGTCATAATAAAAATATTTTAGGGCGAATTTCGTAGGGATAGGATAACTTTCCGAACGAATCTAAGTGATATAATAACGAATACTCCTATCCATCTTGAATATCAAGCACGCTTCTTCTGCATTAATGTAGTCACGGTGAAGTGACAGTAAAAATACACAAAGGCAGAATGCAAGTCACAAAACTAACCCTTCATCGGGCGTATCTGCCCAGTGAAGCAAGTAACACAATAATAGCGGCGAGCACACTCGTCCAACCTGGAAAATCTGATCTGCGGTTCAAGCTTGTCGGCGATTACACATGACTCGTAGAAGGTTCCAGCGTAATCACTGATGCCCCCGTATTTTTCACTAAGTAGGAGACTGTCCGCGTCCCGCACGCGATTTGATCAAACAACCATCGGCTGGAACTTAGACGAGATAGAATAAACGATACCATTCGAATAAGTTGAAAACCATGCAGCCGTGTCTTGCGCTCAGCGACAATAAGCTGCTAGCACGCTATTTGTGGCCCTCGGAAAAAAATGTAAATAGGTACATGTCACGTGACAGAACAAGACATAGATCACATTGTATTTGCAGAGTTAGCAAGGTTGAGCCATTACACCAAATGGTATTATATACGCTTTACCAGATGCACTGACTCACAAATTATGAAAAAAAACACGTTTTTTATCCCATTCGGGACTCTTCTGAACGCACGTAGCTGTTCATCGTCAGAAATTGTCTTCAGGTGGCCTCGAGTCGCTGGCGTTTGGCCGTGTTCTTCCGGTTGCGAACCTCGGGATCAGCGCGGCGGTGACGTCTGGCTTCCGCCTCGTTGATGCGCTCGATCGGATCGCATTGGCGCTGCGTACGCATGGCATCTGCATGCCGTTGCCCATACACAGAATTGGCCTTGCGGGCACGATCGCACTCGCGCTTACATTCGCATACGGCATCCTCGTCTTCTGGCGTGCGCTGCACCCGCGGCCTACCTGTGGTGATGACGGGGAGTGCAGTGCGTGACGCTCGTAATGCAATGCAGATTTATACAGTTCGTATGGGTAGCGTGGCGTTTACCCAATGTTCTTATCGGAACAAGTGCGAATGTAAACTGTAGTGTTCTACGCAGATGGGTAAGTTGGGTTTGCTGCAGTGCGTGTTCAGCGATTACAGACAAATCAACGTGACACGGAAAGCTTCGCTTTGTTATCTGCATTGTGGCAAGACGCCTAGCACGTTCGTCGGGAGTCTCCTGGGGCATGCCAAGCCCGCGCTTTTGGCCGGACTTGTTCAGAGCGTGCCAGGCGCTTGGCGTCGACTTGGGGAGCGGTCGACTCGTGCTCGGCCTGCCTCCGCTTGCCTCGCTGCTCCGTCCTCGCTCGACGCTGAGGCCTCTCAATCGAGATACGAATCCAGTAAGTCAGTAGCGCAAATAAATCCTGCAGGAACTGCCAGAGGAGGCCAACCCAGCGCGCATCGGCCTACCCTCCTGCTTCACGACGCTTCGCCTCCTTTCTCAATCACCGCTTCACTCAATGCCACCTAGACTTTCCTGTAGATGACGTAGCTTTGCCGAGCGCATATTGCTACACACGCAAACAAGAGACACTGCGGACATGAACAATGAGCAATGAAGCGTTGAAGCGCAAACGGAAAGGCGCGAACGCGATCGTTACAGTGATCTCGACGGAGCGGCCCCGGCTGGCACCCCGGCGCGCGATTATGTTCGCCTCCATGCGCCTTCCGCCTCGAGCGCTCTCTTTTATACGCCGCGACAAACATGATATAGCCGATTTCACAGAGGGGGCAAGTATACTCGCGCGTAATAACGCCAAGATCCGAGACAAAAGTTATGCAGCTCGAACCCCCGTAGCTATACAACAAAGCGCTTAACATGATTTCGAAGGTGACCTATTGTAGCCGCATGTTGTACTCTGGGTTGGAGCTGGTGCTCCCTTTTCTAGTGTGCTTTACTTTTACGCTCCGCAAACGAACCGGGAGTTTGTGCGCTAATTCCCAAACAAACAGTTTTCAATAGCGTTAAGCGTCTGCGACTGCATGTGCGACCAGAGACGCAGCGACGCAATGGTAGCATCTGCGTCTTTGGCCAGAGCCGCGCCATTACAATGACATCTCAAAACGGTGACTGTCATATGGAGAGATTTAGAGAGTGCTCCGCTTTCCACCGGTGCCACAGTATGGTCGTTGTTTACGACCGTGCCGTTTCCAACGCTTTCTTTGACCGCCCTATCTCCTACATCGATCAAAGCAAAATGTGAGAGAGAATTAAGAAATCGTGGTTAGAAAGAGTTCTTCGCGTTCTCACCTTCCGCTTGAGCACTTTATCCAAATCAAAGTACGCCCACTGAGCGTCTTCTTCAAGAAACGGTTGCCCGTCCAGCGGACAGGCGTATGCGTCATCGAGGTGGCATTGCTCATAGCAGCTTTGGCATAGCACGTGTCCACACGGAACAAAGATGTTCACTTTGGGCAGCAGACCACACGCTTCGCATATTCTGTGCACTGGCGCAAAATCGATGAAGTGCATTGGTCTCCAGTCCAGTTCCGGTGAAAACCCAAACAACGTGAAGCGCTGGCCTGGAGAAGCCATCAGGATCAGCGGGTGAGTTCGCCTGAAGATGCTGTGTCAACGATTTTGCGGAAAGCTCAAACGTCGAGAGCGCACTATTCTCGGAACTGTCGGTTATTAACACTCGCCGTAATGCCATACCCGCTCCTCGTTTGCTCCCAGCACCGATCGCGGCGCTTCATACAAGGAACAGGCTGGAAATTATCTAGTCACCTGGTTGCGTTAGCAATCTGTTGAAAATTTCGGTCACAGCTTTATCGTTGCCTGCAGCACCACAAAGGACGATTTTGATCAGGCACGCAAGGTCGAACTGAACGCGGTCGAAGAATAATTGAAAGAGAGGCATCTAGAGGGAGAGCATGACTGAATGGCGTCTGGAAGGAGATACATGCACAAAAAAATAATCTTTAAAGACTGCTCGAGCATTTTCATTGATAACGTTGCCAAAGAATGTCAGAGAATACTCTAGCCCCCATATTCAGGAATGTATCTTGAAGTACACGCTTGACTTAGCCTAAATGACGTCTTGCATGCACGTGCAGAGGACGCAGATTTCGTTTCCTTCGGCGTGTTCAAGGTAGGCGTCAGTTGGATGAAGTCAAGCACAGGCTCCAAGGTGAGATGAATTTCTGAATAGGGAAGCCAAGGTCAAACCGCGCCTACAGATACCGGTGCACGAAAGCTTGAGCCCACGCTTGGGCATGCGCAGATATTGTAGTACAGATCGTGCCAGTCGAAGCGCTGCGATATCAAGGATATCTTCACCGATCAATATCGGCGCTCTTCTTGCGTCAGAAAAAAACGAAACGATGTCTATCAAAGCGAAAATAGTGAGCCAAGCGTGCGCGCTAGCGCGCGTGTTGTAAGTTGAAACTACGATTCCTCTGGAGACGCGGCAAACCCAAGGTGCGAGCTCGAGCTTTCGCATGCCGGCAAGGGGTCGTGTAGTTTGGCATTGGGTGAGCTCGAGTGTCCATTTCTGAACCCTCTGCACGTTGCGGTGATTACCATGAACTCATGTCGGTGGAGAAGCAGCCTTTTGCCATTGGACCAACAACAATGGCGGCTGCGTCATGTTGTACTTCATGTCAAACGCGCCACAGAAGCGTCTGTGCGTGTAGGCATTTGGTGCGCTTTGACACCACGTACTAGAGCACATCAGGGTTGGACCCTCCCGCGTCTATTCGTGTGCGGCTTAGCCGTGTCAGCGGAAAGAGGGATCCTGGGCGTTGAGTCGTTGCCGGGTGTTCAGAGCGTTAAGATCCCCAGCAGAGGCAACACACCTCATTATCCTCTACTTTACGTAGACGTACCAACAGACTGACCCACCCGGGGGAAATCAGTAGTTGACCTTTTCTGTCTGGGAGCAACGCCCCATCATTTCTCATGTACTATGTAGTCCACAGCAAAGACAATATACCAGCAAGAAAGCTCTCACCGTTCCCAGTGGTAAAATGCCTGAAAGACAAAATTGAACCGGCATACAAAGCCTCAAAAATGTCTTGCGTGGACCTCCTAAAACTAAATGACAAAGATCAAGCACAAAACGTCTCAGAACATGCCAGTATTTGCGATGCGACGGTGAAAATTTCAGCACACAGAACAGTAAATAAAAGCAGGGGTGTGATATAAGAAAAAGGCTTCCTTGGCTTGAGCGATGAGAAACTGCTGGAGGGTATCCAGGAACAAAACGTGACCCCAGCAGAAATAATTGTTATTCGCAAAATTGAGCAAAAAATCCCACAAGACATGTTATAGTCACCATTGAAACGAGGTAATGCCTACCTCGCGTAATGCAGGTTACATAAAAGTAAATGTCGGACCACATATTGGGAACCCTAGATAAGGTTTCAAATGTAGAAAATTTGGATATGCTTTACATGCATGCCGAGGAGAAATAACCTGTAATATATGCAGCTCCAATGATCACCAATCTGACAATTACACTTCTCCCCACATTGTGTTAACCGCAGTGGAGACCATTCAGCTTACCCGCGGCCTTGCCCTTGCTGGAAAAATAAAAGGAAGTAATTGCACTAACTGTCAAGAGTAATCTCGTTCTTTGAAGCAGGAGAGCAATTGTCCTACCTTTCGACTAGAAGTTATGCCGATGTGACGCAGATGGGGGCAGCGTCACGGAGTCCTGCGAGCAACGCGCAGTGGTCTAGCAGTGACCCCTCCTACCCCCGTGGTGGAAGCAGTCCGTGCTGCTCAATTCTGTTCGAACGGCCTACCGACACTAGTCCCGCATTTCCCTAAAATAAAGAAAACCTCAAGGCCCGAGACACGTGTCTCGGCGCCCAACCCGCGGGCCTACAGCACCTCAGAGAGTAACTTCTTTCCTTCTCGCCTAAGTTAGTTTCCGTAAGCACAAGGCCTTGTGCTTACGGAAACAAAATTAGGTGGAAAACATAAAATTGTTAAAATGCTTCACTGTGGTATGGCGTGAAAGTACTTAGGTAAGCCATCTTTCGGTTGGTATAGCCATTGTCCTGCAGCGCAGTATCGCAGCTAGAAAAGTTGCCATTAGCAGTCACATAGAAACTGTTGTTGTCACCGTCTTATCACACAGAACCATCCCTATTGTTCAATACCTGATCGTTGGTGCGCGTATTGAGACACGTTGTCCTCTTATTCCACTGCTTTTAGAGAATCCAAATATGCATTCCTAAATAATACGCTGCCATCATTTGTGTCCAGTAAGCCGACAATGTTTTGGAAAATCCTTAAGCCGATCAAAACAGACGTCATATCATTAAAGTGTCCAACTGATGACTTCATGCTCCTGCAAAATGTTGCACTGTGTTAAATATTGCATTTGTTTCATCCTTTTCGCATCCAACTTCATGTGGGATGCCGTATGTATGTATTCATCATTTTTTTCTAAGGTATCCGATTGCGATTGATTACGTGGGAATAATTAGCCTCATAAGGAAACTGAAATTGCCTTCATGCTGCGGTGTTGATGAAATTAACTCGAACTTTCTAAAAACACAGAAGTGTACTCATCTAATTTTTTGTCACACAATTTCACCCAGTCTATTCAGTCTTCTACACTTCCGTTAGACTGGAAAGTGGGGAAGGTGGTCCCTATCTTTAAATCAAGTAACCACAAATCTCCTCTTAACTACAGGCCAATATCCTTAACGTCCATTCCTTACAAACTGCTAGAACATGTCATATATTCAAGTCATGTGTCTTTTCTCGGAACAAATTCTTTTTTTAGGCCCTCCTAGTATGGTTCCCACAAATTCTTCTCTTGCGAAACGCCACTATTGTCTTTCACCCACAGCATTGCTTCTGCCTTAGACATCGCATCTGTTATTGACTGCATTTTCTTACATTTCGCTAATGCCTTCGACAAGGTTCCCCATCTATTGATTCTAAATAACAATAGCACAATAAATGTAGACCCTAACATACTTAGGTGCATCGAATCCTTCCTTGCCTTTCTCAGTTTGTGCTAGCCAATGACTGCATCTCACCTCCTTGTAGGGTAACATCCGGCGTTCCGCAAGGCTCTTTTTTAGGTCCTTTATTGTTTCTAATATACAGGAATGACCGTCTTGTTAACATTAGCTCTTGTAACAAATTATTTGCTGACGATTGAGTTTTGTATTGAGTAATAACAAGTTCAAACGATTCTTGTATTCGTTAATCTAACCTTCACGCTATCTGCAATTTGTGTTATAAATGGCTAACCACTTTAAAAACTAACAAGTGTAAAAGCATTACAAATTCACGTCATTCTAACACTCCTGTTTGTACTGGTTACATTATTAACTAAGATCAGCTTGATGAAGTTTCATCGTACAAATATCTTGGTGTTCACATAATCAGTAACTTCACATGGAGCTTGCACATTGACTTCATCACCGCCAACGCAAATCGTGCTCTTGGAAACTTGCATCGCAATTTCGCTCAAGCCCTTTACATTTAAACTGTTTCTTTACCAAACTCTTGTCAGGC
Source organism: Dermacentor variabilis (assembly GCF_050947875.1). Taxonomy (NCBI): domain Eukaryota; kingdom Metazoa; phylum Arthropoda; class Arachnida; order Ixodida; family Ixodidae; genus Dermacentor; species Dermacentor variabilis. The sequence goes on along the minus strand of NC_134578.1, from coordinate 109,917,770 downwards.
CTAAACTTGAATAAGCGTGGGCAATATGGGATCCAGCTCAACACGACTTAATTAACCTCATCGAATCCGAGCAAAACGGTTCCGCTCGTTTCATTATCTCCAACTATTATCGTATACTTAGCGCTTCCTTAATGAAATCGAATCTTAGACTGCCAGATGTACTTCTCCGGCGAGAAATTTCTCGCCTATCCTTGTTTGATAAAATCTTCTTTTTTGCCCATCACTAAAAAGCGAACTTCTTTTCCAGCTTTCCTACGTGTCATCTCGCACTGACCGCCAGTTCAAAGTAGGCATCCCATATTGTCACACTAATATTTTGTTCGATTCGTTCCTGCCAAAAACTTGCAGCGAGTGGAACCGCTTTCTCCCTTCCATTGGCTCAGGTGTGGACATGTCATCTTTCAAATCAGCACTTATTGACTACCTGATGAAATAGCATCACTACTTTTGTGGAAAAACTTGCGCTGTGTACTTTTGTATTTGGTTTTATTTTTTGTAATAGCTCCAATATATTTGTACAGAAATCTGCGCTCTGTAGTTCTGTATCTGTTTCTATTTTCGCATTCTACCCACGCCCTGTCTAACGCCTTTGAGCCATGAGGGTACTGAAAGGAATAAATGATTAAATAAATATACATTCCACCGCATTCGCAATTACTTTTAAACCACGCACCTAAAACATCTTTAATAGTACGTTATATATATGCACATAACACGTTGTTGGGTAGTAAAGAACCGACATCGGAAGAGAAACACTCGAACATTTTATTGTGACGAAGGACACATGCCGTTTAAACACTGGTGTTACAACCTACTGCTCCCCAATACAGGAGCTATGAGATGTCTATATCTGGTGCTGTGCTCGCCATCTCTTTTTGTTGATTTGCAATGGAGTGTTATTCATAATTCCTATGGAAGTGACCATATGCATTGATTAAAAGAACATCTCCTTTCCCTAAAATACTATCGAGACCACTGCGTTGGAAACTCCATCTGGCAGAGTGGCCTCTCTTCACCGAAAAGGCTAGTCAGGATGACATATCAGCTGACTTAGCGATAGATGAATGAAAATATTACTACCCTTATATTTGCTGCAGCAGAACAGACAATTCAGCAATCCTAGGCTTCTTAGGAAAACGATATGTCCCTGGTGGACGAATGATTGTACAAAAATTAAAGACTCTAAAACAAAGCCTGGGGTAGCTTTCGGCGATACCAAACGCAAGATAACGCCCTTTCTTTCAAAAAAGCGAAAGTCGTGTAGACACGGAGACAAGCCAAAACACAGTCCATGAAAAACTCTAAATAGCTTGATAACATCCAAAAGTAAGTTGGATAAGCTTCGTAAGTCTGGAGGCCACTACGCCCCTTACACGATCCCTGTTCCCTCACCCTGAGGCACGCAAACAAATTTGGAACAATAAGCAGACATATTATGGCAGCGTTTCCATCACATATCAAGCTCAGTAAACTATCCTGCGACATTACAACGTATAAGCAGTCAGCAGAAAAGCTAAGGTTTCCGACAACAGGAAGTTCCGATAAATCATACAATGCCCCTTTAACACTCACAGAAATCAACAGAGTACTCACCAGGCGCACAAAAGCAGCACACCTGGTCCGGGCAGAGTACCTTACACAATGCTGGCTCACCTATGCCCTAAAGCAGTTAAGAACTTGCTTCTTTTTCAATGAAATCTGGGAAATGGGGAAAACGCCGAATTAGTAGAAGAAAGCTATTATAATCCCTTTCTTTAAAGCTGGAAGGCATCCTAAAACAGCAAACAGCTACAGACCTATTGCACCCACAAGCTGCCTTGCGAGGACATATGAAATCATAATCAACGTAAGATTGACAGATGTCCTTGAATCCGGAAGCCCGCTGGAAAACCGTCAGTGTGAATAGGAGAAATGTTGTTCCACAATAGTTAATCTAGTCAGGCTAGAACACGAGAAACGTACTACCTTTCTACACAAACAATATTGCCTCACAGTTTTCGTCAGTCTAGAAAAGCCTTACGGCACAACATGGAAGTTTGCTATTTTAAAGGACTTAGCGGTTTTAGCCATTCGCAATAGAAGACTCCTATGGCTAGGCGATTTCATGTGCGACCGAACATTCCAAGTATGTTTAGGAACGGTGCTATCATGCGTATTCATTCAGGGAAATGGTGCACCAGAGGGATGTGTATAAGCACAACACCCTTTGGGGTGAAAATAAACTCAGTGAAGAATGTAATTTCATCCGCTGTAATGAACTCCTTATATGTGGATGACCTACAAATTGCGTGTCGGGCATCACACAGGGCCACCTGCGAACGGCAAATTGAACTTGCATTAAACAAACTCAGGCATGAGACATCTAAAAACGGTTTTCGTTTCTCAACTTAAAATACCATTAATGTTCTTTTTCACACAAAAAAGAGGCCTACAACCAGTTTCCATCCTTAAGCTACAGGAAGCCGCACCACCGGTAAAAGAACACTAGTTTCTTGGTGATCCGTCTGATAACAAGCTAAACTTTTTCACGCACAAAAATATTCTTAAAATTAAAATGAATCTCTTACTTAACACCTTCAAAGTCCTGTCCCGGAAGTGCTGGCGCTCTGACCGTAAATGCCTGATACACATCTAGGGAAGTTTGGTCGCAGCACATTAAACTATGGTACCATCATATATGGCCAGCCAGGCAGTTTTGTATCCGATGGCTTGACCCACTCCATAACTTTGGACTTGCAAGTGGTGCTTACAGAACATCATCTATCAAGAGTTTATACGGAGACTGTAATCAGCATCCTTTACATCGGCGCAGAGAGCTATTTTTCTTACATACTCATAATCCAGTCCTCACCACAACACATAAGCTACAAGGTCGCCACACAGTGGCTCTCACGCTAAGAGTGCAAAATAAACTGAGGATAATTAAACCTCTTCTTCTGCGATATCAGGAATACTGTCATGATTACGAAATTCCTCATGAGGCGCCTCAGGTTGCTGAAAGGTCACAACGGTTCCCTCCGTGGTGCGAGTTGGTACTGTTATGTGATTAGGCACTGGTACCTCTTAAGAAAAGTGACACCCCCCCCCCCAAACACATTAAACAAGAGTTCTGCGCTCTTGAGAAAAAATATCAGACTGTATGGAATATTACACTGATAAGTCTAAAACAAACGCACACGTGGGTGCAAGGGCCGTGACAGAGAACTGGGAACTGGGATTATCAAATGACCTCCATTAATTTCTTACTTATCTTTACATTCCTAAATACCGTTTGTGGGCATCTTCAGTACATTGCTAAATAAAAGCACTAGAGAAACAGGGAAATATTATAAATCTTGGAGAAACACGCCTATCAAGGGCGATATGATGTGGTACCATACAGGGTGTTGGTATATTTAGACCTAGCCCAAGTCAACAACTGGAGCGACGAAATGTTGGCATCATGTCGCATTCTATTCATTGGATCGCAGGCCGCTTAATGACCACACTATGCTGATCTACACATGACCCTTCATGGCGTAGAAGAGGCGGCTTGATGTAAAGCCAGTCGCACTAGCCGTCATCAGTGACTGTCCCGACTGATTCGCGGAAAGTTGCAAGGCGGATGGCACTGCTGTGTGTTCTCGCCAAAATCTTGTTCTCGCCAGAAGAGCTGAGAAACCTTTGCTTCCATTTCGTCCAGGGTTTGTTGGTGTGAGCGTTTACACGCTCTTCGTACCAACGCTTCGCAATTCCTGGCAGGAATACTCGCATGCTTTTCACTGTATCTTTATCACTGTGCCAGTAGTTTTAATGGCAGGTATGTTCATAAAATATTAGCCAGGAGTCGGGACTACTAGCCTCTCCATCAGACGTCTGGTTTCACGTGTTCATGATTCGGTCTGTTTATTACTCTTTCAGTCACGTTTGCAAGTAGACGCATTATTTCATGTTGCTGTCTGTTCTGTTCCTGATGCACTTCAAGAAACTTAGTGATCAAGTTGACGTCGCTGTGAGACAAAGCAACAGTAGCAGGCTTCGCGCAGGTTCAAATTGGAGTCAGAACGAAATTCTCATACTCCTAAAGTGTCATACGGAGCTTCACTTTGTGTTTCACAATTAAATCGCGTGAAGTGAGCTCTCTTGCAGCGCTTATACAGGAGACCGATGCATCGGTGCTTACTGCGTCCGGAAGAGCTTCTTCCTCTTCATCTCTACGGGTTGCAGCCAACATTCGCATGCCACCGCGCTGATTTATTCCGAAGATGAAGTCCACCGACATCTCCACATATCCACACAGAAGGTATGTGGCGGCGCCAATTTCCAACAAGATGCAGTAGGGCTAGGCTATGGTGTCAACTAATCTTCTTTATTCCGAACCTCCTGGAACTTCGTTGTCTACGTCCAGACGCTCTCTAATTTCTTCACAACGTCCACGTACAATAGTGTTTGTACCTTTCGTATCGTCAACGAGTTTTATGGGCATATAAGCCACTGCGAACTGAACGATGAGACATATAAGGCTTTCACCTTAAAAAAGGACGAAAGACCGGTCGCCCAACAATCGAACGCTCACATGCCCTGCCGGCCTCGCTCGCTTCGGTGGCGTGTCGGGCGCATGTATCTGGCACGTCTGGCGTGTCAGTGGCTTGTCGCTAGGTAACGCAAGAAAGATAAGTTCCAAAGTGTAAGTTCATTTACAAGTAAAATTCTTTCGGTTCTCGTGGGAAATAATAAAAAGAATAAAACGTGTGTTAACATAAATTCAGACAAAGAACTTTATTAAGGTCCTGAGGGACTAGTCGGCAGAGACCCTTTGGGGTCCCAGACTCACCGCTGGCTGCTCCCATGTCGGAATCGGGAGGCCAAGGCTCTCCGCTCTTTCAAGGGCCCTCTGGACAGCCGTGGACTGGATGATGAGTTCGATACATGAGATGGCCTCGTCCTAGTCCTGTTCGCTGGTGAGTGTTGTATTCCGTAAAGCAGGACACTGCCAGCGCATTGAGCTAGAGTGCTAAACTCCTCCCCACAATCCGGGCACTGCCGATCAGTTTGTGTTAATCCTGCTTAGGAAACCTCGTGAGGGATATGACCTCGTCTGAAGCATCCTAGCGTGATCGCTTGACACCTGCATAGTTGTGGGTGTAGAGGTGGGAAGCGCCTACATTTCGTTTTGTAGGGGGAGACGATCTCAAGGAAGGTTAGTAATGGCTCGCTGTGGCCGACCTCCTCCGTATCTAATGAAGCTCCATCGCCGTCGCGGCGCGTGAGTTCTCGCGCACGGCAGTGAGCAATCTCATTGGGGCTCGGGCAGCCCGGCAGAACGTCGTCGCCCATGTGAGCGGGGAACGACGTAATGTAATGCACGAGGTCCGAATTGGTTTTGGACTTCCCAGAATCGCCGCAGCCTGTCTGGCCACCAATCCTGAGGCAAAAGCCCTGAAGGCCGCGCGGGAGTCAGTGTAGATACACTTCTCGCCGAGTGTCTGCTCTTGTTGAATTTCTTTGTTATTGCGCTCTGAACGCAGACGCCACTGCCGTGCACGTGCGTAGATGGCGGAGTGCCATGCGTTCCCCGCGTAGAAGCCCAGGAAGGATGGTGTCATGGCCTGCGGCAGAAAGCGCTTGTATAGCAAGGTTTCTATGTTGTCGGAGCAGCAGGGAAGTATCGAGAGTGCCTACATCTCCTGGCTATCGGGCGGCAACGCGAGGGCGGCAACGCGAGGGGGACATGCCATCATCCTTCTGATCTTGTATGGGTTCGACGAGCACATGACTTTCTCTACGGGCGTCAACTGAAACCAACACCACTTGCATTTAATTGTGCAGATTGTCTTCCCCAATGAGATTTTGTTTTCAACACTCTTTCAACTGTTTTCTGTTGACTGTTTTCAACAGTCATAGCTCTCGAAGTATAATATAATATTGCTACGGCATGAGCCGGGCGAGAAGAAGAGGAAGAAGAAGTGAGCTGGTGCAGCCTCAGGACGCCATCTTGACTTTACCATCCATCTCGTCCCTTGAATAAAGCCGGTTTAACATTAACCGTAACAGTTTTGTGGTGGAGGTGCGGGGTACTTCGACCAAGACGACGGAGCTGCTGCAGCAAGTGCCACGCCGGAGCCGACGCCTCGCTCGACTGCCTCCAACACCGCTTGAGATCCCGATGTCCCACAGCAGCGACGAACAGCCTTCTCTGGCAGCTCCAGTGCGAACAACCGGCGCCTGGATGCATCAGATGGAGCCCCGCCCTTTCTCTGGAAAATTCGGCGAAGACGTGGAGGAATGGCTCACCCACTACAAGCGTGTGAGCAAGTACAACGGCTGGAACTCCACGACTCAGCTCGACAATGTGGTTCTGTTCCTCACAGACACGGCGCTAGTGTGGTTCGAGAACCATGAAGATACGTTCACAACGTGGGACAGCTTCGTTACTCACCTCACAGAGTGCTTTGGCGATTCCACCACGAAACGGAAGCGGGCGGAGCAGACATTGCTTCAGCGCGCTCAAGTCCCAGGTGAGACCTGTACTACGTACATAGAGGCGATCCTGAAGCTTTGCAAGACTGTCAATCCTCGAATGTCCGAAGAGGACAAGGTTGGACACCTTCTCAAAGGCATAGCCGAGGATGTTTACAATTATTTAATCGGAAAGGAGAGTCTCGCCTCGGTCGCCGACCTCATCAAGCATTGCCGCACATTTGAGGCCTTGAAGCTGCGCCGTATCACGCCAAAGTTTGGCAGGCTAGCAAATGTCACAACGGTGGCAAGCGTTGACGAAAACGACAACTACAGCTTTCAATTTGACCTTGCGGCAACTATAAGGCAAATTGTCCGCGAAGAACTTGAACGACACACCAAAGGGGCGGATGTCGAACAGCTTGGTTGCGCTTCCAACCAACCTCAAGAACATGCATCTGCTGTGTCAGCATTGTCTGTCATGCCAGGCGTTGCAGACTGTCGAGGTGATCAGCTGCGACAGCACCGACGTACCTTTCCCGACGACATGACGCACGATCAACGAACTCGTCGAGCTACCACCACGAATCGGAATTCGGAAGATCGCGTTTATTATTCGCAGCGTCCCAGGGTTGACTCCGAGGCATACAACGTCGGTCGCGCATCTCCTGTATGTTACAGCTGTGGCGCCTCAGGACACATTGCTCGTTTTTGTCGCCGGCGCCGACAGACAACAACATATGGCCCACCACCAACTTGGCCTAATTTTGGACGTGATAGTTATGACGACCATTGGCCGATAGACCCTGCAAACACCACAGGCGCGCCACCTCGGAATACCTTCCGTCAGTATAGTAGAAGGAGTGGCTCGCCAGCTTCTGACCGCAGCCTGACGCCCCCAACCAGTCGTTAACGCCGTTCACCGTCACCACGGCGACGTGCTACGTCTCCACCGCCGTCGGGAAACTAGCCGGCGCGGCCGATGGAGGTAAGGTCGCCGGACAGTCTGTGTATCTGCGAAATACTCCTCTGCCTATTATGATGGTGAAGAACAAAGTGCGTGTGTTAATTGATAGTATACCTGCAACAGCATTAGTGGATACTGGTGCTACCGTTTCCGTCATGAGTGTGACTTTCAAAGAGAGGCTGGGTAGGAAAGTTATGTTCCCGTGGAATGATGGTGTGACGTTTCGTGGTGTCAGCGGAGAGTGCCTAGTTCCCCTTGGTATTTGTGTTGCAAGTGTTTTATTCGGAGGAGAAGATCTTAAAACAGAATTTCTCGTACTACCGCGATGCACTCATGATGTGATTCTCGGGATTGACTTTCTTCAGGATTGTGGTGCATCCGTTAACTGTGGCACAGGCGAAATTACTTTGAATAGCGCGCTTCTCGCCACCCTTGCCGACACATCCTTACCAGTGAAAAACTATTGTGTTGTTTCGAACGATTTGCTGCTACCGCCTTGGTCGCTGTCACGTATCCCTGTCAACTTCGCTGCTGCCGACCTTTCATCGTTTGACGCGCAAGTCCAGCCACTTACGTCGAGCTGCGCAAAGAAAGATGTACTTGTACCACGCTCTGTCGTGAGAGTGGTGAATGGCGCCTCCAATTTATGGGCTTTCAATTGTTCTTGCGTCCCTGCCGTTCTCCCGCGTGATATGAAGCTTGCTGAATTTGACGAGATTACTTACAGCTCCATTACAGTTCTAAGCGAGGAGGAGCAGTCTCATACTAGCGATCCCCAAAGAAGCATTTCTGAAGAGCAGATCCTACGAATGATCAACAAGGCACTGCCCTCACATGAGCGCCGCGCTCTCGCACAAGTTTTGTGGGCACATCTTTCTGTGTTCGATTTCACACAAGGCGACAAGCAGGCTTCACTCCCGCGTTCTCGTGCTCGCCACAGAATTGACACCGGATCTGCGCACCCCATTCGGCAAAAGCCTTACCGCGTTTCTTCAGCAGAGAGGACAGTTATTGCTGAACAGGTGAAAGACATGCTGCGTAAAAGTGTTGTCCAAGAGTCTTCTAGTCCGTGGGCAGCACCAGTAATCTTAGTAAAGAAGAAGGATGGATCGTGGCGGTTTTGCGTTGATTACAGGAAACTGAATGCGGTCACCAAAAAGGATGTGTATCCGCTTCCTAGAATTGATGATGTCATCGACTGTCTACATTCCGCTGCCTACTTTTCATCACTGGATTTGCGATCGGGGTATTGGCAGATACCCATGCACCCAGACGATAAGGAGAAAACGGCCTTCGTGACACCAGACGGTCTTTATGAATTTAACGTTATGCCGTTCGGCCTTTGTAACGCGCCAGCAACATTCGAACGATTCATGGATACTATCCTCCGAGGACTTAAATGGGAAATTTGTTTGTGCTACCTCGATGATGTGGTTATTTTTGGCAGCACATTGAGTGAACATAACAGCCGTCTCAATCTTGTTCTGGATTGTGTCAAACAAGCCGGCTTGATCCTAAATTCCAAGAAATGTCGTTTTGGAGAAACCGAGACGTTAGTACTTGGGCATCTGGTCTACAAAAACGGTGTGAGGCCAGATCCACGGAAGATTGAGGCAGTCAGCTCCTTCGAAGCACCGAAGTCAGTGCGGGAGTTGAGGAGTTTCTTGGGCCTGTGCTCGTATTTTCGGCGCTTCGTCCCAAGATTCGCCGACGTGGTGTACCCCCTAACATGTCTTCTCCAAAAAGCCGTCCCTTTCAACTGGACATCGGCTTGCGACGACGCGTTCCGTCAGCTAAAATTTCTACTAACATCAGGGCCCATATTGCGTCACTTCGATGCATGCGCACCTACGGAAGTGCACGCTGATGCCAGTGGCATCGGCATCGGCGCCGTACTTGTGCAACGTCATCAAGGAGCTGAACACGTTGTGGCTTATGCTAGTCGCTCTTTGACTAAGGCGGAACGCAATTACACTGTGACCGAGCAAGAATGCTTGGCAGCTGTTTTCGCTGTCCACAAATTTCGACCTTATATCTACGGACGCCCGTTCACTATCATTACTGACCACCACGCGTTGTGCGGGTTGGTGAATCTCCGTGACCCGAGTGGACGACTGGCACGTTGGGCTCTTCGACTGCAGGAGTACGACTTCGTTATTTCCTACAAGTCCGGGCGTCGCCACGCAGATGCGGACTGTCTCTCCCGCCTTCCTCTGACGACGACGGAGTGTGACGAAGACAATTTTGATGACTGTTTTGCTCCCATTTCTTCTACATTCCCAGCCTCGATGACTTTCAAAGCAGAGCAGGAAAATGATATTGGTTTAGAACCTCTATTTGTGGCCGCATCGCGTCCTGGAGCCACCGGTCGATTTTGTGTCCGTGACGGCCTGCTTTACGAGACCAATTATTCGGTTAAAGGCGCACGCTTCCTTCTGGTGGTGCCGCAGAGTCTGCGAACGGACATACTGAGAGCCATGCACAACGATGTGACCTCTGGCCATCTAGGATTCATAAGAACTTTGAACCGGACACAGGAGCGGTTTTACTGGCCCAGAATGCGGGACACGGTCAAGCACTACGTCGCCAGTTGCGAACAATGTCAACGCTACAAGCGCCCTACGACCGCTCCGCCAGGTCTTCTCCAACCTCTGCCGCCGCCTCGCCTGCCATTTGAACAAGTGGGTACGATCTTCTGGGCCCATTTCCCCGATCATCTAACGACAACCGATGGGTGATCGTATGTGTCGACCATCTGACCCGTTACGCGGAAACGGCGGCCGTGCCATCTTCAACAGCTGCCTCCGTTGCAACGTTTTTGCTTCGATTCATTATTCTTCGACATGGTCCCCCCCGTGTGATCATTAGCGATCGCGGTCGTCAGTTCGTTGCGGACGCCGTAGAAGAACTGCTTCGTCTCTGCAGTTCGCAATTCCGTCATTCAACGCCTTATCACCCTCAGACAAATGGGCTTGTAGAACGTACGAACAGAACTCTAACTAACATGCTGGCCATGTACGTATCTTCCGATCACAAGGACTGGGATGACGTACTCCCCTTCATCACCTATGCGTATAATACTGCAAAGCATGAGACGACCGATTACAGTCCTTTTTATCTCCTTTACGCACGTTCAACGCTAAGCTGCATTGACACTATACTACCGTTTGACTTTCACAGCGAGTACTCTGTTGCCAAGACGCTTTGTCTTGCCGAAGAAGCCCGGCGTATCGCTCGTCTTCGTACTGTGGCATCGCAAGACCGATCGAAAGAGCGCTATGACAGCCGACACCAGTCTGTCTCGTACGCCAAAGGAGACTTTGTGTGGTTGTGGACTCCTCAACGTAAACGTGGCTTATGCGAAAAGTTTTTACCTCAGTACACGGGCCCATTCGTCATCGTAGATCGCTTGAGTGACTTGACGTACGTAGTGGCACGCTTGACGTCGACTGGTCGTCGGTCTAGCCGAACCCAGTTAGTACATGTTGCCCGTCTTAAGCGGTTTCACCCTACGCTTTCCGAGTGATTTGGACTTGCCCAGCGGGCTTCGTCTGGCAACCGGGGATTGCTACGGCATGAGCCGGGCGAGAAGAAGAGGAAGAAGAAGTGAGCTGGTGCAGCCTCAGGACGCCATCTTGACTTTACCATCCATCTCGTCCCTTGAATAAAGCCGGTTTAACATTAACCGTAACAATATAATATAGAATAGCTTTTGAAGATAGCTATTCCGGCGGCTAGCTTCCCACGCTATGCGTGCCGTCCTCGCACCTGTTAAAGCTTTTCCTAGACGCTAGAACTATACTATTCCTACGCAACCTTGAGCGATCGGAAAGCGCGTTTTCCACGCCTGGCCGGCGGAGAGGGGAGGCTTCGTTCCGGCCGCGAAGCTCTCCACATCCCCGTAAGGAGCCTGGTGGTGGTCTCGCGCTGACGATGCCCTCTCGGTGAGCGCATATTTCCCCCCTCATCTTTTAAGAGATTCAATACATACAAGCATTTGTCTCGCAAACCAGATTTATTTCAAGGGAATTTTCCACGTCTCAATTATTTCTCTCGTCGTATTCGAGTGCTCATTGCCGTGTTATAGTTTGTTAACGAAGCTTCCCCTCAAGTCTAAATATTGTAAGGCAGTTTGTCGTGTGCGTATCATGGCCACGCATGCTTATATCGCCTTTCCGTTTCTCTACCACGGTTGCGCCTTAAAACCACGGCGCTGCAAGTTTGCTTTCTTTTCCTTCCCTCTTCTCCGCCCTTAAACTGGCTCTCTTAACTACTACGCGCAGAGACAAAGAAACAGCACGCGCATGCGATCGCATAGATGAGATGAATACATATATATAGAAAAGCATCAGTCATAGCTCTCGAAGTATAATATAATATAATATAGAATAGCTCTCGAAGATAGCTATTCCGGCGGCTAGCTTCCCACGCTATGCGTGCCGTCCTCGCACCTGTTAAAGCTTTTCCTAGACGCTAGAGCCACACTATGCCTGCGCAACCTTGAGCGATCGGAAAGCGCGTTTTCCACGCCTCGCCGGCGGAGAGGGGAGGCTTCGTTCCGGCCGCGAAGCTCTCCACATCCCCGCAAGGAGCCTGGTGGTGGTCTCGCGCTGACGATGCCCTCTCGGTGAGCGCATATTTCCCCCCTCATCTTTTAAGAGATTCAATACATACAAGCATTTGTCTCGCAAACCAGATTTATTTCAAGGGAATTTTCCACGTCTCAATTATTTCTCTCGTCGTATTCGAGTGCGCATTGCCGTGTTATAGTTTGTTAACGAAGCTTCCCCTCAAGTCTAAATATTGTAAGGCAGTTTGTCGTGTGCGTATCATGGCCACGCATGCTTATATCGCCTTTCCGTTTCTCTACCACGGTTGCGCCTTAAAACCACGGCGCTGCAAGTTTGCTTTCTTTTCCTTCCCTCTTCTCCGCCCTTAAACTGGCTCTCTTAACTACTACACGCAGAGACAAAGAAACAGCACGCGCATGCGATCGCATAGATGAGATGAATACATATATATAGAAAAGCATCAGTCATAGCTCTCGAAGTATAATATAATATAATATAGAATAGCTCTCGATGATAGCTATTCCGGCGGCTAGCTTCCCACGCTATGCGTGCCGTCCTCGCACCTGTTAAAGCTTTTCCTAGACGCTAGAGCTACACTATGCCTGCGCAACCTTGAGCGATCGGAAAGCGCGTTTTCCACGCTTGGCCGGCGGAGAGGGGAGGCTTCGTTCCGGCCGCGAAGCTCTCCACATCTCAGTAAGGTGCCTGGTGGTGGTCTAGTGCTGACGATGCCCTCTCGGTGAGCGCATATTTCCCCCCTCATCTTTTAAGAGATTCAATACATACAAGCATTTGTCTCGCAAACCAAATTTATTTCAAGGGAATTTTCCACGTCTCAATAATTTCTCTCGTCGTATTCGAGTGCTCATTGCCGTGTTATAGTTTGTTAACGAAGCTTCCCCTCAAGTCTAAATATTGTAAGGCAGTTTGTCGTGTGCGTATCATGGCCACGCATGCTTATATCGCCATTCCGTTTCTCTAGCACGGTTGCGCCTTAAAACCACGGCGCTGCAAGTTTGCTTTCTTTTCCTTCCCTCTTCTGCGCCCTTAAACTGGCTCTCTTAACTACTACACGCAGAGACAAAGAAACAGCACGCGCATGCGATCGCATAGATGAGATGAATACATATATATAGAAAAGCATCAGTCATAGCTCTCGAAGTATAATATAATATAATATAGAATAGCTCTCGAAGATAGCTATTCCGGCGGCTAGCTTCCCACGCTATGCGTGCCGTCCTCGCACCTGTTAAAGCTTTTCCTAGACGCTAGAGCCACACTATGCCTGCGCAACCTTGAGCGATCGGAAAGCGCGTTTTCCACGCTTGGCCGGCGGAGAGGGGAGGCTTCGTTCCGGCCGCGAAGCTCTCCACATCTCAGTAAGGTGCCTGATGGTGGTCTAGTGCTGACGATGCCCTCTCGGTGAGCGCATATTTCCCCCCTCATCTTTTAAGAGATTCAATACATACAAGCATTTGTCTCGCAAACCAGATTTATTTCAAGGGAATTTTCCACGTCTCAATAATTTCTCTCGTCGTATTCGAGTGCTGATTGCCGTGTTATAGTTTGTTAACGAAGCTTCCCCTCAAGTCTAAATATTTTAAGGCAGTTTTCCTAGTCTCTAAAGCCGCTCGAGTTCACGCTGCTCCTCTGGCGGCCATTTTTCCAAGAAATTATGCCTTCCAACCACTGTTGTCGCGGACACCACCAGCCCCTTTCCACATAAGTATGAGGCTCGGAGCAGGAGCTATAGCGCTTGAAAGTAACCGCTGGCTTGACGAACCAACCGACTGAGCTACCTTTCCGGGCAACATTGAAGGATCACGAGTTCAAATCACAAGTTATGTTCCTCTTTTTTTTCCCCTGTCTTTTTTTTTCTTTTTTTTAATGTCTTTTCCTTCATTTTATCACTGTACGGAGACCCTCCTAAAAGAAAAAATTATATATCCTCAATTATGTGTGGCCACACATGTGCAGGTCATAAATACCATGTTCTCTAGTCGAGTGCCATCCATGCGGTATAACCGAGCTCAGATTGGCCCACCTTGACTGATCAAATTGGGCACCACTGTAGGTTAAATGAGGCGTACAACTCCTGCGGGACCCGCCGTGGTTGCTCAGTGGTCATGGTGTTAGAGTGCTGAGCACGAAGTCGCGGGATCGGACCCCGGCCACGGCGGCCGCATTTCGATGGGGGCGTAATGCGACAACACCCGTGTACTTAGAATTTGGTGCACGTTAAAGAACCCCAGGTGGTCGAAATTTTCGGAGTCCTCCACTAAGGCGTGCATAATCAGAAAGTGGTTTTGTCTCGCAAATCCCCATTCTCCAATTTTTAATTTAACTCCTGCGGGGACGGTAGAGTATCCGTCTCCAGTGCAAAAGGACCGTGATTCAAATCCCGGTGCAGCGCAATTCTCCATCGGAAAATACAAAAAAAAAACGTGTGTTGAGAAAATTGCACAAACAGGCCTGGAGTGCGGCCTGATCCCGGTGACCAGAACCGGTAACGCACTCTCTCACCAGAGCAGGATTGGCCACCCTGGTGCAGTACTGGGCCGCAATCTCCTATATGAATACAACAATCAAACCCCGGCCCTCAGTCCCCAGCAGCCGCGAAGCAACTGACCACGGCGGCGGTCAGATCTGTGACGCTGCAGAGGGTGCTAAGAATACCTGTTCCGGACAGGCCGCCATTGGAATCTGAACCTGGCAACGTTTAACGTTAGAACGCTATCTAGCGAGGCGAGTCTAGCAGTGTTATTGGAGGAATTAGAGGGTAGTAAATGGGATATAATAGGGCTCAGTGAGGTTAGGAGGACAAAAGAAGCATATACAGTGCTAAAAATCGGGCATGTACTGTGTTACCGGGGCTTAGCAGAGAGACGAGAACTAGGAGTCGGATTCCTGATTAATAAGGAAATAGCTGGTAACATACAGGAATTCTATAGCATTAACGAGAGGGTGGCAGGTCTTGTTGTGAAGTTTAATAAGAGGTACAAATTGAAGGTGGTACAAGTCTATGCCCCTACATGCAGTCATGATGACCAGGAAGTCGAAAGCTTTTATGAAGACGTGGAATCGGCGATGGGTAAAGTCAAAACAAAATACACTAAACTGATGGGCGACTTCAATGCCAGGGTAGGCAAGAAGCAGGCTGGAGACAAGTCAGTGGGGGAGTATGGCATAGGCTCTAGGAATAGCAGAGGAGAATTATTAGTAGAGTTTGCAGAACAGAATAATATGCGGATAATGAACACCTTTTTCCGCAAGCGGGTTAGTCGAAAGTGGACGTGGAGGAGCCCGAATGGTGAGACTAGAAATGAAATCGACTTCATACTCTGCGCGAACCCTGGCATCATACAAGATGTAGACGTGCTCGGCAAGGTACGCTGCAGTGACCATAGAATGGTAAGAACTCGAATTAGCCTAGACTTGAGGAGGGAACGGAAGAAACTGGTACACAAGAAGCCAATCAATGAGTTAGCGGTAAGAGGGAAACTAGAGGAATTCCGGATCAAGCTACAGAACAGGTACTCGGCTTTAACTCAGGAAGAGGACCTTAGTGTTGCAGCAATGCACGACAATCTCATGGGCATCATTAAGGAGCGCGCAATAGAAGTCGGGGGTAACGCCGTTATACAGGAAACCATTAAGCTATCGCAGGAGACGAAAGATCTGATCAAGAAACGCCAATGTATGAAAGCCTCTAACCCTACAGCTAGAATAGAACTGGCAGAACCTTCTAAGTTAATCAACAAGCGTAAGACAGCGGACATCAGAAACTATAATATGGATAGAATTGAACAGGCTCTCAGGAACGGAGGAAGCCTAAAAACAGTGAAGAAGAAACTAGGAATAGGCAAGAATCAGACGTGTGCGTTAAGAGACAAAGCCGGCAATATCGTTACCAATATGGATGAGATAGTTCAAGTGGCTGAGGAGTTCTATAGAGATTTATACAGTACCAGTGGTACCCACGACGATAGTGGAAGAGAGAATAGCCTAGAGGAATTCGAAATCCCACAGGTAACGCCAGAAGAAGTAAAGAAAGCCTTAGGAGCTATGCAGAGGGGGAAGGCAGCTGGGGAGGATCAGGTAACAGCAGATTTGTTGAAGGATGGTGGTCAGATTGTTCTAGAGAAACTGGCCACCCTGTATACGCAATGCCTCATAACCTCGAGCGTACCGGAATCTTGGAAGAACGCTAACATAATCCTAATCCATAAGAAAGGGGACGCCAAAGACTTGAAAAATTATAGACCGATCAGCTTACTGTCCGTTGCCTACAAAATATTTACTAAGGTAATCGCAAATAGAATCAGGAACACCTTAGACTTCTGTCAACCAAAGGACCAGGCAGGATTCCGTAAAGGCTACTCAACAATAGACCATATTCACACTGTCAATCAAGTGATAGAGAAATGTGCAGAATATAACCAACCCTTATATATAGCTTTCATTGATTACGAGAAAGCGTTTGATTCAGTCGAAACCTCAGCAGTCATGGAGGCATTACGGAATCAGGGTGTAGATGAGCCATATGTAAAAATACTGGAAGATATCTTTAGCGGCTCCACAGCCACCGTAGTCCTCCACAAAGAAAGTAACAAAATCCCTATAAAGAAAGGCGTCAGACAGGGAGATACGATATCTCCAATGCTATTCACAGCATGTTTACAGGAGGTATTCAGAGGCCTGGAGTGGGAAGAATTGGGGATAAAAGTTGATGGAGAATACCTTAGCAACTTGCGATTCGCTGATGATATTGCCTTACTTAGTAACTCAGGAGACCAATTGCAATGCATGCTCACTGACCTGGATAGGCAAAGCAGAAGGGTGGGTCTGAAAATTAATTTGCAGAAAACTAAAGTATTGTTTAACAGTCTCCGAAGAGAACAGCAGTTTACGATAGGTAGCGAAGCACTGGAAGTGGTAAGGGAATACATCTACTTAGGGTAGGTAGTGACCACGGATCCGGATCATGAGACTGAAATAACCAGAAGAATAAGAATGGGCTGGGGTGCGTTTGGCAGGCATTCTCAAATCATGAACAGCAGGTTGCCACTATCCCTCAAAAGGAAAGTGTATAACAGCTGTGTGTTACCAGTACTCACGTATGGGGCAGAAACCTGGAGGCTTTCGAAAAGGGTTCTGCTGAAATTGAGCACGACGCAACGAGCTATGGAAAGAAGAATGATTGGTGTAACGTTAAGGGACAAGAAAAGAGCACAATGGGTGAGGGAACAAACGCGGGTAAATGGCATCTTAGTTGAAATCAAGAAAAATAAATGCGCATGGGCAGGACAAGTAATGAGGAGGGAAGATAACCGATGGTCATTAAGGGTTACGGACTGGATTCCAAGGGAAGGGAAGCGTAGCAGGGGGCGGCAGAAAGTTAGGTGGGCGGATGACATTAAGATGTTTGCAGGGACAACATGGCCACAATTAGTCCATGACCGGGGTAGTTGGAGAAGTATGGGAGAGGCCTTTGCCCTGCAGTGGGCGTAACTAGGCTGATGATGATGATGATGATGAAGAAGTGCATTGTTTGCGTGGCCGCGCGCCGTCGCGTGCCCCGTATCGCGAAAGGGCTCTGCCGACTGCTCATACCTTCGTGCGGGCGGTGTTAACACCGCTCTTCGGTTGAAACGTAGACCGCAAGAAAGTCCATTCACTCGCTGCTGCTGCCGCGATTGATCAAACCAGCGTCCGGCGTTTTACAACGAGTGTCCGCGTTGATCGAGTGTGACGTGTTCATGTTTGCTGGTGCGCGCTCACACCGTGGTTGTCAAATCCGTTAGTAAGCGAATTTTCCCAAGTTGATACGGCCGATAAAACTACTATCCTTACTTCGTATAGCTGACTACTCATTAGCTATCCCAATCGATGATTTGGCTTCCGGGCGGAACTGCAACTTTTGCTCAATTCTTCCTTCGGCGCATTATTCAGCCGCAGGATAATGCGGGCGTACCGCATTATCCGTACCGCTGTCCCGGTGACGTAGCGCTACGCCGCCGCTGGTCGTATTGCCATTTCTTTTTTGTTTGCCGTTCCCCGTATTCACGCTGGACCTCGGCAGTCCTAACTATGCGTTGCCTTAGCGGCGCTGCTACAACAATGAAATCAGTCGCTAGGCTGGGTACTTTATGTCTGAAAGGGTAATGACGTCACTGCATGCGTTGAAACCTGCCATCCACGCGACAGCTTGCGCAACAGTAACCTTTACTGGGAAATGTGCGGTGAGCGCTACGTGCCTTGTATTGTTAGCAGGAGCGGCTTATCAAAAATTATGTGGCTTGACTGCTTGTTTGGTGCTTTTTATTTATTTACACGAATGCCGTGCTGTACCTTGCATCCGTGACACCAAATAATGTACGCACTTCTCGCTTCAATGACTGAAGTTTTTTTTTTTTCGTGATGTCAACGCCGCGAGAAATCGGCTGTAAAATAAGAGAAGCAGAAAGCTCGCCTTCGTGCTTCGGCGGCTACACGGTATGATGATGAATTAAAGGCTTCTCTCGGAAAAAATAAATTGGAATTGCGCTGCGTTCGTATGCGCATGCTGCCTCTGAAACCAAGTTCACGGCGCCGTTCGTACGTGCTAGTAGTCACAACACCGCTTAGCAAAAGGCTCGGTGTAACCTTCGAGCGCCCGCGCTTTTCTGTGTGTGTGTGCGTGTGCACACACACACACTTTAACAAATTTTTAAGGAATTGCGGCACTAAAGTCACCAAAACAGTCAGTCAGCAATAACACCAATTTCTGTACATCAGTCCAGTGATCTACTTACATGTTCACACGGGAAACAGGTCGCTGAAAACAAAAATGCATGGGAGTGGAGAGCACAGCGAAGCTATCTATTGCCGCTGTATTAAAAGAAATAATATAGATGCATAGAGTACACACTTGAAGAGAAGGTGTACCGATTGCGTTTTCGGGGGAAGTAGTACGAAGCGCCTGTTGAAAAATGAGCTCTTTTTGTCCGTTGGCATTCGCTAGAAACGCTGTCTGGCTTTTAAGCCGAAGTTACTGTATCACCTCTTGTAGCAACACGAGTGGTAGTTGTTGGACTACTTCCTCATGTAACCCTGAAATAAATTAGCAGTTTGGTCTAGCACAGTTGTCTGAGTGGCTCGCTCTAGCCAACGCGCCACTCTGTCTCCCAAGTGCGCCACATCCTGGTCTACCTGTTGCAACTTCGAATCGAAGCACGTGAACACAAAGATTCTAATGTCTACTGAAGGCTCTTTCATGTCATTCGCATCAGCTGTTGGCCGTCTCGCAGCTCATGTCCGGCCCGCTTTTGAGCCGCGATGAGTCGGCGGCAGTCTAATAGCGATACCAGAAGTTTGGCATCGCGAGCAGATTAGTCAAGCTTATGCTTTAGTTTCGCTGTCTGGTGTTTCTGGCTCCCAGACATTTGAACATTGTAATGACATCATGCGTGTTGTCGTCGCATGATAGAAGGGGCACGAATGGCATTGGCAAGAAACGCATGTCTTTACCGAGGCCTCGGGCTCTATTCTGAACATTCTGTCATTTGCTTCGAGGTGTGACGTAATCACCACGTCAATGGTGCGGCTGGCGCCGATGTGCTTTCATAATGTGACGAAAACTTCACCTTTTGCCTAAATAACTGAAATGAAGGCTATGAACCTAATCTTCTTGATAGATAAGTAGAGTTTTCATCTTCAGAAAAATAAAAGTCGCAGTTTAGCCCGAAAGGCGAATTGACAGCAATTCGAAGTCACAATTGTAGTTTTATCTGCCGTGTCAACATGTAAACATAGGTATACTAACTAAATTAACAAGCGTTGTGTCACGCGTGCACAAGAAAACATGAACACATCTAACTCGATGACTGCGGAAACTCGTTGTCAAAACGCTGGAGTGAGGAGGCGTGGCAGCAGCAGCAAGCGAATTTATGTTCGTGCTGCCTCTCGCATCAACGCGAACTAAACGGCCAAAACACAGCGCATGACGGACTCTGTCCCCGCCGCAGATGACTTTCAAGCTGCAGCAGCCCGGGTGGGCGGACACGGCCACCCGTAGTAGAACGCGCCCCCACTCCCTACCTTCCGCCAAGAGCCTGGCGCCCCGAAGTAGAACGCAGCCCCCTTCGTACCTTCCCCCAAGAGCGTTCCCGCGGTGGAAGATGGCACGCTTCCTCTCCGCTTTCCTTCCTTGCGTGCGTGAAATTAAGCCACGATCGTCGGATCACATTTGCAGACTTTCGCCCGCGCATACAGCATATATGGCGCGCGCCTAGGATTTTGTTGCCTATTGGGGGCGAGCAGTTATGGAGTCGCCATCTGTCGGAAGCGCCTCCCTTGCGTAGTACGAGGGATCACGCGGCGCGCTTCTCATAAGTTTCGCTTACGGCGCTCTATAAGAATACCACGCAGGCCTCCTCGACATTTATGTAGGTACTCTCAAAACGAGGGAAGTTTTTGACTGTCGATATAATAATGTTGGGCAAACTGAAAGCACAGAATCGTTTACAGATGCTATGTCTTTACGGAATACGTAGTGAACGCCACTGCGCGCGGTCACCGCGATGGAGTCTCCCGAACCGGCTTCATGCGTGAAAGGTAGGCAAACGCGGAGAGTAAACTATGTGAAATAAGTTCTTATAGTGGGCTGTCTGTATGGGGGGGGGGGGGCATAACAGAGTGAGGCATAACGGAATGAAGCCTCAATGCAGCGATCGCACGGGTTCGCGGCGACCGACTGCGCGTCTGCATGTATGTCGGCGCACAATGTTTTGCTTTCGCTGTGAGCGCGTTTTTGCACCGTGCCGTGAGCATTAGGCCGCAGCATATAAGCATTTGACAGTACACTAGCAACCATTGTTGCGTGGACGCTATCAGAACTGTTCAAAAGTAGTGCTGTCATGGAAACTTCGTCGCCTAGCTACGGCGACTGTGATGTGCCGTCGGGACGATTCAGTCTTTTCTGTCTTCTAAATTCTTGGACATATCAAAATCATTTCTCAAGTTGCGTCACACTGTATGTTTATCGTTCTTGCTTTTCGTAATCCAGTGCATTAATTCATAGCACAAACTTGAACATACGTTTTTTTTTAATGTGCGTCTTACCTCTCCCTTTTCATTCCATTGAACTTGCCTGTATCTAGCATCAACAAGTTCATAGACCAAACAGTGATGGCATTGGCCGGGCAGCCGGGCGTGGGCGAGCGTCTCAGTGGGCGTTTTCTGCTACTCACCGAACATTGTGCAGTCCCGGCGCCGTAGCAGAAATGTTCCTCACGTATGTGCTTGCTGCATACCCGAGTTGTAGCCGATGGCTGTCTGCTGGTTCTAAGTTTCTCCAGTCAAGCTTCACGCAGCTCCTTGCCCTGCGGCTACTTGTGAATAAGGCTGACACCGGGCTCCGTTGCCTACGTCCGGCACTGCGGCACCGAGCAGTAGCCTACCATGCTGCACGCCTCCAAAGGCAGCCGCTACCTATTATAGTGCTTTCAAATGCTGTCAAGTAGACACCCAAGGCGGTAAAGCATCACCACTTAATGAGAACCGCAGCGCAGGTGTGACTTTAAACTTTCGTTTTCAGCTCGCTTCGGCGCTTCCGAAGAAGCCGACACAGCCACTGTGTCCACGTGGTCCCTCATGCCACGTCACGCCGACAATGGCGCCAGCTTTTCCTGTGGTGGAGCTCGCCGCCAATAGGGAACCTCACGGTGGCGGCAGAAATGAACGTGGAGTGTCCATATAACTGCCATCGCATCAGAACAAAGCAGAGACCAGAACGCATAGAATTATTCTGTCGAAAACTTCTCTCGCTTCCATCGTCTGCTTCAATCGTCAGGATGCGTGTTCCCAAGAAACGGAATGAGCCATGGTATGTATGTTAAACGTGCTTATTTTACACCTTGATACAGCATACAAGGTAATACACCTGGTAGCGAAGCTTCCATAGGAGCCCATACGTTCAAAACATGGCAGTTCCTCGGCGGTTCACGGGGCTTAGTGCCATCTATATTTGGAGGGAACACTTCCGGCAGAAGAAAAAAATAATGTGACGCAATATCCGTTAAAAACAAGAGTGGCGTCATTTTGTTTTCGAAGGCGCGAAATTTGTTTTGTTGGTCTGCCTTTAGAGGTGTATATTCAAATGCCCCACCATTCCACTTGATGGGCGTTTCGAGCTTTCAGCGCGGAAAGGCTATGCAGGAAAAGGCCAGCCGTACGGTTGTCGAAATCGCACCCCTGCACAGAACATACTTTCCTTGGAGGCGGACGAAAGCTTTAGGTGTAGATTGCTGATCCTATCATCGGGTGCCAAGCCCGTCGGCCAACGCTGTCGCACGACAACAACTACACAATTATCTGGCTCTCGTAACTCACTACTTTTGACTGAACAGATTGAAAAGCGATGAATCTATCCGCGTCACCAAATTCAGACAAACTTCGACAAGCATAAAGGCACAACGTATGAGGGGGGCGTCTTTCAAGAGGTGAACTGTACGAGCGCGCCTTTCTGCACATTTCAAGAGGTGCATTGCATTGAGAGTGATGGCGGCGTCAACGCCCCCTGTAACGATTAAAAAAGATTAAATTATTGGGTTTTACGTGCCAAAACCACTTTCTGATTATGAGGCACGCCGTAGTGGAGGACTCCGGAAATTTTGACCACCTGGGGTTCTTAACAGGCACCTAAATCAAAGTACACGGGTGTTTTCGCATTTGGCCCACATCGAAATGCGGCCGCCGTGGCCGGGATTCGATCCCACGACCTCGTGCCTGTAACGATGGGCGCTGAAAAGAAATGTATTTGTTAATAATAATAACATTAAATAAACTTGTATTTTCTTAACTCGTCACGAATATATGAGATTCACCAGGAATTTTATTTTTTGTTGAATGAATCTAACTGTGGTCTCGCTTGCATATGTTTGTTCCCTCCAAAGAGAGCCGTGCTTCAATCGCTGCTCCCATAACCACTCTTGCTGATGTCGGTGACAATTTGTACTGAACCACTTTTGCCCGAAGCTTCCCGACTTATCCGCATCGACCTTGCAGCATACGCGAACCGCTGAGTGGTGATGAGCGCACGTTAAAGGCCCCGTTATCGCGGTCTCGTGAAACGCAATCACTCCGTCCGATTCGGCTGGCTGAGAAGCGGCGGAATATCACAGATTGCGTTGCGCGCGCCAGAGATAGCTGCATGTGTGACGCTGGCGCCGGCGATGACATCTTTCTGTTCATCTCGCTGCTTACTCGCACCACGTCAGGAAACATGACGGTGTTGCCTTCCGTACATTTATTTTTCGTACAAAATCTCCATTGTCATAACCTCCGATGTTGTGAAAAGTCATAATTCTGGATTAGAATACAAAGGCAGAAGTGAAAAGTGCAAGAAGTCTCAAAAGGTCTGTAATCTTCATACAATATTATCTCAAGTAAACGCGTTTCCTTTAAAATGTAGGCCGAAAACGCCAGTGCCAGCAACGCCCGAGACCGATGCAAATGTTTGAGCAGGCGTTATGAACAGAATAATTTCATGTCCCCAAAGGACATGGAAAATGTGGCAATACGCATGCATCTCGGCCGTGATTGCATATGGCCACCCAAAAGCCTAAATCGTGCGGCTCGTCGCACCGCAAATTAGAACGGAAGATGTCAGCAATGGCAACCCACGCAACGTCAAACTGACGTTTACGAAATGGACCTTCCTCTAACGCTCCTCACAGAATATTCCTTCAGCCAATGAGCAAGCTGACATGGCGGCTATCTTGTACCGCTACGACATTTTCGTGAGATTGCAGATCGATCGAACAGACTTGTGCACACTACCACTCACTTTATTTTACGAAGTGCTAACATCGCAAAATAGCAGCCAAGGACCAGAACAAAGCATTAGGAGATCAAATTTGTAGCTCCACGTCACGTTTCCTCTTGATGAAAACGCGAAATTGCATTTTGCTGAACATCCGCTTCCAGAGGCAAATTGCAAAACACATGACCTCTTGACAACCAATCAGAGAATAAATATGGCAGATAACGGTGGCCGTGCAGCCGACATGCATATTGAGAATAAAATCCCTGGACATTGCCAATATCCGCCCTCCATATCGAGCTCGCGCTTCAGCTTTCAGCTGAAAAAATGAAATCAAGCAGGACATGCATCCATATTTGACGGCAAAGCGTCGTCGCAGTTCTGGTGAAATCCACCTCTGCACTTCGAATCAAAAGGAGCGCTTCGTCACAGATCGGGTTGATCCAAATCTGCCAATGGAAAACGCAAACTTACCCTAGATCGACCTGCGGACTTGGATGTCTCTGCCACAGAGCAAAAAAAAAAGAAAGAAGAGAAAGAAGAAAGCAGCCGATGTATGTGCACGCTCCAGATTTAGCAGTGGAATTCACCATACTTCCAAAGCAGGGGTAGTGTACCTATAAAAACTGACAGTCACTTTAGCATAGGCCAAAAGGGGTCAAGGCGAGAGCCTGCGCGCTTAATATGCAGTTATTAAATTACTTGACATTCTCATTCGAATGAGTTGTTAGTTCTTTTCAACCAACACAGCTCGTGGGTTTAGTTCCCTAGCTGGCCCAACCTTAATTTCCCGTGCCTGAATTAACTTCGCCCTAATTACACAAGTATCGGGTTCGCGAAGCTTAATTAACTATATATTAATTAGCTGCGCACTAATTACCTTCACCTTACTCCCAAAGGTCGTGGGTTCAAGTGCCTGAATTAACGCTACTTTAATGTGCCTTTTTCTGGCATGCATGGTGAGCGGCATCGTAGCCAGCTGTGGAAGAAGATGACGCAAAAGGCGCTAACAGTGGAACTAGCGCGTGTCTGCACGAGGCAAGGTGACATGACTTTCTATACCGCAGACTGTGTTTTCCACACCATAGGTGGTATGAGCCAGTTAAACCTTTCGGCTTGACAAATGCTTGTCCGACGATGAGATCTTGCCTATCTCGTCCTCCATAGCAGCCCAATACTATCACGATTGGGTTAGGACCGCATGCGTGCTTCTCTCGGGCCACAGCCGCGTTTAGTGCGCCACGCGCGAGTTGCTCGAATGGTTATCTTGTGACAGCTAGCACTTCAAGAAGCTGTGTAACACTGCACTGCCTTCGAGAGGGGCTCACGTTTGCCGTCACACGGATGCTTGAAAATTCAGTGAGGCCCGCCTATATTGCTACCGCACTGAAAACTACTGTTCGGGAGTTCTGATTGTTCGACTATAGTGGCTAGAATATACTGGCTAGTGTTCCGTCCGCGGCCTCCCGGGTGGCACCGGATGCAATGAACGCCGGTGGCTGCCGCTAGGAGCGCTGCAGTGCAGGTGGGTGCCGCGGCACCATCCGGTCTTCGTAACGCGCCTTGTTTCCACCGCATCGGCAAGCGGGCTGCTGCGCTTTTTGTTTTTATTAAGCTGTAGCAGCGGCACAGTTCAAATTTGGGCAGCTGATTACTGATTAGGGTTTGTTTTGATTACAACAGGCTTCTTTAGCGCTTGTCGCTTGCGTGAAAAGCTTGTGCAACCTCAGCTCGGCTTCGACGGGGAACCTCATGTGTTTCTATGCTGGCGAAGAGAAAATGTAATTTTAAGGCAGTAGCCTTAGATCTCCATGTTTCAAGGTCGTGTTGACAGGTGCAGAACATATCACACGATCCAAGGAAGGCCAGAAGCGAACCAAAGCATGTCCAGCTCTGTATAAGAGATGATTAATGATCAGTAAACTTAATTATTAATTAGTGATTGGATTGAGGTGGATTAGAGTGGATGAAGGAACATTAGGGTAGATTACAGTAGGCTTTACAAGGCGTTCGCCTTCGTCTCTTAGGCGATATGTAAGGACACTTCCTTTTTTTATTCTAGTGATGATGACAGCATAATTTTTAAGGGTTAGCTTTAGGTTGCATTTTTTTTCTAATAAAGTAAAAGAATTGTAACTTTACGCTACTGTTCTATTAATGTTATATTAATGCATAACCATTCAATGCCGTTGTAACCGATTATCTTATGAAATAACTCAAATTTCGCTGTTCTTTCTTTTTATTTCTGCTGTTTCTGCCTATTTATCTTACTGTTGTCCTCATAGGTTTGAATGTTTCTGATTGTTTGTAAACCATGTACCCATCCCCTCATAATGCCCATTGGGCCCCGAGAGTATGATAATGACTAAATAAATTAGCCTGTAAAATGAACTATGGTGTTCTGTGTACCATACATCTTTATACTAGGTAAATACGTGCAGATTTCTTTTCATTTCTGATATAACGTGAACAAAAATGATAAACATCTTTTATTTGAGCGTAACAAAGATTTTATCAAAGCGTAGCAACAGTCAAACGCAGGCACAAGACAGCACTAGATATGAGATAATGTACACATACATGAAGAAGATAGATCTAGTGGCAGTGACGCAGTTTAAGGAGCTTCTGCCGTTGCCTTTGCGCTTCCCTCTCTTTGTTGACGCCTTCTACATTAAACGAAACCTCAAGAAAACATAGAACTTTACAACTGCGGTCAAAGCTGGTTTTTCATGCTCTGGGCACCCTAGTTGTGGAAAGGCCAGTGTGCGGAGCTGACCTGAAAAATCAGCTAGACTCGCTACATGTAACTTGTTTTTGCTAAAGAACACAGTAAAGGAATTTTCGATGACCTTCACAGCGGTTGACAAGGTCTGACTAAGATAGACAAGATTGTAAAAATGGGTAGTGCAATATGAAGCAGCGTCAGCACTAGCTTCAGCTTTACTTGCGCAAAGGAATTAAGCCTGCACACTGTGGTGAAGAATTTTTGGCAGTGATCTTTTGTGCAACATAACCTGCAGTTCGAAGCACTACTGCTCCTTATGTCTTGTTTTTCTTTTTGCTGGCACTCACAAGGTGCATGCTTAGGATACTCAGGAAATATCGTTGGCATGCGTAGGGTTTCAGGAGTGTTTTATGGCGGGGAATCTCGTGGACAACGCCATTCATGGTGATAGAGAGCGCACGCTAGGCTAAATTGTTTTCTAAATGTTTTTCACAAACTACAGCAGTTGGTGCCAGCCTTCTGTCCGTTCTCGTGGTCATTCTTGCCCATTCTTCTGCCGCTTCGTATGAGATGGTGGAGTGAACAAGGATACACGCCCTTTGTTTGAGCGGTAGCCGCTTCTACACAACGGCACAAAGCAGGTCCTCTCCTTGTACTCTAGCTTCGGCATGTTTTCACCGCTGCCCCATAGTTCTCATAATGACAAGCACACGAACACAGCAGCGACGCACTCACTCTTTGACAACACCAAGAACAAACACGCAACGCTGTAATACCACTGAAAACGCAAACATAGAAACCGACGCAACCGCTGCGAAACTGATGTGCGAAGCAAACGACACGCGCAGTCTGCACCCACTCGTAGAGCAGCGACCTCTGCCGGCCACCGTGGGCATTCATTGCAGGCGGCGCCACGCTCCTCCATTGAAAAGAGCTGGTGCACGGCACACTAGCCAGTATATTCTAGGCACTATAGTTCGACACTGTGTTACGAGTGCATCATTGAACGTGCCCTGTAAGCAACCACCAGTTTAGCCAATTCTCACTCAAACAATATTCCAAGAACAAAAGTACTTTGCGTGAAATAGTACAGTAAACGAACCCTTTTTATCAGCTCCCTTCAGGATAAGTCTTATGGTGGAGTCATCAAAAAAAGAAAAAGTTAGTTTAGCCTGAAAGGCGAAGCATCTATCTGACAGCAAATTAGCAGACAGCCATACGAAGTAAGGATAGTACTTTTATCGGCCGTAACAGGTGGTATATATTTATTTGCTTACTAAATTAACAAGCATGCTGCCAGCGCACACATAAAAAATGAGCACATCATACTCGATGGCCGCAGACACTCGCTGTCCAAACGCTGGCGTGAGCAAACACGGCAGCTGCAGCAAGCGAAGTCATCTCTGTGCTGTCTATCGCTTCAACGCAAAGTGAGTGCTGGGAACAGGCAGCACGCACAAAGCTACGAACCTACGAGCTAAGATTGATATAGAACCTCATGGCAACGCCGACGGCAGAAACCCACTTGCATTGTCCATCTAATTGCTATCACAATAAAAAAAAAAAACACGCCATCGCTTTCGGACGATTTATTTGTATAAGGCATGTCTAAATCAGAAGGGTTATAAATCGACTGTGGGGAAACAGGAAAGGCGGAATGACCTCAAAGAAATACTAGGGACATTCGTTATTTTATCACATTCTGCATTTGTACACACCCAGTATTATCCGCCTCACGAAACGCACAGCTAAATCCAACTGATGTTACTCGTTTGTACAACCATACACAGCAAGCATAGGAGTTATGCGGATTCACTAGGCACAAGCTCCCACTTTACCAGGATCTTATCGTTTTCAATATAGCCTTCACGTTCGAGATATTCAAAGTCACATTTTTGGTTAAAAACGGTACTTGTATTCATCGCAACTGCAGGCCCGTCAGAAGTTTCCATGCTGATGGTAGTCTCATCTGAAAACTCGCCGATCCTGTTTGTTGAGAATTTCACGAATGCAACCATCAAGGTATGACTGAATGGCAATTTCAGAAATTCATCGATGGCACCCTTGTGCAGGTGATGTTGCGCGTACACAAATAGAGAGCCTTCACTTTTCTCCATATACAACCCCGGCGAGATGTAATAGCCACCGAGATATATGGGACCCCAAAAGAATCCGGCTGAGCCGACTGACACTGCCGTTTCTTTTAGATGCTTCAATCCCGTGACGTAAGCCTCGTAGTGTTTAAAATTCAGTGTGCTGACTCCGAGGAGATCTCTTTGCACATCCGATGCCACATAGCCAGTTTCCGTCTCTTGAGCGTTTATTGCAACTATGGGGTCGGTGCTGGTAATAAACTTTCGGCAGATCGTTTCTGTGACACGCTCTAGTGCTTTTGAAAGTGTACCATGGAAGGTGCTCACACTGTGGGAAACTATCTGCACTAGGTCGCCGTCGGGGGCAAAATATCTCCTTAGCTCGGTATTGCTCTGTTCCAACTTTTCGAGGCATTTACTTGTTGCCTCACCAAGAGCGCCTACGCATCGCCAAACGTCACCAAGGTCATTAGTTTCACGCACTGTTTTTTCCGGCAGCTCTGCCACTGCCTCTCTCAAGGCATTTACATTACAAGAAAGCTCGTTTAGTACATTGCAGGGAGCGATGCTGCCGCGTACTAATTCATAAAGCTGGCATCTCATGTCCCCTGCAAGTTCTACTAATACTTTTTGCAATTCCATGATCACTGCTTTCTGCGCCGACTTGTTAGATGAGTTCAGGTCTTCCGCCACGCTTGGCGCTGCATAGCTGCTGCAGTCACTTCTCCTGTGCGCACACATACTACTACGCAGAACGAATGCCGAGCATTTCGGGCAGCGTGTACAATGGTAGCCACACTCTTCGTAAAAATGCCTGTGCATGCCTGAAGCAGCCAGCACCACCTCACAGCCATGGTCCTCATTCCAGCACTTTACCTGCAAGAGGAGAAAAGAAATGTTTTGTAGCAACGTCAAATGACTCCGGCAAGCACAGCACTTTTTCTCCTTTTCCAAGACTTGAAAACTTAGTAAATAACACACTGCTGATAAACCGTGCGGCCTCTTCAAGCACCTCGGTTTAGCTTTCGAGTCAAGTGAAAGGGAGGAAATACATTGTTTTCTAAGCCCGAGTTATCGTACTATCTGAAGGCGCAGAATGTTTATCAACGTCAGTGTTTAAAAAAAAATGGCTGTGGCTTAGCTAAGGTTAAGCCCAGGATGCGAAGCATACTAGCCTTTATTTTAGTTGTTGAACCACTGTTTAGCCTGGTGAACTGCTGTTGCTTGGCTATATTTGGTTCGGCTAGACGAAGAAACAACTCATGCGTTACTCTGCTTCGCCTTCAACAGTGGAACGCGACAGCGTTCCCGTCGACCCACCAAGGGGTATAAGACAATGGGCTACGGCGCAGCGACTACGCGCCCCGCATTGGACGCGGTGAGCGTCGAGCAACGCAGCGTTCGGCGCGGCAACGAAATGTGCGCCTGAGCAAGCGACGCACGCCTGAGCCTTAGAAACAGCTCGTTTCTAAGACAACACCGCATTCACTAGAGGCGCTTTTGTACCGCTTTGAAGCATCGTACTCGTGGCTCAGTGGTAGCGTCTCCGTCTCACACTCCGGAGTCCCTGGTTCGATTCCCACCCAGCCCATCTTGGAAGACTTGAGCCAAAGCCACCTAGAAACAAGCGCAGCTGCTTATATATCGCCGCGAGCGACGGCGCGAGTTGGAGCCCCGTTTCTCCTCTGTCGTGACGTCACGGTGTCACGTGGTCAGCCTTGAAGGCGACACCGCCGCGCCTGAGGAGCTGGGTTGAGCCCTAGTAATATGCTTCGCATAATAAATTCTGGGGCATTACCTGGGAAATGACGGTCTGATTGCGAAGCATGCAGGACAGAGAGAGTCCCGTTCAATTCTGACAGTCCGCAGTATTTTCGCGTCGAGCAAATGGACGGTATACGAGCACTTTCGGACTTCGCCACCACTGAAATGCGGCCATCCTGACCGCGAACCTAACCTGCGACGTCATACTTGGCCCCGCGACACCGTCGCGGATACGCCATCCCG
This sequence comes from Dermacentor variabilis, assembly GCF_050947875.1. NCBI lineage: Eukaryota > Metazoa > Arthropoda > Arachnida > Ixodida > Ixodidae > Dermacentor > Dermacentor variabilis. Next base: position 109,887,166 of record NC_134578.1, on the reverse strand, counting down.
GCGGACAACACGCGAGTTGGCAGCTATACAGCGCCTCAGTGCAAGCCGTTTCACCCGCTAGCAAGTATTGCGTGATGATTCTCCAGAATTATCCTCCGGGACGACAACAGAGCGCTAAATGAATGTGCAGTAGGCCCTCAAACATTCATCTAAGATATGAAGATACCATGGGTTTCACGGCAATGTGAAGAGATTTTCAAAGCAATCGCCTTTGGTATTTAGGACAAATCTTGTTGCTGCGCTGAAATACTCGAAGTATGATTTACATACACTGGAAATGAGCACACATGTATAAAGAATTAGCAACATTTCACTAATTGTCTCTCAAGCTAATTACTTTAGGGCATATTTCGCAATATACGAATTGAAGTCAGAGATCTCACAAAAATTCACTGGGAGCGCATTGCGAATCTAGCTCCTGTTTTGAGGTGGGTACAGTCAATCTTGTGGTAAGAATGTATGGTAAAAATTTGCGGTTTCAATTACTCATTCAACAAAACGTCGCTTCCATGGACCAAACCTTAGAAGTTACTAGGACACTAGTGTGCTTGGTCGCAAACTCTGGGAACGCATATCTCGTAACTGGTTTTATCTTTAAAATTAGTTCAATGTCCATATAACTCCAAGAGTCTACGCTTACAATTTGTAAATTGTAATATGCGGCCTGAAGTAATTAGTTTAAATGTCATTAGCACAAATTTCTTACGTAGTAAATTGTTCGCTTTCATTTGTGCAAATCATGTCTGCCTCCGACAGTAATATAGGTGATGTATAGTTTTACCAGATGTCGTGGGTGGTATTTCAAAGTTTTATTCACCATCAAATTAAACACCCCGTAGATTAAAAAAGGCGAGAAAATTCAGACTTGTTTATGGTTTGCGCCATTGTCTTTAAGCTTACGAGCAGATCGGTGAGAAGTGGCAAGGTGGTGCCGACGGCGTTATGAGGTTATCCATTTCAGCCCTTTGACGTTGAATTGGGTACCAAGCTTTCATTTTCTAAAAAAGAAAACTGAACCGACTGCATCCATTATCCATGGCCGATATGAAGGCAGATGCATTCGAAACTGCGCCAAATGGGGTTAAGTGCATTATTGTGGCCACTTACAATTACAATTAGTAATTAGTGTCTTTCCAATACTGAGAGTTGACACTAAAATTAAGGATGTAAGCCTACCTGCCATGCGATATTAGTACATCCTAATCGATGTGTATTTGCCAATAAATATGCCTGTCCGTCTGGAAATCTTGGGGGACTGAACGTGACTTCCCGGCTAACCGATGAATTGGGCCGATCCTGCAAATAGTGCAGTCTATTGCAGATAGTGCAGCAGTAAAAACCACACGACGGTAAGACGAGCGTCCTTCCATCAAAACAACTAGCGTTTTGAGAAGGTGTCGTGTAGACGCTGCCCGTTTGGTCGTATACACGGACGCTGTCATTCGAGACCCTACGCTTCAAGTCACAGTCGTTGTGCAGGGTTTCAAGCTGGTCATATATGGAAGCGTATTCTTGGGCTGCAACAGTGGTAGGTAATTGATGCGCAATGCTTCTATGCGCCATGAAGCGAAAAATTCTGCGAGCGTCCGGCGTTGACATCCAATGGCAAGAGAACCCATCTGACCAAGTAATAATAATAATAATAATAATAATAACAATAACAATAACAATAACAATAACAATAACAATAACAATAACAATAACAACAATAATAATAATAATAATAATAATAATAATTATTATTATTATTATTATTATTATTATATTCGTATCACGAGTATATATGATGCTGGAAGCCTGCAGACGAAGCTGTCATAGTGGCAGCCTGAGAAGGCCGTGAGCCCCCGCACTGGCAACTTCACGTAGCGGTCAGCAAATTATGCAAAATGCAGTATAGAAATCCACAAGCATTCAACTTATGCATACAAAAGAAAAAGACTACACTAAACGTTTATGGCATCGCGTTTCAATCGTCCAGAGGCACGAACCGCATGCGTTCAACTTTCACGACACGATATATCTAACAAAGTTTCTAAATTCTGAATAAGCAGAAGTTACTGCATACATCTAACACAGCCTAAATTTACAATCAAATAAGGAAACAGAAGTTGGTACATTAACAAGATAAATCCACACAAAGGCTTGGCTCAAAATACAGAGAACTCCATTAATAGGCTGCCGCCGGAAATATTGACACGTGTAGTTATCTTTATCGGGCGACCACGTTTCGCCGCCTAACAAATGTTATCTCACAGCGCGGGACGCGCCTCCATGCATCCGAAGTTTCTGGAAAGTTATCGATGCTTCTATCCGCTGTCTGCTGTCGCCGAACCTTATGTTATCTGATTTCACCGCCTGACGCGAATGGCGTAGAACTTTGTGGAAGGCACGCGGGTTTCAACGATTACTCTGGAACATTCGACGACTGATGTATAAAAGCCGACGCGCTTGACCCGCTGGTCAGATTTTCGACGATCGCCGACTGTGTTCGCCGCTATCGTTGTGCTATAAGTTTAGCCTGTCTTGTGGGTACAGGTTCGCCCAATAAAAGTTATTTTTGTCGTTGACAGTATTGATACTGTGTTCTTCTACGTCACCACCACGTGACATCTTGTGGAGTTGCTTTACGTTCATGTACTGGACGCCCCCGACAAGCCGTAATTCAAGCCCGGACCACGAAGAGAACACCAACGCAGTCCTGGACCATCGAGCAAGCCGCCGTCTTCAACAGCTGCCCCCGGAGCACGGACTTCTACCTGAGAAGACCAAGAAGATTGTGGCCTAGGCAACCCCAATGGCAGCCCCAGCGTCCCCTATCGCGCTGCAGCAGCCCAGGGAACCACCGACGTTCCGCGGTTCCACATTTGAGTACCCGGAAAGCTGGCTGGAAACGTATGAGAGGGTCGCTACGTTTCACAGCTGGTCAAGCGACATGTCTATTTCGCATTGGAGGACGCCGCCAGGACGTGGTTCGAAAATCGAGAAGCCACCTTGACGACGTGGGACCTGTACGGAAGCGGCTTCCTGCAAACATTTACAAGCGTCGTGCGAAAAGAGCGAGCCCAAGCTCTACTGGAGACCAGAGCGCAGCTGCCGAATAAGACGATCGTGATCTTCACTGAGGAAATGACCCGTCTGTTCCGCCACGCCGACCCGGAAATGTCAGAGGAGAAGAAAGTCCACCTACTGATGCGTGGTGTAAAGGAGGAACTTTTCGCCGAAATGGTAAGAAGCCCACCGAAGACGGTCGACGAGTTTCTTCGTGAGGCGACGAACATCGAGAAGACACTGGAATTGCGGAAACGGCAATTCGACCGACGCACCAAGCCAACAAGCTACGCCGGCGTTCAATCAGTGGCCACCGACGACCTGCGCGAGACCATCCCGCCGGTCTTGCGGCAGGAGCTACAGAAGCTGTTCCCATCAAGACAGCCTCAACTGGCTTCGATTGCCGACGCGGTACGTGAGCAACTCCAACAACAATTCGGAGTAGCCCCTGAATCGCCGCAGCCTCAGCCGCAAGCGATGACCTACGCCGCCGTCGCCCGCCGCCAAGGTCCCCCTCCACGACCGCGCCAGGGCCCCGTAACGCCGCAATTCCGTCGACCATCACCGCCGCCGCCAGCACGCCCACCCGTCGCCCAGCGCAGCTACCCGAGGAAGACAGACGTTTGGCGCACTCCTGACCACCGCCCGCTCTGCTACCACTGCGGGGAAGCGCGGCACGTCTACCGACGATGCCCATACCGGAGATGGGACTGCGAGGTTTCGCCGTCGACACTCCGCGCCCGCAGCAAGGTGAACGCCCTCGCCATATCGCCGACAACCTCGCGGCTACTCAGTGAAGCTCTCGACGACCGTCGCGTTCGCCATCACCAGGCCGCTACCTGTCGCCGCAGCGCCGACCATACACTGGGCCAGCCCGGGGTCGGTCAGCGAGCCCATATCCGGAAAACTAAAAGCAACAACCGATGGAGGTGCGGCTGCTGTTCGTCGAACAGATGAAGATCCTCCGCCGCCGACGAAGACGCCGAAGAAACTACCTCGACGACATAACGACACGCCGCCGTCCCGACGAAGTCTGGAAGCAAAGAATACGACGACGAAAGACGACCTGACGACGTGACGTTCCAGCTTCAGTTCAACACGACGCAGCCGTGATCCAACGCCAAGACCTAACTGCAACGCCAGACAAAGAACCACCGACCTCGACGTGCTTCTCGACGGCCACATAGTTATCGCCTTACTGGACACAGGGGCCGAGTACTCCGTAATGAGTGGACACATCGCCACCCAGTTGAAGAAAGTTAAAACTGCATGGGAAGGCCCCCAAATTCGCACCGCTGGAGGAGACCTCATTACACCGACTGGAATCTGCACGGCAAGAATAACCGTTCATGACAGGACTTACCCTGCCACCTTCCTTATCCTCCAATAGTGTTCACGAGACTTCATTCTCGGCACGGACTTCCTGAACCAACACAGCGCAATCATCGACCTGAGTCGAAGTCAATAACGCTGTCGGAAGATCAAGCGATACCGCCTGAAACCCCTTGTAGTCACCACGCCTTGAGTGTGCTCGAAGATCAAGTGAGCATCCCGCCTCGCTCCAGCATTTTCATTTCGGTAGGCACCGAAACACCCGCTGACGTAGAAGGCGTCATCGAAGGCGACCAGCGTCTACTGCTCGACCGTGAAATTTGCGTCGCAAGAGGGATCGCTCAACTGCATGGAGGGAAAACCGAAGTGTTGCTGACAAACTTCAGCCGGGAGTTCAAGCACATCAACAAGGGCACGACGATCGCGTACATCGAGGAAATTCTGGAAACCAGTAACGCGTTTGTCCTCTAGGATTCCACCGGATCTACCCCGACGACCATGGTTCCCGAACCAGACTACGACATTAATCCATGTCTCCCCGTGATTAAGCAACAGCAGCTCAGAAGTCTGCTCCGACGATACAAAGGCTGCTTTTCGACGTCATCACGGACTCGACAAAGGCCAGTCGCAAAGCATCGCATAATAACCGAAGAGTGTGCTCGACCACTCTGCCAGAGCCCTTACCGAGTTTCTACGCGAGTACGTGAGGCTATAAGGCACCAAGTCGACGAAATGCTGCGCGACGACATCATCCAGCCGTCCAAAAGCCCATGGGCATCTCCTGTAGTCTTGGTGAAGAAAAAGGACGGAACCCTACGTTTCTGCGTCGATTATCGTCGTCTGAACAAGATCACGAAGAAGGACGTATACCCCCTCCCACGTATAGACGACGCATTGGATCGGCTCTGCAACGCTAAATACTTCTCGTCGATGGACCTCAAGTCTTGTTATTGGCAAATAGAAGTCGACGAAAGCGATCGCGAAAAGACGGCCTTCATCACCCCAGACGACCTCTACGAGTTCAAGGTTATGCCATTCGGACTGTGCTCGGCGCGTGCAACGTTCCAGCGTGTGATGGACACGGTTTTAGCAGGATTGAAGTGGCAGACCTGTCTCGTTTACTTGGATGACGTCGTCGCCTTCGCCGGAAATTTCGACGATCACCTCAGGCGGCTTGCGACAGTACTAGAGGCCATCAAGTCATCTAGGCTCACTCTGAAGCCGGAAGAATACCCTTTCGCTTACGATGAGCTTCTGTTCCTAGGCCACGTAATCGGCAAATCTGGTGTCCGTCCAGACCCGCAAAAGACAGCTGCCATCGCACAATTCCCGCAACCCATCGACAAGTAGGCAGTGCGCAGATTCCTTGGCATGTGTGCCTACTACAGGCGCTTTGTCAAGGTCTTTTCACGCATCGCCGACACGTTGACACGTCTAACTAAATGTGATGTTGAGTTCAAGTAGGAAACGCCGCAGGCCGACGCATTTGAAGAACGCAAACGACGCATGCAGTCGCCGCCGGTACTTCCGCACTTCGACGAGTACGCCGATACAGAAATCCATACTGACGCCAGTAGCCTAGGCCTCGGTGCCGTTCTAGTCCAGAGGAGAAACGAAGTCGAACAGGTGATAGCTTGCGCTAGCAGGTCGCTGTCAAAAGCGGAAGGCAACTATTCTACGACCGAAAAGGAATGCCTCGCCATCGTTTGGGCTACAGCTCAATTTCGCCCTTATCTTTATGGCAGGCCATTCAAAGTCGTCAGTGACCATCACGCGTTGTGTTGGCTAGCGAATATAAAGGACCCTTCAGCACGACTGGGGCGGTGGAGCCTCAGACTACAAGAATACATCACTGTAACCTACAAGTCCGGACGAAAACACTCCCATGAAGATTACCTATCACACGCCCCCATTAACCCGCCGCCGCAAGATGACGAGAATGACGACGCCTTCCTTGGAATGATAAGCGCGGAAGACTTCGCCGAACAGCAACGGGAAGACCCGGAGCTAAAAGGCCTCGTCGAATATTTGGAAGGGCACACCGACGTTGTCCCCAGGGCATTTAAGCGCGGATTATCTTCCTTCACGCTTCAAGACAATCTACTCGTGAAGAAGAACTTCTCACCAGTCCGCGCCAAATACCTTCTTGTTGTCCCGTCAGGACTTCGTCCAGAAGTATTACACGCCCTACATGACGATCCGACCGCTGGACACCTCGGATTTTCGCGGACGCTATCGAGGATACAAGAAAAGCATTATTGGCCGCGCCTGACCGCCGACGTCGCCCGTTATGTCAGAACTTGCCGAGACTGTCAGCGCCGCAAGACACCGCCGACAAGGCCAGCCGGATTACTACAGCCAATCGAGCCTCCTTGCCGACCATTCCAGCAGATTGGGATGGACTTGCTGGGACCCTTTCCGACGTCAACAACCGGAAATAAGTGGATCGTCGTGGCGACGGACTACCTCACCCGCTTCGCTGAAACTAAAGCACTACCGAAAGGTAGCGCAGCCGAAGTGGCGAAATTCTTTGTCGAAAACATCCTGCTGCGACATGGCGCCCCAGAAGTTCTCATCACCTACAAAGGAACGGCCTTTACAGCGGAGCTCACCCACGCCATTCTGCAACACAGTCAGACAAGGCACAGGAGTTCAACGGCCTACCACCCGCAGACGAGTGGTCTTACGGAGCGGCTGAATAAGACCCTCGCCAACATGCTAGCGATGTACGTCGACGTCGAACACAAGACCTGGGATGCCGTCCTGCCGTATGTAACATTCGCTTACAACACGGCGGTGCAAGAAACGCAGATCACGCCATTCAAGCTGGTCTACGGCAGGAACCCGACGACGACGCTTGACGCCATGCTGCCGCAGGCCACTGACGAGGAGAACCTTGCCGTCGCTACCTATCTCCAGCGCTCCGAAGAAGCCCGACAGCTCGCCCGCCTGCGGATCAAGAACCAGCAGAGGACCGACAGCCGACACTATAACCTCCGACGACGTTTCTTCGAGTACCAGCCCGGCGACCGTGTTTGGGTATGGACCCCGATACGCCGACGAGGTCTCAGTGAGAAACTACTGCGGCGCTATTTCAGACCCTACAAAGTCATCCGACGTATTGGCGCACTGGACTATGAGGTCGTGCCATACGGCATTTCGCATATACAGCGGCGCCGCCCACGATCTGAAGTGGTCCACGTGGTGCGCCTTAAGCCCTTTTATGGACGCTGACGAACTTCCTTATTTTGTTGTTTTCTTTGAGTGCTTCGTTTTTTTACTTTGTTTGCAGCATCGGGTCGATGCTTTTTAAAAGGGTGGGGGGGGGGTAATGACACGTTTACTTATCTTTATCGGGCGACCACGTTTCGCCGCCTAACAAATGTTATCTCACAGCGCGGGACGCGCCTTCATGTATCCGAAGTTTCTGGAAAGTTATCGATGCTTCTATCCGCTGTCTGTTGTCGCCGATACTTATGTTCTCTGATTTCGTCGCCTGACGCGAATGGTGTAGAACTTTTTGGAAGGCAAGCGGGTCCCAACGATTATTCTGGAACATTCGACGACTGAAGTATAAAAGCCGACGCGCCTGACCCGCCGGTCAGATTTTCGACGATCGCCGACCGTGTTCGCCGCTATCGTTGTGCTATAAGTGTAGCCTGTCTTGTTGGCACAGATTCGCCCAATCAAAGTTAGTTTTGTCGTTCACAGTATTGCTACTGTGTTCTTCTACGTCACCACCACGTGAAAATATTGCCACAGCCTGTATGGTCGCCGCAGGTATGTGCCAGGCAATGAAAACGACGCTGAATTAGTGCGCGAGTGGAAAAACAGAGACGACAACGACTTCGCGTTGACTACGCTGATAAAGTGCTTTTACACGTCCTCGACACCGGCTTTCCCGTCTTCTACTAGGCTGTGACAATATGTACAAAAAGAATTGTAAAGAAAATAAAGCAAATTGAAGAATAGCGAATTGATTTCGTGCATTTTCTCTCCACTTACGAAAGTACTCACGAAGTTTCTTGGAGGTAATGTTCTCCGGTTCAATGTTTTTCTTATGCATTGTATATAACAATCTCGGTGGGCGGTTTAATAGCATTTGTAAACCATATGTTGTCTTACATGTGTCGACTTCCCATCTCTCAAAAGTTCGTGTGTTATATGCGGTAGAGTGTTTTTGTTTTACGTTTGCTAACCGGCGCAATAAACAATTATTATTCTTCATCTCTTGTTTATATCGTTTGCACAGACGATCATCATAAGTCTTTGTAACAGGCAATACATAATACGTGATGACGTCGCGTCTCTTCCAGTGGACCTGCTGCGAACCGCACTGTGAAATCCCACGGTCAACAGCCATGGCATCGGACGGAAGCCGTGACACACCGATCTGGCTGACTCTCAACATTCAGTTAAGGTGGAATAAAGTAGACTAATGTACAGTCATAATTTAGGGTAATAACTTAGAGAAGCCATTATGCTCGCGCATTCAAATCACGTAAGGATACATCAGTGACAAATTTTTGTTTTACAATAAGGACTATGTTCATATGGGGACCTTCTCCACTTCAATGAAGATGCGGCCTCCAGCGTTTGACGGGGGTAATTAAACATGTTTGTAGCGTACCAGTCGATAATAAGGACCTACTCGAAGAGCATGCGTCCTTGAGCAGAATTTGGAATTGATGTGGATACGTTATGGGAGCGTGACGCCGAGATTCATTGGTGGTGAAATGTTTTATTCTGTCTAACACAATGTCAACGGCTGCGGCATTTTGTATCGCATAAGCTAAATAACTTTTCGGAAATAACAGTCTTCTCTAGCGCTGACACCAGTTTGGGTAAGATACATAAACTGGTTTCCGCCAACAGCCATCTGACGTTCTGAGCCAAATGCACCGCTGCGTATGACGAAGTAAGATTAAGATGTAAGCCAAACATAGGACCTTCTCCTAGATAATATATTGTGCTCCCCACTGTATGGTACACTATATATAGTACTAGCTATTATACACCGAGCTGCTCGGCTTAGTACAAGCACTATCCAAATTATTCAAAAGTGGTCAAATTATTCGGCTAATTCAATAGTTAAGTAATCTTATTATTCCAAGCTTCGTCCTTATTGCTGTGAGCTTTATTGTAGTTAATGCTAAGACATTTCTGCTATAATATTGCCACTTGTCATATTCAAAGGCAACCGATTTGTTTTCGGAACCTTTTCGGTGAACAGAGATTACCGAAAGTTCCAGAAAACTGTTAAGACTTTTGCACCCATCTACGTAGGCATGTTTTACGATGGCTAACGTCATTCTTACTTGCCATCTTACCTTCTTCGGTTGAATAATCAATAATACCAAAGGATGATGAAAGAATATTGCAACAAAAAGTAGTGTCATAATAAAAATATTTTAGGGCGAATTTCGTAGGGATCGGATAACTTTCCGAACGAATCTAAGTGATATAATAATGAATACTCCTATACATCTTGAATATCGAGCACGCTTCTTCTACATTAATGTAGTCACGGTGAAGTGACAATAAAAATACACAAAGGCAGAATGCAAGTCACAAAACTAACCCTTCATCGGGCGTATCTGCCCAGTGAAGCAAGTAACACAATAATAGCGGCGGGCACACTCGTCCAACCTGGAAAATCTGATCTGCGGTTCAAGCTTGTCGGCGATTACACATGACTCGTAGAAGGTTCCAGCGTAATCACTGATGCCCCCGTATTTTTCACTAAGTAGGAGACTGTCCGCGTCCGGCACGCGATTTGATCAAACAACCATCGGCTAGAACTTAGACGAGATAGAATCAACGATACCATTCGAATAAGTTGAAAACCATGCAGCCGTGTCTTGCGCTCAGCGACAATAAGCTGCTAGCATGCTATTTGCGGCCCTCGGAAAAAAATGTAAATAGGTACATGTCACGTGACAGAACAAGACACAGATCACATTCTATTTGCAGAGTTAGCAAGGTTGAGCCATTACACCGAATGGTATTATGTACGCTTTACCAGATGCACTAACTCACAAATTATGAAAAAAAACGCGTTTTTTATCCCATTCGGGACTCTTCTGAACGTACGTAGCTGTTCATCGTCAGAAATTGTCTTCAGGTGGCCTCGAGTCGCTAGCGTTTGGACGTGTTCTTCCGGTTGCGAACCTCGGGATCAGCGCGGCGAAGACGTCTGGCTTCCGCCTCGTTGATGCGCTCGATCGGATCGCATTGGCACTGCGTACGCATGGCATCTGCATGCCGTTGCCCATACACATAATTGGCCTTGCGGGCACGATCGCACTCGCGCTTACATTCGCATACGGCATCCTCGTCTTCTGGCGTGCGCTGCACCCGCGGCCTACCTGTGGTGATGACGGGGAGTGCAGTGCGTGACGCTCGTAATGCAATGCAGATTTATACATTTCGTCCGGGTAGCGTGGCGTTTACCCAATGTTCTTATCGGAACAAGTTCGAATGTAAACTGTAGTGTTCTACGCAGATGGGTAAGTTGGGTTTGCTGCAGTGCGTGTTCAGTGATTACAGACAAAACAACGTGACACGGAAAGCTTCGCTTCGTTATCTGCATTGTGGCAAGACGCCTAGCACGTTCGTCGGGAGTCTCCTGGGGCATGCCAAGCCCGCGCTTTTGGCCGGACTAGTTCAGAGCGTGCCCGGCGCTTGGCGACGACTTGGGGAGCGGTCGACTCGTGCTCGGCCTGCCTCCGCATGCCTCGCTGCTCCGTCCTCGCTTGACGCTGAGGCCTCTCGATCGAGATACGAATCCAGTCAGTCAATAGCGCAAATAAATCCAGCAGGAACTGCCAGAGGAGGCCAACCCAGCGCGCATCGGCCTACCCTCCTGCTTCACGACGCTTCGCCTCCTTTCTCAATCACCGCTTCACTCAATGCCACCTAGACTTTCCTGTAGATGACGTAGCTTTGCCGAGCGCATATTGCTACACACGCAAAGAAGAGACACCGCGGACATGAACAATGAGCAATGAAGCGTTGAAGCGCAAACGGAAAGGCGCGAACGCGATCGTTACAGTGATCTCGACGGAGCGGCCCCTGCTGGTACCCCGGCGCGCGATTATATTCGCCTCCGTGCGCCTTTCGCCTCGGGCGCTCTCTTTTATACGCCGCGACAAACATGATATAGCCGATTTCACAGAGGGGGGCAAGTATGCTCGCGCGTAATAACGCCAAGATCCGAGACAAAAGTTATGCAGCTCGAACCCCCGTAGCTATACAACAAAGCGCTTAACATGATTTCGAAGGTGACCTATTGTAGCCGCGTGTTGTACTCTGGCTTGGAGCTGGTGCTCCCTTTTCTAGTGTGCTTTACGTGTACGCTCCGCAAACGAACCGGGAGTTTGTGCGCTAATTCCCAAACAAACAGTTTTCAACAGCGTGAAACGTCTGCGACTGCATGTGCGACCAGAGACGCAGCGACGCAATGGTAGCATCTGCGTCTTTGGCCAGAGCCGCGCCATTACAATGACATCTCAAAATGGTGACTGTCATATGGAGAGATTTAGAGGGTGCTCCGCTTTCCACCGGTGCCACAGTATGGTCGTAGTGTACGACCGTGCCGTTTCCAACGCTTTCTTTCACGGCCCTATCTCCTACATCGATCAGCGCAAAATGTGAGACAGAATTAAGAAATCGTGGTTAGAAAGAGTTCTTCGCGTTCTCACCTTCCGCTTGAGCACTTTATCCACAGGAAAGTGCGCCCACTGAGCGTCTTCTTCAAGAAACGGTTGCCCGTCCAGCGGACAGGCGTATGCGTCATCGAGGTGGCATTGCTCATAGCAGCTTTGGCATAGCACGTGTCCACACGGAACAAAGATGTTCACTACGGGCAGCAGACCACACGCTTCGCATATTCTGTGCACTGGTGCAAAATCGATGAAGTGCACTGGTCTCAAGTCCAGTTCCGGTGAAAACCCAAACAGCGTAAAGCGCTGGCCTGGAGAAGCCATCAGGATCAGCGGGTGAGTTCGCCTGAAGATGCTGTGTCAACGGTTTTGCGGAAAGCTCAAACGTCGAGAGCGCACTATTCTCGGAACTGTCGGTTATTAACGCTCGCCGTAATGCCATACCCGCTCCTCGTTTGCTCCCAGCACCGATCGCGGCGCTTCATACAAGGAACAGGCTGGAAATTATCTAGTCACCTGGTTGTGTTAGCAATCTGTTGAAAATTTCGGTCACAGCTTTATCGTTGCCTGTAGCACCACAAAGGACGATTTTGATCAGGCACGCAAGGTCGAACTGAACGCGGTCGAAGAATAATTGCAAGAGAGGCATCTAGAGGGAGAGCATGACTGAATGGCGTCTGGAAGGAGATACACGCACAAAAAAATAATCTTTAAAGACTGCTCGAGCATTTTCATTGATAACGTTGCCAAAGAATGTCAGAGAATACTCTAGCCCCCATATTCAGGAATGTATCTTGAAGTACACGCTTGACTTAGCCTAAATGACGTCTTGCATGCACGTGCAGACGACGCACATTTCGTTTCCTTCGGCGTGTTCAAGGCAGGCGTCAGTTAGATGAAGTCAAGCACAGGCTCCAAGGTGAGATGAATTTCTGAATACGGAAGCCAAGGTCAAACCGCGCCTACAGATACCGGTGCACGAAAGCTTGAGCCCACGCTTGGGCATGCGCAGATACTGTGGTACAGATCGTGCCAGTCGAAGCGCTGCGATATCAAGGATATCTTCACCGATCAATATCGGCGCTCTTCTTGCGTCAGAAAAAAGCGAAACGATGTCTATCAAAGCGAAAATAGTGAGCCAAGCGTGCGCGCTGGCGCGCGTGTTGTAAGTTGAAACTACGATTCCTCGGGAGACGCGGCAAACCCAAGGTGCGAGCTCGAGCTTTTGCACGCCGGCAAGGGGTCGTGTAGTTTGGCATTGGGTGAGCTCGAGTGTCCATTTCTGGACCCTCTGCACGTTGCGATGATTACCATGAACTCATGTCGGTGGAGAAGCAGCCTTTTGCCATTGCACCAACAACAATGGCGGCTGCGTCATGTTGTACTTCATGTCAAACGCGCCACAGAAGCGTCTGTGCCAGTAGGCATTTGGTGCGCTTCGACACCACGTACTAGAGCACATCAGGGTTGGACCCTCCCGCGTCTATTCGTGTGCGGCTTAGCCGTGTCAGCGAAAAGGGGGATCCTGGGCGTTGAGTCGTTGCCAGGTGTTCAGAGCGTTAAGATCCCCAGCAGAGGCAACACACCTCATTATCCTCTACTTTACGTAGACGTACCAACAGACTGACCCACCCGGGGGAAATCAGTAGTTGACCTTTTCGGTCTCGGAGCAACGCCCCATCATTTCTCAAGTACTATGTAGTCCACAGCAAAGACAATATACCAGTAAGAAAGCTCTCACCGTTCCCAGTGGTAAAATACCTGAAAGACAAAATTGAACCGGCATGCAAAGCCTCAAAAATGTCTTGCGTGGACCTCCTAAAACTAAATGACAAAGATCAAGCACAAAACCTCCCAGAACATGCCAGTATTTGCGATGCGACGGTGACAATTTCACCACACAGAACAGTAAATAAAAGCAGAGGTGTGATACAAGAAAAAGGCTAAAGGCTTCCTTGGCTTGAGCGATGAGAAACTGCTGGAGGGTATCCAGGAACAAAACGTGACCCCAGCAGAAATAATTGTTATTCGCAAAAATGAGCAAAAAATCCCACAAGAAATGTTATAGTCACCATTGAAACGAGGTAATGCCTACCTCGCTGAATGCAGGTTACATAAAAGTAAATGTCGGACCACATATTGGGAACCCTAGATAAGGTTTCAAATGTAGAAAATTTGGATATGCTTTACAGGCATGCCGAGGAGAAATAACCTGTAATATATGCAGCTCCAATCATCACCAATCTCACAATTACAATTCTCCCCACATTGTGTTAACCGCAATGGAGACCATTCAGCTTACCCGCGGCCTTGCCCTTGCTGGAAAAATAAAAGGAAGTAATTGCACTAACTGTCAAGAGTAATCTCGTTCTTTGAAGCAGGAGAGCAATTGTCCTACCTTTCGACTAGAAGTTATGCCGATGTGACGCAGATGGGGGCAGCGTCACGGAGTCCTGCGAGCAACGCGCAGTGGTCTAGCAGTGACCCCTCCTACCCCCGTGGTGGAAGCAGTCCGTGCTGCTCAATTCTGTTCGAACGGCCTACCGACACTAGTCCCGCATTTCCCTAAAATAAAGAAAACCTCAAGGCCCTAGACACGTGTCTCGGCGTCCAACCCGCGGGCCTACAGCACCTCAGAGAGTAACTTCTTTCCTTCTCGCCTAAGTTTGTTTCCGTAAGCACAAGGCCTTGTGCTTACGGAAACAAAATTAGGCGGAAAACATAAAATTGTTAAAATGCTTCACTGTGGTATGGCGTGAAAGTACTTAGGTAAGCCATCTTTCGGTTGGTATAGCCATTGTCCTGCAGCGCAGTATCGCAGCTAGAAAAGTTGCCATTAACAGTCACATAGAAACTGTTGTTGTCACCGTCTTATCCCACAGAACCATCCCTATTGTTCAATACCTGTTCATTGGTGCGCGTATTGAGACACGTTGTCCTCTTATTCCACTGCTTTTAGAGAATCCAAATATGCATTCCTAAATAATACGCTGCCACCATTTGTCTCCAGTAAGCCGACAATGTTGTGGAAAATCCTTAAGCCGATCAAAACAGACGTCCTATCATTAAAGTGTCCAATTGATGACTTCATGGTCCTGGAAAATGTTGTACTGTGTTAAATATTGCATTTGTTTCATCTTTTTCTCATCCAACTTCATGTGGGATGCCCTATGTATGTATTCACCATTTTTTTCCAAGGGATCCGATTGCGATTGATTACGTGGGAATAATGAGCCTCATAAGGAAACTGAAATTGCCTTCATGCTGCGGTGTTGATGAAATTAACTCGAACTTTCTAAAAACACAGAAGTGTACTCATCTAATTTTTTGTCACACATTTTCACCCAGTCTATTCAGTCTTCTACACTTCCGTTAGACTGGAAAGTGGGGAAGGTGGTCCCGATCTTTAAATCAAGTAACCACAAATCTCCTATTAACTACAGGCCAATATCCTTAACGTCCATTCCTTACAAACTGCTAGAACATGTCATATATTCAAGTCTTGTGTCTTTTCTCGGAACAAATTCTTTTTTTAGGCCCTCCTAGTATGGTTCCCACAAATTCTTCTCTTGCGAAACGCCACTATTGTCTTTCACCCACAGCATTGCTTCTGCCTTTGACATCGCATCTGTTATTGACTGCATTTTCTTACATTTCGCTAATGCCTTCGACAAGGTTCCCCATCTAGTGATTCTAAATAACATTAGCACATTAAATGTAGACCCTAACATACTTAGGTGCATCGAATCCTTCCGTGCCTTTCTCAGTTTGTGCTAGCCAATGACTGCATCTCACCTCCTCGTAGGGTAACATCCGGCGTTCCGCAAGGCTCTTTTTTAGGTCCTTTATTGTTTCTAATATACAAGAATGACCGTCTTGTTAACATTACCTCTTGTAATAAAATATTTGCTGACGATTGAGTTTTGTATTGAGTAATAACAAGTTCAAACGATTCTTGTATTCGTTAATCTAACCTTCACGCTATCTGCAATTTGTGGTATAAATGGCTAACCACTTTAAAAACTAACAAGTGTAAAAGCATTACAATTTCACGTCATTCTAACACTCCTGTTTGTACTGGTTACATTATTAACTAAGATCAGCTTGATGAAGTTTCATCGTACAAATATCTTGGTGTTCACATAACCAGTAACTTCACATGGAACTTGCACATTGACTTCATCACCACCAACGCAAATCGTGCTCTTGGAAACTTGCATCGCAATTTCGCTCAAGCCCGTTACATTTAAACTGTTTCTTTACCAAACTCTTGTCAGGCCTAAACTTGAATAAGCGTGGGCAATACGGGATCCAGCTCAACACGACTTAATTAACCTCATCGAATCCGAGCAAAACCATTACGCTCGTTTCATTATCTGCAACTATTATCGTATACTTAGCGCTTCCTTAATGAAATCGAATCTTAGACTGCCAGATGTACTTCTCCGGCGAGAAATTTCTCGCCTATCCTTGTTTGATAAAATCTTTTTTTTGCCCATCACTAAAAAGCGAACTTCTTTTCCAGCTTTCCTACGTGTCATCTCGCACTGACCACCAGTTCAAAGTAGGCATCCCCTATTGTCACACTAATGTTTTGTTGGATTCGTTCCTGCCAAAACCTTGCAGCGAGTGCAACCGCTTTCTCCCTTCCATTGGCTTAGGTGTGGACGTGCCATCTTTCAAATCAGCACTTATTGACTACCTGATGAAATAGCATCACTACTTTTGTGGAAAAACTTGCGCTGTGTACTTTTGTATTTGGTTTTATTTTTTGTAATAGCACCAATATATTTGTACAGAAATCTGCACTCTGCAGTTCTGTATCTGTTTATATTTTCGCATTCTACCCACGCCCTGTCTAACGCCTTTGAGCCATGAGGGTACAGAAATGAATAAATGATTAAATAAATACACATTCCACCGCATTCGCAATTACTTTTAAACCACGCACCTAAAACATCTTTAATAGTACGTTATATATATGCACATAACACGTTGTTGGGTAGTAAAGAACCGACATCGGAAGAGAAACACTCGAAGATTTTATTGTTACGAAGGACACATGCCGTTTAAACACTGGTGTTACAACCTACTGCTCCCCAATACAGGAGCTATGAGATGTCTATATCTGGCGCTGTGCTCGCCATCTCTTTTTGTTGATTTACAATGGAGTGTTATTCATAATTCCTATGGAAGTGACCATATGCATTGATTAAAAAAAACATCTCCTTTCTCTAAAATACTATCGAGACCACTGCGTTGGAAACTCCATCTGGCAGAGTGGCCTCTCTTCACCGAAAAGGCTAGTCAGGATGACATATCAGCTGACTTAGCGATAGATGAATGAAAATATTACTACCCCTATATTTGCTGCAGCAGAACAGACAATTCAGCAATCCTAGGCTTCTTAGGAAAACGATATGTCCCTGGTGGACGAATAATTGTACAAAAATTAAAAACTCTAAAACAAAGCCTGGGGTAGCTTTCGGCGATACCAAACGCAAGATAACGCCCTTTCTTTCAAAAAAGCGAAAGTCGTGTAGACACGGAGACAAGCCAAAACACAGTCCATGAAAAACTCTAAATAGCTTGATAACATTCAAAAGTAAGTTCGATAAGCTTCGTAAGTCTGGAGGCCACTACGCCCCTTACACGATCCCTGTTCCCTCACCCTGAGGCACGCAAACACGCAAACACGCACGCAAACAAACTTATGGAACAATAAGCAGACATATTATGGCAGCGTTTCCATCACATATCAAGCTCAGTAAACTATCCTGCGACATTACAACGTATAAGCAGTCAGCAGAAAAGCTAAGGTTTCCGACAACAGGAAGTTCTGAGAGATCATACAATGCCCCTTTAACACTCACAGAAATCAACAGAGTACTCACTAGGCGCACAAAAGCAGCACACCTGGTCCGGGCAGAGTACCTTACACAATGCTGGCTCACCTATGCCCTAAAGCAGTAAAGAACTTGCTTCTTTTTAAACGAAATCTGGGAAATGGGGAAAACGCCGAATTAGTAGAAGAAAGTTATTATAATCCCTTTCTTTAAAGCTGGAAGGCATCCTAAAACAGCAAATAGCTACAGACCTATTGCACTCACAAGCTGCCTTGCAAGGACATATGAAATCATAATCAACGTAAGATTGACAGATGTCCTTGAATCCGGAAGCCCGCTGGAAAACCGTCAGTATGAATAGGAGAAATGTTGTTCCACAATAGTTAATCTAGTCAGGCTAGAACACGAGAAACGTACTACTTTTCTACACAAACAATATTGCCTCACAGTTTTCGTCAGTCTAGAAAAGCCTTACGGCACAACATGGAGGTTTGCTATTTCAAAGGACTTAGCGGTTTTAGCCATTCGCAATAGAAGACTCCAATGGCTAGGCGATTTCATGTGCGACCGAACATTCCAAGTATGTTTAGGAACGGTGCTATCATGCGTATTCATTCAGGGAAATGGTGCACCACAGGGATGTGTATAAGCACAACACTCTTTGGGGTGAAAATAAACTCAGTGAAGAATGTAATTCCATCCGCTGTAATGAACTCCTTATATGTGGATGACCTACAAATTGCGTGTCGGGCATCACACAGGGCCACCTGTGAACGGCAAATTGAACTTGCATTAAACAAACTCAGGCATGAGACATCTAAAAACGGTTTTCGTTTCTCAACCTAAAATACCATTAATGTTCTTTTTCACACAAAAAAAGAGGCCTACAACCAGTTTCCATCCTTAAGCCACAGGAAGCCGCACCACCGGTAAAAGAAGAACACAAGTTTCTTGGTGCTCCATCTGATAAAAAGCTAAACTTTTTCACGCACATAAATATTCTTAAAATTAAAATGAATATCTTACTTAACACCTTCAAAGTCCTGTCCCGGAAGTGCTGGCGCTCTGACCGTAAATGCCTGATACACATCTAGGGAAGTTTGGTCGCAGCACATTAAACTATGGTACCATCATATATGGTCCAGCCAGGCAGTTTTGTATCCGATGGCTTGACCCAGTCCATAACTTTGGACTTGCAAGTGGTGCTTACAGAACATCATCTATCAAGAGTTTATACGGAGACTGTAATCAGCATCCTTTACATCGGCGCAGAGAGCTATTTTTCTTACATACTCATAATCCAGTCGTCACCACAACACATAAGCTACAAGATCGCCACACAGTGGCTCTCACGCTTAGAGCGCAAAATAAACTGAGGATAATTAAACCTCTTCTTCTGCGATATCAGGAATACTGTCATGATTACGAAATTCCTCATGAGGCGCCTCAGGTTGCTGAAAGGTCACAACGATTCCCTCCGTGGTGCGAGTTGGTACTGTTATGTGATAAGGCACTGGTACCTCTAAAGAAAAGTGACACCCCCCCAAACACATTAAACAAGAGTTCGGCGCTCTTGAGGAAAAATATCAAACTGCATGGAATATTACACTGATAACTCTAAAGCAAACGCACACGTGTGTGCAAGGGCCGTGACAGAGAACTGGGAACTGGGATTATCAAGTGACCTCCATTAATTTCTTACTTATCTTTACATTCCTAAATACCGTTTGTGGGCATCTTCAGTACATTGCTAAATAATAGCACTAGAGAAACAGGGAAATATTATAAATCTTGGAGAAACACGCCTATCAAGCGCGATATGATGTGGCAGCATACAGGGCGTTGGTATATTAAGACCTAGCCCAAGTCAACAACTGGAGCGACGAAATGTTGGCATCATGTCGCATTCTATTCATTGGATCGCAGGCCGCTTATTGACCACACTATGCTGATCTACACATGACCCTTCATGGCGTAGAAGAGGCGGCTTGATGTAAAGCCAGTCGCACTAGCCGTCATCAGTGACTGTCCCGACTGATTCGCGGAAAGTTGCAAGGCGGACGGCACTGCTGTGTGTTCTCGCCAAAATCTTGTTCTCGCCAGGAGAGCTGAGAAACCTCTGCTTTCATTTCATCCAGGGTTTGTTGGTGTGAGCGTTTACACGCTCTTCATACCAACGCTTCGCAATTCCGGGCAGGAATATTCGCATGCTTTTCACTGTATCTTTATCACTGTGCCAGTAGTTTTAATGACAGGTATCTTCATAAAATATTAGCCAGCAGTCGGGACTACTAGCCTCTCCATCAAACGTCTGGTTTCACGTGTTCGTGATTCGGTCTGTTTATTACTCTTTCAGTCACATTTGCAAGTAAACGCATTATTTCATGTTGCTGTCTGTTCTGTTCTTGATGCACTTCAAGAAACTTAGTGATCAAGTTGACGTCGCTGTGAGACAAAGCAACGGTAGCAGGCTTCGCGCAGGTTCAAATTGTAGTCACAACAAAATTCTCATACTCCTGAAGTGTCATACGCAGCTTCACTTTGTGTTTCACAATTAAATCGTGTGAAGTGAGCTCTCCTGCAGCGCTTATACAGGAGACCGATGCATCGGTGCTTACTGTTTCCGGAAGAGCTTCTTCCTCTTCATCTCTAGGGGTTGCAGCCAACATTCGCATGCCACCGCGCTGATTTATTCCGAAGATGAAGTCCACCGACATCTCCACAAATCCACACAGAAGGTATGTGGCGGCGCCAATTTCCAACAAGATGCAGTAGGGCTAGGCTATGGTGTCAACTAATCTTCTTTATTCCGAACCTCCTGGAACTTCGTTGTCTACGTCCAGACGCTCTCTAATTTCTTCACAACGTCCACGTACAATAGTGTTTGTACCTTTCGTATCGTCAACGAGTTTTATGGGCATATAAGCCACTGCGAACTGAACGATGAGACATATAAGGCTTTCACCTTAAAAAAGGACGAAAGACCGGTCGCCCAACAATCGAACGCTCACATGCCCTGCCGGCCTCGCTCGCTTCGGTGGCGTGTCGGGCGCATGTATCTGGCACGTCTGGCGTGTCAGTGGCTTGTCGCTAGGTAACGCAAGAAAGATAAGTTCCAAAGTGTAAGTTCATTTACAAGTAAAATTCTTTCGGTTCTCGTGGGAAATAATAAAAAGAATAAAACGTGTGTTAACATAAATTCAGACAAAGAACTTTATTAAGGTCCTGAGGGACTAGTCGGCAGAGACCCTTTGGGGTCCCAGACTCACCGCTGGCAGCTCCCATGTCGGAATCGGGAGGCCAAGGCTCTCCGCTCTTTCAAGGGCCCTCTGGACAGCCGTGGACTGGATGATGAGTTCGATACATGAGATGGCCTCGTCCCAGTCCTGTTCGCTGGTGAGTGTTGTATTCCGTAATGCAGGACACTGCCAGCGCATTGAGCTAAAGTGCTAAACTCCTCCCCACAATCCGGGCACTGCCGATCAGTTTGTGTTAATCCTGCTTAGGAAACCTCGTGAGGGATATGACCTCGTCTGAAGCATCCTAGCGTGATCGCTTGACACCTGCATAGTTGTGGGTGTAGAGGTGGGAAGCGCCTACATTTCCTTTTGTAGGGGGAGACGATCTCAAGGAAGGTTAGTAATGGCTCGCTGTGGCCGACCTCCTCCGTATCTAATGAAGCTCCATCGCCGTCGCGGCGCGTGAGTTCTCGCGCACGGCAGTGAGCAATCTCATTGGGGCTCGGGCAGCCCGGCAGAACGTCGTCGCCCACGTGAGCGGGGAACGACGTAATGTAATGCACGAGGTCAGAATTGGTTTTGGACTTTCCAGAATCGCCGCAGCCTGTCTGGCCACCATTCCTGAGGCAAAAGCCCTGACGGCCGCGCGGGAGTCAGTGTAGATACCCTTCTCGCCGAGTGTCTGCTCTTGTTGAATTTCTTTGTTATTGCGCTCTGAACGCAGGGGCCACTACCGTGCACGTGCGTAGATGGCGGAGTGCCATGCGTTCCCCGCGTAGAAGCCCAGGAAGGATGGTGTCATGGCCTGCGGGAAAAAGCGCTTGTATAGCAAGCTTTCTATGTTGTCGGAGCTGCAGGGAAGTATCGAGAGTGCCTACATCTCCTGGCTATCGGGCGGCAACGGACACGGGCCAGGAAAGGGGGGGGAGGACTTTCCTCCCCACGTGATCACATCCTCTCCACGGCTATGCAAGCTGGCATACTGCCCCCGGTATTAGGAATTGCGTCAAGAGAGCCGATTTCTTCAGTTGTGCATGATAGGCCAAACTCCGGGAAAAAAACATAAGAAATCAAGCATGCTGCTGTGGCAACGGTTTGTTAATGCGCGAGGGGGACATGCCATCATCCTTCTGATCTTGTATGGGTTCGACGAGCACATGACTTTCTCTACGGGCGTCAACTGAAACCAACACCACTTGCATTTAGTTGTGCAGATTGTCTTCCCCAATCAGATTTTGTTTTCAACACTCTTTGGCTGATAATTTTCATGTCGTACTCATATCATGCGTGGAACCCATCTTTGTGAAAACTTCTGTTTACAATGCGCGAGCCAGCACGCCATTGATCGCGGCAATCTTGTTTCGGCAAAATATAAGCAGGCAGGAAAATCAATTTATTCATTATTTTTATTAGCAACCTTTCGCACAGCAAGGCATTCAATACACAACACAATAATGTAGAGCTGCATATCCAATGGGTACATATGTACTACGATCATACATACTTAAGACAGCTTGCTACACTTTTTCATAGATTCAAAATTGCTACAGAAGCCATGTTTGTTTGCTGTGTACAAATAAAGTTTACCATAGCAATTTTGTCGCAACAGTTATTGGTGAATAATAAAAACGTTATCAAGATCAGCAGATCCACATTTTTCACATACTAATAAAATCAACATCCTTTTTAGTCCATACAACGAGTATACATTCTAGTGCAAAAAACTTGCTATACCTAGTAAAATTTCTACACTACTCTCCATGTGTAAATGCCCCGATAAATATTAAGCAAGCTATACTGAAAATGTCTATAGTTTCTTTATGTTTGCTTTTGTTTTTGATACACCATATAAGAAAACTAGGGCTTCATTCAGATCTGTAACTTGGGGAACAAAGTCTCAATACAAAATTCCTCACGAGCATATTGTAGTTGTTTCATAAAAGTTGTAAAGCACTTCGTTTGTTCTATCATCATCCAGGCGTACAATGCACATTTCCGAGGCAATAACAAATGTGGAGTTTGTTTTATTTTGTCGAGCAACAGTAAATACAGGAGAAGCATGAGCCAATGAGCGGCTGATCGTCCGATGAGCTTGGGCAAGGGCCGAGTGATGCACAAATGTATTCTTGAATGCATAGCTTCGGGACATGGAAAAGTATTTTTCAAGGTAACTCAAATCAGCTGCATTCCGTGCATTGCGGTAAACTGCTCAGAACAATTGTCTTTTGAAATGTTCTTAAGACCTTCCTCTGATACGCTGAACGTATATTATTCTATTTCTTTACAAGAGCCAAGAGGCTCAGTTTGATAGGACCTGTTTGAAGGATAGGGCAGGTGTCAGAGATATTTTGCGAGTTTAGGCATCGCCTGGAGGCCATTCGTAGTGAGAATTTCTGTCGACAGAATTAGGAGGCGAAAGCACTTGAACTTTTCTGTAGCACTAGTTTCTGGCACAGCATGCTTTCTTAGCTTGCTAAGATTATACGTGGATTTGCCGAAAGGAAGCCTCCTATCCCTCACGTCTACATACAAACACTTTTGCCATAATTATGAAAAAGTCACAAGTGACGAGCACCATTAGTACTTGCACAACATTACTGATGTTAGCTCAAGAAGATCCTTGCATTCCAAGTTCTGTGTATGGTAGCCATATAGTAATTTTTAAAGAGGGGAGTGCAACTATGGGAGTAATAATTGACGGCCCAAAGAATAGGGTGCACAATGCTTATGCAAAAAAAGAAATATACTGAAATATTGTATAATGATATGGTAATCAAGAGACCGCCCTAAGAGCTATTGGGACTACGACAAAGACTCAAATATCAGTAAGAAATATTTTCCTGATGTTCAAGTTTCTGGAGCTTTCTTTTTGCAGCGGACTATCTCTCACACGGTTTTTCAGATCCATATTGATGTCATTTATGTTGAGCATAAGCCACATAGAAAGGTGATGGTTTGGGCCGTACCACACAATCTAAAATAAGCCACACATTGCAGAACTGCTGCAGCAGGATTAGGCGACACTTACTAGAGCAGGACATTTCCTATAGTATAATGCTGTTTATCTTATATTTTAGTGCAGTGGTCACACCGCAGAAGTGCACGACCATGCCAACGTGCTCCAGAAAACATTTCTCCATGTCCTTTCCTTCCTCTTGCCATATTGGAATGTCACCTGGCTCCACAGGAGTTGGTAGAACTTTCGACTCACATGATACATCAGATTGTCGAGTGTTTCTCCCGTGGTAATCTTTCGGCCGCTCTTTATCTCGGTTGACTTGCGATACCTTTCTGTATCATTACACAGTCGTTTGATGACGCCTGCAGTCTTTCGTGAGTATACTTTCCGCCTTTGGCCACACTGAGGCAGTGTTAAACCTGTAAAGATTGATACGTCATTAAGATATATTCTTGAGTTAGTTGGAAAATTTTCGCTAAGGGTATATGTTCTGCAGATGAACACTACACACAAGCACACAGGACGACCGCAGCGTTCTGGCTATGCTTGGGTTTCATGTTTCCTTGGAAAGCGAATTCCTTTGGCACCTATTGCGTGCCATATGGCATCGCTTCACATTCATGGAAAAGCGGTATGAGAAGCCCGTTCATTATCAAATTTCTAGTGTATGTGACAAACAAACACAACAGTTTTCGAAGAATAGTGCTTTGAACGCATGCACGTCAGTTCTGATTACACTTAGCTGCAGGATTTCACGTAGAAGTATGTCTCCAAAATTTCATAAGGATAGTTACAAGTTTTAGTGCTGCTATATATTCATGTAACACGCATTACTGGTTTCTCGATAGCTGGGTGAGAATACTAAGCATCAGTTTCATAGAGCTAGTTCTTCTCTTTTTTTTTTGGTGGATGAAAATTTTTGATTCATCTAGTGAAGGATTACGTTAATGAGCGTTTCATTGACCTTTCCTTCATTTTTCTGCACATTACCCAAAAGAGGAGAACTAGGTTGCACTAGTTGAAAGTGCTGAGCAACTTAACATTGGAATTTTCGCTCCGGAAGAGTTTCCACAATAAATAGGAAAGCCAAAAGTTAGAACACGGCAGCGCGAAGGAACAATTGGCTTCACCGTATCGTATGCGATAGCGCCAGGCGCGGCGCGACATTTTACGCGTGTGAATTCGCTCATTGTCAGCGAAAACTGTGCGACTTTTTACTTCAGCCTAGAATGGAAAACATTGCGCAACACAGACGAGCAAGCAAAATAGAGAAAGTGACAAGCACGCGCTTTCTTGGGTTACACGGAAAAAAATTCGATGCGCAACGCCACATGGCACACGGCGGCGTAGCCAACGAATTGGAAAAGACAGCGCTCGCCGGGTTCATGGCACTTGCGTAGCGTCCTGGCAATTGGTTTCTCTACGAAAATAATGAACTACAAAAGCACAGATTCTCAACCACTATAATAACTTGCTTTGCTTACCTGTCACAATCAGGAACCGTCATTCCACTCCAACACTCGGCACAGCCGACCAGAACACTCTCATTTTGACCGGGTCGGCGTAGTCCTGTTGGGAATGGCCCGAGCAGACACGGTAGCCGTTATACGTCTGTTCCAATGCCAGCCCCGCCAGAACACCCATGTAGATTAATTTCGCCATATATCACATCTGAAAATGGGTAAAATACCGCGTGATCATGAATAGAGAACACCAAAAAACGAAAGCGAAGTTCAGAGTAGGAATAAGCGACAATACTATACGGCCCTTCTAGGCAATTTTACAAGTGAAGCGCACCTCGATCAACGCGCACGTAAGTCGAACTTGTGCTTGTAATTCAAAGCGCAGTGAACGGTATGTAATTCATTCTGTCTTTGTTGCTGAGGGGGGGGGGGGGGAGAGGGCTTCTGCCGTGTTCATGAATGAACATTGAAAGGTAGTAATGTCGAGGGAAAGAACTGGTCACGGGAATTCTCTCCAGCCTAGCCAGTTTGTGCAGCAAGCATGCGAGTACTTTAAAAAAATATAAATTGCAAGTTTTGTACTTGTGGAAGCAATGAGGAGCAAACGCTAACACATACCAAAGCGCTATTTCCGTCTGAGAGTCAGCTAGCATCAGTCCGCCCTCGTGTACGTGTCAACCAGAAGCTTGAGTTCCGTACAACACCACAGATAAATGCGCCGTGCCCAACCAAGAAGGATATTCATTTGAAAACAACCGCGGAAGATATTTCGTTACGTCCCATAGCTGTTTTGATAACAAAAAGCGCTTGTTTCTTCATACCTACTGCCGAAAAAGTGCGATTATCCTCTCTTCCGCTGAGCAACGGAACAATTTCGCCCTGCTCTTGCTCACCGAGTGGCCACACTACAAAGCCGCGCCGTTACGCCTTGTCGCCCTTCAGTTTTTCCAACATTGCGCGGAACTTTTCGCAAGCACATCAATAAATGTTTACCTGCCGAGCATACGAAAAAACGTGCACGTGCATAGAAAGCGGCAATGGCTTATGAACAGAATGGCATACGAGTGACAACAGCGATAGTGCCACCCTTGGCGCAACAAACGAAGTGACAAAAATAAAGATAGAAGACGCCGAAAAAAAAAAAACCTAGCCAAGCCCACATTTTATTTCCACACATAATTGCATCGCTTTATTGTTATGTATGCGGTAAACATGGAGGCACATATGCAAAATCTATGGAGTTTTTCTTTGGCTACCAGTGTCATTTTATTACCAGTACCGAAACTAGCCCCACCGCCCTCCCACAGTCCGCTCGCTGATTCTCTTAGCTGAACTTAGGCATCATGAGTTATCTCTTTAAGAGCTTGCTTAAAGCTTGCCACTTCTGCTCACGGAACATTGCAAGCCGTGCAGTTCTCGCCCCTATTAAAGGAAAAAAACTGATGTGATTTATAAACACGGGAGCCAATTGACAATATAAATCGCTGAGAGTTACAGTACAAAAATTCGGGACAAGGCATGTATAAGCGAACCGTCTATGGCTCTTCATGACAAGGAACTGCGTTACCTTAGTCAATTTTGATTCTGCGTCAGTTGACCACAGTTGCTTCGATGTATCTCTATCTCGTGGACGTCATGTTTATGAACTGGCGCCGATATATATGTAAGACATATCTTCAATAATGATATCAGTTGAGAGTTAGCGCCATGTCCTCGTTTTATACCTTCCTTTTGTCCGTGTCTTGTGTTTCACTGTAACGAACCTTACAATGGACAACTCTGAGCCTTCTGGAACGCCATAGATGATGTAATTAAGCGGCTGGAGTCAAACTTGAAAACTGCAGTGTGTCTATTCAGTCTTGTAGTTACTATTCTGTCTTGTGGTCCCTGTCCCTACATTTCTGGCAAAATTGCACCTAGTAATGCGCTGTCAAACGCCTTGTGTACATCAACAGTAGCTAATATTCATGTGCTTTGCAAGGGTTGAGTGGTTAAGTCTTCGTGTAACAGAAGGAGGCATTCTTGCGCCGACAAGCGATCACGGAAGCGTGTTTCTATGCGATAGAGCTTTCGTTTAACTTCGACGAAGAAGCAATGTCATTCGGGCACCATTGTCCCATGATTTTGCCCAATTGTGAGGCTAAGGATATAGGCCACACATTTGTTGCGATCATAGCTGGCTTTCCTTATTTGGGTTTGGCAATGAAGAGGGAATCGTTCTGCACTTCCGATACCATTCCCGTTTCCAATACTTCGTTTATAAAGACGACGAGGTCCGACATTCCTTCATCTGAGAGATCGCGAAGGCTCGTGTACGTAAAACCATCAGATCCAGGTGCACGTCTGCAATTCACTTTCTTGATTGCGTGCCGCAGCTCGGCAATAGTAAACTCAGAAGAGTCATAAGCATTAAATCTGTTTTCTGCCCTGCAGTGGCAGTTTATTCGTTCGCTCTTGCAGTCAGAACGGGAAGACGAAAAAATTTTGCAACGAGTTGATTGCTGAAATCTTGCGCTGATTGACCCTGTTTGAGCATCGTGCTGCGCGCTGACTGTTTTCCTGGCCGGGATGATCAAGCATGCACGCTAGGCGCCATATATGAGTAGGGTTAGTATGATCGTTTAGTCCACTGCATGCACGATGCCATCGCTAAAGGTGAAGCTCCTTCGCGTCACTTCGGGCTGCTGCCTTCGTACGATTGTGAACGGCGTGAAATTCAGCATCTTTAGGTTGCCGTTCCACTTGCTGTTGTGATTTGAGCCTTGAAGCTGAGAGGTTGAGCATATGCAAGTCCGGAACAGGATCTTTCCAGCACGTGCGCGTCGCCTGTGTAGCCCTCTGCTTTGCCATTTTCTGTTTGTCCAGGACGAACTCGTGCAATTCACGTTCAATTTTCGGAAACGATCTCAGTTTGTCGTGTATGTCGTTGTAGCCTGTCTGCATGTACGTCTGATATTCTGTATACTAAGCAGAATCCGATGGTAGTCAGAGCTGTCTTTATTTTTCTCGTTCCCAACGTAACCGCCAGTCTTGCGACACCGACGTCAAATCTGGTGTACTGTCTTGCTGGCCTGCATGTAGCGGTGCTCTCGTTTAGACTCCAAAGACATTGGCGATGTTATAGTGACTCTTCTTCATAGCATATATAAGTGGTCGGCCACGCGCTGTGTCTTTCCAGTAACCCTAGTGGGTATGTTGCGCGTTGAAATTGCCGCCTATAATGATTTGTCTAATGAGCCATCTCTGTTTAAGACTAGACACCCAATTCATGTCTTCTAAGGGCTGAGAACAAGTTTGCATACTGACACGCGTACGTGTGACAATATAAACTGAAGCAACTGTAAGTCCGAAATTTTCTAATGCCAGAGCAACCAGAACGATCTCTCAGTATGGCGCGTACAAACCTTGAGTTTTGATCTCAGCTTGCGGAAGGCGTTCGTTCATGAACACGCCAGCTAAGCATTTAGCAGTGATATTTGTGCTCATGTGGCAGTCCTACAGCTTGCGTGGTATACTACGTTGGTGGTATTTATTGTAGGCAGACAACTGCTGCATTGGTGGGCCGTCAATTTCTTGAAGGGGGTCACGGGAATTCGGTAACGCTCTAGACCTAAGGAGAGTTCTGCATGTGTGAAAGTGAAGGTCCGACAGTTTTCTTGCGACATATGCGTTGGGTGATGCATGGTATCATGGGGCTGATTCATGTTGAACGTTGTACTGTGGCTGGAATATAACGTTACTGGGGAGCCACTAACCCTGATTCACCACCTGTTTTTTCGACCCTCGCCGCAGTAAGCTTGCGGGGTTTTGTGTTACTCTCTAGCGCTATAATTGGAGCTGCCAGTTGGCGCATATTACGCTTACTGCATAGTCATCATAGTGCTCTGCATACGCTCCAGCCGTACTTCAAGCCGCTGCCATTAAATATCAATTAAGTCGCGTAACTCGGCTTCGCATTGTTGTTTAGCTTCAGTTACATCTTTCCCTATCTATGATATGTTGGCAGTGGGCAACTTATTATCCGCCCCCGCATTTTGTCGCTTTGACACTGTGCTGATCCTCGAAAGTCTTTCTTGTCCCTCGTTGTGTCAAACACGTCCTCTGATTTTTTTCTATATGTCTTTCCTTCCCAGCTCATGCTCATGTAACCTTACCGTCATCACCATGATATTCACAAGGCAGCCATCGGGACTCCTTCGGGAGAGTGTGGCGCAACTACAAATATGGCAATTCACGGTGACATATGTTGGGCCTTGTTTAAAGTCAGGGAAGCGCAGGGCAAGAATAGATTTCTGGAAAAACTCGCGAACATCGATCAAAAGATATCGGCGGCTAAAGTGCACAAGCACGTGTACCTCAAACGCATGGGCACAGAATAGAGTAAGTCAAGAAAGTCGGCGACCGACTACAGGGTAACTGAAAATATAAATACCCAAAAGTAGCCATCAAAAAGGCAGTGAGAAAAACAGACAATGTAAACTGGATGCGAAAATATACATGGCGATTTACAAGAAGGGCAAGAAGTAAATTGGAATGAAGAACCTCTAGGATAACACGAATGACAGTGGCTTCGTTTTGGGGCTCGAGCTCTTTGTCTAAGGAGAAAAAAACAACTGGAACAAATATTCTCAACAAGATGAGACATGTGCCTGTAGCAGTCAAAATCCTAAGACCACTCAGTACACCCCAATAAAACACGAAATAATTCGCCCGGTGGGACCCGTATGTAACGTGTACACTTCCTAGAGGCATTTGGATTTAAGTGTAAATAGGTATCAATCAGTCAGCAGCCCAGATAAGGAAGAGACGTTTAGAGTTCCGGGAGGAGAAAAGCAGGGAAGGGCTTATACGACCGGATCCATAACAGGCATTGTCAGCGGTACAACATAGATAAAGTATACTAAAAGGTGTATGCAAGAATGATAGAAAAAAAAACATTGTTTGCATACCTGAGTGACGCATGCAGGCTAGGTGACGATTTCATCCCGCCCCGTTTCAAATGGGATGCCAATAAGTCATCGTCAGCGTCACCGTGACAGTGGAGGAGCCGCCCGTGCGGGGAAATGCAAGAACAACATCACAAAAGAGCACGCAAAGCTCGTCTTAACGCATTCACGGCAGCGACGGCTGCATTGCATTAGCCGTTTTACAAACCATGAATAAAACGTCCGTGTCAGTTCGCACGGACATTAAATGAGCACAGACTTGAATTTACACTCTTTATTCATTCGCGCAAAGGTTCACTGTATCTAGATTCTATCTCGTTGAAACTGCTGCATTTTATTGATGTGTTCTAGCTGTTCTGCAAGACGGCAGCACACAGCAGCCAGGATCAGGAATTCAGGGAGGTAGTCGCAAAGAATGCTTAGTCTTAAAAACGTTAACTAAATACTTCAAGCAAAGCGGATTTGTATGGAAGAAACATGAAAATATATTAAAAAAATGGCTGTGGCTTAGCTAAGGTTAAGCCCAGGATGCGAAGCATACTAGCCTTTATTTTAGTTGTTGAACCACTGTTTAGCCTGGTGAACTGCTGTTGCTTGGCTATATTTGGTTCGGCTAGACGAAGAAACAACTCATGCGTTACTCTGCTTCGCCTTCAAGAGTGGAACGCGACAACGTTCCCGTCGACCCGCCAAGGGGTGTAAGACAATGGGCTACGGCGCAGCGACTACGCGCCCCGCATTGGACGCGGTGAGCGTCGAGCAACGCAGCGTTCGGCGCGGCAACGAAATGTGCGCCTGAGCAAGCGACGCACGGCTGAGCCTTAGAAACAGCTCGTTTCTAAGGCAACACCGCATTCACTAGAGGCGCTTTTGTACCGCTTTGAAGCATCGACCTCGTGGCTCAATCACTCTGCCTCTGGACACGGACGCGTTCGGACGCAAGATGTCGAGCTCTGCAAGAGCGGTTTCAGCGGCCGCGTCTGGCCGTGGTAACAGGTCTTCTGTCGCCCCACCGGGCTATCGGTATGTACTACCGACTTTGCCATCAGGCGAAACTATGAAGGAGTGTCTGTTCTTACATTGTGACGTTGCCGGGAGACCTTACCGCCTCGAAGACTTCCGTGACCCGCTGCAAGAACTCGGTGTATTGAAAGACGTGACCGGTATTGGGCCCTTCCAAATGACGCATGTGTGGCTCATCAAGCTACGAACTCCAGAGGTGAAGGAAGTGCTGGTTAGAGCGGGAGGCCTGGAGGTAAAAGGGCGCTTTTGCGCCGTCATTGACCCAGTGCAACAAGACATCACACTCAAAGTGCACTGGGTTCCATTCCACGTTACCGGGGAAGCATTGAAGAAGGCTTTCGACCACTATGGCGAAGTGAAAGAAGTAAGACAAGAAGATTGGAAAGTGAGGGGCTTCGAGCAAGCTGAGTCTACCACGCGTATTGTGCGGATGACGCTCCGAGAGAACTTAACACCGGACGCTCTGCCCCATTTGTTCAAGATCTTTGGTGGCTCTGTGCTGGTTGTCGTTCCCGGGAGAGCTCCGATTTGCCTGCGGTGTCGACACAAAGGACACATTAGAAGAGACTGCAGAGTGCCGAGGTGTTCTGAGTGCCGGGAATTCGGCCATGAAGTACTTGATTGCGTACGTACGTATGCAAGAGTTACTGGCAGCACGCAACCCGACGACGAAGGTCTCGAATTGATGGAAGAGGAGGTAACGGAGAAACTGACAGCGTCCTCGGAAACGCCGCTTCAACAGGTGGCAAGTGTCGCAAAAAAGGTGGCAACGCCATCCGCGTCGACACAGGACGCCACAGCAGGAAGAAAGCAAAGAGAAAGAAGAAGGAATGAAGAAGAGAAGACACCGCCTGTGCCCGCAGAAACGGACCACGGGTGTGACGTGTTTAACGTGGAGATGGACGCGGAGCCAGAGACGCCATATGAGACGCCGGATGAGATGGTCACTGAGGAGCCAGCCGTGCCTTCCAAGAGGCACCGAAGCGATGCTCCAGAAGAGGAGACGCCGGCTGACAGTGTTCAGCGCCTGGAGCCGCAGTGGATGGTGGTCCGGTCGACGCGGGCCAAGAAAGGGAAGTCCGCCCCACCGCAACGGTCAGCGTCGCTCACCCGAGAAGGGCACGCGACGCAGTGACCAACGCGACTGGTGTCGCGGGTGCCCGTTGAAGCTGTCGTGCCGACAGGGACGCTCAGTTTGTGAGGTTTGCTATTTCATGGGCGCCTTACTGTTGTTTTGCTCTTGCTCTTTGAAATGGCTATGTCGTTAGCTCCATTGCGCGTGGGAACCCTCAACGTTAGAGGTTTTAGGGCGAGACGGCGGCAGCGTCAGCTCCGACGCGTAATGTTGGAAGAAGATTTATATATATTGGCGATTCAAGAGACTAAAATAGAGAGTGAGAGTCAGACTGATAGTATGGTTGCACAGTTTAGTGACCGCTATACTGTATGCGTTAGTCATGCTGTTGGCACAACGGCCGGTTGCTGTATATTTATTAAGAAAGGTTTGGGTATAGTTGAGGAAACAGTTATAAGTTGTCAGGGTGGTCGATTCGTGCTGTGCAATTTTGTATATTGCAACATAAAATACCGAATATTATGTGTGTATGCACCAACGAAAGTGAATAACCGGCTAAGTTTCTTTCAAGAAATATCGCACTATCTGAATACAGACAGATGTTTGATAGTGTTAGGAGATTTCAATTGCGTTTTGAGCTCGGACGATCGTTCGAGTGATGGATACTGGGCTGATAAGAGCGTTGTCTTTCTGAGGGGGGCCATTGGAAGAGCTCTGTTGGAAGACATTGCACATTACGCGAAAGAAGGCAATAAGCGGCATTATACTCATTTTCAAGGCAATAGCCATACAAGGTTAGACAGAGCTTATCTTTCGCAAGAAATCGCCAAAATGTGCGATGACTACAAGGTGCTGAACATAACATTTAGCGACCATTGTTTAGTAGCCTTCATGATAGGGAAAAAGATCACCGCAAAACCTAGAATGAAATGGGAAACATGGAAATTAAACGCGAAACTCTTAAAGGACGACCAATTTCTAGAAAGTGTACGCACAGAAATTGCCAAAGCAAATAATGACTGTGAAAAAGGATGGGGTGAGCGATGGGAGCGATTTAAAGAAGTCGTAAAAATGAATGCCATAGAGCGAGCAGTAGAAATACGTTTTAAAGAGCGCCAAGAGGAAAATAACCTTAAAAGAATGCTTCAGGAATTTGTGGATGCCGAAACTGCAGCGCCAGGCACCTTGAAGGAAGAAATAAGGGAAACAAAGAGTAAAATTGAGGCTATCGACACGGAAAAATACCGTGGCGCACTTATTCGCGCACGAATGGGAAAGATCTTGGCTGATGAAATGCCAACAAAGCGTGCATTGGGAACTGAGAAAAAGTATGCGAGGAGAAACGAAATAGTTGAGATTGAATACAAAGGGAAAATATCTAGAGATGCCGAAGAAATCAATTATGCGTTTACGGAATATTACAGGGAGCTCTTCAACTGTAGAATACCGAGCAAGGCTGGGTATGAAAGCCATTTTCTAACCACTCTACCTAGGTTAGACGCCGAAGAAACAGATAGATTATCAGAAGATATCACAGCAAAGGAGATCGAAACGGCTATTGAAGACCTTAACCCTGGAAAATCGCCAGGACCTGATGGCCTAACAGCAGTTTTTTACAAAGCCTTTTGCTCGAAGATAGCCATCTTATTAGAGCGTGTTTTTATGGAGGCGTATCAAAAAGGTCGTTTGCCACCGTCCTTTAAAAGGGCGTATACAGTCTTGATACCAAAAAGCGATGACGCAAATAAACTTAACAAAGTAACAGGCTACAGGCCAATTACGCTGACAAACGTAGATTATAAAGTTTTAATGAAGATATTTGCGCGGAGACTACAAGGGGTTATTGGTGCTATAGTAGGACCACATCAGACCTGCGGGATAAGAGGGAGGTCTATATTTACTAATATCCACGTGGCTCGCAGCATTCTTGAAACTTGTGATGCAGATTTTAGGAAAGTCGCTATGTTACAAATTGATCTAGAAAAGGCGTTTGACAGAGTATGTCACAATCTCCTGTTTACAATTCTTGGCTATGTCGGTGTTGGACCACGGATAACAGAGGGAGTTAAAATGGCATACAATAATTGTACAACTAACCTCATTGTCAGCCATAAGCTAACTGAAAGGATTGAAGTTCGTTCCTCTGTTCGTCAGGGGTGCCCCCTGTCACCTCTTTTGTTCGCAATATATCTAGAGGCTCTCTGTAAAAGAATTATTGATAGTCCGGATGTGCGAGGATTCAGCCTAGAAGGATGTGAGGTACGTTTATTAGCTTACGCTGATGATGTTGTTTTTTGTGACGATAAGGAGGGTGTTCGAGCTACCATGACAATTATGCGTGAGTTTTGTGACATGACGGACAGCAATATAAACCTGAATAATTGTGTCGGCTTGTGGCACGGCCGGTGGCAAACAACGCCGCGTGTTTTTGAAGGTATGCAGTGGAAGCTCACGCCTGGGATTTATCTTGGTGTACCACTAGGCACACATCGAGACACTAAAGACTTATGGAATGGCAAAGTGCAGGAATTAAAAGCTCAAACTGATAAGTGGGCCGGACGTGACCTCTCTATATTTGCACGTGCAGCTATCTGCAGAATCTTCTTGGTGAGCAAGCTGTGGTATCTCATGCAAGTCCTGAGTTGTTCCCGATTCAACCTCAAGAAATTCCATAGAGTATTTGCTGTTTTTGTGTGGCAGTCTGAATATGAAAGAACAAGCAGGAACAACTTGTTTCGCAAGTTGGGTCAGGGGGGCTTGTCATTACCAAATTTATACTTAAAGCAACTGATTTCAAGATTTTTGTTCTTACGAGACACGACAAATCCTTTCTTACGAACAGTTATTCAAGTCCGATTGAGCAATGTCTTACCTAACTTTGTTGTCTCGATGAGGGAGGGTGGGTGTTACGCAACGAGTAAATTTTTACGTGAGGTGGTCGTAGCATTTAGATTTTTAAACCACCACTTTTCCATAGAATATTTGGCTGCAGTCAGTCGTAAGCGGATAAGCTCGGATTTAATAGATATTATGTTCCCAGAACCATTATATCGATTAATGTACCGCGAAGGCCAAGGGAAAGATGTCCTAAAACGTGTGAAACGAATGATTGTACCAGGGGGAGTGAAAACATTCTTTTTTAAACTACATACTAATACCTTGCCTGTAAAAACATGGCTAGAAGAAAGAGGGGACTATATACCATGGGGGACTAACTGTTTGATTTGCAAGAAACCAGAAACTATAGAACACGTTTTTCTGGACTGTTGGAGTGCGGTCTTCTTTTGGGATATGCAAAGAACTATTAAAAAAGAATTGCCGTTAACAGCGCATGGTATCCGTTACCTATCCACAGTGCAAGACAGTATACCTTATGACATGTTCTTTCTTCTCGGCCTTCACAGTATCTGGAGAAACCGCATGGCTGTAAGGAATTGTGATATAAATGTGAGAACAGTAAACTCGTATTTTGCTGAGAATATCAGTAAACTGCGGGAAGTTTTTCAGAAGTTAGCGTATGACGATGATCTGTTGTCATTGATGGATGCCCTTGCCAAAATGAAAGTTTTGTAATCTCAACCGCAAGCTTCAAGCGCAGCGGTGGGAAAGTGAATATTGTCAGATGGTGGGAGCAGTATGTATTGATGTATTTGTTGAATGCCTGGAAATAAAAAAAAAAGACCTCGTGGCTCAGTGGTAGCGTCTCCGTCTCACACTCCGGAGACCCTGGTTCGATTCCCACCCAGCCCATCTTGCAAGAGTTGAGCCAAAGCCACCTAGAAACAAGCGCAGCTGCTTATATACAGCCGCGACGCCGCGAGCGACGGCGCGAGTTGGAGCCCCGTTTCTCCTCTGTCGTGACGTCACGGTGTCACGTGGTCAGCCTTGAAGGCGACACCGCCGCGCCTGAGGAGCTGGGTTGAGCTCTAGTAATATGCTTCGCATAAAATAAAGCACAAGTTTGATGGTGATGACATTACGACCATTTTCTTTCCATTTTTTTTTTTTACTGCAGAAAGAAACGGTACGACCTGGGCTGAATCCGGTGACGGCAGAATAGACACTTTTACTCCTGCGCCATGACGATACGTACGTACGCAGCACGCAAGCGTTTTGTGGGACGTCGCAGCGCTTGTCACGGCAGGCCTTTTAGTACTAGGAAATGCCTACATACGTAACGCGGCGAGCGTCGTTAGACGCTGCACTCGTCGGAGCGCGTCGGCAGCGTCCGCCAGTGCGTCGAACCATCCGTCGAACTATAGACGCCGTTGTTCTCGCGCTCTCCCGAAAAAAAAAGAGAACCACGAAAGCATCACGCAAGGCCCCCCACGTACGCACGCAATCGGAAGCCTGCGTACGCGGCGAGCGCGTACGCATCACGTACCGTTTGTGTTGAGTTCTCATATGCGCACTTTGAAAAACGTAGCTATCTTAGGTACGCAACGTGGTTGCGTACGAAACGCGATTGCGTACGCAACTTGCGTACGCTGTACTAAAACTGCCTAATGTCTCGTCGCGTCATCGTTGCATTGTGCTACTAGGAAACGACTGAGGAATGAGTGCCGTTTGCAAAGGCGAGAATGGGACAAACGGACACGTTACCAGCTCTTCACGCAAGCAAGAAAGACAGTAATTATAACGTGATAGCGTTAAGGAGCCTGTGCCACAGAAAATCCGCCATCGGCCTTCGGCGTCTGGTGTCGGACATTCCAACGGCAAAACAATTTTCGAACGCGTACACCAAGGCCTTCCTTATGACGAAAGAAACTGACTGATCTCACTGAATTTCGCAAGCTAAAATGCGCAGAAAAGTAGTAAAATAGGACTTGCGCACAGCCTACAGACATGATAGCTCGCAGATTGTAATTTGACTATACGAGAAAACACAATTATATTACGCAAAAACTCAAAGAAACCCCTTCCTACATACAAACTGGCCGCGGCGTTCAGAGAGCGGCCGTAGCGCCAGCCAATTTGTCTGCAGCGGCGCGATGGGTGTTTTAGGGGCCACGGAGCGACGCACCCGGTTCCTCGCAATAACTCCAGCTGTCGCTCGGCTCCACCGCACCGCGGCCCACGCTAGAGTCCGTGGTTTCTCCACAAAGATCGCCTTCGTGCATTGTGTTCGCGGCAGGCAGTTCCAGGTAATCATTAAGGTTACACACGCTGCGGTTGCTTGGAAGCGTGAGAAGCAATCAGGGATCTTGGATTGCTAACGCGTTCCACTCTTAAAGGCGAAGCTTATCATCATTATTATCATCATCATCCTATGTTATGTCCACTGCAGGACGAAGGCCTCTCCTTGCGACCTCCAACGACTGTCCTGCGCCTACCGATTCCAACTAGAACCCTCCCATTTCCTAATATCATCGCACCACCTGGCCTTCTGCCTTCCTCTACTGCGCTTCCCTTCCTTTGGAAACCATTCTGTAACCCTAGTGGTCCAACGGTTATCTAACCGGCGCCTTACATGACGTGCCCAGCTCCGTTTCTTTCTCTAAATGTAAATTAGAATATCGGCTATACCCGCCTGCTCTCTGATCCAAACCGCTCCCTTTCTGTATCTCAAAATTATGCCTAGAATTCTTAGTTCCGTCGCTCTTTCTGCCGTCCTTCGCTTGTACTCAAGCTTCTTTGTCAGTCGCCAAGTCTCTGCCCCATATGTCAGCACCGGTAAAAGGCACTGAATATACACCTTCCTTTTCAATCATTATGGTAAGCTTCCAGTCAGGAGCTAATGTCTGTCGTATGCGATCCAACCCATTTTTACTCTTCCATGAATTTCCTTCTCATGATCAGGGTTCCCTGTAATTAATTGACCAAGGTAAACGTACTCCTTTGCAGACCCTAGAGGCTGACTGGTGATCCCGAACTCTTGTCCGTTTGCCCCGTTATTGATTATTATAATTTTTTAATTTAATTTTTAACCCCACTCTTACCTCTCTCTGTTAAGGTCCACAATCATTTGTTGTTATTCCTCTGCAGTGTGGCTGAATAGAACAATGTCATCGGCAAACCGAAGGTAGCTGAGGTATTCGCCGTCGATCCTCACTCCCAAGCCTTCCAAGTTTAATAGCTTGAATATTTCTTTCAAGCGCGCAGTGAATAGCATTGGAGAGATTGTGTCTCCTTGTCTGACCCCTTTCTTCATAGGTATTTTCTACTTTTCTTGTGGATAATTAAGGTAGCTAGGGAATCTCTGTACATATTTTCCAGGATATACACGTAAGCGGTCGGTACTCCTTCATTATGTAATGCCTATATGACTGCTGATATCACTACTGAATCAAATGCCTTTTCGTAATATATGAA
Organism: Dermacentor variabilis; assembly: GCF_050947875.1. NCBI lineage: Eukaryota > Metazoa > Arthropoda > Arachnida > Ixodida > Ixodidae > Dermacentor > Dermacentor variabilis. Next base: position 109,848,259 of record NC_134578.1, on the reverse strand, counting down.
AGCCATATAGAGGCTGGTTGTACTCTGCGGATTTCTTCATTACATGAGCGATGACATGGATGTAATGCATTGTAGAGTATCCCTTCCTGAAATCTGCCAGTTCCCTTGGTTGACTAAAATCCAGTGTTGCCCTTATTCTTAATATTTGGGGTTTTACGTGCCAAAACCACTTTCTGATTATGAGGCACGCCGTAGTGGAGGACTCCGGAAATTTCGACCACCTGGGGTTCTTTAACGTGCACCTAAATCTAAGCACACGGGTGTTTTCGCATTTCGCCTCCATCGAAATGCGGCCGCCGTGGCCGGGATTCGATCCCGCAACCTCGTGCTCAGCAGCCCAACACCATAGCCACTGAGCAACCACGGCGGGTTGTTGCCCTTATTCTATTGGAGATAATCCTGGTGAATAATTTATATAATACTGGGAGTAAACTAAGCGGCCTATAATATTTCAATTCTTTAACGTCTCCCGTTTTGTTGTTAGTATGATGTTAGCATTCTTTCAGTTTTCTGGGATCCTTGCAGTCGATAGAAACTTCATATAGAGAGTCGCAAGTTTCCAAGCAATGTGTGTCCTGCGCCTTTGATTAAATCGACTGTTATTCAATCTTCTCATGTCGCCCTTTCCCGTTTCATGTCTTGCAAGGCCCTTCTGACCTCATCGCTAGATACAAGAGGAGTTTATGCATCCTGTTCGTTATGCTTCCAATGGAGTTATCCTAAGTCCTCTGAGTACTGTACAGGTCAGTAGAGAATCCTTCCGCTGCTTTTACTATACATTCGATATTGCTGATGATATTACCCTGCTTACCTTACAGTACATACATGTCAGTTTGTCCTATACCACGTTTCCTTTTCACTGATTTTCAGGCTGCGTCCATTTCTTACCACTGCTTCACTCTTTCTCACGTTATAATTTCTAATATCATTTATTTTCGCTTTGTAATCAGTTCTGACAGCTCCGTGAACGTCATCTTATCTCTTGAGTTGGACACTTTCGTTCTCTGTCGTTTCTTCATTAGGGCCTTTGTTACTTGGGAGAGCTTGCCTTCTCGTTGCCTTGATGCCGTGCCTCCCACTTCAACTGCTGCCTCTTAAACCAGGCCTAGTTACGGATTCATTCATTACCTTTATATTATTTTCATCTCTCTACTCTAAGGCTGCATATTTGTTTGCAAGCACAAGCCTTAATTTGTCTGCTTTTACCCTTACTTCCTCTAGGTTGACCTGTTTCTTCTTGACCAAGCTCACTTTTTCTCTCTTCTAATTTAGGTGAATCCTTGCCCACACTAACCTATGATCACTACACATTACCCTACGTATCACTTCTTCACCCTGCTCTGTGCTGGGATTGGCAGGAAGTATGAAATCAATTTCATTTCATTTGATTTCATGTTTCACCTTTAGGGCTTTTCCAGCTCCACTTTCTGGTGCTACGCTTCTTGAAGGAGGTACTCATTATTCTCGTAGAATAATGAGTTCGTAGAATCGTAGAATCGTCGTTCGTAGAATCGACGCCGTCGTTTCCAATTGCTTGTTCACCGACCTGCTTCTTGCCCACTTTTGCATGGATGTAGCCCATTACTACAGTTTAATGAGTTTACACATTTCTCATCGCTAATTCCCCGTCTTCATAAAACTGATCTACTTTGTCATCATCATGATCTTGGAGCGTAATCTTGTACTACCTTTAATCTATACCTCTTATTAAGTATGCTTACGGCTACTGCTACCCTCTCATTAACGATGTAGAGTTTTTCAATGTTGCCCGCTTTGTTGTTACAGATTATGCATCCTACCCCATATTGCTTCTTATCTGGGAGACCTCAATAGGAGAGCACATGACCGTTATTCAGCAATCTATAAGCCTCACAAGTTCATTTAACCTCACTAAGGCCGATGATATCACAAATAATGTCCGATATTTCCTCAGAGTCCTGGCAGCTAGCCTCATTCGACAAAGTTCGGCTGGTAAAGGCTGACAGGGTCAATTTTCATTCGCGGCCTGTTTGGGCCCAGAGATTCTTTGCACCCTCTGCTGCGTTACAGGTCTGACAACCGCCCTGGTCAGGTGCTCCGCAGCTGCTTGGGACTGAGGACCATGGGTTAGTTGTAGGAACCATCAGCGAGGTAGTGGCCGAATACTGCGCACCAGGGAGGTCAATTCCTGTTTTGGTGAGAGGGTGTCTTTGTTCGAGCTTAGCGGGCATTCCAAATTTGATTTTAACTAGATTAGTATAGCCCCACTCGCTCTCAGCATCTTTTGCCGGTGCGAGGCATCAATCCAAGCTTGCAGATGTAGCGCACTGGAGAAGGTCTAAGTCAGGCATAGCATCGCTAAATGTTTAAAAAAAAGTATTTCAACTTTCGACTATCGCAACCGAGCATACGACATTGCTCAGTCAGATAATCCCGCAGACGGCGAGGCTACCTTATGGTAGAAAAGTACAGCATAGAGGGCTCTACATGCCTAAGAGATCCGTTGATTTATCCGCCTTCTGCGGGTTTTGCTGATGGTCATAAGTTGCACAACATAGTGTCAATTCACAGTGGCCTCAACATCGTGTTTCCCGAATCTCACTCACGCACGCCACCTTCGATGCGCCTAGGTACACAATATATATTCTCGATATATATATATATTCCCGTACACTAAAACATACATATCTAAACTGGAAAGGATCCAGAGAAAGGCAATTAGGTTTATACACCGAAAATACCGGCGCAGTGATTCCCTTACTCTTCTTCTAACACAGTCAGGGCTTGCAACTTTGGCTGTACGAGCAAAACGAGCTCGTCTAAAATTTCTGCATCAAATATTACCCAGCCGAATAAAAATAAATGCCTCTGCATACGTTACCTTTTCTAAATCCCGCGCACTTCGTCATAATCATGCATATGTACTAAACGAGTTCCTTTGTAATAATGATACTTTTCAGTCTTCATTTTTCCCGGTGTTGTTCGTGAGTGGAATAACCTAGATGCATCGGTAACTAACACAGTATCGCAGTCTGATTTTGTTAAGTTATTAAAAATTGAAATACTTAGTTAGAAAAGAATATTTCTTATGCATATATAATCGTCAGAACTCCCATTTTTTGAACTATAGCTAAACATTTACCCCCTTTGTTTTTATAACACTGTAATAATACTTACATACATGTAACCTGAAGTGTACTATTTCTGTTAGTTTCTCTTGTGATTCATATTATTAGTGTTGTAAAATTGTGCAATGAACCTGTTTGATGTATTTCCATTTACATGTTTTCATGTCCTTACCATTCGGTATATAAAACATGAATTGTGTGTATAATCATATGCCCACCTGCTATGGTCTCGATATGAGACTGGCAGTATTGTAAATAAATAAATAAATTGGGTGAATTTGAACAGCGCCTAAACCTTGTCAGTCCGAACGGAAGCAAGGCTGCACACAAGTGCTGTAGCTCGAGCTATGTGGGAACGTGACCTGCGCCACGTTATCACATAGCAAGATCTGTCCGAACAAGCTTACGTATTAGCGGCTGCGTGTTCTTAAGAAGAAAAAAAATATATATATTTGAAATTATTCGCTAACGCAGATTTTTATGATTTTACTGTATTTTCTCTGAAGTACGGTTCATTGTTTATTGCTTGTCCCACTCTTCATAGTTTTTCCAGTATAAGATTGTTGCTTTACGTTATTCAACCCATTTTAAACATGTAGCTTGCTTCCTAACTGTCGCATTCGCTGCCTAGTTGTGTGCGTAAACGGGGACAGTCAAGCTGCCTCTGACGCAGCTATTTTCCCGTCTTCCTCGCCCCACCCCGCGCATGCCCTGTACTTGTTGTGGGAAATAAAGACAAAGTCAAACGTGCCTAAAAACCAGAACACAATCCAACGCCTTTATAAGCCTTTAGCCTCCGGAATCCTCTTCTACACAGGTCACATCATTGTATATGACGCGCACCACACAGCTCACACATGAACCGACACATCGTTATACCTTCGTTATATAGGTCATTCCGTTCTAGAAGCGTTCGTTGTGGAGGTTCTAGAGTGTCGTGTACGTCCGCATATCAGGAGCATGCATATGGTTGGAACCTCGGGATGCTGCATAAAGAAATAAATTCAACAAGAGGAGACACTCGGCGAAAACTGGCAACAGGCAACACCGACACGTCTAGTGTTAATCCCATCCGTTAGTTGACGCGAGCATCGGAAGAAAATAATGTGAAATAACTTACAAACAACGCTTTATTTCGTCGTGTTCGTCGCCGCCGACACCGAGATTCCTCCATACTCTGCCGCACTTGTACCCGTTTCCTGCGTTGGGTTTTCCGACTCCACAGTTCCTTTCACGCCGTCTAAGCTCGTTGCTCGCAGTCATCCTTTCTTGCTTCATTTTGCCCTTCTTGCCATTCGTCAAGGTTCCATCGCACTTTATATGTAGAACCTGTTTCCTTGCCCTGCTAGGCTGCTCCACAATGAGTGTCTTGGTTATGCCGACAAATCGAACGATGCTTCCTTTACGATGTGCCTGACGACCCGGCTTCTCCTCCGGTTGACGCTCTCGCCCTTCAAGTTTCTCCTCCCAAGCCGCCGTGTGGCCCAACATTTTACCAGAGTATTGATCCCCACCTCACTCTAGCGCAGCACGCCCAGATCGCACATCTTCTAGACCGCTTTCGCACGTCATTCGACCTACAACAATCTCGCATAGGCCGTACTTCCACTTCCATATGGGCCATTTCGACCCAAGTGCTCCAACTGAAATACACACGGTTGCCAGTGGCGTTGGCCTTGGGGCCGTTCTCGCTCAGAGAAAGGCTGGCTTGCAACTTTTACGTTGGCTGCGCCGGTGTTCCCTACTATAGAGGGGTCGTTTTCGCCGACGTGACGTAGCGTGCGCGCGCGGGCGTTACGTCGGACTATAAACGGCCCTTAATCGTGGCCATCGACCATATTACGTGATGTGCGGAAACTTCCCCTTTGTCCAGCGCTTCGACACGTGACGTCGCCTGGTTTCTCCTCCACCACATCATCCTTCGCCATGGAGCTCCCAGGGAATTACTCAGTGACAGAGGCCGTGTCTTCCTCTACGACGTCATCGAGGCTCTCCTCAAAGAATGCCGCATCATTCATCGCACCACTACTGCGTATCATCCGCAGACTAATCGCATGACCGAGCGCTTTAATCGCACTTTTGGTGACATGCTGGCCGTGTACGTTGCATCCGACCAAACCAAATGGGACCATGTTCTACCTTTTCTGACCTACGCTTACAACAACGCCACGCAGACTACCACGGGATTTTCGCCCTTCTTTCTCCTGTACGGAAGTGAAGCTTTTTCCACAATGGATACTATATTTCCGTACCACCCTGAATCCACGGAAACAACTACCCCAACGGAAGCTGCTGCACACGCAGAAGAGTGTCGCAAGCTTTCCCGTATATTTAGGTCAGAAGACCAGCAACGCCAGAAACACCATCGAGAAACTTCCAATGCTCCTGTATCCTATGCTCCTGGATCGCTAGTGTGGCTTTCGGTTCCAGCCTCCACCCCTGGACTGTCACCGAAACTCGCGTCGAAGTACCAAGGCCCATACCGCGTGATCAACAAAACGTCTATAGTGGAACCCCTCGAGCTACCTTTGGATCATCGCCGTCGAGGACGCGAAATTGTGTATGCCCAGCGTCTGAAGCCCTACTATAATCCGCCTGTGTTGTCCTACCCGTAGGTCGCCGGGAATGCTTCCTTTTCCGCGGGCGAGATAACTGTACTGTAAAATAAGGAGCAGTGGGTCTGTGGCTAGGAGAGAGGCAACGACGACGAGAAAGAACCTTGTTTCGGTGCTCGATCGGCTACACTACCTGTCGCTGCTCCGACGTTGTAGTCGCGAGCGCTTACTCTCAAAGTGCTTCACGACGCTTCATTCTTTCCCGCTAAAACTAAAAAGTTTTGCGTATATTCCTGTTTTTCTTGCGTTACCTAGCAACAAGCTAGCGGCACGGCAGATGCGCAATATGATGCGTCATGCCCCACACGTGCCACACTATGGAGCGAGACCGGCTGCTCGTGTCCAGCTTGTCTGTTCGGTGACCCGTCCCTTCTGGATGTAGCCCGGTTGTTGGGCTTCCGGCGTTTTCTTGCGTTCCGTCTGCATTTCGACACGGCACCGCTGCACTACTGGACTACGGCAAGGCGACACATTTTGCTTGACATTCTGCGACGCATTTCAAGCAGATTTAGGCTTACGGCACAAAACCGCGACTATTGACGCTGCTAGCGAAAAGCAGCTTGGCCATTCTGGCGCAGCAAATCTTTGAGTTCACTCCTGCTGGGAGATCTTTGCGACGCTTTATATGAGCCCCAAGATTATTGTAGTCCAATTCTGTAGTTTTTGGGCACGCTTGCCGCGCCCGGCTATGTGACGCAGTTAGCGAAATACAGCTTGACCGTGGTGACGGTTTCGCACATACTGAATCTTACTGGGACAAGTTTGTGACGCTTTCCGTGACCCCCAGCCTTATTGTATTTAGCTACTTTTTGGGATACTTCTAAGGTACGCGCGCCACGCCTGGGGCTGTGTCGCAGTAAGCAAAAAGCAGCTCGGCCGTGCGCCGCAGTTTCGCGTGTGCTTAATCTTACAGGGACGTGTTCGTGATGCATTCTCTGACCCACAAAACCATTATAAATATTTTCGTAAATTTTTGCAGTATTTTTAGGCATGCTCGCTGCGCCTGGGGTTGTGAAGCAGTTACCAAATAGCAAGCCGGCCGTGGTGGTAGTTTAGCGTGTACTGAATTTTAGTGGGACAAGTCTGTGACGCTTTTTAAGGCCTTGCAACAACATACACATTCTTTCAGTACTCACGGTTGTCGAAAATGCGACGAGTGATTGCCAAGAGTGATAACACGGGAGTGTGTTGCTTGCGCTTCAGGACGCGTAATAGATTACGCCGAGGAGCTCGAAAACCAAGATCTTGACAATTCTGTCTCCTGGGCGACTGAAAACAGGCTTTGCACCCACGTATTGGTATTGAGTGCGAACAGAAGGCATTCTGCGGGCATGTAAGATGGTCTGGCTGAAGCTGAAAGCCTGTTGTGGCAACCTCTGTGTACTTGGCGTACTATCGCGTAGACTGAAGCCAAGTTGTTTTGGAAACGCGCATTCATCCATCTATTTGAGCTCTTAAAGTGCAGGAAAGGGAAGGATGCTTCATATATTGTGGCATTGATCAGGACGTGTCTATTCGTTACGAAATGTATGTAAGAGTGAATGTATGTGTAATGCCGCCCATTCGCCATTTAAGCACTTTTCGCATCTACACGCAGTATTCCTGTCAGTTCAATATACCAAAATGATACATGCTTGTAATTTACTTTTTTCAGCTGGAGCTTCGCACGACAACGACTGCTGCTTACATGGTGCCACAACGTTGGATGAATGCACAAAAAGCCCAGAACGAGCATTGATATAAAGCAAATTAAACATTTCATCATTTAAGAAGACGTCTTGCGTTCACTTTATGGAATTGTACGTGGTACAGATTCGGTGGAGGCTTGTAGAGACCGTTGGCAATCATAAATACTAAATAATTAAACGAGTCCGCGCCAAGGCTGGGCGTGGTTCAGCAGTAGAAGCAAATAATAATAATAATAATAATAATAATAATAATAAATGTTGTGCCGGTGAGCGGAGCCGGGGTGGCGTGTATCAGCTGGCGTTTAAAACGCTCGCGCCCGAACACGAAACCGGAAGGTGTTAACCTCATTCGCTTGGTATGGTATAAAGAAATTATTTAGGTCCTGGGGGGGTCAGTATGGGAATAGCGCGGGCCGCTCTCACGTCGGGACAGAGGCGGAGCCCCTCTGCTGTCACACGGGCCCTCGGGACAGCCCTGAGTTGGTCCGGCAGCACTTTACTGTGCAGCATCCAGTGCCACTACTGTTCACCTCGAGAACCATCACCGGCCAACGCCAAGCAGCGCCAAAGCGTGTGCTCTAAATCGAGCAAAACCCCACACTTACTACAATAGACTGAAAACCCCGCAGTGCGGATAAATTTTATTCATGATGACCGGGTTAGGGTACGTTCCTGTCTGCAGAAGCCTTAATGTAACCGCCTGTGGCCTATTTAATTTAGTATGTGGCAGGGGGAATGTCCTGCGCCCTAAGTAATAGTGTTTGGTGATCTCGTTGTAGGTTAACAGTTGGTCCCAGAACTCAGGAGCCTCTTCAGGGAGTTCACGGCACAATAATCCTCGTGCCTCCCTGTGCGCCACCTCGTCGCGGTTACGCGGGGCTCCCTCCACTGTCCCCATGTGCGCCGGGAACCAAGTAACTGTATGCGAACTGATATCCCTACCCTGCAGCAGTATTTTAGCCGGTTCCTCAACGAGTCCTCTCAAGAAGGCTTTAATCGCAGATCGCGAGTCATTAACGACCAAAACTTGTTTTGAATCAATTAGTGCTAGAGCGATGACCACCTGCTCGGTGTGCTACGACAATTCGGGCGCAGGGCTCGATGGGAGTGCCTGCTCCTGTTGAATTTCTTTCTCTATGCTGCTGTGCCTGCAGCGTTAAGGCTGCCTTGATACAACCCACAACGGGGGGGCGGGATACTGCCGTTGGAGCCGAATTGTACACGCACAAGCATACATGCTATCGCTCATAACCACCTCAGTCACATTGGCAATCTTGGAAGGCTTCTGGCAAATACTTCGTCGTCGTCTGATTAACTAGAAATTTGGAACAGTGTTTCTTAAGCACTTCGGCAGCAACGAAAACCTCTTTGCTCAACGTCGCCCACTCAAAGCCCATGACGAGCATAAACGTAATGCTGAACGACGTATTTGGACAGAAGACGCTTTTTAAGAGGCGAAAGAAACCGCAACGTCGGCGCTGACTCGCATTTGCAAGGAAATAAAAAAGGGCAAAAAAAGAACTTTGAGTTCACCTAAGCTTCGACTATAAACTTCGCATTCACACTTGCGAGTCGCACAAATCATGCGCCCATCAGTCACTTGCGGCTCCACAACAGGCAGCGGCTCCACAACACCGATGTTCACACTTGCTAGGGCAACATCAGCCACCTGTGGGTCGCCATCTCGTTCGAAATGATAACTCTCGCGAAGGACGGCGCCCGTGCGCTTCCGGGCATTTCGCTCTTGCGGCCGGCTATGAAGGCCGGGTGCACAAAGTCTCGCGCGCTACTTCCAGCGCATCGCTGATTGGTTTAGCGGTTCGCGAGTCGCAGTCGCAAGGCCGGAAAATCGAGCACCGTGCGACTGGCCTGCGACCGCCGCTTTGTGACCAATGCGACCATTTGCTACAAGAACGGTCGCACGACCTCTGCGACTCGCAAGTGTGAATAGGCCTCAAGAGTGGAACGCAGCAGCATTTAAAGATGAAAGACTCCTTCTAACGCTTCCTGGCAACTGCAGCTTGTGCAACCGTAATGCTTAACGCGAAACGCTGGCGGCCAACGCTATGCACGAAAGCTTTCTTTCTGGTGCAAACGCTCCTCTCGCGTGGACTGATCGTGGAGGTAGCGCACAGCCACGCCACAAAACATATAATTTTCAGGCTTTAAAGCGAAGCCTTTACTAACCTCCTCGAACCGAGTTTCCCCGTCGCCGCGAATTTGATCTTCATTTGACCGCAGCTGAACCGTAGCCTTGCAAACGCATCACGTCACTCAGCCCGCCTAGCTCCGGCGCCGCCGCGTGCGATAGCCACCGCCTGTCCGCCTGACTCGCCGTGCGCCTGGCCAAGAGGAGCGCCGCGCCGTGCGTCGCCAGTATCGACACCCGTGTCGCCGCCATCGAATCTCACCTTACCGCCACAGCCACAAGGATCGCGGCCTTAGGGACCCGCCAAATCGCAACTGAGGCCACCGTCGCACCCCTCTCGCTCCCTGCCCCCCTCACCCTAGCACCTACCCCAACTCTGTCGAGGGACTCCGCTATCAATCATGGCCAGGCACGCCACGCGCTTTAACATATTATTCTCTGGCAGTGGAACGCCGGGGGTTCCGCAGTTAACGGAACACCCTGCAGCTCCGCCTCCAGAAAATTCCTCCCGACACCCTGCCCTCCGTCCTAGCTCTCAAGAACCCCTAGGTCCTGTGAAACAGCGCAACTACACCTCCTTTTATCCTCTTTCTGAGGTCCACACAAGCGTTGCCACGCTGGTGCAGCGTAACCTTGTTGCCGTGCTGCACCAGCTCGACGTTTCGGACTGCGCCCATCTCCTCCTTGAAATCGTTCCTCGTCATCGCACTGAGACACGCCTCTTTGTTTTCAATGTGTACAGTCCTCCACAAGCGCCTTCAGCCCCTCTCCTCCTCGTCCTCCACAGAGCCCTTTCCTGCGCTGGTCGCAACGCCCTAGTCGTTCTGGGCGACTTAAAGGCCTCACATACCAGCTAGGGCTACCCCCAGAACGCTCGCAAGGGCGACTAACTCTGGACTTTTATCCACAACGAGGGCCTTTCGGTCCTTAATGACTGCTTGCCCCAGCAAGGTTTGATCCAGTGTGCAACGAGACACCATGACCTTACCTTCGCTAAAAATGTCACCGATCTGACATGGACTAATACAGGGGGCTTCCTCGGTAGCGATCACTACGTCCTCTGCACAACATTCCCACTCCCCTCCTTTGCTCGCGCCTCTACTCGTCTGACCCAGATAGTTGACTGGGACTGCTTCCGCTCCGCTCGTCGCTCTATTTCCTCTTCTGCTCCCATCACCGATCTCTCTGCCTGGACCGAGACCCCTTTGGCGGACGTCCGTACTGCCACATTCACACTCCCTACAGCAGGCGCATCGGCGCAGCCAACGTCGCCAGCGGCGACCGACGCGCCCAGCGCCGATATGGTTCCTGAGCGATTCGCGCGTCGGAGTCGGCGGAACTCTCGCACCACAATGCATTGCTAGCGAAGGAAAAGGCATCAACAAAACTCCACAGACGGCTTTTGCGGACGGCGCGCGATTTGCCGAACGTTCTGCGCATGCTCCGAAAAAAGCAGCCGACGGCGCGCGCGTTGTAGTATAGAAGGGATGGCATCTCGGCTGGCGCAGCGCAACCGACGCAGTGTGAATGACCGCGAACGACGCTCGCCCGCGCGCCGATAACGTCGGACTATAAACGTGCCTTTAGACAACAGTGCGGCCAGACCTGCGACCGCATGGCAGGCAACTTGGGCCTCTGCGACACGTGGTCGCTTCTTAGGGTGCTGCTTGAGCCTACACACACCAAAGCTTTCCAGCGCAAGGATATCTCCTATTTCCTTCATTCCTGCCCACTCACTGATACTGACTTCCTGGTGACCCTCCGGGACCACTACCTCGGCACCGACCTCCCTACTCCTCTTCCCACCGACTACGGCTCCCCAAACCCCTATCTTGACGCGGACGTCTCTGTGGGCGAGGTTCGTGCGGCGCTACTCACTCTGCACCTCCTCAGCCCCGGGGGCGTCCCTAATAAGCCACTCCGCAGCCTGGATACCTCCTCCCTCGAAGCCCTTACTGACCTCCTCAATCCAGATTGGCAGGCTGGTACTCTCCTTCCTCCTGGACCTATGCACGTGTCTGGTTCATCCCCAAACCTGGCAAACCTATTGCCCTCGAACACCTCCGCCCCATCTCTCTCACCTCCCATCTCGGCAAGCTGTTCGAGCATGTCATTCTGCCCCGCCTCCAAACCTATCTAGATGATCATGACTTATATCTGGAGTCCATGTTCGGTTTTCGTCCGCGGTTGTCCACCGAGGACATCATGCTCCAACTTTCCGAGGATGTCCTACATCCCTCCCACCACAAACGTACCTGAGCTATCCTGGCGCTGGACCTTACCAAAGCATTCGACAGTTTACACCATACCGCTATTCTGAACGCTCTCTCCTCACTCCATGTCGGACCACGTGTCCATGCTTACGTCAACACGTTCCTCGCCAACTGCACAGCCGAAATCTCATACGGCCCACTATCTTGTATTTACTTTTCCGTTGGCAACGATGGTACCCCCCGAGGCTTTGTCTTCTCCCTTCTTCTGTTCAACATCACCCTCTTCCCGCTGGCACGTGCTCTACGTGCTATCCCAGCTCTGTCGCATGCTTTCTACGTCGATAACATCACCCTCTGGGTGACCACCGGCCATCTTGGCCCGGGCTATCGAGTTGAGCTGCTCCCCAATGAAAACGGAGCTTTTGCTCTTTCGGCCTGGGCGGATGGCACCCCTGTCACCTTCTCCACTCACTCTCTCCTTTGACGGCACACCCCTTCCTCTCGTCTATACCCTCTGCATCCTTTGACCCTTTCTACAGTCCAATGGCAAGCACACCGCCCTCATCACTCGACTCACAAACACTGCTCACCACACCGTCCGCATCGTACGCCGCATTGCAAACCGTCACCATGGCATGCGTGAACACGACCTCCGCCACCTGGTCCAGGCCTTTGTTCTCAGCCGTTTCATTTATTCTCTTCCGTATCTCTACCTTTCTCGTACTGAGGAAGACAAAGTCAACAGCCTCATTCGCCAGGTTAATATGTCGGCCCTGTCCCTTCCCACATCTACCTCGACAGCTCGGTTACTGTCGATGGGCGTCCACAACTCCCTTACGGAGCTGACGGAGGCCTATCGCACGGCCCAGCTGCTCCATCTCTGCCGCACCCGCCCCGGTCGCGCACTTCTCTCCACCCTTAACCTCTCTTCCCTTATTCCTCTTCCCACATCACTGACCATCCCTTCCCGTGTCTCCACCCTCCTAACCGTTAATCCCCTCCCTAAAGATAGGCATCCAGAACACTAGCCCTCCCGTAGAGGACCGCGGTCCTCCCCGGTCTGACGTCAGCACGAACGGTAGGCCGCCGTGGCTTGCGTGGATGCTGCCCCGTACCGCCGCTGAGAATTCTTTCCGACCCACTCTTATACTCCTGTGACGCGGGAAGATCTAATGTCATTCAAATCGAATGACATTCGATGTATGGAATGCCATTCGGTCTCTTGCCCTGCAACACAGTAAAATATGATGGCTTTCGCAAATGATAGCATGACGATCTGGAAGAAATTTGTGAAATTGAAAGAAATTTTGTGCCTATTAAACGCGTTTAAGAACTCTTGCGAGTACTTTTAAAACTGACGAAAACATTTTGACGCAAATTATTTACAACTAAAAGTACTTCGATCAACACATCTAATATGGCCAACCGCCCCAACAGACTCCTGATGGAAAGAGTAATAGCGCTTGAGCACAGCCCGTGGTAAAAATATCATCGCGGGAAAAAATAATTATTCCTTTTCATAAATCTAAAATATATCTTCTGACTTTGCTGATGCACGCATTATATTTGTGGGGCTCCTTGTCGCATTTGTCTATCTGGGGTCAAGAGTATACTTTCGGTTCGAAATCAAATGCAAATGAGTTCCCCTAAGTCATTCGATGGCAAATGTCATTCTTTTCGAACGACATTACACTTTCCCGTGTAAATGCCGATTAGTGGGATTATATGCAAATGTCATTCGATTCGAATGACTTTAAGTCTTCCCGAGTGAGAGGTGTATTGCTGCCTCAGTCAACACTTCTACCTCTGTCCAGGCCGAGGAGGCAGCTGTTGCCCTTGCCATCACGGAAACCTCCGCAAAGTACATCTTCAGCGACTCCAAACCTGCTGTCTACAACTACCCGGTTGGACGGGTGGCGCGCCCGGCCATCGCAATTTTGCGTTCCGATACCGTTCCCTCTCGCCCCATCCAAATCACCTGGGTGCCCGCTCGCGAGGCCCATCCTGGTAACGAGGCGGCCAATTCCATCGCTCGAGATTCGCCTGACCGAGCAAGCCCGCCCCCGGCGGGAATGGATACGCGTGACGCGCTCCTCACGTACCGCGATATCACGTTGCACTCTCGCTTCTCACCTTACCCCCTCCACACGAAACCCTTTCCCAGCACCACCAACACTTGTGGCGGCACCTTGAGGCCCACACCTATCCTACTCCCGCACGTCTTGCACTCCTTCATCCCGGGACGCACTCGCCAGCCTGCCGCTCATGTGACGGCTCCCGCGCCGATTACACTCACGTCTTATTCTCCTGCCCGGCGCACTTGCTCCCAGCCACTTGGCACCTAACCAGTCCTCAACCGTGGGAGACTGCTTTTTCCTGAACCGAGCCGGATCTCCAAATACGGCTGGTGAACTGGACGGAGGTCGTCGCGACTAGGCATGGTCTGGACGCCACAAACGGCAGCCTCAAGGCCATCCACAACGCTGCTTTTTGATTTTTCTTTGTTTTTTTACTTTCGGCCTTCTTATCAATAAAATTTTTCGACACCACTGGACTAGTCATATTGAGCTTGGCCATCGGCGAGAGTGAGGCAGTGCCGTCTTCTCTGAGCGCTGCGGGGGAGCGGTAGGTTTTGAGCCGTCCTCGCCAAGCGTCGTCTGACCCCCCAGCGGATATCGCCAGGCGAACTGCTTCACTGGAGAGGGTGCGGTATGCAACAGGCGTCGCACCGTCGGGATCAATGTAGCAATGAAGGTACCTGTCCGCATGTGCTTCGACGCTGCGCATGTTCGCAGCGTCTCTTTGCATGTCTAGCACTTGCGCCATCCCTGTGGCAGAACAAGCGTTGCTCCCATCCCTGCGTCTGTCAGGTTATCATGAATCTGTCAGTCTTCCTCCGACTACCGTCTTGAGCCGGCATCCAGATGGCTCTCTCCCCCACCACCGTGAAGCAGGCGCGAACGCTAGCCGACGGGGGGAGAGCAGGAAAGTCCGGTAGGAGAGGACAGGGAAGGGTCGGATCACGCGCCTGTGGCCGGCATTGAAAACAATACAGGAGGCGCTGCTCCAGGCATACATAGCGAGTGGAACGAACCGAGTGACCCCTTTGGTATATCCGCCCACAATTTTAAACACATTATTTTTGGAATGGGCCCACGACAGCGCAGGCATTCGTTACGAAAATCAGAGTTAAACTGGACAAAAGTGCTTCGCAAGAAATAGCGTATTAAGAAAATAAGCATTAGTAAAAAAGCAGCAGGGAAAGAGTGGGGGCCCTTAAGTAACTGTTTAGAGATTATCTTTTTATAGCGTAAACGGTTATATGCTCATTCTAATAACCGTTTCGGTTGGCCTTGTCGGCCGCCGCCGCCGCTGTCTGTCTGTCGCCGCTACGCTAGGCTCTATCCGACTGCGGGGAATTGGCCACGAAATGGTTGGATTGTCTTTAGGTGGAAAAAGAAGATTAGAAGATGCATAAAAAAAGGGTACGCTGGAAAACAAGTATTACATGCCTGATAAACTCAAGCACAATAGGTTAAAGCGCGCTAAATCAGCAACACCACCACCACCACCACCACCACCACCACCACCACCACTACCATCATCATCATCATCATCATCATCATTTGCATCGTATCGTGCCACTTGTCACTCGACGTGAGATTCACTCTCTATAGTGTCAATACGCGCGCACTGTGCATTCCACTCGCATACTATTACACGAGGTGGCACGCCATGTAGCAGTTCCATAGCGAGGGGTACAATACAGTTTGTGTTTCCCATCAAGTGTGCGGCTCCTACCCACTAGGTGCTTTGGACCACGAAATCGATGAATTGTCTTGAGGAAGAGAAAAGACAGTTTCACCTGAAAAGCGAAGCATCGATTGCGATTGTAAATTAGTGGACAGCTGGTTGTAGTGGACAGCATAGTAATTTTGTCTGTCCTATAAACTTGTAAACAAAGGTATGGTAGCTAAATTACCGAGGATTTTGTCCCGTGCGCACTAGCAAACATGAACACATCTCACTCGATAACCACAGAAACTCGCCTTCAAAACGATCGAGTCAAGAAGCGGGGCAGCAGCATTGAACGAATCTTCGTGCTGCCTCTTGCATCAACGAAAAATAAGCCACGAAAGAATGTTGCAAGCAGGCCCCTGTCCCAGTGCTCTTTGAAACGGAGTGCGGACATACATTCACGTAGCCTGCTTGAGTAAATCAGGTAATCCATATGTGGCTGTAGCTATAGCATTTTGCCTACATCTCTTAGAAGTGAAGTAGAAAATAAATTTGATCGTGTAAGAAGCCGAGTATAAAACTGCAGCAGATGCAATGTGTTTTATTGGAATATATATGCAGTGGTGATTCTGAGGCAGTTTTCACGTGCATCTTCTCATCTAGCTCGAATGAGGAGCTCTACAACGCAATGCATCTTTGAACGCAGCCGATATAACAAGGGTTGAAAGAGGGAAGCAGCCCTTGTGGGTCTTTTGTTTGCTGTACCCAACGTGGTCTTGAAGGCACAGATGGGTCCGTGCACGCAGTTGCCAGGCTGCGCAAGGCATGCGCAACGTGAGGTCATCACGTCCTGTCCCGTCTCGTCGCGGTTCTTCAAGCCGCTGTCGCCTCACCCTCTCCACCGTGGGCCAGCGACCCGCATTTGCAGGTCGTGTTCCCCCTTTACCTTATACTGCTGTGGGCGAAATACTGTGAGCCGTGGTTGCTAGATGACGTCGCCGTCCTGCAACTCAGATTTAGCTATTCGATGAGAATGCACGAGCAGCAACACCAGCGGCATCAGGCGGCAGCCACGGCTAGCATGAGAGGCGTACGGAGGTTCGCAAAGATAGCTTGGCTTGAAAATATTCTAGATAGAGGAGCTTCCGTGCGAAATTTCACATCTGGAATAGACGCGAAAGCATCATGAACAGCTCGCAAATTATGCGTTTTTGATA
This sequence comes from Dermacentor variabilis, assembly GCF_050947875.1. Lineage (NCBI taxonomy): Eukaryota > Metazoa > Arthropoda > Arachnida > Ixodida > Ixodidae > Dermacentor > Dermacentor variabilis. The sequence goes on along the minus strand of NC_134578.1, from coordinate 109,831,532 downwards.
GCGCAAAGGAAAAAAAAAGAATTTGGAATGCGATTTAACCCGCCGTTTTTGTCGACGAAAAACGAAGTCTCCCTGAGCGAGTTTGAAGATCTGCATGTCATCAACATCACCACGAAGGCGGCCTTCGCAAGGCGGAGTTCGAAGTCGTTCGGATCGCAACAGTGAGCTTTCGGGGTTTTGGCTAAGTGTCGGGCGGATCTGGTCCAGCTTTGTAGATACCAAGCAGGGTTTTAAGATAAATTTACATTGTCTGCTACGGAGATAGTGCCACAAATGTCTAAATGTTCTCCAGGGGACGGCACGGGGCGATCTCCGCCCTGGTCGGCCTCGCTTCCACCTGATCAAATGCCTCTTGAAGCTTTCTTTCGTAGTGGGGTGAGCAGCATTCCTGTGGCGCTGGTGCCTCTGCATGGAGGAGCCATCCGGCTCAACAACCCGAAGGCAGTGCAGGCGGAACTTCAGGCGGCAACGCATCACTACTTGCACATCACTGATGTGCGACAGTTTGGCAGAGGTGGAATTGTTTGCCGTTCGCCAGACCAGGCGTGTGTGTACGACCTACTTAAGTGCTCATCATTTGGATCGATGCAAGTGAGTGCCTTCATTCCCCCGCATCTTGCCTGCACTAAGGGAATTGTTCGTGGTGTAGACTCCTCCTTAAGTCCGACAGAGACCCTAGAAAAGCTCTCCGCGGCTGGAGTAATTGCTGTTTACCGGTGCAACAGAATGGTGGACAATACACGCGTCCCTACTGAGTCAGTAATTGCCACGTTTGCAGGTACGTCTTGCCCTACAGAGATAAAAGTCTAGCCTCTAATATTCAGAGTGGACCCGCTTGCCTCGCGTTCATTACAATGTCGAAATTGTTGGCGCTATGGTCACAGCATGGGCGGTTGCAAATCTAGCCTTCGTTGTTGCGTCTGCGGATGGAGCCATTCCGCTAGTAATTGCTCGGCCGAGTCGGACTCTTGCTGCCTCTGCGGTGGAGCCCACAGAGCTGATTGCTCAAACTGCCCTGCTCGAACTCAAGAAGTCCAAATAATGGAGGTTATGGACAAAAGGCGCTGCTCACGCCAAGAGGCAATTGCGGCGGTAAAAGAAAGAGCCCATGGTTATGCGAGTGTGACAGCACGAACCCAAGCTGTCGTTGATGGAAGCCTGTCAGAGGTAATCGCACAAGCTATTGAAAAGTCTATGGCTAAAATTATGGAGCGCATAGTAGAAAGCGTCACGGAATGCTTCAATGGACTGGCTTCCTCGAAGTTAGAAAAATTATTACCGAGTGTTACTGCCCTGCCATCATGCTCTGACGTGAATGCTTGTTTAACCCACTCTCAGGAAAATGGAGCAATTGCGTCCGCAACCCATATAGAGCAAGTCAGGTATGTCCCAGGTACCTCAACCAAGGCAACTAATAGCCCAGACAACCCTGATTATCCAGATACCTCAAACATGAAAATTGACGTGAGGGCACATAAAAGGAGGTGTTCTCCCCTTGAGGCTACCACTTCACACTCAGTTAGTAAATCCAAGAAAATCCTCCCTGAAGTCAACCCGAAAGGTAATATATTGGAGGAGGCTGTGGCCTCTGCGGTGCTCTCATCACTGGAAGGTAGATGAGGGTATTGCAGTGGAACTGCAGATCAGTATTCGCTGCTTCTACAGATTTAAACGTTCTATCGTCTCAAATTTCTCCAGATGTAATTTTACTGCAAGAAACCTGGTTATCCCCTGAAAAACAATTTTCTCTGCGCAATTTTAGGTCCTTTCGCCTAGATCGCCCATCTAGAGGTGGGGGACTGTTAATTATGGTCTCAAGCAAGTTCGGCCAGAGGGCAAATATATCATTCCAGCTGATGTCTCCAGAATGTGAAATTCTAGCAGTAGAAATTACTCTCCGTGGCAGTAGACCTTTCTCGTTAGTCAATATATACTTTCCCTCGGGTGTGCAGGATACACACCCACTAGACTCGGTTATGGCAAAATGCGGTAAAGAAATAATTTTGGCAGGTGACTTCAACTCTCATCATGTATCATGGGGATCCAGGACAGACCTGTGCGGAAAGCGTCTATGGGACTGGGCAATCACAAATAACTTTTCGTGTCAAAATTCGGGATCAGTTACGTTTCTTCGCGGACAGTTCAAATCTGTGCTGGATCTTACATTTTCAGGTCCAGGTATTCTCACATCCGCATGGGAAACGGTGAATGTCGGGACGACCAGCGATCATTTGCCTGTTGTGTTTGAAGTGGTAGGTCAGCAGTCCACCGTGGAGGCTCGCATCCACTCTTTTGTGGATTACCGTACATTTAGAAATTGCTTGCGGACTACTTTCAAATCAATGGAGAATTCTGCATTGAAAGCCGAGGATATTTGCTCAATCATTGATAATTCGCGCAAAAGATCAGAGTTCCAGTTGAAGGCATGTAAAAACACTGCTTCTACAAATTGGTGGAATGACGAGTGCTCGCGGGACTACAAGCGACGCAAGGGTTCATGGAAACGACTCATGCATAACCAATCTCCGAAAAACTGGAAAAACTATAAATTTATTGCTGGAACATTTAAAAGAACGGTAGGTAAGGCAAAAGACGATTACAATGTCCGACATTTCGGATTCCTTTCGAAAGCAAATAATAAGCGTGCATTATTTCGGTTTTAAAAATCCCAAAAAATGATTCCACGTCCCTTGAACTGGGAGTCGGTAGTTTTAAACACAAGTGAAAAAGCTGACACTCTAAATGTAATCGCGCAAGGGTTAGAGACCGGCTTCGCTACCTCTCTTCCCTTCTCTCCTTACGCGCAGGGCACTTCAGAAGATTTCGAAGAGTTTTCCATCGCAGAATTGTCCCAAGCCGTTTCCTGTTTATCATCTGCAGCCCCAGGTCCCGATGCAGTCACTACCAAGATGATTAGGCTTCTCTTTGAAGTCGCTCCTAACGGCTTGTTAGATACCATAAATTACTCAGTACAATATGCATGGTTCCCTCCTGTGTGGAGAATTGCGACGGTGATTCCTCTGCTGAAAGACCAAACGAAAGGGTATGTCCTAGACAATATTCGGCCTATTTCTTTAACATCAAATTTCGTAAAATTAATACAAAGATTATTAAACGCACGTATGGTGCAGTTTGTGACCACAAGAGAATTATTGAGCCCCTGCCAAATTGGAATTAGACCTGGGATGTCCATTTGGTGCGCACATATCGACCTAGAAAGTCGAATTCAGTTGGCTCGTTACCAAAAACAATATGCTGCCCTAGTCACATTAGACATTTCTAAAGCATACGATAGTGTGGGATACCCTTTATTACTAAAGAGGATGCAGGATATTGGATTGCCAGACTACTTCGTGACGTGGACTGCCGAGTTCTTGCAGGGCAGGGAGCTTTACTGTGCTCAAAGCGGAATTTCATCGGGAAAATTCAGACAAACACGCGGGGTTCCTCAAGGGGCAGTTTTGTCCCCGCTGCTGTTTAACATTCTACTCAGCTCCATTCCTCATCATCAAAATGTAAGCACGTATGTTTACGCTGATGATATAGCGTTTTTTGCATCAGCAAGGGATATTCAGTCTCTGTACGAATGCTTACAGGAATACTTATGCGAGCTAGAAGCATGGCTGGACAGTATTAGCTTGTCCCTTATTGTAAATAAGAGTGCCGTTCTTGTCTTTCCCCTACAAGACCCAGTTACTATATCCCTTTCATACTGTCATTCCACTATCCCACAAGTGGAAAAGGTCAGAGGTACCTTGGAATTATTTATGATAGTAATCTTGATTGGCGTCAGCATATTGAACATATATCTTCGAAAGCTTCTCGTGCAATAGGAATATTACGAAGGATAAGTAATTATCGATGGAGCATGCGCAGAGACACACTCATAATGATTTACCGCATGTATATTCGACCTATAATAGAGTTCGGTTGTGTGTTATTCTCCGGCGCCGCGGCTTACAAGCTACGCCCACTAGTTTTGCTGGAACGGGAAGCGCTTCGCTTATGTCTGGGGCTACCAAAGTTTGTAGCCAACGCTGTGCTCTACAAGGAAGCACGATTACCTTCCCTTGAAATGAGATTTAAAATACTTACCGTCCAAACTTTTATAAGGCTCTATGAGTCCCCACTAAGAAGATCCCAGTCTATCTTCATCAAACAACGAGTCCAATTTTTTGGAGTCCGATGGCCACGGTTTCACACGCCACAAGTCATTGTATCGCAATCGTTATTGAATCCGTTAGACGTAAATATAAATGATATAATCACGGAAAACAACATCTCAAATTCACTAGTTATTACTTATGATGACCTATACCCAAATAATGCAAAGCAGCTTCCCTCGCATATTCTTAACGGCTTACTCCAGGATCACTTGAATCAACTCCACACTAACGTAATTATAGCAACGGATGCTTCGCAGAGTGAAGAAAAGGCAGGAGTTGGAATTTTCTCATCATCATTGGACTGGTCTTTTTCTATTCGGCTTCCCGACTTCACTCCAATATACCTAGCGGAATTCCTAGCTGTTGTCCTAGCTTTACGAAAGCTACAATCTTCAAGGACAACGGCGGTAATAATCACAGATTCTTTGTCGCTGTGCACCTCACTTACTGCTCCCGGCGAGTCACACATATTGAAAACCTTTTACTTACTGGCTCCTAGTCATTTGAGAAGTTTACGATTAATATGGGTACCTGGGCACAAAAGCATATTTATGAATGAGGTGGCAGACAGCTTGGCCAAGGCTTCTATCAGCGGCCCAGTGCTTCCCCTTCTTCCAACGATGGGTTTTATCACGTCCGCCAGGTCCAGAAGATACATCCTTTTAACATCACAATCGAACCTTAAATCATCCTTGGAACTACGCCACTTACAATTCCCTTGGAGCAGGAAGTTTTGCAAAACAAGACAAACGGAAGTCACATTAACGAGACTACGTTGTCGAGTCCCATCTCTAAATTTTTACATGCACCGATCTGGTCTGGCAATATCCCCATTGTGCCATTTTTGCTGTGCACTATAGACGATTGAGCACTACTTGCTGGAATGCCGGCGTTTCTCCTCCGTGAGGAAAATGACATTAGAAATTACAGTGCGACAGCTTGGCCTGCCATTGAACACTCCGGTACTACTGTCTTTCGGAGCGTCTGTGCTTGGGCACTCACACAGGAATGTGTGCTTCGCCTTAGAAAAATTTATTATTGAATCAAACCGATTGCATTGATGACCGTATTATTCTATTTATTCCTCCTCTATTGCCGCATTGATATATTATAGATAATTTTTTCCTCTACGTAGCATGACAGTCTACTGAACCGTTTCGATTTTCTCTGGCCTAAATTCGTGTAACAAAATTTTAGGTTGTTACCTCCATTTTCTGAACACTTAAGCAAAGTCTGCCCAACTCTTGGCCAATCCCCGCGAGTGGGTAAGCGCCAAACTCATCAAGGATATCATCATCATCATCATCATCATCATCATCATCATCATCTATAGGGTTAGAGCCACTGCACACCGCACTTAATCGCGTTAATCGTCGCGTGAAGGAACTAGGACGAGCGTCGGATTTTTTTTGCCCCTTGAAGCGAAAAATGCGGATCCCGGTGTTATCGACTGACGGTACCGAATCCATGGGACGTGTTGATGACGTCAGGTTCCAGGCGGTGGACCTGCTGCGGCACGTACTGCGAAATACCACGGTGAACTGCGAAGATGTCGGCCGCACGCCATAGCGAACACCCAAAAAACTGACCTGCCCCACTACCAAAACGGGACTAAGGTGTATTAAATAGGAATAAAGTATACTAAGGTGGACTGAACTAGAATAATATTCATTAGGGTGGTACAAATTAGAGTAAGGTAGATTAAGGGGGCGTTTTATTTAAGGTGATAACGTAGACAAGTCCTCCTGCTTTCGTCTTCAAATGTGGTAGGGATGCCTAAGTGACTGTCGGCTTTATTTTACTCCACTGCTTTGGGACTGAGCAACATTTTGACGCATGGTCATGTATTATATGCTTTTAAATAATTTCTGGTATTTAGCACGTCAAAACTACTATCCCATTATGAGCCTTGCGTTATGGGGGAAAACAACCGTGGCGTAAGGGTTATAGTGTCAGCCTTCCATGCTGGATATCCCCTGTTGGAAAGGGGCCGTTGGACAACTCTATCGGTTAATTTCAATCAAAATCTCAATTTCACCATAAGGGCAAAACGCTTAATGGGATAGCCAGAAGAACGCCGATAGCATTCAAGTATGTCTGACTGCTTCTCACGTTTCCCGGAAACTGGAGTGTATGTAACTTCAAAGCGAGCTTTCTGTACGTAGGCGGGATTTCTGCTAGAAACCCGGCCTCTTGGGTGGGCCGCGATGGATATTATAAACGTCCCCTTTGGAACGGGTCGGTGGATTGCGCCACCAAGCTCTTGCTATGATACTGCCTAATGTCCCACCTAAGTTAAGAAAGAAAAAAAAAGAAAAAGAAACCACTATGAACTTCAACAACCACATTTTCTGTCCCCCTATTGCGAACTTTGCTTTTGTACGTCTCCGTTTTTTGTCATTTCCCTATTTTTCTTTCACCAATCTTTCAATCGCCTCTTACTTATCTCTATTGCGGACATGTTTACTTTTCCCCTGCATTCGCTGAACCCAAGGGGATCAAAGTGGCCAGTGGTGCCTAAATTGACCGCCGGGCAGATGTCATCACATTCTAATTGTCCATTCTCCACCGTTTCCCTAGCTTTACCGCAGCAAGCACATGCTTCTTCTTTCTTGTATCTCGCTTTATAGGTGCGTGTTCTAAGGCGTCCTTATCTAGCTTCGAAAAGTAATGGGCTTCCCTTTGAGTCATCATAAATTGGTTCTTTCCTCATTTCGTTTTTTCCTCTTAAGTAGTTACTCATGGCAGGTTTCTTTTCCATTGCCGCCACCCATGAGGTTATTTCAACATGTCTGATGACTGTCCGCTTGACGTTCTTTGTTGCTGTGTTGCCCAACCTACAGGCTGCATATTTTCTGGTAAGCTTCCTAGTTCTTTTCCTCCACTGTGAATCAATGTTTTTCCTTTACAGACACCTCAACACTCACACAGCCCATTTACTTTCTACCATATTCCCCAAATTGATGCGGCGGAGGCGAGCGCCATGGGGAGGTATTGCAAGGAACCGGGCGCGCCGCTCTGTGGCCCTTGAGATACTCACGCGCCTGCGCGCGCGAACGTAGGACGCCGTGGCCGCTCTTTGAACGGTAAAAACGTTGCAAAAGTTTCTTTTTTGAGTTTTCGAGTAACAGAATTATGTTTTCTCATATAGTCGAATTAGAGTCTGACGCTATCATGTGTGTAGGTTGTAAGTTGTACTTTACGATTTTTCTTCGTATTATAGCTTGTGAAATTTAGTTCAGTAGCTTCCTTGTGCCACGTTGATGACCCGGGTGCGGATCGTTCGAAAATCTACCCGAAACGACAGAGAAAGACATTCAATAACACCGGACACTCCCATAGACCCCAGCCGCCAAATTGAGTGTAGCGCACTAAGCGGATGGGATCAACATATTCCGGTTCTGGTTGTGGGCAGGCGCGTTTGGAATGCTAGCTGGAACGCTTTGCGCCGGATGCACTAATCGACGCGGCATATTTTTTGTTGCTTCTGCTGCTTAGTACGATTCGTCTTGTTTAGTACAAATCATTGCGCGCGATCTCTACAAGCCTCCATCAAATCTGTGCAACGTGTAATTGCATAAAATATACGCAACACTCCTTGTAAGGGAAGGAATGTTTATTTACCTCTATATAAATGCTTGTTCTGGGCTTTTTCTGCGCTCATCCAGCGTTGTCGCACTTGGTAAGAAGGAGTAGTTCTCGTACGAAACTCCACAGAATGGCATCAGCTGAGAAAATTACAAGCAACGGTCATTTTGGCATTTAGACCTTATAGGAATCCTCCGTGTACAGGTGAAGAGTGCAAAAGCCGTGAATGAGCGGCATCACAAGCCAATGCGATTTGCTTCTACACTCTAAGAACAGTTTACACCCTGTGGCTTGCCCCTTCTGCCACACAAGAATAATCGTCATCTGCCTTGATGCGTTTCCTTTCTTTATCGCTGCAAGCCCGGAACTTTCCAGTGACGAACGGCACGCGCGTTATCAGCAGGGGCACTCCAAAGGGTGTAAACTGTTCTATGCTGATAACGCGCGTGCCATTCGTTACTGGAAAGTTCTGGGCTCGCAGCGATAAAGAAAGGAAACGCATCAAGGCAGATGACGATTATTCTTGTGTGGCAGAAGGGGCAAGCCAAAGGGTGTAAACCGTTTTTAGAGTGTACCTACAATGCTATAGCAAATACCCGACTAATCCCAAGCAATACCATAAAATATGAAAACACCTAATTTACAAGCATTTTCTATTCCCGGTCACTATTTCCTGCACTTTAAGAGCACAAATGCACGGGTGACTGCGCGTTTCCAAAACAACTTGGCCTCAGCTGACGGTATGGTAAGCTACATAGAGAGCAGTAGCCACAACACGGTATCTCACCCAGACCATGCTAGAGGCTGGCAGAATTCCTTCTGCTCGCACTCAAGACAAATTCGTGGGTGCAAAGCCTGTTTCAGTCGTTCAGAACAAAGAACGTCCAAGTTCAAGCTTTCGAGCTCTTCGGGCGTTATCTTTTGCGCGTTCTGTCGGTGCAAGTAATACATTCCAGTTTTATTACAACTGGCAATCGCCCGTCGCGTCTTGGACAAGCGAGAGTACGAAAGAAAATATATGTTGTTGCGGGGCGGCAAAAAGCGTTACAAGCTTGTTCTAGTGAGATTCCGTACACGCCATACTCACTTTCTCAGTACGACTGCGCTGCTTTTCGCCAGCTGCGTCACAACGCCAGGCGCGGAGGGCGTACTTCAACAGTATCGCAACAAGTAAGTAACGAAATTACATTAATGTTGGAAGTCGGAGAATGCGTCACGAACTTGCCCAAAGAAGATTCAGTACACGCGAAACTGCGTCAAAACACTGAGCAGATTTTCGCTAAATACGAAACGGACGGATGCGATGAGCATCTCTCAAACGTATCCCAAAAAGTAATGAAATTAATTACAGCAGTGTTGGGAGTCAGAGAAAGCCCCAATACTTGTCCCAGTAATATTTAGAACAGGCGAAACTAAGCGCGTCACAGGGCCAAGCTACATTTCGCTACTGCATCGCAACGCCGGCTGCGGCCACTCTGCTTCAAAGGAACCCCAATATGTAACGAAATTAGTCATAATAATGCTGGGAGGTCAGAGAAAGCGCTAATATTTCTCACAGTAAGATGCTGTACTCCCGAAACGAACTGCGTCAAAAAGCCGTGTGTGGCGAGCGTGCCCATGGACTACGGAAAATGTTGCTTCTGATAGAAAGCGTCGCAAACATCTTCCACGAACACCCCCCCCCCCCCCTTCCCGAGTACTTAGCTCAAGCTAATTCGGCAGGACGGCCGAGCTGTTTATGCTTACTGCATCACATGTCTGGGTTCCCTGCTTTTACGATCGGCCTGCAGCAGTACCGACCTGCAAAATTTTCCCGGCCCGCTGCGACGACTCCCTCTGTAAAGACAACAATGCGCCACCTCATCAGCCGAACCGCGCCGCCATTTCTAGCCACGTTCGACGGACCGAGTATTGTTACTCGATCGCTGTCGCCTTCACGGGTTGCTTGGAGCAAGATAATTCCTTGAAAAGGTTGTTTTGCGGTGCTTCCCACGTGCGCCAGAAGTAGTCCCAGTCAATGGACAGACGCGGCGGCTACTGACTGGGGAGTGGGAGTCAGCTCTGGGATCAAGAGGCGCCTGCTCGGGTCAAGACCCCTGACTTGAAAAACCCTCTCACCTAGGAGCGTTCAGTGAAACCAAAGTGTGGAAGCGACTGTGTGAACCTTACCCTCAAACGCGGGCCTACTACGATGACTTTGGACGCTCCGATTCGTCGAAGGTTGAACGGCCGAAAGTTCAATGTCATCTCTAGGTCCCCTCACCTAGGGATCTAGGGAGTACAGAGGGTTTTTAAGCAGCCGTTTTGCGGCTGCTAAGTGTGCAGTCTCTTTCAGTCATGCTAGACCGATGAAATGTAACGTTGTGTACCCTTCATATAGATATTGTAAATAAATCTCATATTTCATGTTCTCGATGAGAACAAGTCACTCCCTTTAGCAACGTATTGAGCGTGGAGGAGTCGGACGACGTCATGGGCCAGCCACTATATATTTCATCATCATCATCATCATCATCATCATCATCATCATCATCATCATTTATCATCCTGGTTAAGCCCACTGCAGGGCAAAGGCCTCTCCCATACTTCTCCAACTACCCCAGTCATGTACAAATTGTGGCCACGTCGTCCCTGCAAACTTCCTAAGTTCATCCGCCTACCTAACTTTCTGCCGCACGCTGCTACGCTTGCCTTCCCTTGGAATCCAGTCCGTTATCCTTAATGACCATCGGTTATCTTCCCTCCTCATTACATGTCCTGCCCATGCCCCATTTTTTTGTCTTGAATTCAACTAACATTTCATTAACTCGCGTTTGTTCCCTCACCCAATCTGCTCTTTTCTTATCCGTTGACGTTACACCCAACATTATTCTTTCCATAGGTCGTTGCATCGTCCTCAATTTAAGTAGAACTCTTTTCGTAAGCCTCCAGGTTTCTGCCCCGTACGTTACTGGTGGTAAGACACAGCTGTTATACACTTTTCGCTTGAGGGATAATGGCAACCTGCTGTCCATGATCTGAGAATGACTGCCAAACCCACAACAGCCCATTCTTATTCTTCTGATTATTTCAGTCTCATGATCGGGATCCGCGGTCGCTACCTGCCCAAAGTAGATATATTCCCTTACCACTTCCAATGCCTCGCTGCCTATCGTAAACTGCTGTTCTCTTCCGAGGATGTTAAATATTACTTTAGTTTTCTGCGGATTAATTTTTAAACCCACCCTTGTGCTTTGACTCTCCAGGTCAGTGAGCATGCCTTGCAATTGGTCCTCTGAGTTACTAAGCAAGGCAATGTCATCAGCGAATCTCAAGTTACAAAGGTATTCTCCATTAACTCTTATCCCCAATTCTTCCCAATCCAGGTCTCTAAATACCTCCTGTAAACACCCTGTGAATAGCGTTGGAGGGATCGTATCTCCCTGCCTGACGCCTTTCTTTATTGGGATTTTGTTGCTTTCTTTATGGAGGACTACGGTGGCCGTGAAGCCGCTGTAGATATCTTTCAGGATTTTTACATACGGCTCGTCTACACCCTGATTCCGTAATACCTCCATGACTGCTCAGGTTTCGACTGAATCAAACGCTCTCTCGTAATCAATGAAAGCTATATATAAGGGTTGGTTCTATTCCGCACATTTCTCTATCACCTGAGTGATAGCGTGAATATGGTCTATTGTTGAGAAGCCTTTACGGAATCCTGTCTGCTCCTTTGGTTGACAGAAGTCTAAGGTGTTCCTGATTCTATTTGCGATTACCTTAATAAATACTTTGTAGGCAACGGACAGTGAGCTGATCGGTCTATAATTTTTTAAGTCTTTGGCGTCCCCTTTTTTATGGATTAGGATTATGTTAGCGTTCTTCCAAGATTCCGGTACGCACGAGGTCATGAGGTATTGCGTATACGGGGTGGCCAATTTTTCTAAAACAATCTGCCCACCATCCTTCAACAAATCTACTGTTACGTGATCCTCCCCAGCTGCCTTACCCCTTTGCATAGTTCCCAAAGCTTTCCTTACTTCTTCCGGCGTTTCTTGTGGGATGTCAAATTCGTGTAGACTTTTCTCTCTACCATTGTCGTCGTGGGTGCCACTGGTACTGTATAAAGCTCTATACAACTCCTTAGCCACTTGAACTATCTCATCCATATTAGTAATGATATTGCCGGCTTTGTCTCTTAACGCATATATCTGATTCTTGCCAATTCCTAGTTTCTTCTTCACTGCTTTTAGGCTTCTGAGAGCACTTAGGCTTCTCAGGTTCCTGAGAGCACGTTCAATTCTATCCATATTATAGTTCCTTATGCCAGCTGTCTTACGCTTGTTGATTAACTTGGAAAATTCTGCCAATTCTATTCTAGCTGTAGTGTTAGAGGCTTTCATACATTGGCGTTTCTTGATGAGATCTTTCGTCTCCAGCGATATCTTACTGGTATCCTATTTAATGGAGTTACCGCCGACTTCTATTGCACACTCCTTGATGATGCCCATAAGACTGTCGTTCATTGCTTCAACACTAAGGTCATCTTCTTGAGTTAAAGGACAATACCTGTTTTGTAGCTTGATCCGGAATTTCTGTATTTTTCCTCTTACCGCTAACTGATTGATCGGCCTCCTATGTACCAGTTTCTTCCGTTCCCTCATCAAGTCTAGGCTAATTCGAGTTCTTACCACCGTATGGTCACTGCAGCGCACCTTGCCGAGCACGTCGACATCTTCTATGATGCCAGGGTTAGCGCAGAGTATAAAGTCTATTTCATTTCTAGTCTCGTCATTCGGGCTCCTCCACGTACACTTTCGGCTATTCTGCTTCTGGAATAAGGTATTCATTATCCGCATATTATTCTGTTCTGCAAAGTCTACTAATAACTCTCCCCTGCTATTCCTAGTGTCAATGCCATATTCCCCCACTTCCTTGTCTCAAGCCTGCTTCTTGCCTACGTTGGCATTGATGTCGCCCATCAGTGCAGTGTATTTTGTTTTGACTTTACCCATCGCCGATTTCACGTCTACATAGAAGCTTTCGACTTACTGGTCATCATGACAGGATGTAGGGGAGAACGCCTGCACGGCCTTCAATATATATTATATATTTCATATATTTCATGCCCAACCCCAATAGTTACAGATCCAAAACCATAAATTGTTTGGCATGCGTCCCAAACTTCCAAACAATATTTCTCACTTTGCTTTAGTCCAATAGTGCAGTGGCGCGGAGTCAAAGTGCACAAGAAACGCTACAATACGCCGGGAGCCCAACAAACAGCCTACGTCTAAAGGAAACGGGTCGCCGAACAGGGAAACTTTGCATGCCCAACCGGCCTCACTCGCTTCCGTGGCGTATCTGGCGTATGACGCATGCATATGGCGGGTCTGGCGTGCTGCTAGCTTTTTGCTACGTAACGCAAGAACGATAACTCGAAAAATATAACTTCATTTAGACGGAAAACATTTTCAGCTTTAGCGGGGAAGAATAAAGATATATAAATTGTTGTCAAATTAAGTTCATTTCACATTCATTTTTTCGGATGCTGGCGTCAGCTAACCGATGGGATTACCACTAGGCATGACTAGTTTCCTGTTGCCAGTTTTTGCCGAGTGTTCGGTATTGTCGAATTTCTTTTTCTTTGCCGAAATGACGTCCGACGCCGGATTTCGTGCGACACGGGGCCCTTAACGATATCGCGTTAAATATTACACGAAGTTATACACGGGCTCGCAGCTTTAGTGCCATTATAAATTGCAGTAAACACATACTGGCTCAGTAAGCACACGTGGCGTAACGTGCGCAGACACACATGGCCATAAAGAGCTCGACGACTGCGAGAGGCATAGCCTATATCTGCACGCTCTTGCCGACGTTGTCGCGTTGCGTCAACCTCGCGTCCCCGTACTTCGGCGTGCAGACGATCTTGCAGGGTGTGTGCGCCTGCTTCCCACTATTGAGTTGCATGGTTTTGTCGAAGTTCTCGCTTAACCTCTGTCCCCTATTCCCATGGCACCCGCGTGTGGGCACCCCCGGTGTTGAGCGGCAGCGCACAGCAAAACGCAGCAGCACTTTGCGAATCTGGACAGACTCAACGATCCTTGTGCGTGTGCGAGCTCTCGTTGCTTCCGCGCGATGAGTGTTTCACAGTAGCTTCTCGGCTGTTGTTTGACAATTAACCGACGAATGTTTGTCGGATGTCAGGGATGCAGTGCATCCCACTAGAAACCGCGCATCCACATAGCTACAACGTGTGAGAAAAAGATGGCACAAGATGGTAGGATTTGGAAAGTTGTGTTGTAAAGCATTGCAGCAAGCAAAGACGTCCAATGAATTCTTAGAATAAAGCTTCATTGTGCCAGTCCGTGTGTTGGAACGCTAACGTGTCTAGGCATGTATCAATTGTTCAAATTCTGATGCAAAGGGAGAGCACACAGTTATTGTGAGTAGTGTTCTGCAGAAAACGTATTAGAGCTGTAAAGGAATTTCGATGACGGCGAAATAACACTTGGAGTATTCAACTAATTCACATTGCAATAAAATCCCCAAGCGCCACAATGCTTGAAACCGGGAGCTGCATAATGACGTGCTATTTCGGAAGCTGAGGCGTGCGCCCGTGGTCGAATGCGTTGATCATCGAACATCTGTGCTTAGACGTCCTCTATTGGAATTCTACAAGCAGAAACTCTTATTTAATATTCTATGCTCTAATTTATACATATATATATATATATATATATATATATTGACGCGTGGACTTGTTTATCTCTTTCGGGTGAGCGCTTTTCACCGCCTAACAAATGTTATCGCTCAGCATGGGATGCGCTTCCATGTCTCCGAAGTTCTTGGACTGTTATCGATGGTTCTATCCGCTGTCGGTTGTCAGAGAACATTGTGTATACTTAATGCATGTATGCGCGCACTCTAAGAAAGCTTTACACCGTTTGGCGTGTATATTTGCCACAGAACAATAGTCGTCATGTCTTGCCCGCATTCACTTTCTTGAAAATGCTGAGCTCGTTACTTTCCTGTCGCGAATACTCTGTCATGCTGATAACGCGCATGCCGTTCGTGACTTGGAAGTACCGGGCTCGCAGCGTTAAAGAAGGGAAATGTGGTCAATACAGATGATGAATATTGTTGCGCGGCAAATATACACCCCTAAAGGATGCAACTTTGGATGACGTAGAATTTTCCCGAAGACGCGCGGACAACAGCGATTACTCTAGAACGTTCGATGGCTCGTGTGATAAAGCCGACGGGCTCGACTGGCAGATCAGATTTCGACGATCGCCGATTGTGTTCGCCCGTATCGTTGTGCTTTAAGTGCAGCCTTTCTTTTTGTAGGCGTAATTTCGACTAATAAAAGTTCTTTCCTGTGTCGCAGTATTGCTACACTCTAAGAAAAGTTTACACCCTTTGGAGAGTATATCTGCTGCACAACAGTAATCATCATCTGCCTTGCTGGCGTTTTCTTTCTTGAAGCGCCGCGCCCGCTTATTTCCTGTTGGCAATGCTATGCCATGCTGATAACGCGCATGTCGTTCGTTACTGGGAGTTACCGCGCTCGCAGCGTTAAAGAAAGGAAATGCGGACAAGACAGATGACGTTTATTGTCGTGTGGCAAGGGACGACTCAAAGGGTGAAAACAATTCTTAGAGTGCACTGTGTTCTTTACCGTCCCTGCTACGCGACATCTGGTGGAGGTTCTTTGCGCTCATATTCCTGAAGGCGCCACCAAACCGTGGCCCAAGTCCGACGGCGAAAAACAACACCAAAGTCGCCAAGAACCAGCGAGGTGGAGTCTCAGACTGCAAGAATGTGACATCACTGTAATATACATGTTCGGACGAAAACACTCTCATGTCTATTGCCTTTGCCGCGCCCCCATTGGTCCGCCTGGGATCGTCTCAGGCTGCTGCTCCCGTGCCCGCGGCCATCGTCTGCTCTGGCGTTATCGAAATTCACATTCAAGTTTGTTTACCAGACAATATGCTGGAAGGTTCGCTGGGCTAAAGCCGTGAAAACGGCTTGACGGGGCTCCGGTGACCGTTACATTGCAGCGGCTATACAAGGTGCACAGGTAAAGGGCTAAGATACGCCATTACAAGGGCAAAAATGAAAAACATGCAGATTACAATGCATAATATAACATATTCATAAATCACACAAATACACTTGAAATAAGATACCCATCAAAATACATATGCAAATTACAACACATGATACAACATAGGTATCACTCACACAAACACTAAAAATGCTGCAAAAAACAAAAAACAAAACATTATTGTTTTTAATGACTGATTCGCAAGCAGCATATATATATATATATACACATATATATACTGAATCTTTTACTAGCAAACAGTAGAACAAAAGAAAGAACGTAATTGTTTTTTACTACAACTGGTTGTGTTTTCATATGTATTTGATGTTGTTGGGACGTTGGATGCAAAAGTTTGATACTTATAAGTTGTACGAAATCGAGGTATAGGCCATATGAGGGTGTTTATTGTAGGTACTGTAATAACACGACGTTCTCGACATGATAAGTCTGTAATAAAGTCCGAGAGTTCTCTGTTTGAAAAGTCGAGTGTGTTCAACAAACGGTATTAGTAAACGTTGTCGACCCGAACTATATTGAACCTTTCAAACGATTTGCAAGTGGTTCCCAGACGTTCAATGTTTCCACTGTAGCGAATTATTCTTTTTGTAGAACAAGGATTTTATTTGGTTGTTTTTTTTGTTGTTGTGCCCCAAATCAACGTACAATAACTTAAATGTGAGTTAGACGACGCATGATATATTTGATGTTTCGCCTTGAGTGGTAGCAGAATACGGCAGCGAGACACGACTCCTGTTACAGAAGAGATTTTCCTACATAGGTAGTTAACGTGAGCATCCCAACTTAACATCGATGAAAAGTAAACCCCAGGTATTTTATGCGTATCGACAACATTTATTCGCTGTGAATGAAGAATTACCGGCTGGTGAGTACGCACTATTTTATTTTTAGCACGAAATATAACAACTTTAGTCTTATTTGAATTGATCTTAAGTCTATGCACTTTTTACCACGAGGAAATCTCCGAAAGTACGTCGTTAGCTCTGGATAATAAATGACAGGTTAATGTCAGAGATAAGTATCCTTTAATCATCGGCCTAGATTATGTACTTAACTATTGTGCCCATGTTCACGATATCGTTGATATAAACATTGAACATCAGGGGACCCAGAATACTCCCTTGCGGTACACCGCAAGTGATAGGTAAGAATGACGAGCTTCATTTATTGATGTGTACACTCTGGAATTTAGTTTGAAGTTAAGATTCTAGTAAAGATGAACAATTAGCACGAATGCCATTTGATTCTAGTTTGCGCAAAAGGTAACTGTGGTCGACGGAATCAAAGGCCTTGGAGAAATCTAAAGAAATGCCGAGTGTGAGTGCGTTTTTTAATGCGATGAACTATAGCTTCTTTTAGTGTCAGAAGTGCAGTTTCAGTAGGCCTGCCGCTTCAAAAGCAAAACTGTGCATCTTTGAGAACATAAAATTTATTGAACAACCGCGTAATTCAAACGAAGATAATTTTTCTAGGCACTTAGAGAAGACAGGAAGGACAGAAATAGGTCTGTAACTGCTTCCTATGCTATGATCTCCTCCCTTAAAGATGACTGATACTCTGGCTCTTTTCATCACTTCTGGAAGAACTCCAGCTTCGATAATTAAGTTAAAGATATGTGCAGGAACTTCGGTGATGAAATGTATAACGTGTTTTATTGCAATGATTTGCAAATTATCGGCATCGAATGATTTAGTATTATCTAAGCACATAAAAGTGTGATACACTTCCTTTTTACCTGTTGGATCAAGAAAGATGCTCTGCTTCATATGACCACTTCCTGTAACCATTTCCATATGTTCATTACACGGAGTTACTACGTTCGAGAAGTGGTTGTTGAAGTGATTTGCGAGAGATGTACGAGTTCAGTCGAGACCGCCGCGAATCCTGTTAACGATTCAGGCAGACCATGCTTATTTTCGCGCCCAAGTATATTATTGATGAGCTTCCAAGTGGTGTTACATCGTTCTCGACCCGCATTTTCAAAAATACGACGATAATAGGCTTCTTTAGCAAGTCTAAGTTCAGCATTTAGTCGATTTCGAAGTTTTTAAAATTCTTTCAACACTTCCATAGAGCGTGTACACAAGAATGAATGATAACAGATATTTTTTACTTTTAATCATTCTAGGATGCTCACGGATGGCCCAAGGTTTTTAGACTTTTACAGGTTTGAAAATTTTGAAAGGAAACTGCTTCGCGTAGATACGAATAAAAATTTTTGTGAAGTCATCGTAAGCGTCATTTGCAGTTCTCTTCTTTACAGAGAACCAGCTTTAATTTATTAGGTTTTTGAATAATTCAATACTCTGGGCTGTTATTTGTCGAATAATGAGCTGCTCCTCTCGTAAAGCTTTATCTAGTGGTTCGTTATCGCAATTTATAAAGACAGGACAATGGTCACTAACACCAGATATGATAGTACCTGCGCTGAAGACAATAGTGTCAATATTTGTCACGATAAGATCTAAAGCCGATGTTGTGCAGCATATAATACGAATGCGCGTCGTAATTAGGTTAGTAAATCGAGGGGATTTAATAGGGTGTTTAATTCGCGGGTGACATTGCTTTATTCCATCACATTAATATTGAAATCTCCTGCAGAAACCAGGTGTAAGGTGTTATTGCAATCATATTCCAAAAAAAGTTTCAAAGTACCGCAAGAAACTGGCAATACTTCCACCTGGGGGTAGATACAGTACGGAAAACAGCTCAAGCTTACATTGAATTGTTAGTATTTCATAACCATCAGTTACTACAGTATATTGAGGGACAACATGGCAATTCTTTTTGTTGCAATGAGCAGGACCACACCCCCACTTCGTTTGTTTGGACAATTTAGGGAAAGTAAACTGTAACCGTCCAAATTGAACGCCTGATCATCATTTCTTCCCCTAGTTTCCGTCAAGATGATAGCGCTAAAGGTTAACTGAAATTGTTCCAGAAGAATTGCGACATCATCTTTCTTGTGGTTGAGTGATCTTGTATTAATATGTAGAACTGATATCATGAGAAGCCAACAAACACTCACACCAAGGACTACATAGGGGAAATTACTTGTGCTGAATAAATGAAATAAAGAAACGATAAATTAGTGAAAATTAAAGTGGATGAAAAGTAACTTGCCGCAGGTGGGAGCCGAACCCGCAACCTTCGCATTTCGCGGTTGTGGGTTCGGCTCCCACCTGCGGCAATTTGTTTTTTCATCCACTTTAATTTCCACTAATTTATCGTTTCTTTATTTCATTTATTCAGCACATGTAATTTCCCCTATTTTGTCCTTGGTGTCAGTGTTTGTTGGCTTCTCATGATATGACTAATAAAAATCGGGCCCCTCAGTTAACCCCCTTTCTTCTCGTTTATGTAGAACTGAGTCACTTCTTTGGTGACGTGAGCTAATGCACTGGGGAAAGGCAAGCTCCAGATCATCCATATCAAGAAGAAAAAAAAAGTTACTATAAATATAGGCAAGCACGTTACTCTAACTCAACAACCGCCCTGCCTTACAAAAATCTTATCGATCTCGCGCTAGCTTGGTATGTGCACAACAGGTGTTGCGTCGGACTGTCTAGCATATATCTTTCCGTTAAAGGACCACACTGATTTCCATTTCATTTCATATTTCTTTTTCACCGCAAGTGCCAGCAGCCTTTTCAGCGCCGGGAAGAGGTGCTCATTGAGTACACAGGCGGCGAAAAAGGTGTTGAGCTGCTTATGCCCAAGTCTGCATTAGTGAGGCGTGCCTTCTTGGCTTTTTTCAGTACATTAACGCGCTGTACACGAGACTTGAACTGAACAACAATGTGGCTTTTGTTCTCTATTCTACTTGGTACCCGGTGACATGCTTCCATGTCACCTCTAGCAATCGGCTCACCAATGGCTGCACCAAGTTTCCACAGCAGGTCATCGAAAGATTCGTTTACCTTCTTAATGACAGCCTGTAGCTTCAATTCACATTCGTAGATTACTGCTCTCTGCTAGTTACTCGATACTCTAGATCATTCAAAGAGTTTCTGAGGGTAGCGTTTTCTTGGCCAAGAGCGGCATTTACAGTTTCGAGCTGAACGTTCTTGCGGCAGGTTCGTCCAGTTTTTTCGTTAAGTCCGCGATTGTGTCTTGAGCATAGTCAATACTTTTCGTCATGTTTCTTTGCTCTGTTTTCAATTCTCGTATTTAATTTCTGAAATCTCTTTCTAGTCTCGCGGAACGTTTTAAGTTCCTTCTGTACTTCCTCCTTAAATTTCAGGCATTCAACCTTTCCTTCCCTATTGATTTTTGCCATAACAGGTGAGTTACTGACTTTTTAAACCAAGGTATGGAAATGACAGAGAGGTGCGATAACACACAGAAATAGAAAAGACAACTTGGCAACAGCGGCGGAACACTTCACAGAAAAATTCGCTACAAGAAATACAATTCGCCTATACACTGACTTGTACAGAAGCTAATAAATCAACCCGGCGTTCACAGTTCCGTCGCCACCGCCAAGTGAAGCAGCTGCTGACGGGAATGCTCCTCTTGCAGGCTCTAGCTTGCCACGTGGTATGAGGCAGTAGTAGCACGCAGTCGCACGAAAGCACGCAGGCGCAGCTTGTTCCACGCCAACCGTGCGTCCAAGCTTGGGCCACTTGGGTGTGGCCCAACAAAAGCCTGTACGCCTGTACAAAAGCAGTAAATTAAGACGACGATCGAAGTTCCGTCGCCACTGCCAAGTCGATCCGGCTATGTTTAGCGGCACAGACGACCACGACGCGGAAGACTGGCTAGCCGAATATGACCGTCTAAGCGCCTATAATAGGTGGGACAACCGCACCAAGCTCGAAAATGTCATCTTTTACTTGACTGATGTGGCAAACCTGTGGTTCCGCAATCATGAAGCCGATTTTACCACCTGGTCGGCTTTCACGGCAACATTGGCTGAGGTCTTCGGCGATCCCGCCGTTCGCTGGCTTCGCGCTGAGCAGCGCTTGAGTGGTCGAGCTCAACGCCATTGCAATCGGAGACGTATAACACACGCCCATCCATACATGCTACCGCTCGTAACCCCTCCAGTCACCCTGGCAATTTTTCTGGCCTTCTGACAAATACTTCGTCATCATCTGATTAACGAGAAAATCGGAACGGTCTTTGTGAAGCGCTTCGGGAGCGACGAAGGCCTTTTAGCTCCATATCTGCCACCGAAACCCTTTAACGAGCACCAGCGCGATGTTGAAGGACGTATATGGCCAGAACACGCTTTTCGACAGCCGAAAGAAACCACAACTGCCGCGTCCTCCAAAACGTGGAAGACGCTTAAGCTTCGACTTTATGAGTGGAACGTGTTAGGATTTAATAAACTAACAAAGCCTCGACCGCTGCTTGCACTTCCCGACAACTGTAGCTTGTGTAATCTTAATGCTTACCGGGAAATGCTGGCGCCGAACGCTGCGCACGAACTCGTGCTTCCTGGTAGAAACGCGGCCTCTCGCATGGGCCGATCCCCGAGATCATGCAAAGCCGAGCCAAAAATATTACATCATTTTCAGGTTTCTTTTATTGTTTTGCAATTTTAATATTAAGTTTGAGCTGATTTAACATAAAAGGCATGCACTGCCGATGTTTTGTTTCATCACATTTCTTTGTGGGCTGTCATCCTGGAAACTCCGAGAATGAAGTTTCTCGGCAACGTAAGACAAGTTATGAGCAACTTTAATGATAGGATGGTGTGACAATTTTACGCGCAAATCCCTAACTTCATATAGCAAGGCGTGGCATATAGGTATGCCAAAATATACGCAGATATCTTCACTTACAGTAAAAACACATTGCGGTAATGTGACCCTGATGTTTTGATACGTACAGTCACCCAGCAGACAGACAGAAAGACTAAAAACTTTATTTACAAGGTCCTGAGAAGCTTTGCCCCAGGGTAGAGCTGCGGGCCGCCCCCACTAGGTGACTGGTAGGCCGAGTCTAACCGCCGCATCGTGGGCTCTCTGGACAGCCCAAGTTTGCCGTGAAAGTTCTAAGCTCTGGATGGGAGAGCTCCATTCTTCTTCCGTGATGCGATGGGGTCCCTGTAACGAGGGGCACCGCCAGAGCATGTGTGTGAGATTGCTGGCGGCCCCACAGTCGGGGCAAGTAGAGCTGAAAGCCTCTGGAGGGATCGTACGGAAAAGAACCAGGATTGGATAGAATTTACTCTGAAGCATGCGTAAATTGGACGCCAGAGGTCTAGCCAGTTTGCTGTCAGAGGGAGGATGAGTCCTCCTACCTAGGTGATAGCGCGTAGTGATTTCGCTGAAAGTAGTCAGTGTTCCGAAATTCGAGAACTCAGGAGTCTGAGCTCAACCCTGCTCCTGCGCGGTGGGTTAGTGCGCGCGTTTGGGAGAGGCCGATGTCATTGAGATTGGGAAAGGAGTCAAGCTGGAGGTCGATGTGCGCCGGAAATCACGTGATGGCGTGCGAATAGATTATCTTGTTCTTGAGAATCTCGTCAGCCTCCTCAGCAATGGAACCTGAAGCAAAAGCACTGACCGTGGATCTCGAATCAGTGAAGGTTTGTGACCTGCTGTTATCTAGGAGTGCTATAGCAGCTGCGACCTCCTACACTCTGGTTGGTGTTGAGCACTTCAGGGAAGCAACATTTGCTATCTGTCCGCTGTGATAAACGAGTGCAATGACGAAGTAAAGTGACTATCCATGTTGGGGCTTCGTCACCAGAACATTCCGAGTAGGGATCGTCTTTGGTACGTTTGAGGGCGAGGGCTTTTGCCCTGCGTCTGCCTACGTTGTGTTGAAGATGAACCAACAGCTCCCATTGGGGAGCGCGCGATTGAATTGGCATTGAAAAAAATAGCGAAGACAATGCCTGGAGTCACTGGATGCATGCTACTGGGTAAATTGGATTTTTGCCCCTCTTCATTGAAAGTACTTAACGTCACCTGCAGTCACCCAAGGGGACGTTAAATATGTTGAATGAAGAGAGGCGAAAGCCATTTTACCCAGTAATATATATCCAGTTACTCCAGGTATCGCCTCCGCTATTTTTATTGCGAAAGCAATACTGCTCGCACTTTCGGCCCATCGGTGGTCGTGGCGCCTCTTTACACAGCTGCGCGTCACGTGACCGTGTGACGTCACGCCAGACCGAGACACGGGGCCCCAGCTCGCGGCATCGATGGCGGAGGCGAAGCCTTGCGCGCCGCTGCTGCGGCGCTACCGAGAGAGGGCGCTCGCTGGTGTGACGTCACGCTAGGACGATAAATGGGGCTACAGCTCGGCTCCTTGCAGTGGTCGGCGCGCTGCCTTGCGCTATGTCGGATTATGTATAGCCATAAGTTTAACAAAGAGCAACGATGTCCACACCATCAGCCGAACCAAGACGCAGCCAAGGGTATTGCTTTCGCAATCTTCCAGGCTTAACCAAGCTAAGCCTTCAGCCAATTTTTTTGAATGCCGATTCAATCGCTCGCTCCCGAATGGGAGCTGTTGGTGCGCCTTAGCTCAGTTGCCGCGATGCGACGTTACCCAGAAGGTACGACTATGGCTGCTTGGCTCACGGGTGCATATTAACGCGTGCCGCTCACGTTCCGTAGGGACCATAGTTCCGGTGGAGAAGTGGTAGACGCTCCCGTCCCTGCGTCTCTCAAGTTATCTCGCATCTGTCAGTCTTCCTCCAACTTCCGTCGTGAAGCTCTACCCAAATGGCATTCTCCCCCACGACCGCAAAGCAGGCGCAAAGGCTAGGCGACGAGGGTGAGTAGGAAAGTCCGATAGGAGAGGGCAGTGAAGGGTCGCACCGGCGGCATCTGGCCGGCATTGAAAAACATAGAAGAGGCGCTGCTCCAGGGATAAATACCGAGTGGGAGCTACCCAGTTGGCACATCCGCCCACAATTTTTGACTGCATTATATTCAGGAGCTGCCCACTACAGCGCGCGCATAAGGCTACATACCCGTTACGGAAAGCGGGGATAAACTCGACAAAATTGCTTCGCCAGAAATAACACGAAAAATCGCGGGATCGAATCCCGGCCACGGCGGCCGCATTTCGGTGGCGGAGAAATGCGAAAACACCCATGTACTTAGATTTAGGTGCACGTTAAAGATCGCCAGGTGGTCAAATTTCTGGAGTCCTCCACTACGGCGTGCCTCATAATCAGAAAGAGGTTTTGGCACGTCAAACCCCATAATTAAAAAAAGAAATAACACGAAATAAATAAATAAATATTAATAAACAACCTAATATATTGACACGTGTACTTACCTTTATCGGGCGGCCACGTTTCGCGGCCTAACGTTATCGCGCAGTGCGGGACGCGCCTGCATTTATCCGAAGTCTCTGGAAAGTTATCGATGCTTCTATCCGCGGTCTGTTGTCGCCGAACCGTGTGTTATCTAATTTCATCGCGTAACGCGAATGGTGTAGAACTTTCTGGAAGGCACGCGGGTCCCAACGATTACTCTGGAACATTCGACGACTCATGTATAAAAGCCGACGCGCTTAACCCGCTGGTCAGATTTTCGACGATCGCCGACTGTGTTGGCCGCTGTCGCCGTTCTTTGAGTGTAGCCTGTTCTTGAGGGCACAAGTTCGCCCAATAAAACGCTAGTTTCATCTTCCTCAGTTTGGCTGCTTTCTTCACAGTCACTACTACATGACAATATGGTGAAAGGAGAGCACGTAGAACTGCACGTAGTTCTAAAGCCCGCAGCTCAGGGAAGCAGGGTCACCGATGACAGCGCGACAGCTTGAGACTGCCCACACCCGCTTGCTATAAACAAAGCGCTAAAACGACATTGACAACCAGAGCTGCACTGCTAAGCCACTCACCGTAGTGAGGCCAGAATGTATATGACCACGCTTTAGGGGCGGTGAAAGAACTGGCAAAAGCGCCAGCGAAAAAAAAGTGTAACACTTTATTTTGCAAACTCGCGTCAGGCAAGAAGAGCAATACTTATGACATAATAACAGAGGCGAGCACAGCCTTCGATCATGGAAATACAATGTGTGCGGTTCATGCCTGCGAGTAAGATAAAAAAAATTACCGTTGATTACGCCACTGCCTAATGCCAAATTTCAGCCCAGCTCCATACGTGTTGCATTTCGCGTGTCAGTATTTTGTATCTTGATTTCATACGAACACGGTTTATGTTAGGAAGAGAACGTTGAGGGACGCCGACCCGCAATGTAGGTGCAGGCGCAGTAGAGCTGCAATCTAAAGAGAATCATCGTATGTTCCGGCATAATCACTTATGCTCCAGTACGTCCGAGAATGCACGCTACTATTCGCGTCACTCGCGCGATTTGACTGACAAAACACGCTGTAACTTCGGCGACATCTTTCCCGAAATTTCGGAGATATATGGGTGCTGTTGAGAATGGTAGCACGAAAAGTAAATGAACACGGTAGGACGGCACTGACAAATTCATTTTGTCATGACAATCATTTTGTCGAAGAAAAAACAATACTGAATGAAAAGCAAGCGATACCAACAACAACATCGCGCTACTATTCTCCACGGTAAACATCACTCACCGACTAGTCCAATCACCTACGGCGGTGCGTAGTGCGCCTTGCGCCGAGCAACATCTTCGAAACCTGGAACAAGGCAAAACATAGTCACCGAAACAAAGATGATAACGTACGTGGGTCAGTGTGTAGGCCCTGCAGATGAGCTACGTTCGCACTCATCGAGGAGACCGCTTTTTCACAGCTGGTGAAAGATAACCGTAGATGTGAAGGATGACTCCCAATGCGGAATTTCAACTTCTGGAACAACTCAAGAGTAAGTGATCGACCCCATGAACGCAAAACACCAAAGTCTTGTCGGACGCCAGGCTTCTTTAGAATTAATCCGGCGTTAATACCTCCAAGCTCAAAGCGACTGGTGATCATCTTTCAAGCAACGCTGCACTCTAAAAATAATGACGAGAGCGATATTCACATTCCGCTTGAAGAAGCAAAATATGCGACGGTCCCTGAGTACAACATCTAGGCTGTCAGTGTCCTAGCCGGCATAGATTACAGGATTGCATAGTTGGAATGCATCAAAAGTGCGTTGAGTACCTACCAGGAAACGCTGCTTCCGCAGGCTTTCATAGAGAAAAGGGCTGACTCAGCGCACATATGTGAACCGAGACCTTCGAAGTTCTGTATGCCAATAATAAATGTGACAGAGAGCGCTGGACTTTGTCAACATCTGAGTCCTGTTGTGCTGATGTTATAGATATGCTCAACGGGCGTTTGATCACAAAAACAAGGTCGTGCAGCACCATCTAGTGTGCCCCAGTATGCTTGCGCATGTAAAACTAGGCACCGGCGTGTGAGGGATCAAGCGATTGTATGAAGCTGTGAAATGGCACGTTCCCTGCTAGAGTTCCCTGAACGTGCCTACGCTAAATTTCGTTGGAATGCTTGTAGACAAGTTGCATACAGAAGGCGTATCTGAATCACCTTCAGCAGCTCCCGCATCGGGTACCAAGCTAAACAACCAGCTCTAATTGACCTTTCCAGAGATGCGCGCGCACCGTCAGAGGAGGAGACAAGGCAGCATGGGAAGTCCGAGCGACGACCATGGTTAATTCACATAACCAGAAGGGTCAGGCTGAAATGCGGTTACAAACCAATGCGCAGCGACATCTTGTAGTAGTGCGATTGAAGCGAGAGTACTTCTCGCAGGGCAAAGCACTAGTTGATGAAAATTATGCATAGAATGCGTCCCCAATGGAAACATTTGGAAAAGTACAGACAAAATAATATAATAAATTATGGAGTCTTACGCGGCAGAAACCTTGATCTAATTATGAGGCACGCTGTAGGAGGGACTCCGGAAATTTTTACCACCTGGAATTCTTTCAAGGGCGTGTAAATCTTAGTGAAAAAGTACCGACAAGGTCATCACAATAGGAAAATGTGAAGTCGCACGCTCTTTGGTTCCATGCACACATAATTATGACTACGAAGCTATCCTGGCTCTCTGAGGTTTTGTCCTGGCGATGCGTGCTGAGATATGCTGAGATTGTATTGCCGTATGTAACACTTTAACCTCGTCAAAAGTATCTTATGTATAGCCGTGAAATGTAATAGAAGTAGTTATAGTACTAACCTTACAAGATTTGAGTGGAGAGAAAGAAGCGTTTATTATTCTAAACAGTCTTCCGAGCGAGGCCCGGTATCATTCTAAGGTGGAAAGCCTCCTTAATCCAGGAACCCTCGGCTTGCGACTGCCCTCTTGGCCCTGGCAACAAGTTGTCGTTCGTCTTCTAGGTCCTCGAGGGCGAGCTTGGCCTCACGCGCTTCGAACAGGTGGTCTTCGTTTGCTTCTTGTGCTCGTTTCGCATTCGTTTTCGGTTGCATTTCGCTGCTTTCCTGCCACGGGCATTCCAGGAGCGAATGTGCCAGGGTGTCGGATAGGTTGCAGAGGGGCCAGAGGTAGCCTGTGAATTGCCGGGTAGAGGCCATGCATTATCGTTCCGTGAGCGTACGTGTTACTTTGTAGGCGTCTAAGAATAATGCTTTCTTCTCTTCCGAGTTTCGGGTGCGGTGGTGGGTACACTCGACGCTCGAGCATGTATTGTTGTAATATGCCCTAATAGTTGGTGGGTACGGCCTCGGCCTCTTCTGTCGTGGGTCGGAGAGCGCGTGGTGAGAGGGGGGCCCGGTTGACGTGCTCATTGGCAGCGGCGTGGGCCGCCTCGTTCCCTTCTACTTCCTCGTGCCCGGGCACCCACATTACGCAGGGGTACGGGAGCGGAGTTCTTCGTGTTATGAGCATATTGAGTGCCCCGGCCGCGATGCGGCTCCTCCAGAAGTTTCTGCAGGTGGCCTGAGAGTCGATGAATATAGCCGCTGCGTCTGTGCATGTGGCGGTGGCGAGAGCGCTTGCCGCTTTTCAGCTGTTTCCGGGCTGCGTTCCTTGAAGGTTGCCAATGCTAACTCGGAGCCTCGGGAGTCTACGATTCTGAGAACATACGCTTTTCCATGCGGATATTTGGCAGCGTCGGTGTAGCGGGTATTCGGGTCGGGCTTGACACTTCATTTGATGGCGTTGGCTCTAGCCTGTCTTCTACTTTAGTGGTATATGGGATGCATGTTGAGTAGGACACGTGTGATGCAAATGCACTTTCGAACGTCTGGTAGGATTCGCTCTATCTTGTCCGTGTCCGCGACGTACGTCTCGCTGTGGCTCAGGTGCCAGAGCAGTAATCACTAGGTGGGCGTGAGCTTTAGTCGTTCCAGTCGGCTGTTCCTGGGCACTTCGGTGAGCTCTTGCAACGTGTTGTGGACGCCCATCTTAAGGATACGTATAGTCGAGGCCATGGTGGGGGGGGGGGAGGTTCCGAGGGTGACTTTCACTGCCGTCCTTATCATGATGTTGGGTTTTTCCATTTCGGCGCTCTTAAAAGCCAGCGATGGCGTGCCGTATGTGATGCGCCTGGCGAGCAGTGCTCGTATTATTCTTAGCGTGTCCGGCCCCTTGAGCCCGCTTCTTTGGCTTGAGATCCTCTTTACGAGGTGTGTGAGTTGCGAAAGGGTATGTTATAATCTGGGTAGGCTGGCAGATGCAGATCCGTCCTCGTGGATGTGGAGTTCAAGTATTTGTATAATGCCGACTTTTGGGATGTTGTCCCGTTGAGGGTGACGCTGGAGTCGGGCTCGTGGCAGCTGGGTGGCCGGCCTCTCGTTCTTACTTTGAGGACGAAGTCGTCAGACTTCGCCGGGGTGCAATGGAGGCCGAAGTTTGAGGATAGCTTTCTATGGTGTCTATGGCTTCTTGTAAGCTGCATTCTTTCGTTACATTGTTCGGAGCTCCGGTCAAGAGCGTGATGTCGTCAGCATGCATCGCGTGACGCAGATTTGGTATGGTCTCGAGGAGTTTGGGTAGCTTGATCATAGCTACGTTGAAGAGCAGCGTTGAAATGACCGACCCTTGTGGGGTGCCTCTGTTTTGAAGTACGAACCCTTCGCTGCGGATGTCGCAGATCCCGAAGGTTACCTTGCGGTCCATCAGGAAGTTTCTGACTTACCTTATGTCCTAGTGCCGCAGCCTCTGCCTTTGAGGTTGTTGAGCATAGCGTTGTGGCTAACGTTATCAAATGCTTGCTTGACGTCTACTGCCGCTACCGAGTATATGCTTCAGTAGTTTAGTTGATCTAGGATGACTTCTTTGAGTTGTAAGAGTACGTCCTGCGTTGAGAGGTGCTGCCTGACACCGAACATGGCGTCCGGTAGGTGGCCGTTGTCTTCCAGGTTCTGGGTAATGCAGTCGTGCACTATATGTTCGAAAATGTTTCCCGCGCACGAGGAGAGGGAGATCGCACGTAGGTTCTCCAAGCTGAGACGTTTGTTGGGCTTGGTGATCATCGTGATCATAGGTGGTTGTTAAGGATCCGGTCTTCGCCGTGCATGGCATTTCGAGTCAGCTTGGATAGGGTTGGGTAGGTGTGAAGGGTCGGTCGTGTTCTGGATGCAGTTTTCTAGAGTATTCTTCGCTGCGATTTGGCGCGAAAGAGGGCGCGTCTCCACGGAATGATCTTGGTGTGGCGTTCTGCTTTGTCTAATACATTTTCGGCCCACTCGTCAATGTCAATTATGGTTGCTCCGGATACTAGCTTTTTTCTACACGATCTACATTCGGTTAGCCGTGCAATCCTGGTCTTGGTCTATCTACGGGTGTGTGCTACATATAATTGGAGGGTATGGTGATCGCTACCTAGGGTTTCCAGGAGTCGACCCCACTCTGCGCAGGGGACGTCCGCTGCAAAGGTAAGATCGGGGTTTATGTCCCTGGAGACGCTGTTTCCAATTATCGTGGTCTGGACAGGATCATTCGTAGGCGGCATCGTGCACTCTTGCACCCTTCCTTGTGGTGGTGTGATAGCACCATAGCGTGTGCGAGCCGTTGAAGTCCCCCACTATGACAAGTTGGTTACCATTCGTCGATTTACTGATTTCTCGTACCAAGTGATCGAAGTCCGGTACCTGGTCGAGAAGGGGGCTGTACACGCCGGCCACGAATAGGCTTTTCTGTGTATTTCGATCCGGTAAAACCTCAATTAGGGTGCGTTCTGCCTGGGTGTTCTGCACGTCGTGTTTTAGAGCGCAGCTCGTTGACGCCGGCTCCTGCGCGTCGCGTCGCCGTCGTGCGTCGCCGTCGTGTCTGGCCGTAACCAGCTCCGTAGCCGGGGCCAGCGCGCTGCTCGAGCTGCGCTCGCTCCTGGCATCATTTCTCGCGCACGGCGCTATCCTTACTCTCTTCGGTCCTCCTCCCTGTGCGGTGGCTACCAGAACGACGGCTAGGTGGCGGCTGATATCCATGATGTGCTGCTTCCTAAGCCCAAACGCAAAGCCGCCGCCGTTCGCCACTGCGTGTACCGCTTCCCCCTCTCCTCCATGATGGCGACCACGTGAGAGCGCGCGGCGTTCTCCGGTTGCCTAAGTGCCGGCTCGGTACCAGCGATCACGCTGCGCACTTCACAAGCCGAAACGTAGAGCCCCTTCTGTTGACTGGCTAGCGGCGTCAGCGGCGTGAGTCAATCGCTGCCATCTTTTCGCCGCGCAACGTTCCTATGCGACTACGCCCTGCCTCCCGCGACCTTCCGATAAGCGAGACGGTTGCGCTAAGCTACGCTCCGTCTGCGGGGGCAGGTGCAAAATGTTCTGCACGAGGCGGATTGTCTAAGGCTCACCGACCGTTTATAGTATAACATGATGTGTCTGCCTATATAAATAGTTTATTCTCAGCTAGTTCTTTCTGAGCTATGTGCGACGAAACCGCTGGAAGTACTTCGCCTGCCGCTGCTGCTAAACGAGCTGCCCGAGCAGAGGCCCAGCGCCATCACCGCCAGAATTCAGAGGTGCACTACGCGGAACCAGGCTTTGGTGCAGCAAGTGGAGCATATAACCATCTATTTCTCCGACCACAAAGCTTCCTTCATAACAATCAAGAACTGGCAGTAGAAAATTTCTTGAAGAAGGAATATGTGTGAATAATGAAAAGTTGTCTGTAACTGTACATACATGTCTTCTTCGAATTCTTTGCCACAATATACGGAAAAGCCGAAACAGCTGAAGAGCTGCGCACCAATTTCGTATTGGGAAGTAACGTAATCGTCGGTATTTTTGGGGGGCTCTCAGAGTTTTCTTGACCAGTATAGCAGTGCGTCTGGTTCGTGTAAAGGTGGTGTATCCTTGCAATCGGATGCTCTGCTTGTTGGTTTCATGTAGTACTTTGACCTCGGGTTGATTGAGCTTGACGAATTCTTGCAGGTTGGCGCGTCGAGGGTGGTGCGATGGTCAGTTCCATTGTAATATGCGTATAGTTTAATGCTGGTTCTTTGCCTTGCGGTTAGCGATCGCCATCGTCGATGGATTCCAATTCGCGTCACCGATCGCCAGTGGGCGAGACGGAACGAAAGTCGCTGTGGCTGTTCTTCCGCGCCTTCTTTCGAGTCGTGTGACGTGAATTGTCGAGCTGTGTCTTGGTTATGCAGTTGTTCTTTACGTGCACGATAAAATTGTTGAGCTGCGGCGCAACACCATCGATTTTGGCCTTTAACACGACGATCTTGTTTTCAAAGGTTACGGCTGTTTATTAGACTGCTTACTGAACTTTTTTTTTCCATTGTGGCGTGAATGTTCTCCATAAAGTTTTCTTGAAACATCAGGCACCTTGCATCTACTAGGGCTTCAACGTCGTGCTTCGTCAGCGTCGTTCCCTACTGTATATGTTTACGAGCTTCTGACAGTTTTGATGGAGCTTCCAGGTGAGTTCACATTGTTGCTGGCATCTTTGAAACAATTTGTTGGTGCGCTCTTGCTCTTTCCGCTGACTGTGGCGTTGCTTGTCTATGAGGCTTTGCTGGCTTTGCAATTGGCCATCCTGACTCTGAAGTTTGCTGTGCTGGTTCTGCTGTTTGTTTTCGGGGACCCGTATGACTGCGGCTTCGGCCGATAAGTCCAGCTTCTCTCACCACCCGAGTCGCTCGAGCTGCTTACCGCGTCGGCATAGCCAGCGCACTTGACCTAGTGGGAGCGAGAGCGAGAACGCGAGCGCGACGTACTTCGTAGTGTTGGCTTGGAGCTGCTGCACCTAGGGGAGCTGCCCGCACTGGCACTGCTCGAGCTGGTGGCCGATGTGCCCAGCTCCGGGAACTCTAGACTGCTGGAGTTCCTGCGGTTGTCTCTTTCTTGTAGTCTGTTGAGGCGCTGTTGCCGTATATTTTAGGGCGGAGGGCTTGGCTTTTAACTAGATTATGTTTATGTCTTCGTTACAAAAGAAAACTACAGGAAGAAAAAGTGTTGTGTTAGTGGCGATGAATCTGTGATATTTGTGGGTTATTTCAATGTCGTGTTGATGTTATATTGACACCGAAATAACGGATGCGTGTTGGCACTAAGAACACATGCATGCCCTACTCAGTTCAAAATCTGGGTGAACCCATTGCTATGAATTCACGCAAAACTCTCAAAGCTCACCTTTGTAATGACTGCAATTATAAACTGAGGGCTCTAAATGAAGATGAGCCAGTGAATATATGTGTGGTTCAATGTGACGCTATGTTTATGCGAGTGTTCTCTCTTATTTACGCTTCCTTTGTACAGTTGTGTACCCTGTATAAGTAGTATATGTAGCTGTAACTCCAATCTCATCTGTGCAGGCGACCCCCGCAGGGGCGTCTTTGTAAGCGGGCGCTTGGTGCTTGGCGACACCGCGTGCTAAAGCACATGAGGATGGGACCACCACGCGCGCTGGCGTGCGCGGCTCAGCCGTGTCTGGCGAAAGGGGGATACTGGGCAATGTGCCGATGCGAGTGTTACGACCTTTAAGGCCCCCCGGCGGAGGCAACACTCCTCTTCGGCCTCTGCTTCACATAGACGGCTCCTCCAGATTGACCCACGTAGAGGAAATCGGCCGCCTCCTTTTCTTGCCCACCTCTTCAATCTTTGCCTTTCTGTCCCGTCTTTTCATCTCTCCTGTCTTCTATTCCCTTCCCGCTTCAGAATGTCTGGGCGAATAGAGATTACTTTGTGTGGGTAGCCAACCTTGGTTATACCACATTTGGTTATAGTGGTGGCGGGCAGCTGGTATTTGCAGGACTTATCTTTTCCTTGTCCTGCAGTGTTCCCTTGGGCTCCATACTAGGTGACTGGCGTTGCTCACGAACAATTTACCGTTACGTATAGCAAGTTCCTTCCCCCAACTTCGTGATCCCACTCAGAAACGAGGAATCAAAGTTTTGGTTGAAATATTGGCAATTATATACGATTTCATGTATTATATTTAGAGAAGAAAGAAAAAAAAAGGCAGCGAGAATGATCTCACAGTTTCTGGTTGCAAAAACACTAACTGAAGCTGTTTGCCAAAGTTATAAAATATCCACGTTGTCAAGTGGTGATATCTCTAGAACTTCGCGAAAAGAAACGACACCAAAAACTGTATAATCTAGTCTCATTCGGGAACTTCCTAGTGAGTGAGACCGTACCGCACTATGAACACCACCCGTGCAGCCATTTTGGAAGCTAATCTCATGGAGCTGACTGAAGCTGCCCTACTGGAGGGCGGGAGTAGTAGAAATGTGATCAATGTCAAGAGATTTAGCATGAGGCACGGTGGCAAGTAGATCGAAACAAAGCACGTGATTCTAACTTTGGCGTCAAGTATCGTGTGTGAGACTGTTGAGGCTGAGTAAGTATCCTGGTCAGAGCGTACATCCCCAATCCTCTCCGATGCTTTAATTACCAATGATTTGACCGCAATTCACAGAACTACCGAGGCCGCTAGACTTTGCTAAATCCAGAACCCATGAGCACCCATGTGACAATTGCGAGAAAACCACGCTGCGTGAACTTTGATGGCGAGCACGCCGCATACTCACAGTCCTGCCCATGCTGAAGAAGGAAAAAGAAACAGTAACGTTCAAAGTCAAGGGAAACGTATCGTTGAAAGAAGCAGGCAGGCATGTAGCTTACCTGCCAAATAACACCTTTGCCCAAGTAGTTCTTCAGGGGGCAGCGCCACTACGGCCTGTGGCGTCTCTGTGGCCCACAAACAATGTGCTGGCAATGACGCCATCCGCTCCCCCCCCCCCGGGGAGCGTGGGGGGGGGGGGCTGCAGGTAGTGCTGCACTGCCGTCTCAGAAGAAGGGGCCATTGACCTCCGGGTTAGTAGCCGCAAAGCTCTCGTCCCCTGAAACGAGGCCTTCTTGTTATACACACCGCTCGCAAGAGCGCGTGTCCATAGCCTCTGAAGAGGAAATGGGCCCAACACTCCTCCAGACGGCGCCCTTAGCAGTGAAGAAGCGGCGCGTATCTCGTGTCCACTCCAAAAGAGAAAAACCTCGCGTCGCCCGGAAGGGCTCTGTAAGCTAACTCCTCTTTCTTAAACACATAGCACAGAAACAAAATTAAACATGGATGCACAAATATTGCACTGGGGCGTCAGACGACTGCTCGACAACCTCGATGATGTCTGCTGGACAAAGGTGGGCAAAATATTCCTGAGGAAAAAGTCGCTGTGGGACTACGAGTGGGTCAGTCGCCGGCTGAGTGACAACGGACGCTTAAAGTCGACGAACTCTAGTGCGTAGCCACGGACGATTAGTGACGCGTCGCGAAGGCATTTTTAATTTTTGCCAGGTTGGATATGTGTTCACGTGTATTGTTGCTTGTAAGTGCCACACGCACGCTATTATACGGCAGATAAACCAAAATTCGGTTCGCCCTGCCTCTCTGACTGTGTTCAGCCCCTGAGCCCACGAACCGTTGATATCATAGAAGACAGGCCCGTTCCGTTGGGAGCAAGAGACATTGCGCAGGCATCTAGTAAAAGAGCGAATGCTCAGGCGTCCTCCAAGTTTTTTTTTGTTTGTTTTGCTTGCAACTGAGCGTCGGCGCCGGCGTTGCGATTTCTTTGGCTCTCCAGAGCTCTGTTCTTGCCAAATATGTCCTTCAACATCAAGTTTGTGTTCGTTAAAGGACTCGCATTATAGATATTGAGTAAAGAGGCTTTCCTTGGAAAGGAACCGCCTCACCAAGAGTTCTCCGATTTTATCGTTAGTCAGACCGCGACGAACTATGTGGCAGAAGCCTACAAAGATTGCCAGAGTGACTGCAGCGGTTTTGAGCGATGGCGTATATACTTGTGGGTCTATTATTTGGCTCCAATGGC
Source organism: Dermacentor variabilis (assembly GCF_050947875.1). Taxonomy (NCBI): domain Eukaryota; kingdom Metazoa; phylum Arthropoda; class Arachnida; order Ixodida; family Ixodidae; genus Dermacentor; species Dermacentor variabilis. Next base: position 109,796,513 of record NC_134578.1, on the reverse strand, counting down.
GGTGCCTAGTGAAGCTAGCTGTATTCGGTAGTCACGCTGCAGGCACCGTATGCCTGCTCCTCCTGTATTGGCGATGCAACATACACTGGAGAACCTCCACAAATAAGCTCTTTCCCAGCTGATGTGCGAGTTCTGACCTGTATAGCAAAAGGATTTCGGAGGCACCACGCGCTTCGTTTACAAAGGCGTTCGATTGTGTTCTGCATTTTTGGCACGATTGGCATGTTTGAGCTTGCCTCCCCCCCCCCCCCCCCATCTGCGCGATCGGCACTCATTCCCGAGCCCATTACTAATACCAAAAGGCTACAAACACGCGGCGCGACGTTGTGCCGGTAGCCGATTCGGCCCAGGTTGCACCGTTTCATTGTAAAGTAAAAAAAAAAGAAAGAAAGAAAACGCCCGTATAAATGTCGGCGCCATCATACTCATCCTTTCATTTATGGGACATTCCTTCATGTTTCTTTCGTAGAATGCCGCTTTCTTTGCGGTGTAAAGATAATCTTTTTAAGGCGTAGCTTTCTTTGCGACACCCTCCCGGAATTCCTCACATTCTAAGAAAAAAGTGAGTAAAAGTGAGTCACGGCAACTTGACTCTCTTTTTTCTACCGAAGACCCATTTTTGCGCGGGTAGTGTCACAAAACAAGAGTCAACATTTATGTATGGGTCGTTTGACTCTCAATAGCAGGCGAAGAGTCGTTGTGGAACATTGCGACTCCTTTGATATTCGAGATGAGTCTGGCGAGAGAAACATTAAAATGCAGGAGAAAAAATACCAGATAACGTCTTCTGTTTTAGGCAGGCCCTCGACTTCCTGTCCTGGTTGTAATGCGGTGTATCATTCTATTGTCATTGTCATGTTCTGCAATTACATCGAACTGCAGATATCGATTTTCTTGACCATGTTTCTTAATATCTTACACGCTTAAGCAATAGCTGGTTTCCTGTGCTAAGGAAGACCCGGATTTGTCACACTGGATTCTGATCATAAGTAAATCTAAAAAAAAAGCATTGGCTACTAAAGAGAGCACAGGAACGCGATAACAAGTTCAGTAGGCGCACTCACCAGTGTCGATTGCAAATGTAATTCCGCTACGTAAACTTAAATTTTGAGGATTTAGGTTCCAAAATCAAGATCTTGTTATGAGGCGCATGGTAATAATAAATTGCAGATTTATTTTCAGCGGCTCGGGTTATTTAACGTGCACGGAATGCACAGTATACGCGCGTTTGTGCATTCTGCCCCCATTGGAATGCGACTGCAGCGGTTGTGATTGGACGCGTAAACTCGAGCTCAGCAGCGCAGCACCAAAGCCACTGGGCTACCGCAGTGCGTTGCGTTCCGTGACCACAAACGAACATTAGCGTACGCAGCACTGCTTTTGAACCACCCTAGAAGTATGAAAACAGAAATATAGCAGTGCCCCTCAATGCTGCATGAACCTCTGCACGAATGACTGCACGAGCCAACGTTAGTAGTTTTATCGCCTGAATAAACTATAGTAAACATTCGCTTACTCCTTAAATTAGCAAACACGGGGTCACGCGCGCACGTGGAAACATGAACAGATCTCACTCAATGACCGCGAACACTCGCTGTCACAGCGTCGGCGTGTTGAAGGGCGCGAACAGAGCGGACAGAACGCTTCTGCTGCCTCGTCCTTCAAAGCGTCTCCGAAACTTCAAATAGTGCTATCTAAGCGCCCCCGATCTTTGCACCCATCGGAAATTATCTCCAAGACAGAGCGAGAGTTGCGCCAGATCGAGCTAGAGCAATGGCCAGAGGAAAAGCGTGCTAAACCAGCGCCACATTTCTCCGGCTTGCGCGCGTTTTATCACGTGACCACCTATAGATACTTGGGGCACCCATTCAGGCACTATACATCTCGGCCACAGTGGAAGGTAGGCTCGGCTCACCCTCGAGGACTTCCTTTAACGCGAACAGCCAACGGCGCAGGATAGGATCTTATCGCACTTGACTTTTTACGTAAGCTCACGGCAACACCGACAGATATATTTCGGTGGTGGTGTCCATATAATTGCTATCGTAAAATTCGCAATAAATAGGAAATTTCACTAACGACCAACCACGCTGCTTCTCCATGTCGTGATAGAGCGGTGAACGATATTTCTAGGAAGTGTGTTGCTAAATCTCCGCCAAATGACTACGCTCGCATTTGGTGACAGCGGCACACAGTCGTAAGAACTTGTGGAGGAAATACCGGAGTTCTGGCAGCTTCAGATGCACTAGATCATTCAGCAACATGGGCGGCTTTGTAGCTTTACCTTACATCAGAGCAAACTGCACTCGACAGAAATCAAGGGCAGCCGCACTGTTACAGCTAAGCAAATTAAGGACAATTACGCAGCATCTTCACACTTCGACCACGCTCCGACAGCCCAACGATAGATATTTCAAACACAACTTACATGGATTAGTTATGTTACTCTATTTGCAAGTGTCCTGCACTAGGCACTAAGGGTAACTTGACACGCACTGCTGGAGTCATTAGAGTCATCAAGAATAGTTACCCGAATTCTTCAGCGGTGCTCATGTGACCCTTTATCTTAAGTCGTCTGACTCATGTAGAATAGTTAACGGACTTCCTCAGCACTAGTCGTGTAACCCTTTTGAGAGGGTTACGAGACTACTACAACATAGTGTGCATCACTATTGTGTGTGGAGTCACGTAGCCACCTTGTATCGAGCACAGATTGTCTCGGGACTCTCTGCCAAAAGAGACTTCGGGTGTCTCCCACAAAGTGTGTCGTATACCTGGCGAGTCCCGACTCTCCGAAAAGAGTAAGAGATACTCCTTCTTTTTTCGTAGTGTGCACCGTGGCTGCTAGGTCCTCCCGTATTGCCTAACAGCTCATGCACGTAAATAAAATGCACCAGTTTGTACACATCGAACTTTTGTGTGAATGGATAAAGAGTCTATACGCGAATTTGTGTTTATTGAATATGTCCACAGGAACTTACACGGACCGTTTATTCAGGGACTGCAAAAACGCTACTTCAATGCAGCCGCCGCTGGCGTGGATGCGCTGAGGCGACCTCTCTGTTTTTTTTATGTTGTTGCATTCCCTCGCCCGGGAGGCGCCACAACTGCCCTGGTTATGCTGACGGTAATTTATTGCCACCCGCTTTGAAACGGGTGAAGAGAAATCGTCACCTAGCGTGCTTCAGTTACTCAGGTTTGCTATCAATGCTTTTACTTCCAAAATTCTTGTATACAGCTCTTCAATGTTCTTTGTCTACGTTGTAACTTTGCCTATGCCTGTAATGGATCCGCTAGTATCCGTCTCTTCCCTGATTTTCTTCCACCAAAACTCTAAACGTCTTTTCCTTATGTCGGCTGCTGAATGATTGATGCCTTATTCACACTTTAAATCCAAACGCTACTGGGAAGTGTGTACGTTACATAGGGGCCCTGCTGGGCACATTCCTTCGTATTTTATTGAGATGTTAGAGGTCTTCGCATTTTTGCGGCAACAGGCATATGGCTCATCTTGTTGAGAATACTTCATGCAATTGTTTTTATCCTTAAGCAACGGTCTCGAGCCTCAAACAGCAAGGTACTGCCATTCCTGTTATAGCATAGATTCTCCATTCTAATTTCCTTCTTGCTTTTCTAGTGAATCTCAGTTTTGTTTTAATTCTTCTATTGTACCTCTGCCTACGCCTGTACTCTTAACTACTGCTCTTTGCTCCTAATTTTTCTTTCTTTTTTTTCTCCTTATTGTTCTTAACTGCCAACAGCGTCAGTGAATTTGTTTGTTACATAGAATGAAAATTATGTATCATGTATTCTTGACACATCACGGTCCCTTTAATGACCCATGAATCGGGTAGACAGTATCAAATAAATAAATAAATAAATGAATGAGTAAGTAAATAAAAAATTACATTATTCATTTTTATTTTTTCTTACTTTCTTCAGTTTTCACTTTTATGAATGTTTACATACAATTTCCTGTGTCTGTTACTCTCATTTTCTTTTTGATGACTAGTGGGTGACTTTTGTTTACCCTGTATTTGGTCACCAACATTGTTAACCTGTTCTTCCATTCTGTATTGATCGTTTCGAGGTACACGTACTGGTGCTTTTGAGGCACCCATATTTGTTATCCCTGTTCCGGAGCCTTTCTACATTTGTATTTTTACTCTTCGCTTCCCTGACCTCGAAAGAGGCCCATTCAATGTCACCCTGCATTGGAAAATTTGTGGTTTCACCTGGGCTCCCGAGCGCGTCCCCATGGCTCCCTGGTGAATATTATGATGATGGCAGGGATATTTTATGACGATGAGCTGAAAAGGAAAGATACAGAGAACAAATCTCAAGGCCCGATTGACCCACCAGGAATTAGGCAACTTCTCGTCCAAGAGCTCCGTACGAAAGCGAGAAAACGTGGGAGCGGACAATAGTTCGCCCACTGCCACCATATCGTAGCTAGTGTGAGACGTAACTGACGCTAAGCAACAACGAGATGTTGAGTTACGCGACTCAATCGATGTTCGATGACAGCGCCTTGAAGCACGGCTAGAAATATGCAGAGCCCGATCATTGCTATGCATCAAACGCCGTATGGACCAACTGGCAGCTCCTATTTCAGGACTAGATAGTGAGATAGTGAGAAGGACCAGGCAGGATTCCGCAAGGGCTACTCAACAATAGACCATATTCACACTATCAATCAGGTGATAGAGAAATGTGCGGAATATAACCAACCCTTATGTATAGCTTTCATTGATTACGAGAAAGCGTTTCATTCAGTCTAAACCTCAGCAGTCATGGAGGCATTACAGAATCAGGGTGTAGACGACCCGTATGTAAAAATACTGAAAGATATTTAGAGCGGCAACACAGCCACGTAGTCCTCCATGAAGAAAGCAACAAAATCCCAATAAAGAAGGCCGTCAGGCAGGGAGATACGATCTCTCCAATGCTATTCACAGCGTACTTACAGGAAGTATTCAGAGACCTGGGTAAGAGTTAATAGAGAATACCTTAGTAACTTGCAATTCGCTGATGATATTGCCTTGCTTAGTAACTCAGGGGGCCAACTGCAATGCATGCTAACTGATCTAGAGAGGCGAAGCAGAAGGGTGGGTCTAAAAATTAATCTGCAGAAAACTAAAGTCATATGTTTAACAGTCTCGGAAGAGAACAGCAGTTTACGATAGGTAGCGAGGCACTGGAAGTAGTAAAGGAATACATCTGCTTAGGACAGGTAGTGACCGCGGATAGGGATCATGAGACTGAAACATTCAGAAGAATAAAAATGAGCTGGGGTGTATTTAGCAGGCATTCTCAGATCATCAACACCAGGTTGCCATTATCCCTCAAGAGAAAAGTGCATAACAGCTGTGTCTTACCAGTACCCACGTACGGGGCAGAATTCTGGAGGCTTGCGAAAAGGGTTCTGCTTAAATTGAGGACGACGCAACGAGCTATGGAAAGAATAATGATAGGTGTAACGTTAAGGTATCATAAAAGAGCAGATTGGGTGAGGGAACAAACGCGAGTTAATGCCATCTTAGTTGAAATTAAGAAAAAGAAGTGGGGGGGGGCATGGGCAGGACATGTAATGAGGAGGGAAGATAAATGATGGTCATTAAGGGTTACGGGCTGGATTCCAAGAGAAGGGAAGCGTAGCTGGGACCGGCAGAAAGCTAGGTGGGCTGATCAGTTTAAGATGTTTGCAGGGACAACATGGCCACAATTAGTACATGACCATGGTAGTTGGAGAAGTATGGGCGAGGCCTTTGCCCTGCAGTGGGCGTAAACACGCTGATGATTTTGATGATGATGGTGATGAGTGAGAAGCAACCCCGAATGCTTACTGCGGCGAGTCTCGAAGAAATATGTGGTGAATCAGGGTTAGATTCTTCCTGGTAACGTTATCTTCTGGCAACGGTACAAGCTTCAACATGAATTAGCCCATGAAAGAATTCGTCACCCAACGCATTTCTTGCAGTGAATCTGACGGGACTTTACTCTCACAGATGCAGATCTCTCTTTAAGTCTATAGCGTAACCAAATTCCCATGATCTTCCTTCAAGGAATGGGCACTCCACCAACACTGCAATTGTATGGCTAAAAAAATGCCTTTAACATAGCATACCACGCAAGGTGAAGGGCTGCCACGTGGGCTCAAACATCACTGCTTGAGGCATAGCTGGCGTGTTCGTCAACGAACGCCTTCCGCAAGCTTAGATCGACGCCCAAGATTTGTGTAATACCAACCGCGAGATCATTCTAGTTGTGTGGCACTAGAAGATATATTACTAACGGTTGCTTCAAATTATTTGCGGCGTGGTTGTCAAACCGCCGAAGACATGAGTTGGGTGTCGAACCTAAAATAGAGGTGTCGCACTTCACATATCATTGCAGATGGCAATTTCAACTCGTTACGTACCCAGTGGGGTTACCTGAAAGACATCGCGTGGCCGAGTACTTTAATATGCCTATAGCGAAATGCAACCAAACATCGCCGATGCCCTTGGCGTCTAAGCTCGAGCGGCGCTACATGCAGGCGAGCAAGAAAACCCACCTGATTTGACGTGGATGTCGCAAGACTTGCACTGACATTGGCAACGACAAAAAAATGGAGACGGATCTGACGATGATCCGATTTCATTTTGCATAGAGAATATCAGACGAACCTATAGAATGACTAGAACGATATACACGACAAGCTGAGACAGTTTCCACTAGTTGAACATCGATTCCACGGGTTCGTCCGTGGGCAAGCTACAAATAGCAAAGCAGAAGGATACAAACGCGACCCGCACGCACAGGGAAGATCCTGCTGCGGACTTGCACTTGTTCAACCCCGCAGCGTCAAGGTTTAGAGCGTAACACCAAGGAGGGGGGTGCCACCCTAAAGTGCTGAATTTTCCCTCATTCACAATCGTGGAAAGTCAGAAGCCCGAAGCTTCGCAATGGCATTGTACGTGCAGTAGACTAAGCGATAGTACAAACCCTTCTCGTTTATGGCACCCAGCATGCATACTTGATCGACGCGCCCAGTAAAACAGTCTGCGCGCAGCATGGCCCTCAAACAAGGACAATGCGAACAAGATTTCGCCACTCAACTCGTTACCCAATTTTTCCGTCTCGCTGTTCCGACTACAACAGCCAACGGACCAACTGCCACGGCCCGGCAAAACTACGATTCAACGCATATGCTGGATCATCCGTTCACTATTGCAGTGCTGCGGTACGCGCTCATGAAAATGAATTACAGTAGTGGACCTGGACCTGGCAGTTTGACATATGCTACACTCCACAATCTCCAGGATGAAGGAATGTTGGATCTCCTCGACTTTATAGATGAAGTATGCGAAACCGTAATTATACAGTTAGTGCGGAACGTTTCTCTCGTTATTCTCAACAAATCAGGCAAGACAGCTACGATAGCGACAGACCTACACCAAATGTTCTTAACATCGTATTTGGACAAAATCATGGCAAAAGGGTGCACGAAAAACTTCCCTTGTTCCTCTAAGTTGAGGGAAAACTCTATTACTGACAAACGCTCTTCTATGCTCACTTTTCGGCGCAACACAGCGTCCTTATGATACGCGCAGATTTAACCCAAATGTATGCAAGACCCACGAATGCTAGCCACACAAGGCCTTTGGATATGTAGGAGTAGAGGCTATGTCGCAAGAAATTCACGCAGTAGGGCTAGAAGGTCTCACAGTGACATACATCATATCACTATTGGCAAACTGCACTTTTTAGTTTAAGGTGGGAGATCGATTCTCGCCACTCCATTAAATTACGCTTGACCTTCCGCCAGGTTAAATGTTGTCATCTGTTTTCTTTAACATAGCCATGCACTGTCCTCCGTATCATCTCACAAAGATAGACAGGTTGCATCACTCAATATACGCAGACGACTTTACAGCATGGACCACAGGAGGGCCACTTAAGTAGCAACATGCCGTCCAAGTAGATCTAGATGCAATACATTCTCATTTTTAGCACTCAGGCTTTCTCATCTGTAAGAATAACAATATATTGGGCTTAGCCAGAAGAAGCTGAGGTAAGAAGGAACAGCCATAACGAAGGTTCCGTAAATACAAGGAATCGTGATTGAAAGAGTACACTACGTCAGAATCCTAGGACTCAGAATATCGGACGCATGCAACCAAATTAGTTGGCTTCAACACTCACTGAGCAACACAAGGGCTCTTCTGAAGATTCACCAGTCGCAAGTGGGGCATCAGAAAAGACACCCTCCTTATTATGACCAAAGATATCACCACATCTTGAATTCTGTAAGCCTTACCTCACACACGAGAAACGGTAACGATGTGTCGTCGCCTGGAAGCACTTTATCATCAAAGTATGCATACAACGTATGTCTTGCACATCATCATCATCATCATCATCATCATCATCATCATCAGCCTGGTTACGCCCACTGCAGGGCAAAGGCCTCTCCCATACTTCTACAACAAACCCGGTCACGTACTAATTGTGGCCATGTCGTCCCTGCAAACTTCTTAATCTCATCCGCCCACCTAACTTTCTGCCACCGCCTGCTACGCTTCCCTTCCCTTGGAATCCAGTCCGTTACCCTTAATGACCATCGGTTATCTTCCCTCCTCATTACATGTCCTGCCCATGCCCCCCCCCATTTCTTTCTGTTGATTTCAACTAAGATGTCATTAACTCGCGTTCGTTCCTTCACCCAATGTGCTCTTTTCCTATCCTTTAACGTTACACCCATCATTCTTCTTTCCATAGCTCATTGCGTCGGCCTCTATTTAAGTAGAACCTTTCTCGTAAGCATCCAGGTTTCTGCCCCATAGGTGGGTACTGGTAAGACACAGCTATTATAAACTTTTCTCTTGAGGGATAACGGCAACCTGCTGTTGATGATCTGAGAATGCCTGGCAAGCGCACCCCAGCCCATTCTTATTGTTCTGATTATTTCCATGATCCGGATCCGCTGTCACTACCTGCCCTAAGTAGATGTATTCCCTTACGACTTCCAATCTCTCGCTACCTATTGTAGATTGCTGTTCTCTTCCGAGACTGTTAACCATTACTTTAGTTTTCTGCAGATTAATTTTCACACCCACCCTTCTGCTTTGCCTCTCCAGGTCAGTGAGCATGCATTGCAATTGGTCTCCTGAGCTACTAAGCAAGGCAATATCATCAGCGAATCGCAAGTTACTGAGGTATTCTCTATTAACTTTTATCCCCGATTCTTCCCAGTCCAGGTCTCTGAATACTTCCTGTAAACAGGCTGTGAATAGCATTGGAGAGATCGTATCTCCCTGCCTGACGCCTTTCTTTATTGGGATCTTGCTGCTTTCTTTATAAAGCTTTACTGTGACCTTGGAGTCACTATCTTGTCTGTCTTGCACAAGCATTATGCAAACCACGTTCTTTACTGGCAGTCGCAAATTAGCACGCTTTAAGAGCTGGGGGAGAACGCAGGACGTGCCCAGGTGCTCCGAGTAGGCTCTACGTCTTCGGGACAAAGAATATTCGCCGAGACTGGTCGGAATCTGCAAGCTGTTTTTGTCCCAACACGGATTTCGCCGTGGCAGCCCGTCATGGTGGCCTCTGTTCAACCCCTTCAAAGAAATGTGGAGAAAATGAATGAAAGAGGGGGCGATATCCTAAACAAAGATTTCCTAACCAATCATACAGTTCAATGCGTTTACACGAATGCTGCTGCTTCACAGAATGACGTCAGTGCTGCCTGGACGAAGAGCGACAGTAGCAACACTGCAACAACTATTCATCACACATAAGTAAGTACGGCAAGTGCAGAGTTACAAGCGATTCTTGAGGTTTTCCAAATAGCCAGAAATGGACCCCTCGAGATCGCAGGCTTCTATACATTCAGACGGTTTCATCAGAAGCCGTACGCGAAGAAGTCTGCCGCACACCAGCTGGCAACCACCAACGATTCAGAAGCGACAGTTCTGCTGCACAAGGGGACTGAGCTGCACACTCATTGCACACACAGTCATGTGGTCAAAAGAGAAAATGAATGAGCGGACTGTGGGTGAACAGTGGGGGTAGTTTCGGTATTGGCAATACAGCGTCGCCATAGTAATTGTAGCCAAAGAAAAATTAGATAGTTTTTCCATGTGCGGAAGGCTATCTATGCAACGTACATAGCAATGAAGTGAACTAATGCGATCATGTTTGGAAACAAAATGTGTGTATGGCAATTATTTAGGCGACTTATATCTTCATTCAAAGGCGCGTAACATATAGCGAAATTACGCTAAAAGGGGGTGCTGGTGAGGTTGACATGGGAGATAATGTACAATGGCTACTGCCTCTGCTCTTACCCCTTTACAAAAACCAATACGCTGACCTGGCCAAAACAAGACTGTTGTAGTCTGCTGTGCCGACTGTTGGAGTGGAATAGTGGTCCCTGATCGATGAATGTAAAAAAAACAAGCTATTAATGCCAGAGAATGTGTGCTATTGTAGCTTATAATTTTTTTAGAGAAACCAGCTGATATTAAACGTTGCAAGTGTCATGAGTACGGCGAGCGCTGTAGTTTCCGTTTCCGGTGCCATGTGATGGTTTACGCAGCCAAACGTGCCACACGTGCGCGAAGAAACCATGTGCCTGTCAGTTTTTCTTTATTGCTTGCTCGTCTGTGATTCGTAATGTTCCCTTATACCCTAAGTAAAAAGCAAAACAGTTTTGGGTTACTGCCAGCGAATTCACATTAGCGAAATTTCACGCAGCGCTTGGCGTCAAAGCATACGATACGACGAATCCAGTTCTTGCCACGGGATGACACCCTCATGAAAATGGTTATGTCCTGTATGTTTACCGTATATTTCCCGGAGTTCACATGAGCAAAGATCATTTATGTCTCCCCGATGTATCCTTGCTTTGTGTATCTTTTATGTTGCCGTACTTTATGTTGCCTTCATTTGGACCTTGCCCGATGCGTTTCCTCTATGCGTCCTTCCTTCGTGCATACTTTAGGCTAGCGTATTTAATGTTTCCTCCATGATACAATTTGGCCCCTTCTTTTGCCTGTACGATGCAGGATAATACAGCTGCTTGTGAACAGGAAGTCATGCAATAAATTTGCAATATGAATAGTTTGACAGCTTTCAATCTATAGAGTGGTGAGTGGGAACGTCCAAAAATGATTTACAGCCCGTGCAGGGGGCAATTCCTTCCATACTTTGCAGAAGTTGTTCCTAATTTTGCACCAGGTGGCACTTGATGTTATTCAGGTTCATGAAAATTATAATGCGGCTTCTGTTTCTCTGGGACTTCAAACTACATTACTATAAACCACAAGAGAATATTATACGTAATACCTACTGCCTATGAGCAGTGTTCAAACTATCCCAATTATTCTGTCGCGGGCATGTAACTCTGAAGTGCTCCCAATATCCAATGAACTTGGTTACATGGATGATGACACTGTTCTCGCCAACAGTGACAAAGCTGTCGGAAGGAACAAGTAAATTGAGCATGCACTCGTAGTTTCACTTTATTTGAATTGGATTGAATTGATTTATTTATTTCCTTCGTCACAGTACAGTGTAACAGGAGGCGGAGGGAAAAGCCGTTCAAATAACGGCTTGCGGGATCCTCCGCCCCGTTTCTGAACAGTGGCAGCAGCTGAAGGACATCACGATATCACAGTACTTTTTTAATGGGACACATTGTTTACGTAAAGATCAAGCCATAAAGAAAAACTGAAAACAGTCTATACATAGCTTATACAACAAAGCAAACTGCTGCAATCTTCTGCACAATGGCAATTCGCAGTAATAAAGTATAAATTATCATGATAATTTTCACTCCTATGAAGTCATTTGCAATTTACAGCGACACATCACTTGGTGAATCCCCCACCGCGTCGTATTTGTGGGTGCATTTATTTACGTGCAAATACACTACTATTGGCTATAAACGCATTTAATTTCTCTCGTTTAAATAATAATACGGAGGTATCACAGATCACATCAGAAACCATATTTTGCCCTGCATGGTGCTAACTATGTGAATTTTCAGTTGCCACAGAAACGGCAGTCATAACTCCGCAAACACAACACAAATACTGAGAAGAATGAATAATTCAAGCCTATCTGATAATTATACATGTTAAAAAGACAACAGAAGGTATATTAAATGCTTCCAAGTGAGCAGGAAACTGCCACACTCAAGCAAAACATAACAAAGAAGACTGTAATAACATCATGAAATAGCAATGAAAGATCAACATAAAAAAATGAACACCATAGTTTTGACAACGTAAGACAAGCCTCCAGGTCATTTTCAACACTAACACAGAAAAATAACACGAAAAAAAATTATGGAGATTCAGCACACCTGTTACTGTCTATGTGAAGCGAAGCTGATAATTATATGCTAGCTTGTCCATTTCCTTCCTCCAGTCTTTGGCGTAAAATAAGACATTTTGCCGTCCTAGCACGACCTCTATAAACAATATGCATTAGCAGGATACTATTACGTATGCAATGTTTTAGAGAAGTATAATCACTATTGCCCGCAATGTAGAATTTGTCAATGTGGCCCGACATGTCCTTGTGGATTAAGAATCCAACGCCGCATTGCTTCTTATCAGGGAGACTTCAATATCAGAGGACATGGCTGTTATTCAGCAGCGTATAAGCCTCACTAGTTCTTCTAAGCTCACTAAGGCCGATGATATCCCAAGCAATGTCTGATAGTTCCTCGAACAGTACCGTTAAGCTAGTTTCACTCGACAGAGTTCGGCAATTGAAGGTTGACAGGGCCAGTTTCCACTGGCGGCCTGCCCGGACCTAGAGATCCTTAGCACTCTCTGCACTTTACAGGTCAGACCACCGCCTTAGACAGTTGCTCCGCAGCTGCTGGAGACAGGGGGCCGTGAGGTAATTGCTTATAACATTGCGGAGGTTGTGGCGGAACACTGCACCATGGAGGCCAATTTCTATTCTGGTGAGGAAATGTCTTTGTTCAAGCTTATTGGGCCTTCCTAATTTCGTTGTACCTGCATTAGTTTAGTGCCACTCACTCATGGCATCTTTCGCCGGTGTCAGGCGCCACTCCAAGCCTGCAGATGTAGTAGCGCACTTGAGGATGTCATACGCAGATACACCATCGTAGATTTAAAAAAAATGGGGGGGGGGGAGATTTGAACTTCCCACTACCACAACCGAGCATAAGACATAGCTCAGTAAGATGATACCGCAGACGGCGAGGCTACCTTGTCGCCGAGAAGTGCGGCCCAGGGGGCCCTACTTATCTAAGAGATCCGCTAATTTGTGCGCCCTTTATGAACACGCTTTATGAGAACTGAAAGAAACCTAAACGTGGGCGCGGACGCTCATTTGGAAGCAGAAAAAAAGGTAGGAAAACACTTAACCTTCGAGTTCATCAGTATAACGTGATGGCATTTCAATACCCCTGACTACTTCTCACGCTTCCCGGCAGCTGCAGCTTGTTTAAACATATTGGTTACCGGGAAATACTGGCGGCGAGCGCTATGCAGGAAGACGTACTTTCTGCTAGAAACGCGCTCTGTCGCGTGAGCCGATCCCGGAGGTAGGCCAAAGCGGTGCCAAAATATCACATCAATTTCAGGTTTCTGTTATTGTTTCGCACCTTTGATATTTGAGTCTGAGAAGAATTAACGTAACAGGCATTCACTATGGTCGTTTTGTTTCATCATCTGTGTTTGTGGGCTGCCATTCTCAAATTCTTACAAGTAACTTTCTCGAGAATAGAAAGACAAGGTCTCAGCAACTTAAACGATAGAATGGTGTAATAATATCACCAGTAAATCCCTCATGTCCTTTCGCAAGGCGTGGCATATACATATACGAAAAATTAACAGGAAAGTTTCCCTGACGGACAACTCCGCTCATAAATGGTCTTTTTTCTATATATGATATCGGTAGATGCGCTCGCAGCGTGTCTTATCGATGGTGTCATTGGTGAACAGACGACGCCGCGCTACCCAGTAGGCATCACATAGTGGTCGTCGCCGCAGAGCCCGTCTTGTAAGCCACTACGCTTTTCTTCGCACGTTTTAGGTGCACCCTTCTCCTTCGCTTTCTTCCCCACACTACCTTCACTATGGCCGTGTTTCATACCACCGCTGCGCTCCCGTTCTCTTTTTCATACTTCGCTGTGCTCGTTCACTCATTTTCATGGAGGGACGCCGACACCCAATGCATGAACGGGCCCCTAAGTCATCATCATCATCAGCAGCAGCAGCCTAGTTACGCCCATCAACATCATCATCAGCCTGGTTACGCCCACTGCAGGGCAAAGGCCTCTCCCATACTTATCCAACTACCCCGGTCATGTACGAATTGTGGCCATGTTGACCTAAGACCTAAGGCTACACCACGAATACCCTAGTAAGACAATTTTTCCAGTAAGGTCTTGTTATGTCGACTGTAGCCGTAATAAAAGATGTTTGGAAATGGAACGGAGTTTATTTCAGAGGGAGTTGCGCGCAGCGCGGTCCGAAGTCATCTCCGGTTGCTCTCTGTCTGGCTCCCGCTCTTTGTGTCTCTCCGGGAGCTGCCGACGGGGAGAGAGTCTGGAGACGGGGACAGGGTGCGTCATTGGCGGATGGTGCGAGCGGAAGAACGGGACCTCGTAGACTTAGCAGATATTATGATTGATTCTGCCAAACGCCTTGGAAAACTCAAAAAAGACGCCTAGCATTAATTGTCTCTTTTGAATATTATTCAAAATTAGCTCTTCCCAATGAAGTAGATCTGTCTCAGTAGAGAGACCACTCCGGAAGCCATATAGGGATGATTAAATAACGGAATTGGCACGAAATAAACATGTCCGGTTTATTCAGCTTGTTTTGTTAAGCTTTGAAGGTATTGGTAATATCGAGCTGTGTTCAGCTCTACATTTATTTATTGCTGTCAATTTAGAATCCCTTAGTTGTTCAGGAAATATACTGGTAGAGAAAACTAAGTTATAAATGTGCGTTAAGCATGGGACAATGAGATCAATTTCGCAGCTAAACGGCTGCATTTTTATACGTTCAATATCCTAAAATTTGCTTCTCTTCAAGGCACAGAACCAGTCGAGGACTTCGCTCTCGTCAGTAGGATAAAAAATATAGAGTGTTCTTGGGAGCAGAAAGGTGGTGCTGGGCATCACAGTTATGAAGGCTATTGACTAATGATAAAAATACTCATTAAATATTTCCAAGAGTTTTATTCTCGTACTGTTCATCATCTATTTTTATTGCTGAAATTCTTCTGTGTTGCTTGGAGGGCAAAAGAGAACTAAGTCTCTTCCAAGCTTGTTTGTGATCCATAATTCCGTCGAAAAGATTTAATAATATTCTCGTGTTGCATTATTTAAACGCCTACTTCCTGAAATATGTTAGAACTTGTGGTTCACGACTCTCAATGAACTTTTGATACAACGTTGATTTTGTCTTAATAATGTTGAGTAATTTTCTTACAATTCAGGGCTTTCTTGCAACTTTCTGTTTCTTTGCCATTCATTATAGAAAATGTTTCTTTTTATTCAGAAAAACTGTGAAATAGAATGCTGATATGCCTAATTGGGCCAAGAGCAACATAGCAGCTGATCCGACTGTGTGGCACCTATTTCATTACGAAACAGCTGATGTGTTCTTTCTTTCTCTGATATCCTGAAAAATAGAACATAGCATGCAATTTCTTACTGGAACAATTTTTGAATCAGAATGAGGAATATAGGGAAAAGATTACCATTTGCTCAACTTACAGTACCACTTAGTAAATTATCATTCGGGATATTGGTAATGAATCAGAAAAAAATCACTGTTGCCTTATTAACTCGAGTGGGCATTTCTAAAATGTTGTGAAAAGAATATGTTTGAAGGATCTTTATCAACTCTTTTTGTTTAGAGGTGCGAGATAGAATCTTAATGTTAAGGTAACCACCAAGGACCAGAGTGTAGTTGCACTGACTTACAAAAGAAAACTTCACAGCTAAATAGGCAAAGAACTAGTTTAGGTCACCGTCACCTGGCCTATACATGACGGGAAACGCAATATTTCCACTTTTTACAAATAGTTACATAATTAGCATTGCACAAAGATGCATCGCTCACTATTTTGTAGATATTTCCACACTTAAGATATAATCAAACACCACCGCCTCGTTTAAATTCGCGGTTCAGGAACACTGGCTTGTAACCGTGAATGTGCATAAAACCACGGACGTCACTGTACTACGTTTAAGTCGTCATGATGCCCGTCAAATTAAACCAACATTGTTCTAGAAGTGTACAAAATTCATCGCTCTTATTCCGCACTGATTGCATGTTGAGGTGCACGAAAGTAAGGTATTACGCAAATTTTTCTTGGATGAGCGAGCGGAAGTCACCTGGTTTTAAACATTGCTCAAAACATAACAAAGAAACGTTTATGGAATACAGGAAAGGCACTAGTCTAGCTCTCCAAGATCGCTTGCCCTCCGTACGAACTAAGCGGAATGACTTTCTGCCTTGCAAGGCAGAATCTTGCTGTTGCGATGCTAGGGAAACATATAGTTGTTGACTTTGGCCAATTGTTTCGTTTCTAACAGCAATTATTTGTTATCCTGTTTCAGGTTTTGTGTGATAATCACCGAATATTTTTCGTTTTTCAATGCCTTCCTCTGTGAAAGCCAACAGTCTCGCTCTTTCTGACGGAGTAAACGAATAATTATTCCAGGTGTCTTAAATTGTTTGGCGGGCAACCGATGCAGTGCCCCGACTGATTCTGCGGTAAGCTCGGGGACCTTTATCTGCCAGGCAATTTCAGTGGCACTTCAAAGCAAATTTTTGTTTTCTTTCTCAGGAAGTCCATGAATCTCATGGTTTAGGCACCTACTTCTCCGCTCCAGCCCATTTAATCCTCGCAGAGCTATGCCACCTCTTCGCTGTGATCTCTTTGTTTGAGCAGGTCAACCCTCTTCATCATCATCAGCCTGGTTACGCCCACTGCAGGGCAAAGGCCTCTCCCATACTTCTCCAATAACCCCGGTCATGTACTAATTGTGGCCATGCCATGCCTGCAAACTTCTTAATCTCATCCGCCCACCTAACTTTCTGCCGCCCCCTGCTACGCTTCCCTTCCCTTGGGATCCAGTCCGTAACCCTTAATGACCATCGGTTATCTTCCCTCCTCATTACATGTCCTGCCCATGCCCATTTCTTTTTCTTGATTTCAACTAAGATGTCATTAACTCGCGTTTGTTCCCTCACCCAATCTGCTCTTTTCTTATCCCTTAACGTTACACCTATCATTCTTCTTTCCATAGCTCGTTGCGTCGTCCTCAATTTGAGTAGAACCCTTTTCGTAAGCCTCCAGGTTTCTGCCCCGTAGGTGAGTACTGGTAAGACACAGCTATGTAGCCTCTTACTGGTAGACACAGCCTCTTATGTAGATTTTTTTATACCTTCATCTTGCCGCTTCAGTACCTGCAGGACTTCATCATACTTGGATGACATCAATGTAACAGAAGATTTAACTCCATCAACCTTACCAGACAATGGATCCAAAGCATCGAGCTTTGCATTTATGCTATCGAGAGCTACCAAGATGTTTGGCGTCGGCCTTCAATTTCTTGCCGCTAGCTCCTCTCATCCTTGTGGCTGAGCAAGTCGGAAATTACCGTGTGGCCTGAAACGATTCTTCCTTTGCTTTAAAGGAAGCCGCAGCCACCTCTGGGCATTTACCTACATGATAGTTATTCTTAAATTCGGTACAACTCAGGAAACAAGCGATCGGCAGAGCGTCATGGCAAGCCAAACCTTCTCTTTTGTTATTCGAGGACACGTTTTCATGCAGCGTACCCAGGTCTTCAGAACACTAGAAATCAGCAATGGCAGCAATGAGGCAGCGACAGTTGCACGGCCCAGCGAAACACGAAGAAAAGTCTTACCAACCTGCAAAATTGTAAAACTTCAGCCGAGTAGCGCACGTCCTTCGGTCGCCGCCGCTGCTGTCAGAAGACCAGAATCGAGCAGCGCCATCTAGCTACTCGCAGAAATATTGCGCACGCGCGAGGGCTCATACGACGGTATGAAGCTACGAAATTTCATGTGAGCTGCCCGAGTTTCCTCAAAGAGCTTACGCTAAATTTCTCGCTAATTCTTGTAGCTATATTGACAGTAAGCGCTACCACACGATATTGTACTGACATTCTAAAGAGAACCAAGAAATTAAGAGTTCAGGAGGTGTTCGTTATACGGCACTGGAGGCCTGTCTGAATCAGCTTCAAGACACTAAGGGATCCCGCCAACCATGAGCAGCAGGATGACGCCCGCTACTTCCCTGAGCCATTACAGCCGATCAGCTTCAGCAGCCGTCGCATCAGATGCCAAGCTAAACAACCTACTTGAATGGATCTTACCAGAAATGCCCACGTACCTTCATAGGCGCTACAAGGCAGCATGGGAAGTCCGAGCTACTCCAAGGTTATTTCCCATGGCCACCAAGGCAAGGCTGAAATGCGGTTAGAAACTAATGAGCAGCGACATCAATTTTAGTAGTGTGATTCAAGCAATAATACATATCGTGGGGCAAAACATGATTTGATAAAAATTATGCATCGAATGTGTCACCGCTGAAACCATTTAAAGTGCAGACAAAATAATGCGATAAATACTTCTGTTTTACGTGCCGAAAGCACGATCTTATTAGGAGGTACGCAGCAATGGAGGACTCCGGAAATTTGGAGGGCCTGGGGTTCAATGTGCACGTAAATCTAAGAACAAAAGTTCAGACAATGTCATTAGAATAGAAAATGTGAAGTAATGCGTTCTTTGCTTCCATCCACAAGTAATTGTAAGTACGAAAGTACTTACAATTACAAACAGGTTACTAAGCAAGGCAATATCATCAGCGAATCGCAAGTTACTAAGGTATTCTCCATTAACTTTTATCCCCATTTCTTCCCAATCCAGGTCTCTGAATACCTCCTGTAAACACGCTGTGAATAGCATTGGAGAGATCGTATCTCTCTGCCTGACGCCTTTCTTTATTGGGATTTTGTTGCTTTCATTATGGAGGACTATGGTGGCTGTGGAGCCGCTATAGATACCTTTCAGTATTATTACATAGGGCTCGTCTACACCCTGATTCCGTAATGCCTCCATGACTGCTGAGGTTTCGACAGAATCAAATGCTTTCTCGTAATCAATGAAAGCTATATATAAGGGTTGGTTATATTCCGCACATTTCTCATATATAAGGGTTGGTTATATTCCGCACATTTCTCTTTCACCTGATTGATAGTGTGATAGTCTTCGCTTCCCTGACCTCAAAAGAGGCCCATTCAATGTCACCCTGCATTGGAAAATTTGTGGTTTCACCTGGGCTCCCGAGCGCGTCCCCATGGCTCCCTGGTGAATATTATGATGATGACAGGGATATTTTATGACGATCAGCTGAGAAGGATAGATGCAGAGAACAAATCTCAAGGCCCGATTGACCCACCAGGAATTAGGCAACCTCTCGTCCAAGAGCTCCGTACGAAAGCGAGAAAACGTGGGAGAGGACAATAGTTCGCGCACTGCCCCCATATCGTAGCCAGTGTGAGACGTAACTGACGCTAAGCAACAACGAGATGTTGAGTTACGCGACTCAATCGATGTTCAATGACAGCGCCTTGAAGCACGGCTAGAAATATGCAGAGCCCGATCATTGCTATGCATCAAACGCCGTATGGACCAACTGGCAGCTCCTATTTCAGGACTAGATAGTGAGATAGTGAGAAGCACCAAGCAGGATACCGCAAGGGCTACTCAACAATAGACCATATTCACACTATCAATCAGGTGATAGAGAAATGTGCGGAATATAACCAACCCTTATGTATAGCTTTCATTGATTACGAGAAAGCGTTTCATTCAGTCGAAACCTCAGCAGTCACGGAGGCATTACGGAATCGGTGTAGACGACCCGTATGTAAAAATACTGAAAGATATCTATAGCCGCAACACAGCCACGTAGTCCTCCATGAAGAAAGCAACAAAATCCCAATAAAGAAGGGCGTCAGGCAGGGAGATACGATCTCTCCAATGCTATTCACAGCGTACTTACAGGAAGTATTCAGAGACCTGGATAAGAGTTAATAGAGAATACCTTAGTAACTTGCAATTCACTGATGATATTGCCTTGCTTAGTAACTCAGGGGGCCAACTGCAATGAATGCTAACTGATCTGGAGAGGCAAAGGAGAAGGGTGGGTCTAAAAATTAATCTGCAGAAAACTAAAGTGATATGTTTAACAGTCTCGGAAGAGAACAGCAGTTTACGATAGGTAGCGAGGCACTGGAAGTAGTAAAGAAATACATCTGCTTAGGAAAGGTAGTGACCGCGGATCCGGATCATGAGACGGAAACATTCAGAAGAATAAAAATGAGCTGGGGTGTATTTAGCAGGCATTCTCAGATCATCAACACGAGGTTGCCATTATCCCTCAAGAGAAAAGTGCATAACAGCTGTGTCTTACCAGTACCCACGTACGGGGCAGAATTCTGGAGGCTTACGAAAAGGGTTCTGCTTAAATTGAGGACGACGCAACGAGCTAAGGAAAGAAGAATGATAGGTGTAACGTTAAGGGACCATAAAAGAGCAGATTGGGTGAGAAAACAAACGCGAGTTAATGCCATCTTAGTTGAAATTAAGAAAAAGAAGTGGGGGGGGGGGCATGGGCAGGACATGTAATGAGGAGGGAAGATAAATGATGGTCATTAAGGGTTACGTGCTGGATTCCAAGATAAGGGAAGCGTAGCTGGGACCGGCAGAAAGCTAGGTGGGCTGATGAGTTTAAGATGTTTGCAGGGACAACATGGCCACAATTATTACATGACCGGGGTAGATGGAGAAATATGCGCGAGGCCTTTGCCCTGCAGTGGGCGTAACTACGCTGATGATTTTGATGATGATGGTGATGAGTGAGAACCAACCCCGAATGCTTACTGCGGCGAGTCTCGAAGAAATATGTGGTGAATCAGGGTTAGAGTCTTCCTGGTAACGTTATCTTCGGGCAACGGTACCAGCTTCAACATGAATCAGCCCATGGTACAATTCGTCACCCAACGCATTTCTTGCAGTGAATCTGACGGGACTTTATTCTCATAGATGGAGATCTCTCTTTAAGTCTATAGCGTAACCAAATTCCCATGATCTTCCTTCAAGGAATGGGCACTCCACCAACACTGCATTTGTATGGCTAAAAAATGCCTGTAACATAGCATACCACGCAAGGTGAAGGGCTGCCACGTGGGCTCAAACATCACTGCTTGAGGCACAGCTGGCGTGTTCGTCAACGAACGCCTTCCGCAAGCTTAGATCGACGCCCAAGATTTGTGTAATACCAACCGCGAGATCATTCTAGTTGTGTGGCACTAGAAGATATATTACTAACGGTTGCTTCAAATTATTTGCGGCGTGGTTGTCAAACCGCCGAAGACATGAGTTGGGTGTCGAACCTAAAATAGAGGTGTCGCACTTGACATATCATTGCAGATGGCGATTTCAACTCGTTACGTACCCAGTGGGGTTACCTGAAAGACATCGCGTGGCCGAGTACTTTAATATGCCTATAGCGAAATGCAACCAAACATCGCCGATGCCCTTGGCGTCTAAGCTCGACCGGCGCTACATGCAGGCGAGCAAGAAAACCCACCTGATTTGACGTGGATGTCGCAAGACTTGCACTGACATTGGCAACGACAAAAAAATGGAGACGGATCTGACGATGATCCGATTTCATTTTGCATAGAGAATATCAGACGAACCTATAGAATGACTAGAACGATATACACGACAAGCTGAGACAGTTTCCACTAGTTGAACATCGATTCCACGGGTTCGTCCGTGGGCAAGCTACAAATAGCAAAGCAGAAGGATACAAACACGACCTGCACGCACAGGGAAGATCCTGCTGCGGACTTCCACTTGTTCAACCCCGCAGCGTCAAAGTATAGAGCGTAACACCAAGGGGGGGGGGGCGCCACCCTAAAGTGCTGAATTTTCCCTTATCCACAATCGTGGAAAGTCAGAAGCCCGAAGCTTCGCAATGGCATTGTACGTGCAGTAGACTAAACGATAGTACAAACGCTTCTCGTTTATCGCACCCAGCATGCATACTTGATCAACCCGCCCAGTAAAACAGCCTGCGCGCAGCATGGCCCTAAGACAAGGACAATGAGAACAAGATTTCGCCACTCAAATCGTTACCCAATTTTTCCGTCTCGCTGTTCCGACTACAAGAGCCAACGGACCAACTGC
Source organism: Dermacentor variabilis (assembly GCF_050947875.1). Lineage (NCBI taxonomy): Eukaryota > Metazoa > Arthropoda > Arachnida > Ixodida > Ixodidae > Dermacentor > Dermacentor variabilis. The sequence goes on along the minus strand of NC_134578.1, from coordinate 109,774,236 downwards.
CACGGCCCGGCAGAACTACGATTAAACGCATATGCTGGATCGTCCGTTCACTATTGCAGTGCTGCGGTGCGCGCTCATGAAAATGAATTACAGTAGTGGACCTGGACCTGACAGTTTGACATATGCTACACTCCACAATCTCCCAGATGAAGGAATGTTGGATCTCCTCTACTTTATAAATGAAGTATGCGAAACCGTAATTATACAGTTAGTGCGGAACGTTTCTCACGTTATTCTCAACAAATCAGGCAAGACAGCTACGATAGCGACAGACCCACACCAAATGTTCTTAACATCGTATTTGGACAAAATCATGGGAAAAGGGTGCAAGAAAAACTTCCCTTGTTCCTCTAAGTTGAAGGAAAACTCTATTACTGACAAACGCGCTTCTATGGTCACTTCTCGGTGCAACACAGCGTCCTTATCATACACGCAGATTTAACCTAAATGTATGCAAGACCCATGAATGCTAGCCACACAAGGCCTTTGGACATGTAGGAGTACACGCTATGTGGCAAGAAATTCACGCAGTTGGGCTAGAAGGTCTCACAGTGACATACATCATGTCACTATTGGCAAACTGCACTTTTTAGTTTAAGGTGGGAGATCGATTCTCGCCGCTGCATTACATTACGCATGACCTTCCGCAAGGCTAAACGTTGTCATCTGTTTTTTTTAACATAGCCATGCACTGTCCTCGGTATCATCTCACAAAGATAGACAGGTTGCATCACTCAATATACGCAGACGACTTTACAGCATGGACAACAGGAGGGCCACTTAAGTAGCAACATGCCATCCAAGTAGATCTAGATACAATAGATTGTAATTTTTAGCACTCAGGCTTTCTCATCTGTAAGAATAACAATATATTGTGCTTAGCCAGAAGAAGCTGAGGTAAGAAGGAGCAGCCATAACGAAGGCTCCGTAAATACAAGGAATCCTGATTGAAAGAGTACACTACGTCAGAATCCTAGGACTCAGATTATCGGACGCATGCAACCAAATTAGTTGGCTTCAACACTCACTGAGCAACACAAGGGCTCTTCTGAAGATTTACCAGTCGTAAGTGGGGCAGCAGAAAAGACACCCTCCTTATTATGACCAAAAATCTCACCACATCTTGAATTCTGTAAGGCTTACCTCACACAGGAGAAACGGTAACGATGTGTCGTCGCCTGGAAGCACTTTATCATCAAAGTATGCATACAACGTATGTCTTGCGCATCATCATCAGCCTGGTTACGCCCACTGCAGGGCAAAGGCCTCTCCCATACTTCTCCAACAGCCCCGGTCATGTACTAATTTTGGCCATGTCGTCCCTGCAAACTTCTCAATCTCATCCGCCCACCTAACTTTCTGCGGCCGCCTGCTACGCTTCCCTTCCCTTGGAATCCAGTCCGTTACCCTTAATGACCATCGGTTATCTTCCCTCCTCATCACATGTCCGGCCCATGCCCCATTTCTTTCTGTTGATTTCAACTGAGATGTCATTAACTCGCGTTTGTTCCCTCACCCAATCTGCTCTTTTCCTATCCTTTAACGTTACACCCCTCATTCTTCTTTCCATAGCTCGTTGCGTCGGCCTCAATTTAAGTAGAACCCTTTTCGTAAGCCTCCAGGTTTCTGCCCGATAGGTGAGTACTGGTAAGACACAGCTAATATACACTTTTCTCTTGAGGGATAATGGCAACCTGCTGTTGATGATCTGAGAATGCTTGCCAAACGCACCCCCGCCCATTCTTATTCTTCTGATTATTTCCGTCTCATGATCCGGATCCGCTGTCACTACCTGCCCTAAGTAGATGTATTCCCTTACCACTTCCAGTCTGTCGCTACCTATTCTAAATTGCTGTTCCCTTCTGAGACTGTTAACCATTACTTTAGTTTTCTGCAGATTAATGTTTAGTCCCACTCTTCTGCTTTGCCTCTCCAGGTCAGTGAGCATGCATTGCAATTGGTCCCATGAGTTACTAAGCAAGGCAATATCACCAGCGAATCGCAAGTTACTGAGGTATTCTCTGTTAACTTTTATCCCCGATTCTTCCCAGTCCAGGTCTCTGAATACCTCCTGTAAACACGCTGTGAATAGCATTGGAGAGATCGTATCTACCTGCCTGACGCCTTTCTTTATTGGGATCTTGTTGCTTCCTTTATGGAGTATTACCGTGACCTTGGAGCCACTATCTTGTCTGTCTTGCGCAAGCATTATGCAAACCACGTTCTTTTCTGGCAGTCGCAAATTAGCTCACTTTAAGAGCTGGGGGAGAACGCAGGACGTGCCCAGGCGCTTCGAATAGGCGCTACGTCTTCGGGACAAAAAATATTCGCCGAGACTGGTCGGAATCTGCAAGCTCCTTTTCTCCCAACACGGATTTCGCCGTGGCAGCCCGTCATGGTGGCCTTTGTTCAACCCCTTCAAAGAAATGTGGAGAAAATGAATGAAATAGGGGGCGATATCCTAAACAGAGATAACCTAAACGATCATACAGCTCAATGCGTTTACACGAATGCTGCTGCTTCACAGGATGACGTCAGTGCTGCCTGGACGAAGTGCGACAGTAGCAAGACTGCAACAACTATTCATCACACATCGATAAGTTCGGCCAGTGCAGAGCTGCAAGCGATTCTTGAGGTTTTCCAAATAGCCAGAAATGGACCCCACGAGATCCCAGGCTTCTAAACATACAAACGGTTTCATCAGACGCCGTACGCGAAGAAATCTGCCGCACACTAGCTGGCAACCACCACCGATTCAGAAGCGACAGTTCTGCTGCACAAGGGGACTGAGCTGCACACTCATTGGACACACAGTCATGTGGTCAAAAGAGAAAATGATTGAGCGGACTGTGGGTGAACAGTGGGGGTAGTTTCGGTATTGCCAATACAGCGTCGCCATAGTAATTGTAGCCAAAGAAAAATTAGATAGTTTTTCCGTATGCGGAACGCTATCTATGCAACGTACATAGCAATGAAGTGAACTAATGCGATTATGTTTGGAAAGAAAATGTGTGTATGGAAATTATTTAGGCGACTTATATCTTCATTCAAAGGCGTGTAACATATAGCGAAATTACGCTAAAAGGGGGGCGCTGGCGGGGTTGACATGGGAGATAATGTACAATGGCTACAGCCTCTGCTCTTACCCTTTTACAAAAACCAGTACGCTGACCTGGCCAAAACAAGACTGTTGTAGTCTGCTGTGCCGACTGTTGGAGTGGAATAGTGGTCCCTGATCGATGAACGTAAGAAAAAGAAGCTATTAATGCCAGAGAATATGTGCTTCTGTAGTTAATAATTTTCGTAGAGAAACCAGTTGATAATAAACGTTGCAAGTGTCATGAGCACGGCGAGCGCTGTAGTTTCCGTTTCCGGTGCCATGTGATGGTTTACGCAGCCAAACGTGCCACACGTGCGCGAAGAAACCATGTGCTCGTCAGTTTTTCTTTATCGCTTGCTCGTCTGTGGTTCGTGATGTTCCCTTATACCCTAAGTAAAAAGCAAAACAGTTTTCGGTTACTGCCAGCGAATTCACATTAGCGAAATTTCACGGCGCGCTTGGCGTCAAAGCATACGATACGACGAATCTAGTTCTTGCCATGGGCTGACACCCTCATGAAAATGGTTATGTCCTGTATGTTTACCTTATATTTCCCAGGTTTACATGAGCAAAGATCATTTATGTCTGCCCCATGTGTCCTTGTTTTGTGTATCTTTTATGTTGCCGTACTTTATGTTACCTTCATTTGGACCTTGCCCGATGCGTTTCCTCCATGCGTCCTTCCTTCGTGCATACTTTAGGTTAGCGTATTTCATGTTTCCTCCATGATACAATTTGGCCCCTTCTTTTGCCTGTACGATGCAGCATAACACAGCTGCTTGTGAAAAGGAAGTCATGCAATAAATTTGCAATATGAATAGTTTGACAGCTTTCAATCTATAGAGTGATGAGTGGGAACGTCCAAAAATGTTTTACAGCCCGTGCAGGGGGCAATTCCTTCCGTACTTTGCAGAAGTTGTTCCTAATTTTGCACCAGGTGGCACTTGATGTTATTCAAGTTCATGAAAATTATAATGCGGCTTCTGTTTCTCTGGGACTTCAAACTACATTACTATAAACCACAAGAGAATATTATACGTAATTCCTACTGCCTATGAGCAGTGTTCAAACAATCCCAATTATTCTGTCGCGGGCATGTAACTCTGAAGTGCTCCCAATATCCAATGAACTTGGTTACATGGATGATGACACTGTTCTCGCCAACAGTGACAAAGCTGTCGGAAGGACCAAGTAAATTGAGCATGCACTCGTAGTTTCACTTTATTTGAATTGGCTTGAATTGATTTATTTATTTCCTTCGTCACAGTACAGTGTAATAGGAGGCGGAGGGAAAAGCCGTTCAAATGACGGCTTGCGGGATCCTCCGCCCCGTTTGTGAACAGTGGCAGCAGCTGAAGGACATCACGATATCACAGTACTTTTTTTAATAGGACACATTGTTTACGTAAAGATCAAGCCATAAAGAAAAACTGAAAACAGTCTATACATAGCTTATACAACAAAGCAAACTGCTGCAATCTTCTGCACAATGGCAACTCGCAGTAATAAAGTATAAATTATTATGATAATTTTCACTCCTATGATGTCATTTGCAATTTACAGCGACACATCACTTGGTGAATCCCCCACCGCGTCGTATTTGTGGGTGCATTTATTTACGTGCAAATACACTACTATTGGCTATAAACGCATTTAATTTCTCTCGTTTAAATAATAATACGGAGGTATCACAGATCACATCAGAAACCATATTTTGCCCTGCATGGTGCTAATTATGTGAATTTTCAGTTGCCACAGAAACGGCAGTCATAACTCCGCAAACACAACACAAATACTCAGAAGAATGAATAATTCAAGCCTATCTGATAATTATACATGTTAAAAAGACAACAGAAGGTATATCAAATGCTTCCAAGTGAGCAGAAAACTGCCACGCTCAAGCAAAACATAACAAAGAAGACTGTAATAACAACATGAAATAGCAATGAAAGATCAACATAAAAAAATGAACACCATAGTTTTGACAACGTAAGACAAGCCTCCAGGTCATTTTCAACACTAACACAGAAAAATAACACGAAAAAAAAGTTATGGAGATTCAGCACACCTGTTACTGTCTATGTGAAGCGAAGCTGATAATTATATGCTAGCTTGTCCATTTCCTTCCTCCAGTCTTTGGCGTAAAATAAGACATTTTGCCGTCCTAGCACGACCTCTATAAACAATATGCATTAGCAGGATACCATTACGTATGCAATGTTTTAGAGAAGTATAATCACTATTGCCCGCAATGTAGAATTTGTCAATGTGGCCCGACATGTCCTTGTGGATTAAGAATCCAACGCCGCATTGCTTCTTATCAGGGAGACTTCAATATCAGAGGATATGGCTGTTATTCAGCAGCGTATAAGCCTCACTAGTTCTTCTAATCTCACTAAGACCGATGATATCCCAAGCAATGTCTGATAGTTCCTCGAACAGTACCGTTAAGCTAGTTTCACTCAACAGAGTTCGGCAATTGAAGGTTGACAGGGCCAGTTTCCACTGGCGGCCTGCCCGGACCTAGAGATCCTTAGCACTCTCTGCACTTTACAGGTCAGACCACCGCCTTAGACAGTTGCTGCGCAGCTGCTGGGGACAGGGGCCGTGAGGTAATTGCTTATAACATTGCGGAGGCTGTGGCGGAACACTGCACCATGGAGGCCAATTTCTATTCTGGTGAGGAAATGTCTTTGTTCAAGCTTATTGGGCCTTCCTAATTTCGTTGTACCTGCATTAGTTTAGTGCCACTCACTCATGGCATCTTTCGCCGGTGTCAGGCGCCACTCCAAGCCTGCAGATGTAGTAGCGCACTTGAGGATGTCATACGCAGATACACCATCGTAGATTTTAAAAAAAATGGGGGGGGGGAGATTTGAACTTCCCACTACCACAACCGAGCATAAGACATAGCTCAGTAAGATGATACCGCAGACGGCGAGGCTACCTTGTCGCCGAGAAGTGCGGCCCAGGGGGCCCTACTTATCTAAGAGATCCGCTAATTTGTGCGCCCTTTATGAACACGCTTTATGAGAACTGAAAGAAACCTAAACGTGGGCGCGGACGCTCATTTGGAAGCAGAAAAAAAGGTAGGAAAACACTTAACCATCGAGTTCATCAGTATAACGTGATGGCATTTCAATACCCCTGACTACTTCTCACGCTTCCCGGCAGCTGCAGCTTGTTTAAACATATTGGTTACCGGGAAATACTGGCGGCGAGCGCTATGCAGGAAGACGTACTTTCTGCTAGAAACGCGCTCTGTCGCGTGAGCCGATCCCGGAGGTAGGCCAAAGCGGTGCCAAAATATCACATCAATTTCAGGTTTCTGTTATTGTTTCGCACCTTTGATATTTGAGTCTGAGAAGAATTAACGTAACAGGCATTCACTATGGTCGTTTTGTTTCATCATCTGTGTTTGTGGGCTGCCATTCTCAAATTCTTACAAGTAACTTTCTCGAGAATGGAAAGACAAGGTCTCAGCAACTTAAACGATAGAATGGTGTAATAATATCACCAGCAAATCCCTGATGTCCTTTCGCAAGGCGTGGCATATACATATACGAAAAATTAACAGGAAATTTTCCCTGACGGACAACTCCGCTCATAAATGGTCTTTTTTCTATATATGATATCGGTAGATGCGCTCGCCGCGTGTCTTATCGATGGTGTCATTGGTGAACAGACGACGCCGCGCTACCCAGTAGGCATCACATAGTGGTCGTCGCCGCAGAGCCCGTCTTGTAAGCCACTACGCTTTTCTTCGCACGTTTTAGGTGCACCCTTCTCCTACGCTTTCTTCCCCACACTACCTTCACTGTGGCCGTGTTTCATACCACCGCTGCGCTCCCGTTCTCTTTTTCATACTTCGCTGTGCTCGTTCACTCATTTACATGGAGGGACGCCGACACCCAATGCATGAACGGGCCCCTAAGTAATCATCATCATCAGCAGCAGCAGCAGCCTAGTTACGCCCATCAACATCATCATCAGCCTGGTTACGCCCACTGCAGGGCAAAGGCCTCTCCCATACTTCTCCAACTACCCCGGTCATGTACGAATTGTGGCCATGTTGACCTAAGACCTAAGGCTACACCACGAATACCCTAGTAAGACGATTTTTCTAGTAAGGTCTTGCTATGTCCACTGTAGCCGTAATAAAAGGTGTTTGGAAATGGAACGGAGTTTATTTCAGAGGGAGTTGCGCGCAGCGCGGTCCGAAGTCATCTCCGGTTGCTCTCTGTCTGGCTCCCGCTCTTTGTGTCTCTCCGGGAGCTGCCGACGGGGAGAGAGTCTGGAGACGGGGACAAGGTACGTCATTGGCGGATGGTGCGAGCGGAAGGATGGGACCTCGTAGACTTAGCAGATATTATGGTTGAATCTGTCAAACGCCTTGGAAAACTCAACAAAGACGCCTAGCGGTAAGTGTCTCTTTTGAACATCATTTAAAATTAGCTCTTCCTAATGAAGTAGATCTGTCTCAGTAGAGAGACCACTCCGGAAGCCATATAGGGATGATTAAATAACGGAATTGGCATGAAATAAACATGTACGGTTTATTCAGCTTGTTTTGTTAAGCTTTGAAGGTATTGGTAATTTCGAGCTGTGTTCAGCTCTACATTTATTTATTGCTGTCAATTTCGAATCCCTTAGTTGTTCAGGAAATACACTTGTAGACAAAACTAAGTTATAAAGGTGCGTTAAGCATGGGACAATGAGATCAATTTCGCAGCTAAACGGCTGCATTTTTATACGTTCAATATCCTAAAATTTGTTTCTCTTCAAGGCACAGAACCAGTCGAGGACTTCGCTCTCGTCAGTAGGATAAAAAATATGGAGTGTTCTTGGGAGCAGAAAGGTGGTTCTGGGCATCACAGTTATGAAGGCTATTGACTAATGATAAAAAATACTCATTGAATATTTCTAAGAGTTTTATTCTCGTATTGTTGATCATCTATTTTTATTGCTGAAATTCTTCTCTGTGGCTTGGAGGGCAAAAGAGAACTAAGTTTCTTCCAAGCTTGTTTGGGATCCATAATTCCGTCGAAAAGATTTAATAATATTCTCGTGTTGCATTATTTAAACGCCTACTTGACAAGTTTCTATACTCCTGAAATATGTTAGAACTTGTGGTTCACGACTCTCAATGAACTTTTGATACAACGTTGATTTTGTCTTAATAATTTTGAGTAATTTTCTTACAATTCAGGGCTTTCTTGCAACTTTCTGTTTCTTTACCATTCAGTATAGAAAATGTTTCTTTTTATTCAGAAAAACTGTGAAATAGAATGCTGATATACCTAATTGGGCCAAGAGCAACATAGCAGCTCATCCGACTGTGTGGCATCTATTTCATTACGAAACAGCTGATGTGTTCTTTCTTTCTGTGATATCATGAAAAATAGAACATAACATGCAATTTCTTACTGGAACAATTTTTGAATCAGAATGAGGAATATAGAGAAAAGATTACCATTTGCTCAACTTACAGTACCACTTAGTAAATTATCATTCGGGATATTGGTGATGAATCAGAAAAAAAAAATCACTGTTGCCTTATTAACTCGAGTGGGCATTTCTAAAATGTTGTGAAAAGAATATGTTTGAAGGATCTTTATCAACTCTTTTTGTTTAGAGGTGCGAGATACAATGTTAATGTTAAGGTAACCACCAAGGACCAGACTGTAGTTGCACTGACTTACAAAAGAAAACTTCACAGCTAAATAGGCAAAGAACTAGTTTCGGTCACCGTCACCTGGCCTATACATGACGGGCAACGCAATATTTCCACTTTTTACAAATAGTTACATAATTAGCGGTGCACAAAGATGCATCGCTCACTATTTTGTAGATATTTCCACACTTAAGATATAATCAAACACAACCGCCTCGTTTAAATTCGCGGTTAAGGAACACTGGCTTGTAACCGTGAATATCCATAAAACAACGGACGTCACTGTACCACGTTTCAGTCATCATGATGTCCGTCAAATTAAACCAACATTGGTCTAGAAGTGCACAAAATTCATTGCTCTTATTCCGCGTTGATTGCATGTTGAGGTGCACGAAAGTAAGGTATTACGCAAAGTTTTCTTGGATGAGCGAACGGAAGTCACCTGGTTTTAAACATTGCTCAAAACATAACAAAGAAACGTTTATGGAATACAGGAAAGGCACTAGTCTAGCTCTCCAAGATCGCTTGCCCTCCGTACGAACTAAGCGGAATGACTTTCTGCCTTGCGAGGCAGAATCTTGCGGTTGCGATGCTAGGGAAACATATAGTTGTTGACTTTGGCCAATTGTTTCGTTTCTAACAGCAATTATTTGTTCTCCTTTGTCAGGTTTTCTCTGATAATCACCGAATATTTTTCGTTTTTCAATGCCTTCCTCTGTGAAAGCCAACAGTCTCGCTCTTTCTCACGGAGAAAACGAATAATTATTGCAGGTGTTTTACATTGTTTGGCGGGCAACCGATGCACTGCCCCGACTGATTCTGCGGTAAGCTCAGGGGCCTTTCTCTGCCGGGCAATTTCAGCGGCACTTCAAAGCAAATTTTTGTTTTCTTTCTCAGGAAGTTCATGAATCTCAAGGTTTAGGCACCTACTTCTCTACTCCAGCCCATTTAATCCTCGCAGAGCTATGCCACCTCTTCAATGTGATCTCTTTGTTTGAGCAGGTCAACCCTCTTATGCAGATTTTTTTTATACCTTCATCTTGCCGCTTCAGTACCTCCAGGAGTTCATCATACTTCGATGACATCAACGTAACATAAGATTTAACTCCATCAACCTTACCAGACAATGGATCCAAAGCATCGAGCTTTGCATTTATGCTATCGAGAGCTACCAAGATGTTTGGCGTCGGCGTTCAATTTCTTGCCGCTAGCTCCTCTCATCCTTGTGGCTGAGCAAGTCGGAAATTACCATGTGGCCTGAAACGATTGTTCCTTTGCTTTAAAGGAAGCCGCAGCCACCTCTGGGCATTTACCTACAGGATAGTTATTCTTAAATTCGGTACAACTCAGGAAACCAGTGATCGGCAGAGCGTCATGGCAAGCCAAACCTTCTCTTTTGTTATTCGAGGACACGCTTTCATGCAGCGTACCCAGGACTACAGAACACTAGAAATCAGCAATGGCAGCAATGAGGCAGCGACAGTTGCACGGCCCAGGGAAACACGAAGAAAAGTCTTACCAACCTGCAAAATTGTAAAACTTCAGCGGAGTAGCGCACGTCTTTCGGTCGCCGCCGCTGCTGTCACAAGACCAGAATCGAGCAGCGCCATCTAGCTACTCGCAGAAATATTGCGCACGCGCGAGGGCTCATACGACGGTATGAAGCTACGAAATTTCATGTGAGCTGCCCGAGTTTCCTCAAAGAGCTTACGCTAAATTTCTCGCTAATTCTTGTAGCCATATTGACAGTAAGCGCTACCACACGATATTGTACTGACATTCTAAAGAGAACCAAGAAATTAAGAGTTCAGGAGGTGTTCGTTATACGGCACTGTAGGCCTGTCTGAATCAGCTTCAAGACACTAAGGGATCCCGCCAACCATGGGCAGCAGGATGACGCCCGCTACTTCCCTGAGCCATTACAGCCAATCAGCTTCAGCAGCCGGCGCATCCGATGCCAAGCTAAACAACCTACTTGAATGAATCTTACCAGAAATGCCCACGTACCTTCATAGGCGCTACAAGGCAGCATGGGAAGTCCGAGCTACTCCAAGGTTATTTCCCATGACTACCAAGGCAAGGCTGAAATGCGGTTAGAAACTAATGAGCAGCGACATCAATTTTAGTAGTGTGATTCAAGCAATAATACATATCCTGGGGCAAAACATGATTTGATAAAAATTATGCATCGAATATGTCACCGCTGAAACCATTTAAAGTGCAGACAAAATAATGCGATAAATAATTGTGTTTTACGTGCCAAAAGCACGATCTGATTAGGAGGTACGCAGCAATGGAGGACTCCGGAAATTTGGAGGGCCTGGGGTTCAATGTGCACGTAAATCTAAGCACGAAAGTTCAGACAATGTCATTAGAAAAGAAAATGTGAAGTAATGCGCTCTTTGCTTCCATCCACAAGTAATTGTAAGTACGAAACTACTTAGGCTCTTTCAAGTTTTTCCCTGGCGACGCGTGCTGATATATGCTCAGATTGTATTACGGTATTTACCACCGCAATCTTGTCAAAACACTCCTATGCGTTGCTATAAGAAGTATTGTGAGTATGTGTAGTAGTGAAATTATCAGACTTGATAATTACCTTCATTTATTAATTGCCTTCTCGCTAAATACTGTTTAGGTATGTCTGCAATATGCAGAAAAACTACAGGTGGCACGCGTGCTGCGTTAGTGACGATGGAGGTGTAGTTTCTTGCGAAATACTTCAATGTTGTGTTGATTTTAGCTTGACACCGATATAACAGATGCATGTTTGTACTAAGGATACATGCATGTCGTGCTTAGCACTGATTCTGGGTGAACCCACTGCTCTGATTTCATGCCAAACACTCGAGGCTCCTCTTTGTAGTACCCGCCATTATAAAATGAGGGCTATAAATAATGGTAAGACAGTGAATGTATTCGTGCTGATTGTGACGCGGTGTTGAGGCGAATATTATCTCTTATTTACGCTTCATTTGTACAGTTGTGTGCTCTGTATAAGTAGTAAATGTGGCAATAAATGCCGTGGTAAATGCAATGCGATGTATGCTGGCAACAGGCCTTAAACGGTAAAGATTGACTTTTTCCACTGCGAAGTTGACCCCGCGAAATTTAGATGGCGCTGCCGTGCCTCCACAAGCCCCCCCCCCCCCCCCCGTTTTTTTTTTGCTTATTTCAACATAGGTAGGACATCAGCCAATATAGTAAAGATCTTGGTAGCATCATTCCATCGAGCCGTCATTGCAGGATTCTCTAGGAGTTCCTCTACCATGCATACATACACCTGACGCCGACCGCCGCGGCCACAGGATACTCTCCTGCTCGTCTTACCTGCAGCGTGTGAGCGGCACGCGGCATGGCGTCGCTTTACCCACAATGCTTTGCGCCGCTGTTTCTATTGTGGTTAGCGCAAGGCATTGTGGGAGGGAGCCGGGCCACGCGCTGACACGCACGCTGCAAGCAAGACGAACAGGCTTTTGCCCAGCAGCTGCGACGCTTCTATCTTCGCGTGCTGCTTTTCGCCCGCAGCTGTCGGTGCTCGCGCATTTCTGGAAAGGTACATTCCTGGAAGTAACTCTAGAAAGCCCTGATAAATGCACGACGCCATCTAAAAGACATTGTGTACCGTGTCTCAGGGCACTAAGAAATGCCAAACTTCTGTTTAACAAAGTGCTACTGCAAAAAAGAAAACCTCGATGGTTTATAGTGCCACTCGAGGAAAAAAAATTATTTGCGCAACGAAATTAGGTATGCACATCGGATAAATTGAACGAGAAGAGGGAATTTTAATAAAATTGTCGCACTTTCGCATGCTGGTCTGCTTTTTCTTGAAAAATAACGTAGCCGGTGCCTACGGCCTGAAAGCGTATTTCTCTGTCGAGCATGCGATGTGCACTGATGAGTGAAAAAAGGACTGAAGCCACAAATGCAAATTAATTAGGTTGTCATGTGTGGCACAATGTGCAGGCGGTGCACTGTGTAACCAGGGTTCTGTACAATCTGCTACTGACATATGGCTGTGCCTACATTGCGGAAACATATATTGTAGTAATTTGAGCTGTTCGTTCGCCACAACTTTCATCCAAATATCGCGGCGGACTGCAAAAAAAAAAAAAAAACATGTTCATTCCGGTGTTCTAAAAACTAGTTATAGCCGGAAATTATGACCGGGCAGTACGCAAGATAACTAAGCTTTGGCATGTTCACAACGAAAATGACAAGTGCATCAGTGATTCATCTGTTACGTTGCATGGAGAATTTGTTTTTGAATTATTAACGTCACTTTCTTTCACGTGTTATATATCATGGTTGTTTTTCATTACAGCTACTTTGAGGAGCAGGCGCTTGCGTCCTCAGTGTCCTTGTTTTCGTTTACTTTCTGTGGCGCCATCATGCCGGAATATATAGTTGACATAAACTGCCAGTGCATGTACTTAAACAATGTACGCAGTAAGCTGCCAGCCTGAATTCGACAAGTGCGAAGGAGCAGTAAGAACAGCAACCAGCTGACCCAAACAATGATCAGACCCCACAGAATTACAAAAGTGAAGAAGAAATGTTTCAGTATGGCACCTGTTTCGTAATCTTAAAAGAAAATGACCTTCTTGTCTATAAACCTGATCAGGTGCATTTTCCATGCACATACATTATTGTCTGTAACCCCTCCCTGCCTCTCGGGTATTTTATGGCTTTTGTGAAGTGTTCCAGAATATATAACTCCTCGTCTTGTAAAATTCAATCAATCGTCAGTCAGCGCTGCGTGTCGTTATTCTATAAGCCCTTACTTTGTTCGTGCCCTTGGAACTGTTCCCACATCAATATGAGTAACCATATAGCGATTTGTTTAAGTTATGAAGAGAATACTTATATGTTTCATTAGAAAATTTTTCTCAATTTTAGGAAGAATCTTGCTGAGTCCAAGCTAGGTGTGAAATAAAGAAACGGCACTCTACATCAATACCGACATTCATTTACCGTTTCATGTGGACTTGCTCGCATGTCTGGTCTCTTAGCTTAATTTGTTGTTCTTCACTACTGAATACTCAAGAAAGGCACCAAAACAGTCATTCACAGCAAAGAAATTTTTGTTTAGGATACAACCATGCACAAAGCCCTTGACCTTGTTATTATTTTTTAAAAGAACATGCAGCTTCTGTTTGCAATCATAAACAAAGGTAATCGATAGAGTTAATAGATAAATGAAGAGTTTAGTAATCAAGGTTTGTCGAACGAAGGACGTCTCAAGCTGAAGGCAGCTTTTTTACATAGCAATTACAACGGTTTTACAACTTAATGGCTGCAGCCGAAATATTCCTTATTGTCCCCTTGTAGAAACGTTTTCTCTAGCCGAAGACATACATCCCCTGTACGGCCACTCTTGATCAACAATACGCCAGTACAATCGGTAACACATGGCAAGGTAACAAATTCGTGTTCACAGACAGAAAAGTAGTTTGCGTCCTGCAAGGTAGCGCGAACAGCACTCACTGTAATGCAGATTTGCTTTGCAGTTACTCTATTTAGTGCGTAAGCTGTTACGGGCTCATCCAACAGCCCTTTCGGGTGGCGATGCTGTACGCCGCCGGTGTCCGTAGTACCCATTCCCGGGAATGAAAAAAAAAAAGATACCCAGTTCCCGCCGGCACTAATCCCGAGTTCGCTGCGGGGGCGTGTACTACTCTACCACTGAGCCACGGCAGCGCTTTTTATACCACATATACCATATACCGTATTCCACACAGCGGACAAAGCTACATACTCAAAACTCGGGCAAATACACACATGCGTACAAGTGCATCCAGTCCGGCGGAAGTTCCTGCGCAACGTACGCACTTATCACATAAGCATCACATTCGTGAAAGAAGGATCTTTTACATCGCGGGCTTTAGTCATGACGATCACACAGTTTACATCTCCATAGGCTATACAAACCAAGTGCTAAGAACATGTCGATGGGAGGACCGCTAATAAGCCTAAAGGGCAGAAACCCAATTGAGTATGGAGTGATTTCACTGACCTTTCTGTGCGTCCGCTGGAGAATGTCCCGAAAAAGCACAGCAGCCCTACAATTTATGAAACAGTGATCTATTGTCTCGGCACGTGGACAGAATCGACAGTTGGTTGAGCGTGGTACAAAGCAGCCCCTCGAATTTAACCAAGTTTCCACACAGGGTGTTTCCGAATGCAATCTAAAGAAAAATGTTTTACTCCAGGAGGTATACATATTTTACTGACCAGTTTGAATAAATCCTGCTAAGGTCGACTTAAAGGAGGTGCACGATACAAAGGATCTCGGGTCTGAGCCGAGCCAGCCCTTGCTATCATGCCGTGGAAAAAATTCCCTATAAACGCGTCCAAGCGCGCGAGGAAACACGCGATGTGACATGCACGCTGAGTAGCCTCGTTACTTGAATGTATTGCATTGGACTTACATATTACTACATCAGGTAGAACGCCACCTAACAGATTCAGATCTAGCGGTAAAAGGCAGTTAAAGAAGATTAGGGAGATGTAGACAAGAATGCTAGAAAAAACATACATTTTTTAACTGTGTAAATCCAGCTTGATAACTGGAATTTGGCATATCCAGTTATCAAGCTGGATTACTCTTACGATTACTCTTACGATTACTCTTGCGATTACTCTTGCGATTACTCTTGCGCAAGCTGCCGTCGCGTGCGGCTGCTTGCGCAAGAGTAATCTCTACCGGGAAACCCATGTGGCGAGTGCTACGTCCTTCGCATTGTGAGCAGGAGCGCCTTATAATCAATTATGTGGTTTTGATGCTTCTTTTGTTCTTGTTATTTATTGAAACAAATGTCGCACTGTATGCTGCGTCCATGATACCAAAGAATATATGCACTTTTCGCTTCAATCGCTGAAGGTTTCTTTTGTTTTTCTCTGAGCACAACGCCTCGAAAAATGCCATCTAACTACTGGCTAACAGATTAGCTACAAAAGACTCCGCACTTGTATTGCGAAGAAAAAGCAACCGCGAAGCAAGAACTAGAGGCCTCTATCCTAGTGAGATTCAAGATCAAAACAAAAATTCTCTTTAATTACAATCTATGCAATTATGTTCCAGAAATGCGTTTCATTTTTTTGCGCGTGGGCAAGCGCGTCTTTCTTAAATATGGGCGCGTGAGTGTTTGTACTTGTGCTCCTCATTCGTATGTGAAAATGGGTGAAGTGCTTCATTATGGAGTGGGGGGGGGGGGGCGTGTTGGCCATGGATTTAAAGTGGATGAAAGCATCAACCAGTCAGCACTCTAGATAAGCAAAATACTTTTGGATTACTGGGGAAAAAACAGGGCAGGGATCAATAGTGTGAGATCCGTTACAGGCACATATAACAGTACGAGGTGGATATGAAAGTTTTAAGGAAGAATAAATCAGTTGAGGGGTATACGAAACGCCAGACTCAACATCATCCATAATATGCCTGATTAGCTCAAGCTGGCTTAAAGCTGGCTTAAAGATGGCTCAAGCTGGCTCAATCCTAATCCACCAGGAACTGGTAACTAGAAAATTCTGTCTTCTGAACTAGTGAAAAGTGAATGGTAGAGCGTTTGCCCCGGAAAGGCGGTGGTCCCGGGTTCGAGTCCCGGACCAGGACGAATTTTTCTTCAACTATGAGGCTTTCCTTTCGAGGAACACGTATGGGTTTCCTTTGTAGAAATTGCTGCGAACGGGTGGATGTCTGACTTTCCCTTTATTCAGTAATGACTAATAATCAATTAAACTTGTAACGACTAGTAATGACTACAAAGTGAGCAATATGTCTGATGACAAATTGTAACGACTACAATCGATTAGCTCTTACTAAAGATGCTTAGTTATGACCAGTAATGACCAATACTGACTGAAATTACATGTAATGACTACTGATGGCTATGATATGACCAACATGCCTAACGACGGCTTGTAGTGACCACAATTGATTACAAATGACTAAAAAAGCTTAGTAATCAGCAGTAATGACAAAAGAAAGAAGAGAAAGGGAAGAAGCAAATAGAAAAAGGTGAATGTAAGAGGAAGAAGAGTAGACTTTCACCGTTCACCTCTTAAGAGAGATCTTAAGGGAGCCTGTCATTTTTTTTTCTTTTTTGGAATTAGCCTGGTTGGTTGGGCTCCGGGCGCATTCTTGCATTTCTTCAGCACTTAAACACGGCACCACTGCACTATTCGATAGCGGCAAGGTGAGAAATTTCTGTTTCACAGTCTGCGACGCATTTCAAGCACTTGGGCTTACGCCACTGAACCTGTACTTGTGACGAAGCAGGCAAAAAACAGGTCCGCCGTTCTGGCGCAGTTAATTTGTGTTAATGTCTCGCACTGTGAATTGTTTGCGACGCGTTCTGTGAGCCCCACATTACTGTAAGTAATTTGAGTAGTTTTGGGCCACGCTCGCCGCGCCTGGTGTTGTGAGGGAGCTAGCGAAAAGTAGTTCGGTCGTGTGACGCCATTTCGTATGTACAGAACCTTACTGGGACAACTTCGTGACGCTTTCTCTTATCCCGAACATTCGTGTAATTTCGTTACATTTTGGCATAATTTTGAGGCACACTCGCCCCGCCTGTCCTGACGCAGCGAAAAGCAGCTCAGCCGTGGTGACACTTTGGCGCTTACTGAATCTTAGTGGGACACGTCCGTGACGCTTTTTATGGTCCCGCAACAACATATACCTTCTTTCGGTACTCACGCTAGTCGAAGTGCGACAAACGATTGCCAAGAGTGATAACACGAGAGTTTGTTGCACGCGCCATCAGATCGCGCGAGAAATAACACCAAGGAGCTCAAACACCAGGAACTTGTAACTAGAAAATTCTGTCTTCTGAGCTAGTGAAAACAGGCTTTGCACCCATGCATTTCGCTTGAGATCGAGTAGAAGGAATTTTTCTAGCTTCTAGCATGGTCTGATTGAGAGCGTGTATTGTGGCCAGCTCTGTGTATACGTAGCGTGCGGTCGCATCGGTTGATGCCAAGTTCTTTTGGAACCGCGCAATCAGTCGTGTATTTGTGCTCTTAAACATACATAAAAGGAAAACACTAAGTTGACGTGGACTTGTTAAATACCATCTGGGAAACCTTGACACGCTTGTTTCGTGCCAAGAAAAGACTAAGTTTACGCGAAAATTGCATCTGAAGGGTGCGAATACCTTTTTAGAAATTCAAATATCCCACCGCAAACCGGGGAGTGGTGCCGTTGCACATGCCATCACTACCCGTCGCTGACGTCCGTAACTAAAACGACGCCCGACAGATGGCGGTATCAAGCCATTCGCCGCTGCAGCTGCTTTTTGGTCTTGTGGCGTACACCTTCAAGTGTTTCTGTATATGCTCCCGCAGGAGCACTTGACAATTTGGGCATCCCGCGACGTCACGTGGAAGTTGAATTCTGTACTACTTGCAGTTTGTGCGAGTTTCGCGAGCCCGCACGATAAACGCAACACTGCACGATAACAAAACTAATGAAACGCGAAAGCGTGGGTGGTTAGGAGTCGAGCGAAAACGAAACCTTGCGACCGCTCGCATCATTGTCCCGGGTAGTTTCATTGACTTCTTTTTTCATAAAATAGACTAGAACTGCACAAGTAGCATTTCATTTCGTTTTATAATTCAATAGAATGATGTCTTCTTTTCTTTTTTTGCAACGAGTGGTTTTCTACAATCGAAAGAATTTATCTGAGGAGTGCTTTCGTCATGGGGCAAGTAGTTGAATGTACTGGAGGAGTGTCGAATCGTGTCCTGCATTTACCTCAATTTCTCGATTATTGATGGTCTGTTCGCGATAATATTGACGTCTTAAAGATTCTAGGGCACTCCTCTATAGCCTTAGCTTGGCAATATTTACCTTCAGTGTCCCTTTAAAGTGCAGGAGTTAAGATCCGGGAAAACGGCAATGCTTAAATATCGTATGTTTTCTTGATATGTTATGTACGGTAGTGTCTCGGTTGAGTCGGATATTTGCTACACCATGTATTTAAAGCGGATTACATTAATTTGTAATGCCACTTATTCACCACTTTCACACGTTTCGCCTCTAGACGCGTTATTCCAATAAGGTGTTAATGCCAAGATAATAACACGCGCTTCTAATTTATTTTTTCAGCTGACGTCGTCCGATGGAGCTTCGTACGGGAACTACTGGTGCTTACCTGGAGCGACAACATTGGGTTAATGCACAAAAAAGCCCGCAACCAGCATTTATATAGAGCAAAGTAAACATTTCCTCATTTCACAAGGCGTCGTCCGCCATAGTTACGAAATTGCACGTGTCACGTACTGAATGGAGGCTTGTAAAAATAATTAGCTATCACTTTTACTTAATAATAAAACGATTCCGCAGCAAGAACGCGTGTAGAAGTAAAAAAGCAAATTCCGCGCCTGTCAGCGTAATCAGCGTAAAGCGTTCCAACTAGCGTTCAGAACGCGCGCGCCCAGGACCGCAATCGGAAGTGTGGTTCCGCTATTAATGTCGGCGGCTTGGTGCGCTACATTCAATTCCACCGCTGAGTGTCCGTTCTTTTCGGTTTCCTTTGTCTATGGTACGCATTTGCTGGCGGAGTAGAAGCCCCCTCCCCCACCCGTCATTTTCCTCCCTTTCGCGTGCGAGATTGAGGTTCGATAGCTTGTTTCCATTGCGCCCTGTCGCGAAATACGCCGTTGCTGCTGGAGCGCCTCGCCTCCCGTTCTCCCCCCCCCCTTCCTTCTCATTCCCCCCCCCCCCCCACAGCTTTTCGCGCTCACCAGATTGCGCCATAGAGAAAGAAAAAAAAGTTAAGAGTGGCCACTCTCATACACCCCCAGCGGCCCAATCGACCCTAGCGCACCTGGCGGTTGATGAGAGCAACTGGCCTGCACTTCCTGTTTCGGTTTCGCTGGCGCGAAATTTGGATTATCCCTCGTAACCGACGTTGGGCTGTCGCGGAAGCTTGTCATTTCAGACCACTTTTCGTCACCGAAATGGCCACGCATTTATTTGTCGCTTTGATTTAGCGATTCACTCTTTTGTCTAGTCCAATATTTGGTGTGAATTGAGGTAGTGACGCAATTTTTATTTCGATTAAGTTGTAACAGATGGAGATAGAGGTAATAATAATTCACTACGGCTTTATCCATCGCGCTTGTCTTCTGTGTTTTGGTACAAGCGCTCATATGTATCAAAGAGACAGAGTTCCCGCAATGTTTTTATTCCAAGGCAACATAGAGGCTGAGCAGAGAAAAAGCACAAAATGAGAAGAGCATCGTACAGAAATGCAAGGTGTAGAAATATACCTGCATCTTTGCTTACAAAGTTAACAAATATTGCAACAAATACACAGAAAACACAAGTGTTGGCAGAAGCCGGCAAGCTGGTGAAGTATGGAGCGCTGATCAGCGCCCAGTAGGCAAGAATCCATGGAACAAACGCGGCGTACAAAACTGATGAAGGAAGGCGCAACATACACACAGCACTTAAGTCGCTAGTCACGACTGTGGTTAACCGAAATAATGCACAGAGAAAGAAAGATGGTACAAAAACCACACGACGCAAGATATCAGAAAAGCAAAGATAGAGTGCGTAGGCTGCCCTTAAAAGCAGCTAGCCCAAAATGTAGAAAAAAAAATTGCTGCTTGAACATTGGCTGGATGCTCTCGAAAAGGTGATGCTTTGGAGCTTGCCCATTACATGAAAAACAAACGTTCTGCTACAACACTGGCAGGCATTTTTCCTCTTATGTGTCGCCTTCATGAAAAACTTAGAGCCTAAGTGATTTGATACTGAGTGTTGCCGTTACGTATTGGCAGCGTTCAAGGTGAAGGTGAAATACACTGCAGTCTTCACTTCTCCAAAATTCTGCACCTTAACTGGTGCTACAACTGCGCTATTACGCGGCTAATAGCCGAAGTAAACCTCTTTACCACTATATGTACCACTATATGTTCCTTACCACTATATGTACTACCCGCTTTAACGCATTTCAACAACTGCTTTTGTAATCAATGTATTACTTGAGCTAGAGAGATAAAGCGCACACAGTGACTAACCGACCCGCAATAGCATGTAGAGTTTGCCAGCAGATGCTACAAATATACAGACAATATACCAAATTTCTTTTCAAGGTCATGCAAATCCCTTCGAGCAAATACAGGTAGTGTCCCTACTCCTCATAGTGGGTGAACAAAACAATGGATAAAACGAAGGAGCGCCTAGTTCCCTTGAACTCAATAGAAGGCCATAATGAAGTCTGCTATAACGAGTGATGACTTCAGCAAAGTGATTGCGGGACTGGGTTTAACTCCAATACCTTTGCGTAAAGCTGCCGCTAACTGCTAACCTTTGAACTTGTCTAGTTGCATGCCAGAGATTGAAGACTGGAACCTAACCTTATCCAAGTTTCGGTTCACGAAACGCACATGCCAGCATAAACGAACCCGGCAAAACATTTTGAGAAACTCCTTGCAACACCCAGCAGAGCAGAAATGAAAATTGCCAACGCTCGACAGATGGCGATACAGAACGTCGCACACTTTCGAGTGATGTGCGGTGGCCTCAATTACGGCAAGAAAGTGAGATTCAAGTTGTTGTACGTATGCGAAAGCTGCTTCCGATGACACAGTCAGATTCCCAAAAAGTTTGCTAGGGACATGGTATGCTTTGAGCATTGTGAAATACTGGTGAGGATCCTTGATTGTCCCGCTGTCGTCTTTCAATAACTGTGGGCAACTGCAAGTTTCACCTGCGTTCCGAACAAAGTATTTGATCAGAAAGCCAGCTACATAATATGCAGCGGAGTCGTCAATAACATGGGAGTGAATGTTAGTCGCAAGTTCGGAAAGATCGTCCAGAGCGGGAAAGTCGTCAGGATGTGGCTTTGCACACTCCTCATTATTCACAAGAGACTCACTGGTGAGGGAGAATGGCGAGAGCTCCTGAAGGAGGTCACATTCATCATCCTCGACATTTCCGTATTCTAACAGTTTGAACAGCTTTCTTATGCAGATGTGCTTCAGGCCACAGATAAATTGTGCTACATTCGGGTTGGTGTTGCAACCTGGTTTTTGCCTAATGTAGCCGAATATGTTCTCCAGGGGATCCTGTTGAAGTCTGCGTGTTAGAAGGTATTGAAAATTGTAATTTTTGGAGAGATCGTCCCACAGTTGACAAATGGCCTGAATTGTAATCTGCCAACCAACAATGGTTTGTGGTTGACGTCTGCCATCAAACTTCCATGATGCAATCCAGGGAAGCTGGCCTTGAAGGAAGTCAATCAGTTCTGGATTCTTTCATGATTGCATGCCGGAGCTTTTACGAAGTTTTTTTTTACTCGAGCTGTTCAGGGAATCGAAAATCCTGTCCATACGATCACAAAATTGTGCTGTAGCGATGGCTGAGGCAGGCAGCACGTTTGCATACACCAATGCCGTGATAGCAATGGATACCGATGCACTGAGGACCTGCGTTGCTCTGCTGACCTTCATATTGGCAAAAGGTTTCTGATGAACGTGCCGTTCAGTCAACTTTGGAGCCAGTCGCAACCGCAACTCATGCGAAGATTGGTAAAGGCTTGCAATGTGTGACCAGTCAATTTCATCCCCTATGTACAACTTGTGCGCTTGGACATTATTGCGTGTTGTTTTAATTAAATGTGGTACATCAAAGATGAAATATACCCGCTCACCATCAACTTCAAAAAAAAAGGCTTTGCGGCAGTCACTCTTAGTTGGTTAGCGAGACCGACATTAGAACTACCCTGGTCACATGTTACTGCTTTCACTGTAATATGAATGCTTCTAAGCTCCACAATGAGCGACAATAGCAGGTTATGCATAACAGATGCTGGTGTTGATGTGCGCCCTATAGTAAAAGAAACCGGTTGAACCCACTTCTTCGAAACACCAGCAAGGAGAACAAACATTGCTCGGTCAGCAATGGTTGAAGTGCTGTGAGCGCCATCATCTGTGAAACCATGGACAACGTCCCGTGCAACATCATAATGCAAATATTTTTTTCAGTGCTGTCTCGTCAAAAACTAAAGCATACACTCGGTCACGTTCATTCCAAGCTTGAGTATTTGTTGCAATGGAAGAAATGATTCCAGGAATTGTGTCTGGAGTCATGTTTACATTGGCTAGCCACCTTCTTAATGAACGCCGGGAGGGCAAAGAAAAATATGGAGCCAGAAATCGGTATGCTCGCGGGCCACGGAAGTTTAGGTGAAGAGCGAATTTCTTCAATCAAACGGGAAACCGCTTGCCCTTGCCTTTTGGCCTCAAGCGAACATGTGTCGAAAGAAGTTTAAAAACCTCCTCGGTGACGTATGGTCGGTTAATGCCAAGAGCCTTTGTAGTCGATGACGGTGATTTGTGAGGCTGTCTCAGCAGTCTTTTGATAGTTTTCCGCTGTGCTGCTACTTTGGCTTGGAGACGTTTGATGGTTTGCTTGTACATTTTTGATGCACAACTTGTCGTTGGCACGCAGGAAAGCTCTGCAATGAACAAAAGAAATCAATGTAAAAGCGAACAGCAAATAATTCCGCACAAGCATTTTCCTCGATTTTTCAAACCCAAGATACCAAGATGCCCAACTTCCCCCCCCCCCCAACACACCATTCCACAAAACTTCATAAACCGAGATTTATCATGTAGTCATGGGAAAATAGAAGCCTAAATTATACCCATCCTAATTTCAATCTATGCAGGCAATACAAAGAATGATTTAATAGCTCCTTAGTAGTCTGCACTGCTTCCAAAGGAGCCCATTTATGTTGCAGGTTCCTAATGCACTTCCATTCTGCTTCCAGCAGAAGTTTTTGTTGGGCTAGTTGGTGCATGTTACTGATGTATTAAAGCGCCAAACAGGCGACTCAAGAAGAGACACGGACGAGCGCGGCATTTGGAAGGATCAGTAGACAGAACCGTGCTGTGTGCTTACAGACTGCGTCAGATGTACAATCGGAGAGCCATGTGCGATAATTTCATAACGATGCGAATGCAGGTGTGCGTAAGCTTCCCTCAGCTGGCGGTGGCAATTTGGTGGTCGATTAAACGATGAATTTTTTCTTTGAATTACCAAGCTCTTATTCCGTAAGTAACCACTAAATTGTGGCACACATTTTCTCTTTCTTGTGGAGTCACGCAACAACAATTGGAAAAAAATGTTCCATCGTTCCTGTTGTTACAGAATGACACCAAAAAAATTAAAAGCATCATTGAGAGCTCACTAACAATTTGTTGTTGCACACACAGTGTCCTTTTGAGAATAGTTTGCTTAGAATGTTCTAAACATAAAGTATCACGTGAAAAACAGCTACAATAAAGGCATAGTTACCATTTTCAGTAGGGCACTCATTCATGGAGCTGTTGGCAGACACATCTTCTGAGGTGTCCTGTGAAGCTTGTTCAGCACCTCGGACACTGCTGTCGGAAGAAAGTTGCAAGGTGCCTGCGGAAATCTCTGTATCAATACAATCTGTCGCAGAAATCAACATCAAACTCACCGATCACAGAAGTTCCTTCTGTCACAACTGAACGGTTGGTCAAGGTTTCCTCCAGCAGGCCGAGATCAGCAGATGCTCCTTTGCCAGCTACAAGGGAGTTGCCAACTGCAGAGGTTTGGTAAGCAGTCAATTTCGCGCAAAAAAAGCAACCTCAGCGCTGAACTCACCCTGCTCTTCAGGGCACCTCAATGTGTGGGGGTCGCTGTTCGAAGCCTCTTCCGCAGATCCTGAAGAAACTAAACACCAACGATTTGTCAGTAACATGTTTAAAAAAGAAACTGAACCTTATCCTCACCTTGTAGTGCAGCTTCTGCAGTCATGTGGCAGTCACTAGTAGAAGCGACGCTCAAAGAACCTGCATATATGTGTAGTTGGTACAAGTTGCAAAGCTTGTAGCATAGGAAAAATTAAACAGCATTTCCAAGCGTATTGCTTGGCAGGTGAAGAAAAGAGTAGAGAAGCAACCAACTGAGAAGCAAGCAATTATGATCTGTGGAATTATCAATAGCGCAACGTTACATTGGTGTGAGGTATATATACAAGTACACGCAGACTTCAAGTAAACGTGCAATAGACCTTAGAGGTCTTTCAAAACAAGTTAGACAGACCAACAGCGTTAAAAATGGCAAATGTCTAGCTGCAAGGAAGGTAATAGCCCACAATTCAGAGAATTTAGGAGTTTCGAAGAGATACTGCTCCTGCAGCGAGGTTCGTCCATCGGCTACAAACACCTTCGAAATTATTTGTCGCCACTGCTGCTATTGCATAGAATCGAGTTTTTGTCAACTACTTACAAGGTGTAACTGGGTGCACACTCGGCACAGCCATTTTTGTAAGCCTTGTACGCCCAGGGTCCATGAAACTTTCAGCAGTGAAATGGTCGCTGCAAACTCTGTAGGTTGCGTACAATACGCTGCCCGGCTTACTCAGAAGATCGTCTCTTCCAGCGTACTGCATCCGTGCTGTCATCCAGCATTGGCAATGAACTATCAGCGGAAAGCGGAACTACTTGAATAGTGATTTTTTTATTGTGCCCCTTACTGAGTAAGCACAAACAGTCAGCGTGAAGACATGCAAACCATACAGGAGCTTTAACGCACCTGCCGTCCCGTGGTATGCGGAAGAAAGTCGTTCCTGGCTTCTTCTGTGTTTTGCCGTTGTTGAAGCACCACGACACACAGCAGCAGCTGCCGTAACGTGGACCGCCGGACGGCATGGCATCAGCACGCTCTGAAAATGTCAATAAGTGCACGCTTCGTTAATTACCAAAAACATATGTAGAAGTAATATGTTTGAACGAATAGCGAACCGATGCACAATATGAAACCACCGACACGTTCTGACCTCTGACCCATAAAAGTCAGACATACAAGAATACATGTTAAGACCACATACAGAGGTGTCCAAAAGTTCCCAGGCCGTCATCCTATGTAACACCATGGCATCGCGACTTGTGAACTTTTGAACACCCCTGTACATCATATGTAATCTCATGGCATCGCGGCCTGTGAACTTTTGAACACCCCTGTATGTACTGAGTATAGGGAGTACATTGGGAGGCAAAATAGCAGTTCACATAAGCGTGGTAAAGATCTTTTCAAAAAGTCCAAATACGAGGCCTTTGTTCAAATGTACGCCACGCCACGCCTACGCGACAATACGTTGTGCAATGTATTCCGCCACGAAAAAATAAGGAACCGAAAGTTACATGAATGCGCAGTACTTCCCAACACGGCCGCCGCAATAAGTACATGCAGTAGTCATTGGGAAATTTTCCCCATCGTTACTTTTCTGTATAAACAATCCGCACGGACGTATACACCACCGTCCGTCCGTGCGCCGTAGATACACAGCTCATTGCAGTAGAAAACGCAATAAGCTACGCTCGCTGTTTATGTCACATGCGATTGTTTTCAAGCAATATTACTAAAATATTCAGGAGCCCTTACTCTATACGGGAAACGAGCTAGCAAAGCTTGGCTACAGCGTGCCTAACGTCCTGCTTTTCTTTATTTAGGTAGCGCCCGTCCCCGGAACGCCGTTTTTCAGTCTGAATCGGCGTGGCGTCTAATATGTTCTTTCCAGCGTTCGTCAGCCTCTAGAACGAGCCAACGAATGCACCGTCAACCGTCACGCGGTCATATAAGCGCGGGTTAGGAATTCAATTTTCTCGGAACCGGAATTTTCCTGAAATGCGCAATTCCCGATATTGACCTTGAGCGTTTTTGAACACGAACTATTCGCCGAAATGAAACGCCGATACCGCGGTTATCGCAAACAGCGCTAAGAACGGTTTACCCTCGCAAACCGAGACGCAGCGTCTCGATGGCGTCTGACAAGCTGCGAGTCGCAGCGCAGTGCACAGCCGTGAACCGGTGCAAGTTAATGGCAGCTTCGCGTCGTTTGATTATTTTCACGGAACGTAACCAACAAAGATTATGCCGTTCTCGGTGGGGATAGCAAGAAAGTACAGCTAGTACAGCCCTCTTGCTACAAGTTTCTTGAGGGGGCATGCTTTTCGCATTGTTCGCGTCTAGCCGCCTCATATAGAGCCGCAAAATGCTTTTTTTAGCGAACCTCGTCGCGCTCACAAGTCAATTACTCCAAGCTTCGCTTAAGAACGTGACTCACCTTTCTCACAAGAACACCGCCGCGGCCGACGTTCACGAGACGTTAGACGTTCCCGCTGGCACGCCGCTGGTGTCGTTGATTTCTGCTCGATGGACGAATGGTGATTGGTGTTGATGGCAGTACGAATGAAGAACAAAAAGCACGGAAGGTGTCTTCGATAAATTCTGTTTTTATGTATAAGAAACACGCCAAATTTGGGTGTATAATTATTATTTTGTAAAGCGATTGAGCAGAATTCATTACAAAATTTTCTTTTTTTGCGCCTGCGTCCCCCTGGCGTTTGATGAGAGCATTAGTTCGTTACGTAGCCGTGACGTAGTTCCTGAGGCCAGATTTCTCGGAGTTTGCGCTCTTAGTCTTTTTCTTTCTCTATGATTGCGCCACGATCGTCAGTTCCCGCCTCGTGCTTTCGCTCGCACGTACAGCATACGGCTCGCCGCGACGCTGTTATCGCCCTTCGGCTTTATAAGGGACGCCGCGGCGACGGTGACGGCAAGAATGTGCCGTATGTGTCCGTATAAGTGCTATCACAATAAAATCGCGGAACATGTTGGTAGAAATGGACTCATTACCACATGACACACACACAATAGAAGATGACACGGACATCCTATTGCAGCTCGACGCTATGCAGGAAACTTATACGGGTTTCATGCTGTTCCTACTTACGTTTCATATATTTCAATATGCTCATTTCGTTACTTTTTGCCGTAATATTCATGGGTATCCTAGTTCTGTAACCGGTCCCTGTAAACATTGACCTAGCTTTAAATATATATATGTACATATATATATATATATATATATATATATATATATATATATATATATATATATATATATATGTAAGGAAGACAATCCAACAGGTGCGCGTGTGTTTTTTGCAAGAATCCGCGACAGCCGAGAATAACGTCCTCACAACCTTTAGGGAACAATTGATTTTGTTTTTCGTAGCATATGACAAAGCCACTTTTTACAAATTATAGATAGTTCCTACGGCGCTGCTGGCGCTGTCACGTGGTATTGCAAGGAAACACAATAGTGTAATGTTCTAAGTTGTCAGAACGAGTAAGACAAAGAAAGAGTCACAGGAACTTGGGTCTAGCCAGCATGTACACAGCGACTATTTAGCAATAAAGCATACCATGTTCTATTACGAGAAAACAAGAATAAATTACGTGCTGTTGTCTTTCAGCCACCAGCGCAAACAGCCCCCACGCGTGTTGGAATATTTTAGTGGGTGACTCCTTTCATTACACATGCATTTTAAGAAAACGGCAACTACAGTTTGTATTACAAAACTAAAAATTCTGAAATGACCAAGCATACCCGTATTGCCCCTTAAACCATTTTGTAATTTATTTGAACTATAAGATGAAATAAACTTTCTTCAGGGGCTAAAGCATATAAGAAATGAGTCGATGTGACATCATAAGAAGAAGCTATCAGATGGGTCATCACATGGTGACAACCCAAAGGGCTAAGTGTTAGCGAAACCGAACGCGTTCTGCTATACACTACAGAGGAAGATTGATCCTTTATATCAGTATAGAGATAAGTTGTTCTATGCAGACGTGACAGTTCGAGCGCTGCCAAGGAACAACGCCCAGGCAATATTGCAATAATAAAGCCTTCGTCACTTGACTAAGTTTTAGGCTTGCTAAAGGTAAAATTCGCGCTTAATCGATGTGCCATTATTATTATACAATTGCTATTATAGTTGTTTCCAGAAAAAAATAATTTCCGTGTGGCAGAAGATTTCCAGCTGAGTCTGACAGATATTTATGCCGCTCATTGTCACAAAGAAGGCAGAAGCAAGAGCTAACTCTGCCTTTCACTGCACGAGTTCGATAAAATGCACATCACGTCAGAACACGTCGTTTTCGTACTTTGCCCCCATCCAAACGGGACTGCCGCGGCCTGAATTTGATCCCGCGGCCTGTCGTGCTTAGCAGCGCCACATGAAAGCCCCTAAGCCACTGCGGCGGGCATAGCGATAGAGAGAACAATAGGATTGTATATAAACAGATAGCACTATCTGATTGTACGACAAAGCAGCCCTCAAATGGCTTTAATAAAGCTGCTTATCGTACTCTTGTAGATAAGGAAAGTATAAAGCACAAATACGCGCAGTGCATTGAGCTGTCAGGCTGGCACAACTAATTAAACACTAAGCAAAAAGGATTCATTATTAAATGAATTTGCAACAGATACACTAATTGTCGCCGTGGTACTGGGGTGCAGACTTGCCTAACTGGTTTACGCGCAGCTTACACGGCAACTGCTTCCTCACGTCATAATCGTCATAATCAAAAACAGTGAAGTGAGTCAAAATGCAAGAGGCCCGCAGGCAGGTCCGTCGTTGGGTTCCGCTTTCTTTTTTCTCGCATGGCGGGGCGCTTTCTTGTTGCGGTGTGTTTTTGTCGTCGTGACGAGAGATCCTTTTTGACAAGCATTGCTCCCGAAGGGCACATGTAACTAAGAGCACCTGAGATGATAAGATAAACCTGAGATAAAGTAGCACTGCAGGGAGTGTTCGCATACAATACTGGCTGTCCGCTACGCGATTTTTTGTCACCAGCCAACTGAGCACTACTTTACTCTTCTCCATATTAATGCTGAAACGTACACTCAGACTTCCTATGTCAAGTTCCACGATTATCTGATGCAAATCGCCTCTATAAATGCTGATCATTACAATATCATCTAAGCGAAACAGGTTGCTCAGGTATATTTTGTTAGTCCCCACATCCAACCCTTCTCAGCCTAGCAGTTGTAAAGCATAGCTATTTTTATCGAACCCTCCCAGTCATTTCTGACCGTGTGTTATGGGTGCTGCTACTGTCATCTTGAATAGCTCACACTTAGAAATAGAGAATATTGGTCTGAGGGAGAGGAGTTCTTTATGAGAAGGGTGGAGATTTTCGCCGGCGACTACGCAGCCGCGCACATGCTAATATGCAAAAGGAGGGAACAAGGGGCTTGAATATTCCAGAGTGGAAAAAAATATCATAAAGATGCATATGAAATGCGCAAGTGAACACGATAATGATATCTACTAAGTTCGACGATGGGTGAATTCACGTTTTTCTGTATCATAAAGTGAATACTTAGAACTTTCTGAGCAGGCCAATTTCTTAGATGTACTAGACGAATAAATCCAAGACCCACCCCTGTTCTAAACGGCCGGACATTCGACCTGCTAGGTAACGATAGCTCATTGTCACAAATCATGTCTATTTTGCGCTGAAAAGAAATTCTGTCGTGACGATGTAAGGGGCATTTTGATAGAATGTGCTCCACTGTATCTAAGCTGCCGCAGTTATCATTATGGATGAGTAGTACGCTCTGTGCGATACAGATATTTGTTCGTGAATACTACGCGCAGTCTTTGCCAATAAGATGTCTCCAACGGGCGAAGACGTGGTTCTGGAATTCGGGACATTACAATGGGGTCCATCGATGCCAGAAGGTCTTGCTGGTGAAGGTGCATATCCACGCGCGATCTTTTTATTCATATTCATACTTCTTCAAATTCTCAAGGAATGGGATTTTTAAAAAAAAATATTCTGAAGTTGCGTGATGCAAGTTCATTTCTGGCAGGTTCATCCATTTTTTTGCTTCCTGATATACCGGCATGGCCTAGTATGCTCTGGAAAGTGATGCAGTGCCCAACAACGTTGGCCCTGCGGTGAAGGCATGCAATGTCTGTAGGTTCACAATGCCGCGGTATTAAGGAGGCCCTTATCTATTCATTTCGACGGCAGCCGCCAAAGTGCTGGGCGACAGTCAGTGATTGAAAAGCAGCCCTACAAAGCACGTGGTACTGGCACGGGCGAAGTAACAATTTGCCCGATGGTGGAAACGAACATATGTCCCACAGCCTAATAACCTGTTGCTCTAACGATTGCCGCCCGATTGCACGTATACTTCTATCGTGCCAACGCCTAATAGCTCTTTAAAATGGTCTGAGAGTGTGTCGTATTGCAGAGCACGGGTACGGAAGAGGCGATGCGCCCGCGCCAATTTTCATTCCGCCACGGAAGCAGTAATAAGGTTGGCGCATATATAGCATTCGATTATTCTCTTTACGAAAAGTTCACGTAGATTATAAGATGCGCGTTGTATCTGCCTAGTTTTTGTAATAACATGAAAATATTTTATTTCTGCGCACCTGAAATAACGAGACGCGCCTTTACAACTCTTAAGTGTGCATTCTTTGCATTGAGTAGATTGCACCTGTATTCCTGATACCTGTCTTATTCGGTATTATTCTGCTCTTCCTGCGAATAATAAAAGTAGCCAGTACGTCGACAGTCTTGATGAATTCTACAAAAATATTTTTTTTCTAGTCTTTGAGCCACATGTTCATAAAAACCCCACAATATGCGCTTTTTGGTGCTGCCTTATTGCTTAAGAATCAGAAATCCTCCGCACGCCTGCACAATAGGCGTGAGCAAGAAAGAACTGCGAATGCAGATGTGAGAAACCAGACACTGACAGTTGTATAAAAGCCTCCGGCGCAACAAGGTAAAAGTTGCACAGCTTGTATTGGACGACCAGCCTGCATTGGTCTGCCAGCGCATTGATTTTCAAAAGACCGTACCTCCACGTCCTGAACTGACGTACGTATTATTCTGCATCCATATAATTCAGGGGTACCTCCAAAGGCGAAGAATCAAAAGCTCTAGCATAGTTTAGGTCTCGCTTGAGCTTGTCGCATGAAGTTATAACAATACAGGTAAGTGGCATCGTGCCACGCACTCTACGCTACATTTGCCATGAATATATGGATGATATGAGTGTCCTCTTTGAAATTGTATGGTAGTTGCGCCACCAAGCTCTTTTTGATGTGCGATATGTCTTGCCAGTCATTTTTGAAGAAACAAAATATGCCCAACATCAAACTTTCTGAACCATTTTTGAGAACGTTGTTTTCGTACGCCTACATTGACCCCCAAATCACCTTTTACTAATTTCTACTTCGGTATGTTTACTTTTCCCCTGTTATCCCTGAAACCTAGGGCTTCGGAGAAGCTAGTGGAGCCTAAACCGACAGTTCAGTAGATTCTTATGACATGTTCCATCGTTTCCCAAGGTTTACCGCTTCAAGCACGTGGTTTTTCCTTGGTGTATTTCGCTTTATAACTGCGCGTTCTAAAGCATGCCGATCTGGCATCGAAAAGTAAGGACCTTTCCTTTGATCAATCATAAACTACTTCTTTTCTGATTTCATTTTCCCCTCTTAGGTAGTTACTAATGCCAGGTTTCTTTTCTATTGCCGCCACCCAGGAGAATGTCCCAGCATCTCTTGAGATTTCCTTTGACGTTTTTGCTGCCAGGTTGCTTAGTATGCCGGTCGCACACTTGCTAGTAATCTTCCTAGTTCACTTCCTCCACTGTGAATCAACAGAGAATTTTAGGTTGCCTGGTGCTCCGGTAAACGAAGGCGGACTGGGCGTTTTACCGGATGAGCGGAGACGAGGACTTGAACACTCTGCACGGAGCAGTGTCGCGGTGGCGCAGACCTAAACCAGACAAACACAGCTAATATTGCAGTAAGCAAGTGTATTTTACTTCACTGCTGGTGTAAATTTTCGGCAGCAACACGGTTACGCTGCTGCGGAAAATATACATCAGCAGTGAAGTAGGATACAAATAGTTACTGCAATATTAACGCCTTGTTTGTCTGATTGAGCAGTGCTCCAACAGGTGGCTGCACTATGCAGAACATTCAAGTCCACGCCTCCACTCTTCCGGTAAAACGCCAGGTACGTGTACTTTAAACCCAATACCGGACACGCTAAAATCTTTAATACGTTTCCCGTGCAAATAAGTGAGCACTTTCGCACCCGATTTACTTTCTTTCATTATGCTCAATTGTTCTTCGAAATGAGGTTTTTTAGCGCACGAGAAGGGACGAAAGACAGTGGCGAGACGAGGACACTGTCTTCCGTCCCTTCTCGTGCGCTAAAAAACCTCAGTTATGGAATACCAATACGCCCTAACCTACGCTCTTTCATATTCTTCGAAATCAATTTCACTCTGAGCTTCCCTCACTTCAAAATTTGTCCAGCCCATGTCACTCTGTACAAATTCATTTGTATTCTTTCCACGAATGAGCGTGCAACGCGTGCCGTACCCTTGGCCTTTGGTTGTCATCGAGTCCTGATTGTACCCCGTGCTTCAAGCAAAAAAAACGCCTTGCTAGACTGAGTCCTCAAACCACTCCTTTTTCGTTTCTTCTTTCGTATTCAGTCATTGCATCTCTGCTTGCTTACGGGTGTATGAGCCATTCCTGATGTAGATCTTTCCTTTCTTTCTTTCTGTCGTTATATTTTCTTTCGTTTCTTCTTTCATATTCAGCCATTGCATCTTTGCTTGATTACGGGGGTATGAGCCATTCCAGATTGTTTTTTGGCGTATCGGCCGTTGCTAATGATGATGTTTTTGCACCACTCATCAAAGTTCTTATAACAACATGACTTGATATTTTTTTAACCACTCGACTAGACGCCGCTTTTTTTTTGGGTATACGCCATTGCAACGAGCAACTTAAGGCTTCCGCTTAAAACGTAAAGGACATAATGTACAACCCTGTGGAACGAAGAAAAGTACTTGTATGCGTTATGAAAGTCCAATATTTAGAACTATATCGGTAGTTGAGCCTTCATATGCCATTTCTATACTCTTAGACGTGACAAAAACAACACATACATGAGTTAGAAAAAGAGAATTTGTGCTGTCATGTTAAAAGACTTAGCTAGATCTATTTGCAACATAACAAGTTCGAAGAGCGTGCTATCGTAATGTCACGAAATGCTTCTAGCTCCATGAATATTGGTTTATATTGTTACGGAAGGATGAACGACGAGAGGAAGGAGATGCCGAGACGCTGCCTTCCGCGGGTTGCTGGTGGTCTGCCATATTAACTATTCAGACTCATTTTGTATATATGTTGTAAATATAATCTTCTATACTTCAAACATCCCCGTAACATATTGGTGGAGCTGCGGGGTGCCACGACTGGAAACGGAGCACCGAAGTGTACGTCGCATCACCATCCGCACCATTCCGCACCACTCGGGATCAACGTTGTTGCCGCCTCCTACGTCACTGTCATGCTACGTCACTGTCACCTTCGGTTGTCGTTATGCAACCCAAGGATCCTGGAACTTTCTGTGGGAACGATGGCGCCGACGTTGAAGAGTGGCTGGCCATGTACAAACGCGTGAGTGGTATCAACAGATGGGACCCTACGCTTATGCTAGCTCACCTGTTGTTCTACCTAAGAGGCACGGCAAAGGTGTGGTACGAAAACCACGAAGAGGAGCTAACCAGCTGGGACCAACGCAAAGAGAAATTGACAAAGTTGTTTGGCAAACCAGCCGGCCTTAAAATTGCCGCAAAGTAGGAACTGGCCTCCCGTGCCCAATCCCCCACAGAGTCATATGTCTCATACATCCAGGACGTGCTGACACGTTGTCGTTAGGCCGATCACGACATGACAGAAGCTGAGAAGGTCGGGCACGTGCTTAAGGGCGTTGCTGACGACGCGTTTAACCTGCTTATGTGAAAAAGCTGCTCTAGAGTTGATGCATTCAATAAAAACTGCGACAATTCGAGCAGGCCAAAAGCCGACGCGTCTTGCAACCATTCGCCAGACTTAACAATACTGCAACAATGTCGACGTGCGAAGTTCAACCCGCACAGCAGCATGCGTCGTCATCAGAGGACGTGGTGCGAATTGTTAGACGTGAACTGGATGGGATGGTGCACGCAGCTTTCTGTTCGCGTAGCCCTGATGTTACCACATTTTCAGTTCCTCTCGTACAAGCTATCGTTCGCCAGGAACTTGTAAACATTGGTTTACGTTCTGTGTTTACTGTCGGCAATCGCAGAGCTAACGAACGCCCTTCTACTATTTTCGCACCACCCCTACGCTTCTCTCCGCGTTATCGCAACCCGACTGAGTGAAGAACTGCGGACGACCAGCCGATATGTTTCACCTGAAGCCGCATTCGTCATGTCGCCAGACACTGTCGCAACTCGTGGCCCTCAACACCTCGCGCGCCGACCAACCTGAGTCGTTTTGAATGAAATGCCTGCAATGTTTCTCCCACCGCTGAGTCTAACAGCGCCGACAACTCTGCTAGGAACACGTGATACAGCCACCCACCATCGCTGCGCGGATACCAGTCTCGTTCACCGCAAGCACGTCACCCATTTTCCCGTTCGCCGCAGCCACGTCGCTTTTGTCCCCTTTGACGTTTGGCCGCACCCTTCCGGGTAACTAAAAACATGCAGCCCTCGGAGGTGGTGCGGTATTGCCTACTACCACAGGAAATCATCTGGCTGTGCCCACAAGGAGAATTGTAATAGACGTTAAACGAGACGACGTACCAGTCCAAGCACTCGTCGACACTGGAGCTCACGTATATGTGATGAGTGCTAGCCTACGTAGACGTTTAAAGAAGGTCCTCACCCCAGCAGCTGCCCGAGTGCTTCGTGTGGCCGACAGTGGCGTGCTGGTTGTTCTTGCCACGTGTACTGCGCGTTTATTATAGCCGGCCGCCCTACTTCTGTTCTATTTGCTGTGGTCGACAACTGCCCTCACGACGTTATCCTTGGATTGGTTCTTTTTATCCACTCATTCTGCTCTCATCGACTGCGCGACCGGCGTTCTTCAGTTGCAACTGCCTCAACTCGCCGATGCTCCGAGCACCACCCCACCGCACTTGTGCTCGCTTCAGGATGTGCGTCTATCACCCGAGGTAGTTACTTACATCACCTTGACCGCCCAGCCACAAGTTCCTGACGGTGAATATTTGCTTCGGCCCATGATCTACGTGCTTTTTAATCGGAACATTTTTTTTTTGCATACGGTGGTCACGGTTACTAATAACGACGTCGCTCTACCGCTTCTGAATTTCAGTCTGCGCCCTCAAGTGACTCCGGCCGGAATATTCTTGGCCAGCGTTAGTGGTGGTTCCGAAGTGTTGCGACACCACGTACGCGAGCACATGAGGGTTGGACTGTCCCGCGTCTAACCGTGCGCGGCTTAGCCGTGTCCGGGGAAAAGGGGATCCTGAGGGTTGAGCCAATGCCGGTTGTGTGGACCTTTACGGCCCCTCGGCGGCGGCAACACACCCGTTTGGCCTCGGCTTCACGTAGACGGCACCCCCGGACTGACGCAACCGGGGGAAATCGGTAGTTGTCTTTTCCTGTCTCTCTCTCCCTCCAGCCTTCGTCTTTCTCTGACTTTTCATCTTTCCTGTCTTCTCCTAGCTTCCGCTTACTTTGAATTTTTCCAGGCAGCAAGGGTTAACCTTGTGTGAATAGCCAACCTAGATTATTTCATATTCGGTTATAGTAATTACGTACAGCTGGTGTTTGCAGGACCTATTTTTACAGTTCCTGTAGCACCCCTTTGTAGCGCTCCACAGTGGGTGGCGGGCGTTATTGCCGAAAACTACACATTCCTCTATGGATAGTTCCTTCCCTCAACTGCCTGATCGCCCTCAGAAAAAAGGGCGCACCAATGAAATTTTCCAGTTTTTCGGCCGCCAAAAAGAATCCTTCCCGCGTTTCCATGTCATTTATTCTGCAAAACTAGATAAACCAGTACGAACAATCTCACCCTTCCTTGTTTCCGTGTCATTGATTGAAGTCTTTGGTCCTGGTTATAAGGCGTCGAGAATGGCAAGCGTTGATCTCCTCTTGGAGCTCCGCGATCAGAAACAATATGGAAAATTGTCAAAACGAGTGTCATATATTGAAACCCAAATAATTATAAGCCCGCACCGCACGATGAACACCACCCATGGTGTTGCCTCCGACGATGACTTGATGGAGCTCACTGAGTCTGAACTCTTGGACGGCTTCAGTGACCAGAATGCTATCAATGTTAAAGGAATTAAGATGAGGCGAGATGGTAAAGAGATCAAGGCGAAACTACTGATACTCACCTTCGGCTCAAGTGTCCTTCCCGAGTCCATCGAGGCCGGTTATATCAAACTTCGTGTTCGGCCATACGTGCCCAATCCTCTCAGATGCTTTGTGTGCCAACGTTTCGGCCACAGTTCACAGAACTGTCGAGGCCGGCTGACTTGTGCCTAGTGCAGTGACAACGAACTTTCCTCCGAAACGTGCCAGAACACTCCCCATTGTGTCAACTGTGATGGCGAGCATGCCGCATCCTCGCGGTCGTGCCCGTCATGGAAAAGAGAAAAAGGTATTGTGAGAATCAAAGTCAAGGAAAAAATAAGTTTCAAGGAGGCATGCAGGCGGGTTGCATACCTGCCCAAGAAACGTTTTGCCAATGTGACGCGTCAGGGGGCAGCGACACAACGGCTTCCGGCGGCTTTCCGACACACAAGCAGTGAGTCGGCAGCTACGCCATCTGCCCCCGCGGCGGTTGCAGCTAACGCTGCTCCGTCAACCCAGAATGAGGGACCATCGACCCAGAAGATGGGCGCAGCCGAGGCTGCCCCAACCTCCCCGGCCCCTTCCAGCGCCGGCAACAGCCGACGCAGCCAAATCCCTCAGGGAGCCCCATCCACCTCCGGGCTAGTGGATGCAGGGGTCTTGCCCTCCGAGGCGGGACCCTCTCTGGTAACTTCTCGCTCGCAAGAGCGCGTGTCCGGCGCCTCACAAGAGGCAATGGACACTACACCTATCCTCAAGGTGCACCAAGCGCCTAAGGGGCGGCGAGGTTCTCTCGAAGGCTCCAAAAAGGGTCACATCCCCGTTACAGTGTCTGGAAAGAAGTCTGTAAACTAAGGCATCACTTCCGTTTCAGTACACACAGCACCAATTCACTTTAAATATGGATACACAAATTATCAATGGAACGTCAGAGGTATTCTTAGAGACCTTGATGACGTACAAGAACTCATCAACAAACACAATTCAAAAGTGCTGTGTTTACAGGAAACACACCTAAAATCAAAACACACAAACTTTCTCCGACAGTATATAACTTTTCGCCAACATCGCGGTGATGCTGTTGCATCCTCGGGCGGTGTAGCCATTGCTATGCACAAAAGTATTGCGTGTCAACTTTGACAGCTATAAACACCCCTTGAAGCAGTGGCGGCTCGAGCTGTTCTAAACAAACTCATCAGCATTAGCTCGCTTTACATACCCCCCATTAGAAATTAAACAAACATGATTTTCAGTCCTATATAGATCAATTGCCAGTACCGTATGTTGTTCTTGGCAATTTCAATGCGCACAGGTCCCTGTGGGGCGACTCTCGCATAGATGCGCGACGTCGTCTTGTTGAACAGTTCCTTTTTTCATCTGGTGCGTGGCTACTGAATAAGAAGAAACTCACATATTACTGCCTTGCAAACGAAACCTTTCTTCAATTGATCTCAGCATAGTTTCCCCGTCCATACTGCCTGAACTCGAATGGGAAGTTACGAACAATCCTTACGGAAGCGACCACTTCCCCATACTATTAAGAAAACTTAAACAAAACGAATATCCACCACAGGCTCCTAGGCGGAAGATTGACACAGCTGACAGGGAGAAATTCTGAACCCTAACTAGTATATCATGGGATGACATGTACTCGTTAGGAATTGATGCTGCTGTGGAGTATTTTACAGCCTTCATAATAGATGCCGCATCTAAATGCATACGTGAAGTAAGTGGCTCGGCATGCAAATGGCGTGCCCCCTGGTGGAACGATCAATGTAGAATCGCACGTAGGAATCAGAGCAAAGCGTGGGTGTGGCTATGCGCTTCGCCCACTGCAGAGAATTTTGTCAACTTTAATAAAGTCCCAAGGCAGGAGAACCCGCCGACAGGCCAGAAGAGAAAGTTGGCAGAAGTTTTTATCGAGTATTAACTCGTTTACAGATGAGACGAAAGTCTGGAACAGGCTAAATAGAATTAGAGGGGACAAACATATTCACTCCCTCTGGTAAATACACAGGGCGATACACTGCAAGATCAGGCAGACTCACTTGGGGAGCAGTTTGAGAGCGTGTCAAGTCCCAACCATTACTCGCAATCCTTTCTGAAATATAAACAAATACATGAATGGAAGCCACTCATAAGGAAATGCCGACAGAATGAACCATACAAATGTCCTTTTAGTATTGCCGAGTTGAGAGCTGCCTTGAGCTCATGCAAGAGTTCCGCACCGGGTTCTGACAGAATTATGTAGGAAATGATCAAAAACCTACACAATGACACCCAAGTTACACTACTCACGATTTTCAGCACCATTTGGGCTGCAGGATACCTTCCGACTGCATGGAAAGAAGCAATTGTGGTCCCTGTTTTGAAGCAGGGTAAAGACCCATCCATGGCGGCAAGCTATCGCCCGATAGCTCTTACAAGCTGCCTGTGTAAGATTTTTGAAAAAAAAAATGATTCATTGCAGGCTCATACATTTCCTTGAACTCAACAATATACTTGATCCCTATCAGTGTGGCTTCAGAGAGGGCCGGTCCACAACAGATCACCTTGTACGCATTGAAGGATATATTCGGGACGCATTTATACTTAACCAGTTTTTCTTATCAATATTCCTTGACATGGAGAAGGCATATGACACAACATGGCGCTACGGCATCTTGCTAGACTTGTCCGGAATGGGCATCTGGGGAAATATGCTGAAAATAATTGAAAGCTATTCGTTGAACCGCATCTCCGCGTGAAAATCGGCATTGTATTGTCGCGACCTTTCACAGAAGAAACAGGTGTACGACAGGGAGGCGTGCTGAGTTGTACGCTTTTCATGGTGAAGATGAACACGCTTCGTGCTTCGCTACTACCTGCCATTCTTCTGTCTACGTGGACGACATTCAAATCGGCTTCAAATCCTGTAACCTCGCAGTATGCGAGAGACAGGTGCAGCAGGGATTGAACAAGGTTTCCAAGTAGGCAGACAAAAACGGATTTAAAATCAACCCCTACAAAAGTCCTTCTGTTCTTTTTACTAGAAAAAGAGGCCTGGTTCCAGATCCTTGTGTTCAACTGTGTGGACATCAAATACCTATCAACAAGGAACACAAATTTGTAGGTATTATACTTGACTCCAAGCTTACTTTTATGCAGCATATTAAATATCTTAAAGAAAAATGTCTAAGGACAATTAACTTACTTAAAATTCTATCCCACTCAACATGGGGTAGCGACAGGAAGTGTCTGATGAATGTTTATAAGAGCCGAATTCGATCCCGATTGGACTATGGTGCCGTCGTGTATAACTCTGCCGCTCCGTGCGCACTAAAGATCCTAGATCGTGTCCACCATTTTGGCATCCGCTTAGCCACTGGCGCTTTCAGAACAAGCCTGATTGAAAGCTTATACGCGAAATCAAATGAATGGTCCCCCCATCTACAGAGAACTTACATCAGCCTTACATATTTCCGGAAAATGCACTCCAATCATGAACATCCATGTTTTAACACTGTTAACGATATGACGTGTACTACACTTTTGCATAATCGTCCCTCTGTAAGACAGCTTTTCTCGCTTCGTGTGAGGGAGCTTAGTGATGAAATACATGTCCAACTCCTCGAGCTTCGCCTAATGCATCCAACCAAGTTGTTACCACCTTTGGAGTGGCAGGCCATAGAATGTGACATATCCTTTTTAGAAGTAACAAAACACGCACCAGAGCTCGAAATCCGAACGCATGTTCTAGAACTCCAGCACAAGCACTCTTGCGCAGAGTTCTACACAGACACTTTGAAGTCTAATGCTGGAGTGTACTATGCTGCCGTCGCCCATTAGTCGTACATCGCATTCTTAGAATGCGATGTACTACATACGGAAACAACTATATTTACGGCCGAGGCCTACGCATTACTGTCTGCTGTGAAGCATATAAGAAAATCAAAACTTCAAAAGTCAGCGATATATACAGACTCCCTAAGTGTCGTGAAGGCCCTGATGTCACTCTATACACACAAAAATCCAGTACTTAATGAACTATATTGCGTCTTGTGTAAAGCGTACATATGTAACCAGCAAATCATTATATGCTGGGTGCCTGGCCATAAGAGCATCGAGGGTGACGTTCTGGCGGACGAGATGGCCGCGTCAATCGCATCGCAAGCTGTTAACCCTACCGCTGAGGTGCCTGTCACAGATCTGAGGCCTTTCTAGCGAAGGAGGCTGCGAGACCACTGGCAACGCATGTGGGATGCGGAAACGGATAATAAGCTCCCCCTGATAAAATCACAGTTAGGATTCTGGTCCTCTACTACAATATCGCGCCGAACAGATGTCCTATTCTGTCGTCTGAGAATAGGATACACATTTGGCGCCCATAATTTTCTACTCAGCGGAAGTGAGCCTCTATTGTGTGGTAGATGCGGGGAGAGGCGGACCGTGCTCCACGTCCTTCTGGAGTGTCGGGAGGCCGAATCTGAGCGAATGAGACATTTTTCCTTAGCATACAGGCCGAACATTCCTCTTCATCCTGTAATGTTTCTCGGTCCAGAACCGCTTTTTAATACAAACACAGTGCTAGGTTTCCTCAGAGGTGTGGTCTCACATGTTATTAGTCCCATGCATTCGTAGCGCTTCCTCTCTTTAGAGGATGCCGCTGGGATATTTGTACTGTATAGCACATGCCTCCAGGCCCTTGTGTTTCAAGGGCAATAAGGAGGCAGTAATGCTCTAGCATATCTTATAACCTGATATATTTTTACACTTCGTATTATTTTTCTTAAATGCATCCTAATGTTCATAGCACACGTCATACGTCATCGCCATCATCTTATTATACAGATTTTACGCACTTGAGCGCGATTATTTTTAAGGCCCCTTTACAGCCACTTCACAATAATTTCATAGAACTCATAATTACACTGCGAGCTCATCACCAAGGACATGGCGCTCTTTGGCCATACCTGGCCCTTGCGCCATTAAACAACAATCATCAATCATTACTGGTTCCGAATTTGACATTGAGAGTCTGAGTGCCGTGAGTGGCTTATTAGCGCCAATTGCAGCTCACAGGTCTGGTTGCTTAACGGATGACTTCGCGTAAATGATTGCACCTGACCTCACCTCTGCACACAGCCACATATATACGTCACCTGCTTGAATCGCGCAGTTACATCTTTGATTTCGGCGACAGGCCTTTAGGCCAAACATCTATTGTTCACCACCGTATCAACATTGGAGACACGAATCCTATTCGTCGGCGTCCCTATCGGGTATCGCATGCTGAACGTCGAGTCATCCAATCAGAAGTGGACAAAATGCTCCGCAAAGGGGTCATCGAGCTACCAGCCAGCCCTTGGGCTTCACCTGTCGTCTTTGTGAAAAAGAAAGCTGGTATCTGGCGTTTTTGCGTCGATTATCGCCACTTAAACATGATCACGCGAAAAGACATCTACCCACCACCACGCATCAATGACGCCTTGGGCTACTTGCACCGAGCAAAATACTTCTCCTCCATCGATCTTCGGTCCGGCTGCTGGCAGATTTCAGTTGATGAAATGAACTGCGAGAAGACGGCCTTCATCACGACCGATGGCGTATATCAGTTCAAAGTCATGCCCTTTGGCCTATGCTATGCTCCTGCAACATTTGAACGTATAATGGACTCTCTTCTGCGAGGCTACAAATGGACCACCTGTCTTTGTTACCTTGACTACTCTATTGTTTTTTCTCCCACGTTCCGCAGCCACCTTACCCGACTCGCAGCAACTCATGCGGCCTTCCGAATAGCCGGCCTCCAACTGAACTCCAGGAAGGGTCAATTCGGGAGCCATCAGATTACCGTGTTGGGACACCTCGTTGCCGCATCCGGTATCCAACCAGATCCGGAAAAAGTTCGCGCCGTACGCAGTTTCCGTGAGCCACGTTCTGCTTCTGACGTGCGCTGCTCCGTCGGCCTGTTTTCTTACTTTCGTCTTTTTGTCAAAAACTTCGGCAATGTTGCTCGGCCTTTGGCAGATATTCTAAAGAAGAACACGCCATTCTCATGGCGCTCGGAGCAGGCTCATGCGTTCGCCACTCTCATCGGGTTTCTGGCCACCCCTGCCATGCTTGCCCACTTTGATCCGTCGGCGCGGACCGAAGTACACACTGACGCGAGCGGCCACGGCATTAGCGCTGTTCTCGCCCTACAGCAGAATGGTGCAAAGTGCGTGATAGCTTACGCCAGCCGCCTGCTGTCACCTGCGGAGAGAAATTACTCCATCACCGAACGGGATTGCTCGGCTTTAGTTTGGGCTGTCGCCAAGTTCCGGCGATATTTGTATGGCCGCACGTTTTCGGTCATTACAGGCAACCACGCCCTCTACTGGCTGTCTCCATCCAGGACCCCACTCGACGGCTTGGTTGCTAGCCTTTGCGGCTCCAGGAATTTTCATTTGTTGTCAATTATAAGTCTCGACGTCTGCAGAAGCACGCGGACTGCCTCTCGCATCACCCCGTGGATCTCCCTGATCCTGTT
This sequence comes from Dermacentor variabilis, assembly GCF_050947875.1. Classification (NCBI taxonomy): domain Eukaryota; kingdom Metazoa; phylum Arthropoda; class Arachnida; order Ixodida; family Ixodidae; genus Dermacentor; species Dermacentor variabilis. Next base: position 109,730,914 of record NC_134578.1, on the reverse strand, counting down.
GCGCATGATCCGGTGACCATCGAGATGGCTTTGACTAAAAGGACCGGCATGCACGCTGAACAACAACGCGACGCATCCTTACAGTCCATCCTCGCTGGAGTGCAATCTGGCAGTACCGACGCCACGTGCCGCATATCAGGTGATATGTACGTGATATCAGGATATCAGGTGATATATCAGGTGATAGAGAAATGTGCGGAATATAACCTGCCCTTATAATAGCTTTCATTCATTACGAGAAAGCGTTTGATTTAGTCGAAACCTCAGCAGTCATGGAGGCATTACGGCATAAGGGTGTAGACGAGCCATATGTAAATATACTGAAAGGCATATATAGCTGCTACACAGCCACCGTATTCCTCCATAAAGAAAGCAACAAAATCCCAATAAAGAAAGACGTCAGACAGGGAGATGCGATCTCTCCAGTGCATTTCACAGCGTGTTTACAGGAGGTATTCAGAGGCCTGGATTAGGAAGAATTGGGGATAAAACTTAATTGAGAGTACCTTAGTAACTTCGATTCGCTGATGATATTGCCTTGCTTAGTAACTCAGGGGACGAATTCCAGTGCATGCTCACTGACATGGAGAGGCAAAGCAGAAGGGTAGGTCAAAAAATTAATCTGCAGAAAACTAAAGTAATGTTTAACAGTCTCGGAAGAGAACAGCAGTTTACGATAGGTAGCGAGGCACTGGAAGTGGTAAGGGAATACATCTACTTTGGACAAGTAGTGACCGCAGATCCGGATCATGAAACTGAAATAATTAGAAGAATAAGAATGGGCTGGGGTGCCTTTGGTAGGTGTTGTCTCTTCGTCATTCTAGTTCTGCGCATGCGCAGTATACTTCCGTTCCTTCTTTCCGCTCCCACTTCCCTTCCCACTTCAGGGGATAAAAGCTATCACACGCCCCTAAATAAACGTCTTCTATTTTCGAGCGGTCTGTGCCTCGTAACTGTTCGGGCCGCGTGCCGTGGAAATGCTACAGTAGGCATTCTCAGATCATGAACAGCAGGTTGCCATTATCCCTCAAGAAAAAAGTGTATAACAGCTGTGTCTTACCAGTACTCACGTACGGGGCAGAAACCTGGAGGCTTACGAAAAGGGTTCTACTTAAATTGAGGAAGACGCAACGAGCTATGGAAAGAAGAATGATGGGTGTAACGTTAAGTTTATAAGAAAAGAGGAGATTGGGGGGGGCGCTGAGGGAACAAACAAGAGTATATGACATCTTAGTTCAAATCAAGAAAAAGAAATGGGGGGGGAAGGGCAGGACATGTAATGAGGAAAGAAGATAACCGGTGGTCATTAAGGGTTACAGACGATTCCAAAGGAAGGGAAGCGTAGCAGGGGACGGCGGAAAGTTAGGTGGCCGCATGAGATTAAGAAGGTTGTAGGGACAACATGGCCACAATTAGTAGATGACCGGGGTAGTTGGAGAAGTATGGGAGAGGCCTTTGCCCTGCAGTGGGCGTAACCAGGCTGATGATGATGATGATGTGCCGCATATTCGTGCTGCACGACGGCATCCTCTACCGCCGCAATATCAACCCTGACGGCCCTGACTTGCTCCTTGTCCTTCCTCGTCATTTGCAATCCGTCGTTCTCGAACAAATTCACGGTGCACCGACGGCACGACACCTTGGAGTATTGCGCACATACGATCGCGTACGACGCCGGTCCTTCTGGCGGGGTTCTACCGCTCTGTTTTCGCAACTTGCGAATTGTGGCAGCGCCGGAAGAAACCTCCCCTGCCAGCTGTCGGCCCACTCCATTCAATATAAGGTCCCTCTGAACGATTCTTCCGCGTAGCCCTTGACCTGCTTGGCCCTTTTCCGACGACGATTAGAAGGAAAAAGTGGATCGCAGTCGCTACTGATTACGCCACACGCTGCGCGATAACAAAGGTGTTGCCAACTAGTTGCGCTACAGACGTCACAGATTTTCTGATTCACCTCGATGGTCCGAATAATTTGTTCTCTCTCTCTGTCTCATTCACGATATCATCACCTTGATGGTCCGAATAATTTGTTCTCTCTCTCTGTCTCATTCACGATATCATTCTCCAGCACGGTGTACCTCAACAGTTACTTACAGACCGCGGCCGCTCGTTCTTGTCTCGAGTTGTCGACGACCTCCACCGCTCTTGGGCCACTGAGCACAAGCTGTCCACCGCCTACCACCCACAAACGAACGGTTGTACGGAACGTCTCAACCGAACACTCACGGAGATGCTGTCCATGTACGTTTCCAACGATCACCGCGACTGAGACGCCACGCTGGCCTATGTGACATTCGCGTGTAAACCTTGCCGACATGACAACGCAGGAGATTCACACTGTCATCTTCTGTATGGTCGCGAGCCCACTTTGCCCTTTGACACAATCCTCCATTATGTGCCCCGCGTTGCCACTGAGTACGCTCGTGAAGTCATCGATCACGCGCACCTGGCGCGTCAAGTCGCCCGATCTCGCTTATTAGCCTCGCAGCATCTGCAAAAAGAGCGTCATGACCGGTGTCATCGCGATGTTCAGTTCGCGCCAGGTGCTTGGGTGCTGCTTTGGTCACCATGTCGTCGGGTCGGCCTCACCCAGAAAGTTCTCTCTCGCTACATCGATCGCGCTGCATCGATCGCCCCTTATGAAGTCCTACGTCATGTTAATGACATCAATTACGAGGTCGCGCCGTTACAGTTTCATCCATCCTCAAGTCCGCCGCCTGTTCACGTCGTGCACGTTTCGCACCTGGAGCCATAGTTCACTCGCAGTTCGCCTGCCATGCGCCAAGACGGCGCTTCACCAACCGGCTATCCTGCTACGGAAGGTTGAGCGAAGAGAGGAAGATGTTCGCGAGATGCTGGCTGCTTGGGGTTGTTTGTGGTCAGCCATCTTAACTATTCAGACTCATTTTGTATATAGATTTTAAACATAATCGTCTATACTCCCAACATGCCCGTGACAATATTTTCGTACTCCTAATACCGCCTGTCCGATGCTGCAAAAATAACTTCCGCTTTACTCACCGCAGCTTTGGTGAAAAGTACGTTTAATAAAATGTTGCAATGAACGTTTGTCGACGCAAATGTTAACGTTCTCTTGTATGCTGATACTTACCGTAACATATTATACTACCCTCTTTACCATTTTCCATTAGTACATCGTGCGCATAGTTGAAGTATTGAGGCCGAGTCCCCACTCGAGCGCCTCTAAAAATCCTTCATGCAACGTTGGCGCAGCCGTATGCCTCAAGAACGTCTTCGTAAATATTGCGCTCTTCGTATACAGGCCAGGGGATCCGACCACGCTGAGTTTCTCAACAGCCCTCTGAATTTCTCCTCACTTAAATAAATTTTCTTATTTTTCATGCAAACAATTATAGGTTCGTGCGCCCCTCAATTAGTATGCCTGATTAGTAACAACTATCGAATAGTATGCCTGCACCATTGCGCGTCGATACGCGTTATGTTACTGAGTAAGACTTGTTGGGGCTAGTTGGTGCATCTTTCCAGAACAGGGTTGTAGCTCCGAAAAAGACAACACATAGCAAGCGAGACGGGACAGGCGCAGGCGAGTGGTAAAGAGAGTCGCCGGGTTCATTATGCTCCCTTGGATTTGTTATTTTTGGGAAACCACTTTAGTTACTCTAGCATAGCTTCTTGCACAATCCTGCCAGACGCCCTACAGTACGGCGTCTGGCAGTCATGGCATATATGTCATAGCCTGTGGCCCCTCAAACCTGGCGGCGCCTGACCGAAGGTCAAAAGAAGAACGCTGTCAGCTCCAAACTTGATAAGATGGAGCAGGTCATCAAGCTCAACAACTTCCTTTGCGCCTGTCCCGTCTCGCTTGCTATGTGTTGTCTTTTTCGGCCCTGTAAACTTCACCATGCCATACCAACACGCCTAAACGATACGTTACTGAGGACCATGTGATTACGTCTTTCATAAGCCTCTCATCATTGACCACCTACGTCAAATTGGGCTTGAGGAACTGATGGTAAAATTGCCATTCGCACAGGACTCATGACCAATGCTATTTTTGTCGAGCTGAGAACAATGCTGATTTAAGCCCCCTGAGTTACATGCAGTTCAGCACAAACGAAGAGGCGCGCGTTTTGAACTTCTTTGACGCCGAAAATTCACCACTAATCGACGAAACCTCCGGCCATTCGGCCTGACAGCTGAAGGAGCTTCCCGTAAACTTGCCACTAGTTTTCATCGTACATGCTTCCACATATGTTGGCATCTTCTAAACACGCACTTGTAGCTTCTCACCACACAAACTGACGGTTATACAGGTACTTTTTCACTCAGCGCGCTTTATTTGTTGCGCGTCATCTGCCACAAGCACTAGACGGCACGCGCCGTTCCGTAACTCTATACCGCTACACTGAATGCAGCGTCATGCTTGAGTCGCGATGTGGAGAAATGGGAAACTACGGTCCAGGCGGGTCGTTCCGCACACTGACTCCTCTCGCCACCATAATTTAGTCTTGATGGCCGTTTAAGCTGATTGCAATCGCATTCTCCTGAAGAAGCGTCGACGGCGGCATAAGGGATAGCATAGAATGTAGGAATTGCCGCAATTTATGAGAAATAATTCAATATGATAAACGGTAATAAATCGTTGCACGGAGACCTTCTTTTGCCATTGTTTTGAGCGCGAATAGAAAATTCCTAGCTCGGGTAGCTACCATTATGCTAAATTGCATGGGTCTCTTGCACTACATTTTTACATTGCTTTGCCCAACAAAATGTTTATTAAATGTGGGTGTGTGAGTCTGTTGCTCACACTAGTGTTTTTCGTGCGGAAAGCTACCGATATCAAATGGCCTTCATGTGGAATACCTTGTATTTGATATTGCATTGTTTATTTCAGAAAACATTGTTTACCGTAAAAAATAAACCGGATCGTGGCCTACCAGACATACTTATTTGCAAGAGCCTAAACGGCCCGTACTTTCAGGAAACCACTATTGTGCTGCATTTTACAACAAACATACGAGGAACACAGATGGGCCGCATGGCTTTTTTTGTCCCAATGTTGTCCTTGATGCTGCCAGTAGTCATAGGTATGACATACTCCTCCATTACAATAGATGTTTGCTGCCATTGGATAAAACTGGGGAATTATTGAATGATACTCAGATTATACTAGCATACTCCTGTCTTATCTAAAGGCATTTTTGAAAAGTTTGCAGAGGAAATGTGTTCCAGAGGTGGGCACTAATTCAGGAACAAATAGTAAAGTCTATGAAAGAAATTAGTCTGGTTCCACTAATTGAGGTAATAAGTCTTTATGCTAGGTGCTGCAATTAAACCATTTCCCTAGTTCATGTCGTTGTGAGATCATCTAGATCAAGTTCAAGACCACTTTCTGGATGTGCTTACTCAAGAAGTGCTATTACCGAAACGTGCTGTGACATCTGGCAGTATCCGCTGCTATTGCATGGTGTAGGTTTTTTTTGGAAAGCACCAACTTGGACCATTGCATGCATTCAAACCTCGCTATAAAGAATTTGAAGGGGGAGCCAAATCCTTTCGTGGTATCTGTGACTTCGTTATATCTGTTATTGACATTTACTGCAATATAACCTTAATGTGGTGCACAATTGTAAACGTGGAAATAAGAAGACGTTGCAGTCCGCGGATGTGCAACACGGCCATGCATGGGATGAAACTTCAACAAAATCACGAAGGTATCTTCGGACTTAGGTGCTCGGACTTAGCTCGTGACGCGACAACCTTTAGATAGCTGCCTTCTGCTCCTTGTCATGGTCTTTTGCGTCCGCTTTTCACTTGGCTCGTCGCGGTCGAGCCACACGTGATCGACTACAACGCGCTCCGCTGTGTGATCGAGGAGGAAAGCAAACTTCGCCGTGCCGGTTTGGTTTGGCCGCCTCGTGGCCTCCATGACTGCACCAATGCCGATGCGATCTCGGTGTCAACGCCCAGCAGCCAGCTCGCGCAACGCGCCGCGCGCACAGGGAGAAGTGAATGCACGGCTTTGCTGCGACCCTCGAGATTGCGCCGCGGAGTTCTTAGAGGCGACCACCAGCTGCACCTGCCTTCGTGGGGAGCCGTGCAGAACTGAATGCACCTATCTTTACAAACACCGGGCGTGGTCGCGCAGCGTGGCGCCGCGGGCGCAGCTATGCACGCGCAAGATAGAGGTCAGTGGGGAATTACGATAGTGAGCTGCTGGTTGTGCACACCTACGCGCGGCGGTGAGGAAGACCAGTTTTGTTTGACGACGTATTCGACGCGGGAACTGGAGAGTTTCGAACTACCGCAGCGAACGAATGCCGGACTCTGCGGAAAGCGATGTACTCGGCGGTGAATGGTCGGGTATTTGGTTTCGGAGAGGAATCTAGTTCGTCATATCAATTGGCAGAGCAATTTTGCTTCATTAGAAAGAGGTTCTTGAGATACTTTGGTATAATTCGTTTCGTTATAACGAGGTTTCAGTTTGTTAATAAGTACGACGAATACTTAATGAAAAAATCTCGAAAACTTTGCCACAATGAAAATTTTGACTAAATGAAGATGACTTCAATAATCGCCGCTATCAATTTTCGAATGTCAACACGTGCCCTTAAGACATTATAAAAACATGATTTTTGAAATAAAAAAAATACATTTTGTACATAGTGATCTTTTTACTACCACTAATGGGTGCCTCTTCAAGTAAGGGGCACGCATACAGATACAGAATTTTCACGATAGCCTTCGATCGTGATCTACTTGGTATGGATCATGCATAATCGTGGTCGAAAGTGCCCGTACAGAAGCAGCCGATCTGGATATGACTCGCCTGTGCTACGTCGTGCCTGAGTGACACGTGTGTATATTCATCATGTGTTTTATCACACAACGACCTCATAGTCGTTGTGTGGCGCCATGTGATGGTAAAAGTGTCTCGGTACGAGTGATGCACATTGCGAAGTGGGGTATGGTGAGCATTTGACGGAGCTTTTGCATCACTCCTCGTTCTAGTTTTCAACATGAAGCGATATCGCATAACATCCTGCCACTCGCTGCCCTTGCGAGAAGCTGCCGCTCCAGCCGACAATAAGTGTGGCACCCATCGAAGGCATCTGGTCCCAGCGTCCCCTTTAATAAGGGACCCCACTTACATGTGAGAGCAGCCCGCTCAACCAGTGGCGTGCCAACTATTTCTCAAGTGGATGGGCAAACCGCAAACCATGTGACCCTCCTAATTTCACTCTCTCTCTCTCTGAATATATATATATATATATATATATATATATATATATATATATATATATATATATATATATATATATATATATATATATACATATATATATATATATATAGTAAGCAAAGAGGGGTTCTTCAGGCTACCTTTCAAACGTAAAGAACTTGAGTGGTGCTACAAGGTAAACAGAACAAGTATTTAATTTCGATAGTTTCGATCGGTGGACCGATCTTCATCAGGGTTTACAAAAAAAATGGCAGTTCGGCCCTGGTAGTGAAGACACCAGACCGGGTGCCCGGTCGTTCTTACATACATCAGACCGAGAGGAACAGTTGTGACAGTGTTTGATTTTCGGCGCCTTGGCAGATTTACAGCGGCCTTTGGCAGCTATGCAGGGCAAGAGGAAGGCGGAGTCACATGTATGTAGAGCAAGGAGGTCAGTGAGGAAAAAAAAGGAAAAAGAAAGAAAAAGAAAACAGCACACAGGAGGAGGGAGACGTAAGTCGGAGAGTGAGCGGGGGGAAGTAGCGGCAGCTAGGTTCCCGTGCACCCGAGGCAAGGAGGGAGAAAGCGGTCGCTCCGCAGCACCAGTGCGTGGGCTGCCGTTGTAGCGGGAGAGAGGGCAAGTTGAATCGGGTGGCGGGGGGCACAATAGAGAAGGGGCCCAGAAGGAAGACAGAAGAGCGGCAACATGTGGAAAGAAACTCAGTGTCACAGTACACATATACAACGCACGGCCCGTTCCAGCAACTCTGTGGTCCAGCTACGGTGCGAAAAAATAAAATAAATATAGTTCCAAAAAAGAATATATGCGTGGGATTCGCAAAGCTTTGCGAATCGCACGCATATATTCTTTTTTGGAACTATATTTTTTCTTTCTTGGAACTGTTTTCTTTTTCTTTCCTTTTTTCTTTCTTGCACTTGCGATGCCGACACTGCAAACAGTCACAGGCTTCGAAATAAAGTCTAAGGAAAAGCGCCCTTTTTGGAGGAAGCGGGGCCGAAACAAAGAATATGCCCCATTGTCTCACCTTCGCCGCATACTGAGCAGGCCGCTAATGCAGCCAGGCTCTTGCTACGGGATGCCGTCAGAGAGCAACCGATGCGGATGCAGAGCGCGATAAACAGTTCCTGCCTCACGAGGAATCGATGAGGAAGGGGACGGGGCGTCGACCGCTGGCGAATCCCTAGTCCCTCTGCAGCGCTGTAAGGTGCTGCCGCACCGTGCGCCTTGCGTAGTCGAAGGCTGTTACTGCAGCGCCGACGGTTACAGCGGCGTGGTGGGACGTCTTTGTCAGCCTCCTCGTTGGCCTGGACGCCGAAGTGGGAGAGCAGGCACTTCAATTCATAAGCAGGCGAAGTTGTCCGTTTTTTTTTTTTTTTTCGGGGAGAGCGACAACTTCGTCCCTAGATTTTGGCGCGGAAATTCAAAGGCCCACGCGGCGGTTTTTGCCAGATATTTGCATTAGGGTTCGCGAGCAAGTACCACAGCCCGGAAGGCATTGTAGCGTCGCCGAGTACGTTCTTTTTGTTCAGGTGTTATTACCGCACGTTGACAATAATTTACATACTACAGAACATGCCCAAAACAGGCGATTGGCCAAGAAGTGGCCCCGTACATGTAAAATAAACAGTAAGAAATACAAAAAAGTATGCGAGTCAATAGTTTTCACAGAGCAACATGATTGTGCGGGAGTACATGCACGAGCGGGCGTTTTCTTTACGCCAAAGAGGACAGAATAAAATGACCAAATTTTCTGCATTTGATTCAGCGCTGGTAAATAAACACGTATTTTTTTGTAAGCTCGCACTGAGGAAACTTTTCAAAGTCTTTTCAGCTATAAAGGAGCACTTCAGTATGAGAACTTTAGTTTTGAAGCAGCACAGCGAGCGGCAAACGTTCAGCAGCAAATAATGGCGTGAAATAAGCTGTTTCCAGATCACATTGGCTTTTTGAGCAACTTATAGTTGTCGATTTCATCTGGTCCAAGAACTCGTTTGTGTAAGCTTGCGGTAAGCAAGTACACCTTTAGCGTCGTTTTACCATTAGAACACATGCAACTGAAGGTAAGTAGACAAACTTACAATGTATTTTTTCAAGTCGAAATAATTTTTCGTAATAAGTGAGGCATCATTTGTAAAATTGTGAAATGGGGACAGCTTCATCAAGTTTACAAAAAATTCTGTGGAGTTGGCTTATATGGGTACATTATATCTTTGTTTTTTTCGCGGGCAAGACATACGATTGTGTTCATTTATTCGGCTACATTCGTACTTCTATTTTGCCAAACAGGGCCTATATGATTTAGGCTTGAAATGATACACTCTAAGAAGAATTCCGGGGAAAACGGGAGTAACTGGGCAGTTCGTCCTAAAAAGGGCGCTTTCGTCCCTCAAGGGAGTAACTGCATGGATGCGCGTGTCGTGTGCAAATTTTGGAGAGTAAGTATTTAGTCCCTGGTCAGAAAGAGAGCAACGGGAGGACGAACGGCAACAGTTACTCCCCATGCGCTCCGCTGTTTTCGTCCATGTCGTGGAGTGATGCGGCAGAAACTGTATTGTCTATAAATCGTGAATAGTTCGAAGTTAGTGCGCTGTCTATTGAACTACATGCAAAGCAGCACTTTGCCTCTTCGTGAGAAAATTGCGTGAAATTTAAAGTTGGAATGTGAAGAGCCATGCCCTTCGTGGGCACACCATAAGTGAGCGATACACATTAAACGCGCAAGTCATTGATAGACTGCCAGATTGTGCTGGTCGATAGTACCTAAGTTCATTCCGTTCCAAGGAGATTACGAACTTAACTGAAGTGGTGTGTAGCTCAAACGGGACACACTAAGCGACAGAGCAATTGTCCGTCTCTGTCGTCTTAGGTGCCCCGTTTGAGCTCGCATATACACGTTTACATCGCGTAGTGCCTAAGTTTAAAGCACCCTAAGAATACTCGGGCAGATTTCTTTTCGCACTCGCTTATGGTCGCAGGTACACTCAACATTACACTCTCCCCGCACAGCATACACAAAATGCCGAGTCGCTTTTACATTGCTGCACCTGCATGCCAATGCTTAACTTGTCTCAATTTCCTACCCCCGTCAAGCAATCTGCTGTGGCGCAGTGGTTACAGTAGCTGACTTGTGGGCGCGAGGACGTGAGTTCGAATCCTCCTTTCGGGCACCTTTTTTTTTTCTTTTTTTTTCAGCTCAGTAATCTTTTTTATTAGTGTATAAATGCCTAATTTTATTAATTCCACCTTTGCGGAGCATCGGAAATAATGACCGTTACTCCCTTGAGGAGCATCGGAAAAGCGCAACTGTTAGTCCTCGGAAGAGTAACTGCATGGGGAGTAACAGTTCATCCCCTCGCACTTACCCCCTAAAGGGAGGAATGGTTGTGGCAGATCAGTTGCTCCCCTAAAGGAGTAACCTCAATACCCCATTTCCTCCTTTACTTCTTAGAGTGTATAATCTTACAACATATGAGCATACTTCCAACCGTCGAGGATAGCTTCCGCATCCTAACTAAAGTGTATCGGTTGTTTGTTTATATTTAACGCTACCTACACGATTGTCGTAGTTCCGCGTACTTCTTTCAGCAGCAGCGCTGTACTTTTAAGAACAGCATCAATGTTTTTCTTAAAGGAAAAGAAGCGGCCTGCAAGAACCCACAAGGTATGAAATTTGATCCCGCAACTTGGCCTTACGCAAGTGTATTCGCCTACGATAATAGTACAGATGAGTGCCAAGAATATCCAGCCGATTCCATTCCCACCGATGGGACACGCGCGGTGTACCCAACCAGGCACAGTTGCTTTGTCCGTTGCACCCCAGGTATGTCATATATTTTATGTGTTTTCTGCTAGTGTAGTAATCACCTACTTTCAGAAAAATGAGGTAGGCAAGCCCACGCGTATTTCGCCGCACAGGAAGTACATTCAACAAAAAATATCCCTGAAAATGGGTGTAGCAGCACGCAATTTATCTTGCACTAATACTTATGATGTAATGAAGTTCCGAGAAAGCTGTTGTTAAAGAGGATATAACCTAACAATTTTCGTAGGCAACGTCTTAGTTGTCTTCAAAAGAGGTCGGTGTTACGACGATATCGCTATCTTTTAACAATTCAGAAAAAAAAATGGTCATACAGGCGAATTGTAGATGTTGCATGAACATGAAAGGCGTGTTAATTGATGTCTTTGCTGAGAACACTTAGCAATAGTCAGTAAATACTCAGATAATGCAAACCAGTCGAATGACGAGTTAACGTGGTGGAATGTGAATGTCTGTGTCGCCTTCACCCTCTGCCGTGGCGCCGGCAGGTGCCATATAACATATCATATAACATATAAGCAATACGTTCGTTACCAAAGATATTGGCAGGTCAAGACAAAAAAAATTAAACCGTTAGAAACACTGCGAACTGAGTGCAAGCAAATCGAAGACAAAATTGGGAATCTAACGTCAAAAGTTGCCAAATTAGCTGAGGATTTATCTGTTTTGTCTGCGCTTGGGGACAGAGAAGAAGTGCAAGCGCAGAATAACCAGCTTTCAAAAGCTATGCGAAACGTATTAATCAATGAGGACGAAATCGAAAATTGTTCACGTAGGAATAATTTACTGTTTTTCGGCATAGACGATGAGATCGAGAAGGAAACATGGGATGAATCGGAACGAAAGGTTATATCTGTCTGCTCGGCCAAACTGGGTATTACTGTTGAACTGTCAACAATTGAGAGAGCTCACAGGATGGGGAAACATAATAACGATAAACCAAGGCCCATTATTGTGAAGTTTGGTGTATTCAAGGACAAACAGCGTCTTCTTTCTGCGGCTTCGAAATTGAAAGGCAGCAGAATATCACTGAGTGAAGACTACTCCCAGCAGGTTCGGCGATGTAGAAGCAAACTGATTGCTTATGCGCGAGAACAGAACTCTGGAGCTAGATATAAGCTGAAGTACAACAAGATGACTTATGAGGGCAAGACTTATGTTTACGATGATACAACGGAGTCCGTACGGGAGTACATTCAATAGCAAACAAAACGTGAGCCGCCGCGGCTCAGAAGAAACTCGGCGGATCGCCTGTCCGTCATCGTTATCAATTGTAGGAGCCTGAAGAATAAAACAGACGTATTCTCTAGCCTTCTGCGCATTTCACAACCAGATATTGTCATCGTAACAGAATCGTGGCTCGACCCTCGCATATCGGATTGTGAAGCGTTGCCATCCGAATACATAGCTTATCGAAAAGACCGTAATCACCAGGAAGGAGGTGTGTTCATTCTTGTACATGCCGGAATCAGAAGTGTACCGTTATACTGTGATGTTTCTTCAGAATGCATTTGGTGCAAAATATTGGTTTCTGGTGGTAACAGCCTTGTGGTGGGATCGTTTTACCGGCCACCATCTTCGACAAGCCTAGAACCATTTCACAGCCTTGCACGATCACTGTCGGTCTTATCATCGGAAACTATTCTACTTGGGGGCGATTTTAACATGCCTGACGTTGTATGGCGTGACCGCTATCCTGTAGCGACGAGCGCCTCGGCACTTCACTTGGCCTTCATTCAACTAACACGTAACAATGAACTTGCTCAGTTTGTAAATTTCCCAACGCGTTATGGTTTAGCTAAGGACAATACGTTGGACTTGTTGTTTAGCAACAATGATGATTTAGTTGAATCAGTTACGGCAGCACCAGGAATAAGTGATCATGAGGCCGTAAATGCAACAATAGTGTGCAAAAAGTTACAGGTTAGCAAGAATGGCCCGAGATAATCTTTATGTATGAACAGGGGAATTATAATGCCATAGACGAAGAGTTACACTTATTCCTGCTAGTATTGCTGGAATACAGCAGTCAGTACAGCATAGAAAGATTATGGGCTCTGTTCAGAGACAAAATCCTCTCTTTGGTCGCTAAATACATTCCCTCGAGAGTGGTATCATCTAGACGTAGAATGGATAAACCTTGGATTAACAAAGAATTGCGTCTGTCAATAAGAAAGAAGGCCGGAGTATACAAGGCATTCAAGATAGCACCAAGTCAGAACTTATATGACAAGCTTAGAACTCTAACTAAAAACTTGAAACAAGAATTAAAGGCAGAAAAATAACATACTTGTCGTCACTAGCTGATAAAATAAGATCTAATGCTATGGAGCTATGGCGATATGTCAAAAGCAACAGAAAAGACAGTGCTGGCGTTCCGGCTCTCCGGCATGAAAGTGATATGTTAACTGATGACACAAAGAAGGCTGATTGCTTTAACGAATATTTTCAGTCCGTCTTCACAGCATGTCATCATACTCCGATACCTGAATTACATGAACAATTACCTCAAATGCATGACATCGTTTTCAATGAGGCTGGAAATAGGGCTCTGTTGTGCCACTATAATCCTCATTCTGCTCATGGTCCAGATGGTATATCAAATCACGTCTTGAAACGCTGTTCCCACAGTATTGCTCCTATCTTGGTTGAATTATTTACCAAGCCAATAATTTCTCAACAATTACCTAATGACTGGAAAATGGCCAATGTAACTCTTATATTTAAAAGTGGTCGTCGTGATTTGGCAAGCAATTAAAGACCGGTGTCGTTGACATCTGCTTGTTGTAAAACACTAGAACATGTTATTTACTCTGGTCTTATTAAGCATCTTCATGACCATAATTTTTTCATCCCGACCCAGCATGGATTTCGCCTGTGATTATCCTGTACCACTCAACTTACTGAATTCATACGTGACGTTGCACTCGGCTTTAACAATAGTACGGAGATTGATGCTATATTTATTGATTTTCGAAAGGCGTTTGATGTAGTCCCGCATGACTTACTTTTGTACAAACTATCATTTCTTGGCCTCCCCGATTCACTTTAGGGTTGGATTAAAGATTATTTGTATAAACGGCAGCAAAAAGTGGTTCTGAACGGTGCGACGTCGAGAACGGTTAATGTTTTATCAGGTGTGCCTCAAGGGTCGGCCCTTGGGCCGTTGCTGTTCCTCATATTTATCAATGACTTAAGCGACGGCTGTGTTTCAAATATCAGACTGTATGCGGATGATTGCGTTGTGTACCATCCTGTGTCTTGTGCCGAACATACGAGTGTGTTGCAGTTTGATCTCGAAAAAATTTGTTCCTGGTGTGCTAAATGGAAAATGGATTTGAACGTAGTAAAGTGTTATCATGTTAAATTTACGAATAAAAAGAAAAAGGTGCCCAGTTCATACTCAATAAATAATGTTTTAGTACAGTGCGTTGACGAAGTCAAATACCTGGGCGCCACGTTAACTGCGGGATTAGACTGGACATCCCACATTGACACAGCAAGCGCTAAAGCGTGCCGCCTTTTGCACCTTTTCCACAGAAACTTCAAGTATGCGCCAAAACCATTGAAGGAAGCTTTATATCTTACAAATATTAGGCCAGTGTTGGAATACGCTTGCGCAGCATGGGACCCCTTCACAAAAGTTCTTGAAGATAAGTTAGAGCGTGTTCAGAAAAAAAGGGCTGCAAGATTCGTCACGGGCATCTACGACTACAAAATTAGAGGATCGCAAATGAGGGAAAATCTAGGATGGAAGTTGCTGTCCGCAGCAATAAAATCAGGTTAAAGCTTTTACACAACATTAACAGCGGTAACACAGGAATCGATAAGAACATATATTTAAAACCACCTCATTATCAATCTAAAAGACGCGACAATTCCAAGAAAATAAGGGCCTACCAAAGTCGTATTAATGTATTTAAGTTTTCATTCTTTCCGCGAACAATTGCAGAGTGGAATTTGCTCCCGGATGAGATAGTGTCTGCACCCAATTTCTCATCTGCTATAGAGAACTTTATGTGAATCTGTTTTAGAAAATATTTCCAGTGTGCCATTTTATGTATTGTGTAACAAATTTTATAATCGGATGTTGTTAGTATTCGATCTGTTGTCTTTCTTTACTAATTACGATTATTGTATTTCTAATACCACAGATGATATGATGCCGCTGTTCGCGAAGTTGACTTTTATGTTTGTAATTAACCCCCCTACGATAATGCCCAAGTCGGGCGCCGTAGGTATTTGTAATAAATAAAATAAATAAATATCTGCCGCACCCTCCGTCAGATGGTGCAAAGATACCGACACGGGGACGGAACAGAGTTGGGCCAGTGAAGGAGGAAGAGCGGAAAGTGCTGGCCACATGAATGTGTGTGGGTCTGTGCGAGTGCGGGCGCACACACAGCCTTGGGGCATGTTTGCGCGTCTGTGTCCACATGCACTGAAATACTAGAGTATGCGTAGGCTCAAAGCCGGAGCGCCACCGTTGACACAGCCCTAACGCGGCGCGGTTACTCTTAATGTGTGAAGACATCAAGTTAATATCAACATCAACCTGGTTACGCCCGCTGCAGGGCAAGGTTCTCTCCCATAGTTCTCCAACTACCTCAGTCAAGTGTGGCCATGTTGTCCCTGCAAACTTTCTAATCTCATTCGCCCACCTTCCCGCTACGCTTCCCTTCCCTTGGAATCCAGTCCGTAACCCTTAATGACCATCGGTTATCTTCCATCCTCATTAAATATCCTGCGCACGACCCCCCCCCCATTTCTTTTTCTTCTTTTCAACTAATTTGTCATTAACTGGGGTTCGTTCCCTCAACCAATCAGCTCTTCTCCTATCCCTGAACGTTACACCTATCATTCTTCTTTCCATAGCTCGTTGCGTCGTCCTCAATTTATGTAGAACCCTTTTCGTAAGCCTCCAGGTTTCTGCCCCGTGCGTGAGTACTGCTAAGACACAGCTGTCCTACACTTTTCCCTTGAGGGATAATGACAACCTGCTGTTCATGATCTGAGAATGCCTGCCAAACGCACCCCAGCCCTTTCTTATTCTTCTGATTATTTCAGTCTCATGTTCCGGATCCGCGGTCACTACCAGTCATAAGTAGGTGTATTCCCTTACTACGTCTAGTGCCTCACCACGTATCGTAAACTGCTGTTTTCTTCCGAGACTGGTAAACATTAGTTTTCTGCAGATTAATTTTTAGACCCACCCTTCTGATTTGCCTCTCCAGGTCAGTGAGCATGCAATGCAATTGGTAACCTGAGTTACTAAGCAAGACAATATCATCAGTGAATAGCGAGTTACTAAGGTATTCTCCATTAACTCTTATCCCCAGTTCTTCCCAATCCAGGTCTCTCAGTACCTCTGATAAAGACGCTGTGAATAGCATTGGAGAGATCGTATCTAGGTGCCTGACGGCTATCTTTATTGGGATTTTGTTGCTTTCTTTATGGAGGACTACGGTGGCTGTGGAGCCACTATAAATATCGTTCAGTATTTTTACACATGGCTCGTCTACACCTAGATTCCGTAATGCATCCATGACTGCTGGGATTTCAGCTGAATCAAACGCTTTCTCGTAATCAATGAAAGCTATGTATAAGGGTAGGTTATATTCCGCACATTTCTCTATTCGTCATTGATAGTGTGAATATGGGCTATTGTTGAGTAACCTTTACGGTATCCTGCCTGGTCCTTTGGTTGACAGAAGTCTAAGGTGTCCCTGATTCTATTTACGAGAACCTTAGTAAATACTTTGTAGGCAATGGACAGTAAGTGATTGGTCTGTAATTTTTCAAGTCTTTGGCGTCCCCTTTTTTATTGATTAGGATTATGTTAGCGTTCTTCAAGGATTCCGGTTGAATCAAACGCTTTCTCGTAATCAATGAAAGATATATATAAGGGTAGGTTATATTCCGCACATTTCTCTATTGGTCATTGATAGCGTGAATATGGGCTATTGTTGAGTAACCTTTACGGCATCCTGCCTGGTCCTTTGGTAGACAGAAGTCTAAGGTGTCCCTGATTATATTTGCGAGAACCTTGTAAATACTTTGTAGGCAATGGACAGTAAGTGATTGGTCTGTAATTTTTCAAGTCTTTGGCGTCCCCTTTTTTATTGATTAGGATTATGTTAGCGTTCTTCAAGGATTCCGGTACGCTGGAAAGTCATGAGGCATTGCGAATACAGAGTGGCCAATTTTTCTAGAACAATCTGCCCGCCATCCTTAAACAAACCTGCTCTTACCTGATCCTCCCCAGCTGCCTTCCCCCTTTGCATAACTCCCAAGGTTTCCTTCACTTCTTCCAGCGTTACTTGTCGGATTCCAAATTCCTCTAGACTATTTTCTCCTCGATTATCGTCGTGGGGGCCAGTGGTGCTGTATGAATCTCTATAGAACTACTCAGCCACTTGGACTATCTCACCCATATTAGTAATGACAGTGCCGGCTTTGTCTCTTAACGCATGCAACTGATTCTTGCCTATTCCTAGTTTGTTCTTCAGTGGTTTTAGGCTTCCTCCATTCCTGAGAGCATGTTCAATTGTATCCATATTATAGTTCCTTATGTCAGCTATCTTGCGCTTGTTGATTAACTTGGAAAGTTTTGGCAGTTCTATTCTAGCTGTAGGAATAGAGCCTTTCATACATTGGCATTTTTTGATGAGACCTTTCGTCTCCTGCGATAGCTTACTGCCATCCTGTCTAATGGAGTAACCCCCAACTTCTATTGCACGCTCCTTAATGATGCCCATAAGATTGGCGGTCATATCTTCAACACAAACGTCCTTTCCTGAGTTCAGGCCGAATACCTGTTTGTAACTTTATCTGGAATTCCTCTATTTTCCCTCTTACAGCTAACTCATTGATCGGCTTCTTATGTACCAGTTTCTTCCGTTCCCTCCTCAAGTCTAGGCAAATTAGAGTTCTTAACATCCTATGGTCACTACAGCTGACATTGCCGAGCACTTCCACATATATTATGATGCATGGGTTAGCAGTGAGTATAAGGTCTATTTCATTTCTAATCTCGCCAGGGGGCTCCTCCAAGTGCACTTTTGGTTATGCCGTTTGCGAAAGAAGGTATTTATTATCCGCATATTATTCTGTTCTGTAAACTCTACTAATAACTGTCCCCTGCTATTCCTAGTGTCTATGCCATATTGCCCCACTGACTTGTCTCCAGCCTGCTTCTTGCATATCCTGGCATTGAAGTCGCCCATCACTATAGTGTATTTTGTTTTGACTTAACCCACCGCTGATTCCACGTCTCCATAGAAGCTTTCCACTGCCTAGTCATCACGACTGGATGTAGGGGTGTAGACATGTAGGACCTTCAATTTGTACCTCTTACTAAGTTTCACAACAACACCTTCCACCCTCTCGGTAATGCTATAGAATTCCTGTATGTTACAGGAGTCCGACTCCTAGTTCTCGTCTCTCCGCTAAGCCCCGGTAGCACAGGACGCGCCCGCTTTTTGGCACTGTATATGCTGTACTGGATCAGGTAACAGCAGATTGGTTGAAGGATGGTGGGCAGATTGTTTTAGAGGAACTGCCCATCGTGTATACGCAATACCTGATGACCTCGAGCGTACTGGAATCTTGGAAGAACGCTGAAATATTCCGAATCCATAAGAAAGGGTACGCCAAAGACTTGAAAAATATAGACCGATCAGCTTACTATCAGTTGCCTACAAACTATTTGCTAAGGTAATCGCAAATAGAATCAGGAACACCTTGGACTTCTGTCAAGCAAAGGACCAGGCAGGATTCTGTAAAGGCTACTCAACGATAGACCATATTCACACTACCAATCAGGTGATAAAGAAATATGCGGAATATAACCAACCGTTATATATAGCTTTCATTGATTACTAGAAAGCGTTTGATGCTGTCGAAACCTTAGCAGTCATGGAGGCATTACGGAATCAGGGTGTAGACGAGCCGTAAGTAAGAATACTGAAAGATGTCTATAGGGGTTCCACAGCCACCGTAGTCCTCCATAAAGAAAGCCACAAAATCCCAATAAAGAAAGGCGTCAGGCAGGAAGATACGATCTCTCCAATGCTATTCACAGCGTGTTTACAGGAGGTATCCAGAGACCTGGATTGGGAAGAATTGGGGATAAAATAATAGAGAATACCTTAGTAACTTGCGATTCGCTGATGATACTGTCTTGCTTAGTAGCTCAGGGGACCAATTGCAATGCACGCTCACTGACCTGGAGAGGCAAAGCAGAAGATTGGGTCTAAAAATTAATGTGCAGAAAGATAAAGTAGTGTTTAACAGTCTCGGAAGAGAACAGCCATTTACAATAGGAAGCGAGGCACTGGAAGTGGTAAGGGAATGCGTCTACTTACGGCAGGTAGTGACGGCGGATCCGGATCGTGAGACGGAAATAATCAGAAGAATAAGAATGGGCTGGAGTGCGTTCGGCAGGCATTCTCAGATCATGAACAGCAGGTTCCCATTATCGCTCAAGAGAAAAGTGTATAATAGCTGTGTCTTACCTGTACTCACCAACGGGGCAGAAACCTGCACGCTTACGAAAAGGATTCTACTTAAATTGAGGACGACGCAACGAACTATGGAAAGAATAATGATGGGTGTAACGTTAAGGGATAAGAAAAGAGCAGATTGGGTGACGGAACAAACGCGAGTTAATGACATCTTAGTTGAAATCAAGAAAAAGAACTGGGGGGCATGGGCAGGACATGTAATGAGGAGGGAAGATAACCGATGGTTCTTAGGGTTACGGACTGGATTACAAGGGAAGGGAAGCGAAGCAGGGGGCAGCAGAAAGTTAGGTGGGCGGATGAGATTAAGAAGTTTGCAGGGACGACATGGCCACTATTAGTACATGACCGGGGTTGTTGGAGAAGTATGGGAGAGGCCTTCGCCCTGCAGTGGGCGTAACCAGGCTGCTGATGATGATGATGATGCTGTACTGAAGGCACTGGGCATTGGGCATAGTGCTTGTGAGAGAGAAGACGACGAAAACCGCTGGCTTCCCCGTTTCGCCATTGCACCGACCTCTTGAAGCCTAGCGCTACAACCTAGAACTAGTGCTGCTACACAAACACCCCAGTTGTATTTGGTGGAGTTTCTGGGTTTTTCTTGTACATCCTGGAACTCCGCAGTCGGTCGCTGCCACCAGCTCTTTCAATGGATGAACCGGGGCCGTCCCAGGCTGCTGCTCCCGAACCCCAGGCCATCGTTTGCTCTGGCGTCATCCGGCAGTGCGATCCGACTATATTTAGAGGCACAGATGACCACGGCGTGGAAGACTGGCTCACCGAATATGATCGTGTAAGCGCCTATAACAAGTGGGACGACCGCGCAAAGCTCACAAATGTCATATTTTAATTTACTGGCGTGGCAAATCTATGGCTCCACAATCATGAAGCCGATTTTACCAACTGGTCGGCTTTAACACAACTTTGGCAGAGGTCTTCAGCCGTCCCGCCGTTTCCCGGCTTCGCACTGAGCAGTGCTTGCGTGGCCGAGCTCAACGCCAGGACGAGACTTTCACCAGTTATATTGAAGACGTGCTCTTGCTCTGCAAGCGTGTCAACTCATCTATGGACGAAGCAGACAAGATCAAGCACGTCATGAAAGGCATCGATGACCATGCCTTCCAGATGCTCGCCGCGAAGAGTCCCCGGACGATTGCCGAGGTCATACAGCTTTGTCAGCAGTACGACGAGCTGCGCATGCAGCGTGCATCAACACACGCTGCTCAGCAGGACATCGCGGATCTATCTGCGTTGGATTTCAGCCGCGACGCTGCCGATATCTCTGTTTTAATGCCAGAGATAAAGCAGTTCATCCGTCAGGAAGTCGCAGGCCAACTCTCTCTGGCGAATAGCGCACCCGAGCCGTCGACGACCTTGGCTCCTACGCTTCATGTCATTCAGAGCAAGTTGCCGCGGCGCTACCATCTGCCCCTCCTCCGCAGCCTGCAGCTAGACCGCTAACATACGCTGACGTTGTCACCCGGCCTTACGCTCCTCCGGCTCCTGATGCCTACTGGGCCGACGGCACCTTCCATGTGCTGCCGCCACCTTCCCGTCCAATTGCCGTCCCTTACTCGGCCGCTGCAGCCCCTGTCGTCAACCCGTGGCGTACATCTGATAACCGGCCAATATGCTATTCCTGCCATTTTCTGGTCCACGTAGCGCGATTCTGCCGCCGTGGCAGCCCCCGTTTACCTGACAGTGGGGGCACCTCAAGCTACAGATGTGTTCGACTTCCGCGTCAGGACCCGTCTAACCTTCCACCGGGCTCGTCTTACAGTCGCCTCCCCTTCGATTCACGCCGGTCAACTTGCCCATGTCGGCGATCTATTTCCCCGACGGTTCCCCGACCCAGCCCAGCCCGTGAGGAAAACTAACAGTCGTAGTTCCAGAGGCAAGAACTGCGTCCATGTCGAACATTCCAAGGCCTCATTCAACTGTCCGTAGACGGCGTCACCGTACACGCACTTATCGTCATCGTAGCCGCCGTTCCTCTTATTAGTGAGAAGCTTTGTCGCAATTTGAACCAAGTGACCACTCCCCTTACATTTATTTCTCTGCGTACGGCAACTTCGCATCGCATTCAGCCTTCAGTGTTGTGCACAGGCCGGGTCGTCGTTCAAAGCATTATGTATGTAATCGAATTTGTCGTCCCATCTCGTTCCTCGCATGACCTTATCCTCGGATGGCATTTCCTATCTGTCAATCACGTTCTTATCGACTGCGTTCGTGCCGAACTTACGTTATCTGTACCGTGCTTTGACCCTGACGACCATTATTCTCCTAAAGTTACTGCGGCCTCTGACATCGATATCGCACCTTTCTCCGCCGCTCTGGTCCCTGTGTCATGTAACTCTGCTGTGAATTGATCTGTTCTGGTTACGCGGTCGGCCACTTGTGCGCGCCACCGGAACTTTCTGCTTCCGTTTGCTGTCGTCACTTTTTGCGAAGGCTCTGCATCCCTTACGTGTGCAATCCGTCCGCCTGCCCATCATCCCTACTGCACGGCCAGTGCCTGGGTACCTCTGAACCTTTCGACTGTGTTCTCCCAGCCACCCTGTTTGGTGATACGGCATCACTTCCGATTTTTGCCGTCACTCCTCCCGCCGCGACCGATGCCCCTGTGGACTTCTTCGCTCGTGCCGTCAACGCAGAACTCACACCTGTGCAGCAAACAGAAATCATCAAGCTCCTCCAATGTTTTCGAGCCTCATTTGACATTGAACAACCATCCTTGGACCGAGCGTCTGCAGTCGTTCACCGTATCGGCACCGGTCAACAAACACCATTGCGCCAGGGTTCGTATCGTGTGTCGGCTGCCGAACGCCGTATCATCGACGAGCATGTAGACGGCATGCTGGAGCGTGGCATCACCCAGCTCTCTAACAGTTCCTTGGCATCTCCGGTTGTCCTCGTTAAAAAAAAACATGGCTCCATTCGGTTCTGCTTCGACTATCGCCGACGACCGAATGACGCGCAAAGATGTCTATCCTCTGCCGCGCATCGACGGTGGCTTGGAGAGTCTGCAGGGAGGGGAATTCTTTTCCTCGCTGGATTTGCGCTCTCAGCACTGGCAAGTGCCGCTGCCAGAGGCCGATCGCCAAAAGAGAGCCTTTGTAACACCTGATGGGCTATATGAATTAACCGTCATGCCGTTCGGCCTCTGCAACGCGCCTGCCACTTTCGAGCGAATGACAGACACCGTTCTTCGAGGACTGGAGTGGAAAACGTACCTCTGTTATTTAGATGACATTGTGTTGTTTTAACCGACTTCGCGTGACATCTCAGCCGCCTTGAGCAAGTTTTTGCGTGTCTCTCCACTGCAGGCCTGCAACCAAATCTGAAGAAATGCCACTTTGGTGACCGCACGCTTACTATTCTTGGCCATGTAGTTTAAAAAGACGGTATCCTACCGGACCCCACGAAACTTACCGCCGTATCCGAGTTTCCTAAACCAACCACCATGCAAGAGCCTCGCAGCTTCGTCGGCCTTTGCTCATATTTCCGACGCTTCGTCCGTAAATTTCCCTCCGTCATCGCCCCCTTGACGCAGCTTCTCAGCGGAAGTTCTGACCTGTCAGCCTGGACCCCGGCCTGCGATGACGCATTCCAAGAACTGCGTGCGTTCTCACCTCTCCTCCAGTACTGCGACACTTCGATCCCTCTGTTCCAACTGAGATCCATACGGATGGTAGCGGAGTCGGGCTCGGCGCTGTTCTCGCACTACGCAAGGATGGCTTCGAAGAGTACGTTGTCGCGCAAGCCAGCCACACCCTTACCAAAGCCGAGGCGAACTACTCGGTTACTGAGAAGTAATGTCTAGCAATCATTTGGGCTATCGGAAAATTTCGTCCTTATGAGTACGGGCGGTCATTTGACATCGTCACCGACCATAATGCCCTGTGCTGGTTATCTTCAGTAAAAGATCCAACTGGTCGCCTCCCCCGTTGGGCATTACGCCTGCAACAGTACGGCATCCGCGTTGTTTATCGCTCAGGCCGAAAGCATTCAGACGCAGACGCTCTATCCCGGTCACCCCTGCCATCTGGTCCTGTCTACTCGTCTATTTCCACCTGCTGTGCCTACGCCCTCAATATTTCCGACGTGCCATCAGAGCAGCGCAAGGGCCCATGGATCTCTTCGCTTATTGACTCCCTGTCTCGACAGTTCCTAGCGCCGATCTCTCGGACGCTCCGTCGTCAAGCCGCACCCTTCATCATTCGGGATAACTTGCTTTACCGCCGCAACTACAATTCGAGCGGCCGCCAGTGGTTCCTTGTTATACCCCGACACCTCCGTTCCGACATCTGCACCACGTTCCACGATGACCGCTGGCGCGGCCACGCTGGTGTATTAA
The DNA here is from genome assembly GCF_050947875.1 of Dermacentor variabilis. Taxonomy (NCBI): domain Eukaryota; kingdom Metazoa; phylum Arthropoda; class Arachnida; order Ixodida; family Ixodidae; genus Dermacentor; species Dermacentor variabilis. The sequence goes on along the minus strand of NC_134578.1, from coordinate 109,706,990 downwards.
AAACATTCTCTCGCCTCCAGCTTTGGTACTGCTGGCGCGGTATTTACCGTTTCGTTCGCCAGTATGTCCGGTCATGCCACATATGCCAACGTCGCAAGACGCCACCTCAACATGCCACCGGCCCCTTGCAACCCTTACCATGCCCCGCGCGTGCATTCGACCGCGTCGGCATTAACCTATACGGTCCGCTTCCCAACACTCCAAGCGGCAAGCGCTGGGTTATCGTTGCTATCGACCACCTCACGCGGTACGCTGAAACTTCAGCCCTTGCATCTGCCACAGCAAAATACGTCGCCAGTTTTATTCTTCAACGGCTGATTTTACGCCATCGAGCATTACTGAGCGACCGCGGTCGCGTATTTCTCTCCGACGTCATTTCAGCATTGCTAAAGGAAAGTCGCATCATTCACCGTACTACCTCGACCTATCATCCTCCAACTAATGGCATGACAGAACCTTTCAACCGCACCCTTGGCGACATGTTGGCCATGTATATTTCATCTGACCAGTCTAATTGGGATCGCTTACAATACCGCCATGCAATACCTATGCTTACAATACCGCCATGCAAAGCACCACTGTCTCTCCCCTTTTTTCTCTTTTACGGATACGAACCTTCATGTACTATGGACACGATTTTACCTTACCGGCCGGATGCTCCGGAGTGGACGACTATTTCTTGAGCGGCTGCTTACGCCGAAGAATGTCGCCAGCTCGCTCTGTCGTTCACATCCCAGGACCAGTGGCGCCAAAAGCATCGCCACCATTCCCACCATTCCTCCACTACGGCTACGTGCTTTGCTCTTGGCTCGCTGGTCTGATTGTGGGTGCCCTCTACCCCTTCAGGCCTCTCCTTCAAGCTGCTCTCCAAGTACCACGGTTCTTATTGGGTACTGAAACAAACATCCGCGGTCAACTACATCACCGAGCCAATGGAACCGCCTTCCGACCAGCGTCGTCACGGCCAGGAAATTGTCCAAGTCTCCCGGCTCAAGCAGTTCCATGACCCCCCTGTGTTCTCGTGCCCTTAGGTCACCAGAATGGCTACTCTTTCGGTGGGGAGTAATTGTACTGAAGGCACTGGGTAATGGGTATATTGCTTGTGAAGAGAAGACGACGAGAATTACTGACTTCCTCGGTGTACCATAGTTTAAGCCTACCGCTACAACCTAGAAGTAGTGCTGCTAGGCAAACACCCCCGATATATATATATATATATATATATATATATATATATATATATATATATATATATATATATATATATATATATATATATATATATATATATATATATATATATATATAGTGATACAAGGCCGAAACATATTTAAACAACGCGCGCAGGTTCGTACACCGCCCCTCAAGAGGACAACGGCGTATTGGAGGAAAATACGAAATAATGGCTCGTGTTCTCGCCGCACGCACTCGCATCGCAGGTGGCCGTTGTCGGCATTTACAAGAAGAAGACGAGGTGACGCGATGCTCGAGAGAGAAGAAGAAGGCCTTCCTGATCTCTCGTTTAGAACGCGGCAGACAGAGAGACAGACAGACAGACAACAAACTTTATTAATTTTAGTCCTGAGGAGCTAATGTCAGGACCTCCTAACGGGAGGCCATTGTAGCCACTGGCCGCGCCCACGTAAAGGACAGAACGCCGTGACGCTCCGCTCTTTCCTGGGCCCTCTGGATAGCCGGGGCTTGCTTTCGGAGTACCGTGCTTCTGATGGCCTCCTCCCATTTGGTTTCGCTGGACAATAAGTCGTTAGGCAACGCGGGACATCGCCAGAGCATGTGAGCCATTGAGCCAAAGGTTTCAGTGCAGTCTGGACAACTAGGGTCCACATCCGAGTGAATCCTACTGAGGAATCCCCGCGACGGGAATGATCCCGTCTGCAGCATTCTAAGTGTAGTTGACTGACCTCTACTGAGCTTCGGGTGAGGGAGAGAATAAATTCTACGACCAAGTTGGTAATGTTTAGTAATTTCATTAAATGTTAGGAGTGGATCGTTCTGCTGAGTTCCTTCCTGCCCCTCCGGAGCCTCCAGACCATCGCGGCGGGTGAGTTCTCGCGCACGGTCGTGACAAGGTCGTTGAGGTTTGGGAAGCCCTCGAGAACATTGGCCCTCATGTGTGCGGGGAACCACGTGATATAATGAAAACCGGGGCAAGCCCTTTTCTCTAAAATAGAGGCCGCTTCTCGTGCGAGGCTACCCGATTCGAAAGCTCTGATTGTGTCTCTCGAGTTGGTGCAAATGTAGGAACGCCCTGGGTCACACAAGGCCAGCGCAACCGCAATTTGCTCTGCTATACTCGCGGTGGCCGCTTTCACCGAGGCCGAGGAGCGAAGACCCCCCCCCCCTACCCGTCTACAACCGACAACGCGAACACTCTCCTGTTCCCGTACTGCGCCGAATCGACAAAGACCGCAGAGTCTCTGTCATCTGTAACTTTCTTCAATATGGCTCGTGCACGGGCTTTACGTCTACCCTCGTTATGCTGTGGATGTACGTTCCGCAGGAAGGGCCTCACCAGGTAGGTCGCCCTCGTTTGTGTCAATTTTATGCGCCGGTCCTGAATTATCCTAGGAGCCATGCCAACCTCGCCGAGAATTCGCCTGCCAGCTTGGGTCGACGATAGCCTAACCACTTGGGCAGTGACCTGTGCATCTGTGATCTCGTCTATAATATTGTGCATACCGAGTTGATCTAGCCTTTCAGAGCTCGTGGCAATAGGTAAGCCTAGCACTTTCTTGATGCTCTTGCTCATGAGTGTATTTAATTTGGTCTTTTCCGATTTCGTCCACACTAGAGCTGACGCCACATAGTTAATATGGCTCATGAGAAACGCGTTGTACGTTCGAAGGAGGTTGTCCTCACCTAACCCCTTCTTTCGGTTGGACACCCTAGCAATCAACCGCAACATATTCTCCGTTTTGGCTGCAACGTGGGTAATTGTTCTGGCATTACAGCCCCTCGCGTCAATGAGCAGGTCTAGGATCTTAACTGAATCGACTCTAGGAATTTTCTGCCCATTATTCTTGTATAATAGCATGGGTAGCTGGTTGAGGGGTGTCAGACCCCGAACCCCTTGCCTTGCGGGTCTGTAAAGTAACAGCTCCACTTTACTCGCAGACAGCTTGAGGCCCGTGTCCGCTAGGTAAGCCTCCGTCTCGTCCAAGGCCGCTGGTAGAGCTTGGTCCATTTCAGCTAGGGAGGCCCCTGAGCACCAGATCGTGATGTCATCTGCGTAAAGTGCGTGACCTATGCCCTGGAGGCCGCCCAGCCTAGCTGATAGACCCTTATTAACTATATTAAAGAGCAGTGGCGAGATGACTGTTCCCTGAGGGGTACCCCGAGTTCCCAATCCGTACACGCTCAACCGAATCTGCCCCACCTGAATAGTAGCAGTTCTATTCATGAGAAAGGACCTGACAAAGGCCTGGAATTTCACTACCAGGCCTATCCCGGCAGTGGCTTGCAGAATGTATCTATGTAACACTGTGTAGAACGCCTTAGTGAGATACAGGGCGAGAATTTCTCTCACGTCCCGGGTGCCACTATCACAGATTTGCTTCCTTAGCATTAGCATAACCTCCTGCGTCGATAGGCCGGGCCGAAAACCGACCATATTATGTGGGAAGAGGTATCTGCGCTCTATGCACCCGGAAACCCTGTTCAAGATCGCGTGCTCCGCTACCTTGCCTATGCACGAGGCTAGTGATATTGGCCTCATGTTGCCCAAATGAAGGGGTTTTCCTGGTTTAGGGATGGGTGTCACCATAGCCGATCTCCATCAGTCAGGCACCTGTCCCGTCTCCCATACCCTGTAGACCTCCTTAGTTAGTAATTCCGTTGCCTTATCGTCCAGGTTTCGTAATAGCCTGTTAGAAACCTTATCCGGACCCGGAGTAGATCTGCTGTTTAAATTGTAGAGCACCGCCCTGATCTCCGATTCTGTGAAAGGCGCGTCTGGTTCCTCTACCGTCGCGCCCTCGATCTGCGGATAATCCTCTTCCTGCGTTGGCCCTATAGCAAAGTACCCATCCGCGATCGCATCCAAAAGTGACTCTTCAGTACCTCCCTCCTGTTTGTGCCGGTGTATGACTTTACTAAGTGTTTGCCTTTGATTATGCTTTGTCTGCGCGTCATCCAGGAGGTGCTCGTCCCATTGTAGCATGTTGAGCTCCGCGCAATATCTTTCGATCTCTCTATTAAGCTCCGCAACCTTTTTCCTCAGCATATGATTTAACCTTTGTATTTTCTACCTTATCAGAATTGACGATTTCGCCTCCAACAGATGCACTAGGTGCGGATCCATTCTTAGGAGCTCCGCTTCTGTTTGTACTACCTTAGTAGCCCTCTCGACGTCCTCCGTTAGCGATCCGACAGCCTCGTCAAACGAGGAAAGTGTGCTCGTTCGCTCCTGCCTAAGTTTCCTGAACTCCCAGTCCGTGACTCGAAATACCCTGGCCGGTCGGGCGTCTACCCTTAATGTTACCGCTACTATGAAGTGGTCACTGCCCAGGTTATCCTGCCTATTGGCCCACGTTACGTTACCTACGTTCCTTACACAGGCCAAATCAGGCGTTGCATCTCGTGCAACTGACGTACCCAGCCTAGTAGGGAACCCTGGATCCGTGATTACCGAAAACGCAAGATGATCCAGGATCCTCGCCAGGTTCTCTCCTTTTACAGTCTATCTGACGTAGCCTTATGCATTATGAGGGGCGTTAAAGTCCCCGGCAACTATCAGAGGAGAGTGTTTGGCTATCGACGTCGCCTAAGCAGGGAGTTAAACGTCTGTCTCTGGTCCGATGCCAGGCTATAGATATTAGGCACAAAGACGCTCTGCTTGAGACGCCCATGCGGTATAACCTCCACGAAAAGGGCCTCCAGCTTACCTCGTCCAGATTGGATTGGATGTGTAATACAGGCTATATTTTTTTTATCATCGTAGCTAGTCCTCTGCCTCCGTCGTTCCTGACCGACACAGTGTTGAAGCCAGAGAGGGTAGGGTCGTCACATAGTGTCTCCTGTAATAACAAAATCTGCGGTTTTTCCACCTCATTCGTCAAAAATTGCCGTAGCGGAGCCTTGCGCCTTTGAAAACTAACACAGTTCCACTGCCATATTACCAGATATTTGTGATTGCCCGCCATGATGCTACAACAACATACCTTGCACCACAGCTGGAGCAACCTCGGAGTGATTCACTGCCTTGCTTTGCACTCGGACCTTGGCTTTGGCCTTAATCGCCGTGCTTTTTTCTAGTACCGTCACTCTTTGGACCAAAAGCTTTACGCTTTTCTGATTTTCTCTACTTATCCTAAGTAGTTCCTCCAACATCTTTCTTTGCTGGACCTCTCCCTCAGACGTTTCCGAGTCGCTCTCGTCGTTAGGAAGGGGGGCCTTACGCTTTGCTTTAGTGAGTCCTACGCGGGGTATATGTTCGACTACCTGTGGCGTCTGATCGCTCGCCTCTATTTCAATGGACTTTGGGTTTGCCTTGGCGGCTTTGAGTCGGCGTACCTCCTCTCTAAGCTGCCTAACTTCCTTAGGTAATGCGTCCACGTGCGACCTACTGCCATGCTCTGGCGAAGCCAACCGCGTTACCTCCGTGAGTCTCTGTAGCTGCTTCTTCTTCTTCCCTTTGATACAATCCGCCCAGGTAAGCTCCTCCTGGATCCGCACGCTGGACACCGAGCGCCCCCTTGATCTGGAGCGCTGCCTGATTGCACCGCGCTTCCGCGCTGCTGGCGTGCGAGAGCGGCTTCTTTCGGTGCTGCGCTCCTGCACAGCAGGCGTGCGCGAGCGGCTCCTGCCGCCCGCCGTGATGACGTCGGTTCCCAGCTTCAGCTGGTCGGCGCGTCGACGCTGCTGCCGCCGTCTTCTTCTGACGATATATGGAACTTGAAATTTGTTCCTACATTCTTTGGCCGCTGTGGGGTGCGGGCCACTGCACAACGTGCATTGCTGATCGCACTGGTGATCTTCCGCCGGCGATCGTTTGCCGCAGGTGCGACACCCCTTGCTTCCCGGGTTGGGACACACGTCAGCCCGGTGTCCCAGTCCTCCGCAACCGTAGCAGACTTCCGTGTGGCATCGGTACAGCGTGCAGCGAAACATGCTCGCGCCGCAGGCCACGTAATTGGGCACCCTCATTCCCTCGAAAAGTACTACCACTGCTGTAGTGTTCTTGATCCGCCTGGCCTCCAAAGCATCCGGATTCCGATTATTTACAATTCTCGCTCTGAGGGGAGCCTCGCTGACTTCCACGTAGACTCCTCTTATGACTCCTCTACACGTATTCTCGAGTGGAGCCAGATACGCCGCCATCCCAAACGTGCCTTCACCGAGCCTGATTTGTTGCACTCGGGCGTAAGCGTCCGCGTTTCGCTTGTGCGGAGTGCACACCACAAAAACGTTCTGAATTCCATTCGGACTATTCGTGTCATCTTCGATTGCGGCCGGAGCCAAGGATGCCGCTGGGCCAAGGCTTGCTCAAAGCACATTTTACTGACCTTGTTGACATTCAGGCCGTCGCGCGGTCTGACAATGATGCGAAAAGTGCTCCTCGGCAGTCGAGGCAGCCTCGAAGCAGCGGTGGCGCGTCGTATTGCGTCGCGTGGTGCGGCGGTGCGGCGGTGCGGCCGCCGTCCCTCCGTCTGCCACTTGTATTTCCATCGTCTTGACCCGAAGAATCTTCTTCCCTGCGCCGGCCGGGTCGGCGGCCGTGCGCCACCTTCCATCCCGCGTCGCATGCCTCTTCTTGAGTAATCTCTTCTCCTTCCACAACGTCCATCCTGGATTCAAAGTCCCGCATGCGCGGGAGTAGGCCTAAGCCTAACCTCGCCACGTTTCAAAGACTCGCAGAACGGCGAAAAGTCCTCCCACCGACTAAAATCCTGTATCGGCAGTCCTCTTGATGTGCCACGTCAATTAATGCATAACTCGCCCGGTTTTGCAGGGAGACCCACTCGACAACATTGATGAAAGCTGGAGCCTATGTCAAAGCGTCCGCAGTAGTCGACTTCTTCTTCCTTCTTAGAACGCGGCAGTGCTTCTTATTTACCCCCAGGGCACAAGTTAGCCGCCAATAAATAGTTGTATCTGGACTCCCTTAACTGTTCGTTAAAATTCTGGTGGAGGCGCTGGATAATAATTTCCAGCCCAATTCGAGTTGGAGAAACCAGCCCGGAACCACGCCATCTCAGACGCAACGAGCTTACGCCTGTTCACCAGCGCACGAGCCGTCGCCTACGTAGTGAGCCGCCTGAGTTTCCTGTTTTGCTGGAGCAGACTATAATAGCAGCAGCGGACAATACTGAAATGACATCCCAGACAGCCTCAACCCGCACCGTTGTTGATCAGCCGCGAACGCCCGAGCCTTTTCACGGCGACACCTTCGAAGTCGCCGAGGACTGGTTGGAAGGCTTCGAGCGCGTCGCTGAACACAATGGATGGGACGAAAACCGGAAGCTCCGCAACGTTTACTTCGCGTTGCAACACTGCGCGCGAATGGGGTTTGAAAACCACGAAGCTGTCCTCCGGTCGTGGGATGACTTCCGACGGGAGCGCTTGGCCACGTATCCGAGCACAGACCGCCGGAAAAGAGCTGAAGCCGCTTTGCAAGCAAGAAGCCAGCGAAACAACAAAAGCGTGGCAAGGTATCTCGAAGATATGTCCCGCTTATTCCACCGGGCCGACCCGAGCATGAGCGAGGACAAGAAGCTTCAGCACCCGATGCGCGGTGTGAAGCAGGAGCTTTTTGCTGGTTTGGTTGGCAGCCCTCCACGCACCATTGCCGAATTCCGCTCCGAGGCGACAACTATGGAAAGGACTCTTCAACAGCGTTCCAGACCCTACAACCGCGATATGAACGTCGCCTCTATGAATGCAATGTCGGCAATGTTCGGGAAAAGCGTCGAGGTCTTACCAGAACTCATAAGATCTGTGGTTCGAGAAGAGCTCCAGAGGCAACAGCTGAACAACGGCCCCACAGCAGTCTCTTCATTAGCAGAAGTGGTTTGCGAAGAAGTGAGACAAGCAGTCCGCGAACAGCACCCGCCAGCACAGGCGCAAGCGTCATCACCGGTACGGCCGACGGTATCGTACGCCGAGGTACTCAGAGGATCTCCAGGACGTACTTTCGTCGCGACAACTGCGCATGTAGCCGAACCTCGGTTCTTGCCGTCTCCGCCGGAGACGAGATTCCGGAAGGCTGACATATGGCGCACTCCTGATAGAATCCCGCTGTGCTACCACTGCGGCGAAGCTTGGAGTCTCTACAGGATGCGCGAATACCGCAGAGCGGGACTTCAGGGGTTTTTCGTAAACGCTCCTTGCCCAAGAAACAGTGAACGCCCTTTCGAGATCCAGGAGTATTTGTCAGCGCTCCAAAGCCCGCCGACTTCACAGTAACACCAACCTCGGTCAACAGTGCCGCTTAGATATCGATCACCGAGCCCGCGTCCATCCTCAAGCTCCCCAAGGCGACGCCCCAAAGCCCACGTCGGGAAAACTAATACGGGCGACTTGCGGAGGTGAGGCCGCTGTCGACACAAGAACGGAGCCTCCAACGCTGATTCTGAAATATAACGACGGACGCGAGAGCATTTGCGAAACGAGTGACATAGCTTCCGATTTATGTGTGTTTATAGACGGCTGTGAAATTACTGCTTTAGTAGATACAGGCGCAGACCATTACGTTATGAGTAAAGTACTTGCCAGAAGACTGAAAAAAGTGCTGACTCCTTGGAGAGGACCGCAAATTCGAACCGCCGGTCGACACCTTATAAACCCGCTGGGCAGGTGCACTTCTAGAATCGGAATACGCGGCTTTACATACGTGGCCAGTTTCATTGTCCTATCAGAATGCTCAAGGGATTTATTTATTGGCATGGACTTTTTGCAGGCGAACGGTGCAGTTATCAACTTGCAGGAATCCTGTGTGTCGTTCTCAACGAAGCACGCCATCGCGACGTAAGAATGTGAAGAACAATTCGATGCGCTTCAGATTATAGACAACGACGTCACGATAGCCCCAAGATCCAGCATAGCTGTCGCCGTAAGGAGCACCGTAGACTCCATACTCGTATCCGTCAACATCGAAGCAGCACTATCACCGACGCAGAAGCAGCAAATAGAGAACCTTGTACGAGAATTCGCCTCGTGTTTCTCAACGACATCGGAAGTCCAGAGAACATCCATCGCCAAACACCGTATCATTGTCGACGAAGCTGTGAGACCTATTTGCCAGCATTTGTCACCGAAGGAGAAAGAGATCATCAGCAAACAAGTCGAAGAAATGCTTAGAGACGACGTAATTCAACCATCGAACAGCTCGTGGGCTTCGCCTGTGGCGCTGGTAAAAAGAAAGGATCAGACCTTGCGCTTCTGCGCTGATTATCGGAAGCTAAACGTCGTCACAAAGCGGGATGTCTATACACTTCCGAGGATCGATGACACCCTCGATAGACTACGGGATGCGAAATTCTTTTCTTCTCTCGACCTCAAAAGCGGAGACTGGTGAATAGAAGTGGACGAACGGGATCGTGAGAAGACAGGATTCGTCACACCAGACGGACTATACGAATTCAAGGTACTTCCGTTCTGCCTCTATTTCGCACCTGCCACCTTTCAGCCGATGACGGACACTGTGCTCTCCGGGTTAAAGTGGCAGCACTGTCTGGTTTATCTTGACAATGTCGTGATTTTTTTCTACCATCTTTGCCCAGCATGTGGAACGACTAAGGACTGTGCTCAAACCTATTTTTTTCAGCAGGGCTGACGATAAAGCCACCAAAATGTCACCTCGGCTTCCATGAGCTCCTTTTCCTCGGCCATGTGTTTAGCCCTGAAGGCATCCGTCCTCACCCTGAGAAGACCGCAGCAGTAGAAAAGTTTTCTACACCAACTGATAAAAAGGCCGTTAGGCGATTCCTAGGACGTTGTGCCTACTACAGGCGTTTCGTCAAAAATTTTCCAAAGATTGCCGAACCGTTAACGCGATTAACGAAAGAAGATATGCCTTTCGTCTAGCAAATTGAACAAAAATATGCATTCAATGAGCTGCGATGGCGACTTCAAAACCACCCGGTCCTTGCGCATTTTCATGAGGAAGCGGAAACAGACATCCACACAGACACCAGCAATTTAGGACTCAGTGCCGTCCTCGTTCGATGGCAAAACGGAGAGGAAAGGGTGATTGCATACGCCAGCCGCACTCTTTCTAGGGCTGAAACCAACTATTCAGCCACAGAAAAAGAATGCCTCGCAGTAATATGGGCCATAGGAAAATTGAAACCATACTTATACGGTAGACCGTTCCGAGAAATCAGCGACCATCACTCATTGTACTGGCTTGCAAACCTGAAAGATCCTTCTGGACGGCTTGCTAGATGGAGTCTGAGGCTGCAGGAATACGACATATCGGCCGTGTACAAGTCAGGTTGCAAGCACAGTGACGCTGATTGTTTATCGCGGGCGCCGGTCTAATCTGCTCCTGTGAAAGATGGACACGAAATTCCGTTTGTTGGAGCCGTAACCACATCTGAGATGGCCAAACACCTGCAGTCTGACGTCGAGTTGCTTCTACTCATCAGGCACCTCGAGGGACACCCCGTCCATCTTCCGCGAGTTTTCTGCCGAGGATTGTCATCGTATGTGATGAGAAATGGCGTCCTGTGCAAAAGAAATTTTTAGCACAGCACAGAAAATTTGTACTCGTCGTTCCTTCAGCTTTGCGATCCGAAATCTTGTAAGCCTGTCACGATGACCCCTATGCAGGACACCTCGGAGTGAGCAGAACGTTCGCCCGAACTCATGCTAAGTACTACGGGCCAAAGCTATTGAATTCAGTACAGCATTATGTACCAACATGTCGGGATTGCCAAAGACGCAAAACGCCTCTATTAAAACCCGCAGGCCTTATTCAGCCAATAGAACCCCCAGGAGCCCCGTTCAAAGAAGTAGGAATGGACTTGTTTGGTCTCTTTCCGACATCGTCATCAGGGAAACGATGGATTGTAGTAGCGACGGTTTGCCTAACCCGATATGCCGAGACATCCTCTCTAAGCAGTGCAGCGGCCGTTGAAGTGGCTGAATTCTTTGTCACCAAGATAGTATTACGACACGGTGCCCCTGCAATTATTATCACGGACCAAGGAACTTCGTTCACAGCCGATTTGACGCAATCCATCATGAAACTGACTCATACTAGCCACAGGAAAACAACTGCCTATCACCCTCAAACAAATGAGCTAACCGAGCGATTGAACAGGACAATGCCCCATATGTTGTCAATTTACGTAGACTTAGAGCACCGTACATGGGACAAGATCCTACCCTATGCGACATTCGCCTACAATACCGCATTGCAAGAGACCACTCAAGTAACTCCATTCCAACTTGTTTTTGGACGGACAGTTACCACACCCTTGGATGCAATGCTGCCTGTCAGCGACAGTACAGAACAGAACCCTGACATCAGTGACTTTACACAGAGACCCCAAAAAGCAGGTCAGCTGGCGCGACATCGCATTCAACAAAGGCAGCGCATCGACGCGGACCGATACAACCTGCGGCGAAGGGAAGTCGAGTATGCACCAGGCGACAGAGTATGGGTGTGGACTCCCGTACGGACGCGCGGCCTGTCCGAAAAGCTTATGCGCCGTTATTTCGGCCCTTACCGAGTACCTCGCCGCATGAGTCGCCTGAACTACGAAGTTACGCCAGAAGGACAAGTGAGCTCATCGCGATGCCGGCGTCGCACAGAAACTGTACATGTGGTCAGACTGAAGCCGTATTATGACAGCCAGTGAATATTCGACCAAACATCTATTCTGCGCCATATACCACTTTAGTACGGACAACATCTTGTGAACAATTTCGTCGCTTTACGAATCGGGACGATGCGTTTCGGAGGGGGGAATAATGATACAAGGCCGAAACATATTTCAACAGCGCGCGCAGGTTCGTGCGCCCCCCCCCCCCCTTCAAGAGGACAACAGCGTATTGGAGGAAAAGACAAAATAATGGCACGTGTTTTCGCCGCACACACTCGCATCGCAGGTGACCGTTGTCGGCATCTACAAGAAGAAGACAAGGTGACGCGACGCTCGAGAGAGAAGAAGAACGCCTTTCTGATCTCTCGTTTAGAACGCGGAAGTGATTTTTATTGACACCCAGGGCACAAGTTAGCGCATAATAAATAGTTGTATCTCGACTCCCTTAACTGTCCGTTACAATATATATATATATATATATATATATATATATATATATATATATATATATATATATATATATATATATATATATATATATATATATATATATATATATATATATATATATGTATGTGATGTTACGGTGCAGGGAAAGACGGATGTCACATGAACTAGAGGAAGATGGAGACAGGCCGTTGTGTGAACGCCATATTCCAGTCATAGAAATACATTATTTTACACTTGTGGAGCTGCTTTTTGGCTGCTGCAATAATAATACGGGTGTGTGTGTGTCTGTGTGCTTTTCCGTTAGGAGACAGAGTCTGAAAACGCGTCTCTCAGTTATTTCGTATTTGAATGACATAGACCATACTTTCACTCATGCCTAGTAAACTATGTGGGACCACAAATTTATCAAAATTTCCACTTAATACCTGAAATTATACCAAATCAGAAGATGATGCAGGTAGGAAACGAGGAGTTTTTGAAAGAGGCCCCTGACCAGGTACAGTAGCAGCAGTGTATTCCATATAAAATACACATTTGCTACAAACCATATAAAATAAACAGAGAATAGCGCTTGGCGTTTAGGTCACTAAAGACACACATTTATCGCTAGTTAATGCAAGAGTTGTACACGACAAAGTACAATAAACATCAAAGATTGGCAATATTCACAAGAACAAGAAATGCTGCAGGTGTGCTCGACTTCGCAGAAATACAACGCATTTTCAGCGGAGCTGGAGGCGTACTTCCATGCTTACATCAAAGTGACCACATGCCATCCGAGCTCTGTTAACAGCACCGAATACTGCGCATCAAAAACTAAAAAAAATGAAAACGCATAGAGTTGTACCCAACTAAACACAATATGCGCCTAGGCACACTACGCCAGAGAAGCCTCGACTGCAAATGTGTGTTTACTGCCACAGCCATGCTTTCAGAGAGCTGTTCTATACATACAAAGCATTTTAATATAGCCCTCCGTCAACAGGTGGCTGCACCGTGTCGGTCAGTGACGTTTTCGCCCCTGCTTAACCGCTATTCCACTAGATCTCCATGTGTTTAGCGGAATACCGGGTACGCTAAACTCTATGCTGAAGGACATAAGCGTTGATGATGAAGATGATTTAACGGCATCCCCATTGAAACGGGGTAGCGAAAATAGTCACCTAGCCAGTTTGATTTATTCACGTATGCTATACATGTTTTTTATCTAGGATTATTTACATACAGCTCCCTAATCCTTTATTTTTCCTTCTAAATCTACCTTGTACTTCTAGCTATGAGTGTAACAGATACGGTCGTGTCGCTCTCATTCCTGCTTTTTTTTCCCCAGTACTCCAAACGTCTCTTACTTATCTTGACCGGTGACCGGTTGACGATTCCGTCCACTTTAAGCCAAAGTGCTTCTGGAAAGTGTACATCACCCACAGTTCTCACTGGGTGAATCCTTTCGCATTTCATTAGGATGTGCTGAAGGGCCTCTCAATCTTTGCTGCAGTGTGCACGTGCCCCATCTAGTTTCGAATATTTGCTCCAGTATATTTTTGCCTTTAGGTAACCGGCTCGAACCTCAAATAGCAAGGCATTGCCCTTTACTTTATAGCACAGCTTTTCCATTCTAATTTCTTTCTTCTCACTCTTGTGAATCCCCGTGGTCCGTTTCTTTTCCAATCTTTGCATCCAATTAACTGTCTCTGTTTCTGTCACTTTCTTTATTCCTTGATATCTTCCTTCATTCGGTGTCCACACTTTTCAACAGCAGATACTTGTGCGCTTTAGCTGTCCATTTATTTTTATCCGTGCTCCTGTGTGCTTTCTTCAAAACTAATTTTGCTCTGTGCTTCACTGACTTCAAAAGATGCGCATTCCGTGTCAACCAGCACTGCCTCATTTGTGATATTGATCCGGTTTGAAGCATAGAATGGCATTTGTGAATGTTATCGTTGGCACCAGTACTCCTTTCTAGATTCCACAGACCAGCTCACAGTTAGTCTGGCCACTCAGTGATCTGTGTTTCATTATTGCAGCATTATTCCTTATTTTGCCCCGAAATACTCGCACCATGTACAGGCTGAGCATTAGAAACTATAGGGCTTTGGGGAGATGCTCTCTCCGTGGCGTCGCCCACGCAATTCATACACCTGTCATATTATTTTACCGTGGCTATGGCACCGACGTACACTTGTGGCAACGCTAAGAATTAGCCCGTAGTTTCGTTCACGTTTCCCTTCGTGAGAAATACAGAACATTTATGTTTCTTTTTCTACATCACGTAATTTGAAATGGCTCATTAAAACAAAAGCGAACTGCTTATATTTTGTTTATTCTTTAGTCGACCCTTTCGCGTTTTCGCAAGTGTGAGACATGTCGCACGTTTCTCGTATTCCTCAAAGGCTCACGCCTCATATGATGAACGTTCGTCGCCTGCTGCCCCACCGGTTAGATGTCCTGAAAGCCTGCTGAATAGGTTCAGGATGAAATGCCTTTCAACCACGCCAAACATGTGTGAATTGCGTCCACGCAGAAACCAGGGAACAGATCCGGAATTCACAGTCATCGGTGCGGTAATACGAGTAAGCGAGCTGACTTAACCTTCGCCGGCTCTACCGACGTCGGCTTCGGTGGCGGGTTCTCAGGAGATAATGCGACCATTTTGGGATGCGGGCGCAGGTTGTGCTGCGTTCAAAATTCGATACATATAGGATGTTCCTAATCATCGATTAGATTCAGAAGTCCCACCGGCGAGTTAACTGTCTGCCTTTATTAAAGTGAAGCAAATATGCAATATAAGCAGGAACTGCTACCAAGCTCTCCCGGACAACTTTGCGTACGAATACGTGTGCGAAAACACTGCCCCCTTGTAGAGAGAGAGTGATTGTATATAGCAACATGCGCTATTTTTTCCAGCCATTCAGGGAGGACGGCTCAGAGCCTTAGAGAAGAGAAAGAAGAGAGAGACGGTGGCGGGTCGTCCAGAGTCCTTGGCTGTAAGCGGTAGCCCGGAGGCGCATTCAGAAGTTATGTAACCGCCACGTGCCCCCTAGGAACGTGAGATGGAGTTTGACGGCGGAGCTGTGGTGCCGGCTGGGTAACCGCACTTGCGATGCTGGTACTGCAAAGAGTCATAGACGTCGATATGAAGTGTAAAGAGAAGCGTCCTTTTTGTAGGAAGCGGGGTCGAAACAAACAAAATGCCCCATTGTCTCAGCCTCGCCGCATACTGAGAAGGCCAGTAATGCAGCCAGGCTCTTGCTGTACCTCCGGGATGCCGTCAGAGAGCAACCGATGCGGATGCAGAGCGCGAGAAAAAGTTCGTGCCTTGCGAGGAATCGATGAAGAAGGGGACGGAGGGTCGACCGCTGGCGACTCGCAGGTCCGGCTGCAGCGCTGTAAGATTCTGCCATAACGTGCGCCTAGCCTAGTCGAAGGCCGTTGCTGCAGTGCCGACGGTTTCAGCGGCGTAGTGTTATGTCTTCTTCAGCCTCCTCGTTGCCCAGGATTTCGAAGAGGGAGGGCAGGCACTTCAATTTATAAGCAGGATTTGTCCGTTTTCATCAGGAAGAGCGACAACGTCGGCCCTTGACTTTGGCGGGGAAGTTCAACGGCCCATGCGCCAGTTCTTGCGTTGGGGTTTATGCGCAAGTACCACAGCCCAGAAGGCATTGTAGCCTCACCCAGCGCGTTCTCTTTGATAAGGCGTTATTGCTGCATGTTGACAATAATTTACATACTACAGAACATGCCCAAAACGGGCATGTTAAAGCGGCTCGGCACTTCTAAGATAAATAATAAGAAGGAAAAAGAAATGAATTCACGTCAATAGTTTTCAGTGCAGCGTGATTGCACAGGGGTACATGCACGCGTGGTAATTTCCTTCGCACTGATGACGACAGAATAAAATGTAGAAATTTACTGCATTTCATTAAGCGCTCGGAAATAAACACGCATTTGTAATCTCGCATTGAGCACACTCTTCAGTGTTTTCTGGTCTAAACAAGCAGTTGAGTAATGCGCACTTTAGTTTTGAAGCAGCACAGCGAGCTGCAAACGTTGAACAGCAAATAAAGGCGTGAAATAAACAGTTTCTAGATCACATTGTCTTTTTGAGCAACTTATAGTTGTCGATTTCATCTGGTCTAACAACTCGTTTGGGCAAACTTGCGGTAAGCAAGTATACCTTTAGCGTCCTTTCACCATAACAATCCTTGCAACTGAAGTTAAGTAAACAAACTTACAATGCATTTTTCGAAGCCGAAATAATTTTTCGTAATACTTGAGGCATCATTTGTAAAATTGTAAAACGGGCCCAGAATCGTGAAATTTACAAAAACTTCTGGGGAGTTAGCTTTTATGGGTAGATTATATTTTTGTTATTTCGCGGGCTAGACGTACCATTGTACTCATTTAATCGGCCACATTCGTACTTCTATCTTGCCAAATAGGGCCTTTAAAATTTCGGCTTCAAATGATATAAACTTGCAACCTATGCGCATACTTCGACCGTCGAAGAGAGCTTCCGCATCCTACTTAAGGTATATCGGAGGTTTCCTTGCATTTAACGCTGCCTAATTGATTGTTGTAGTTCTGCGTACTTCGTTCAGCAGCAGCGCTGTATTCTAAGAGCAGTAACAATGTTTTTCCTAAAGGAAAACAAGCGGCCTGCAAGAGCCCACAAGACCTCAAATTTGATCCCGCAACTTGGCCTTACGCAAGTGTATTTGCCTACGTTAATAGTGAAGATAAGTGCAGAGAATATCCAACCGTTTCCATTCCCACCCATGGGATGCGCGCAGTGTACCCAACCAGGCACAGTTGCTTCATCGCTTACAATCCATGCATGTCACATATTTTATGTGTTTTCTGCTAGTGTAGTAATCACCTACTTTAAGAAAATTGAGGTAGGCAAACACACGTGCATTTCGGCGCACAAGAAGTACTTTCAACAAAAAGTTTCCTGAATATAAATGTAGCAGGGAGAAATTTATCTTGCACTAATAATAATGATGTAATGAACCTGTAGGTAAAGTCAAAACAGAATACACAATACTGATGGGCGACTTCAATGCCAGGGTAAGCAAGAAGCAGGCTGGAGAGAAGTCAGTAGGGGAATATGGCATAGGCTCTAGGATTAGCAGGGGAGAGTTATTAGTAGAGTTTGCAGAAAAGAATAATATGCGGATAATGAATACCTTCATCCGCAAGCGGGATAGCAGACTGTGGACGTGGAGGCGCCCGAATGGCGAGACTAGAAATCAAATAGACTTTATACTCTGCACTAACCCTGGCATCATACAAGATGTGGACGTGCTCGGAAAGGTGCGCTGCAGTGACCATAGGATGGAGCACATCTGAATTGGCCTAGACTTGAGGAGGGAACAGGGGGAGCTGGTACATAAGAAGCCTGTCAATGAGTTAGCGGTAAGGTGGGAAATTGAGGAATTCCGGATCCAGCTAGAGAACAGGTATTCGGCTTTATCTCAGGAAGAGGACCTTTGTGTTGAAGCAATGAACGACACTCTTATGGGCATCATTAAGTAGTGTGCTTAAAATACTATGCTTCCCTATGTGAGCTGTCTTGCGCTTGTTGAATAACTTGGAAAATTCTGCTAGTTCTATTCTAGCTGTAGGGTTATACGCTTTCATACATTGGCGTTTCTTGATCGGATCTTTCGTCTCCTGCGATAGCTTGCTGGCATCCTGTCTAACGGAGTTACCACCGTCTTCTATTGAACACTCCTTAATGATGCCCATACGATTGTTGTTCGTATATTCAACGCTAAAGTCCTCTTCCTGAGGTAAAGCCGAATACCTGTTGTGTAGCTTCATCTGGAATTCCTCTATTTTCCCTCTTACAGCTCACTCATTGTTCCGCTTCTTATGCATCAGTATCTTCCGTTCCCTCCTCAAGTCTAGGCTAATTCGAGTTCTTACCATCCTATGGTCACTGCAATGCACCTTTCCGAGCACGTCCACATCTTGTATGATGTCAGGGTTAGCGCAGAGTATAAAGTCAATTTCATTTCTAATCTCGCCATTCGGGCTCCTCCACGTCCACGTTCGGCTATCCCGCTTGCGGAAGAAGGTATTCATTATCTGCAGATTATTCTGTTCTGCAAACTCTACTAATAACTCTCCCCTGCTATTCCTAGAGCCTATGCTGTATTCACCCACTGACTTGTCTCCAGCCTGACGGGTCATTGACTGGTCTAGAATGTTGGGGAGTGCCTAATGGAAGAGCGATAAGTGACTGTGATGCCCATAGTATCATCGTCATCCGTGGCAATTCTCAATGTTGAGAATTATAGTTCCTTCAGCAGAATCGTGTGATTAACAGCGTGGATCCGCCGCTTTCTCGAAAACTACCACAACAAAAAAGGAAAGTCGATCGGCAGATTACGAGCTGAAAAAGTAATCCGCGCCAAAAGATACTGTTTGGCTAAAGCTCAAGGAGATGCGTTCAGCGATGACATTTCAAATCTTAATAATCGAAGACCGCTGCACAAGAGCTCTACTGTTTTGCCTTTCAACCCGTACTTCGACGAGGAGGGCCTCATGCGAGTTGGTGGACGCTTGCAATTCAATGATAACAACGAAGAGACTTAGCTTCGCATCGTTCTCCCTGGCAATCACCCCCTCACGTCACTACTCGTACTGAAGGAACATTTGAGAATGCAGAACACGGGCGTACGCGATACTTTAGCACAACTGCGGGAATCCTATTGGATTATCAGAGCACGGCAGGCCGTAAGGAAAGTTAGCAAGCAGTGCCTCGTCTATCACAAACAAATTTGCCCTCCAGCTATGGAACCAGTAGCACCACTTCCTGCTCACAAAGTGACAAAAGGAAACCCGTTCGACATCTTTGACATCAATGTTGCAGTGCCCTTTGTTTTTCATTAGTCACCCAACAGGAAAAAATTCTACATCACTATTTTCACCTGTTCTGTGACACGTGCCGTCCACCTTAAGCTTGTCAGCGACCTGTCGGCTACAGCCTTCCTCTTGGCCTTTAAACGCTTTGTGGCACGCCGTGGAATTTGCTCGACGGTGTATTCGGACAACGCGCTTACATTCAAGCGTGCAGCCAGGGATCTAAATGCATTCTTCATGCTGTTGCAAGTCGAGGAATTGCACTCATAATTCACCGAAAACCAGATCAGAAGGGAGTTTATTGTTGAACGGGCAGCTTGGTGGGGCGGATTCTGGGAGCGGATGCTGCGATCTGTTAATGTAGCATTCCCAAAAGGCGTTAGGATGGAGCAGCTTGAGTTTCGAAGAAATGACCACCGTTCTTTATAAGGTCGAGGCCATGATCAACACACGCCCTTTGACTTTCATATATGACGATACTCAAGAGCCAGAACCACTCTCACCGGCACACTTCCTTGTCGGAAGAAAGTTGACGACCCCTCCTCCACACCTGCTGCCGGACAAAATTCCTGGCGGTGGCATGCATCTCTCACGACGCTGGAAGTACCGGACTGCCATGGCCGATGGTTTCTGGAGACTGTGGTGAAAAGAGTACATATTGGAGCTCAGATCGGCACATAGAGGACATATCTGTAGAGGACAGATCTGTAGAGGACATATCTGTAGAGGACAGATCTGTAGAGGACATATCATGGGAAATAATTGACGGAATTTCGGACCACAAGGCAACCAAATGTTGTCTATCACTACCGTCGTCAGCACGCTCAGAAAAATTGATCACACGAATATATGATTGGAAAAACGCAGATGATGTCGGCATTCTTGACTTTTTTGATTATCACTACCCCAATTTTTCTTGTCTTTTCCATGATAATTCTGTGACAGTAGATGAATTATGGGCGAAATTTAGGACCTATGTACACGAATGTTTATCAAACTTCGTACCCATGAAAAAAAAGAAAGTGCACAAAAGAAACCCTTGGATCACAAGGAATATAATACATATGAAACGTAAAATGTCAAGGCTGAGGAAACTTAAGGGTAAGACATCAAATCCCTGTTTCTCTGACAAAATTAGAAAATTGGCACATGAGTTGAAAGTAGTGATAAAGCAAGCAAAACATACGTACATGAACGTCACACTTAGCAACTTCATCAAGACGGCTCCTCAAAAATTTTGGAGATATTTTAACGCGAACGTGCATAAGCAAAGCAATTTGCCGCAGAAGGATGCTTTCCAAAGAGCAAATCAGTTTAATAACTTTTTTAAATCCGTTTTTACACAAGACAACGGAATTTCACCAGATTTAAACCATCAGCCGAGGGGAACCGGCGACATACTTGGTGATATAGAGATAACAGAATCAGGTATACTTTCACTGCTGCTTAACATCGACATTAAAAAATCTTGTGGCCAAGATGGGATCCCCAATACTTTCCTCAAGAGATACGCAGAATGGGTCTCTAAATACCTCTTACTTATCTTTAAAAAATCTCTAGAATCGTCTGACGTGCCCAAAGACTGGAAAATAGCAAAGATTGTCCCGATTCTCAAATCAGGTGACGCAACAAGCCCATCAAATTATAGACCGATTTCGCTAACCTGCACATCTTGCAAAATTCTCGAACACATCATACTAAAACACATCGTAACCTTTGCGGAAGATAATAACTTGCTTAGCATCAACCAACATGGTTTCAGAAAAGGACTGTCTACTGTTACGCAACTGACACAAACTGTGCATGATCTCGCTCTAACAATTGATAACCGCGGGCAGACTGACATAATATTCTTAGATCTATCGAAGGCCTTCGACCGGGTATCCCATCCTAAACTCCTGGGCAAACTACAACACATTCTCGGATCTGGCAGCATAATAAACTGGATAAAAGCTTATCTTGCAGGTCGGCAACAGTACGTAGAAATCGAAAGTCAGCAATCTGATTGGGTAGAAGTGTCATCCGGAGTACCACAAGGAACAGTCTTAGCACCAATTCTTTTTTTACTATACATCAATGATATGGCAGATAACATAAAATCAACGATGCGCATGTTTGCAGATGATTGCATTATATATAGGGAGATTAGGAACCATAATGATCAAGTAATACTAAATCACGAGCTTGCGCAAGTAGCAAATTGGTGTCAGGCATGGCAAATGAAGATTAATTTAGACAAGACTGTTTTTATGAGAGTAAGCCGAAAAAGAACCCCACTAGAATTCACCTACACGATCGAACAGCAAAAATTAAAGATAGTCGATGATTATAAATATTTGGGCATTGTCCTATCATCTGATATGAAATGGGACAAGCATGTGTCACACATATCTTCTAAGGCATTTACAACACTTTGTTCGCTTAAACGCTCTTTAAAATCTGCCTCACCAGACACTAAGATGCTAGCCTACACCTCATTCGTTCGTCCTATACTAGAATATGGTATTACCTGCTGGTCTCCACATACCAAACAGTGCATAAAACGCCTAGAAACAATACAGAGAAAAGCCATCAGATTCATTTATAATAGGTACAACCGTAATGATTCTCCGACAGAACTCCTTGATAAAGCTTGTCTCCCGACTATTTACAAGCGTGCGAAATACTTACGCCTCAAGTTTCTGTTCCACCTCCTTAACGGGGTCTACAAATTAAACAGTGGTGCATATGTATCTTTCACTGAACAGCGAAACACTAGAACTAAACATCATAAACATTTAATTGAATACAGGTTCCACACAGACACATTCAGGTATTCTTTCTTTCCCCAGACAATCAGAGACTGGAATTCATTGCCTAGTGATATCATAATTTGCTCACCTGACGATTTCCTTCCTATGCTGGAAAAATATGTCTATGAATGCGCATCTTGATTTACCAGTATCGCCTGCAGACCCCGCATTTTGTCTCTAATTGGTTTTGATGTACTTTTTTGTTGTTTATCTTATGCTTCTGTATTTCTGTTCATTAACCTTTAAGGCCTGACTCAGGAAGGTCACACCCTTTGTTGTATTACTCCACTACGTCTACTTGTAAACTACAATACTAACAAATGTATAAGTTTGTCATTCTTATTTTGATGCAATGTATTTTCCCATGTCCTGCAACAGCCTCAAAATGGAGGCTAGCAGTATGTATGAAATAAATAAATAAATAAATATGTGCCGACCAATGACATCGAGTGATCTGAAGAAAGACGTATTGGTGCTCCTGAGGGAAGACCGCTTGAAAAGCCACATGTGGAAGACCGTCAGAATTAAGAAACCTTTAAGGGTAGAGACAGCAGGGTGCGGACCTGCAAATTGGTATTAAGTGGTGTAACACAGTTGAAGCGACCAATACAGCTGCTGTATCCCTTAGAGATTGCGGAGCAAGGAGCTTAATAATAGTTCGCTCATCCGGGGAAGGTTGTATATCCTCCAATGTGCAGCCAAAGTGCCCCCGCGCTGATGGGCCGCCGACGATTTGGCGAGGAGGATTCCCCCACCTAAAACGGCACTGCTGAGGTCGCTGTGGCAGGAGCGCCGGACACTTGACAGCCCTCAAACTGCGTGTAAATTACTGGCGGGCGCGTTGTACGAACAGCGAAAGCGGCGTGTTGGTACCTTTCAGGTTTGGAGCGGGTTTATTGCACGTGCGGGGTGCAAGAAAGCCTGTTTGGCCCAGTGTATTGTGACTTTCTCTTTCTTTCTGCTCTCTCCCCTTTCCCGTACCTTCTAGTTAAAAATAAGAAGAGTCTTCTTGATGCGCTCGAAGTGAACGGACGTGTCTCATTTTTCCATAAGCTAAAAGTTCTCCATCTTTTATTTCACAACACTGTCTGAATAACTGCGCAAAACGGCACTAAGTGCGCAGTCGTTTTCGGCGGCGAGCACGTCCCGAAGACAGCTCTCTATTGCAAAGACGAAAAGCCGCAATGACGCAATATGGCTAAAAATAAAGGACACGTTGATAAGAGTGGTAATCCAGCGAAAACCGGTTACTATCAAAAAGCAAACCATGTTCATGTGGTCAAAAAATGATTGCTTGGGATATACGTGTCAGAACCACGATGTGATTATGAGGCATGTCGAAGTGTCCGAATCTGGAATAATCTTGAATACCTGGGTTTCTTTAATGTGCGCCTAAATCTAAGTAAATGGGTGTTCCTGCGTTTCGCCACCATCGATATGCGACCGCCATGACCCGGAATCGAACCAGCATCCTCGAGCCAGCAGTGCGAAACCTCACCTATTAATCTAACACGGCGGGTGAATCTAACACGGCGGCGCGTGACGTGGTGCGCTGGTATGCCATCGTGGCAAACATGTTTCGATAACGACACAATGGGTACCTGCATCTGTGACCCTACGGGCCAACCACCAGGACCCACCTTTGAACTCGGGGTCTTACTTCCATTCATTTTTGTAGTTTCTCGCAACTTGTCCCACTTCCCCATGGTTTGATTCTCCTCTCGGAAGAGGATCTGATCTTAAGTCCAAGCTATCAAGAATAATCCGAAATGTAAGCGCGAAAAAAAATCATCTTTCGCGAGAAAGTCAATGGTGAAAAGGAAAAGCTTACCGTGAGCAACATGGAGCAGGTTGCACCCAGAATCCATGACCATGAACACACTGGAGCGTATCATCTACCCGTGCGTCCCTTGTTTCATACCGGCGCCACGATCGCCCTACATATAACCTGTTTATGTTCTCCCTTTCTGTGCATAGCCATGTTAGTACACTGTACTGTGAAACGCCCTGTACTCCTCGGATCATCCCGATACCCGGGGATCGAGTGTCTAATCAATGAAACCTATAACACGAAGATAAGACTGTTACTGACGCAAATGTTAGTATGGTGAAGAGCGGTGCAACCTTAAGTGCATCGTAGATCACAGCCAGCTACTCAGACAAGGGCGCAGAACGGAGGGCATTTCACGCATGCATAGAGGCACGGCCGCGCTGCAGGCATAGCCAGCTAAAACATGGCCTTCGCAATTTGTTTCTACTCGATGAGAGCCACCTCTGGAGCGCTGATTAGGGCGGCACTTATAGCCCAAACAATGTCAGTAGCCCAAATATAGCCAAATAGCAAACGCGCCCAAGTCGCCGCCAAAAATGTTTTCCTATAGCCCAACTTCACTATATATAGCGAAACCTGGCAGCACTGAGACAATGAGAAGGCATTCAGATGACACGTTCGTTTGAGGGATCGCCAGCCGTTTGTGCGCAGGCGTAAGAGCGGGCGTGAGAGAGTAAATCTGGGGGCTTTTGCAGCTTGAATATATGACTCTGCCTAGGCACTACGGAGGTGGTTTCATAGCGCGTGTTGTGCGCGTTTGCGCCCCAGACACTTCATCATTGCAGAGTGCGGTCGAGTTTGCTTACGCTCCGCTGCTGGCTGCCCGCGCGGTGAGGCAGTGGGCACGGACGCCCCATTTGATGATCGCTGTGTATGAAGGGGCAAGGTTCTGACTTGTGTTGTTAAGTCGCGGGTCCATTGTTTCGTTGCGACGATAGATTACGCTCCGCCACTGGCTGCCCGCGCGGTGAGGCAGTGGGCACGGACACCCCATTTGGTGATCGCTGTGTCTGAAGGTGCAGTGTTCTGACTGGTGTTGCATGAGTCGCGGGTCGCTTTTTTCGTTGCGATGATAGATAACGCTCCGCCACTGGCTGTCCGCGCGGTGAAGCAGTGGGCACGGACGCCTCATTTGGTGATCGCTGCGTCTGAAGGTGCAGTGTTCTGACTGGTGTTGCATGAGTCGCGGGTCGCTTTTTTCGTTGCGATGATAGATAACGCTCCGCCACTGGCTGTCCGCGCGGTAAGGCAGTGGGCACGGACGCCTCATTTGGTGATCGCTGCGTCTGAAGGTGCAGTGTTCTGACTGGTGTTGCATGAGTCGCGGGTCGCTTTTTTCGTTGCGACGATAGATTACGCTCCGCCACTGGCTTGCCCGCGCGGTGAGGCAGTGGGCACGGACGCCCCATTTGGTGATCGCTGTGTCTGAAGGTGCAGTGTTCTGACTGGTGTTGCATGAGTCGCGGGTCGCTTTTTTCGTTGCAATGATAGATAACGCCCCGCCACTGGCTGTCCGCGCGGTGAGGCAGTGGGCACGGACGCCTCATTTGGTGATCGCTGCGTCTGAAGGTGCAGTGTTCTGACTGGTGTTGCATGAGTCGCGGGTCGCTTTTTTCGTTGCGATGATAGATAACGCTCCGCCACTGGCTGGCCGCGCGGTGAGGCAGTGGGCACGGACGCCTCATTTGGTGATCGCTGCGTCTTAAGGTGCAAGGTTCTGACTGGTGTTGTATAAGTCGCGGGTCGTTTTTTCGTTACGACGATAGGTTACACTCCGCCACTGGCTGCCCGCGCGGTGAGGCAGTGGGCATGGACGCCCCATTTGATGATCGCTCTGTATGAAGGGGCAAGGTTCTGACTTGTGTTGTTAAGTCGCGGTTCCATTGTTTCGTTGCGACGATAGACTACGCTCCGCCACTGGCTGTCCGCGCGGTGAGGCAGTGGGCACGGACGCCTCATTTGGTGATCGCTGCGTCTGAAGTTGCAGTGTTCTGACTGGTGTTGCATGAGTCGCGGTTGGCTTTTTTCGTTGCGACGATAGATTACGCTCCGCCACTGGCTGCCCGCGCGGTGAGGCAGTGGGCACGGACGCCCCATTTGGTGATCGCTGCGTCTGAAGGTGCAGTGTTCTGACTGGTGTTGCATGAGTCGCGGGTCGCTTTTTTCGTTGCAATGATAGATAACGCCCCGCCACTGGCTGTCCGCGCGGTGAGGCAGTGGGCACGGACGCCTCATTTGGTGATCGCTGCGTCTGAAGGTGCAGTGTTCTGACTGGTGTTGCATGAGTCGCGGGTCGCTTTTTTCGTTGCGATGATAGATAACGCTCCGCCACTGGCTCTCCGCGCGGTGAGGCAGTGGGCACGGACGCCTCATTTGGTGATCGCTGCGTCTTAAGGTGCAAGGTTCTGACTGGTGTTGTATAAGTCGCGGGTCGTTTTTTCGTTGCGACGATAGGTTACACTCCGCCACTGGCTGCCCGCGCGGTGAGGCAGTGGGCACGGACGCCCCATTTGGTGATCGCTGTGTCTGAAGGTGCAGTGTTCTGACTGGTGTTGCATGAGTCGCGGGTCGCTTTTTTCGTTGCGATGATAGATAACGCTCCGCCACTGGCTGTCCGCGCGGTGAGGCAGTGGGCACGGACGCCTCATTTGGTGATCGCTGCGTCTGAAGGTGCAAGGTTCTGACTGGTGTTGTATCAGTCGCGGGTCGTTGTTTCGTTGCGACGATAGATAACGCTCCGCCACTGGCTGCCCGCGCGGTGAGGCAGTGGGCACGGACTCTTCATTTGGTGATCGCTGCGTCTGAAGGTGCAAGGTTCTGACTGGCGTTGTATAAGTCGCGGGTCGTTTTTTCGTTGCGACGATAGGTTACGCTCCGCCACTGGCTGCCCGCGCGGCGAGGCAGTGGGCACGGACGCCCCATTTGGTGATCGTTGTGCCTGAAGGGGCATGATTTCGACTGGAGCTGTATATATCGCGGGTTGCTTCTTTCGTCCCGACGATAAATTGGATTTTTTGAAAAGCACTGCTCCAGGAGGGCACATATATCCGGCTAACATTTCCTCCAGAGCGGAAAATGTGCCTAAAGGCAAAGTTGCGTACAACGTTTTGTTGCCTAAGAAAGATATGAAAATTTTTGGCAGTTATCATTGATTTGCCGCTTGGCACTGGTCTTGTCGATCATTTGAATAAAGAAACAAAAAAAAAACCTGCAAATGTTTTAAACGAGTTCCTAATTAACGAAATACAGTTGGAGGAAGTCAATTCTGGAATATTCATCAACAAATTAGTTTGTGCGCTATGAGACCGTCTCAATCGCCCTACTGGTTTCTTATAATTTTCTATCCAATGCGGTCAATGGAGTCCAATATTATGCCGTAGTTTACCGCTTAATTAGTCGAAGTAGCTAAATCGAGGCTTTAAAGTGTTCATTTTTCTTAGATAAATGCTTTATCTAAGAACATCTTTCCGAAAATTCTACGTGAACGCCGCTGAATTTGGCAACATTGGTGAGAGGGATGCGAAAAAGGAAACATAACGCAGAACATTTTACTCTCAAACTGCCTTTCTTAGCGCTATTTTCACACGCTAAGTGACTTAACCCTTGTGGTCACAGCATTGTATCGGTTTTCATAGCACTCGCTGGGTTCCTTGCGAAATTACGTGAAAAAACAGTCATATGAAATCTCCATCTGAGAAAAAGAAAAAAAAACAACGTTGCCTACGCTGTACATGCACAATGCTTAACACCCTACGTGGTACGAAAGCACTAGACAGAGCCCAACTACACTCATACATCAAAACCACGATGCCGAACTTGTCGACTGAAGCAAAAAATGGCACCATTATAATGGATCTCAGTGACGCTCAATGAAGATGGGATCCTCTTTGTCATAACATGATTGCACATGAGCGTTGCCCATGTGGATCACCTATTTCTATTTAATGAAAAAAAGCTTCTAGTGGCCGTCTGTTATGCCATTTATGGAAGCCAAGAGACCAGCGCATTCAAATTTACATCAAAGTCATGTTTATTGGCTTGAGTTCCATAACTGTGCATTGAAATCATTATACGCGATTTCAAAGTAGGATGAAATGGCCAGCGGTGCGAGCGTCAGTGCTCAGCTATGCCTGTGCTATTTACTGCCGCGCAACTATTTGGAGAATCTCGCACAGTTGCTCATATCTCCTCACAGCACTAGAGTGGTGTTCGAAGAACTTAGCTTTTTATTTTTCTTTAGCAGCAACTTTAGCGGAAAACTTGACGCGCTGAAATTTGCCTGTTGCAAATAATCTTAATCTTCTTTTATTTTATCATCATTCCTAAAAACTAAGCAAAATTGCCACTTCCGGTGGCAGTTTCTAGCCCTGATCATTTCCTATTTTCTTCACTGTCCATTGTATACGCGCGTATGTATATCGAATATTCACTTGTGCAGCTTTGGCTAATAATAAATTTTTCCCCTCTCAAAGTTACGGAGTAGCCAGGAAGAGTTCGGGCAACGCAAAGGCTACTTGGATGAAGCTAAAGGCCGCCCGGCACCCGTTGATCACATGAGAGCATCATCACAATAACCGAGAACTCGACCTAGCTTCGTATATGCTCAAAGCCCAATGCGTCAAGCAATAGCGCGCCGGGTGAGGCTGAGCCTAAACCTTTCGCGCGAGGGTAGGGTGCAGACCAGGTTTCAAAACCCTGGGCCAGGCTCGGGCGGGCCATCACGTCATTACGTTACGTCATTTTTGTATCGTAGTGCCCGCACGCTCTCTGTAGTATGCACAAATCGTTTCACGTACGCCACTAAGCTGTGTCCCTGAAATAGCCGAACCGCTTTTTAAATTTTTAGTAAGTGTAGCCAGAACAGAATACAACGCCATGGAATACAAAGGTGGATTGTATGCGCCACGAGTAGCCTTACACGAAAACTACAGGTGTTTTCTTAGACGGTGATGCGCAGAGATCAAGACCATCTTAAAGCGTCTCTCTTCACAGACGCATATATGGACACTATTCGATCATAAGCGTACTCTGCGTGACTCTGGTGTCATGCGCCACCGTCAAAAAATTGTCAGCGTTTTGAATTTAGTTGACCAGCTTTTTAAAAATAATGCTGTTTTATTGTCATCTTGGGCGCACATTTTGGTCCCACCAGTTGGTTTTCTATTGCAGAGCACCCCGCTCCCAAAAAATGCATGAGTCCTATGTATGAACCTTGCGACAAATGCTTCACAACGGCATATTATTACAACCCCCACGACATGGTTTGTTCACAGTACTACACGAAAACTGACTACTGGTTTCCTCCTGAAGGTTCGAACTGCTTTGGAAACAATGAAACTTGTCAAAGGGAATGCCAGTAAGTATGGGCAACATTACAATTACTTTTAAAGTACTGTTTGACGTCGCACTATTATGCGGTTCAAAATTATATGACACGTGTGCGTGATTTCTTTTTATATTTTATTCAGTTTATTCAGTTAGCTAAGGGATACTGCATGAGAAAGAGTGATACAAAAACAGCAAAATAGAAGGAAGAAATTTGTTACACAATGGTAATGGGCAAACATAATAGATCCACTGACCAAGTTAAATGAGTGTCCCGCAGCGAAGCAAACAAATCCAACGTGTACAATTTTGCCAGAGGTAACCTAGATGCGCAGGTCGGTTAGCGCACCTAGGTTATTTAGTGACGCATTTTAATGATAATATACCTATGCTCCCTTTGAAGGTTCCAAGTTAAAAAAATGTCAAGCAGGTCATTTAAATGCTTAATGGCACGCAGCAAAGCAAATGTATCAAATAAAATGGTTCGGCCGAAACCCGATGGAAGCTGAGATCATTATGCAAGCGCCGAGATGTACGAGGTGGTCGAGTAAGTTGTAGGGTTAACGGGTGCTTGCGGTGAATATTTTGTGAATAACGTAAAGTAAGGCTATGACTCTACGTGATTCACCCGATGAGAGGAACCAAGGCAACTTCATGCTAACCATGCTTGAGTCACAGTTATATCTCTGGCAGTGAAACGGGCAGTACGGTTTTTAATTGCCTATAATGTCGCTTTTCTGGAGGAATTTGACATCCCACAAGTAACGCCAGAAAATTATATGAAACCTTAGGAGCTATGCAAAGCGCGAAGGCAGCTGGGAGGGATCAGATAATAGCAGATTTGTTGAAGGATAGTGGGCAGATTATTCTAGAAAAACTGACCACCCTGTATACGCAATGCCTGATGACTTCGAGCGTACCGGACTCTTGCAAGAACGCTAACATAATCTTAATCCATAAAAAAGGGGACGCCAAAGACTTGAAAAATTATAGACCGATCAGCTTACTGTCCGTTGCCTACAAAGTGTTTACTAAGGTAATCGCAAATAGAATCAGGAGCACCTTAGGCTTCTGTCAACCAAAGGGCCAGGCAGGATTTCGTAAAGGCTACTCAACAATAGACAATATTCACACTATCAGTCAGCTGATAGAGAAACGTGCGGAATATAACCAACACTTATATATAGCTTTCACTGATTACGAGAAAGTGTTTGATTCAGTCGAAACCTCAGCAGTCATGCATGCATTAGGGAATCAGGGTACTGATAAATACTGAAAGATATCTGTAGCGGCACCACAGCCACCGTAGTCCTTCATCAAGAAAGCAACGAAATCCCAATAAAGAAGCGCGTCAGAGAGGGAGATACGATCTGTCCAATGATATTCACAGCGTGTTTACAGGATGTATTCAGTGACCTGGATTGGGAAGAATTGGGGATTAGAGTTGATGGAGAATACCTCTGTAACTTGCGATTGGCTGGTGATATTGCCTTGCTTAATAACTCAGGAGACCAATTGTAATGCATGCTCACTGACCTGGAGAGGCAAAGCAGAAGGGTGGGTCTAAAAATGAATCCACAGAAAACTAGAGTAATATTTAACAGTCTCGGAAGAGAACAGCAATTTACGATAGGTAGCTAGGCAGTGGAATTGCTAAGGGAATACATCTATTTAGGACAGGTAGTGACCACGGATCCAGATCATGAGACTGAAATAATCAGAAGAATAAGAATGGGCTAGGGTGCGTTTGGCAGGCATTCTCGGATCATGAACAGCAGGTTGCGATTTTCCCTCAAAGGAAAAGTGTATTACCCGGCTGTGTCTTACCAGTACTCACATACGGGACAGAAACCTGGAGGCTTACGAAAATATTCTACTTAAATTGAGGACGACAGAACGAGTTATGGAAAGAAGAATGAAGGGTGTAACGTTAACGGATAAGAATAGAGCTGATTGGGTGAGGGAACAAACGCGAGTTAATGACATCGTAGTTGAAATCAAGAAGAAGAAAGGGGCATGGACATGTAATTAGGAGGGAAGATAACCGATGGTTAACCGTGCAGGGGACGGCAGAAATTTAGCTTAGAGGATGAGATTAAGAAGCTTGCAGGGAGAACATGGGCACCATTAGCACATGACCGGAGTGGTTGGAGAAGTATGGGAAAGGCCTTTGCCCTGCAGTGGGCGTAGCCAGGCTGATAAAAATGAATGTCGCTTTTGGTACCCTTGATTAGGTAACCGGACAGACGATGCGAATTCTAGTTGAGGCCTCACGGATGCAAGACAGGCGAGTTGCCTGGAGAGGGCAGGAGCGACATGAAAATTGTATTTAAGATAGCCTAGCATACGTGAGGATTCAGTAATTTTCTTGCGTGCGTGGACCATGACAGAAAAGGTCTTAGAATAAGCGCGGGCTAATTCTAAGAGCTGTTGTGTATATAGGGACTGTTATCCAGTGAGTAATAAAAAGTGCGGGTGCTTGCCGAAACATTTATTAACGAAAATAATAATGAATTTAAGAACGCGTTCTTATGTGGAGTAGGCGTTGTCTAAGGAAACTTTAAGAACACGTTCTTAACTTCGTTATTATTTCCGTTATTAACCGTTCGTCCAACCCACTCCGGATGTCTTTTTGCGGGTAAACGTTATTAGTTTGGGTTTATCAGTGCTTATGTCATTTGTCGCGAGGAGCACCACTTATTAATACAGTCAAGATCACTTTGACGAGCGACGGGATCGCAGGTTGAGCACATCTGACTATAAATTATGGTGTCGTCTGTGAAGAAGCACATAGGTGATGTTATTTCTGATTGCAGGTTATTAATATAAATCAGTAAGAGTAATCGCCTGAGGACGCTTCCGTGTAGTACGCCAGATGTTACATCGCCAATAATGCAGCTGTAGTTACCGGCGATAGTGACAAGCTTTTCGATTGACAAGAAATTCCTTACTCAGGATACAACTTTCGACTGCGACAAGCAGGAAATGCGTCCATTTGCCTTTACTGGGGATTCAAGCTTGCGCAACGTAGAACTGGTGAGACAGGGTATATGCAGGCGAGCATGTCCAAATTAGCGCACTTCCGGGAAACCGATTAGCGAAGTGCTATCGAAAGCCAAGATTACGTGTGGGACGGAGTACAGGAGAGGCAGCTAGAGGTGATAATGGTATAAGTCATTGGCGCACTGCAAGTACTGGGGATAGGGATATCGAAGCAAATAGACAAAGGGGTTACCGATCTGCGGAATGTTTCAAAGGGTGCGCAAAGCTTATTGTGCACAGCACCAGAGGCTGAAAGGCAGGGGTATGCCTTTGAAATATTATTGAAAGGGCAGTGCTTGCAGTAAGCAGGGACATTTGACGCACATGGAGGATTTAGCCGGATATGCTGATTACTACAATTTTATTGTGCTATATCTTGCGATGAACACAACCTTAGTGCAGTCAACAGGGAGAATAAATGTCGTGGATAGGTAACGTGATAAAGCGTAAACAGGCAGTCATGTATCGTTTACTCCTTAGTCTCAGAGACGTCCTAACGAACAACACGACCAAATGGGGATCGATGAACATCAACAATATAGCCTTGGTATCGATCATAAATGTTAAACCTTAAATTTTCTGAGACATACTAACGCACAACACGAAGCAATCTCATCTGAATTTCCAAATATGAAATATGAATAAAATAACAGAAATCGCAACAAACATTCAGAACACAATGTTCGCATTTCCTAAAACTCTTTGGGGCTATGAGAAAGTAGTAGACCTTATGCGGTAGGAGATAAGACGGGCACGGCAAGAAAAATTGCTTGGAAAGAGGAAACCATACAGGCGATGGAACAAAAAATAAACAAGCTATGGAAGATCATAAAGGCGTGTAGGGATGATTGAGGAGTAAAAAAGTTGAGATTACACAAGCAATAGGTGCTCCTTAGATGGAACAAATGCTGAGAAAAAAAAGTGCGGCGAGTAAGCTCATGCACGAGAAAGCGAAATGGACAATTGCATGTTACGTGTATTATATTCGCCGAGGAAACTAAGGCACACCAAAAAGTTTGCGGATGCGTGTGAGACAGCTGGGACATCCAACTACGTATTCGCAAGCGGCTATAAGGGAGGAAGGCGGTAGCATCTACGAAGGAGAAAATGTTCTGCGGTACATCACAGACGTTATTAGGGATAACATCGGCACGAAAGAAACCATGTTTCGTACTCAAACACATCCGGCAACAACAGAGATGCCTGAGAGACCAAAACTGAACATAGAACATTTTTTATGTTCCTAATAAGACGGCCGCGGCACCCGGTGAAATCCCACTACAGCTAATCAACAAACTGGATCGAAGGAGCTAGGCACTGCTGACTAGCTCCACGAAGCTAGTGATTATAGAACCAATAAAATTCCGATTCGATAGCGTGAAAACCAGATCGGCCTCACCTAAAACGCAAAGATGATCAGTATAAGGCGAGCTGGTACAGGCCAGTTTCAGTAACGTCGGTCATATATAGAATAGCAATGCAATCCATATAATTAGAGTTGTCGAAGTGGGTCGAGAAAAATTGTGTACCTGCGGAACAAAAGAATAGGTTCAGACCAGCAACACATTTATAGGATATTTCGTTTGTACTAACTCATTGCCTAGACTATCCAGTTGCTCAGAAAAGACCTTTATGAATAGCATTTCTAGATATTAAAAAAGCCTGCGGACAACGTAGACAGCGAGTTGTTATAGGATATTCTCAATCAGGAAGGCGTAGATGACGATATGGCAGAGCTGCTGAAGAAAATATGCAGAGACAACCGAGTACAAAATATTATGGCAAGCCCGGAAAGTCGTAGAAATTCACCAAAGACTGAAGCAAGGATGTCCGCCCTCTCATTTGTTGTTCACAATTTTTGTTAATGGCACATAAAGACCACAGCAAAACAATGAATTATGGTTTGATTTATCATACATACGTAATAACAAATAGTGCAAACGAATGACCACGGACTGGTGCATGCGGCAGACGTAGGGCTTCTAGCGGACAATGCAAGAGATTTACAAAGAATTGCGAATATGTGTGGCCACGTACCGACGAGTCTAGGTCTTTAATCAAGCACAGAGAAATCAGAAATTATGATCTTTAACGAAGAGACAAATAATTGCATGGTGCCGATTCCACAGCTAATGATACCCCTTTTCAACCAACATAAGTACCTGTGCAAACAAAAGAAAGACGTGCTCAAATACCTCCCAAGGTATTTTAAAGTAAAGGGTAAGCGTAATACAGCAAAAATGACGCGAAGAACCCTTCGGAACATCCATAAATGTGAGGTGGCGCGTAGAATTAGGAAAATAGTAATGGTGGCAGCGCTAAACGTTCGCAAATGCCATCCCATGGCTAAAATTGAATATCTTGTTTCGGTTCAAAGCTAAGGAACGATTGGTAGCCCGGCTGGCTCTGGGAGCCCACGGAAAAAGTACGCTAGGCAGTGCAGGGTGACAGGGGTTCGGCCTTGTTTTTTTTTGATGGTTATTCAAATTATCAGATCTCATTCCTCTGGAGCTAAAGAAAGCGATATATTATGCCCACTTCTACTCCCGTTTATCCTACTGCACACTAGTTTGGGGCACTACAACGACTACGAATAATAATAAACTGGAGGTATTACAGAAGAAAGTGCTGATGATTCTTGAGAATTATCATGGTGAACCCAAAAATCTACCAACTAATCCTTTGTTTATTAAACACAATTTGCTGGAAGCGAGTAAAATATATGACTACAAACTCCTGCTGCATATACATAAACATAACCTGTTTCATTCACCACACACAACGTCAGCTCGTTATGCACTGCGTAACGAACGGATAACAACACCACGAACACGCACAAATTTTGGAAGGTCTGTGCTCGCTTATCAAATACCCGCATTAATAAAGCGTGTGAATTCCCAAATAAATTTCAGCATGAAACTCTACAAATGCAAGTCGCAAATGAGACGTTTTTTGTTTTATGAGTGAAGAACCCTTTAACACAACTGCATACTTATTTTTTCATGTTTCTATGTTTTCATTGTAAGTTTGTAGTTGCCATATCTGTATTAGATTTTTTTCTTGCATTGTATATTATTTTCACTATTTGAAAATACCCTGTGATGTAAAGTCTTTCAAACGGTTCTTTTGTAAATGTATCACTTTGCCTGCTGTCTGTATGGTCCCCAGGTCCCCTCAAGTAGTCTATGACAACTTTTTTGCCTGGAGGACCCCCAACATTTTGTTGGAAATAAACTCAACTGAACTGAACTGAACAAGATTTGTTTTAGAGAGAAACTCAGAAACATGAATCAAAATAATTGGGTGGCTAACGTGCAGAAGTATCTGTACCTGAAAAGCATGGACACAGAACGGAGGAAGGGGTCAAGAAGGTTACCAACCAAGTACAAGGTAATTGAAAGGGTAACAAGATAACGAGGACTCATCAAAACGAAAATGATAGAAACCGGCAGTGAATTCGATGAAAAGAATGGAAACAAAAATTACCATAAATAATAACTAGAATGGCAAGTGAGAAAATAGAAGGTAAAATCTGTATTAAAACACAAAGAGCCGTGCATTGCTACTTGATGCTCGAGCCATTTGCCTAAAGATAAAAGCATTCTGGGAAAATACGCACAACGAGATGAGGCATGCGTATGCTGCAACAAATATGCGGAGACCACTCAGCGCATTCTAATGGGTTGCAAAGGTATTCACCCACTGAGTAGCGTGCACCTTCCAGAAGCGCTTGGACTTAAAGTGGTCGGAAGCATACACCAGCCAGTAGCTCAGATGTGCAAGAGACCATTTAGAGTTTTAGTGGAAGAAAATGGTGCTGCAAAGGCCTTAAGTCTCACGGTAACGGTTAATATGACAACTAGAGCAATTACGCAAGAACTCATCTGATCATGGCCGTCGACGGTAGTGCTAACAGCAGTCGAGCAACATAGGGAGAAAGCGTATTACTAGTCACGTTTATTTACTACGTGTGGAAGTAATTCCAAGATTCCCGTCGCTTCGACTATATGTTGCTTCCAACTTCGCTTTGACACTCGCTTGCAGACGTCGCCCATGAGCGTGGCGGTATCACGACGACTGTTTAGCGCCGACGCAGTGACGAGGCAATGACGAACAAAGTACGATATCGTTTGGACGACAAAGATGGT
Organism: Dermacentor variabilis; assembly: GCF_050947875.1. NCBI lineage: Eukaryota > Metazoa > Arthropoda > Arachnida > Ixodida > Ixodidae > Dermacentor > Dermacentor variabilis. The sequence continues at coordinate 109,670,746 of NC_134578.1, read as the reverse complement.
ATAGCGACATCGGGCATGACAGTGAAAAACCGATTCCTAACTTATGACGATCGTTGAAGAACAACGCGACGACGAGATCAGGACGACGAGGTGATGACGAATTTATGAAAGCGATGGCGTGACGACAACCTGATGAAGCTGGAATTACGACGATGGTCTGACTGCCGTGAGATTACGATGGGGTGACAACAGCCGCGTAATCAGGAACGAATGAACACAGCACGATTACGATAGACAGAAAAAAGGAATGGCGTCGATGGTTTGCTGCTGGAGGTATCAATAAATGGGATGACATTAATAAAGTGATGACGATGGTGGTATGAAGTCAACAGTGTGCCGTTACTGAACTGATGGCAACGGCGAAATGAGAGCGTGAGCATGATGGGCTGATTACAATGGTAGGGCGACGAATGTTGGACGGCAATAATTCTCCACAACCGCATTGCGAGAACGTGATATCAGAGTTATAATGGCGAAGATGTAACGATCGCGAATGTATCGCAGCGATAGTGTCAAAATTAATGCACGTGGCTGACTCTATGACGACAATGTCATGGCAACGACATGAGGACAATGGGATGACGAAGGGTGTATGATGGCAATCGCGCCACGATGACTATCATTAAACTTGTATGAGAACAATGGTACGTCGTCTACGACGACACAAGAGTCGGACGAGGAAGCTCGTGTGACGACGATGGTCTGGCAACGAATGCATGATAGCGAGTACGAAGTGCACAGCATAATAACGATTGAATGGCCACGGTATGATAATAATAAAACGAAGAAAGCTTGAAGTCGATGAAACGCCGAAGGCGGTGTGACCAAGAAGGAAAAAGGTGGTGCCACGTTCAAATGAAAGAACCAACTACTTTATTTTTCTAATGTTCACGCGATAGCTCTGGTCGCGCCTTCGCGGACTTCGCCGTCGGTGCGTCGGCACCTCGGCGGCGCAACAGGGCTCCCCGCCCTACGGACGGAGGCTTGATTAGACTATTCACAGGTGATGTTCATGGTCGGAAGTCCCACGTGTCCGTAGGCATTCCAGGCTGAGTTCTAGTAAAGGCGGTAAGGGGTCGAACAAGGTTATCTAGCGGTCGTAGCTAAGAGTGGCACTGTGGACGAGTGTTACATGGCGTCGTGGCGCTTGGTGTGCGTGCACTCAGACGCGCTTGATCAAATTACGCGTCGTTGGGGACGCCTGCAACCGCAAATGCGTTGCAAATGCGAGCAAGTATTGTGGCGGTAGCTACGCGCCCGGTGTAGTGCAGTCGGCGCCGAAGATTTACGAATGATATTAGGTTAAGCTCGCGCCCGCCTGGTGGCGGCGGCGTCACTGAGACCGGGAAGCGCGTGGTATGGTATGTAACTTGGTGGTTGAACACGACCTCTGAAGGGTGATAACAGCACACGGTGGCAACAAGTCGAGGCATACGCGGCCTTGCGGCAGTTCACTTGGCGCATGCGTTCGCCGTGGCACTTTCAGTGCAACAGGACCGGGCATTATGTAGTCGTTGAGGTGGTGTGGAGAAGTCGGCGTCGTTAATAATAACTTATCTGGACAGTAGAAAAGATGGCAATGGTAGTGAGGGCTGGCTGATACTCCTTACCAGACTCGCAAGGTGGTGCTCAGGAGAGAATGGGAGCTGTACAAAAAAGTGAGTGGAGTACTATAGGCTTGAACGAAACGCGGTCAAAGTGACGGACTTCGAGTAGTTATTGTTGGGGTAGTACTCAACGGAGTCGGGGCTGTGGTGGATGAAAGTAAGTGAAGTTGTGGCTTGACAGGCAGACGTATCACGGCACTACGGAATCTGGTAGGGCCATCACGGAGGTCCGCAGCTCGTGGTAAGCAATTGGCCCTGGAGGCGGAACATCACCGCACAGAGCAGGCAGGAGCATAGGTACCGTTATTTGGTACTTTGTCCTGCTGTGATGTGATGCCATGGAAGCAGATTCCTGTCTCCATCTTGAGTACCAGATGGTCGGGCTTCCAGACCAGAACTCCGGCAACTGCGTAGGTAGGATGCAGTGCACTGATGTTTATTCCGGTCGGAGCGCTATAATGATACAGGGGGTTTAGGTCTAGGATGACTCAGTACTTGTTGAGTGCCCGGTGCAGCCTTCTGGAATACCTTGTTCCATAGTCAAGTATCACCATTGAGACGGAGCAGGAATGAGATGCTGCCAAGTTGAAATGCAAGTCCAGTTGCTTTATTTTTTCAACGGTTACGCGCCCGCTCCACTCGCGCGTTTGCGAACTTCGATGTCGTCGGTGAAATGGGACATCGGCGATGCGATAGCGATTTGACCAAGACGGCATGACAATAATGGGAGGACATTACTGAAGTGACGACGATGATAAGACGAGAGCGTGACAACGATGGCATGATGGCAGCGTCATGATGAGAGTCGAAATGCAAACGTGTACTGACGGGGACATAACGACCACAATGGAATAACAACCAGGAACACACGCCTAGCGGCTCAAGCTATTAGACAATCTGGACCACTATGTCGACGTAAAATACGTGACGACGGCAGCATGACGACAGGCAGATCACATCGCTAGAATGCCGGCGATTGTACGACAAGGACGGCATCACAATGGCCGTGTGACAAGGAATGCACAGCGACTGTGTAATTCCGATGACAGGAAGACGACGCTACGTGGGTGTGACGACGATGGCATGACGAGAGTAAGATCATGAAGGTGGAGCGACAACCATGGTACAACCAAGACGGTAGCATGATCAGGAGCGCATGCCTAGCGGTATAAGCAAATAGAGAACATTGGTGACTTGGTCAGTGAAAGAAGATAGATAGATAGATAGATAGATAGATAGATAGATAGATAGATAGATAGATAGATAGATAGATAGATAGATAGATAGATAGATAGATAGATAGATAGATAGATAGATAGATAGATAGATAGATAGATAGATAGATAGATAAGCAGGCAGGCAGGCAGGCTTAAAATCGTTATTCACACTAAAAAACAGGGAAATGATTTATATGATCGGACAGTTACAAAGCTAAGTAGCGGTAGAAGGTAGGTAGAGAATTACTAATGTGGCGTATGCGAAATTCTAGAATAAGGAAGCATGTACAGCATACTTGATTAGCTGAAGCAGGCTAGGAATCTATCTTTCACCGCCCTCTTTTAAAGGCGATGCCAAGAAATCGTCGTCATCATCAAATAACTGATGTGTAAGCGGGAAAGTTCACCTTTGAGGCGGCAGTGAGCGACGCGACTGAAGGCCTTAGCGGAATCAATGAATATGAATTGCGTGTGACCGCAGCATCCATGTTCAGAAAATAACATCGAGTGACTTTTCTAAAGTCATGCTCCTGTTTGAAGGAAAAGTTGTTACGACTCAACTCGTGTGCTATATTTGAAATGATTATGTTTTATCAGCGTATCAGAAGCACCAGTCTGCGATATTAGACTGTAGGTATCTACAACGCCCTTATCAATGGACCTCAAATTGGGCATAACATTATGACCTTCAAATGAGACGGTTGTTTTGTTACGAAATGCGTTCGAGATTTGTTAATGTCAGGGATGCTGAAATAGTGAAACTGTTTGCTCTTGTTTGCTGTTACGACAAGACTACACGTGTTTAAACGATAGCATGTTGTAATTAGATAAGTAGCCGTGCAAATTAGGGTCATTAGTGTTCTCAGCGGAGGAACCACGTGATTAATCTCAATGCCATCCGAGGAGCTTATTACCATTTGAAGAAATGAAAAACGTTGATGTGCTCATTTTGCAGCGCAAATAATTCTGGCCCAATTTCACATACTAAAGGGAACTTCAACATTCCAAATGTTCCTCGCAACTGTCACGCCCTCAGCATACGCGGATGCATGAGTGACAAGGCTGTTTAGGTGTCACCGTCGGGGGACCCTGAGGTTAGCAGTAATGCGGTTTGATATGGACGGTCTCCCAATGGTCGCCCTTATTATGATAATTGATGTTTATGTGACAGGTATTCAATCTGGTTTACAGCGGATTTAGCGACAAGAACGAAAATGGCATCAGTCCTAGAAAGGTGAGGCTTACTTTATTATTACTGAAGTATGTGCTCTTTTTCGAGTGTTTTTAGAGAGTGAATTATGGCAAAATGTGAGCGCCAATTATTTAAAAAAGTTATTCTGATGTTGTAATAATGGTGAAGAAACACTGAACCATGACCACCAAAAGGATAACAACGTATGTGTAATGTTGAATAAGGCAGAAGCTTTTCTTTACCAAGAATGAGCCTCATGCAATTCTTCTAGATAGCACATAGGATATCGTCTACATCAACTGAGTTGACCAGCGTTAGAGAAGCAGTCCGCTACGCATTACAAAAGAACCCTGAAAACGGGCAATATTTTATGGCTCAGAACCGGAAGCGCAACTGATAAACACTTCTATGAAGCAAGAAACAGAGTATAGCACTCTGGGGCCCTATAACGTAAAGCTATTCCAATGTGTTTTTATTCCAATCACCTGACGTCCAATTTTCGTAACCGCCGACGCAAGAATCGGGCGGTCACCCACAGGCTTGTTTGAACAGACCAATCAAACGTTCTCCTGGTTCATAGGCTGTCACTTTTGTTGGCTTGAAAAGCAAAAAAAAAACATTGCCTACCCTGAGCGGCTTGTCTTACCTAATTGGCTGACAAGAGGTGAGGAGCACGCTCAAGTGGACAGGCATTCGATGGGACCGAGCCACTGCGCTGGATATCGAATAACCGGATGAAGAGGGTGGTGCCCGCGTCTCCGATTGGTCCGCTTTCTCTTACTTAGCTTGCGGTGGCTGGTCGAAAAGCGCGGTGGCATACAACGGAAGCTTAAGAATGAAGCTGAAACGGATCCTCAGCAAAGAAGAAATGGGTAGGCGAGGCCGTAACCGTGCCTAAAGTGCTCGAAAACGTTACATGGCCGCGCAAAATGTTTATTATAAGCAAATAAACACATGCTCTCCGGCAGGTGCGATTAGTCAGTGCCTGAGCGATCGGCGGGAGCCACCTTTTATTCCTTTCAAAACGGGCCAGCGTGCGGCTATTGAGAAGAAAATTCACTTTTTTTCGGCATATTAATGCATCTTTAACGTGTAAACGTCCCTTCGACGAGGTGAGTTTTTGCAGTTTTGTGACGTCGCGTGACAGGCAGGTGAAGTGGGTGCAGCCCGAAATCTTTTGAGCAATAGCCGAGGGCTAATGGCGAAAAGGCGTCGAATCAGAAATAACAATTTTTCTTTTCTTCGGTCAAATCAGTGCGTACACGCCTTATCATATGGGGAGCTAAAGCGGTTTTGGTGACGTCGCGTGACAGACAGCGGAAGTGAGGGTGGTTCAAAAAAGTTTTTCACCAATCGCGGAAAGCTGCTTGCAGAATTCGAATAGCAAAGTTTGAAATAGTTTTATGTTATAGCGCCCCTAGTTAATGACATAATCGCTGTGCTTGCTCAGGTGTCTTAGTCGGGGCATAGGATCCCGCTACAGTGGATTGTTAGCCTTTGTAGAATAGCTCCTAATGAGCAGGCTGACGCAGAGGCAGAAATGGAGAACACTGACGGCCATATTACAGATATTACCTTTTCTTGGAACGACATAAACGCATTGCTCTATAACTCCTACCAATAATTCTATGGCATGACAATGGGACGACCCCGACCATTGGAAATAGCATCTCCAAGACTTGAAGCGGGCTCACAATTATCAGTTTTCGTTTATTTCATTAATAAGGGGGAGACATACATGTTTACATAAGTATGCAGAAGGAGGTCCCAGAGCATGTGGCTGAAAAGGGACCTCCTGTCAGAAAATATATACATTAAAGGAAATACAAGGCATAAAACAGCATTACAGTAGTCAATATGAGGAAGATTATTCAAAGTATAAGTACAAATTGTAAAGTAATATAAAGTCAATAGCTAGTCGTACAATTAAAACAGTAGTTTAGGGCATTCGCAACGTAACAAACCAAAATACTTATAAAGGCTATAAATGAGAGAAAAAGAAAACTAAAGAAAAAAGAAAAAGAAAAAAAACGGCAAGGAAATGAGCAGGAGTGAGGTGAATAGCTTAGATATGTGGATTATTTTGGCTATCTAGTAGAAAAGTGAATAATGTTTTCTTGAAGAAACTCAAAGACGAAGAGTGCTTGACATTTATTGGGAGGCTGTTCCAAGTGGATAATGCTACGAAATATCCAGATTGTTTTCCATAATTAGTATGTATTAGTGGCAATAAGAAATTGTTAGCTGCAAACCTTGTGCGGTTCAAGTTAACCAAAGTAGCCGCAAAAAATATATTTACTGGAGAAGGAATACGTATTACCTTAAATAACGTTATGGCTAAGTTATAATTAACAATATTTTTTACTGAAAGTATTCTGTGGTTGAAAAGCATATCAGAAGCACTGCAGTTGTATGAGCTGAATGACAATATCCGGATGGCTTGATTCTGCAAATGCTGTGGTGGTGCTATATGAGTTGGATATGTGTTACCCCAAGCTGTAATGCAATAATTAAGATGGCTGTGAATAAAAGAATAATACAAGGTCAGCAATGTTGATTTGCTAAAATAATATCTAGATTTAAGTAAAATTCTAATACCGGGAGAAGTTTTGCGCTTCAAATAGGCAATATGCTTCGTAAATTTTAAGTTTGAGTCAAGAATTATTCCAAGAAATGAGCATTCATTAACTGCACTGATGTTAAGAGAGTTTAGGTTGACAGTGGGAATGAACTCTGGTGTCCTATGATTCGAATGAAAAAGCATAAAAGACGTTTTCGTAGGATTTATGCTTAGCGAGTTAACCTGGCACCACGTTAAAATATTTTTCAGATCAGTGTTTAGCTTAGTAGTCAGGGAAGTTAGTGAACGATCGGTTGCAAGTAATGTAGTGTCATCAGCAGTGGCGTAGCAACAGGGGGGGCCGGGGGGCCGTGGGCCCCGGGTGCACGGGGCCAGCAAGGGGGGGGGGTGTCATATACGTCTGAAGACACCCGAAAATTGTCGATATCCTCGCCTTCCTCGACTACACCCGGGGAGGGGGGATGACAGAAGAGCTAAGGGCCCCGGGTGCCAGACGACCTAGCTACGCCACTGGTCATCGGCGTAAAGAAAGGCTTCAGTTTCTGTTAAACAACCGGGTAAATCATTTATATAAAGCAGGAATAGTAGCGGGCCAAGTACAGACCCCTGCGGGACCCCTTTATTGGTTATTCTGAAATTACAAAGTGAGGAACTAAAATACACAGCTTGTTGTCTATCGGTTAGGTAACTTTTTATAAGTGCTAATGCTGGCCCATCGATGCCTACTGCTCGTAGTTTAGTAAGTAAGATGACGTGGTTTATTGATTCAAATGCTTTGAATAAGTCGATAAAAATTGATCCTGCGTAGAAACCGGCGTATATAGCGCCTTTTATTTTATCCGTGAGAGAAAGTATAGCACAATCAGTCGAGGATCCTATCCTGAAGCCAAATTGATTTGGCAAAAGAACGTTAAATTTTGAGAAGTATTTGGTTAAGCGTTTTTCAATACCTTTTTCGATAATCTTGCTACAGAAAGGAAGAATAGCAATAGGGCGATAATTAGAAATGTAGGAGCGGTCACCCTTTTTAAATACTGGAATAATTTTAGCTTTTTTTAGTTGACTAGGAAATACTCCAGTCTTAAAGATCAAATTGATAACATGAGATAACGGGCGAGCGATAAGATGAGCTACTAATTTAATATTAATAGAACTGATTTTGTCCAGACCTGCTCCTGTAACCTTTAAATCTTGTATGATATTAATTATTTCATCTGGGCCAGTTGGAAATAGGTACAATGATTGTAAGCATCGCTGAAATGATAGTTGATTATCAGTGGTATGATCAGAGGAATGGTCACAAAAGAAGTCATTAAATGCGTTCGCGATTTCATCCGCTTGTTCATACGTGGCGTCTGATGAATGAAGCGTACTTATTGGTTTAGCCCGATGGGTTCGGTTCAAAAAGGAATTTATTACATTCCACTGCCGTTTTGAATCTGCGCCGGCTTCAGCTATTCTTAATTCATAATATTTTCTTTTGGCTACCCTGAGCAGCCGGTTTAGCAGGTTACAATAGATCTTATAGCGATTTTTGAGTCGAATGTTAAAAGGGCGGTGTTTAACTTTTCGGTACAGGTTATCTTTTTTACGTAGGCTAGTGAGTAGACCATTCGTTAACCAAGGGTTCTGTAAAGCTGGGACATGTCTTCTGCATTTTACAAAGCTTGTAGAATTAGCGATACATTTCTTTATGTTGTCTGAGAAGTCATTAAATGCAAATTCAGCGTTTGATTCTGAAAACACAGAACACCAATTTAGCTCACCGACGCGAGCGCTGAAGTCGTCTTTATTAATCATGGCTTTATAGAATTCATGACAAGGTTTATGTAATTGATAAGGAAGTTTAAAGAAGACAGGAAAATGGTCAGTGATGTTAATTTCTGCTGAAACTTCGGATGCGAGAAACCAGGAAATACTACTCCCTCGAATACTAATTTAGGGCGAGTCTTCGTTGGAATAAAAAAAAAAGTAGGAGTTTCGCTAGAAAGGTCATAGCCTTTTTATTCATAGCAGTTGCGAGAATTGCCATAGCAAATAAGTGAACAGCTATACGAAGTAAGATGAGTAGCTTTATTGGCCTTATAAACTTGTAAACATAGGCATACTAGCTAAATTAATATTTATTGTGTCACGCACGCACAAGCAAACATGAACCATCTGACTCGATAACCCCGAAATCTCGCTGTCAAATGAGCCTTTTCGCGCTGCACCGCACAACCTGATGGAAACGAAAGTCAAAACGCTGGCGTGAGGAAACGCGGCAGCAGCACCGAGCGAAGTTACATTGATGCTGTTCATCGCTTGAACGCAAAGTGAGCGCCGAGAACACACTGCACGCGCAAAGCTACGCGCCACCGACGCACCTAGACTCTGCTCCCAACGCAGATCGCTCTGAAGATACGGCCGCTCGACCACACCGGAGTGCCTCCCCCTTTCTCACTTCGTCCCCCCTGTGCCTCGAAAGACGGCGGGCTACCTTCCCGCTTTCGTGTCTTTCGCGCTGGCAAGTTCGTAGGCTCCCCTCGCATGAATTCACTCACACATACAACGTTGGGCGCGCGTCAACAGTGAACCTCACGGCGAAGGCGACGGCAGAAGTGCACTTGCAGTGTCGATATAATTGTTATTGCAATAAAAAAGACCCTCAGTTTAGCGCCTGTCTGATTCCCTATGTAACCAAGCAAGGGAAACAGAAGTTTGCTGTTTACAGTTTTGACTCCCGCCTCTTTTCGGAAGAGTGTATTTTGGGTGCGTGCAGACAGGTTGACCATGGCCAACGCGCTATGAAATCAATACTGTACTAGATATATAACAGGAGCTTAGGCGCTTGCCGCTGAAACACCTGTGGTATGAAAACTACGAGAAATATGTTCGCACGAGAATGTCTTGCGTGGACGCCATTACGCCTGCGTGTAGTGCGCCTATAGTGCACATAAGCGCATTGGTCAATGTGTGTAACGCCGCTCATTGTACGATGTTAACAGTCACCTGCCACCTACCTCTCTTTCTCTCTCTGTCTTTCCCACTCCCGCTTACCAGCCTGGGGAGTAGCAGATTAGACACGCTCTCCAGGCCTGTCTATTCTTCTTTCTCTTTATTAAAATTTCCTCACCCTCTGGTGACAAAAGTTGGTATGGCAAAGGTGCAATGAAGAGCGGCACATAGGCCGTGACCGAAATTCGCATGACGTTTGCTTTCAATCTCTGGCCTCTCAGCACAGCAGCCCGATGCTCTACTAATTGCACCATGGACAACCCAGTGACCCAAGTTGGCGTAAAACGGTACGGTTGGATGCAGGAATAGATAGGTAGCAAAAAATACGTGAAGCATCCTAAGAATGTTAACCACAATAAAAATGTTGGCCAAATAGAGTTTTTCATTTAACGCTTCCAGTCATTGGTCGCGCTTTGGCTCAGCCATGACACGATGCTGCGCGAAAACAGATGTCTCTTTCTTGCCTTTTTACATCGAAAATTCTAAGCAGGACTGCATAGCCTCCTAATGCAACCACACGAATTCAAGTTGCACTGGCCTCAGATAACCACCGACAATTACACTCCTTGCTTAAAGCGTCACAGCATCGATTCAGACGAAATGACTACGATGCTTTGCTCTTCCAGAGTTCACATTGCCCTACACGTGTTTTCTTCTTCTTCGAGAGAGAGAAATGATGCACAGAATGGCAGGAAAGTTAACCAGAGACAGTTCCTGTTAGACAGGCGTCACAGCGGGAAAGAGTAGAGAGTTAAAAAACGAAATCGGGCCAATAAGACCAGTCGCTTTATACACTTGGACGAATCTTTCGTCGACAATTACGAAACTCCGTAACGCAATATTTAAGCGCAGATCTTTAGCTGTTTTGATTTTGCAATACGCGAGGCAAATAATTTGATAGAAACATGCCTGCCTGTACAGCTACAGCCTGTGCTGGGCAGTTTGTTTAACGGCAGCGGTAAACGAAGCGCTTCCACCTGTGAGTAGCGTGACTGGTGCGGACGATGTGCAGCGCGGGACATTGCATCGATGCTTGGGCGTGTTCCACAGTAGTTGCCGCAGATAGACCTCCCCTCAGGCAACGTTTTGCTTGCAATATGGTATGGGCGGACGCGCTCACTATACACCTTACAGATGGAGTCATTGGTGAATGGATGACGGCGCGCTACCCTGGCGCCACCTCTTAGCCGCTGCAGAAATACTTCCGCTCATGTAGCGCTGTTTTCTCGGTAGCTACCCTCCTCCTCCGCTTTCCTCCTTATGCTTCCGCTGTACCTTCCTCTACTTTACTGCACCTCCCTCTCTTCATATCACTGTTATCCTTTCTGCGATGCTCTCGGCTTTCGCTAACTTTCATGCTCCCCTTGGTGTAGATCATTGGTTTTGTTTCGCCGACGCACCTGTACACTCCAACTCGCTGCGCTTTAAAAATTATACAGGAATGCGCTGCATACCCAGCACCGTCAGAACTGGAGCTGGAGGTGCGGCTCCACACTTTCGGCAGCACGCACTTGAGGGCATTAGCAGTGAAGGTACCGGGCCGCTCTTTCGGCAGCACGCACTAGCGGGTGTTCGTGGCGAAGTCTAAGTCGTTTTGATGAGAACAAACTGAAATGTCCTCCTGGCATCAACGGTTAGCTGCGGCTTGTGTTGCTCTTTGCACTGCGGTCTGCCGAGCTCAACGTAGCGTGGTTGCAGCGGCGCAAATATCTTTACCATTCGTTTCTTCAGCAGCGCTTCTTGATCTGCGTACAGGTGCCATCGTGTATACCGAAATGTAAACACAAGTATGGATGCTTCGAAGCACATGCCACAACTCTTGACGTGTGGCGCGATGCGATGCAAACTCAAGACAGAATGTCGCAAAAACACACGTGTTTTCGGGGTGATAGTCTTTTTCCGTATGCAATACAAACATGCCAAGCATTCAGCACATTTAAGATATGATGCAACTGTTACATGTCCTGACACCTGGTACAACACAACGCAACTGGAATGCAAAGTTTGCACGCATCAACCCTATGCGCATCTCACATCGTGTGAGAAGTAGACAAATACGATGAAACTGCCTAATGGCGTGCCACCTGGCACAATAATATACAACTGCAAAGCAAAGTGTGCACGTATCGACGCCAGACGGCGCGCATTTCGCATCATCTGACTCCTCGCGCGCTAGGACGCCTTTATAGGGCATGCTTCTACGAGAGCTAGCAAGCACTGGCGTGGCCCAGTGGTAGATTCCCTGACTCCGGCGCAGAGGGCCAGGGCACTGGGTATTTTTTTCTCATACCGTGCCATATTTTCGAAGGACACCGACGGCGGCGGCGACTGTGGACAACATCGTCAACTGAACCGGCTATTGGATTGAGCCCGAAAAGCTTATGCTGTAAAATAGAGTGGAAGCGTAGAGAGGGGGGAGCCCAAACACGCACATTATGAAGTGGTAGGGCGCGCCGTTCTCAAAGTGTATCGTGAATGTCCGTAGACCGCAGGCACCTTAGCGCGAATAAAACCTACGGAGCGGAGGGTGTATTGGGGCATGGGCCTAGAGATTTTAGGGTCTGGTAATAGACAATTGTCCAATTGGTCCAGCACTCTGCTCGTCACTTGCCCCTCGGTCGCATAGCGCGGATGGACACAGATAATGTATTCTAGCGTGTCATCACCGCTGGGTGTAATGCACACGGAGCCGTTGTCCATTCCAGTAACGAAGCCATAAGAATTTCTAAAAGCAACGCCTAGCCACAGACGGTATAGCTTGGTCTGTTCACGTCGTGGTAACCCAACCGGTAGATGCATCTGTATATCCGAAGACAACAAGTGCATGCGACACATAGTGAGAACGTTCGAGTCTGACACGGGCAAGGTGTATTCAAGAAACATCGATCTCAGCCCAGCCGCAGCATCAGTTTGCGAGAGCGGAATCGAAACAGATTAACCACTTTCATGTGCAGATGCCGTGGCTTCGTCAGCATGGTCATACCCATGCCCAGGTAAGGATGATAGTGCCATGTAGGTCTCGACGACGGCAGCAAGCAGGTCGCACTACTATATTTCTTTATGAATACGCAGAAATATATTGATGCACATTGTGCGTGTAAACAACATATATATATATATATATATATATATATATATATATATATATATATATATATATATATATATATATATATAGATATTGGGGGGAGCTTATCTTGATTTACCGTATTATCTGAATCCTTAGCCCTGTAGCTAGCTTGGCGACCATACTGTAAAAGTCTGCGTAAGTTGCAACGCAAACTAAACATCGCAAGAAGGTTTCCCGATTTACATGATTAGTAGTCATTTTTAATCATGGAACAGCATTTGAAAGTTTTCTTATGAAGCTATATCACCTTCCAGATTTCTGCACCAATAAATGATTCGGAACTTTCACCGCATACATTATGAGTTTTTGGGAAGTTGAATCTAATGTCCGTTGTAGGGGTGACAAATATTGATGAGAGGTGTGGCTTGTTCGTGGTTAGCATTATGTGTATTAGTATAGCTGTGTTATTGTCGCGAGCTTGAATTAGTGGCATTACATTTAACTGCTCTAAAAGCTATGCAGAGGGCGCGTCCTTTGTGGCCGATTTAATGATTCTCACAGCGCGTGTGTGAATTTTCATTAATGGGTCATTGTGTACAAGGCGTAGGTGAAACCCCAAGATTCTGTGCGATGTGGTAAATAGCAATGAAAAATACTAAAATAAATGAAACTTAACGTTTGACAATTGAAATGCTTGCGTGCCTTTAATAAGGTATAACGAAAAACAATTTTTTAATTACTTGTTCAATATGCGGAGCCCAGCTTAGTGCCAAGTGAAGGCCTATGTCTAGATATTTATGACTAGTAATTTGTTGAACTTGTGTATCTCAGAGATACAATTAGCGCTTCATAGGAGTAGTTTTCCCGTTAGAAGAAAATAACACATGATTGGTCTTCTTGAAGTTTACAATAATTTTGTTGGTTTCGAATCATGTTGAAGTACTTTGCAGCTCACTTTGTCCAATTTCTTCTGCTTCCTGTAGTGACTCTCGTGGAATCATTAGAGCTGTATCATCCGCGCATAAAATATAATGAGAAAATCTGAGTGGTCTTGGGTAATCGCTGATGAAAAGAAATAAGAGCACTGGACCACGTACGGATCCTTACGGCATGCCCATTTTAGTGCTTTTAGTGGAGATTCTATTCGTCTTACTGCTACTCATTTTTTATTTCTTAAATACCTGCGAAAAAAATCCAAGGGTTTGTCCTCTAAAACAATAATGTTATAATTTTCGCAATATCATACTGGGATCTATCGCGTCAACCACTTTTATTCTATCCGAGTATACGGCGACTGCGAAGTAGTTCTTGTTAAGTGTTTGGTTTATAATTTTTGTCAGGCAACTAACTTACTGCATTAGTGACAGAGTAACTACATCCAAAACCGAGTTCTGCGTTTGGAAGTATGCGGTATTTTTCAAGATAGATTGTGATGCGCTTTGGAAGGAGGCTTTCGAGGAGCGTATTAATTATAGATAAAATAGTTATCCGTCGATAGTTAGCTAGGTTATTTGGGTTATCTGCTTTCTATATTGCTACCGCTCTTCCGACTTTGACCTGACCAGGTTATGTACCCATATAATGGATTCATTGAACAAGTTTGTAGGCAGTAAACCCAAGATGTAGATGTTTTTTTTTTTGAGTAAGCTTTATCAGGGATACAGCCACAGAATGTACAGGACACGTACTGTGCATGCAGCAGAAGGTGTATGAGCACTTCACTAGAAATTATGAAGCGAAATGAATAAGCTACATTTGTTGACGCGATATTAAGCTGGCATACCTAACTTATGCCACAGCTAGTGTTCGTATTGCAGTGTAATTTTGCAATCTCTGTCAATCCTTATTCATGGGGAGCAGATTCAGTTATAGCCACTCGTGGAAACAGATGACCCCCCTATTTGTCGTGCCCGGGAGTGACGTACGATAAAAACCCATAACTTTTCGAACATTAGCGAAAAACTTCGATGTCGCCGATGACCTTCGCGACTGGAAGTTAGCGCACCGCCTTGTTTGGGACAACAGCAGCTCGATAAACGCCTTGCGCGCATCGTACTCCGGGTTTTTTGGTGCGCACGAATTTTTTTTCACGGATTTGACCTTCCATATTATAGGGCTTTGATATGACGTTAGCTGGCTTCGCACTTGCAATGTTCTTCTACTTGTGCCCGTGCATAGGAAAAGGAGCGAGCTGCTTTAAGAAAGACTCTGAACTCCTGGATCGCCTGCCTAATCTAGAGAGCCGCCTATTGTAACGCAGCTTGTGGGGCTTGTGTAAATTAATATAGTTCTCTTGGCAACAACCAGGAGGTGCTGCTGGCAGTTACGGCTACTTCTTTGAAGATCGGGAGGCTTTACCCTGCGCCGATCAAACCCGCCACCCTCGTAGACAGTTGGGGCTCCTTTGCTTGCGCTAATCTCTAATGTTTTCGCTATTTATAGATACGCAGACCTTCTGCCATAGTCAGAAGGGTTAGAAAACCTAATGTCTTGCTTTCCAGGCCTCTTTGCAGAACTCACGGACAACATGGCACTGCATAAACACATGCATAAGAGGGTCAGGGATAGGCGCGATTTAAATACGATTATGTGGACTTTAATAGGCTTAGCTGGTATCAAATATATGTTGTTTACGGGGCTATTACAAATCGATTTGCCTCAAATAGTATTTGAGAGTAAACGACACAAAAGCGAAATATAAAAAAGAAAATAATTCTGGGATTTTGCCTGCCAACGCAACGATATGATAATGAGGCAAGTCGCAGTGGGGGCTAGTGATTGTTTAGACAACCTGGTGCTCGTTCAAATACATCCACTACAAGGTACACGGACAGTTTTGCATGTCACTCTTGTAAATGCGGCCACCGCTACCTAGAATTGTTACCACAATGCCGATCTTAGCAGCACAGTGCCAAAGTCACTATGCGAGCACGGTGTGTGGAAGCGAACGATTGTGAGCCATTAAATGGAAAGCAACTTTGCCTAGCTTTGTAGAACCGTTAGCCTTGAAAGTAATTTAGTTTGAAATGGTAATTTTGTAATCTTTGCTTTGTTCCCTTTCTGATATTTCTCTTTACCACAGTGACATCAACGGAAAAAGAAACACAGCTGAAAAACTACAAGAGGAGATTCCATACTGTTATGAGCCCGGCGGATCTGTAATGTTTGGCAGAATAAAATTGGTCGCACTGGTTACGTTTTACTGGTCTAAAATGAAAATTCTTGAAAACAATATTTATAACATGGATGTGCCTAAATTGATGATCCACTTGTATAAACCCCCTTTTTTGTATAATTTAGGTGACTAAGATTTGGGGGACTAAAAGCTAAGACGTTCTTTTAGTGAAATGGCCTTATTTTTTTTTACGCTCTTGATGTGGTATAAACCATGTCCGCGTGTTGACTTCTATACACGATATTTTTGAGGCACCCAGCCGCTTTATATAATCCAAGAAGGCAGCTGCAATGACAAAAGAATGTCAAAGAGCCAGCCCAGGTCGACTCCACCTGGTGCAGAGGAGTGTACTCCAAAGCATCAGAATGCATTACCGTGCAGTTTGGATGAGAAAAGTAGAATGTGGGTATATTGGGTGTACCATTTGACTAAGTTTCTCCAAAACTGTCAGAAGACAGTATGTCACACCAAGATGAAAATTCTCACTTGCTCTAGGCACTCATCTTGACATAGTGTTTTCGTAATATCTGTCATGGGAAAGTCAAGATAAAGTATGCTACCTAGAGACAAACACGAAAGAGGAAGTGTCATTTAAGTCAGAAATATGTTATAATGAAACGCTTATTAGCTTTGTAAGAACTGACTGCTTTTTGTCTTGCTCCTCAACAGATATATCCATGTGACAAAAAAAATAATACTGGACTGTATGTCTGGAACAGAAACTTTGTCTGCATCACAAGTTAAAAACAATCAATTTTGCAAATGAAATGCAAGAAGGTGTAATGATTTGTGACTGCGGAACACATACAACTGTACACTGTTTGTTCTTGGGTGCTGAGGGAGCATGTTAAATAAGTATTTTTACTGTCCATAAAATTGATGTCTGCCTGACTGCGATGCATGACAATAGCTTCAGTATTATTAGGACCACAAATCAGAACATTTTTGCGCTCATTTATGCACTAGAAGAAATTAGACTGCTGGTATCACAAGCAAATGCATGAAAGACTTATGCTATTAGAAATGATGCATACGTTTTTTTTTGTGCGAACGTGATGCACCGCTTCACTACGG
The DNA here is from genome assembly GCF_050947875.1 of Dermacentor variabilis. Taxonomy (NCBI): domain Eukaryota; kingdom Metazoa; phylum Arthropoda; class Arachnida; order Ixodida; family Ixodidae; genus Dermacentor; species Dermacentor variabilis. The sequence goes on along the minus strand of NC_134578.1, from coordinate 109,653,833 downwards.
CAAAAATAAATGCCTGGAGGTACACCAGACTGAACAGCAAAAAAATATGGGTGAGTTATCATGCGTGCAACTGTGTAATACATTAAATGCAGTACTTTCACTCCAATTGACCAAAGAGTATTCGGTTTTGTGGACGAAAGAAGGCGGTAGACAGGAATGAAAATATCTTCATAAGACTACTCAGCCGCGCATGACTACGGCTACAAACAGAAGGAAAATGTTGCACGCGTTGCGATATATATATATATATATATATATATATATATATATATATATATATATATATATATATATATATATATATATATATCTTTCGTGATTGTGAGTATATCGGTGGCCTCGCAACTAAACCTTTATCCGCGAAGCGCCAACGAAGGGCCCTGACTGCCCATATTGCAGGTTTGCTTAGGCCATAATACATACTTGCGATGAACACGGTGCCTGTGTTGACTAAAGAAAGCAACAGATCATACTTGCTTAGCTGCTAACGTAACTTAAGAGCACGTAAATGCAAGGGTGCAAATACTAACTACTGCAATTCTGTATTTTAAACGCTTTCATGAAGCACACAGATTTTCATGTCCTTGCTTTTTATTTATATTTTACACCTAATTTTCGAATTATGGATTCCTCTTAGGTAACATAAAGGGGAACATTGGGCGCAGAGTACCCCAGATTTTAGAAGTCATTATCGTTTACGCACATGCTCACGGAACCAGTTCATTAGAACCGCTCGCGGCTTTCGAAGCGGGAGCAAGGAGCAAATAATCCATTTAACTGTGTACATCGTGGTGCGCACCCTACGGTTTATTAAAAAGCCACAGATTCGCTTGCAAACGAAATATAATGTGGCACATGTAAAACTGTGGTTTCTCCCGTGAAATATTCATATGTTTGCTTCTAGCAGGTATTTGAAATGATTAAGGTGACTGAATGTACTTGCCAGCCAAATACGCCAGTGGAGGCAGAGATGTCTTCAATGCAAACTGAGAGCATCTGCATGGAACACTTGTTCATCAATAGGCGGATGTGAACATGTGTTGTTATGCAAAACTCCTTAGATTGATGTCTTTTGCAGGCGAAATTTTTATAAGGCTACATAAAATTAAAGCATTTTTGCACGTTGTAAATTTCTGGATTTCAGATAGAGTACACAATGAGGTACTGTATTAGTCTTCCCAAACACATATATACTTGTTTTGATAAGAAGACATGATTCAGTTAAGCGCGATAGTCTTCCTTACTTTAGTGTACCTTAACCACTTCAGTAGGAAAAACGCTTTGATTTCAGGCAGTTCCTTCATTGCGCAATACCATATATATATATACTACATACATTCCAGATACACATAGCTGCATGCAAAATGCACGGGCATGGAAGGTATATGTGGAACAAGACGGTGCCTTTCCCAATCTATGCTTTGCTTTGTTTTTATGTTTCGTGCACTGCCCTGCCTGCATTTATGCTTGTGTCTACTTAGATGCATCATATCCACCAAATCTGTTTTTTGGTTCACGCCTGAAGCCATGCTATGAGTAAATTAGATTGCAGTTTCAACTGGTCACAATAATTGATCACGTAAGCATGCAAGGTGCTCCTGAGAATTACAGCGCTCAAACATCAATGCAGAATGAAAAGCTACCATATATGAGAAGAGGTTTGCTACGCCGGATTTATAGTCAATTTTCCTGGCAGTTTTATACTCCTTTTGATACACACTAGATATTATTGTAAATTTAATTTTACTTATTTCTGAGGAAGCGTAACTGATCAATCCAAACAGCACAAGGAAACAACTTTGATGAAGACGCCAACCGAATCGGAGGCATGCGGAGAGTCGTCTAACGGCGCGGGTCGTCATATGGGCGAGAAGACGGGGGAAATTAGCTGGAATACGGCGGCGTCCACGAGGTGCGGCAGTGGCGAGTGACGTGGCCAATGCGGAGGCGAAGGAAGCACATGGGCTTGCAGTCCGTAGTTCTCCGCTTGCTGGGTTGCGGTATCTGGGAGGGGAATACAGATCGCCGTGAGGCGTCGCAGTCGGCACCAGTCAGGCGTCAGGTAGGGAGACGGAGCAAGCAGCAGAAAAGAAGTGTGCAAATACTTGCCGCACAACTGCCTGAATGAGAGAGATCGCCGGAGCTGGTTGGTGAATAGTGGGGCCAAGTTGGCATGGATGGAACGGCACAAGACTTGTGGCCTCGAGCTCGTGGCGAGCAATAGGTGTGACGTGCCCATTTAAGGGTGGGGAAGCGGTAACATCGACGAAAGATGACGTCGCAGCCGTGTTAGGGAGCCGGGAGAACTGTGGAATGACTTGGCGGCTTTTGGCGAGCTCAAAGCGGCGGCATTCCTTGACAATGACGTTGATGGTGAACACATTGTTGAAGACCAACAAATTGAACTCGTCGTCCGCGATCCCTTTGAGTACGTGACCGACTTTGTCAACTTCGGCCATTTTCTCGTCAACTTTCCGGCAAAGAGGTAGCACGCCTTGTATGTGCGAGACCTATGATTAAGTAGAAGACCGAACTCGGGTGGAAGTTCTTTTCTAGCAGCGAGCTGCCGACCGGTAGGATTACCAAAGAGCTCGCTGAGCTTTCCCTTGAAAACATCCCAGCTAGAGATCTCGTCCTCGTGTGTCCGGAAGCAGACACGAGGAGTTCCGCCCAAGTAGAATAGAACATTCGCTAGCATAATGGTAGGGTGCCAGTAGTTGTTGCGGTTAACATGCTCATACAGGCTAAGCCAGTCCTCAACGTCTACATTATCTTGGCCGGAGAATATGCCAGGATCGCGGGGATTGGTAACCGTAACTTGCGTTGTTGTCGAGGTCGCATGAGTAGAAGGAGACGAGGTGTCGTCACCAGGAGCCATGGCGGAAAGCAGGGCGGTGCGGCCGCTGCGGAGCTCCGTGGCGAGAACGGGGAGCGGCGCCCTCCACCAAAATATTAGGCGAACGAAGGATTAAGACTGGAGACTATTTACAACGTATATTTACAAGGAGTAACTACAGCGCTGGCCAGTTCAGCCGACAGCTCGAGAGCATTCGTCGTCTTCGTCGGGGCGCCCACGCGCATCAGCCACAAGAAACACGCAATATGCATGTATCAATGTGATACACCTCTGTGCCGCTTTGAGACCCGGTGGGATATTGCTGCAGAACCACAAGATACTTAGAATAAATGGGATACAGCCTATACATGAATACCATTATGGCAAATATTTTTGTAAGGAACACTAGACCTGCGGCCTCGCATAGGAAATATGGGGCACATTTCTAAGTGTACTGTACTCTCAGTCAGGAATATCCATACGTTGTACAGGACGTCAGCAAATTATCTGCTGCCTTGAAATATGGCATGGAAAAAAGTTTCTTGCGCAGTTTATCTACGTTAGCAGCCTCATGCTTAGCAGGTCATCCGGTAACCTCTGTCATATATCTACATGCGTGTTGTGCTAGAATTGCGTCTGCTGGCCAGTAATGTGCCATATATTTCTCTTCGATCGTAGTGTCAAGCCTATGTGAGTTTGCACACGTTTGTTGTGGTTAACTTTCCATTCTATGCTTTATTTTTGAAAAAAAGATGGAGCTAATTGTTATAAGGGTTATTTCTACTCTGCAATACCGATGAACCTTTATGAAAAATACTTATATTCCATTACAAGATGTGTTGTAAAGCTCATCGACATCATTGTAATCTGACTTTATGTGTGTGTTGGTATGTTTTTCGAAATATTATTCAGTTTGTCTGGTGACTGATCAATGAAAATTTTGACCTTTTAAGATAAAAATGTTTCATTTGAGTAACTCGGCAACTACAGATTCCATCCAATTCACTAAGCATAAGTGCTGGAGCTGCTTATGAAGAAATCGAATATTCCCCACATGTAAGTATTGCGAATCCCTTCTAACGTGACCATGGCTCCATATCGTGAGTGCTGTCACATTAGTGGGAACAGTACTTTGTTCTGAAGGAGTAGAATCTCTCTGTTAGGAGTACAAGCACTCTGTTTGGGGGAGTAGAAGCACTCGGTTTGCAGGAGTAGATGCACTCGGTCTGGAGGAGTACTATCACCCTTGTGGGGTGAGAGCATTAGTACTCTGCTGAAGAGTACTAGCACTCCCTTGCAGTTGAATAATAAAATTCTGACGTGGGGAGTTATTCTACTCTCTCAAAAAGGGTAGCTCTACTCTGGAAAAGGGAGTTGAAGGTGAGACAAGCAGATACTCCCTCAAAGAATGTTCGCGGAACACTCTGGTTTTAGAGTGTACATGAGGCGTCCAAGGCCTGCAAGCTTTTCTTGATAACCAGGGAACACAAAGCGCACGTAGGCCACTACCCTCGTTGCAGACCCCTTACCCTTTACGTACTGGCAACATGCCTTCTAGGTATCACACTATGACTCCACGCCTCGTACGCTCACTTTGCGTCGCCTTACCCCATCGCGCTTCTCTGTCATACATAGTATGCATAGTAAAAGAACTGAACGACGGGGAACATAACTGCGCCTCGCTTTTGTCCCCTTTCCTGCAGAACATCCTTTTTTTTTCTTCTCCGGCGAATCAGACGTCGTTTGACTAAATGCGTAACAAGTGCTAAACGCCCGTTTTACAGGCGTTTAAGTCGTCTTCAGTTGATCCTAATTCAAGTCAACCACCTGCCACGTAACTGCGAGGTCTGGCTTCAGTAGCTTGTTCAGCTTCATGCTGACAGCTGCTTTCTGCCGTGACGCGGAACAATCAAACTATCACTGGGCGATTGGTACATATCGGGTTTTTTAACAGTTCTAGCCTAAAAGGCCCGATGAATTTTAATTGCCTAGCCAAGCACTCACCTTGTAATATACAGTCATGATTGCCTGCCTCTTACAATCCAGTGGTCGGTGATTGGCGTCGGTCTTATGTTTTACCCCAAAGCTGTCAAGGAGTTGTTGAGATCCTGTTCTGGAGCTCGTGGTTCGGACATGGGCATCACACAGACGGTCGCTTGCCTACTCCACTGAAGTACCTAAAACGCTCGCCTGCGATATACAGGTTCATCGTACTAAGCTTAATAAGCGGACCTATGTCGTCGTCCATGTGCGCCACTGAGATTTACTGGTTGGTGAGGCGATGAAATCGGGAAGTTGAAAAAGACGCATTGGTGTGTTTTACATAGTTACAACTCAAACATATCTATATATGCATATCGGAGCAGACACCATGCCGGAGCGCTTAACATTTCAGATCACATGTTGGAGAAAATACCTACAGCGTGCAGGATAGTTGTTTTAAGCCCTCGTTTTTCCTAGGTCACCAGATGACCGCATCTAATTACCTTAATACTGCCAATCGAAACGGCTCACCTGTTCGCTGCACTCCCCCCATGGTCCCACTATCTTCCCGGGCTCCGCCTCTGATGTCGCACGCTCACTACCACATTCGACACAACTGCGAGGCAATTGAATATCTGGGGTCGAATTTATAATGTTCCTTGTTCGTAAGTGCTGTTCGTGATTGGTCAGCCGCCTTCCTTATTAATCCAGCATCAGGGTTTGCTAGCATCTGCTTTTCTAACCAGTTTTGGTGACAACTTTTTTGTGAATAGGTGCCACGGAGCCGACACTGTTACCACATAAGCCATTCAAGTTGGCCCCTTTCATCGATTAGTAGGCTCTGCGTGACAATCACATTGCAGCGATTTGTGAAGCCTGTCCCTAATGGCCCGTACCGCTTCCACAGAATGAGGCGGTTGCGCTACCTCAAAACAGGCTTCTTTGCTCATTCGTCAATAGTAAGAGCCAGAACTGTCGTCGTCTAGGCGGGCGCTAGTGATGTGGTCACTTCGTGGGAAGCACACCAACAATGCCCTTGCCGTTTCGAGAGGCAATAACATCCGTTCAATGAAGTATGGTTCTCGGTCACTAAATTGAAGCTCATCAAGTTGTCAAACAGCCCTTTACACAACAATATTTGTGTTTTCTGGAAACAAAAATGGCTCCTAGCAGGTCAGCATTTTGTCAAATGTGTGGTATAAATGGCCCTCGAGCACTTTTCAATTCACCGTCTTTCTGTTGCACGTTGCATAGACTGTAGGTGCGAGGTATTTTTTGCGTACGTCAAAACATCCATATGCAGACATTTAATATTTTAATCATGCAAACTACATCACTACACTACATCGCTGCCGACCTATCATCGTTCAGTGGCTTTCGTTAGAAATGTTATTGATGTTACCACTCGCGCTTCACTGGTTCGTTAAAAAACCATGTTGCAGATAACCACATCGCTCCAGACAAAATGTGATAAGTTACAGTTTCATGTTAGCTTTGCTCGCTGTAATCTTATAATTCCGCGAAGATACACAAGCTATCAAAAGCATTAGAACCACAAAACATGGCAGGGGCTCTACACACTAAGAAAAAGTATGAGTGCCTCTTACTCTTTTCGGAGAGTCTGGACTCGCCACGTATACGGCACACTTTGTGGGCGACATCCGAACTCTCTTTCGGCAGAGACTCACGAGACTATCTGTGCTCGATACAAGGTGGTTACGTGGCTCCACACACAATAGTCATGCACACTCTCTTGTAGTAGTCTTTTAACCCTCTCAAAATGGTTACGCGACTAGTGCTGAGGGAGTCCGTTAGCTATTCTACATGAGTCAGACGACTCAAGGTAAAGGGTCACATGACCACTGCTGAAGGATTCGGGTAACTATTCTTGGGGAGTCTGATGGCTCTAGCAGTATGGGTCAAGTTACCCTTAGTGCGTAGAGCAGTACCCATGCAAATAGAGTAAAATAACAAATCCATGCAAGTCGTTTGACTCTCGGATGGCAGTATCGAGCCGCTTTTCAAAATGTGTCACCAACTTTTGCTGTAAGTGCACACGACTACGGCTATTTCTCAATATGACCACTGTGAAAAAACAACATATAAGAAAGAATCCATAGCAAACTTGCCAAAAAGTACATGGCAGGTTAGCACCAAAAAGATATTTCATCACCCTTTGTTATTGTCTTCTGGAAAATTCAAATGTATCAGTCAGCGCAGAATCACCATGAGAGCAAGACAGTTCTCATTACTATTAAACTGGAATCAATAGCCAACCAAGAAAAACAGTCTTAAATAAACATCCAATATGTAGACTGCAGGTGCATATGCATGACACTGCAACGCCACTCAGAACTATAATGACACCCCAAAATTTATAACTCATGTAGAAGTTCAATTCACCATTGCACTTAACTGTTATAATATGCCAAATATTTATAAGTTCAACCTATTTCACTGTTCTCCGAGACGTGTTTTTATTTAGCACTTACGATTTAACATCTATGCAAATAAGCTGCACATAACAAATAAAAAAGGCTGCACTTATGTACAAAGGAGATCCAGAAAAAGAATTGCAATAAAAACAATATTCCAACTTAGATTACGTAATCTCTACGTTATACTATGGTTGCTGAAAACAACTGGTTAGCAATTGATAATGCAATCTAACAGTAAAAACAGCTGTCTTACCTTATGGTACTCTTGTTGGCGCTTTTCCCACAAAACTTGTGCGTGTTAGCATCAGTTGAAAATTGATATAAAAAAATACCACACTAAAAAGTTGTGCATCAATTTTATTCTGTCATACGACAAGCAACAGTGCATAAAAACTTCATAACTGACAATATTAGAAAAATAAATACAGCGACATTTATACTAGTCCTTTATTTATGTTGAAACAAACATACTTTTCCAAGACGAAGTATAATAGCTCACACAGACAATTTCAGAGATTTCAATAACCACTAATACAAAACTTGCCATAATACAAACACGCTGAGGACAAGGGAGGAAACAGAACACATAAACAGAATATACCCAGCTGCATGCACGCAGCTGGAACAATACACGTGGTGCACCAAGATCCAAAAGAAATAAAGAGGAAGATGTGAGGAAGGCTTGTTTTACTCATCACAAGTCATCCTCTAAGAGCAGATTATGCACTGGCTGTAATCTACCCTCAGCACATACATAAATAAGTTGCATTAGGTGCCACATTTACAAATCCCTCATACAATGTTCTTGTGATTGTCCTTATTCGGATTTTTAACTTGGAAAGCATGACTGAGTTACGTAAAGCCTCCCTACGGCTTGGCATATATACAGAAAGAAGTGTTTCTATAAACATTGGAGGTCATAGAAGGATGACTGATACATACTTCTTATAGGTCTTTTGTCTTTGTTTTTATGATTATCTACCACAGTAGTGTTTTGCAGAGTGAAACACATCCAGATAATACACTGTGGGCTACCAAGTGCGAATACCTGTTCTTGTTTCTACTTTTCTCTGGTGTCCCACTAAGGTAAGATTGGCGCAAAAAATTGTCTTCCCAATGTATGCGTTCCAACAAAGCCAAACAGGAGCAGATGATAAGCCACTATAATGGTGCGTGAAATAAAACATCTGTGCTTAACTTACTCGTTTCCATAGCTCGTTTGGAGCTATGGAAACGAGCTATGAAAAGAAGAATGATAGGTGTAACGTTAAGGGATAAGAAAAGAGCATATTGGGTGAGGGAACAAACGCGAGTTAATGACATCTTAGTTGAAATGAAGAAAAAGAAATGGGGATGGGCAGGACATGTAATGAGGAGGGAAGATAACCGATGGTCATTAAGGGTTACGGGCTGGATCCCAAGGGAAGGGAAGCGTAGCAGGGGGCGGCAGAAAGTTAGGTGGGCGGATGAGATTAAGAAGTTTGCAGGCATGGCATGGCCACAATTAGTACATGACCGGGGTTGTTGGAGAAGTATGGGAGAGGCCTTTGCCCTGCAGTGGGCGTAACCAGGCTGCTGATGATGATGATGATGCTTAACTTACCACTGCCATTCCAATCTGGCGTGATTTTCTGCTTTGTTTTGTGCTCTAGCACAGGTGCTAGGCAGTTCACTTGGTGCCCAAAGCAACTCTCACACCATAGCAGGATGTCGTTTTTTTTTCAAATTCTAAGCGACACTCTGGTTATGGGGGACAATTGCAAACTTATAGTTCGGCTTTGTATCTTGATTATGTTGTTGGCCTTTAACTTTAGCAACTTCACTACTTTTCTGCAGGTGCAGACAGGCCATTGCACCAATGATAGGTTATGAAAACACCAGAGCAGGGTAGAAAGCAAGAACAGATGTTATTGGGTTCCCACTGTGCATTGCATGGATATGTTTCAATGAACATTAAAACTACTTGGTAAATAAAGATATGAAAGATAAGAGAATTAAGCTCGAAGCCTATCCATATGAGTAACTGGGAATTTTATGTGTAAATGAAGTTTTGTGATTCCTAGTGATAAAAAATAGTTTTGACAATATGGGCCAATGCAACCTAGTCACTCATTCTCACAAAGGAAACAAAATGAAAACAAGCAAGATTGCAAGAAGTTCGAACTTGCAACCTAAAGACACCTCACATGAAAGATTTATGTATTTACTGAGCATAAATGACATCTGGCGCATAATCTGCTTGTACAAGATGACGAACAGTGAGTTACTGTTGCTTTCTCTCTGGGGCATTTGGCTCTTCTGAACACATGCACATTGTATGGCACAGCTGCGCAGATGTGGCTGAGCACAGCTGTTAGTCAGCATCAACCTGTTATGGTCCTGTACTATTATCGTTGTAATTTATAATTAGCAAATAGCCTAACTATTGGGTTGATCAGCTGTATTTTAAACAAAACATACTGACGGATTTCCCTATTTATCGCTAACAAAGAGATGGGCACATCATTTCAGATTTCAAGAAACAGCTGTGGAGCAGAACAAGTGCTGAAGACAGAAAATCTACAATAACCAGTACCTTTTTATTAAATGACATGTACTAGCTCTTTGTGCAATGAATACCATTATTACCAAAAATGGCAGCCTGAAAAAATAATTGGAAAATAATTACGAAAGTGGCAGAGATTAGAACTGCATGATAATTGCAAATTTCTTCTTAAACAAGATCACAATAATTGAAGTTTCATTAATTTCAGCAAAATGTTGACATCCCATTATTGAAGCTAGTTAGTGCTGAAGGTATAGTTTGTCGGAGTTCTCAGACTGGCAGCTCTGAAATATTTGTCACCATACTTGACGGAAGATGCTTTGCTCTTTCACATATTTTTTGCCAAAAAGCCTTCTGTAAGCCTTGGGGGACAATTCTATGTGGAAGACAAATCTATTTGATCATTACTTCTTGGGTATGTGTATCTCAGAACTGGTGCTAGCCTGAGTTTTTACAAAGTAGGCGTTATTGAGTACTGTAATTGTAATGCCTGCCACTGCTATAAATTTCTGTTAGTGAAAATCGTGGCACTGTCATGAAGCAGTTATGTTCAATAATTAGCGGCAGTCACCGCTGAAACACTCAGTACAAAACACAAATTAAATATATGGAGTCAAAATGTAAATGCCGAACGAAGTTATAATCAAGTCTACATTTCACCGAACTGTCTTTTTTCTATTAGTGTGCCAATACCAATTTCACATTCACAAACATTTTAGTATTGCACTTCTAGCAAATGCAGGAAAATTCAGTCTCTAACAGAAGCTCTTGGGAAGACAGCCCAGAGTCGCTTCGACAAGAGGACTTGCATTTAACTTTGCGTCTCTATGTTGTAGGTGACTGTAGCAAGGGGAACGTTTTGCTGATTGAATATTACCTGAAACATTTTTATTATTTGTACTAGAAGTTTGAAAAGAGAGCAAATACTAGAGTTCTTCATGTAGATTTCATGTATTCCATTTGTTTTAGTTTAGCCGCTTCTTGAGTTATATCCTACACAACGGCAAAATACATAGTGATATTTGCGGGCACTTTCTTGTGTATTAAATTTTCACAAAAAGCAGTGTGCTGCAGCTAACTCAGCTCCCTGTAGACTGCAAAGTGCCGATATCTATTCAAACAGCATGTAAAGTTACTAGAAATATGCAAGGCAGGCAGGCAGGCCTGCCTACTAACCTTGCATACTTCTCATGTAGGGTGAAAAAAATTATTGAGAATACTTAAATAATTTTTTTCTCACAATAGCATGAGACTAACCTTGGGCACTTATAATTGTTTTATACAAATGAAATTTGGCATACATACTCTTCAAGATATGCAGAATACTGATATCTTATTGAAATTGCAATCTACAAAAATTATTTAATGTGGCCTAATGTTTTTTGCATAGTCCCAGTATTTGTACATGCTGTTTGGATAGTTATCGCCACTTTGTGGTATACAACTAGCTAAATAGGATACAGCATGAAACTATTTGCGAAACTCTTATACAGAAGAAAGCGCCCATAAAATATTTTGCCACTATGTAGGACATAACTAAAGAACACCGGCTACACAAAAACCAATGACAATTCAAATCTACATAAAACTCCCTATGAATGGCAGTATGTTCAAATCTTTAATACAAATAATTTTAAAAAGTTGTTTCGAGGAGCATTTCCCCTTAATAAGTGGGTGTCAGTGTTTCTACCAAAAGGTTAGAAAATGCCTTGGGGTATACCATAGGGAGTTTTATAAACAGCACACGCACACATCTGCCTAAAAAGCCACACGCCCTGCTAGCATTCCTTAGTCATTTTTCTGCATTCTGTGGTATGTCACCGTTTGCATCCCCTAACACTGAGTGCGCAATACCAAACAGCCTATTAATACATTGAATTTTTAGCCTGTAAAGGGGTTTTATGCCAATGGGGGCAGCCAACTCTAGTATGAGAATAAACAAATATTTGTTCTCGCAATAATGAAAACAGTCAAAATATAATCTCGCAAATTTGGTCACACACTTGCCGAAATGTGGTCTCCTTAGGTAGAAAAGTACTTGAAGAATCCGATTCCGGGTAGAAAATGCACAAAACTGGGCAAAAGGCACATTTAAATTGGCGAGAAAGCGGGAGCTGGCGCGGACGCGTTCGCAGAAAGCACGTGCTTCTTCATCCTCCTCGATTGCACTTGGCACTGAAGAAATAGAGGAGGCGATACCTGGAGTCACTGAATGAATGCTACTGGGTATGTGCCCGGCACACTAATGGGAACGCGCCGCTTTTCAGGGAACATATTTTAACGCGATACCGTTAAGGAGCCCATGCCGCTGGAAGTCTGACGTCGGCGTTCGAATTCGCTTCAACAAAAGGAATTTTGAACCATATTCCGTATAACGCTGTGGAGAGAGCTAAGCTAGAATGCATCATTAGAAGGGCGTATAAGCAAGCCTTGGCACTTCCGGCAACTACATCAAACGAGAGATAGTTAGAGATAACGAGAGAGTCTAGCGCAACACACTAGACGAACTTATTGAGGCCCAGATTGTAGCGCAGTATAAAAGACTTACGCAGGGTTTGACGGGGAGACACATCTTACACGACATCGAAATAACTTACGATGCACATCACGCATTGAGCAGAAAGATCCCAAGGAAAATAAGGCAACATTCAAGACCCCCAATTCGCAGAAACATGCACCCGGAACTTTACCAATACAGAAAAGTTGCAAGAGCGATAGCTCTCCACAAATGATTGCGTAGTGCCAGGTACGTGCCCTATGTGGACGCGGCGGAGTACGCAAACGGACAGAGTATGTCTATAGTTGGCACGAGTCTAGAGGGTGACTCCGGAGTTAGTGGCACTGTAAAAACAGGAAAGGCGGATGGGGCGGAGGAGGCTGCTTTAGCATTGGCAATAGCCTCCACAAAGGCTAACATCGTAGTCAGTGACTCCAAGACAGCCATCAAGAACTATGCCAAAATAATCTTGCCGGAAGCGCTGATAATTTTAACCAACTTTTATGAAGATCGAGATGTTCGCATTATATGACACCAGCTCACTCCTCCCTTCCCTGGCACGAAATAGCGCACAATCTGGCTAACGAACTGGCGGGCCGAGCAGGTGGCATGCAAATACTAGAAACGAAGAGAGACCGGATCACCAGCTTCAACGAGATCACCAAGCATTACAAATTGGGAAGGGCCCATTTCCCCACGGTATCCTCCTCGCTAAGTAGACGGCAACCGAAGGCACGGCGCCTCTTACAAACAGATGCATATCCGAACTCTGTGGCCTACCACCGCTACTACCCAGACCTTTATGCGGATAGATGTAGATTCTGCCAAGAAAGGGCGGACCTACACCATATCGTTTGGGCTTGCCCTCGGACACCCACCCAACATAATATACAGAAGACCAGAGAGCACCGGAAGACTAACTGAAGGCAATCCAGAAAGCCGAAGATGCTGCCTGGGCCCAAGGTCTCGAGGCCTTCATCTAGGTATGGAGGTGTACCTCAAATCTGCTGTCCTTAAGAAATAAAATTATGGGGTTTTACGTGCCAAAACAATCAGCTGATTATGAGGCACGCCGTAGTTGGGGACTCCAGAAATTTCGACCACCTGGGGTTCTTTAACGTGCACCTAAATCTAAGTACAAGGGTGTTTTCGCATTTCGCCCCCATCGAAATGTGGCCGCCGTGGCCGGGAATCGATCCCGCGACCTCGTGCTCAGCAGCCCAACACCATAGCCACTGAGCAACCACGGCGGGTGTTGCTGTCCTAAGTTGAACTTTATTCCTCCTCCTCCAAAGTCTGAACTACGCAGACGCAACCACTTCTCTACAACCAAAGTTGCTCATACCTTGTCGTTCATTCTTTACAAAGTTATTCCTCGGAAACATAAGGGCAGCCCACAAACAAATGTTATGGAAAAAAAACACCGACGGCACATGTCCTCTATGTTAGCTCTTCTCAGACTGAAATATTAAAAGTGTGAAACACTAACAGGAGGTTGATCCCCGCAAGAGGCCGCGTTTCTACCAGAAATCTCGCCTTCGTGCATAGCGTCCGCAGCCAGTGTTTGCCGGTAAACATTAGGGTTACATAACCTGCAGTTGCCAGGAAGCATGACAAGCAGTAAGAGGTCTTTGAACGCTATCGCGTTCCACTCTTAAGTGCAAAGCTAAAGCGCCCTAAAAATTTTTAACGTCAAGTTGAGTCACTGCAAGTATCGCAACATCAGAGTGACATCCCGCATACGATTTCAACGCGAAAGTGTTAAGGACGCCCGTGTCACAGAAATCCGGTGCAGGCGTCGGCGGAGTTGTCCGTGTGCGAAAATCTCGGGTTAAATTTTGGTATATGTATATGCGAGGCATTCCTATATGAGATTAGGAATTTGTGGGCAATAATGCCACGCCATTCAATTGTTAAATTTGCTCATGCCTTGTCTTACGTTCTCGAAAAAGTTAATTCTCAATATTTTGAAAATGACAGCCCACAAAAAATGTCATGAAACAAAACACCGACAGCGCATGGCTTTAATTTTATATGGTGAGAGACCTAAATATTAAATGTGAGAAGCAATAACAGACACCTGAAAATGATGTGACTCTATTAGCACGGTTTTGCAAGACCTCTGGGATCGGCCCAGACGAGAGGCACCGTTTCTACCAGAAAGCATGTGTTCGTGCCAGGAGAGTTTCCCGGTAACCATTAAGGTTACAGAAACTGCATAAACTGCGTGAGAAGAAGTCAGGGATCTTTAAATGGCAATGGGTACCATTCCTAAAGTCGAAGCTTAAGCGGGTCCCAAGTTTCCTAGGACGCCGACAGTGTGGATTCTTTCGGCTCTCAAAACGCGTGTTCTTGCCATTTATGTCCTTTTACATCACCTTTGTGCTCGTTAAAGACTTTGCGTGGGAGATATTGAGTTAAGAGTCTTTCATTGCTACCGGAGCGGTCCTTAACTACTGCTCCGATTTTCTCGTTAACTAGATGTTGACGAAGTATTTGTCACAAGCCTACAAATATTTCCAGAGTGACTTTCATGGTTATGAACGATAGCATGTATGCATGTGCGTGTAATGTGTGGCTCCGACTCTACGGTGGACTTTCTACGTGGTTTGATCGCACACGTCAGACTGGAGGCACACTATGCATTGTCCTGTAATGGCGAGGGAAAATGAAGCTCTATCGCGGTTCATGTGTCAGCTTTGTGATGCGCGACTTAAACAGCGATGTGACTTCATAGCAGAGGACCTCGCAGGCCCGAAGCACTTCGTTTACAATGCCATTCCAGTGTGTTATGCTTTTTTGCTCCTACAGGCATGTTTGAGTTTGTCTTTATTTCCCACAACATATGCAGGGCATGTACATGGTGCGGTGAAAAAGGCAGGATAATAGCTGCGTCAAAGGCAGCTTGACTGCCCCGTCTACCCAAACAACATGGCAGCAAACCTGACAGATAGGAAGCACGATACATATTTAAAATGGAATTAATAAAAAAGCAACAATCTTATATTGGAAAGAATATGCACAGTGAGACAAGAAATAAACTATAAGCAATACTCCGCTCAAATACAGCCAGACCATTCAGTATGTCTTTGTGAGTAATTTCAAATAATTTTTCTTAGTACACGCAGCTGCTCTTCAGTTAGCTTGGTTGGTGAGCTACTGCCATGTGGCAACGTGACGTACATCACGTTCTAACATAGCAGGAGCTACAGCATCTGTGTGCGTGCTTAATTCTATTCGTACACTACAACTTCTTTCTTCCTTGCGCCAAGAGCGGGGAGCGTGTGCGCGCGCCAAGGATGGTATCAATCATGCGCTCGAAGGTAGCTGGAGTAGCGGGAGGTAGCGGGAGTAGGTAACCGGAGCCCGAAAGGCATGACTTTAAACTCGTACAGGCCATCGGGAGTGTTCAAGCTTTCTTTTCACACAGGCTTGGCCGTGTGAACCTGCCAATAGCTTGAGCGGAGATCTAAGGACGGGAGGCATTCGGCATCTTGCAGGCAGTCAAGAAGATCGTAGATCGGAGTCAGTGGGTAGACGTCTTGTAATCCTGTTTAGGCGGCGATAATCGATACGAAACCGAATGGGGCCATTTTTTGTGCGCACTAGAACGAAAGATGACGACCAAGCGCTTTCAGAAGGCTGAATGACGCGCGCTGCAGCATGTCGTCTAGTTGTTCCGTGAAAACTCGGCGTTCTTCTGCGTAAACGCGACACGCACGCTACCGCAAGGGGGCATGGGATTCGGTGTCGATAGCGTGAGAGACACTTGCCGTACGACTCAAGGATAGTTCGTTGCAGTCGAGCGAAGAAACGAACTCGTTCAGTAGAGTAAGAAGTTGAGTGCGATGATACGGCGAAAGGTCTGCGGTGATGGCATTGTCTTAAACTGCTGAAGGCGGTGTTGACGAGACTGAAGGTATTGCGTCCAGATGTAAACGGGTGGTGCCATCGTGAACGTCAAGGTCTTCAGTACACGTGACAGCTTGCACAAATGCTAAGGTCTCACTGCGCAGTATGGTCACTGGATACCGGTGTGGATTAGAGATGGGTATCAAAGCGGATTCAGACCTAAAAATGAGGATGCCGAATGGAGAAATAGGTCCTTGTGGTGAGCAAGCATGTCAGATGACGTAAATGCCACAGTTTGGTCCGGCAGGGCAGTACACTACAAGCTCACAAGTACCGACATCTCCGAAGGTTGATCAGTATGACCATCAACGATGACTTTGTGAGCACTGAGATCAGCGCCGACAGATGGCGAGTCACATAGCGGCGAAAGGGCCACTTTCGCGCGAGAACAATCGATGATGGCACTATGACGTGACAGGAAGCCCCACCCGAGGATGAGATCATGATAACGGGAAGGCAACACAAAGAACACGATGATGTACAAAACGTCTTTCATGACTACATGGGCGTTGCATGATGATGACAAAATGTATTTATTAAAGGATGGCGCGAAGGCCTATAATGGGGAATAGGAAGAGGAGGGGGGAGGCGTATTCAGAGCCGTCCTAGGAGCTGCGCGTCCTTGGCGAAAGCCACGAACGAGTCCAGAATGGCCCTGTCAGAATCCATCGATCCAGTTGCCGGTCTAATCCACTCCTCGTAGGACGACACTCGCACCGCCCTCAGGTGGTGGTCCCGCTGTTGAGCGTGTCGCTGGCACTCCCAAAACAGATGGGCTGCGGATGGCCGCGTAGCCATATCGCAGTCAGGGCACCTGTGTGGCGTATGGAGCGCTTCTAGGTCCGCGGAGGCTGTGGGATGGCCGGGTTCCTGCGATGGAAGGGAGTTGGGAGACGGAGATGGAGGGCGTCTTTCCCGGCGTGGCCGGTACTGTCGCCACCGTTCCAGCACATCCGGTGTGAGGACGAAGCCGGAACGGAGCCTATGCAACAGCACCTGCCCCGACCTGGGAAGACCCGCTGGAAGTGGGTCTGGGTCTGAGGGCACACTCGCACGGAGTTCCCTCTTGCGTCGGTTGGCTGCTGCTCTCAGAGCTCTGTCGGGGTCATACGGGGCTCCATTTGTCGTGTTGCCTGTGCTGGTTGTGAGGGCTTCTGAAGGATCCCGGGAGACGACGCGGTTGGAAAGAAGGGCGCGCGCCGCCTCGTGGGCTCTCATTTCCCTCGATGCCCTGGTGACCAGGGATCCAATGAAGTGTTGCAGTGACCCCGTGGGCTTCCGCGCGCCTGAAGGCCTGCTTGACGAGGAGTACTTCCGATGATGATGTGTGGCGCGACTTGCAGGCATGCAGCGCATACTGAGAGTCGGTGTATATATCGATGTGTTTTGCTTGCGTGGTGCTTGAAACTCTATCTAATGCCCAGGCTATTGCGCGGAGTTCAAGTTCCGTTGGGTCGTCAGCATCAGCAGTTGTAAAGGTAGAATGTGTCTCACAAGAACCCACTACGTGGTAGGCGACTGCTCCCTCGTTGGTGCGTGGGTCGAAAGCTGCGTCAGTGTACACTTGTTCATGGCTTGGCGGTGCGTCTGCCAATGTCTGCACATGACGCGCAGCGAATGCTGCCCGGTGGTGCGCATGTTGGGCACCCATGTTTCGGGGCGTTGGTGTAGTGTCGACGACAGCAATGTCATCCCACGGTGAGATGTCGGATGGCAGTTGTGGCAAAGTTGATATATCCTTTCCCATGTAGGCCAGTAGAGTCCTGCCTTGTCTGGTGTGCTTCAGGCGTTCCTCGTGTCCTGCCTTCGATGCTTCGATGGTTGCACGGAGGGTAGGCAACTTCGCATAGCGATGTAGCTCCTCGACACGTGTGTGTTTCGGGAGCCCTGTGATAACACGGAGAGCTGATCTGTGGAGTACCTCTAGCTGTGTCCAGTGCCGAGCAAGCAGGTCATAACAGCGCGCTCCGTATATCGCTCGGGATGTCAGCAAAGCACTAACAAGCTTTCGGCATACGTCGGTACCAGCACCGCCCATGCGGAAACAGATTCGTTTTATGAGGTGCAGAGTGTTGTGCCATGTCCGACGAAGGTCTGCGAGCCACGCATCCGCTGTGCCTGTGCGGTCAATAGGTATCCCGAGAACGCGCACTGATTTTTCTGCTCGCTGCAGCGTTTTGCCTGCGAGAGTGAGCGTGAGGGCTGCTTTGTTCTGCGTTGAACCTCGGATCACCACATAGGTTGTCTTCTCTGGAGATGGCTGCATGCCAGTTTGTGGCAGGTAGTCGTCAATAACGTCAAGTGGCGCCTGCAGGGTCTCCTGCTGCTCATCAATTGGTCGTGATGCAGTCCATAACGTGATGTCATCTGCGTAAATTGTGAAGCCCAGTTCGGAAATAGCCTCCAGTCGCTCAGCCAGGCCTATCATAGTCAAATCAAAGAGGAGGGGTGATAGAATGGAGCCTTGTGGGACTCCCACTATGTTTGGGTAAACCTTCCCGACGTCTCCGTCGACCCGTATGGAAGAAGTGCGATCTTGAAGGAAGGAACGCACAAAGTTGAGGGGGCGGCCCGTGATTCCGTGCCTCTCAGCTGCCTCGATGATTGCCTCATGCGTCACAGTGTCAAAAGCTTTACGGAGGTCCACCGCCACCAGGACGCTCGGGTGTCGCTTTGCGCGACCGACTGTCTTTCGACGCAGTACACCTTCCCTCACAAGTAGGAGGCTGTCATGAGTGCCAAGGTTCGATCTAAACCCTGTCTGGGCTGGATGAAAGCGACCCTCTGTTTCTAGAAAGTGAGATATGCGTGTCAAGGCCATTCGCTCCGCCAGCTTACACGTAGTAAGTGTGAGAGATACAGGGCGCATGTTCGACAGTACATCTGGCTGTTTGTTTGGTTTCGGTATGGGTGTGACTATCGAATGCTTCCATCCTGCTGGGATTTCACCGTTGATCCACACTTCGTTAATCTCCTCGAGAAGTTGCTTTTTTGCGTATTCTTCCAGATTTCTCAGAGCTGCCCACGTCACGCCATCATAGCCTGGCGCGCTGCGCGCGTTGATGGAAGAGAGTGCCTGTTCGAGCTCGAAGAGTGAGAATGGAGCCTGGATGCCCTCATCGGTCACTGGCGGCGTTTTCCGGTAAATGTCGACGTTCGGGGGCGTCGCCGGTTGGGGAAAAAACGTGTTGGCGGCATCATCTTGGAGTTGGCTGACTGACTGGCTAGTTTTGAGCAAGACGTTTGAAATAGCGCTGCGTGTTTTACGCTGACCTGTCATAGCCTTGAACGTGTGCCACACCTTGTGGAGGCCAGTTCTTTCGTTGAATGAGGAGCAGTGCTGGCTCCAATGTTCCCGATACAGGCGCTTGGCGTATCTTCTAGCGATGGCAGTGCGACGTCGAAGTCGCACGCGGTCGCGATGTCGTCGGCCATTGGCTTCGTACGTCAACTGTGCTCGCTTGCGCGCATCCCAAAGGTTTAGCATATGTATGTCCGGCGCCGGAGCATCAGCTCTCACCTCAGTCTCAGTAGTGGCCTTGCGCAGGGCGCGTGACGCCCGCTCCCGTACGGATGAAGTCTTGGGTTGCTCCGCAAATGCTCTCCTGTAGGCATCCCATCTGATCGTGCGCACAGTGCGCCAGGCCGCACGCTTTCGTCCCACGTTCAAAGTAATCCACAGTGGATAGTGGTCGCTGCCCCAGGCGTCCGGATCGCATCGCCAGTCTTTCACGTAGGCTGCTGTGGATAACGTCAGGTCTGGGGTCGTGTTACGTAGCCACTATGCAGGGCGGCGCGGGTGGGGTAGTCGGTGTCATTTGCGAGCACTAAGTCAGCTGACTCCGTGGCATCTGCGAGCGCCATTCCGCGGGGCGTGTGATAGTCATAGCCCCACTGCGGATGCTTGGCGTTGAAATCGCCGCCTATCAGGAAGTCGTCATTTGGGTAACGTCTCCGCAAAGCGTGAATCCACGTGAATGAACCGCGTGTACGGGAGCTAACTTCAGGGCGCATGTATACCGATACCAGGGGTGCTATGCAGGATGCGCCGAGTTTGGCGAAACTCGGGATCTTCACGAGCTCTGGCGACACCCCAAGATGAAAGCACAAATGGTACCGAGACACAGTTTATCTTTCGACAAGCCTCCAGTTTCATTGGTTTATCTAGATTCACTCTGGGTGGCTATCATTCCTTGGGCGTTGCCTTCTGGGCGGTCGACAAACTGGGGCTCACGTGATCATACCGTCGGTGCATGGTCGCGCCTTCTTTCACTTGTTTGTCGTTCCACCGAGTGCATTACACGCACAAGCGAGTTATAAAACAAATGCATTTAATACAATATTATTAGTTAGTTTGACGTGGTTTAAAAGCATTTTAAAGCTTACAAGATGTACACTGAATGTGTATTCGACTAATTTGTAATTTAGTACGCTTCGCATTATACCACGAGGGAACGCTGTGGTGGCGTCATCACATACATTCATCGGGCGAGCATGGCGGCTAAACATCGAAGAGGCCCAGTGTAAACAAACTCGTACAACGAGCTTGCAGTGCGCGACGTAGTGATCAGGCTCGACAATGACCACTATTTCTTGGATAGTTCTGTTCTTCCGTGAGCAATCTTTCCGTGCACCCCGAAAGACTGCGAATACCTTAGGCGATTTTACAGATCGCAACGCGTACCTACTGTTCACGGCACAATCCTGAACAAACAACTTATCCGGTGCTGCTTCTGTGAGTGCGCTGAGTTCCTCCACTCTGCGTGACTGCGAGCGTCACGAAAATTGCATAGTGTGCGCAAAAGGAAGACAGCCGATATAGCCACGATGCGACAAGGAGGTGGTGCCGACGATGGATCTCGCAACCAACACAGTGACGGAGGCATCGACAAACTGCGGATAAGTATATTTCTACTGTTTCATATTTAGCATAATAATAGTGCACGGATTAAGTCACTTTCGTAGTAACGAACTAAATGTCCAGCAGTTTAAAAAAGGCATTGAGAGCATAAGAGTGTTTGTGCTTTTACATGTACGTGGGCCCGCGAAAATATGGAAAAGATAAAGGTAACCTTCACTTACTTAGTGATATAACAGAAATTCATCAGTGACATTCAGTCCACAGAATCTATGGAAGAGTATTTTATCCAGGTAAAATATCAATAGCAGGTACTGATATAAAGCAGGAAACTTATACAAAAATTTCATGGGTTGAACAGCACATGGGAGGCATTCCCGCATCGTGATCGCCACGTTACCGATATCCTTGAAAAATGTTTAGAATCGTTGCATTCTACCGGTTATCCAATATGGGACATAAACCTGGGGGTTAACAAAGAAACTTGAGAAGTCGAGGACTGTGCAGAAAGCGAAGTAACAAAAATTGTTGGAAATCGCATTAAGGCAGGAAGACAGTGGCGTAGTAAACCATGGCAACTGATATGCTAGTTGAGATTAAGAAAAAAAATGGAATCGGTGGGCAGGCCATGCACGTCTTCAATCACTTGTTGCCAATTTATAACAGGTGGTTACATAAGCGTGACAGAATGGATGTCAAGGAGAGACAACTGCAGCCGAGGATGGTAGAAAATTACGTAATGGGACAAAAATATGATGTTTGTATACATAGGATACAATCAGCTCGCATAAGACGGGATTGTAGGGAGCGCCATTGATTTTGCAGCGAACAAAAATAGGTTTTGTGGTGCTGACAGTAGAGACTCGTGAAGGTTCGAGGACACCTCAGCTGTTGGCACACTAATAAACATTACAATTGGCTCTGAAAAAAACAACCCGTTATGAAAAATAAAGCAATGTTGTCCCGACAAATTGTTTTATTATGCATACACTAAAGGCCTCCACAGTTAAGGGCAGTTAGTACCCATAGTGCAGTGAGCATTTTTATTTGTAAATAATAATTTATATGCGGTTGATTCATTCCAACAATCCACTTTTTTTGCAGCAAAACATTCTGTTGCTGGAGGCACTCAACCGCCTGGTGGCAGTAGGCGAGCGCCAGGCACGTGCTCTGCTGTCCAGAGGGCTGCTCTGCAACAGTAGGATCAGTGCACTCACTGCTTTCCAGTCGAGCCCCCAGAACACACCTTATAAAGGAGCTTTCAGTTTATTATTTTGTTTATTATTCAAGAACATGAATAAAATTATTGCAGTAAACATTGTGCTGTGCATATTGGGACACTTGTAACATGCACTTGATGTCTCTTCAAAATGGGCAAACACGTAAAAACCTGGACCGTGTAAATGAAAAAGACACTAATGCAGCATATATGTCATTGTGCTGTTTGTTCTTTCTATGTGCAAGAATACAGTGGGTGTTGATTAGCCACAAGATGAACGGTGTGTGTATTTCGCAATGAAACGACAGGAAACGGCAAGACCTTAATAATGCTATCACCTATAGACTGTGCACATGAATGCAACACTCCCCGATTTAAAGATGCCATTACATGCATGTTCGATACCACATATTCTTTAACAATGTCATATATTTGCATGTACTAATTTTCACACAGCTTAAGCCCATGCATAGCTCACTTGTGATGTATCCATTTCATAGGCCAAATAATTGTACACTTTGTCCTTTTGTGTTGTATGAAAAGCGGCATCCTCTAGTCGGATACAACTTCACAAGAGAGGAGCGGCCCCACCCAGATGACCAAAGCGCAGCAGCCGATTGCCTCCACGTCTAAAGAAATAGTCCCTCTCCAATGAGCGGGTATTAGCGCGTCCAGCAGCACAACGTCAGTGTAGTGTGTGTGCCCATTGGTGCAGGCTTGTGTTCACCTGCCGTTGAAGTGCAGATTCTGCGGCCTCCTAAAGTTGTATCCGACTATAGAATCACGTAATGCCTTGCACTGGTTGCACAGACTTTAGAAACTTGATAGCACACAATGATCAGGAACAGAAACCTATAAAGGCACCCAAGTAAAGCTGGCTGGCCACACTTCCATTATGAGGGGCTGTAAACAGTTCTCGCCAAATATTCCCATGACATCCTTGAAAAAGAGGTGGTGTTTGGCACTTTAGAATCAAAAAACAGATTACAGTGAATGTTGTGTACCTCATTAAAACAAACTGAGCTTGGTTATCTGCACAGCATGTAATGAAAGCATGTGCTTCACATAGGAAACAAAGTGCTCTGTCCAGTACAATTGTCGAGTTCGCTGTAGCACCTATTATGTCATAGTGTCAACATACAAATTTGCAAAGGCCATTCATTTCACCATTATTTTTGTATGTTGGTTCTATCAATTAGCGCTTGTATTACATGAGCAGGTGGATTTGAAAGCAAAGCTTTGTTTGCAAACCTTCAGACTTCCATAATTGTGTGGCAAGGCACTGGCATGGTGTCGAATAGCTCACACTTCCTCGGTCCTGCACCAAAGAGGCCCAATGCTCTATTTGAAGTTGGATCGCGCAACAATTTGACGGCACACAAAGAAGAGTAACACACACAGCAGAGCGTTCTGCTGTGTGTATTTCCCTTCCTCGGTCCTGCACCAAAGAGGCCCAATGCTCTATTTGAAGTTGGATCGTGCAACAATTCGACGGCACACAAAGAAGAGCAACACACACAGCAGAGCGTTCTGCTGTGTGTATTTCTCTTCTTTGTGTCCCGTCGAATTGTGGTACAATTCAGCTTCAAGCTTCTATACCGATACAATGAGTCTTCAACCTCACCAATGATCTAGTTATTAAGCCACAATGGCGCACATTTTTGATATGTGCCAACACGAATTAAGTCTCCAACAAATCACCACAAGCATAAAATTTTTCTGCACAGGTGTATGCACGTGCCATATTCTGTACCACTAAACTCGAAAGAATCAAAGGGGCAAGCATTAACCAGCCTTACTGCTGCTGTTACCATCATCATCATGACACCAATAGAAAGACAGAGCTGTGTTTCAGTAAAAGGAGTGCCGGAGGGAAAGGCGTGATAGCGAGGCTTGAGGCTTACAATAAAAATAGCATTTACAAGATATGTTCAATGCCAAAATATGCTGCATATCGCTCATCCTACTTTGGCATTGCGGCAAGCTTTTACACGTTTGATCATGTCACAGTTTGTGTAATCATTGCTATAAAGCTGTACAAAAGGTCTATTCGCTCTGCAATCTTTATTTTTATCATGGTGGGTTAAAGACCCACTTTTCATTGGCATCTGCACCACATTTCGCCCGATATGTAATTTTGCCTTTGTGGTTCACGACATCTTCACGCACACTGAGTTCTGCAGAGCATTGGATCTGCATTGTTCTACTGCTGAAGAATTAGAGCCCCATTATGAGACGAAAATATATAGGATTTGTCCATACAGAATAACGCTGACCCACCCCCCCCCCCCCCCCCAAAAAAAGAAAATACACTGAACCACTGGCACATGCACCAACAGTGAACACAGCAAACACTGTGAAGTATTTTTTTCATGCAAGCCAGCACACTAAGATTCTCAATGCATTTTCATTTTGCCGTAAATGCATAGGCACAACAGGCTTGGCGCGACATCCACATCTCGCACTGCAACGAATTGTGCAATGCCTTGCTGTTTCATAGTGCGGCCGATACATGACGCATGACCAAAATTCAGAATTATGCATACTGAGTAATTTGTGCTACGTACTAAGTAATCTCATAAAAAACCCCAAGTTCTTTGTGAGATTAGCATTCACAGGGTACTTCACACAATTTGTGATATCCATTTATCTATTTATACTTCATTAACCTCCTTCCCCAAAAAGTGTGCCATATGGAAGGCACCCTGATAGACAGGTAGAACAATCGGTAAAGTGTCAGCAACCAGCGAAAAAGTCAGTATCATAGGCTGCCGCATGTGTGACGTCGGTAACAAAATTTAAATCGGCTACACAGAAGTGACAAATTTGGCAATATGGTGCGTCTAGACATTGCTTCAATGCTAATCACAGTAACGCTGACATTGAAGGCACCTTAATTCCTACGTACGTTCCGTCGACATACCCGACTACGTTCGTAATGTTTCCGCGAAGTAAGAAGCGTTCTTTTATAAATGCCCGCTCAGCCGCAGTCTTCGGGAAAGCCAGCCACCGCTTCAGCACTGCCGCATCAATAAGCGCATCAGACATCGCTGACACAGAGGCTCACAGTAGTTTGATGACGTCCAATGTAACGCTCGGCGCCGACGCTTCCCTGAAAACTCCCAGTCCCGTAAAAACGGAGGGCGCAGAGGACTTGCTCTTCAACGGTGAGCGAATGAAGCCCGCCACGCTGTCTCCACAGACGAGGGTCTTCGCCTAGCTCGTCACACAGCCAGCACACTGATGTCTTCGACAGGCCAAAATGACGCTGAAACTCCACGGCGGTCATGCACGCGAACGGGTCCAGACGGTCATACTGACGCTTGCTGCCGCTGGCTGCAATAACACAGGCTGCTGCCGCCGCCGCCATGTTCCCGAGTTGAACTCGGAGGGGGTTTCGCGATGTACGAGTTTAGCACGAGTTCGCCTGTCAATCAAAGCCAGAGGTCACGCCCCGCGCGAGGCACGTAACTCTTGTGCGCGCACCCACCACGGTTGGGCCACGCCCAACTTATCTTTCGGCAACAGCGACGCGGTGCCGAGCTGAGAGGCATCAACAATATTCACCACCGACATAAAACACGCACAACACACTGTCATCGGTGATGTACTGCGCACTACTATCAAAAACAAAGCGTTGACTGTCGCTGGCTCATGCATATATCTTCTCGGGGTGAGAGGGCCCCACAGCACGGTTTCATTGCCTGCATTGTGGCGACGCGTAGCGCACAGTAACCAATTATCGGCACGTCACTGTAGCTGCTTGCAAGGCGTCGATGTGCCGAGGGTGACGACGATGCTGAGGAGTGCGTATCGCAGCAGACGTTTGAGATGGCTGCTCTGTCATCGGTGATGTATCGGAGCCACAACGTCGTAAACACGATCAGCGTCCGAGAATCGCTCGCTCTTCTAGACCCAGTGCAATGGCATTTCTTCATCACAAGCACTGCGCACTCAACAGTTCCAACACCTTCCTCAGTTCGAAGTCTCATTTCATAACCGCACACAAGAGCCCTCACCTGCCAAAATGCGATTGCTGCGGTGTCGTTACGATATCCTTCTGCGATCGCTGCTGGCTCCAGCATAAGTAGTCCGCAAGCACCTTGGTGCGCACAAAACACTCAACTACTGCGTACGTACATGCGCTCAGAGGCACTTTCACTGGGCAAGCGATGACAAGCGATGAATTGTGTCGATGGGAATCACGCACTTCTTCGCAATGCATCGCCGAGGCTTCGCGCACAAAGATAAACTGGTACATTTTCACTAAACTGCGTCACTACGGGCACTACGGACCGCCATTTTGCATTGACAGCCGTTGCTCCCGCATTTATGACTAGTATATCGTTTTTAGTTGGTAAAGTGGAGGCCTTAAGGCGCCTGCGATGAACAGCCGTACAACGGCGCTGCGTTTCTATTCCCCTAATAGAGAAAGAGCGGTGATCACTGACATTATTGAGAATAGCACTGTAGCGCCCCTAGGCGACTCCTCACCGTATGAACTGCCTCGTGCGTGCGACCCGCTTCAATGTATCCGCTTCTAAGCTTTCGCCTCACTGTCGCCACTCGCGGCAAGAAGTACAAAATTTAATAATTTGCTCGATCTCCGTTTGTCATCACAAATTTCTAGCATTCAAAACGAAAAACAGACACTTAAAGAAATAAAAATGTTCGTGATTTTATTTGTTGTATTTTAACGTATTCGTTTGAGCGAAAGCGTAGATGCAAGAATGCGCCGCATGTACCCTGTTTGCATTCGATCGAGGATAGAAAGATATCGCCGAAAGAGGAGCCACGCCCTTGACGCGCCCGGGAAAGGCGTGGCAAGCGGCTCACGGCAAGTATGCAGACAGACAGCGGCACAGTCACAGTATTGCTAAGTTGCGATAATCCGTTGATAACAATACGCGGCGCTGGCGCGCTTCGTTGTGCAGCCTTCTGCGCTTGAAACGTGGAAGCAGCGTGCCGCGCAGGGTGCGCTCATGTTGTCATACGCGGCTTTTTGTCTACATAATTTCTTGCCTGTAGCTTTTGCGCGTTCCGCGCTATCTCCGTTCACTGACTGCCGTCGAGCAAACTCGGGTAAAACTCGGGTGAACGAGAAACTCGGCGCATCCTGCATAGCACCCCAGCACTGCATTTCGCTTTGCAATCTTGCAACGGACAGCCACCACCTCCTGCACGGCAGTCGAGTACTGAGAAGTGTCAATCTGCGTTTGCGGAATGTCTGTGCGGACAAAGACAGCCGCTTGTCCCCGTATTACAAATTCTTCGGCTGCACTGGCGATACCATTGTGCTGCGGGTTTCGGTGTCGTTTCCTGTTTCTATGCTCTATTGACGGTTGGTAATAACCATTGAACTGTCGTAGTGTCCGATCTGTGCCATTAGTTTCTTGAAGTAAAAGCGCAAGAGGGCGTCCGACACAGTCAAACAAGAGGTTCAGTTCTGTCGCACAAGTGCCGAGCCCTCGGCAGTTCCACTGTAAAACGTGTGGAGTGGGACTGTCGAGGGCTGTACGCGAAGCCGGGTGGCTATTGACGCGAGGCGAAGAGCTGTTGGAGCAAGCCATATTGTCGTTGGAAGTTCTTCTCCTGCGCTTGGAGGAGAGGGTGCAAAAGTTGTTGTACCAGCAGAGCCAGGTCTGTCTGCTGTGTGGTAGTAGAGGTTGTTTCTTGCGTTTTAGTGAGCTCCTGCGGATTGCATGGCTGCTGCTGTCGCTTGGCACGAACACTTTCGAGCAGTGCTGCATGCCTTTTTTCGGTCTCTTCTAGTTTCCGCCGCAGTTCGACGTTCTGTCGTGCGAGTTCCGCAATCTCAGCTTCTACACTGTCTTTCGATGTATCAACCAGCTGCGATGGTGAAGGCAGCATAGGTGTGGTATAAGGTAAAGAGTTCGCCGGTTTGTCTCCACTTGGTTGAGTTCGCTTGAGCGCTGCTGCGTAGTTGAGGTGGCAGCCGTTTCCTCCCGTTGTTGGTTGTACGCAGTTCTTTGAAACAATCTCGTTCACTGCTTCCTTTATGGTACGTGGCTGCGGTGAAATGTTTTCACTTTCACGTAGCTGCTGCGTCAATTTGACGTCATGGCACGGGACAGTTCTAGTGCGGCTTCTCGATCGGTGTGCGCCGTGCCTTCTACGACGAGAGCGGGGCCTTGAGCGGAGTTTCTTAGCAATTTTCGCGTCGGACTTCAGTTTAGCTGGACACTTCGGGTCAGTCGCCGTGTGACCTGCTTCTTCACAGTTGCGGCATCTGGGCGTCGTCTGTTTGCATTCATTGCCAGTAGTACTACCTTCGTGTGCCTTGCCGCATGTAGGACATACCGCTTCGTGCGGGCAGACATCCTTCTTGTGACCAAAGCGATGACAACGATTACACACGATGCTTTTAGGTTCGTAAATTCAAACTCGGGTGATGCGGCCGTAATACACGACTCTGTTAGGAGGGTGGCGTGCCTCAAAAGTCAGCAGACATGCCCCACGCTTTCCCATTGGGCGCGCGTCAAGGATACGTCGGTGCTCAAAGGTCAAGGCTGCCCGGAGTTCAGCCTTTGTTTCATTGCAGTCAACGTTGTATATAACACCTCGACACATGTCTCGTCCGGGTGCCTGATACACTTGTACTGGTATCTGTCGGTGGTTCACGTCTAGGTGTGAAAGTTTGAGAAGCCCGTCTGCTTGCCTCTTGTCGTGAACGAGCAATCTTATGGTGTTAGGTGCTGGTTGCAACGTGTACGTCAAAGGCTTGGTGTTGACGGCAGCGGGTGTGGCCATCACGAAGTTGCGGTGGAGGTCCTTGCCTGGTACAGTCGTGAGCGCCACGTTTACCCGTGGTTTCACGACTAGCACAAAAGTTTCTGGCGGTGTTTCCTTCTCGGGCCGCGTTTGGTTGTGCTTACGGCGTTGCACTTTCCACACTCCTTCGTCACCGTAATCTTCAAACGCGTCCTGGGAGAGGGCTCCGGCGTCTCGAATTGTCTCTAGCTTCTCAGTTGAGTTTGCGTAAGAAAACAGTTCTTGAGACGCGTGCAATGCAGTCTCTGCTAGACGTGGCGTTGTCGCATCAGACTGTAGGCTTGAGGATGTCGGTCGTGCTTGTGTTTGCATGTCGTCTTCGTCACTGGAAGGGGCGGACGCGTCTTCGTAGGTCGATGACGTGAAATAGTCGTGCCGCGTTCGTTTCGATACCGCACTGGCCGTCGTTGACAGACTTGCAGAGCGGTCTCTATCACGACGGTGGCGGCTGCGGCTGCGTTCGTTCGGTTCCCTATTGTTCTTTCGTCTTTGGCGTTCGCGTCTATGTTGTTGGTCAGCGGTAGCATGCCCACGGCGTTCTTCATGCATCCCAGCAGAGCGTTCTGTGGTAGACGCTTCCGAAACGCCTTCGGGACGTGGCGTAGCCGCTTCCTGGCCCCAGTCTTGGGCAGGCGTCATGAAAGCTGATTGTCCCTGGCGTTGTTCATGGTCGTCAGGTGGAGGTAGCTGCGATGACCCGGGCTCGGTCATCAACGCAGTCGTGGCCATGCATTAGGCTTAGCAAGGCCGCCCGCTGGCGTGTAAAACGGCCAGAAAGCAACGCACCTTTCCGAGGCTTGTCTCGACGTGTGGCCGAAGCGACACCGTTGAAGAGGATGTGCGACAGAAGATGGTGAGACGCGAACAGCACGCGTAACTGTCGAAAAGAAACGGAGCGGCAGGAAAAGACGTGCGCTCGCATCCGAACCGGAAGTTGATCTCCGGGCGTTGCATAAAGCTGTAGGATGAAGGCGTTGCGCGCTAGCAGTGCAGAGTGTCATGCCAGATGGAGAGGTCGTGAGTTTTTGAGCTCTCGACAAAGATTTTCACGTATGATGGAAACGGCGGCCCCAGTATCGATAAGTTCTTAAGAAGATGCTCCCTCGACATGGACGTACGTCAATGACGTTCTGTGGTGAAAATTGAGGCCTTAGAAAGTTTCATGAGCTTGCAATTCTTGCCTCCGGAACTGCGTCAGTCAGTTTCTCTCGGCAGTGGGTGGCCGACGACGCATAGGTGACAGCGACCGTCGACATGCAGAAGGAGAACGGCGACTGTCTGAACGGTGGTCGCGATTGAAGGGTCTCAGCGGCGAGTCAGCGGCATCATGGCAGCGTATCTCGGCGGCATGTTGTGGCGCGTAAGGAAAGTGGTCGAAGGCGTCATTGTGCGAGGACAGCTTACGACGGCAAAAGCGCGCAACGTGACCAGCAATTACACAGGCGAAGCAAAAGGGCCTGTTGTTTGGCATGCGCCACGTGTTGGCTCGACCAAGAAGCTGGGGTCCTCGATACCTTTCAGAGTATGGTTGATCTTCTATTCGCCCACCATTATTGCTTTAACACGGCTGCAGCATTCCAAGCCATCCTCAATATAACCGGTGGAAATCTCGCCCGGTTACTGCCCTTGGTGGCGTAGACGCTGTTCGGTGCGTAGCTTGCGGACAGCGGGGCGGCGAAACACTTCGGCGAAATGTGTCTTGAATGCGGATTAACTCGAAATGTGAGTTTCCTGATTCTTAAACCATACATTTGCGACGTCAGCAAGGTAAAATATGGCGTTATTAAGTTGACACTGGTCGTCCCACTTATTCTGAACGCTTACACGTGCATGGGAGGACAGCCGGTCTTCGATGTCATGTTCTCCGGTCCAGCAAAATGTGGCCGGGTCGCGGTCATTAAGAACGCCGGCGCAACTGAGAGGGGCCGCCATGGGTACTGTCGGTGTGCAACGCACGATTGCAGAACTCCAGGGCAAATTGAGGGACTCAACCAATTTCCGAAAAACGTAATGATGTTTACTTGAAGATGAGAAGCAGCAGATAAACAGCAGCCTAGCAACAGTGAACAGCCCGAGCCCTCTTGCAAATACACTCTAAAAACTAGGAAGGGTATCGCAGGAGTGAAGCTGCCGGTTCACTCTTCAAAGCGTCGTTTTACTCTCGCAAAATGTCGAGGAGAGTGAAATGCATTGTTCACTCTGTCAGCAAGGAGAGAGTGAAATGTGCTTTTCACTCTCCCCTTCAGAGAGAGAGAGTGAAAAGACTCTTGCGACAATAGAAAAGAGAGACTCTTGCGGCAATAGAAAACAAAACGTAGCGTAATCTTCTGCTTCCACTGTAGGTGGCTGGCCCCGAACATGGCAATGTATCATTCATGCACGCTGAGCAAAGAACACATCGTTTTGCTTCTAAGAGAACAGGCCGCCGCAGTTCAAAGGAACGCGTAGCGAGCGCTCTACTTTTTCACTCGGAGTGGCTCCACCGCGCGCGCGCGCGCTCAAGATCGCGGAACAACACAGCACCGGAGAAAGGTGAACCGTCCAGCGAGCAAAGGCCAGCC
Organism: Dermacentor variabilis; assembly: GCF_050947875.1. Classification (NCBI taxonomy): domain Eukaryota; kingdom Metazoa; phylum Arthropoda; class Arachnida; order Ixodida; family Ixodidae; genus Dermacentor; species Dermacentor variabilis. Next base: position 109,622,192 of record NC_134578.1, on the reverse strand, counting down.
GAGGGAGATAGTGTTTCAGCCATCTCGCGTCGCCACGAAAACACGACAGTCGTTCGTCATGCCTTGGATATAACAACAAATCCTCCACGGTAAGTGAATTCTAACTTAGGTGCACATTCTCAGTATATGTCATGCTATCGCCAGGAAGTCGTCGCTGCGCTTAGCCGACGCGATTGACAAAGGACTAGGCGTACGCGCTGTCTCTGGATGTCAATCGAAAAAGCCAGTCGTCGCGATAACTGCATGTGATTTTATCACTTTGCCGTTGTCCGTAAGAGCTTTAAAAATCGCAAACGCTGCCAGAACTATGGTATGTTCAATAAGACGCCAGGCGAGAGGACGCTTAAAATGGTTAGTCACCAGCCCGTGATTCCGAGCCTATGCGGAGCGTGATTAGCGTGCGTTTTGTGTGTTTGAATTTATTCAGTTTGGCAGTCTACTGTGTACGGAACGCTGTTGAACTAAGGGATCACATAACAGAAGGCGTCATTTTGCTGGCAGCATGCTTTCTTTTTAATAAATAAACCGCGCGCTTGACGGGTGTCTCGGGCAGGGGGAATCTGCGACCACTGAAGTTACGTGCAGCCCCAGTGCTAGTTAGAAATTTGCCGCAGGCATTCAGCTGCATGCTGCAAGAGGTCAGTTGGGCGCGTTATCTTGAACTTACTGAAAACGCATGAGGAATCCATGTTTCCCATATAAGCGATCTTGCGCGCGGCAGCTACAAGCGACGCGACGGAGATGGCTGTCGCGTTCGCTCGTCGCCTACAAGTCGTACTCGTGCGAGCGACGATTTTGAGCGACGCCTCCCCGGTGTTGCCGGCATGAGGGCTGCAGTCACGCGTGACGCGTGCTTTAGTAATTTACGTTGATGGATTTTACTATAAAAAGTAGCATAAAATATTTCCGGAGGTCTTGCAGTACGTCCTTATCCTTGCACGTATAAAAATTGAATCATTTGCTCGTTCCGCGCGACAATCAGTAGTATTTGAGCGATGTATGTACATCCAGTTCCGGCTTCGCGCTATTGGCTAGTCGCTCATAGCACTTCTGGGCGACGAGCGACGATTTGTAGATTTCCAGAACCGAGCAATCTGTTCAAGCGACGGCCCGTTTTGTCGCTCGAAGCCGTCGCTCGTCGCCGTCGCGCACTAAATCGCTCTCACAGTGTTTATCCCTAAGACTGAACTGTTTTTGCTCATGTTGAAATGGTGTGATTATAGGTCTGGTTTTGTCTCCGGTTGCGGTTTTCGTGCACGGTGCGAAACTGAAAGGATGCTTATGTCTACGAACTCGGTGAATTGTCGAGCAGCTAGTTACGCATCGGCATCGAATATAACGGCTGCTGTGTGGAATTACAATTGCAGGGGCGCTTTGCATACGCTTATTGTTTTGGACATGCCTGTGCATTTGCTAATATGAGTTGGCGTGTCAGAGTTATGTCATATGAACAGCTAAATCAGCCTTCCTCTGGGGGTTACAAGCGTAATGTGTGCATTTTGCTATAGCATGGCAGATCAAGATGTGTTTATCGCTTGAATATTTTTAGTAGAGAAATAAAATATCAAAATAAAATTTTGCTTTAATTCCGTGTTACCAGTCTGTCGTACACAGAACAATAGGTTGGTGTAATAAACTAATAACTGCGGTTTAACTGCAACTTTTACATGCCTACAAGAATCGAAAATGCTAGATTTCAAACTGCAGCAGTAGTCGGGTCTGTCAAAAATGAACTCCACTGCGCACCTCATGCATGAAAATAAGTTCATGCCTTTTAGTAAGCTTAGATGCATGCCGCAGTGAACTTGTTAGTGTTGAAAATGTGGGTAAGCTTGCCATAACAAGCCTTGTTGCCCTTTTTTATAGGCACACCCATATATCCGTTGAGCTGAAGGACAATATTTCCATCCCTACTGAGCATCATGTTTGCAGCTATAATCCTGAAATTATGGCTTCAGCAGTGGCACAACCAGGGATGGTGCGGGGGGGGGGGGCACACTGGGCACGTGCTTAGGATGTGTCACAAGTGGTGTTTGCGATACACCAAACTCATGACAGACCTATGACGTCTGAAAATGACCAATATTCTATTCATTAGCAGGAGTATTCTAACATTCATGAAAAACAAGGATGAACTGTGGTTTATTTGTTTTCTTGCTTAAATCTAAAAATTGAAGTTAGTTTAGCAGTTGACTGTTGCAGTCATTTGGATGTTTTGCATGCATTTCACTAGGAAGACTAAGAGCTAAGACTTTTTTATTGCCATGGCGTTGACTGTCTTGATGTTGTTTTGCACCATGCCCTTGTGTTGACTTTTGCATACGATATTTTTCAGGCACCCGCTTTATATAACGCAAGAAGGCAGCTGCAAGGACACGAGGATGTGAAAGAGCCAGTGCAGCGCGACTTCACGTAGTGCAGAGGAGCCAATGCCAAAAAATCAAAATACATTGGCATGTTATTTGGACAAGAAAACTAGTATGTGGGTATATTGGGTGTACCATTTGACCAAATATCAACAAAATCAAGATACAGTATGTTACACGAAGATGAAAATTCTCACGTGCTCCAGGCAGTCATCTTAACATGGTATATTTATGTAATGTCTCTGATTGGAAAGTCAAATCAAGTATGCTCTCTGGAGACAAACACATAGCAGCAAGTGTCATTGAAAAGTTAAAAATGTGTTTTAAGAAAGCTGATTAGTTCTGAGAAGTGACTGCTTTTTGTCTTGCCTCTCAACAGATATATCCATGTGATAAAAAAATAGTGGTACAATGAAATTGCATATTTGCTTAGCGACATGATACATACTTGCAATGAGCACGGTGCCTGTGTTTACTATAAAAAGCAACAGCCCATGCTTTGTTAGGTTAGGCCCACTACAACATGCAGGCATGGGTGATTGGCGCTTTTTTATTTCTGTGTCGTGAGGTTTATTGACGTGCGTATAGGTGCAATGGCACGCAGTATGGCTATTACAAAAAAAAGGGGGGGGGGCAGATATATGTAGCTCACTGTACACGACACAGGGCAAAGGAAATCCGTGTTCAGCAACTATGTTAAATCCCATGCACGTAAATTTTACAACGCTACTCGTTCGAAGCGCGCACAGGTGCATATTGAAGAAAAGTTTCCAGGGTAGATAATTTAGTTCGTAATTTACACTAATTTTGCTCTAACCACGAGACATAATAATTTGAATATACTGCACGGAAAAACCTAGAGCGAATTAAATTGTGTGTCAGCTTCGTGTGTATACATATAGTCTTTCTTATGCATTAGGTTTTTTGCGTAATGCATTAACAGTTGAGAGCCTATCTTATGATGTGTACTCTGTTTACATCAAAGTTGTTTATTAGTTTACTCGTTTGTTTTGCGACTGATGAAATGCCGGCATATATATATTTTCAACATTTGACATAACCCTGTATGTTTTGCAGGGACAACCCAGGACGTGCATTTCTCAGCACCCAGTCAACTGCCAAAAGTGACTCGAACACAGGCCACCAGTAAGTGGACATCAGTTGCAATTTCACATTATGCAGTTGGCGGCTGCCTTGTACGGAGGCTTTTTTTTAATGAGATGGTGATGTCGTTCTGATGTACATTTTGACCACAAAGGTGCGATCATGTCTCACAGAGGAATATATGGTTGCTATTCTCTGCGAGGGACGTGTTCTCGTGTTCGTCAAGCATTTGTGTTTGGCAGTATTGTCGCCCAATGAGTCGGATATAAGCACTAACTCGCCACTGCCGGCAAGTAGTTGCGAGAAACGCATTATGACACTGTGAAGTTATTTCATTAATTCGAAGGAAAGTTTTGCAGCAGGAAAAAAGGTTGCTATTCCAGGTAAACATGTCTTTTTCTCACAAGTTATTTAGCCGAACTGTGGATGCATGAAATTCGTGACTTATGAATAGATTTTAATTTATTCTTTAGTAATGCTTCTAAAAGAGACTAGAAATAGCATGTGACTACCTCTGCAATCAGCAGACCGTACATTTACAGTCATAAGTGGCAGTTCCATGCAGTCTCGTACTTTATATTACCTTTCCTTTCAACAACATTGGAACTGGTGGCTGCGTTTTCAGAAGGAGAAGTGCACTTGACACTGTATATGTCTGTGTGAATTCTGTTTTCTTTGTATATGTCGGCTCACTGACAAACAGTGCAAAAATCTGTTGTACAATGAGCCTGACGACGCCTTCTGCTGCTAGAAATGCGGCACTTCGTATTTTATAGTACTGCATGACATTTAAGTCAAAGCTACCACATAAAATGATCAAGAAAACTAACCGCTGTTATAGCTGTTTTCCTCAAAGAACGCTTGTCCTTTATGGGCTGTGTTAATCTGAGCTCTCCACCGATGTTTCCGTAGTATTATCCCTTAGTGAGTGAGAGATTGGGGGCAATTAATCGTGTTAGTGTTTAAGTGGTGTCCTAATTATGTGCATTTGTTCCAACAAAGTTGTCTAGATTACTTTATTGTGTAGTGTAAAGCTTATGAAACCATCAGCAACTACTGAGTTGCTAACACGCATATGGATTTGTCACTATACAGGTGAAACTCGGCTGTACCACTGCAGTGCTGCGGAAATTGCCTTCACCAGCGGCTTTGCAACAGCTGTTTCGCAGCATGTCGGTATGTGTTAATTTATAATTATGTTGGGATGGGCTAGTATTATGGACCACTGCTACTCTGTATTGTGACAGATCCATATGATAAGGGATGTAATGGGCACAGCGAAAACCTTTGAATTTTTTACTATGGTACACAAACAGGCTCTCCTTTTCGTCACTGGAGCAGGAGAGAAGGGCATGCAGGCACTCCTGAATGTACATATATTTCAAAACATGAGACACACACACACACACACACACACACACACACACACACACACAATTAAACTAAAGGCAGGGACATTCCATCTTTCATCTTGAATTAAATTGTGCAGCGCAAAAATACAACACAGACCACAGAGAAGCACACATGTTAACAGGTTCGATACACACGTTAGTTCAACAGATTTGATACTTCAAGTGCGCTATTTTACACAAGGGGGAAGGGAAAGGGGAGAAAATCTGAAAAAAATGTGGAGTGGAAAAAAAGGAATCGTGCCAAAAAGCATGAGAAGCATCGCGCAGCCAGGATCACCAGCAGGACAACCTTACGTATAGTTTGTTTCAATCAACTCGGATCACATGCAGCCATTACTGCAATCAAGTTGTTTCCTTATGTCATATGAGGGAATGATGTGGGCCCAAAAAACTGTTTAGAGCTGAAGGATTATGTTCCATTCTAGCCTCATTGCCTGCTTTTTTATCATATTGTTATCAGCTGCTTATGTTAGGGACAAAAAGTAAGAGTACGAACTGTTTCCCGATTCGCCATTCCACACAACATGTCTTTGTGACTATATGTACATGCAGATGATCCATAGTTGAAAAATATTCAGTACAGAAGAATCTCATTACAAGATGCACTTGGTTGTAAGAGACATCTGAAAATGGTTTGGTTGGTTTTCCGATGTTTGCCACGTTAACAATACTGTATACAAGAGACACCTTTGTTACTAAGGATGACTTTTTAAGTATTCACTACTTCGAAGGGACACAACCCAGACACATTCACTTTGTGCACCTTGTGTGCTCCGAAGGGCGTAAAGATCACGCAATCCTTACACAAGTCAATCGCGCATTTCTCTTTTAGCATGAACCAGAAAAGGAGGGCAACGAGGACAGTGCAGGGCAGAAAGTGTCGGCAGTTGAAGCTGACGAGCGTCTAAGAGCACCTCAAAGGTACTGCGAGCAACAAGGCTTGCAAAGTGAAGTGTTCAAATTCCAGAAGTTGGGAAGGAAGCTAACACAATCTACAGTCACTAAAAAGCTGTGAATGTCTTCTTTAAAGGGCCTCTAAACCACCGAGGTTGAAATTTAGTTGCGGTGTTGCAGTTCTACACAATAAGGCAATGAACAGGTAGCCACGAGAATTTTTCGAAACGGTGCAGTAATAGTGGAGCTACGTGTGTTTGATTATCGAAAAGTAGTCCCCACTCATTTTACTCTTTCATCTGGTACACGCCATATGGACAGTGTCGTCTTTTCCTTGCCTAGTACACCTCCAAATGTTACGGGACAGGCCAACACCAACGAGCTCTGTTGCTGCCGCGCTGGTCCGTCGTCCTGCGAGGAGTGGCGCTAATACAACGGAACTGTATGGTGACTCGTGTTGAAGAGCCTCATAGGGAGACCCTTCTGTTGGCGTTTCTGTTCTTTGCCCCCATTGGCTGCCCACAATGGCATCGCGCGCAACGCGACGAGGAAGAAGGAGTGTGTGTATTTGCTTGCAGGCCTTGCCGGCAGTCGTACACTTTCGTTCGACCAATCGACAGCACCGGAAACTGGTGACATCATCAGAGACAGCCTGCTGACGTCAGGACAAACTGGGGGGTGCAGGATAAGTCCAGAGAGGCGCACGGGGCCATTTCCTTCATATTGTGGTGCTCCGGCAGCGCTACGCACTCTGGCATTTGGCTTCGTCGATCGTGACGGCATTCTGATTTCGATACGCGTGTTTACTTGAAATGTTCAAAAAATGTCGAGAAGTGGTTTAGGGGCCCTTTAAGCCAACCTGAGCATTTATTCCTTCAGATATATCAAAACATACTTTAGTGATGATGCATAATAAAGTGATCTAGTCTGGCTCCTCAGTGTCTTAAAATTTTTGGTTTCGAGAGACATGTTTCCCGTGCCTCTTGAATATCTTCTGATGAGGCTTTACTGTAATATACACAAACAATTGTGTGACTCCTCCTGCAGGTATTATTCATTAAGCCCGGTCACTTATGTGCAAAGCTTGTGGTTAAGTCTTGATGTCCGTACATTTTAGAGCTATGTTTATTAATTCATGCTGTTCTTATTGGTTCTTCGATGCAGGAGACAATGCCTTTGAAATTATTGGCCTTGATCATGAGAGCCCTCAAGGGGCAAACAACATCTCTGTTGCAGAAGTGAGCCCGATACCACTTGGAAGTTACCGTGACAGATGACACGGCAGCAATAGATACAGAGACTGCCATGTCTACTGCAGCTGCAACAGTGTACGAGGCAAGCAGTAGCGCGTCAGCATCAGCAGCAGTGTCAGAAGGAACCACACCAGGCCTGGTAGAGCAACATGTGTGCTATCACTGACTTTTTTTGTAGTGGATACAACTCATTTGCTCAACATACAAAAGCTTTTCACCACGACTGTGAGCCAGTGTTATTGTGCAGCAAGTGCAAGACTAAGTTAGGTGTTATAACACAGTACAAGCATCACTTTAATATATGCAAATGCCAACATATTACAGTTGTTGCCTCCCCAGCCAGCCCACATAGTGACAATGTGGAACACATGGTGGGACACACCTCTCTCCCATTACAAGATAGTAGAGACTGTCAGTGTTGTTGCTGGATTGACTGGTCTTTGTAGGCAACTAGAAGGACAACACAGGTGTCATAAGATTGTTGTTGATGTTGTTGTTGAAAAGGTAAAAAAGAAGTTTGATGCAGCTGAAGTGCCAACTGATATTGAGCAAATCAAAAGCAACCACCTGAGAAAGCAACACTATCGAAATTTGGGTATCTATGTGCCGCCAACTCTGGTAAGAATGGCATAGGACGGAAGTGTGATGAAAATCACACAGACACTGCTGTTGCATCACTGGCCACAGTGAGCAGCGACTTGTAGGGCAAGAGAGTCAACTGAAACTAACATTATGATATAGTGTCATGCTCCCATGTGACCACTTTTCCAAGTTATTTTGCAAGATACAGCTCAACCTCCAGAAACGAGACTGCAACTTGTCTGTAAAAAAGCTTTCGCAAAAAATTATTCATAACACTATTAACATAGCAGTATCTTTTTTTTGTGTCGGTTCGAGGTTCCCAGCTGTCCATTAATGCAAAATTTGAGGAAAAAAAGAACATGTGTCGTACTTACACCTTTTTAACAAGTACGAGGGGGACAGAACTTTTCTAGTCATGCATCTTCATCATACTATCAAGTTTTTAAATGCCTTTTATAATTATTATTACCAGTTACATCTGAGTGCATTGTATGCATGTAGCAGGTGTAAAATCAGGTCAGTTGGATCAGATGCCTTATCTGCAAGCGAGCCCTATATTCAAGAAATTTTAATTAAAATAGTTACGTTAGAGACGCAGTCTTTCAGCACTTTATTGCCTGTGGTTTAAGCATTGCTCAATACTTTTGTGGGTGGCAATTTCAACCGGCACAGCATTGCGCTTTGCCACAGTCACATTTGTCTTCAAAGCGGTGTTTACCATTTGTGTTGATCTGTTTGTGTATGCATAGAGCAAGTTTTTAATTTATATTTTTCTGCATTCTTGCGCTTGCACTAAGCTTGTATAAGGCACTTACAAAATGTGCGTCACTATAACGAACTGTTCTGTTGAGCTTACACTTGCAAATAATCGTGTTCAGATGGCCGCACTTCTATGCGGGTGCACCGCTAGCTTTGTGTATGTTCTCATGTTTGTATAAAGCTTATATAAGCTAGTTAGAAAATGTATGTCACTAAGCATTGTGATATTCTTTAAAGAACTGCTTGGTTGGTTTTACACTCGTGAATTAGTATTGAGGCGGTGGTATTCCCATGTATGCCCACTGCTAGCTTTCTGTGTCCTCACGTGTTTGTATTAAGTTTCTACAAGGGAGTTACAGCATGTACGTCACTAAGCGCTGTGATATTTTTTAAAAAACTGCTTTGTTGGTTTTACACCTGTGAGTAATAGTACTCGGGTGGCACTAGTCATGTGTAGGTACACAGGGACCATTTGTATACATTATGCTCATGTAAAGCAGTTACAAAGTGTATGTCACTAATTACTGTGATATTTGTTGAATTGCTGTGATGGTTTTACACATGTGAATAATAGTGGTCAGGACACAGTACTTGCGGTGTATAGTTGAATTTATACACTGCCAGGACATGGGCTGTATACGTACCAAAAGAAATGTATGTCATTATATTGTTGTGATTATTACTGTTTGGATTTTATTAAACTGTAATAAAATTGTTTGTTGTATCTATTGAGGTATGGCAATTTGTCATGCAACCAAACTGAGGACCTGAACTTGTGCATACAAATAAACAGCTAATTTAAGGGTATACTGCTCATATTCTGCTAAACCAGTTTAACAAATCTTGTACTACAATGCTGGAAAAATGACAGAGCTGACTCGGATGTACAGAAAAAGTTCTGCACTGGCTGAAGGACTGCCCCACACTGGAGTTCGTAATGTTGCGTTTATTGGAGTAGAACAGAAAGTGCACTTCTATTAAAAATGCAACAGTCGGTGCAGAAAAATAAGGCAGACGAGCGGATGTGGCACATTTTTTTCAGGGCCCTCCATGCCTACTACTGCATTTCTAGTCTTCCTGTGCTCTGCGTATAAGCCCCTGTTCAGCCAAAGTTTTTACTCCATGACAGTTGTTCTACTGGGTTCGTAGCAATATTGAAGAAAAAAATTCAATGGTTTTCAAGGACTTTCGAGGCCCCGACACAGTAACTTCAAGGACCTCGTGCAATGTGTGTAGTAGTTTGGACAGGCAATAACTTGTTCAAGAACACCGTTAACTTTAATGCAAACAAAAGAAAACAAAAATCGCATTTCAGTGATTTCAAACATTTGAAAGACTGCTAATTTGCCTTTCACCGCCCACCACTAAACGCACACAAGGAAGCATTTCAAGAAAGCGCTCAAAGTTTTTCTGCAATAGCACAATTAACTACTTGGACCTGCAACATTTGCAGTTTTTGAATACTGTTTGGTTTGACAGTGTATGTGATGTCATCTGTTGCCTCAGCTTTTTTCACCATCAAATAAGCAATAGTCATTTCTAATTTCTTTTTATTGTGTCTGTCGCTCTCAATTTACTCTTCACGGCTTCTCTTTGAATGCCTCAACTGTTGAGCTTCCTGCTTCTGCTCCTCCAAGCACATTTGTCGCCGGTTCCATGTGCATAAAACTGGTATCTGCAGCTCCTTTGTAATTTCAACTTTAAGGATGTCGCTTTCCTTCTATTACCTCCAGAGACAATTTTCTGTGACATGCGAAAGAGTGTCACAGAAGGGAAAAAAAGCTCTTGGCAATGTCTGCTAAGTCTAGCCAAGTGTACAAGTTTAAGGACTTTCCAGTACTTCTAAAAATTCAAGGGTTTTCAATGCCTTGAAAATGGCATTTTAGAAATAAAGGATTTTCAAGGCTCGCTACAAACCCTGGATTCTAGCACCTAAATAATTTTACAAGGTTATTTTGGCATGGAGTTAGGAAATTCATGCTTTCTAGCTAACGCTGCACTATCTCTGTACAGTGAAGCCACGAGAGCGCAACTATTTTGGAGTAAAGAAAAATACTGAAAGCTTTTAATACCACTCTTCTTTTTTTCTATGGAGCTTCGTATTGCCTAGTTAAGTTTACGAATGTGCCTGGTTTTGGCGGGCGTTTCTTCGACATTTTCTGGAAGAAGCAGATGTCTAGCCCCCGTATTCAGAAATGTATCTTAATACAAAGCTCATGCTTGACTTGATATAAACGACGCCTGGTGCGAACGTCCCCCAAGACGCTCACTGCCTTTCTTTTGGTGCGTTCACGACTTGCGTCGTTTAGATCAAGTCAAGCATGGGCTTCAAGTTATGATGCATTTCTGCATATGGGGGTAAGCGTGCACAATTCCGGGCAACGCACTGTGCCATTGACACTGAGAGAAAACGGGGAAAACAGAGTTAACCACTTATGCTCCTAAACTTTCGCGTACCTGTGGTGTGCGTGTATCGTGGAAGAAGAAACAGCGCAAACACAAGGACGAAAAAAAGCATCATGCAACCACACCAGCGCTTCGTGGTGTGGCATGTTTTTGCGTCGTCCTTGTGTTGCGCTGTTTCTTCTAAAATGCTCAACCAACTAGCCGGGAAGTCCATCCTGTGCATATATAAATTGAACACACGCATGAGTGTAGATGGTCTTCGAAGCTTTTAGAACGAGCACTGCCACAGGATACGAGCAGTGCACGCGTAACAAGTGGACACATTATTCATTTAAACATGCGTGCCAATGCATTTGACGCGGCCATCGGCATAAGCAGTCTCCAAATGCTGGAATGCATGCGCTTCAAAACGCTGACGATCCGCTGCTAATGCAGGACAACAGCTCACAGCGGACTGAACCAAACTCTAAACTAATGCACTTGAAAAGAACGCCTACACGGCAGCCTGAGGCACGTCGAAATGCCTGGTACTGGCGTCGCAGTTGCTCAGCAGTATACGCGCGAATTAAATTCACATACGTGGATGGTTGGCGCAATACTTTTTATCCGCGTATTTTGGAGAACATATAATGCATGGACTGGAAAAGCACTCGATCATGAGCTGAACGGCACATTTGTTCTTTTCCTGCGGTGACGACAAGCCGTGAATAGTTCTCACGTTGTCGTCTACGTTGTCTTCCTTCGTTAGTCGTAGCAAGGAATGGAAATGGTGCAAACGCACACGTATTTCAGTACACAACAGCACAGCACACTGCAGAGAAACCCCACCCACCACAGCCGATTCATCAAATACGTTTGGTATATATATAACCTCTAAAAGAATACGACTGGGCGTGGCGGCGCTGTGGTGTAATGGTTATGATGCGTGTTTTGAATTGTACAAATGCGAGTGTACGCGGGTTCGAATTCACATCATGTATAGAGCATTGTGATTCTTGATAAGTATGTGATTCCCTTGACAATTGTATTCTAATTAGATTCTGTGACTCTTGATTGTGAAATTTGCGAAGAGATTTGCAGATTAAGTGTTAATTCGCTTTTTTTCTCCTCAGTGGCGTTCGTGACGCATACGCATAGGCCGCTTCGGAGCAGTCACGCCTCACGGTAGGCAGCAAATAGCCAGGATAAATGACTTTAAAATCCTGCATAACTTTGCTCACGCCTATTCTGAAGGCCGCTTGGAATCGGGCCAGTGTCTCTGAGGAGCCGCCTAGGGAACACTATATCAGCGGCCCTAATTTGATCTGATTTCCTGCCTGCATGCGTGACCAGGACTTGGCTAAGAGGGTATTGGGAAGAGTACTAGCACTCTGTTCTGAAGGAGTACAAGCACTCTGTTTGGGGGAGTAGAAGTACTCGGTCTGGCGGTGTACTATTAACCCTGCGGGGAGTAACAAAACTCCGTCAGGAGGAGTTGACCTACTCTCTCTCAAAGAGGGTCGATCTACTCTCGAAAAGAGAGTGAAATATGGGACAAGCAGCTACTCCCTCAAAGAGAGTGCCCGGCACTCCCTTAGTTTTTAGAGTGTAACAGCACGGGACGTCGTCGTCTCCGAGCTGCTATTAGAAACACGAGGCGCTTCTCTTCGTGAGAATATATATATATATATATATATACATATATATATATATATATATATATATATATATATATATATATATATATATATATATACTGAGAATACTATGAGAATAATGAAGAGACTGGCTTTCTAAACCTCGTCGCTTTCTCTCTCTCTCTCTCTCTCTATATATATATATATGTATATATATATATATATATATATATATATATATATACAAAGAGAGAGAGAGAAGGTTTAGACAGCCAGTCTCTGCCTTATTCTCCCGAGTGAGAGCCCCACCACCAGGCCCCTAAACGGTGATGATGAGTATGTACAGGTGAGAATATCAAGCATATGTATAATGCTCACAATATATATATATATATATATATATATATATATATATATATATATATATATATATATATATATATATATATATATATATTGGCACAACTACATTCGGCACGACGATACTGCCGCGGGCATGTGCCAGTGTGGACGAGGTTGCAGTAGCGCGGGATTTTGGGTTAAGCATGGAGATAAAGAAGACGTTGTTGGCTTTTTCTCTTTGACGGCTGATAAAGTCCATTTGCTGGTGGCGCTGCTCCGCATCCGCGTCGGTCCCACGTCGCAATATTGGTGGAGGTGCTTGCTAAACTTCGTGCTTGGCACCCCTTCGCAGAGCCAACGATCGAGCACGGAATCACTATAGCGCATCGAAACACCAGTCCACCTGTTCAGTCGACGCCTGTTAGGCCTAGCGCCAGAGTCCTGTCCTGTGCAAGAAACCTCGAGAAATCGTTTGCCTTATACAACTATCAAGGCCACCGCAGCTCCGTCGCAAGTAACACTGCAGAATCATATGGTTCCGGAGAGCTTTCATGGCGATGCCTTTGAAGACGTCCAACATTGGCTAGACCAGTCCGAGCACGTCGCCAAGTACACCATCAGACCAGCTCGGAGGATTAACCCTCGAGTGTCTATTTCTACCTAAAGGACAATCCTCGTACATGGTACGTCAACCGGTAGAGGAGCGCTGCCACGTGGGATGACTTCCGCGCACAGCTGATGGATACCTTTACAAGCGTCGACAGGAGGGAAAGTGCACAACGTCTCCTTGAAATCCACTTTCGAAAACCCAATGAGAGCGTTACTATGTTCTCAGAAGGCATGGCCCGTGCCTGCCCTAGGAGAGACCCCGACATGCCAGAGGAAAAGAAGCTGCGGTATATCTTGCGGGGAGTCAAGGAGCAATTGTCTGCGGGGTTGTTAGAAATCCACCGACAACAGTGGCGGAGTTCACAAAAGAGGCCACATTCATTGAGCTCGCCCTACAGCAACGATACCGCCAGCATGACCTGAGTAACTCGGCAGCGAAGACTCCCGTCCCGTACTGGCTGCGGGTAATGACAGGCCTCTACATGAAGTTGTCCGAGGGGTTGTGCGAGAAGAGCTTCGGCAGCTTGGATTTGTTGTTGCGCATACGGAACCGGAGCCAGCGTTATCTTTTGTAGCGGATGTGATCCGGGAAGAAGTTCGACAAGCTTTGTCATCGCCGGACTGTGGTAACGCGCCGTGGCGCTTTACTTATGTGGAGGCTGTTCGCCGTCCAATCAACACAACTTCGACGCCGTTCACACCAGAACATCACCTACGCTACGAACAGAGTCGACATCATCACCCCCGTCGATTCTACTGACCCCGCCGACCACGCCAGTACAAACAATGCCGTATCTTCGACGGGCACCTGCCACTCTTTCGCTCCATGGAGAGTTGCCGCCGAACTGTCAGCGTTGGAAAACCGAATTGTGGCGCACCGTCGACGGTCAACCAGTGTGCTACCATTGTGGCGAAGCTGGACACGTCTATCGCGTTTTCCACAAATGGAACAACTACCGCGCCGCTCATTACCCAAGCTTTCCTGCCAACTATGGCCATTCTCCCTATGACGGTCGACACGCCTACAACAGCGCTCCTGTTAACAGTCAGCCGCATGTTCTCCTTCTCCGTCTCCTGCGCGCTATAATTCGCTGACTCGTCGCAGTTTTACCGACGTCAGTAGGGGAGGCCCCCAAACCGCGACGCGGAAACTGGCCGTAGCGACCTCCAGGGGTGAGGTTGCAAGTACTCGAACTTCTAGACATCCCCGATTGCCAACGAATGAACACGTGAAGACCACGATGACAAAGGAGAGGCCGAATACAATGACAAATACGACGGATTCAACTACGAAAGATGTAACTGACGTCGTCAACGTGGAGCTCATCGTTCTCATTGGCGGCCACCAAGTAGCCGCTCCTTGTTGGCGCTGGCTCTGATTTTCAATCATAAGCTTACAGCTCGCCGACAAACTAAGGAAAGTGAAGACGCTATGGCACGGGCCCAACATAAGAACCGCCGGAGGTCAGTTGATTAGACCTGTCGGGAAATGCACGACCCGGCTCTTAATCGCCGGCTCATCCTTCGTTGCCACCCTCGTCATTCTTACTGATTGTTGTAAAGAACTTATATAGGGCATGCGTTACCTACGGGAGTATGGAACCGTAATTAACAGCGTCACGTTTCCCACGAACTCAATAATGCCACTCACGAGAAGCAACAACCTCGCTTACGTATTGCTGCTAACGACATCATACTTTTGCCCCGGAGTTGCTCTCTCGCAACCATGCACTGTGGCAGCCTGCAGAATGGGACTAGAGTCGCTGAACACATCAGCACGCTAGCACTGAATTGCGGCGACTACATTGCCAGAGCACTTATCAATGTAATCGACGGAATCGCCAAACTCTTGCTGACGAATTTCAGTAAAAGAAGTCGACACATCGTTAGAGGCACTGCTGTCGCTTGTCTCGAGGAAATAACACAAATACAAGACTGCCACTTGGCGCAGGACGCGGCCTCTACCATCCACACATCTGCGCCTATTGTAGACGTTAAAGCCATGTTATTGGCCGTTGAGCGAAACCGTCTTCTTGAACTCATCAGTCAGTACCAGGGCTGTTTCTCATCTGCGCCAAGGGTTGGTCAAACGACACTTACCAAGCACCGCATCATTACTGATGTCGACGCCAGACCCATTCGACAAAAACCTTATCGGCTGGCCCAAAAGGAACGCGAAGCAATAGAAAAGCAAGTGAAGACGGTGAAGACGGCGTTAATCGACCATCCAATAGTCAGTCCTTGGGTATCACCAGTAATTTTAGTAAAAAAGGACGGTAGCCTGCGCTTCTGCGTCGACTATGGGAAGCGCAATCGGGTCACAAAGGACATTTATCCGCCGCCACGTACTGATGATTCCTTGGACAGCTTGCGAAACGCGCGCTGCTTTTCGTCAATGGACTTGAAAAGAGGTTATTGGCAGATCGAAGTGGATGAAGGACACCTTAAGGAAACAGCCTTTGTGACGCCTGACGGACTTTACAAATTACGGGTACTTCCCTTCTGTTCGTGTTCGGCGCCAGCAAAATTTCAGCGTCTAATGGACACTGTGCTCTCTAACTCAAATGGCAAACGTGCGTGGTGTACCTGAATGACGTGATTGTCTTTTCCGCAACGTTCGACGAACACTTACGAAGGCTGAAAACTGTTTTTGATACAATACGCTAAGCTGGTCTCACGTTGAAGCCAGAGAAGTGCCATTTCGGTTTTCACGAGCTCCAGTTCCTTGGTCACGGCGTCAATAGCCAAGGAGCCCGACCTGATGCGGATAAAAGTGCCGCCATCGTTAAATTTCCGACCCAATCAGAAAAAAAAAGCCGTGCGGCGTTTCCTGAGACTGGGCATATCAGCAGCGATTTATTGCGAATTTCTCGCGCATCGAACGGTCGTTAACACAGCTCACCAGAGAAGATATCCCTTTTAGTTGGGGCGAAGACCAGCAACGGGCATTTGACGAGCACCGGCAACGCATGCAAGCGCCTCCCATGCTAGCAAACTTTGATGAAGACGCCCCGACGATATTGCATACAGGAGCTAGTAATGTCGGTCTAGGGGCAGTGCTCATAAAATGGCAGCGCGACAGTGAAAACGCGATCGCTTAGGCCAGTAGGACTATATCCCGAGTCGAGGTTAACTACTCCACCACTGAAAAAGAATGCCTCGCAATGGTATGGGTAGTTCTGAAATTTCGTCCGTATTTGTATGGTCGGTCTTTCACAGTCGTTAGCCATCACCATTACCTCTGCTGGCTCATTAATTTTAAAAATCCTTCCGGCCGGTTCGCACGCTGGGGTCTTCGACTCCAAGGGTTCGACTTTATTGTCGCATACAAGTCGGAAAAATGATACGCGGACGCCTACAGCCTCTCTCAGTCTCCTGTTGGACCGCTAGCACAAGACGACGACTATACAGCCTTTCGGGGACTCGTGGACTTTGCTGATCTTTTAGGCCAGCAACGGGTTGACACTGAATTGCAGCGGATTATTGGTTACTTGGAAGGACGAACCAACAGCGTGCCGAGGCTATTTGCAAGAGGGCTGGCATCGTACTGCTTACGCCGCAACGTCCTTTACAAGAACTTCTCACCTAGCGGTAGCAACTACGTACTCGTTCTTTCCTCATCGCTTCGACCTGAAATCTTACACGCCTGCCACAATGAGCCGACTGTTGCGCACTTCGGCTATACTGGAACACTGGCATGGATTCAGCAGAATTACTACTGGCCGAGACTTACTGTGGTCGTTAAACGTTACGTTCAGACATGTCTGGATCACCAACGTCGCAATGCGCCATCCGTCAAAGCAGCCGGCTTGCTGCACCCTTTTCATGTACCGACCACATCATTTGCGCAAGTAGGCATGGATTTTTTGGGCCCCTTCCCAATGCCTACTACAGGCAATATGTGGATAATCGTCACCACGGATTATCTCACTAGATATGCCGAGACAGGGGCTGTGCAACGGGCAAGAGCAGATAGAGGTGCTCGACGTTTTCTAGTATCCATGGTTTAAAGCATGGTGCTCCCGCAGTAGTCTTCACGGAGCCAGTTATGGGTTCACAGCCAGGTTTTTGGATATCGTTCTACGTCTAAAAGGTACCGCCCACCTGAAGACAACGGCGTATCACCCTCAAACAAGCGGACTGACGGGACAACTCAATAGGACACGGGCTTATATGATAAGCATGTATGTTGATGTAGAGCACAAGAAGTGCGACAGCTTCTACCTTATGTCACCTTCGCGTACAATACGGCTCGTCAAGAGACAACTCGCAAGACACCCTTCAGTCTCGTATACGGCCTTGAGGTTACGACAACATAAGACGCAATGCTTCTTCATGACTTTGATGAGAGCGAGACGAGTGCTGAAGAGATCACACAGCGGTTAGAGGCATTCAGGCGGCTTGTGCGTCTGCAAATCCACGAACAGCAGGACTGTGAATCCAAACGCTACAATCTTCGGCACAGATCCGTAAAATACAACATCGGCGACAAAGTGTGGGTCTGGACACCTATTTGTCAGCGAGAGCTCGCTGAAAAGCTCCTGCGCAAATACTTCGGGCCCTACATAGTTCTCCGACGCATCAGTGTCGTCAACTATGAAGTCGTTCCAGACTGCTCTCATTGTTCAAAGCGTCGACGGTATTTACCCGAGATCGTTCACGTGCTTCCTAGGAAGCCGTACTATGAAGCCTGACAAGACTGCGCAGTTCTTTTTATCCGTGATTTACAAGCCTCTATCATCAGGACGATGATCTTTTCTAAAGAGGGAGCAAATGGCACATCTATATTTGGTACAACTATATTGCCGCGGGTATATGCCAGTGGGGAAGAGGTTGACGTAGCGCGGGTTTTTGGGTTAAGCGTGCAGACGAAGAAGACGTTCGTTTTTTGTCTCTTACGACTGATAAAGTGTATTTCTTGGTGGTGCTGCTCCGCATCCTCGTCGATCCCTCGTCGTTACAATATATATATATATATATATATATATATATATATATATATATATATATATATATATATATATATATATATATATATATATATATATACATATATATATATATATTCACATACTGTCAATTCCTCAAGGGATTATAACAGGAAGGGCAAGTACATATGGTAGTATTTGCGAACACAAATATATATAGATTGTATAATCATAACTGTTATTGCAAAGGTTTTGGTTTCACTAAACAAAAGAATTAAGTAGTTCATCACGAATGCAATATTTGGGTACAATATACTATAACAAGGCAGAATCTGAGAAAACAAGAAACCAAACAAGAAAAAGAAAAAAAACACCTGAAAGCACATGTGATATAATATACCTAATGAACATGACAAACAGGATGTAGTCATGCGTATGATGCATCATACAAAAGGAACACTCATAGATTAAAGTGTTAGGCTATGAACAAACCTGACTATGTAAGTCAGAGCTGTAAGGCAAGGAGGTGTTCTTCCACTGAATTAGCAAATGTATTTAATGAGGGGCTGTTACTAATGGATTCACTCAGTTTATTCCACTCTCTTATCGCTAAAGGAAAGATTGAATTGTTAAAGCAATCGGTATGAAAAGAATGCTCATTCAGTGTTTGTGTGTTTTTGTGCCGCGTTGGCCGTGTTTCATTTCTGGAGATGTAACTAGAGGCATCAATATTAGGCTTGTTGTGTAAGAGCTGGTACATAAGCTTAGAACGGGCTAGTACAGCTCGGTTTTGTAGTGTTAGGATTTCGGCTTTGTTAAGTAGTTCGGTGGGTGAGTCTGTTAATTTATGTTTATTGTATACATACCGTAGCGCTTTCCTTTGTACACCTTCAAGTTTGGTAATTCGGGCGGGGTATCTGCATGTTCGCGCAATATTCAAATCATTTGCATCTATTTTAACTGGGTACCGCCAGAGTTCTCTGTGGTTTGTACTACATACGCACTGCACATTTGAATAAATATTTTAGCTCACTTTTCCCGTAAATTGCGCCGCCCCCCCTTTGCATGTAACAAGCACGCCGTCATTTCCTCGGCTACATACATCTCGGGACTTGGTCGCCACCGTCTGGCGACCTCACGTGCGTGCGAACTTACGTTAGCTACCTTCCAATTTCGGGTCATGTATATGCGTGAAAACTGCGAGGAAATATTGTGACCCTTGTGTCTGTTCCTTTGACAAGGATTGAAATGTCGCAGTATGTTCCATATGCGCCAATTTTGACGTTGCTGCTGCGGGTATCGGTATACATGCATGTGTTCTGCGTGCTTCGTGCGAAAATAACATTGCAGAAATATCTGAACACATGCGTGAGTACGATAGCCGCGGCGCGAGCCTCTCAACTCTGTGTTGTGGGCATTATATTCACCCACGAGTATGTAGCGGCCTGGAAGATGATCAAAGACGGCATAAAAAGAGCTTTTTTGATAATATAGTTAGGGCGTATGCATATAGAACACACGGTGGTCAGTTTATTAAAAAAAATTGCCGACGATTACGTTACTTCCTAATGCGAAATTTGAGCGCAGCAAATAAGCTGTTTCACCTTTTCGATAGATTGAGGCAAAGAAATCGAGCAACACTTGTATGCGCTATCACAGAATTTTTTTTATTTTTCACACGTATTCCTTTAACAAAGACTCCACTAACAGTTCTTGACAGTCATGAAGGAAGCTTTGTGGTCGGAGAAATAGACTGATATATGTTCGACTTGGTACACCAATGCTTGATTCTCAAAGACGAGATCTATACAAGTGCCTCGCGAGGTTGTCACAGCCGTGGGACGCGTTACGAGCGAGAGGAACGGGATGTTCTCCCGCATAAGTGTTAGGAAATTGCTGTTTGTCTTTATGTCAAGCCGCCACCGATCTGGCTCTCTGATTGCCACCGCACAGGGCGAACGGCAGCGGCAATTTCGGCTCGGGCGGTGCACATATACAGATCCGCCGCCACCGATCTGGCTCTCTGATTGCCACCGCACAGGGGTTGCATTGGAGGAGGAGCGAAGAAAGGAATTAAGTTCGAGCCGGCGCTTTGACAACCGGAGACTCGCAGGAAGAGGGGGGAGGGGGGCGGCGTGTACACCCAGCGGCAAACGATGGGGGCAGAAGCGCGCGCAGCAAGCGGACAACACGATAAAGGGAGGAGGGAAGAGATAGCAGCGACTGACTGATGCCGCTGACGCCGATAGTGAGTCAACCCCAGCTGCGGAGTTGGTTTCAGGGACAACGAATAACCGGCGCGTCGGCAACTGAAGAGCACCCTATCCGCCACACAAGAAGAGGGGGGGGACCCTTTCCTCCTCTTTCTGCATGGCGGCGACGGTGTTCTATGCAGTCACGTTATCTTGACTCTCTAGCGGCGTCAGCGGCATCCAGCGGTATCAGTCGGTCGCTGCTAGCGCTGGGGGGATGAAAGGGGGGCGGAGCTGGTTACGAGGCCGACGACGACGCCGACGCGAAACCCAGGAACGGACGCCAAAGAGCTGCGCTCTAAAAAATATTGCCAGAACTGGCACTGCCACAAGGGGTGTCGGAAAGACAACGTGTTGACAAGCTAAAGACTTGTCGCAACTATTGCTACACCGCGGGTCGCGTTAGCGTCACCACTGTCTTTTCGGGATTTGGTGTGGTTGCGAAGAAAGTTGGTGTTTGGAGGTTTCAGATGTGTTTCTTGAACACGCAGCGAGTTTGGATTATATGTTTGTAGAAGTTCCCTAATATCGTCAAGGTTATGAAGTCCTCTAACATTCCATTGTAGTATTTATGCCTCCATTATGAGAAATGAGTTTTGTGCTGTGTGTTTAAGAGACGAAGATTAGTTCATGGGTCCTTTCCAGGGGCCGTGACGAGAGGTTTCTCTTTTTTGGAGCGATCGTGAGAATCTCACTTCTCCTTGGGCGCTGGCGGCGGCGTCTAGCTGTTCGTTGTCTCGATCGCCTGTTGAGAAATGTTGGACAGGCGCTTTTACGAGCGCTGTGCTTGACGTGAAGCCGTTGACACGTCGGACGATACGTTTTTGGCCACAGGCCCGGACGCGGATGGCCAGAAGGGGCGGATCAGCACCAGCTGCAGCCGCAGCACCTTGAGGTGGCGGATCAGCACCAGCTGCAGCCGCGGGGAGGGGGGGGGGTGTAGGCGGGTAGTTGTCATCTACGGCTCACATTTATTTAATGACGCTCACGGATAAGTGCCAAAGTCTCCGACTCGTCGTTTTCTATGCGGCTTGCTTTTGCCTGTTTGTCTTTTATCGAGGTTCCTGTATGGACCACAGAGATACCCCCTATGCCGCCTATGAATTTCTTGTGCGATGCGTAGTTTGTCTCGCGTTTGGTTGATTTGGTCGTGGAAATAACGGAATTGCTGTAAGAAAATTCTTTATATTTACCGCTGTTAAGTTGTTGCCTGCGGGTGGGTTATGGCGAAGGGGAGTTGATACTTTCATCCCATCTACCATCTACCATCGTTTGTTTTTGTTCTTGTTGCGGGTTTGTGAGTAGGGTCTTGTTAGGTGATTGAGGGTGTCCTTATTGATTAATTTCGTAAGTCTCAGTACTAGCTCTCTAATCCTGTGGAGTGAATTCTATCGTTCTATCTGTAGTTGAAGTTGCAGTTTTTGAATTTCAGCTTTCACCGAATTGTTATCATGTTCTAAGCGTGAGCAATTTGTGTGTTTTGGAGCAGTGAAAGAAGTGATCTTTCCCCGCCTTATCTTGTTTTTTGGGAAATATTTTTGAGGGTCTGAGGACTTGCTCGTGGCTTAGTTTCTTTTTTTGCTTCAGTTCCTTAGACAGTGGGGCCAATCTGCCTGGGTAACTGTCGTCATCCGTGTGGGTGGCTTCGTTGGCTGCCGATCGTGAGCAAGGAAAGCGGGAGCGAGATTCTGTAGCCGCACGTTATGTGCCACAAAAATCGCTGTCTCTTTCGGAGCTAAACTGTCTCCGACATGCGGAGGATCCTTTCATTTTATGCACAGATCGTGGTACGTGTAGCTTCACCGGTTTGAGTTGGTTTTGGGGTCACTGCCACCAGTTTGGTCTGCCTCTCTTGACAAGGCGCACTGTTTATAAAGGTCTGGCCTGATTATGGATTGTCCTTCCCGCATCTTTCACACAGGCTTCTCTCGTTGAGGGGAAACGTCGGAGCGATTACCGAACGTGCAGCAGACTTTGCACATACTGACTACGCTGGCGAGCGTTACGGTGATAGCTATTTTGACTTGACATTACTACCTATGAATGTCCATAACCACAGCAGATGCCAAAACAATGAAAAATCACCGCCCGAACACGCCGTACAGATGGTGGACCAGCGAAGCTGAAACGAACGGCTCTGGTGCTTATTACTGGATTGATGCTGACGGTTCAATAAACGACGGCTTGGTAGGCTGACGGATTGTCGGTAGGCAGATGCTCCTTGTGCTCGGATGGACGACCCTGTTCTTGGGCCCGGGTTGCAGCATGGGCACGGCGTGGAGAAGCTCGTTCGCGCTTCTGCTCGGCGCGTTTCTGATGGAAAGGTGCATGCCCCTCAGGAATATGTACGATACGTGGCAAACCCATTTCGGAGCCGGAGAGAAACTGCTGCGCGTGCGCTCTGCTGCGAAGGTGAGTAACCACGTCACTACTGGCGCAGCCGATCGCGCGCCTCTCTTTCTCTTTCTTTTTCCGCGCATCAGCATGGGGTTGTGCCTGAGGAGCTTTCGGCGTGCAGGCGACAGACGGACGGACGAATCGGCTGGACATGTACATCTTCGCGGTAAAAAAAGAAAATCGATTACGTAGCAATCACTGCGTTTTGAATTACAAGGTGTTCGAGTTGCCTGTGCGACGGCCGAGATGGGTTTCGCTTTTGAACCTTTGCCTAGAAGGTCAAAAGTTATCGTCGCTTCATTATACCCTCCACTTTCGTTTCGCTTTTAGGCGTTCTTTATTCATGTGCTTGCGGTATTTTTCCCATTTTTTACTTGTGACTTATGACAAAATTACGCTAAGAGGGCAGTGTGGGGCGTGTGACATCGGTGTTCTGCTGGGGCGTAGCAGTTGATGTGTTGGCTGTTGTAGTCGGAACGGCGAGACGGAAAAACTGGGTAACTTGTTGAGTGCCGCAGTCCTGCTCTGATATTCTTGTTGAGGGCAATGCAGGGCGCGGGCCTTTCTCAATGGACGGGTTGATCAACCATGCATGCTAGGCATTGTAAATGAGTAAGGGCTATGACGATTGTTTAATCTACTGCGTGTAGGGTGCCATCGCGAATGGCGAAGCCCCTTCGCATATCGGCGGGCTTCTGAGTTTGCACGACTGCGAATGAAGGACAATTAAACATTTCAAGGGTGGCGTTCCACTTATTGTTCTGCTCTTAGCCTTGAAGTTGTGAGGTTGAGCATGTGGGCGTCCGGAGCAGGATCTTTACAGTGTGTGCCCGTCGCCTTTGTAGCTCTCGGCTTTGCTATTTCTAGTGCGGAGAAAAAAACTCGTGGAATACACGTTCAACTTTGGGAAGCAACCTCTGTTTGTCGTGTATGTCGTTGTAGTATTCTTGCAGGTTTGACTGGTAGTTCCTATGGTAAGTAGAATCGAATAGCGGTCACATCCGTCTGTATTTTCTTCTCTATGGCAACGCAAGTACAAGTGACATGATCTTGAAATGTAGCGCGAAGTGACACGGACACAGAAAGGAGCAGACAGCACGAGCGCTATTCCTTTCTGTGTCCGTGTTACTTCGCGCTACATTTCAAGACCATGTCACCGTACCAACTCGCCCAACTTTCTATCATTTAGTAAGTGCAAGTCTTGCGACCTCCACGTCAAATCTGGTGTACTGTCCTGCAGGCCTGCACGTAGTGCTCTACTCCTTTAGATTCCAAGATCATTAACGATGTTGGAGTGGCTTTTCTGCATAGCGTGTATAAGTGCTCGGCCACACGCTGTGTCTTTTCGGCAGCCCTAGTGGGTATGTGGCGTTGAAATCGCTAGCTATATTGATATGTCTAGTGCGACATCCCTGTTTTAGACTCGACACCTAACTCATGTCTTCTTCGGTTTGAGAACCATGCAGCAAATAAATTGAATGTTGTGGGTATTATATACCAACTCAAACACGCCACAATATCATAACACAATCGAACGCCTGTATAAACGAAGCTGTCGGGGCGTCAAAAATATTTTGCTATAAGGTCACATCGTTGTAAGAGTCGCGCATCGGGCAGCGAAACTCCGTCCCGCAACGGGTACAGAGATTCATGGTGGAGGTTTTCGGGTGTACTTTGGCTCACCATCAGAGAAGCATGTATACTGTGTTTAGAAAAAAGTTTATATCGAGAAGAGGCGATACGAACACTGAGTCATATTCACGGCACAATTCCACCGGGACGATAACATGTAAGAAACGAAACACAGCACGTTTTCAACGTAAGTAATGTCCGAGTCCTCACGCACCAACATATGAACAAGTATACCCACGGAAAGGCACAGTTACACATAAACTAAATGCCACATGTACAAAATGATTTTCAATATATACAGTGTACACAATGGTTATGTACAATGATGATGTGATGGAACACTTTACACAATTTTGAAGTGATGTGCACGAGATGTGTATATACAGAAATGATCATGTATACGAGAGGACACACACAGAAATCACGGGCACCTGCATTCTATGTGCATTAAATGAATAATTCTGATGGTCTGGCTACAAGAACCAGGCTGGACGAAAATTCAGCCATACGCGTCCATCAGCCACCGACAGGAAACGACATGACCACTGTCGAAGGAACTCTTCTTCTCCAAGGAAGAACAACTCCTCCGACAGAAACGACAGTAGCTCAGAGTAGAGCCTCCCCATAAGTGGAAACAGAGCGCGGTGACGACGTCCCATGGCAACTGCCTCGCACCGGTTACGCCATAGACAGAAGGCCCCCGCAGCAATTAAAGGTCACGCGAAGCGGCCACGTGATCAGCGACCAGATGTAATAAAGCGGTTAACTCCAAGGCCACGAAATCCAGTATGCACGGCCCTCCAAAATATCCTGGCAACGACGCATTGCAGCAGTACATGTTTATTGGATTCTTGAAGGGGGCAATTGGGACACTGCGAAGATGGGACAACGCCCCACCGCTCAAGCCTGTCCCGAGTTGGAAGCACTTGCCACCCTAGACGCCACATGAATTCGCGTAGGTGGCGAGGCAAAAATGACGCCGTTATCGCATCCCACGACACATTATTGGAACGTGCGAGGCGCGCTGGGGGAACTAGAGGAAGCAGTAAGGCTGACATAGTATCTACTACACGGTTTTGTAGAACGTCTACATCAGGACATACCTGTTGTATGTGGCGATAAAATGTCACGGCCGCACAGTAAAATGTAGGTGCGTTTAACACTTGTGGTCCGTGATTTAAGTGTATGCCCGGTAGCATGTAGTGAATTTTCGTGCCAAGTAAATAGCAAGCGAGTTCACGCGCTGGACACTGATCATGCTGTAACAGACGTAGCAGAAATCGCAGAGCAAGCAGCCGACAGCGGACAGACACGGATGGGAAGGCGAACCCACCGCGAGAGCGTGGTTGCCCAAGCGCCGCGCGACAGACCAGTTCTGTACGGCCCCACCAGAAGAAGGCACCAAGAAGGGACTGCAAGGACCTAGTAACCCGTAATGGTGGCTGTACGACGGGACAAACGTACCACACTCGGCCGCAAAATACAGACTGCGCTAAGTACCTTCTTTCTGATAGGGGTAAATCGTACCCTTGAACATCTTCAATGTTTCGCCTTACATCTTCAAGAATTGAGAGCCACACAGAGTCTGATGTGCCATTAGAGGTGTAGTCTCTCACTATTGAGCGCAGAAATGGTTCAAGGCTGTGCACAAGGAGTACTGGGGATAGAGGACACCCTTGACGAACGACACGAGTAAGGGGAAACGGTGCACTTTCTCGACCATCAAGGAACAATGTACTACTTGTTTTGCGGAGGGCAACTGCCATCGGAGCCGAATAACACACGCCCAAGCATACATGCTATCACTTGTAGCCACTACAGTCGCTCTGGAAATTTTTGTGGCCTTCTGAGAAATACTTCAACATCGTCTGATGAACGCAAAAACTGGAAGAGTCATTGCGAAGAACTTCGGCAGCAACAAAAGCCTCTTAGCTCAATATCTCCGACGGAAAGCCCCTAACGAGCAGCGGTGTAATTTTGAAGGGCATATTTGGCAAGGACACCCTTTTCGAGAGCCGAAAGAAAACAACGGCCACGTCCTCTAAAACTCGGAGGACGCTTAAGAGGAAGCTTTAGCTCGGGTGCTCCTATCTAAATACACGTAAAAGGAGAATTCGTTTTTCTCGGCAACCACTGCACCAAATTTAACAAGGTTCGTTGCATTTAAAAAAGAAACTTAAAATCTAGTGACTGTTGGTTTCGGATTTTTGATTTACGTCTTCAATTTTCTATTAAAAATTGTCAAAAATCGAAAATTTTCAAAAACGAAACTATCAAGCTACAACTCTGTAACTCAGATAAAATTGATAATACAATTCTGTGAATTGCATCAAATAGTACATTTACATGTTACACATGAATCTATAAAAAAATAGTAATATGGAAACATAGCTTTTGCAGAGCCCTTGTAATGAACGTAACAAATTCATGTAAGATATAAAATGACGTATTGAATTTGTCCGCTTTCAATTATCTAGTGGATCCCGTTTACATAACCGAGATATCTGTTTTTTCTGCAGCGCTATGGATCTGTAAACTTCATGCTTATATTTTTTCAAACTTTTTAACTTTTGAAAATCTTTTTAACAAAATTCAGGACCTAAATAGAGATTCTGCGACCCACAGTCACTAGAATTTAGCTCGCTCTCTCAAATGCAACAAATTTTGTTAAAATCGGTCCACGGGTTATCTTAGAAAAACGTTTTTGCGTTTTTACATGTATTTGAATAGGCCGCGTCGGAGTTGGGCCCGAGCTAATGCTCCCTCTTAAGCTTAGACTTTAAGAGTGGAATGCGCTAGCATTTAATGACCTAGCAAAGCCCTTGCTGCTTCTCACACTTCGCGGCAACTGGAGCTTGTGGAACCTTAATGCTTACCGGCAAACGCAGGCGCTGAGCGCTATGCACGAAGTTGCGCTTCCTGGTAGAAAAGCGGCTTCTCGCATGGGCCGATCCTGGAGGTAGTCCAAAGCCGAGCCAAAAAGATCACATCATTTTCGGGTTTCTGTTATTGTTGTACACTTTTATTATTTAAGTGTGATAATATTTAACTTAAAAGGCATGCGCTGCCGGTGTTTTGTTTGGTCACATTTCTTTGTAGGCTGTCATTCCCAAAACTCTGAGAATGAACCTCTGGAAGAGGTAAGGCAAGTTATGAGCAACGTTAATGCTGGAATGGTGTGGCAGTGTTACCTGCAAATCCCTAACCTCATATAGCAAGGCGTGGAATATAGATATGCCAAAATATGCGCGGAAATTTTCGCTCACGGACAACCCGCCGACGCCTACACCGGATTTTCTCCGACACGGTGTCCTTAACGCTTCTGCGTTAAAGTCGCATTGCGGTAATGTCACTGTCATGTTGTAATACTTCCAATCAAACAAGATGACGTTAAATAGGTTCAATCAAGAAGGGAACATGACTATTTTACCCAGTAACATACTGCCAGTGACTCAAGGCATCGCCTCCGCACTTTTTTCAACGCCAATTCAATCCGTCGCTCCCCAATGTGAGCTGTTGGCGCGCCTTAGACCAGTCGCCGCGATGCGACGTTACCCAGATGGCACGACTACGACTGCTTGCCTCACCCGTGCAGCTTAGAGCGCGTCGCTCACGTTCCGTAGGGACCATAGTTCCGGTGGGGAAGTGGTAGACGCTCCGTCGCTGCGTCTGCCAAGTTATCACGCATCTGTCAGTCTTCCTCCGACTTCCGTCGTGAGGCTCTACCCAGATGGTTCTCTCCCCCAAGACAGCAATGCAGGCGCGAAGCCTGGCCGACGAGGGAGAGTAGGAAATCCCGATAGGAGAGGGCAGTGAAGGGTCGCATCGGCCGCGTCCGGCCAGCATTGAAAAAAAAGAAAGAGGATGCACTGCTCCAGGGATATATACCGAGTGGAAGCTGCCCAGTGGCCCCATTGACACATCCGCCCGCATTTTTGTTACTGCATTATCTTCCGGTTCTGGCCACGAGCACGCGCGAATAAGGCTACATACCAGTTACATAAAGTGGAGTCGAACACAACAAAATTGCTTCGCAAGAAATAACATGAAATAAATACGGAAATATTAATGAATCATAATAAAAACGAGCGGGGAAACAGAGGTGGGTTCTCATCTGTTTTGAGATTTTAGTTTTACAGCGCATGCTTTATAAGCTCATTCCAATAGGCGTTTCGGTTGGCGATGAGGTCGCCCGCCACTGCCGGTGTCTGTCACAGCTATCGCCAGGCTCCATATTGCTAGGGAAATGGGCCAAGAAATGGTTGGTTTCTGTTGAGGAAGAAAGAGAAAATTAGCAGATGTATAAAATATGTTAGAATGAAAAATACGTATGGCATAGATGATTAAATCAAGCGTGCTAGTTGAATGCAGGCTAAATCATCATAATGAGAATCATGGTTTGCATCGTGTCGAGCGACTTGTCACGTGATGTGAGATGCACGCCGTAGAGTGCCGATGCGTGTGCACTTTCCATTCCTGTCGCATACTACTACACCAGGTGGCATGCCATGTAGGAGTTGCATATGTAGCGGTACAAGATTTTTTTTGCTTTTTATCAACTATGTGGCTCTCACCAACTGTGGACTGTGGACCGAAAGAGGAAGGGTTCTCTTGATGAAGCAAGAAATCAGAGTTTCGCCCGAAAGGACAAACATCGACTGTGGTACCAAACTGGTGGACAGCATTACGAAGTAAGAATAGTAGTTTTGTCGACTGTATAAACTTCCAAACATAGGCATAGCAGCTAAATTAACGTGTCACAAGCGCACAAGCAAACATGAACAGAACTCAATCGATGACCCGAGAAACTCGCCTTCAAAACGCAGGATAGAGGAAGCATGGCAGCAGCAGCGAGCAAATTAACCTTCCTGCTGCCTCTTGCACCAACGCGAATCAAGCCGCCAAAGAAGCAGCGCGAGGCTGACGCTGGCCCCGCCCCAGATTGCTTTCAAGATACAGCTGCCCGGAGTGGAAAGCACACCTCCCCCTTCCTACCCTCCTCCTGGGTCGTTGCGTGCGACGGAAGACGGCGCGATTCCTCCCCGCTTTCCTCCCAAACGTTCTAGAGATTGAGCCAGCCGCAATCGCCGGCTCAGCCTGGCGAGCTTTCACTGGCACATACAGCATACGGCACACGGTGACGATTTTATCGCCCTTGGAATATATACAGAACCTTACAGCGACTGCGACGGCAGAAATTAAATGGAGTGTCCAGGTAATTTCTATCGGAGTAGAAGAGGACTAGCAGATGTATTCGGAAATGCTAGAATGAAGGACGTGTACAGCATACCTGGTTACAACACGCATGCTACGTGACTGTAACGGCCGAGTTCCAAAGGGGATGCCATTTAATCATCATGGTCCTCAACTTCGGCTGTGGTGGCAATGACCGTGCAGGAAAAATCATAATAAAAAAGAACTGGAAAGTTCGCTTTCGTGCATAGCGTTTGCGGTAAACGTTTGCCGATAAAGATTACGGTTGCATTAGCTGCAGTTCCCGGCAAGTGTAGTGCCATTATATGCTCCCGCGCTTTATTCCGACGAAGCTTCAGCATCTCCCAAATGTTACTGTTTGCCGTTTCAGTTGAATCATTTTAACAGCAACAACTCAAAACGTGGCGTGAGATGGGGCCACAGCGTTGTCGATTTCGGATCAGGGATCGCAGGCCCAACAGGGGGTGCTACCTGCTGCGTCGTTAGTGGTGGAATTCAAGGTGCCTTGTCGATTCTCACAGCCCCCATATGGGCTCAGGTAATCGCGTAAGGTGATTTTAGACTTGCTGTGGTTCACGCGTTGAGACTTTTGGCATGTTTTGATCTGCAGTTTCACTAGGTGAAACCGACGAATCGGAAACAAAAGTGCAATATGACACTGTAGAAAACCACTAAAAGACTATATATATCTATATATATATATATATATATATATATAGGGCCTGGATATACTTGAAAAGCTATCCTACCTGTTCCTTCTAGTAATTGGCTGCAACAAACTTAATTTCTTCGTATCATCACATGTTGCTTTTTCACTTCATATACACACATGCATGGTGCATGAGACAATCCGACCAAGAATGCTTCGCTTTGCGTAGATGTCCACTGCAGTTGAATCTGCCTGCTTCTTCTGATGGTCTGCCTGATCGTGCGCCGAGGGTATTGTAGGGTCATGTCATATTTACAGATACAAGCAGTGGAGGTTTAAGCTATAATTGGAAGTATAGAAGGAAGCGCTGCACATTTTTAGGAGGAAACCTTGAAGAATACCTTCCGCGGTACCTAAATTGATGATTTACAACACATTATTTCTCTTGTGCCGTGTTAAAGTCGCATACCAGACCCACCAATAGAACCAGGTCGAAAACACACCATTGTTTGACTTGCCATCGCACTGTCCACCGTGCGATCTGCTTGTGATCATATTTAGTGACGCCCGAGGGGATTTCACTGTAACACTCGCAGTCGAAGGCCGTTATAACGAATAGGCTCAGCGTTAAAACATTCTAAGACGTAAGGTAAATCGACATCCCGCTCCCCCAAACTGGCTTATTACGAACTTAAAGCTTTTTTTGCTGTGCTCGATATAGACGGGTTTGTCCATTGGAGAAGACAAACGAGGAAAAAAATATTTGCTGAAAACAAAACTAAGCGCAACACAAAATTGTATAGCATGTGCCTTCAGCTTTTTTTCGCATCGTCATTAGGAACGATATACCGGATGTGGGACATTCTTCAGACTTCTTGTAGACCAGTTCCTTAGTATGAGCCCAGTAGCGGCGCTGCGCATACAAATGCAGCGAGCGATGCGAGAGAACATGAGCGAAAAGCAAGTGACGAAGTCGGTTTAAAAGATCTTGTCATTGGCTCGGTGTCCTTGTTCCTCCTTCCTATTATGTGGTGCAATTTACTGCTATGTTGAACCAACTAGTCCAGCAAAACGTTCTGACCACGGAACAAAGTGCGTCCTGGCGGATCGGTCAAGGTGTATTCTTTTGAGCCGCCTTGCCACTGGCCTGTAGATTAGCTTAGCTAAATCAACTATAGTGGCATGGAATAAGTCTTCTCGCTTTTGGGTATGTATCCCCTAGTCAAAAGGTTTTGGCGATGCTTGTGCTCTGATGTGATAAGTGTTAATGGGGCGGCACAGCGGCTCATAATGTACAAATGCCACGCATGATTCTGTAGTTTCTGAATGGAAATATTAAGGGTAAACCAAGAGTCTACGTTATTGAAGACAAGGTCAACGTGCACGGAGACTGAAATGAATCGATGAGTAAAAGACCATCATGTGCTTACGATGCCGTCTACATTCGGGTGAGACCGTCTGCAGACCTTCCACCTCTTGTGGAATTGCCGAAGGTTCCCGAGGTATTGACAGAAAAGTATTGTGAGTCTTCGTGCAAAGCTACGGTCGGCAAATCTACAGCAGTTGATAAAGTCAAGCGAGCAACATGGGCACAGATTCTCATGTAGCTTTAACCACACAGCCACCATACAAATTCGTTCGCTATCGCTTCTTCGCCATATAGTAACTAACAAGAAGGGAGGTCGTGCAGTGTGAAAGAAATAAAACACTTTACCACGACCGAACCAGCTTCGGCCGTCTTTCTGGCACAGCTTCGCGCGCGTGGCGCGTCGACGTCCCCGCCCGTAGGCATTCTCACTGGCCCGTCGAGCGTGCGCATCTACGGCGTGTTTTGCGCTTCCTCGATTACCGTCGATTCTAGTCTTGCGACCCTGCGGCATGTTCTAGTTACGAACGCCTTCCAGACGAGTAGCTACCGGGTCGCTCTAGAGCGTTCACAGGACTGCCGCACCGCTTTTTCTTTTGTGCGCTCATGGAACAGGGCGCATGGCCACTCACACGTAAAGTCCCTCAATAGAGAACAAAAATGGCGCCATCCCTTGAAGATTGCCACCGTCCGCATCCCCTGCGCTTTCCCTCGACGTACGGCCCTCCCATTAGCCGACGCCGACAAGCGCTTTTTTCACTTCGTTGTTTTCGCTTCCGCCGCCATCGCGGTGCCAGTCATTGCGAGCGGCGTACGCAGGCACGATATTTCGCGCTTCCTTCGTGGTTTTTTAGCGTAGTTCCGTGTTCGCGATGGCTATTTGATGTGTCTTCGGGTGCTGCACAAGTGAGAGGCTCGACAAGCGACTAT
Organism: Dermacentor variabilis; assembly: GCF_050947875.1. Classification (NCBI taxonomy): domain Eukaryota; kingdom Metazoa; phylum Arthropoda; class Arachnida; order Ixodida; family Ixodidae; genus Dermacentor; species Dermacentor variabilis. The sequence goes on along the minus strand of NC_134578.1, from coordinate 109,589,481 downwards.
TCCGTATTCCATCTGTCAAGCGAGGCGCGTAATGGAGGAAGGTCTGGCTTTAAAAGAATCAGCAGGGCTGATTTAAACCCAACGCAATGGTCCCGCCTCTGTGAGGTAAGCCAGCGATTTTTCGCTCATCACTAATATAATGTGCTTCCATTTGTTGTATGCGGCTTCGCTAGTTTTTCGCTCTCGTAATGCCGCATTTTCGGACTGCGTTTATTAGCAACTTTCGTGCCCAGCCTCAATCAGGTCGTCTTCAAACGCACGTGCTTTTTGTCGCCTCAGTCATACATTCTATGGCGACGTCTTTGTTTGGACTGAATGTACACCAACAGCATATTTTTAATGTATTGCAGCACGTTGCGAAGCGATGACGGTACACAAGCGTACAGGTGCGCTGATGACGTTCTGATCGTTTTAAGCCGTTATGGTTTTAAGCGCCTTATCCATCCCTCTCCAATTGTACTCAATCTTGGCCAAATGTACTCTGGCAGCGGCACCGCAGCACGAACCGTACCTTGACAGCTATCCATCATGCAAAGAAAGAGTGCCGTCCGCTGATATTGCTTCGCGCTTTAGGTTCTCGCCGCTTACTTAGCGTTGAAGAGATACGCGCTAAGAACTCGGAGAGCATCTTTGGAGAGCGTCTACCGGCCCAGCACCGCGTCGAGGGAGGGGGGGCAACGCCGGAGCTGGAGGAGGAGACAGGAGATGGCGCTGCGTTTATTTTATTTGGGGGCATTACTCAGACGCACACACATGCCTAAGGATCAGGCGACGCACTCGCGGGACCGGCGGATCTGCTCTCTTTCTGCTTCTCCGACCCAGCACTCACACTTCCCGATGATGATAATGATAATGATGATGATTAATTGGCATGCTCGTTGAAATGAGGTGGCGGCAGACACTCACGTAGCCTGGTTGAGGAAATCGGGCAGTCTATATGTGCCCATCGCTCTAGTGTTTTGCATACGTACCTTAAAAGCGAAGGGCAACATAATTTTGAACGTGTAAGAAGCTCAGTATAAAGAATGCAGCCCATCCCACGTGTCCCATTCGAATCTATATACAGCGACGTTTCCGAGGCAGTTTTTCCTTTCACGTTCTCATCTGGCTCAAGAATGCCCCGAACGAGGAGCTCTACAACGCAAGGGGAAGGAGCGCGGAGCGAGCGGACGCGCCTCACATCGGCTCGGGCAATTTTCCTCCGCTTTAACGTAAATTCCAAGGGGCCCGTGAAATTTTGCTTCTACTAGACAGACCACATCACCCGGCGCCCGATAGATACCGCTCTGGAGCAGATGGGCTATTTTTTGGGGGCATTTTAGGCCCATTTTTGTCTCTGTCACTTCACCCAACTCGGCCTAACGCCCCGGACTCGATCTCCATCGTCCTCCGCAGCCGCCCTGGCGGCCTCTGCTTGGCGCGGCTACGATCCCGAGACAATGACATGGTCAGAAATCGTCGCAGAAGTTTCAAGTGAAGATGGGGCGTCCTCGATTGAAACTTTCACTCCGATGGAGGAGATAGTGGATGAAGGCCTTTTCTTGTTGGTGGCACTTCGTAGATGCCAGCAACGCTCCAACACCTCGGCGGTCAACGGACTCTACATGAGTGCCGCTACTTGTGTTCCTCCGAATGCAGAAAAGTCCAACCCTCAGCTCTCGCAAGCAGCGGGTCGAAGAAATGGCGGCCCACCGCTATGCCACGACTCCGCAAAGATTTCATGATTGTCATCAAGGCCAGAGTGACGATCTCTCTGAAGAGAACGCTGCAGAACGGTGAGCTTCGTGATTTGCTCTCTGCCTATGTAAATCCATCTTCGGCGGACATTCTTAGTGTCTGACCCATCTGGGAGCACAATATTGTCATTGCCACCACTCAAGACGTGAATGCGGCGAACGCGCTCGCTCGTGAATTTACACTCAATGCTTCCAAATGCCCTATCCCGGTGGTCGGACACGCCAATGTCAACAGTGAAATCTGCAGGGAGGTTATTACGGTCCATGAGCAGGAAACTTCTGCCACCCTGAAATCTAAAATCCAGTGGCACGGATGGGAGATAGCCTTCATCCGCAAGCTGGGGAAGCCGACGATTGCCCTGCTCACCTACGTGGGACACAGAGTACCGCGTTACGTGCACTATAACAGTGTGGTGACCGTGGTGCGCGAATATAAGCGGACTATTCCCGCGTGTTTCCGATGCGGCACCATCGGTTACCGTGCGGACTTATGCCCGAATCCTCAAGACAATCGCTGTGGACGCTGGGGCGAAACGGTCGCAGTCCTCCAGGACGGCAACATGGCGCCCCACGAGTGCACTCCTTGCAACGTTCGCGGTGGCGGCCGTCTTCCTGGATCGCAAGAGTGCAAAGCCGAATTTCGACGGCTGCAACAACCGGGCAAGCGTATACGGTCAAGGAAGGCAACCTCGGACTGCAGTGTGCTCAGTTCTTGACACCAATCCCACTAGCAACAAGATTACGAAAGGCACAACCGAACCAGCGCCACCGGCGGGCACTTTGCCTGGACGTGACCCCAAGTCTTCTCGGTCAACTAACCTGAAAGCGTTACGCAATCCAGACGCCTCTACATTCCAAGACGGGGATTTACCGGCTCTCCAGGGCCCTCCGTCTGGCGCACCAAAGAATATGTCTCAGCCCAAGGTAGGCAGCCGAAACGAGCCTCCTCCGCCTCCCCGCTTTCTCTCACCTTCTCCCCTACCAAAGATTCCTCCGCATCCTAATTCTGACGTCGCGGACGTCCGCCGCGAGCTTGAGACTCTCCGGGCACAAAATGCTCAACCTAACGCCAAAATTCCCGCGCTAGAAACGGCTCGGTCCTGCCCGCCCCCTGCCCAGGTAGCTCCGGAACCGATGCAAGTGGTGCCGGTGGACCTGACACCCTCTAGTTCTGATGTGCGTTTCACCACCCTCGAAAACGCCCTGGCCAAATTAACAACTCAGATATCAAATTTTGACTAAATCCAATGTGGCTGTGACAGCTTTCTCAGGGCAGTCACAGCCACAGTTAGGGCTGCTGTGACGGCCAACATTAAGACGTGGCTAGAGCCAAACCCCCGGCTTTCTGCCGAACAGGACCCCTCAAAGACGCGAACCGCCCATCAGAATTCACCCGCCCCATCAATCTAACCGAACTGTCAGAGGAGCCGGAATCACTCCCACTGCAGAGGACGGAATTGATGTCTGGGCCGGCTCTCCAAGGCGATCTCCCTTCATATCAAAATAGCTGCGTCCCCTCCCGACCAACTCCCTAGAGGGCGGCAGCCCCCGCAAAGACAGCAAGCTCTCTCTCTTGTACAGTGGAACTGTCGGGGTTTCAAAGACAGAACGAAACGCGCCCACTTAAGGGCATAAATTTACATTCTCGAATACCCCGCCGCAGTCCTTGAACTGCAAGAGACCGGAGCTGCGGTGAAGCTCTCGGGCTATAACGCTATTCAGCGAGACCCGTCCACCTGTGTCCTAGTCAATATAGGCTACAAAGCGCAGGAGGTTGATCTAGACCTAAATCTGGAATATTCGTACATGATGGTCTCTGTCTTCCCCCTGCGGTGAACAGATTGCCCCGTACACATATTTAATATATACTGCCCCCGGAAACTAAAAAAACGTCACTTCAGGAGTCTCACAGACCCTACACAAACATGATCGGAAACCAAGAAACACCTCACTCGCGCGACTACACAACTTTCAAGGAAACACGGAGCAGCTAGCGAAGGCTTTGCGCTCACAATACCTCAATCATGATCGAGACAGGCAAGGGATGGATTATTCGTCTGCAGGCTGCTATAATTCGGAAATGAATCAGCCTTTCCAGCTTCACGACCTTCGCGCGGCTCTTGCACAAATTCAGAGGGGGACGGCGCCCGGGAGGAATAACGTAACAGTCAAACTATTGGCAAACCTTCCAGATCGGGCGTACGATACCCTACTCAAGTACATCAGCGCCATTTGGACCGTGGACACTTCATTGCCAGCCGATTGGAAGACATCATTGGTAAACTTTATCCCGTAGGTGGGAAAATCGGTAAACACAGACAACCTCCGGCACATCTCCCTCAATTCATGCGTAGGAAAACTCGTGGAAACGATGGTCCGTGACCGCCTCCCGGAATATATTGAGAGCAAGGACACCTTCGCCGGCACCATGTTCGGCTTCCGACCTCATAAATCGGCACAACACATCCTTTTACAGGTTCATTACGAGATCCTCGAACCCACGGAACACTCACACAACTACAAGAGAGTCCTGGCACTCGATCTCGAGGGTGCCTTTGATAATATTAAACACGCCGTCATACTAAATCATCTTAGCGAGATCAACTGCGGCGCTTGTACATTTAACTATATCAAATATTTCTTAACGGACCGATTGGCCTATATACGCCTACGAGAGACCGAGTACGGCTCGTTTGAAATGCGGACACGGGACAAACCACAAGCCGCTGTGTTGTCCCCGCTTTATTTAACATTGCCATGACACACCCCCTGGCACAACTGACGGGTGTCGATAGTGTTCAGCATGCGCTGTACGCCGACGACATCACCATCTGGGCTACTACGGGATGCATAGGAAAGATGGAGGAATGCCAGCAAGCAGCGACTTGCATAGTAGACCACTATGCCACGTACTGCGGCCTCCAATGCTCCCCGTCCAAGTTTCAATTTGTACATATTCGACCTTCCCCGAAATGCAAAATCTCAGTTCAGCTTACTCTCGTCAGTGGCCCCACCCGAGAATTGGAGGAGATTCAAATACTCGGTCTCTTCATTAATCAACATCGCCAGGCAGACACAACTCTTGCCAAACTCCGCAAGGCCGGCGACCAGGTGGGCTGGATGGTTCGCCGCGTTTCCAACAAGCGAGGAGGGTTACGAAGTAAGGATGCGGTGTGGATCGCACATGCCTTTGTAACTAGTAGACTACTGTACTCGACTCCATACCTACGTTTACGGAAACATGACGAAGGTTGCTTGGAGGTTGTACTCCGCAAAATGCTCAAGAGAGCCCTCGACCTCCTGAGCTTCACTTCCAACGCGCGTCTTCTCGCGTTGCGGGTGGTTGGTGGACACCTATCGGGAACTTCGCGAGGCACATCTCTTTAACCAATGCACGCGTCTCGCCCAGACCGTGTCCGGTCGCCACCTCTTAGACCGGTTACATATTGAACATGACCACCATACGATGGAAAGGGTTCGAGTACCCGAACTGTGGCGATGTGCCCTCTACGTTCGACCCCTTCCAACTAAGATGGACAAGGAGGACCATGATGACCGGTGCCAGGCGTGGGCGGATGCCCTGCAACGCCACTATGGATCTAAGAAACACGTCTTCTACGTCGACATTGCAGGCCCCAACCACTCCAGTGGGTTGTAACTAGTAGACTACTGTACTCGACTCCATACCTACGTTTACGGAAACATGACGAAGGTTGCTTGGAGGTTGTACTCCGCAAAATGCTCAAGAGAGCCCTCGACCTCCTGAGCTTCACTTCCAACGCGCGTCTTCTCGCGTTGCGGGTGGTTGGTGGACACCTATCGGGAACTTCGCGAGGCACATCTCTTTAACCAATGCACGCGTCTCGCCCAGACCGTGTCCGGTCGCCACCTCTTAGACCGGTTACATATTGAACATGACCACCATACGATGGAAAGGGTTCGAGTACCCGAACTGTGGCGATGGGCCCTCTACGTTCGACCCCTTCCAACTAAGATGGACAAGGAGGACCATGATGACCGGTGCCAGGCGTGGGCGGATGCCCTGCAACGCCACTATGGATCTAAGAAACACGTCTTCTACGTCGACATTGCAGACCCCAACCACTCCAGTGGGGATGGTAAACGGCTGCCATCATACACGAGGAAAGGCAAGGGGCGGCCTCTCTTTCAAAGCACTCAGCTCAACGCATATGGAGGTGGTGGCGATCGCCCTCGCAGCCTCCCATCCCGACTTTAAATTCATCCTCGCAGACTCCCGTGGAGCCTGTCCCAACTTTCAATTCGGATGGATCACTCTTCTCGCTGACAAAATTCTTAGCCGCAGTATCCGCGACTGCGATCCAGCTCATCGCTCAATCATGAGTCCCCGGCCACCAAGGCATGCAGGTAACGAAGCCACCCATGAGGCAGCCCGCGCACTCACTTACCGGGCAGCAGGCATCACTTGGGATACCTTGACCCAGATCACAGCCCTTTTCTTTCTTTTAAAAATCAATCTATGACCCTAGGGCAGCCAGGAGTATGCAAAAGAAGATTCAGCATCGAATGGATAGATTAGCGTCGGAACGTTGGGCAACGTTCTGCCAGACACTCGACCCCCGCAAGCCGCTGTCTCACATTTGGAAAACGGTGCAAGATCTGCGTTGCCTTCCGGAACAACATTTTTCCATTCAAGGCGCTCGCGATTTTCCAAGGGCGGCAAGACATCGATGTCGCAGAAGACTTTTGTCCGCGGATGGCAGACCAAGCGACACGTCCAGATCCTCCAGCCCTAGATGACGTCCCCCATTCCCGTGATTGCCGCATGGACCTTCCTTTTACAATGGAGGAGCTCGAGGCGGCACTAGCTCTCTGCAGGCGCTCATCATCTCCGGGTCCAGATGCTATATCATACCGAGCCTTGTGCTATCTGGGAGAATCCGCACGGATAGCATTATTGAGTCTCTACAACACCTCATGGCAGGAGGCAAATGATCCTGACGAATGGAAAGTGAGCCGCCTGGTGCCAATCTTGAAGCAGGGCAAATCCCCGCTAGAGCTCACCTCTTACCGCCCATGAGCGTACTGTGTATGAAAGATAATGGAACGGATGATCCTTGGCCACCTGGAATGGTACCTTGAACACTACAAGATCTATCCGAATTCCATGGCTGGTTTCCGACGTGACCGCTCTTCCATCGACAATGTAGTTGATCTCGTTTCATATGTCCAGCACGAAAGGTCCCGTAGACGTTTTTCTGCAGCGTTATTCTTAGATGTGAAAGGGGCACACGATAACGGATTACATGAGGCTATTCTGGACTTTCTTGTGACGGTTGGCCTAGGTGGTCGAGTATTTCTGTGGATTGCAAGTTACCTATCTGCAAGATCATTCTGTGTGTTAACTGACGATGGCCCAACTACGCGACACTCTACCAGCAGGGGCGTTCCTCAAGGCGGTGCTCTCAGCCCGACGCTATTCAACCTCGCTCTTATTGGGCTTGCTGAACACTTGTCAATTACCACGAAAATTTCAATATACGCAGATTACATCTATGTCTGGACTTCGTCAGTCACACGTCCTCAGATACGGGCGCGGCTTCAAAGAGCGGCTACTTTGACAGCGAGCTACTTGTGTGAACAAGGTCTCGGCATATCACCAGAAAAATGCGCCCTAGTGGCATTTACTCGCAAACCAATGACGCCTTATGTCATCTCAATCAATGGGCGGACCATTTCCTATGTCAGAACCCACAGATTTCTTGGCGTAATTATTGACCGAGACCTCTGTTGGAGTCCGCACGTGGCCTACATGAAACGGCGCCTGAGAGCAACTTCCCAGTTGTTTAAATACCTGACAGGAAAGACGTGGGGGATGTCAGTAGACGCAATGCTGAAACTCGACAGAGCTCTCTTTCTCGGTTTTTTAAGATATAGTCTACCTGTACTGAACAACACCTGCAAGAGAAATATTTGTGTTCTGCAGGCAGCACAAGCTCAAGCACTCAGAGTTTGTCTTGGTTTGCCCAGATGGACGTCAAATAAGGCAACTATTGCGATTGTTCGGGAACATCCAATGCATACATCATGGTGGAAGCCCTGAGAACGCATATCAGACATTTCGCACGTGCCCCTTATCATCACCTTGCAACACTACATTCAGACAGGCACCAAACATCATTGACTAAAAATATCGTCAAGTACAACGACAAACTTCCCTCGGGCTTCACCGCTGCATCTAAACCATCGGTACACCCTCGGTGCCTTGTCAGCTCCACAGTCCATCTCAGCGTACCAGGAATCGGGAAAAAGTCTGAGCTGTCGTCACCTGTGCTGAAACAACTGTCTCTGCTTCTTCTGCACAAGAGGTGCGCGGACAGTACACATATTTATACTGATTGTTCCACAAACATCCAGTGTTCGTCTGGTGGTGCTGTGGTCGTCCTAGCAAGAGGTATTACCATCAGCTTTAGGACTGACCACCCGACGACATCGACATCTGCGGAACTAGCTGCTCTTCGCGCTGCACTTTGTTTTGTCAACCGGGAACAACCTCGACGATGGTCAATTTTTAGTGACTCAAAGGCAGCCCTACAATCTGTGCTATCAACTCTGCGTCGCGGGCCATTCGAGCAGCTCGTGCTCGATATTAGATGCATACTCCATACATCACATGAGAAAGGATATCACGTGACGTTTCAGTGGCTGCGAAGTCAATGCGGCGTCATAGGAAATGAAGACGCCGATAAAGCCGCTCGGACAGCTCTTGACGACACACATTAAGAGGCCATACCACGTTCGATGAACATCCCGCCCGGCTACGAAGCGTCCTTCCCGCAATACGCAAGGGAAACATCCATCAAGCCTGAAAAATGTTACTTTGGCTTCCAGGAACTCAAGTTTCTAGGCCACGTGGTCAGCTCCCAAGGTGTGCGCCCAGACCCAGAAAAGCTCGCTGCCATTGCCGAGTTTCTTCACCATAAGGACAAGAAACCCGTTCAGCGGTTCCTGGGCCTCTGCGCTTACTACCGTCGTTACGTTGAAGGCTTTTCAAGCATTGCTGAACCTCTCACGAGGCTCACGCGTCAAGATGTCCCCTTTGCGTGAACGGAAGACCAAGAGCAGGCCTTAACCGAATTGCGGAAATGGCTTCAATACGCTTCAGTGCTGGCGCATTTTGATGACACCGCGACAACTGAAAGTCACAAAGACGCCAGCAACGTAGGACTCGGAGCCATTCTGTTTAAATGAGAAGACGGCGCAGAACGTGTAATTGCGTACGCGAACCGTAGTCTCGCAAAATCAGAGGTTAATTGTTCAACCATCGAAAAAGAATGCTTAGCAGTCATGTGGGCTATCGGCAAGTTTCGATCCTACTTATACGGCCGGCCATTTCGAGTGGTCAGTGATCGCCACTTGCCCCGCTGGCTTGCTATTCTTCGAGACCCGTCAGGTCGCGTCGCTCGTTGCAGCCTCCGCCTCGGGAATATGGCATCACTGTTTCTATTCCCGTGACATCCTCCAACTTGGAGATTGATTTGCTGATTCTAGTTGTCGTTGACGTGGAGCACTTGGCTGACTATCAGCGTGCCCACTCTGAGCTGCTTCCAGTCATCCAATATCTCGATGGAGCTAACGTTGTTGTCCCACGCACAATTTCATGAGCATTGACGTCATACTGCCTGCGGAACGATGTCTTGTACAAGGAAAATTTCGAGAACAGCCGGGAAACGTTCCTTCTCGTCGTGGGGTAGCGTTGTGCGTGGAAGTTTTACAGGCGTGTCACGACTACCCCTGTGTCGCCCGCTTAGGGTTCGCGAGAAAATAAGCGTGCATACGGCAGAAATACTATTGTCCACACCTATTTTCGGTGGTTCAGCGCTATGTGCGAACGTACCGTGACTGCCAGAGGCATAGAGTCCCACCCCTGAAGCCTGCAGGCCTCCTTCAGCCATTGCATCTGCCTCCGGTGCCATTCCAGGAAGTGGGAATGGACCTGCTTCGTCCGTTCCCCACGTCATCCTTGCAAAACAAAGGGATAATCGTGGCAACAGACAATTTAACTCGCTATGCGGAGACGAAAGCAATGCTGCGGTGAACTACTGCTGAAGTCGCCAGCTTCTTCATCCTCACCATCATGCTTTGACACGATACACCCACTGTACTTATTACTGACCATGGTGCAGCGTTTACAGTGGAGTTCTTGCAACAAGTCGTCACGCTGACGCACACCGACCACCGAAAGACCGCAGCTTATCATTCCCAAACTAACGACCAAACAGAACATCTAAACAGAGCATTAGCTGACATGCTATGCATATACGTTCATGTGGAACGCAAAACATGGGATGAAATTGTGCCATGAGTGACGTTTGCTTACAATACCACTGTGCAGGAGACCACCGAGTTTACAGCATTCAAGCTTGTTTACGGACGTCACGTTACGATTCCCTTAGACGCCAAGCTTCCGGTAGATAACGGAGCCATGAGGACTGGCAACACTGAAGAGCTCAACGAGAAAGTCAAGTAAGCTAGCCAGCTTGCTCGGAATCGCATCCGCACCCAGCAGAATATCGACTCCTACCGTTACAGCCGGACGCGACGGAACGTCCAGTACTCATCAGGCAACCGCGTGTGGGTGTGGACACCTACCCGACACCGTGGGCTGTCGGAGAAATTGTTGCGCCGCTATCTCGGCTCATATGAAGTTCTACGCCACCTCAGTTGCGCGAACTACTAGGTGATGCGCCAAAGTTCTTATTCTGGTTCTAACTGACGCTGTCCCCGTGCTGAAGTCGTCCACGTAGTACGGATGAAGCCGTACTACGCACGCGAGGGATAAGCAACCCTCACAAACCGCTTCAGCATTGTGTACATTCCCGTAGGTTTCTTTTTTGTGTGTGTTTCTTTTCATGTTAGCCCCTTAGCCACAGTGCTCGCCCGCTGCCCCTGAAGTGACCGGATAGGCCGCTTTTGAGAGAGAAGTAATGACGCGAAATAAGTTGGCACGTGCTGACACTGGCCCCTTGAGGCGAGAACGAAGAAGTTCATGGTTGCGCGTGGGCTCTCCAAGGATCAGTCATTGCTAATGGCAGGTGCTTTTTGGCAGTATGTCACTGGTGAACTATTTCAGCTTGCACTAGCTGGGTGACAATATATGGCCACGTGATCAAAGTGTGATGCCATGGCAATGCATACAGCTATAATGGGTATTTTTCTTCAGTAAATGTATCTTAACAAAAGAAATCAGTGTCTTTGGGTGTAAACAAGGCTGACTGAAAAATACCGCGTGTAATATTCATCTAATTGATCTTGCAATAAAACTCGTCAAGCGCCACAATGCGCCGCCGGCTTGCACGTGGAAGATACTTAAGGGTGCTCTATTCCGCCAGCTGGGTCTTGCGCTGGGATTCTAATGGCTAGATCATCGAGCTGCTGTGCGTAGGTGTTCTCTGTTCGAATCCTGCAAGCAGACTATTTTATTTATATTTATATAAATTTTGTTATATAATAATATATATACAACGTGTCTCAGTTAACTTGTACAAAGATTTTAGAAAACCCCAAGAGCTCTAGAGAAATTGTATCGACAGCTGCATAGTAGCCGCAGTAGTGTGTACTTACAACCAGTATTTTTTTAATCACGAAGTATTCATTAATTACTTGCATTTATACAGTCAACTTTTTTCATTATTGCTTGAATGGCAAACATATCGAATACAAATTTTTAGGGCACCTCAAGTAACCTCCGAATGTCAAGCTTCGTTTAACGCACTGATTTATTTACAAGTTGTCTTCCCTTTCAAGATCGTGTCAATTTCCACGACGAAATTATCATTGTATCCTACTGTGACAAACCTGTCTTCCATACTTTGAGCAGCCGCGCCTTGCGTGTTGCTGGTGGTGCGTTTAGGTGATTTTACAAAGCTTTCATTCAATGCGTTCACACACTGGGGCAGCTTCTTCATCCTTTCACTTTTAGCTCTACTTTCAGAAAAGAATGTGCCAAGCCTCTCTAAGACTGTTCACTTTAAATGCAATTCCGTTGGTTGTAGTTCAATGTATCTCTCCGTCTCCAGTGTGACGCCTTTTGTTAGAAGCCACGAGCGCGTTTCAATCGCTTTGCATATGCACCCATGCATTGTTGCAGCGAATTATTGCAGCGTAGCGAGTGCAGCCGGCCGAATGGAGGTCATAATCTTGGTAGCACTTCACGTGATAGCCTGCACTTGAACGAAGCAGCCGTCCCACTTTCGCAGCTGCATTGTTTATTTCAGGAGTCAACCTGTGTGAATAATAAAATCACATTGAAAGAAACTTTTATCTCCTTGACGATTGAGCCCCGTACTTACGTGTGCGGTCCCCAAAGAGCACCTAAATATTTTCTAACAAAATTTACACTATAAGACCAGTTATGCTTGACCCGTGAAGATGTGTACAGGGTGTTTCAGAAGATACGTTTACAATTCACGAAAAACGACAAAGTGGTCCTCCCAGATTGATTTTATCACGGGGGCATGCGCACCGAAATGCCTCAAAGTTGGAAGGCCAGCAATTATCAAAGTATGAGGTTTAAGAGGTGCAGTCGCACCTATCATCTTGAAACAATGGCCGGTCCATAAAAAAGTTAAAAGTGAAAGACTTACGTCAAATGTCGCACGGCAATTCAAAACCTAATGAGCGAAGAGTGCAACTGACACTCGCCTAAAATGTGGCTCATCGACGAGCGAGCATGCAGCGAATTTATTTATCCAGCAGCGATATCGCTTTCTTCCTTCTAGCATAATGGTTACCAAATAAGGTACGTAACAAACCTCGTGTTTAAGTACCTTCCTTGCAGTACTATACACGCTATGCAATACTATACATGCTATAAATGTTACTCATTTGTTTTGGCCGAATTGGCTGTTGTCCTTGCTCACAAGGCTTCTACACTGCACCAGCTGCCATCTCTGCCACTTTGCTAAAGTTTTCTTATTTTTCCAATTTCTGAGCTTCGCATTCTATGGCGGAGAACGTGGCTCTGTAGGCAAAGCAGCGTCATAACAGGCAGCCGATCTCAATCCCGGCGACAAAATATGACGTATTTTGTTCACAGTGTGAGTTATGCTGAGCGATGTCTTTATTTTTTATTTCTTCTTTCACCACGCATGACGTAAAGAAAGAAGGGCAATGTCCGTTCGAAATGAAGGGTCTCGACACGGCAATGCTACGCAACCACGTTATGAACCGCGGTAGCCGCCGATATAGCTCCGCAATAATCCATGCTGTAGGAACAGCGTACTCACAGGGTGTTTCGGGAAACGTATTACGGTAACGTATCACACATCACACCAAGCTTAAGCTCTCCCCCATTGCGGAACACCGGAAACCACGAAGTTAATGAATATATCGTGAAAGGGGAGCATGTAGAACTAACACGCATGCGACAAAGCTCACAGCGTGGGGAAGCAGGGGCAGTGATGACAGCGTGACAGCTCGAGACCGACAGCGCGATGAAGGGCGTCGTGTCAACAAGCGCTTCCTGCGTGGCTCCTTATAGCTTTGGCACTGAGTGAAGATATCGGTCACGGACTGAGGATCTTTTGCAAGAAGCATGTGGAAAGCATCGTCGTCTATCCATTTCATGACATGCAGGATTTTATCGGACTGCGACACTCTCTTCACAAATCCAGAACATCCTTAATCTGGCTGGTAAATAATTCACCCAGTTGGGCACGTTCTGGCAAATGAGATTCCACACGCAGCTTGCGCACAGCCGCGCGACCGGACGTACTCCCTAAAGAGGTCTTGAACGACGACCACATCAGAAAATGGGAGTAGAAGAGCTCGTTGCTGAGTTTTCCGAGGTCATCCCATTTGTTGTGGGCGAGTAAGCTCTCATATGTCGTCAGCCAGTCCGCGTCGGTGTCGTCCGCGCCGCTAAAAATGGCAGGGTCCCTGTGACGATGGACGGATCAGGCACTTGCTCTAGGAGGGGTTTGCTGAGATGCATCTTCAGGCATGGCTGTGCGTGGGGTACCGTGGATCGAAGTTCAAGGAAGGATGTTGTAGGCCGAAGCACACTCCACATTGAGTCACCGGAGTTTGACACTGACCGTCAGAGCAAGGCACGCGCTCCCAGCACGAGCAACGTTTCCCGACCAAGAGAGTTGAACAGAGCGACCTACTGGAAAGCGCTAGAGGACAACTGAGTCTATCATTCTAATCTTCCTCTACATCATAAGATCTCGTGATATGTACGTGGATTCCTTAAAGCTTTTGGTTTCTTATGTTGGCTTTTTCTTAGTGAAAATGCATGCGCCAGAGCTCAGAAGAAATTTCTGTATAAGTCAACCTCTCCGGTCATGTCGCGAGTCTCCCCGCAAAGTATTGTTGGCGTTAAAATGTTCCCCAAATGTGTGGGGTTCCGGAATCTGATCAACGAGATTATATGAAAACACTTTTTCCAAGAATATATTTTGGGGGTGTGCATATACAACAACCAGTGACCTTAGAATGACAGAAATCTTAGCTAGTTGGTAAGGATTCTTTATGCAAAAAAGGTGAGGCGTGCATACAGGACACAAGAGTACGCCGAGTTGCTTCCAGAGGTGCTTTCACTGCTGCCAATAGGCTAGGTAAGTTCTGCGCTGCCGTGCAGAGGAAAAAGGAGCAGGTGAAAGGAAAAAAAAAAGAACAGATATTTGTTCTGTGAAGCACAATAAGAACAACAGTTTTACTGACTGTCGTATGGGTGTGGTTTATTAACTTCCATTTACCTGTGGCCAGTTCTACGCAGGGCAAACGGATCGGCGTAACAATGAGCGGCTAATGGAACATAAAAGGTCGTTAACCGGTGGATCGCCTTCTAATCTTTCCCTACATTGCCAATATTGCAACTGCACGCCAGAGTTAGATGAATGCGCGATATTGTACAGGCATAAGAATGAAGATACGCGTCTTATGGTAGAGGCATGGCATATCTATAATTCTGGAAGTGCGTGCGTGAGTCAGCCTTCGATTACTTTACATGAGGAAGAGATTAAGTGCCTTAACAGTTATCTCTCACGTAGACCGGCACGTGTACCCGACTGACACTTGGTGTTACCATTCCTGAGCATGCGCAGATGAGTTTTGTGTCTTCTTTTCTTTTTTCGCCTCAGTGCTCCCTTCAGTTGATAGTCGGCGTTCGTGTTGTTCACTTCCGTACTCTTGTGTCCTGTCTGCAGGCGTCACTTTTTTGCATAATGAACCAGTTATAAATTTATTATATAGTATTACCCGTTCTGACACTGCCTCCAGCGCTGTCTGGAGTGCGATACGCTGACAAGCTACAGACTGCGGGAACACTGTGTGGGGTCCAGAATGCGGCTGGAGGCTCTTGTGGCGCTGCTCTCTGACGCACCACTTCGGAAAAGCTGTTATTTGCCAGGTAAGCTACCTGCCTGCGCGCTTCGTTTAACGATATGTTTTCTTTGACTTTGATTGTTACTATTTCTTTTTTTTTTTACTTTTTTCCAGGATTGGCGGAACCGTTATTATGCGGCGTGCTTCGCATCAAAGTTCAAGCAGTGCGGAGCATTCTCGCAATTGTCAGGTGGGTATTCCTGTGCGCTACATACATCGCAAATCTGGTGGCCTCGATACCTCTGTGAACTGTGGCCAAGTCTTTAGTATTAAAGCATCGGAGAGGACTGGGGACGTACGGTCTGACTCGGATCTTTATGTAGCCAGCCTCAGTGGTCCCAGGAAGCATACTTCATACCAAACTCAGAATTAGGTACTTTGTTTTGATCCCCTTGCCGTCCGCATGATCTTATTTCTCTTCACATTGATCACATATTGATCGCTCCAACCTTCACAGCTACAGCTTCAGTCACCTCTATGAGGCCAGCATCTGAAAAGACTGCGTGGGTGCGGTGCTGTGTGACTGTCACCGGGAGATTCCCAAATGAGACTAAATTAGACAGTTGCTTCTTTTGGCGAAGTTCTAGAAGACCGCTTGCCAACTTGGAGACTTTATACCCTTGGCCAAAAGCTTCTGTCATTGTTTTGGCAACCAGAAAAGGTGAGATAATTCTCGCTGCTCTTTTTTTCTCCGAATGTATTACATGCAATCGTGGAAAATATTCAATATTTCAGCCAAATGACTCGAAAGCTTCTTCGGTGCACCCTCATTTCTGCGTATGCAGCTTTTCAGGGGTGCTACGCAGGATGCGCCGAGTTTCTCGTTCACCCGAGTTTTACCCGAGTTTGCTCGACAGCAGTCAGTGAACGGAGATAGCGCGGAACGCGCAAAAGCTACAGGCAAACAATCATGTAGACAAAAAGCCGCGTATGACAACATGAGCGCGCCCTGCGCGGCACGCTGCTTCCACGTTTCAAGCGCAGAAGGCTGCACAACGAAACGCGCCAGCGCCGCGTATTGTTATCAACGGATTATCGCAACTTAGCAGTACTGTGACTGTCCCGCTGTCTGTCTGCACACTTGCCGTGAGCCGCTTGCCACGCCCTTCCCGGGCGCGTCAAGGGCGTGCCTCTTCTTTTGGCAACTATCTTTCTATCCTCCATCGAATTCGAACAGGGTACATGCGGCGCATTCTTGCACCTACGCTTTCGCTCAAACGAATACGTTAAAATACAGCAAATAAAATGACGAACATTTTTATTTCATTAAGTGTCTGTTTTTCGTTTTGAATGCTAGAAATTTCTGCTGACAAACGGAGATCGAGCAAATTATTAAATTTTGCACTTCTTGCCGCGAGTGGCGACAGTGAGGCGAAAGCTTAGAAGCGGATACATTGAAGCGGGTCGCACGCACGAGGCAGTTCATACGGTGAGAAGTCGCCTAGGGGCGTTACAGTGCTATTCTCAATAATGTCAGTGATCACCACTCTTTCTCTATTAGGGGAATAGAAACGCAGCGCCGTGGTACGGCTGTTCATCGCAGGCACCGTAAGGCCTCCACTTTACCAACTAAAAACAACACACTAGTCATAAATACGGGAGTAACGGCTGTCGATGCAAAATGGCGATCCGTAGTGCCCGTGGTGACGCAGTTTAGTGAAAATGTACCAGTTTATCTTTGTGCGCGAAGCCTCGGCGATGCATTGCGAAGAAGTGCGTGCTTCCCATCGACACAATTCATCGCTTGTCATCGCTTGCCCAGTGGAAGTACCTCTGAGCGCATGTACGCAGTATTTGAGTGTTTTGTGCGCACCAAGGTGCTTGCGGATTACTTATGCTGGAGCCAGCAGCGATCGCAGAAGGATATCGTAACGACACCGCAGCAATCGCATTTTGGCAGGTGAGGGCTCTTGTGTGCGGTTATGAAATGAGACGTCGAACTGAGGAAGGTGTCGGAACTGTTGAGTGCGCAGTGCTTGTGATGAAGAAATGCCATTGCACTGGGTCTAGAAGAGCGAGCGATTCTCGGACGCTGATCGTGTTTACGACGTTGTGGCTCCGATACATCACCGATGACGGAGCAGCCATCTCAAACGGCTGCTGCGTTACGCACTCCTCAGCATCGTCGTCACCCTCGGCACATCGACGCCTTGCAAGCAGCTACAGTGACGTGCCGGTAATTATTTACTGTGCGCTACGTCGCCACAATGCAGGCAATGAAACCGTGCTGTGGGGCCCTCTCAGCCCGAGAAGATATATGCATAAGCCAGCGACAGTCAGCGCTTTGTTTTTGATAGTAGTGCGCAGTACATCACCGATGACAGTGTGTTGTGCGTGTTTTATGTCGGTTGTGAATATTGTTGATGCCTCTCAGCTCGGCACCGCGTCGCTGTTGCCGAAAGATAATTTGGGCGTGGTCCAATCGTGGTGGGTGCGCGCACAAGAGTTACGTGCCTCGCGCGGGGCGTGACCTCTGGCTTTGATTGACAGGCGAACTCGTGCTAAACTCGTACATCGCGAAACCCCCTCCGAGTTCAACTCGGGAACATGGCGGCGGCAGCAGCAGCCTGTGTTATTGCAGCCAGCGGCAGCAAGCGTCAGTATGACCGTCTGGACCCGTTCGCGTACATGACCGCCGTGGAGTTTCAGCGTCATTTTGGCCTGTCGAAGAGATCAGTGTGCTGGCTGTGTGACGAGCTACGCGAAGACCCTCTTCTGTGGAGACAGCGTGGCGGGCTTCATTCGCTCACCGTTGAAGAGCAAGTCCTCTGCGCCCTCCGTTTCTACGGTACTGGGAGTTTTCAGGGAAGCGTCGGCGCCGAGCGTTACATTGGACGTCATCAAACTACTGTGAGCCTCTGTGTCAGAGATGTCTGATGCGCTTATTGATGCGGCAGTGCGGAAGCGGTGGCTGGCTTTCCCGAAGACTGCGGCTGAGCGGGCAATTATAAAAGGACGCTTTTTACTTCGCGGAAACATTACGAACGTAGTCGGGTATGTCGACGGAACGTACGTAGGAATTAAGGTGCCTTCAATGTCAGCGTCACTGTGATTAGCATTGAAGCAATGTCTAGACGCACCATAGTGCCAAATTTGTCACTTCTGTGTAGCCGACTTAAATTTTGTGTTACCGACGTCACACATGCGGCAGCCTATGATACTGACTTTTTCGCTGGTTGCTGACTTTTTACCGATTGTTCTACTTGTCTATCAGGGTGCCTTCCATATGGCTCACTTTTTGGGGAAGGAGGTTAATGAAGTATAAATAGATAAAGGGATATCACAAATTGTGTGAAGTACCCTGTGAATCCTAATCTCACAAAGAACTTGGGGTTTTTTATGAGATTATTTAGTACGTAGCACAAATTACTTAGTATGCATAATGCTGAATTTTGGTCATGTGTCATGTATCGGCCGCACTATGAAACAGCTAGGCATTGCACAATTTGTTGCAGTGCGAGATGCGGATGTCGCGCCAAGCCTGTTGTGCCTATGCATTTATGGCAAAATGAAAATGCATTGAGAATCTTAGTGTGCTGGCTTGCATGAAGAAAATACTTCAGAATGTTTGCTGTGTTCACTGTTGGTGCATGTGCCAGTGGTTCAGTGTATTTTCTTTTTCTTTGGGGGGGGGGGGGTCAGCGTTATTCTGTATGGACAAATCATATATTTTCGTCTCATAATGGGGCTCTAATTCTTCAGCAGTAGAACAATGCAGATCCAATGCTCTGCAGAACTCAGTGTGCGTGAAGATGTCGTGAACCACCAAGGCAAAATTACATATCGGGAGAAATGTGGTGCAGATGCCAATGAAAAGTGGGTCTTTAACCCACCATGATAAAAATAAAGATTGCAGAGCGAATAGACCTTTTGTAAAGCTTTAGAGCAATGATTACACAAACTGTGACATGCTCAAACGTGTAAAAGCTGGCCGCAATGCCAAAGTAGGATGAGCGATATGCAGTATATTTTGGCATTGAACATGTCTTGTAAATGCTATTTTTATTGTAAGCCTCAAGCCTCGCTATCACGCCTTTCCCTCCGGCACTCCCTTTACTCAAACGCAGCACTCTCTTTCTATTGGTGTCATGGTGATGATGGTAACGGCAGCAGTAAGGCTGGTTAATGCTTGCCCCTTTGATTCTTGCGAGTTTAGTGGTACAGAATATGGCACGTGCATACACATGTGCAGCAAAATGTTATGCTTGTGGTGATTTGTTGGAGAGCTAATTCGTGTTGGGACATTTCAAAGATGTGCGCCTTTGTGGCTTAATAACTAGATCATTGGTGAAGTTGACGACTCGTATCGGTATAGAAGCTTGAAGCTGAATTGCACCACAATTCGACGGGACACAAAGAAGAGAAATACACACAGCAGAACGCTCTGCTGTGTGTGTTACTCTTCTTTGTGTGCCGTCGAATTGTTGCGCGATCCAACTTCAAATAGAGCATTGGGCCTCTTTGGTGCAGGATCGAGGAAGAGAAATACACACAGCAGAACGCTCTGCTGTGTGTGTTACCCTTCTTTGTGTGCCGTCGAATTGTTGCGCGATCCAACTTCAAATAGAGCATTGGGCCTCTTTGGTGCAGGACCGAGGAAGTGTGAGCTATTCGGCACCATGCCAGTGCCTTGCCAGACAATTATGGAAGTCTGAAGGTTTGCAAACAAAGCTTTGCTTTCAAATCCACCTGCTCATGTAATACAAGCACTAATTGATAGAACCAACATACAAAAATAATGGTGAAATGATTGGCCTTTGAAAATTTGTATGTTGACACTAATGACATAATAGGTGCTACAGCGAACTCGACAATTGTACTGGACAGAGCACTTTGTTTCCTATGTGAAGCACACGCTTTCATTACATGCTGTGCAGATAACCAAGCTCAGTTTGTTTAATGAGGTACACAACATTCACTGTAATCTGTTTTTGATTCTAAAGTGCCAAACCACCTCTTTTTCAAGGATGTCATGGGAATATTTGGCAAGAACTGTTTACAGCCCCTCATAATCGAAGTGTGGCCAGCCAGCTTTACTTGGGTGCCTTTATAGATTTCTGTTCCTGATCATTGTGTGCTATCAAGTTGCTAAAGTCTATGCAACCAGTGCAAGGCATTACGTGATTCTATACTCGGATACAACTTTAGGAGGCCGCAGAATCTGCACTTCAACGGCAGGTGAACACAAGCCTGCACCAATGGGCACAAACTCTACACTGACGTTGTGCCGCTGGACGCACTAATACCCGCTCATTGGAGAGGGACTGTTTCTTTAGACGTGGAGGCAATCGGCTGCTGCGCTTTGGTCATCTGGGTGGGGCCTCTCCTGTCTTGTGAAGTTGTATCCGACTAGAGGATGCTGCTTTTCATACAACACAAAAGGACAAAGTGTACAATTATTTGGCCTATGAAATGGATACATCACAAGTGAGCTATGCATGGGCTTAAGCTGTGTGAAAATTAGTACATGCAAATATATGACATTGTTAAAGAATATGTGGTATCGAACATGCATGTAATGGCACGTTTAAATCGGGGAGTGTTGCATTCATGTGCACAGTCTATAGGTGATAGCATTATTAAGGTCATGCCATTTCCTGTCGTTTCATTGCGAAATACACACACCGTTCATCTTGTGGCTAATCAACACCCACTGTATTCTTGCACATAGAAAGAACAAACAGCACAATGACGTATATGCTGCATTAGTGTCTTTTTCATTTACACGGTCCAGGTTCTTACGTGTTTGCCCATTTTGAAGAGACATCAAGTGCATGTTACAAGTGTCCCAATATGCACAGCACAATGTTTACTGCAACAATTTTATTCGTGTTCTTGAATAATAAACAAAATAATAAACTGAAAGCTCCTTTATTAAGTGTGTTCTGGGGGCTCGACTGGAAAGCAGTGAGTGCACTGATCCTACTGTTGCAGAGCAGCCCTCTAGCCCTCTGCCACACTCTCAAGAGCATGTGCCTGGCGCTCGCCTACTGCCACCAGGCGGTTGAGTGCCTCCAGCAGCAGAATGTTTTGCTGCAAAAAAAGTGGATTGTTGGAATGAATCAACCACATATAAACCATTATTTACAAATAAAAATGCTCATTGCACTATTGGTACTAACTGCCCTTAACTGTGGAGGCCTTTAGTGTATGCATAATAAAACACTTTGTCGGGACAACATTGCTTTATTTTTCATAACGGGTTGTTTTTTTCAGAGCCAATTGTAATGTTTATTAGTGTGCCAACAGCTGAGGTGTCCTCGAACCTTCACGAGTCTCTACTGTCAGCACCACAAACCTATTTTTGTTCACTGCAATATCAATGGCGCTCCCTACAATCCCATCTTATGCGATCTGATTGCATCCTATGCATACAAACATCATATTTTTGTCTCATTACGTAATTTTCTACCATCCTCGTCTGCAGTTGTCTCTCCTTGACATCCATTCTGTCACGCTTATGTAATCACCTGTTATAAATTGGCAACAAGTGATTGAAGACGTGCACGGCCTGACCACCGATTCCATTTTTTTTTCTTAATCTCAATAGCATATCAGTTGCCACGGTTTACTACGCCACTGTCTTCCTGCCTTAATGCTATTTCCAACAATTTTTGTAACTTCGCTTTCTGCACAGTCCTCGACTTCTCAAGTTTCTTTGTTAACCTACAGGTTTATGTCCCATATTGCATAACCGGTAGAATGCAACGATTCTAAACATTTTTCAAGGATATCGGTAATGTGGCGATCACGATTCGGGAATGCCTCCCATGTGCTGTTCAACCCATGAAATTTTTGTATAAGTTTCTTGCTTTATATCAGTACCTGCTATTGATATTTTACCTGGATAAAGATACTCTTCCATAGATTCTGCGGGCTGAATGTCACTGATGAATTTCTGTTATATCACTAAGTTAGTGAAGGTTACCTTTATCTTTTCCATATTTTCGCGGGCCCACGTACATGTACAAACGTACGGACAAACACTCATTGGCTCTCAATGCCTTTTTTAAACTGCTGGACATTTAGTTCGTTACTACGAAAGTGACTTAATCCGTGCACTATTATTATGCTAAATATGAAACAGTAGAAATATACTTATCTGCAGTTTGTCGATGCCTCCGTCACTGTGTTGGTTGCGAGATCCATCGTCGGCACCACCTCCTTGTCGCATCGTAGCTATATCGGCTGTCTTCCGTTTGCACACACTATGCAATATTCGTGACGCTCGCAGTCACGCAGAGTGGAGGAACTCGGCGCACTCACAGAAGCAGCACCGGATAAGTTGTTTGTTCAGGATTGTGCCGTGAACAGTAGGTACGCGTTGCGATCTGTAAAATCGCCTAAGCTATTCGCAGTCTTTCGGGGTGCACGGAAAGATTGCTCACGGAGGAACAGAAGTATCCAAGAAATAGTTGTCATTGTCGAGTCTGATCACTACGTCGCGCACTGCAAGCTCGTTGTACGAGTTTGTTTACACTGGGCCGCTTCGATGTTTAGCCGCCATGCTCGCCCGATGAATGTATGTGATGACGCCACCACAGCGTTCCCTCGTGGTATAATGCGAAGCGTACTAAATTACAAATTAGTCGAATACACATTCAGTGTACATCCTGTAAGCTTTAAAATGCTTTTAAACCACGTCAAACTAACTAATAATATTGTATAAAATGCATTTGTTTTATAACTCGCTTGTGCGTGTAATGCACTCGGTGGAACGACAAACAAGTGAAAGAAGGCGCGACCATATACCGACGGTATGATCACGTGAGCCCCAGTTTGTCGACCGCGCAGAAGGCAACGCCCAAGGAATGATAGCCACCCAGAGTGAATCTAGATAAACAAATAAAACTGGAGGCTTGTCGAAAGATAAACTGTGTCTCGGTATCATTTGTGCTTTCATCTTGGGGTGTCGCCAGAGCTCGTGAAGATCCCGAGTTTCGCCAAACTCGGCGCATCCTGCATAGCACCCCTGGACACGAGAGTTTAGTTCGCGTGAGTGTCGTCACGTGGCGTACTGACCTTAAAATTTTCAAACTTCCCGCGGTGACGCGTGATGACGTAAAGAAAAAAAATAATTAGAAGCTATTCCTGCGCATTGAACTTCGTCACAATGCTTATCCCGCCAGCGTTATCAGTGTTCTTGGTAAAGCGTAGCTGCTCGTCACCTGGAAATGACTTATCATCCTAAGAGCGTTTAGTGGCGACGTGCGACGATTGATTCGGGACTTTTGACACGGTTTTCTTTTTCTTTTCCTTTTTTTGGTAGTAAGGAGTAAACAAGCTAAGGTGATCGTCGGAAGCACCCCGCAGCAGCCTTTATTAAGTCGGCACATATTAACGTCCGAACATCGCACAGCGTCTACGAGAGACGCCTTCGTACGCGGCTTTTGATTTTCACTTATTGATTTCGCTAAGGTGTCCCCAATTATTTCCCTAGCAACTTTGCTATCCGCGCTCATGGGCTAACGCAGCAGCTGGAAATCGGGATGTACTTAACTATTTAGATGGATACATGGATAGGTTGGTTTTGCACCTTGAGGCAAAAGGCACGACAAAACAATTGTACAAACTGTCTCTGTGTGGTCATCCGTTAACATGCTATGGCCGAAGCTGCTCACAATATTACGTCCCCTTTACTTGCCACCGGGTCAGGTAAACCTTTGGGCATGACATATACAGTATTTCCAGTTAGTTGTGAAAGTACTGTCATGTCATGGTTATCCACGCGCATGAAAGAAGTCCATTATTTAGGATTATTGTGCAGCAATATATGCCGGATATGTCTGTTCACCACATTGTCTACCATGTTTCCGTTCCACCTATATAATATAGCCGCAATGTGGACTAGCAGACATCCAACACCAAAATGGCTACCCACATACTCAAAAATTTCGCGCACAACTCCTGACACTTACTTGTATTCCAGAGTTGTGCGACTCCCAAGGCATCCTTAAGGAATGGTAAATAATAAATTATGGGGTTTTACGTGGCAAAGCCACGCTATGATTATGAGGCACGCGGCAGTGGGAGATTCCGTTATGATTTGGACGAGCTGGGGTTCTTTAACGTCCACCTAATTCTAAGTACACGGGTGTTTTCTCCTTTCACCCCCATCAAAATACGGCGGCCGTGGCTAGGATTGGATCTCGCGGCCTCGTGCATAGCAGGCTAACACTACATCCACTAAGCAACTACGACGGGCGAGGCCGTCCCACGACGTCGAGCGATGCCATGGCTGCACCGCTACCGCGGCGGGCACAAAAGCGTTGATTTCACACGCGACCGCTTCCTTAGTGTTGCATGAACGCTACGGTGATTTAATGTGGCTTTCAATCTGCACACCCTGCGTCAATAGTCCGCAGGACGAATTTGCATGCTTTTTGTTTTTGAGAAATAGCAGGAAGGTACAGTACCGTACCTTCCATTTTGCCCGCAACTGTTGTCGTGCCTATAGTAGTAGCGCTTCCTTATCGTCGTTTCCTTAACGTAACCATTTCCCTGTCACGACCTTCCCTCTTGTATGGGAACAGTGAGTGAAGGGTGTTATTCACTCGTTAAGCGATAGCGCCGGTTTTACCCATTCTCTGCCTCATCGCCTTGCTCCCTCTCTACCATTCGATTTACCTCTCCTCAGGACTTGCACGTTAATAGAGCGGTAAGCGCTGCAGTTTCTGCAATGCTTTTGCGGGGGTCGCAGATAATTACAATTGTAAAGAGGCTACGTGTAACGACGCCCGGGAGCTCCAGAGAGCACTGTGCACATATGAGACGATGAAAAGCTCCAAGCGAGTTTCTCGCGTCGCCATTCCTCTCTGCCCCGTTCCTTCCATGTATATGCACTCCCCGCACCCCAACGCGGCGTGCAAGGCAGTAGCAGCAGCAGTGGAAAAGTCGAAGGAAGACGCAAAAAAAGCTTTGCTTCTTAAAATTGGCTTTATTTGTTGGCGTAATGTCGCCTGTCGTCGTGGCGTCATCGCGTCCTTTGCGGGGTTTCATCACTGCGAGAGCCAACTGTCCGATTTGCCCACTAAACTTTCCGTCTTCAGGAGTAACTTGTACCCCGTTGCCAAGACGCGAATGGTCTATCCAGTTTACTATACACCTACAAGACTTCTTTTTTAGTGTGTTCATTATTTGCGTCATCCACAGGTATACTGTGGAGGTACTTCCTTTTTACTGCACTATAATAGTAAGTGAACTTCTTTTCGAATTATATTCTTTTATAATGTAATATTCTTGCTATCGTTGTCATACGTAATCTACTGCGAGTATTCAGGCACCCTCTAATGCTTTCACGTTTTGCCTGATTACGCTCGCCATTGTAATGCAAATAAACGCAGCTTGAACTCAATTTCTCAGAGATAAACGTTGAATAAAACACTGACGTTATGCTGAACAAAATCAACAGGGGCCGTAGTACTCGATCTTCTGATGCTCCTCCTCGCAAGCTCTTCTTTTTCTTCAGGATGTGATCTTGTATAGAAACGTACCTCGCAAGTCTCTGATGTGCTGGTTTTTATTCTCAAGCACCCAGTGCGAACTGTCATCGCCTTAACTCCATGATCTCCAGATGGCAGGCAACCATGGAGTGTTGCGCAAGTAGGACCACGCTAATTCATTTTGGTTGGCATATACTATTTAGCTTGGAAAGGCCGTCCATCTAACCTGATTGTCTTTTCAATCTCTTCATACACCATGCGGATTCTCTCAAAATCTAATTTTCAACTCACTCGGCCCTATTCCTCTTTTCGTTTTTGCAATGTGTGCGTCTATCGCTGTGCTTACCAAATACGCCCAACGGTATCCTACCACTTAACCCTTCCTGGCGACCTAAGCAACTGAAGTCGCCGGCTTTCTTCAACACGGCGCTGACGTTCAATATGGCTATCCTCAAATACTTTTCGCTGACTTCGCTACCGCTTTCTCTTCAGTGTCACCTATTACACTACTCACTCGTGCCACACACAACACGAACACGTAATGACCGCAATGAAGTATCAATTACAAGCTACTTGCCATGCTGTTGAATTACATTTCCTGGAATTACGTCTAATTACCGGGATATGAGGGCTACCCTGAATTTTGTGACATTATCGGTCTACAACCTCGCTCAACAACAGCGTTCGTTATTCATCACTTTTCTTTTGTCGATAGGAGCACTGTATTTCCTCTGAATACACTTTCAGCTTGAGATGCGATTTGCACGCCCTCTTATTCTGTTACGTTGACGGCGACCGTAGTGGTCAGGCCGCCGCCTCATTCTGAGCTTCGACATCACCAGAGAGCACAGAAAGGTGTTTTCAGAAACAAGGCACGTGATTCGAGCCCCTCTATCCGCAGCGTTCCACATTTGGGAACTGGGCACGCTAACCAGTACGCTACTAAATTCCCCCACCACCTTCGGTTTATCGGCCTTCACACTTTTCGTTTTCATCACTGACGCAGACAGAAGGTACGCAGAAACGAAAAAAAATGTGAAGATTGCTTGAGACGCAAGTGAGCAGATGACTGACTTTAGCAGGCTACTCTCATTGGAGCGCATGTGCACTTGCGGCTGCGTGCACATCATCGCCTTAGCATTATTGTAAATTTTCTTTCATTGAGTCTTTCCGGTTGAAACTGAAAGCACGGTGTCAGGCACGCACAGATAAACATGAACACATCTCGCTCGATGACTTCGCCGTGAAATCGCTTGAGTGAGGAGTCGCGGCAGCAGCAACGAGCGAACTGATCTTCGTGCATCTCCCGCTTCATCGCGAAGAAAATATCGAAGGCAGAGCGCATACGGCCACTATGCGGACACTGAGAACATCGCAGATCGCTGGGAAGATGAGGCTCGCGCGGGTGCGCACTTTGACCACGTCGCAAATCGCCGTCAGCAGCGACCGCCGGAGAATAATGCGCCCACCCCGTCCTCTCATCAACCCCTGCCTCGCGCGTGAGAGAAGAGGGCGCACGCTCCCGCACGCGAGATTGAGCCGCGTTCGTCGGCTCACACAGCATAGAGCGAGTAGCGACAATTTTACCGCCCTTGGACTTTATACGAAACCTCACGGCGATGCCAACGGCAGAAATTAACATGTAGTATCCACATCATTGCTCTCGCAATAAAAAAGCACGAGGGCGTCAGCGTGCACAGGCAAGCATGACCACATCACACTCGATGACCGCGGACACTCGCTGTCAAAACGGTGGCGTGAGCAAGCGCGGCCACACTAACGAGCGAAGTGATTCGGGCTGTTTATCGCTTCAGCGAAAACAACGGCTGGAAAACAGCGCGCACAGAGGCCTGAGCCACCTGCAGATTGCTTTCATGATAGAGCGCGCGCGACTGCTCAAAGTACGCACATAAAAAAAAGGAATTCTACAAGAGGGGACACTTGGACAAAACTGTAAACAGAAAATACATCACGCTAGTATTATTATCGGCCGTTTGCGGCTGCGAGCATTGAAAAATATAGAATGTGAAATGAAGTTAACAGACATTGTTTTGATTTTTTTTATTCTTTCCCTGCAAAGCCAAAAGCATGTGCATATACATTAGGTTATACTTTGCGACACTGCAGGGAAATGAGGCACTAAATGCATGCGTCATGCGTCAGACAATGGGAAACGAGCGAGGCCGGGTGCGCATGCGAGCGTTGGTCCGTTCGGCGTTTAATTTACCCTGGTTTGCTGGGCTCCCGGCGTATACTTGCATTTCTTCTGCTCTTCGACACGGCACCACTGCCCTGAAGCAGGGTGTGAGACTGGGCTGGTTGGTATTCCATGCTGAAGTAACTATCAGATGAGTCGACACGGGACAATAATTGTGATGATCATGTTGACTTGCACGATGGTATCTGATTATGATCAAGTGCGCGAGAGTACATATACATACCTTTTTGTAACACCATATGGAAATTTGTGCTTGTCTTTGCTGCCTTTTTAGTACCCGTGTCCACACTTTCACCAGTCACTTCATCATCACCACTGCCCCATTGGACTATGGCAAGGTGGGAAATTCTGCTTGACTGTTTGCGACTCATTTCAAGCAATTAGACTTACGGCACGGAAGGTCTACTTGTAACGCATTTGGGAAAAAGGCCAGAGGTCCTGCCGTAGTTAATTTGTGTTAATGACTCGTACTGCGAGATGTTTGGGACGCATTGTGTGAGTCCCACAATATTGTAACTAATTTCGGCAGTTTTTGGGCGCGCTCACCGCGCCTTGTGTTGTGATGCAGTTTGCGAAAAGCAGTTCGATCGTGTGACGCAGTTTCGCGCATACAGAATTTTACTGCAGTAGGTTCATGACACCTTCTCTGATCCCGAGCATTGCTGTATTCATTCTGATACTTTTTTTGATATTTTTGAGGCACGCAGGCCTCACGTGCCCTTGTGGCTCAGCCACCGAGAAGCAGTCCTGCCATGTGACGCAGTTTTCTCGCGTGAACTGAATCTTAATGGGACAAGTTCGTGACGCTTCCTCTGACCCCCAACATGACTGCAATTTATTTGGTTACATTTTGGGATAATTGTACGCACACTTGCCGCGCCTGTCGTGGCGCCGCAAAAATCAGCTCGGCCGTGGTGACCAAGTTAGTTTGGCGTGTACTAAAACTTGGTCGGACAAGCTTGTGACGCTTTTTATCGCCCCACAACAACATATACCTCCTTTCGGTACTCAAGCTTGCCGAAAACACGACGAGCTATTGACAAGAGTGATAACACGGGAGTGTGTTGCTTGCGCCGGCAGATGACGCAAAAGATAACACCAAGGAACTCAAACACCAGGAAATTGTAACTCGAAAACTCTGTCTTCTGGACGACTGAAAACGTAGGTTGCACCCACGCATTTCTGTCAAGTGCGACTAGAAGGAATCCTGCGAGCGTCTAGCATGGTGTGGTTGAGAGCCTGTGTTGTTGCCTCCTCTGTGTATTCGTAGCGCACTATGGCGTTGGTTGAAGCCAAGTTCATTTGGAAACGCGCAATCGCTCGTGTATTTCTGCGTCTAAGGCGCAGGAAATCAGGCCCGAGAAATGAGGAATGCTTGGAAATTGGATGTTTTTCGTGATATGTTATGTATGGTATTGTTTCGGTTGAGTCGCGTATCTGCATATAAAAGCGAATTGACTTTGTTTGTATTGCCGGCTTTTCACCACTTTCACACGTTTCGCCTCCACGCATTATTTCTATAAGGTGTTAATACCAAGATGATGCATGGTTCTAGGTTACTCTCAATTTAACTTTATTTTATTTACTTTACTTTGCTTGTTTCAGCTGATGCTGTCCGGAGGAGCCTCGGAGGGGAACTATTCGTGCTTACCTGGGGCCACAACGTTGGATGAATACAGAAAAAGCTCGGAGCAAGCGTTTATATGGAGCAAAATAAACATTTCCTTATTACTCAAGGCGTCTTGCGCCGTCTTTACGAACTTGCGCGTGACACATATTTGATGGATACTTTTAAAGAACGTTCGCAATAATTTTTACTCAAAACTAAAACGATTCCGCACCAAGACCACCCACAGTTAAGTACTAGAAGCAACAAAACAAATTCCGTGCTGATCAGCGCAAACAGAGTACTGGCTTCCAGCTAGCGTTCAACACGCGCGCGCCCAATACCAAAATCGGAAGTGTGGTTTAGGTAATAATGTCGGCGGCTTGGAGCGCTACAGTCAGTTCGGCCGCTGGGCTCTATGGGAGTGTCGGCTCTTGTTCAATTTCTTTCTCTGTGGTACGCAGTTGCTCGTGGCGTAGAAGCCCGTTCCTACACCCCCCCCCCCTCCCCGCTTTGCTCCCTTTCGTGCGCGAGATTGAGCCTCGATTGCCAGTTCCCTCTGCGCCCTATCGCGAAATAGGCAGTTGCTGCCGGAGCCCAACGCCGCCCACCTCCCTCCTTCCCGTCCCCGCACGGCCTACCGCGCGACGACAGACAGCGTGTTCGCTCTCCGCCTTCCTCGCGCGCACCAGACTGCGCTACGTACATCCTATTACAACTCGAAGCTATACAGGACACTATACGAGTTTCATGCTGTTCTTACTGAAGCTTCATATGTTTCAAGATACTTCATTTCATTACTTGTTCACTTTTTGCTGTAAAATTCGTGCGTATCTCTGTTCTGTAAGCGGTCATTGTATACATTTCCTGAACTTTAATGTATATATATATATATATTGTTACGCATGAAGAAAACGAAGACCAGTGAACGTGCTGGCGGTCCCGAGTGGAAGAAGAAAGAAGAGAACGACGCTCAGTTGATAAACCAGCTGACCGCTCTTGCGCTCACCTTCGCGACCTAAAGTAAACGGTCCCCTTCATCCGTCAGGGTTATAAACGGTCTCCTTCGCGCGTAACAAAGTGGTGGAGGTGCCGGGGTATCGCTCACAACAACGGAACCATCACTGCCGCAGCTTCGTCGAAGTCGTCGACTTGCCGGCCTCCCGCCATCAGCCGTGACCATCTTCGACATGCCAGAAGAAGGAGCCACTCCGAGGGCAGCGCCTAGCAGTCCGCTGCCATACTACCGAGTTCCACCCACCTTCGGAGGCAAAGCGGGGGAAGATGCCGACGAGTGGCTCGTCCACTACAAACGAGTGAGCAAATCCAACGGGTGGGATGCAACCGCTCAGCTCACCAACGTGGTGTTCTCCCTGACCGATACCGCCCTCGTGTGGTATGAGAACCACGAGGACGCGCTTACGACGTGGGAACATTTTGTTGACGAGTTAAAGGCGTGTTTTGGGGACTCAGTCGCCAAAAAAAAGCGTGCGGAGCAGACACTGTCGCAACGGGCGCAGCTACCAGGTGAGACATGCACAACATACATCGAAGAAGTGTTAAAGCTGTGCAAGGTGGTCAATGCTCGCATGTCGGAAGAAGATAGAGTTGGGCATTTGCTGAAAGGAGTGGCTGAGGATGTGTACAATTTTCTAATTGGAAAGGAGAGCCTCAGTTCTGTGTCCGATGTCATACGGCACTGCAGAACTTTTGAAATGCTAAAGATGCGTCGGATTGCGCCAAAGTTTGGTCGGTTGGCAAACGTTACGACGGTTGCCAGTGTGGACACGAGTCCTTGCCTCGACCTTCCTTCGACCATCCGACAGATTGTCCGCGAGGAACTTTCCCGCCGCGAAGGGTTGTTGCATTCCACTGGTGACCACCATGGCGTGTACACGTCACGTGAGGCTATGACGGCGCCACATTCGGCCCCTTGGCAACCGATGGTTACCGCAGCGGCCGTGGAGTACAGCGCAGCCCCACAGTCGAGGATGACAACACGCCCGCCGACTCCGCGCTATGACCAACGCACTCAGCGCACGCCTTCTCGACGCCCGATGTATCGTCGTGACACTCGCCACGAGCCAACCCACTACACGCGGGAAAATGATAATATCCGCTTCATCGACGAACGACCAAGGTTTAGACCTCTCCCGGTGTGTTATTCCTGTGGTGTCCCGGGTCATATATCGCGGTTTTGCAACCAGCGTATAACCACGTGGTATGGCCAGCCGTCAGAGTTTTTTCGGCCCTCCGAACGGCCACACGGTGCCCCGTGGCCAGCACACGTATCGTCTGGCGACGAGTATTGGCCGAGCAGCTCCCGGAATCGCTCCCCAGCATCTGACAGAAGTTTGACACCCCCACCGCAACGTCGTGCTCCCCGTTCTCCCTCACCGCTGCGTCGCACCGCGTTCCCTTCGTCACCGGAAAACTAGTTAGCGCGGCCGATGGAGGTGAGGTCGCTGGAGACGTGCTACTAACAGAAATACCTCCTGTGTTGATGCTGAAAAACAAAGTGCGCGTGCTTGTAGATAATGTCCCTGTGATGGCTCTGGTGGACACAGGCGCAACAATTTCGGTCATGAGTGTCTCGTTTAAACACGTGTTAGGGCGAAAGGTTTTGTTTAAATGGGACGAAGATTCAAAGTTCTGTGGAGTGAGTGGTGAGCCGTTGCGACCTATTGGTGTGTGTAGTGCTGACGTATTTTTGGGAGGCCATGTTATTACGACAGAGTTTGTAATTATTCCTCGGTCGACCCATGATGTTATTCTCTTCATGGACTTCTTGCGGGAGTGTGGTGCTACTGTCGACTGCCGCACCGGAAAAGTATTCTTAAGTGGTAGGATTCCATCAGGACTCCTGGAGAACCCTGTAGATCGCGAAACTACACTGTGTGTTTGTGGTGATACGCTCATACCTGCATCATCTACCGTTTGCGTTCCCGTTGTCTGTTGCGGCGCCGATTCCGACTGCTTCGAAGCTACCGTAGAACCGATGCACTTTAACTGTATGAAGAAAAATGTTTTGGTTCCACATTGTGTGGTGTCGATCAAAGGCGGACGCACTGGCTTATGGACCGTAAACTGTTCTAAGGAGCCCGTTATACTACCTAACGGCATGAAATTAGCCTTCGCCAGGGAACACGCGTCCTTATCAGTGGCTCAACTTACAGATGTGCCGGAAGAACCTGACGGCCACAGTTCGGAAACGGCCCTTTTGTCGATGGTCAATAAATCGCTCAGCACGAGTGAACGCCGAACGTTAGTGGGTGTGCTTTCGAAGCACGTTTCGGTATTCGACTTTGCGCAGAAGGACAATATACCTGCAATCCCTGCATCTCGAACGCGCCATACCATCAACACGGGTTCGGCAAATCCGATTAGACAAAAGCCATATCGTGTTTCACCATCAGAGCGCCAGATTATCAACGAACAAGTGCACGAAATGATGAAAAAGGGAGTCGTACAAGAGTCAGCTAGTCCGTGGGCAGCTCCAGTGATTCTTGTTAAAAAAAAGATGGATCTTGGAGATTTTGCGTCGACTATCGCCGTTTGAATGCTGTAACAAAAAAGGACGTGTACCCACTCCCACGTATTGATGACGCAATAGACTGCCTTCATTCCGCCTCTTACTTTTCCTCAGTAGATTTACGATCCGGCTATTGGCAAATTCCGATGCATCCTGACGACAAGGAGAAGACTGCCTTTGTAACCCCTGACGGGCTCTTCGAATTTAATGTGATGCCATTTGGATTGTGCAACGCTCCGGCAACTTTCGAGAGATTTATGGACACTGTTTTGCGTGGCTTGAAGTGGAACATCTGCATGTGCTATCTCGACGACGTCGTCATCTTTGGCCGCACCTTCAGCGAACACAACTCGCGTCTGGATATTGTCCTGAACTGCATCAGAAACGCTGGTCTAGTTTTAAACTCTAAGAAATGCCACTTCGGAGACCGCCAAACCCTTGTGCTTGGGCACCTCGTCGACAAGGATGGCATCCGCCCTGATCCCCAGAAAACAGCAGCCGTTGAAGCTTTCAGTGCACCGCGCTGTGTCAAGGAGCTCCGTAGTTTTCTGGGGCTTTGTTCCTATTTCCGCCGATTTATTCCTAAATTCGCCGACGTTGCGTATCCGCTGACATGCCTGCTACGAAAGGACACCCCCTTTGAGTGGACTCCGGAGTGCGACTCTTCTTTTCGTCAGTTGAAGTTCCTGCTGACGTCACGACCGGTTCTTCAACACTTCAGTCCTTCAGCTCCGACAGAACTCCATACGGATGCCAGTGGCATAGGTATTGGTGCCGTCCTAGTTCAACGCTGCGGTGACCGCGAACACGTGATCGCATATGCAAGCCGCTCATTAAGTAGGCCCGAGCAGAATTACACTGTGACGGAACAAGAATGCCTCGCGGTAATATTTGCGGTTCAGCGGTTTCGTTCTTACCTGTATGGACGCCCCTTTACAGTGGTCACCGACCACCACTCGTTGTGTTGGCTTGTGAATCTTCGTGACCCTTGTGGCCGCCTTGCGCGCTGGGCGCTCCGACTGCAAGAATACAGCTTCACCGTCTCTTATAAGAGTGGTCGACGACACGCTGATGCGGACTGTCTCTCGCGTATGCCACTTAGTACTACGGACTGTGACGCCGATGACTTCGATCACCTCGTGGCTTCTGTGTCGCCGCGTTTTCCAGACTTCGACTGCTTCAAAACCGAACAGCGAAAAGACGATAAATTAACACCGCTCTTCACCGCTACGACCGCCTCGACGACAGCAAACCATTTCTGTGTACGTGATGGACTCCTCTATAAAAAGAACTTTTCCAGCACTGGCGCACGTTTTCTCCTAGTGGTGCCGGAGAGCCTTCGCACAGCGATTCTGCGTGCTATGCACGACGACCCTACGTCTGGCCATCTGGGTTCGGCGAGGACGCTTTACCGGATTCAGGAACGCTTTTATTGGCCTGGAATGCGACAATCTGTTGAGACGTATGTGGCCAGCTGCATGCAGTGTCAGCGCCACAAACGGCCATCTACTGCTCCGGCAGGTCTTCTGCATCCGATCCCGCCTCCAAGCACGCCTTTCCAACAAGTGGGCATTGACTTCGTAGGCCCATTTCCCAAATCAGCCAAGGGAAACCGCTGGATAGTTGTTTGCGTCGACTACCTCACACGCTACTGCGAGACGGCGGCCGTGCCCTCCGCAACTGCCACTGACGTTTCAACATTCCTGCTGCAATATGTGATCCTGCGACATGGTCCGCCCCGCGTGATCATCAGCGACCGTGGACGACAATTCACAGCGGACGTCGTAGAGGAGCTGCTTCGTTTGTGTGATTCCCACTTGCGTCACTCGACACCATACCATCCACAGACGAATGGGCTTACGGAGCGTACCAACCGAACAATTGTAAACATGCTATCTATGTACGTTTCATCCGACCACAAGAACTGGGATGACGTACTGCCTTTTATCACGTACGCATTCAACACCGCCAAGCACGAGACCACCGGCTATAGCCCTTTCTTCCTGCTGTACGCACGGCCACCCCGGTACACAATCGACACTGTTTTCCCCTTCTGCAGTCACGAAAATTCCACTGTCGCCGAGACTCTCTGCCTCGCCGAAGAAGCTCGTCGTATTGCTCGTTTGCGCACTTTGGCATCGCAGGACAGATCAAAAGTACGCTACGACATTCGCCACCGTCCGGTAACCTATCGCCCTGGTGATTTAGTCTGGCTGTGGACTCCAGTACGGAAACGCGGGTTATGCCAAAAGCTTTTGGCCACCTACGATGGACCGTTTGTGATTATTAGCAGACTCACGGAAGTCACGTATAACATAGCTCGCCTCACGGCGAGTGGTAGAAGAGCTGCCAAGACACAAGTGGTCCATGTCGCCCGCTTGAAATTGTTCACGTCAAGACACATGGATTGACTCGCCCGGCGGGCTTCGTCTGCGACGAGAGGAATGTTACGCATGAAGAAAACGAAGACCAGTGAACGTGCTGGCGGTCCCGAGTGGAAGAAGAAAGAAGAGAACGACGCTCAGTTGATAAACCAGCTGACCGCTCTTGCGCTCACCTTCGCGACCTAAAGTAAACGGTCCCCTTCATCCGTCAGGGTTATAAACGGTCTCCTTCGCGCGTAACAATATATATATATATATATATATATATATATATATATATATATATAACAATGCAACAGGTGTGCTTGAGTTTTTTCCAAGAATCCGGGACAGTCGATTACCACATCCTCGCAGCCTTCGGGGAACAATAGATTTTGTTTTTCTGTGCATATGACATAGTGACTTCTTACAAATTAATGATAGTTCGCGGCGCTGCTTGCGATGTCACGCGGCAATGCAAAGAAACACAGTAGTGTGAAGTTCTCAGTTGTTAGAACGAGTAAGACAAAGAAAGAGTTACAGGAGCTTGGGTCCAGCCATCGTGCACGCAACGACTTTTTAACAATAAAGCAGACCATGTTCTATTCCGAAAAAAAAAAACGAGAATATATTACGTGTTGTTGTTTTTCAGCCACCAGCGCAAACAGCGCCCGCGCTCATTGGAATAATTTAGTGCTTGTTTCCATTCATGATAAGTGTGTATTTAGAAAATGACAACGACAGTTTGTAGTACCCAAACAAAAAGATTCTGAATTGGCAAGCATACCCATCTTGCCCGTTAAACCATTTTTGTAGCTTACCTGAACTATAACATGAAGGAAATTTCCTTCAGGTAATAAAACAAATAAGAACTGAGTCGACGTCATATCAAAAGAAGACGCTTTCAGAATGTGTCATCAGATGGTTGCAACCCAATGGGCTAAACGGGAGCGAAACCGAACACGTTCTGCTATTCACTACAGATCAAGAGTAATCGTTTATATAAGTATAGAGATAAGTTGTTGAATGCAGACGTCACCGCTAGAGTGCTGCCAGAGAACGACGCTGAGGCAATATTTTGCAATAATAGCGCGTTCGTCACTTGACTAAACTTTAGCCTTCGCAAAGGTAAAATGGCGTGCTCAATCGATGTGAAAATTTTTATTACACAATTCCTATTACAGTTCTTCTCAGAAAAAGAAGAAATTACTTGCGGTAGGAGACTCCCAGCTGATTGTAACACATATTGATGCTACTTCCGCAAGAAATATGTTAGAACCAAAAGCTAACTATGGCTTGCACTGCGTGTGTTCAATAAAATCGACAACACGTCAAGATATCCATGTGTAGATTTACTTCTAGACGGTACACTTTTCTTCGAACATGAACAATCCAGCTGTTCCTATAATGTGAACCTAGTAAATTCAGCTACCGAAACTATGGTTGTCCCGTAAACATTTGGAATAAAACATAGGAAGAAAGGTATGTGAAAACATAAAAAGTCAGCGGTGTGAAATAATATAATAACACGAGGAAAGAAGTAAACGTCCAACTATTGGAACTCAGCAAAAAGCTTCGTGGATTATAGTGTCCTTTACTGGTATTTTCCGAATCATAATCTTAATAGAAATAACAGATTCCATATCTACAAAGCGATTGTGTGCCATAGTTGTACTTCAGTAACACAGATATTTTCATTAGCTGAATATTATCAGACAGGCAGAACATATTCAGCGCACAGTCCTGGATTTGTAGAATCGTTCAATTAAAATTATCGCAAGATAAAGAACAAAAAAAAGGCAGCACTTATGAGGCCTCGTATAATCGCAGCCCTATTTCAAGTACAGCTGTTTCTTTAGAGCACTTGGAATAAAAATTTGGATTTTCTGCAATGCCACAACGCCCATTAAAGCTTTGCCTGCATATGGCTCACCCATCGGCCTACCCGCTTAACACGTTGCTCACATTCAATCATTTGAATGACTTGCTTATGAAATTTTTGCAAAGGCGATACATAACCCACGAACATCTATACATGCATACGCATAAACTATATTGACACCTTACGTATCTGAAAACTCGAATGGTGCGGCTGCTGTAATTATTTTATTATTAGCTACACAAATTACTTGCGATGACAAAGTTCTACGGTGTCCGTAAAACCGACATATGAAATTGCCTACCTAATTACGAAAGCCGTAATTAACCTACGCACTTTAGGCTTTCTCTAAACATCGAGAGGAGTCAAGATACCTCAATTACAAACAGTAATGAACAGGATACAGAAAATCCTCCTATAATTAGTGATGATGTTAGAAGGGCCTTGCAAGATATGAAACGGGGAACATCGGCTAGAGAAGACTGAATAACAGTCGATTTAATCAAACACGGAGGAGACATAATGCTTCGAAAACTGCGGCCTGTCTATACGAAGTGTCTATCGACTGCAAGTGTCCCAGAAAACTGGAAGAATGCAAACATTTTACTAATTGACAAAAAGAGAGGCGTTAAAGAATTGAAAAATTATAGGCCCATAAGCTTACTGCCAGTATTATATAAAATATTTACCAAGATAACTTGCCATAGGATAAGGGCAACTCTGGACTTTAGCCAACCAAGGGAACAGGCTGGCTACAGGAAGGGATACTCTACAATGGATCACGCCCATTTCATTAATCAGGTAATCGAAAAATCCGCAGAGTAAAATCAGCCTCTATATATGGCTTTCATAGATTACGAAAAGGCATTTGACTCAGTAGAGGTACCAGCAGTCACAGAGGTATTACGTAATCAAGGAGTACAGATCGGTTATGTATATATCTTGGAAAATATCTGCAGATTCCACAGTTACCTTAATTGTCAACAAGAAAGGTAGGAAGATACCTTTAAAGAAAGGGGTCAGGCAAGGAGACACAGTCTCTCCAATGCTATTCACTGTGTACTTAGAAGTATTCAAGCTACTAAACTGGGAAGGCTTAGGAGTAAGGATCGACGGTGAATATCTCAGCCACCTTCAATTTGCCGATGACATTGTTCTATTCAGCGGCACTGCGGACGACTTACAACAAATGATTGACGACCTTAACAGAGAGAGTGTAAGATTGAGGTTGAAGATTAATATGCAGAAGACAAAGATAATGATGAATTTGCCGGGCAAGGGGAGAAGACTTCAGGATGACCAGTCAGCCTCTAGAATCCGTGAATATGTACGTTTACCCAAGTAAATCATCACAGGGAATCTTGATCATGAGAAGGAAATTCATAGAAGAATAAAATATGGGTGCGATCGCATACGGTAGACGTTGTCAGCTCGTGACTGGACGCTTACCATTATCATTGAAAAGGAAGGTGTACAATCAGTGCAATCTACCGGTGCTGACATATGGGGCAGAGACTTGGAGGCTGACACAGAAACTGGAGAATAGTTAAGGATCCCGCGAAGAGAGATGGAACGAAGAATGCTAGGCATAACGCCAAGAGACAGAGAGAGGGTGGTTTGCATCAGCGTGCAAATGAGTATAGCCGATGTTCTAATTGAAATTAACAGAAAAAATAGAGCTGGGCAGGGCATCTAATGCGCAGGTTATATAACCGTTGGTCCATTGGGGTTACAGAATGGGTACCAAGAGAAAGGAAGCGCAGTCGAGGTTGGCAGAAGTCTAGGTGGGGCGATGAACTTCGTCAATTCGCGGGCGCTAGTTGCAATCGGTTGGCGCAGGACAGGGGTACTTGGAGATCGCTGGGAGGGGCCTTCGTCCTGCAGTGAACATAAGATAGGCTGATGAAGATGAAACATCACTCATAACTTGTGCCTTATTTTGATCGAATATAAGCAAAGTGTCTGGGTTAAATAATTAAGGACAGTGGTCTAATCAGCAACGTGCCTGATATTTGGGATCAAAACAGAAAAGAAAACTAAACTTTAAAAATTATGTCCAGCGCTTTTAGATAATTCACATCAATTAAGATCTTTCATATACCACCGGTAATATAAAACCCATTGCCAAAAAGAAAAGTCGCAATTTCGCGGCGGTAGGCGAAACATCGATTGCGACAGCAAATTCGCAGACGGCTATATGAAGTAAGGGTAATAGTTCTATCGGCATTATGAACTTGTAAACTTAAGCATAATGATTAAATTAGCAAGCGTGGTGTTTCGCGCGCACAAGCAAACATGAGCACATTTGACTCGATGACCACAGAAACTCGCATTCAAAACGTCGGCGTGAGGAAAGCCGGCAGCACCAGCGAGCCAGGTCACATTCGTACAGTGTATCGCTTTAACGAAAAGTGAGCGCCGAGAACTCACAGCACGAACAAAGCTACGAGCCACCGACTTACCCAGACTCTGTCCCCCCCCCAACGTCAGATCACTCTCAACATACGGCCGGCCGCGATCGGGCGCAGCTGCCACATGGGTAGTTGCTGCCGGAGTAGAACGCCGCCCCCCCTCTCTCCCCTCCCCCCGGTGCCTCGCAACGTTGGGTGCCTCGCGCGCGGCGTGAGACGGCGCGCTTCCTCCTCGCTTTCGTCGCTTTCGCGCAGTGAGAGTGAGCCGCGATCATCGGCTCCCCTTCTCAAGCCTTCACTCGCACACAGATCGCTGGGCGCGCGGCGA
Source organism: Dermacentor variabilis (assembly GCF_050947875.1). Lineage (NCBI taxonomy): Eukaryota > Metazoa > Arthropoda > Arachnida > Ixodida > Ixodidae > Dermacentor > Dermacentor variabilis. Next base: position 109,549,598 of record NC_134578.1, on the reverse strand, counting down.
CGGTGATCGCCCTAGCACTTTTTACGGAACCTCACGGCGATGGCGACGTCGACGGCGAAAATTCACTGAAAGAGTACATACAATTGCTATCGAAGTAACAAGGACTGGCTGGAACTTTGGTAGACATTGTAGGTTACGGCATCAACATGCATTTTAGTTCTGGTTAACGGAATTTTTTCACGAAGCCCATAATTGGCATTGACTTCTAATAGAATATATGCCTGTAATGCGCTGGAACGCCTATGTGCGCAATTTGCTGCAGGCATTCTATTTGACCTACACAAGTGTCACCTCAGATAACGCTAAACCGGCAGAAAACTACGCTGTAGTTATTTTGATCCAACCTCTAATTAAGCGGGATGTTTAAAACTTCCCTATGCATCGCCTTCAAGAATCCGTGAATAATATACTACAACTAGGACACCCCAACCATCCGCCTATAAGGTTTTTGTGGCTTTCTAGTCTCCCTAACGGCTCGCATAAACAGTCGCACTAACACCGCATGCAGTCTCACAATTGGCAGTAGCGAATAAGATAGACGTGGGATGACAGGCAAATTTCAGTTTTTCAGAGTAACAGTTTCAGGAACGATTAAAAATATTTGTTGCACTACAGTTCGTTTCGTAGAACATATGACCGACATTGGAGATAAGACGAAACACCGTTTCATAAGTAAGCACAATATATTCTCAGCCGAATATCGTTAATGATAGCAACAGTGTGAGCTAATTAGAAAACAAATCATGTCCTAATTAAATTATACTTTTATATTTCAAATAGAGGGTGCTGTAGCCAACCGCACCTTCATCCGCAACTATGTCTCGCTTCGGAAAATACCTTCCTTTACTGATAATACCGTGCCACTATGTTATGCTCTAGTCCCACCTTGTCCTGAGCATTCTTATGCCCGCATAGGCATAAGGCATGAATGGAGATAAACCCACTGATTAGTCCTTCCTTTCTCGTTAATTGCTGATATTTTTTTTATTTCTCCGTGGAAAGTCGCGAAAAATTACCTTTGGTGCCCCACGCAGTAAAAACATGAAGATTCATAAGTGACCTATCACGTGACCTTCGATTAGTGTAGGTGGCTCGTGGTCTTTATCTAAGTATTGACATGCATGACACTTTTCTTCTATTTTGGGTGCTATATAAAAGTGTTTTTTTTTTCGCCCGTAGAAGAAACCCGCAAATGCACGCCAAATTGCTCGCGACTGCCACTCGAGGCACTTTGCGCGTACTCGTGGGTTTCTTTCACACTCGGAAAAACACCTTTATGTATCACGTATTGAGCAACAGAAAGCTGTACAGGGGAGTTTTAAATGTTGCTCTGCAATTTCTTCATTGACACTTTTAATGTAATTGTAATATTTGAGAGGCTGATTAATAAATAATGAAGCCTAACTATCTAATTAGTCGGATGAACAATAATTGAGTGTCTCCAGGCGACGAAAACAACATTTCTTTGGTTCGGTCCAGCTTCGGGGCGTTCGCATATTTTAATACACTGGCTAAAGTTAGCTGGTACACGCTGTAGAGCTGCCCTATGATTCTGGATGAGGGAGTATCGTAATGGTAGGTGATTTTTCTAGAGGCTGCGCAGATCGAAAGAAATGTGCTTGCATGACATCCACGCGCGTTTCGTAATAAACGCCGCAGGTGTAAACACTACTGTAGGTGAGCCTTTCGTTGCAGCACAAAACGTCTAGGTCCTTCCAAAACCGGTTGCCGATCCCTTTAAGCAAAACCGATAATAATAGCTGTGCTTTGCAGTATTGAGCTTACGCTTCTACTCTGCAGGCAAGATGACAGACTGTGCTCACAGTGCTTAATGCAACGCTGGTAGATTAAAATTTTGTTTTATATTTATATTTTTTGTCATAACACTAATCTTAACAAATTATGGGGTTTTACATGCCAACATTACGTTCTGATTATGAAGCACGCCGTAGTGGGGGACTTCACAAATTTCGACCACCTTGGATATGTTAACCTGCACCTAAATCTAAGTACACGGGTGTTCTTGCAGTTCGCCTCCATCGAAGTGCGGCCGCAGTGGCGGGGATTCAATCCCGTGACATCGTACTTACCAACCCGACACCATAGCCACTAAGCAATCCCGGCGCGTATAACACTAGTCTATGTCTACTGCAAGATGCAACCCTCTCTCAATGATATCGGGATGCGTGTGCTTGTGTCAGCTGACTCCGTTCCATGACTCGAAATTTTCAAAAATTTGTTTCACCATTTAACCCTCTTTTCTCATCAACTGTGCTTGCCTCCCTTGGCACCCATTCCGTTGCTGCAATATACCACAACTTATTCTTCACTGGATGATCTACCCAATTTTAATCTATTCTCTTCATTTCAACTACAATATCGGCCACCTATAAATCCTCTCTCGTCGTTACACTACCGATATTGTTTCCATAGGTCGTTGCGCGTTCGTTAGCTGCTTCTCAAGCTTCTTCACAAAAATCCAAATATCTGCTCCATATTGACACGTCTACTTGTTTAACTTTCTCGAGCGACCGCTTATGAACAACTAAGAAAATGTTAAGCGTTATCACTCTGCGCAGAATCGGAAGTTTCTCGAATGTTCTCGATGGTTCTATCCGTTGGCTGTCGTCGCCAAACCTTGCTTAATCTGACTATATGCGTGACGCGAATTGTGTTGTACTTTGTTCGAAGGCGTGCGAGCACCAGCGATTAGGCTGGCGCATGAGCCGAACCGTTGGGGTCGAAGGCTTCAAGACCGGCGTGGAAAGGCGGTCGAAGGAATGGGAGCCGTGGCAATACGAAGGCGATGGCCGGGCAACTGGACAGCTCAACGAAGGCTTTAACTCCAAACTCGCGGACATTGAGACGGAAACTTGAAGCTAGGGCCTCGTTACCCGACTGTGTGCACCGTCGCCTTACCTCTCTTCTTTACACGTGCACCACCGCCATCGCTGTTTTCTTCATGTGCACCAAACATGGACATCGCCAGTTTTTTACCCGCACCTTATAGTCGCATAGAATGAAAAATGAAACCAATGGTACACAACCCATTTAGGGCGGTAGGATTTCAATAACAGCTTCATGAATGCTTCGCGTCACATGGGTTGCAACATCTGTGTCATATATGTGTTAATTTCAGTCTTCTTCAATTTTTACGCCCAAGCCGCAAGCCTTCTTCTTCCTCTCTCTGACATCGGCTAGAATGATAGCCAACTGCAACGAAATTTCACTTGGGCAATAAATACCGAACTTATACTCTGACCTCCAGTTCAGAATACTAGCAGGTCTGAGATCGGTGTACATCTCAGAAATTGCCCTTCTAGGAAAGTTGATTATAATGTTCGCGTTTGATCCGCATATTTTTTACAATATTATAACAAAGATCTATAGATGCGCACCTAGAAATAAAACAAAAGATGCGCATTAGGAACTTTTATGCATGGATTAAATTGGATTGGATAGATTGCGTGTGTATTCCTGATACCTATATTATCTGATATTTTCATGGTCTTGTGCAAAATAATGAAAGTAACCAGTATGTCGACAGTCCTTACATATTCTACAAAAGTCTTCTTTTTCTAGTATTCGAGCGACATGTTAAGAGAAATCCTTGAATTTGAGCTTTGCTTGGTACTTAACAATCAAAAAACACCCACACGCTTATACAATAGGCGAGAGCAAGAAAGAACTGTCAAGACAGATATGGGAAAGCCGACACTTGGCAGCCAGTGGCAGTTGTATAGGAGCCTCCGGCGCAAGTAAGTTAAAGCTGCGCAAAAAGCTTGCCTTCGACGACCAGCCGGCATTACTCTGCTGACGCCTTGTTTTTCAAGAGACCGCGCCTCTACTTCCTGAACTGACGTACGTATTGTTGCGCATCCAAATAATTCATAGTTACACCCAAAGGCGAAACATTGAAAGTGATAGCACAGTTTAGCTCTGCGTTCTGAGTTATAACAATGTGGGTACGCGGCATGATGCCTTGCATTGTACGAGATATTTTTCATGGATGAAGGATGGATTCGAGAACGTCGTCTCTGCAACGGGGCGGTGGGTTGCGCTATTAAGCTCTTTTTGTTATTGTACCTAATGTCCTAGAGGTATCTTTCTTAAGGCAAAAAATTCCTAACATCAAACTTTTGAACCACTATTTATGGGAACTTTCTTTCTGTATGCCTCCAATATTTGTGGTTTCCTTGCTATTTTGACACCAAACCTCCAATCGCCTTTTACTAGTCTCTACTGCGGACATGAGATAGCGGGACTTTCTCCTGCTATCCCAGAAAACAAGGGCGTCATGGATGCCAGTGTAGCCTAAACCGCCGGCAGCTGGGTAGATATCCACATTGAGATATCTTTAAATAACTTTACTGCAGCAAGCAGATGGTTTTCCGTTGTGTACAATCCTTTATAACTACGTGTTATAAGGCATTATGATCTTGCTTCAAAAAGTAAGGGGCTTCCCTTTGACTTATCAGAAACTAGTTCTTTCCTGATTCATGATTGTCTCCTTCTCTGACGTTGCGTTTATGTTCTTTATTGCCGTGTTACATGCTACACTGGTCGCATACGTCCTAGTAAGCTTTCTATGTGTTTTTATCCACTGTGAGTTAATATTTTGACTGTACGTACAAATACTTGAATACTTTCGCAACCAATTTATTTTCTTTGATTAACCTCAGTCGTTCTTCGAAATTAATTTTACTCGGAGATTCCCTTACTTCAAAATTTGACCGGCCCATATCACGCTGTGCACCTTCATTTGTAGTCTGACCTTGAGCATCCATTGCGACGGCTCCCACTGATCTCTGGTTGCCATCGAGTCCTGATTGTAAACTATACTTCAAGCAAATATCTGCATTTCCAAATGTAAGACTTCCAACCATTAGACCTTTCCACATACCCCGCCGCGCCTCTACGTATTGTGTCCCCCCATAGCCCTCTGTTTCATTATGACCGCTATCTCTTCCGCTGTGCTATAATTGTTTTTTCCTGTGTTTTCACACACACACACACACACACACACACACACACACACACAGACGCACACACACGCACGCGCACACACACACACACACACACACACACACACACACACACACACACACACACACACACACACACACACACACACACACACACATATATATATATATATATATATATATATATATATATATATTGCCATCGTTAACCCATACCCCACGCTATTTGTGTTCTTTAACCCGAGGTATGTCCTAGCCCTGCATACACACTGTTCACTGTTTTCATCAACTACGATATGACCTGATTTTCTAGGCTAAACTACAATCCACAAATTTCAAAAGCGATATTAGCCAGATGTCGCGTTTCACTTTTTCTATTTGCACGTAACACAATTTTAGCCGCATTAAAAAACCTACGAGGTGTTGTTCTACTATCGTGTAGGCCTGTTTTATTCGTTCTAGTGCACTTTCCATCATTACGACGTACATCAGAAACAACAGCGGGTATAAATGGCACCCCTGTCTCAGTCCTTTGGTGATATAAATTGTCGCCTCTCCCCTCAACCCTTCCAATTCAGCAGAAACGGTATTTTCTAAGTAAATCTTGGAAAAGCTGTATAGTCTTTGCCTAAGCCATCTCCTACTGGAATATCCTCCAAAATGCGGCGGTTCACATTGTCATACGCTCCGATAAAGACCCAAAAGCCATACATAATGTTCTCCTTTCTTCTGAAGAAATTGTAATGCACTGAGTAAGAACAAATAAGTTATCCAAGCTGCTACTGATTCTAAAGACATTCTGAAGATCTCCCAACAAGACTTTAGGTTCTGCCCATGCTTGCCGCTTTAATTTAATCGTCTGCATTGCTAACCCGTATAATACTGCTGTAATCGCCAATGCTTCCTGCTTTAATTTATTCGCCTGCGTTGCCAACCCGTATAATACTGCTGTAATCGCCAATGATGAGTGAATTCTACAGGAGTGAATTCTTTTCCCCCCTTACATCTAAAATTAAATTTATTCTACTTTGTCGCCAGCTGTCTGGTATTCAACTGTTTTGTAAACTTTTTTTCTTCTGCTTTCATGAAAGCTTCCTTAGTTTTTGTCCTAGTTCATTGATCAGTCTAATGAGAAACTCGTCTAACCATGTGGTTGTGCGCTTAGAAATGTTCTCTTCGGCTGTTATCAACTGAAATTTCTCAGCACAAGCTCCTGTTCCATCCGGTTATCACTCATGCTTGTTTTTCTCACGAATTCCACCTCGTCGTTGCCTTGTAATGATTCGGCTGTTATTTTCATGATTTAGTTTAATGCCACGTCCCCTCCCAGTTTTTTTCCATCTTTGTCCATGTCTAGGAGGCGCTTTTGTATTATTCGAGACATCCTGCTTAGTAAAGTATTGTGGTTTCACAATTTTTCTGGTGCGGCCTCCTTTTTCTCATGTATTTATCAGTACCGATGTCGACTTCCACGTTTCATCACTGCTTGAAAGAGTATTCGTCCCATAGCTTTTTCTCCCCGTATGTTTCCTATTTTCTGTCTGTTTCATAATGCGGCCACCGTGCTTTTTCTGCCTGCCTAAGCTTTTAGGATGGTTTCCCTCGCTCTTGAATTGCATCCAGTATCTCCATGTTCTACCAGCCTTTTGGTTTTCTTGTGACCCCCATGACTATAGTTGTTATTTGTCTCACGTCCAAATTTTACTGGCGATTTATGGCTTGGTGCTCTCTTTCCCAGCTACATATTCTATTTAAAAATGATGTGTTAATGATCACTCCATATGTTGCCATACGCTTCCTCGTCAATGACAAGTTCTCTCAAATTATCATTATTCTTTATGTCATCAGGTAATAATAACCAGTCGGCTGCATGTTTTCTACTTGCCGTGTGATATGGCCGCCAAATTAAGTCCACGTATACGCTATAAGCAGGTCATGTTGCTCACAAAAGTCTAGCATTAACTTCCAATTTATGGCATAACCATCTAGTTCCTGTATGTAGAGCTTCATGTCACTCTTTTAAAGCCTCACTGGCGGCTGCAATCGCTCCTTGCACGTTAATGTCACGTAAAGATAAATCTGGCATCGTACACACCACAATCTGCAAATGAGGGCAAATATCGCGCAAGTCGTCTATACCCTTTGCCAAACGCTGGGCTATTCTTGACCCTTTTCTTGTTTGCACCTCATTCATCCCGAATCCATCTAAATTGATCTGGATTTTGGCACGTAAAACACAATAATTGATTTTTTAACACACACGCACGCACGCACGCACGCACACACACACACACACACACACACACACACACACACACACACACACACACACACACACACACACACACACACACACACACACACACACACACACACACACAGCCATTCCGTTGTGTGATGATGATGAAGTGCATCGAAGAAAGTGGCGAGGTAGATTTTCGCAATAGAACCGGGTTGTCCTTGGAAAATTTCTTGTCTCTTCTAAAATTTTATCGAAGTGCAACTTTTAATTGGTTCGACAATAAGCTATTTATACAACAAAATGTGTATATTGATTCATGTGCGACGCCTTCTCTTTGTAATATTTTTGTATCGCTTGCCGCCTCACATGCAAATAAAGAAACACGGGGAGAACCGCAAATAAAAGCAATCATAAAACGTTGACCACACGAAGCACGCAAAAGCGAAAAAAAGGTGAAGCAGTGGTGAAAAAAAAATATTTACAACATTCACACTTGCAAGTCTCAGAGGTCGCGCAACTGTTCTGTTCGAAAAGCGACAGTTGCAAACGGTCGCATGTGTCGAAAAGCGACGTTCGCAGGCCAGTCGCATTGCTTGCTGATTTTCCAGCCTTGCGACTGCGAGACGCAAACTGCTAAACAATCAGAGACCCTCCGTAAGTAGCGCGTGAGAATTTGTGCATCCGGTTGTAATTGCCGGCAGCAAAAGCGAAACGCCCGAAAGAGCGACAACGGCGTCCTTCTACAAAGTTCTCGTTTCGAACGAGAAGGCAACCCGCAGGCCGCGCAGGTGGCCCTCGCAAGTGTGAACGTCGGTGCTGTCGATCCTCTGTCTGGTCGCAGGTGAGTGACGGTGGCGCGACCTCTGCTGCTCGAAAATGTGAATGCACCCATAGACTGCTTGCGAAGTTTGACTTGCATAGTGTAACACTCAGTGTAACTGAGACACCTTCGCTCTTCGAAGGTGTCTATGAGAGCACCATTATGGCGCCGGCGCTTTCAAATGTCGGTCAGGAGAAGCTCAAAGGGTGTCGTCAGCCTGAGTGGTAGGGCTGTTATCAAGGAGTTCTATGGAAGGGTGGCGGTAAATTGTGGCGAAGTTTGTGGCTAACTGGACTGTCCGCCACGCGCTTCGCTGTTAGCCTTTCATTTGTCCACGATTGTACGTATTTACATGCGTGTTTATCTGTGTGCATGTTTGAGTAGTCGCACAGGTGTCTGTTTTCATGACTGTGTTTGTGTACGCTTGTGCGTTTTGTGTGGGTGTCTATCGCTTGCATGTAAGTGTTTGAGTGGGTATGTGCCTGTGTGTGTATGCATGCGCGTTAGTTCTTGCGTGCGTGTCCAAGTTTCGGCATGCAAAACATCGATTTTCGAGAGCTGCTTGTGACGGATTGACCTGCATTTCAAGCGTAGGATTTTGCACAAAGGCTACTGCATGTCTAAATCGTCGAAAACTGGGCATTTTACTGGTCGAACATTTCATTGCAATTGACCTTTAAGGAATATTTTTCATCATTCCACCATGGCACAATACCAGGGGCACATACCTGGTGACCAAAGCTGGCATCAAAGATTTTCATTGAAGAGCGGAACACACCTGCTGGCTCATACAGAGTGACGCAAGTTGCCGTTCAAGATATTCATGGGATATAAGCACTGACCGAGTGGCACATTCCTAGTTCTCCAAGTTGGCGTTAAACATTTTCTTCGAACAGCGCTGCCTACCCAGTGCCGCCTTTACAGTGAGCCATGTCGACGTGAAAGAGCTTCGTTTAAGAAAGCCTCGCATGTACACGTATGTACGTACTCAGTGACCGAAGCTGATGCGACGGTTCATTGCGAACCCTGTTACCTCAATCCAGCAGCCCAATGCGCTGCCCATTTGGCTATCGAATACGCAGTGACCTAGCTAGGTGGGAAAATGCTTAGATATAAACATAGATACACATGCAGATACATAGCCCGAGGAAAGTGCGTGGAGCAACCTAAGAATCCAAACGCATTAAAACTATTTGCTTGTTTGTGCTTTGCCACGTTCAACCTAATACTTAAAGGTTAAAAACACTTAACGTCACGCACGGTCGAATGTGTTGAAACATGTCGCATGAAAGAACGCTTTGCCTGTCCTGCAAAACCATATTGCCCCATACACACGCGCACACAGTAAAAAAAAAAAAAACATCATAACTGATAGCCTTGCCACTAACAATCTACAATTTAAAGGCTACAAAATTTCCCAGAACGGGTGCGATCATGAGCCAGCTCTATACACACACAAAAAGCATTGTTTCGACGCAACAACTAGCCCTGCAAATACGCGTCCTTTCGCCACAATTTACCGCCGCCCTTCCATAGAACTCCTTGATAACAGCCCTACCACTCAGGCTGACGACACCCTTTGAGCCTCTCCTGACCGACATTTGAAAGCGCCGGCGCCATAATGGTGCTCTCTGAAGCTGTCGTGCATTTGTCATGCTGCTGGGTGGTTGGCTTTCTTCCGTGTGTTGTTAACTAGCTTTGTGTCAGCGCTTGTTCTTGTGTGTGTGTGGTTGTGTGCGCGCGCGTGCGTGCGTAGACGTGTGCGTGCCTGTTTGTGTTATCTTTACGTATTTGAGTGTGTGGGTATGTTGATGCGTGCGTGTTTTTGTGTCTGCTTGCATCTCAGTACGCGCGTCTGCGCATATGTGTGCGGATGTGTGCGTGTTTATGTATACGTGCGTGCGTGTGCGCGCATGTTCGCGTGACCGTATTTGGGCGTCTGCATGCCTGCGTGTTTTTGTGTGTCCCTGCAGGGTGTCTGTATGTACTATCGTGGAAAAATGAAACGCGAACAGCGGAGAGCGTGGCCAATATTACAATAAGCGCAACCTGCCGGCCATGCTCAATTCAGGTGGTGAGTTCGAAAGTACGTGTCCCACTGCGATATGTTCGACCGCAGTTTCCTGTGCGTTAACATACCGCCGCACCGGCGTGCCGTTGACATTGCCATCAAAGCAGCTGTTCGTGCCACGAGGTGTTGCCTAAAGGCAGCCCGCACGTGCGAGACAAGCGTTTGCTTTGCTCACTATCAAGCATGGCTTTTTATTTATGTATTTGTTTTTGCCACCATTGCCTCCTCGCTATAACTGACACTTTAACTGATGGAAGGCAGCACTGCTGGTGCCACCCAATTGTGTCGTTACAGACGTTCGCTTGCACAAGAGCCACACCTTAACGGGGTGGTGTTGCCGTGTCAGCTCATCATCATCATCAGCCTGGTTACGCCCACTGCAGGGCAAAGGCCTCTCCCATGCTTCTCCAACAACCCCGGTCATGTACTAATTGTGGCCATGTCGTCCCTGCAAACTTCTTAATCTCATCCGCCCACCTAACTTTCTGCCGCCCCCTGCTACGCATCCCTTCCCTTGGAATCCAGTCCGTAACCCTTAATGACCATCCGTTATCTTCCCTCCTCATTACATGTCCTGCCCATGCCCCCCCCCCCCCATTTCTTTTTCTTGATTTCAACTAAGATGTCACTAACTCGTGTTTGTTCCCTCACCCAATCTGCTCTTTTCTTATCCCTTAACGTTACACCTATCATTCTTCTTTCCATAGCACGTTGCGTCATCCTCAAATTGAGTAGAACCCTTTTCGTAAGCCTCCAGGTTTCAGTCCCGTAGGTGAGTACTGGTAAGACACAGCTATTATACACTTTTCTCTTGAGGGATAACGGCAACCTGCTGTTCATGATTTGGGAATGCCTGCCAAACGCACTCCAGCCCATTCTTATTCTTCTGATTATTTCCGTCTCATGATCCGGATCCGCCGGCACTACCTGCCCTAAGTAGATGTATTCCCTTACCACTTCCAGTGCCTCGCTACCTATTGTAAATTGCTCTTCTCTTCCGAGACTGTTAAACATTACTTTAGTTTTCTGCAGATTAATTTTTAGACCCACTCTTCTGCTTTGACTCTCCAGGTCAGTGAGCATGTATTGCAATTGGTCCCCTGAGTTACTAAGCAAGGCAATATAATCAGCGAATCGCAAGTTACTAAGGTATTCTCCATTAACTTTTATCCCCAATTCTTCCCAATCCAGGTCTCTGAATACCTCCTGTAAACACGCTGTGAATAGCATTGGAGATATCGTATCTCCCTGCCTGACACCTTTGTTTATTGGGATTTTGTTGCTTTCTTTATGGAGGACTACGGTGGCTGTGGAGCCGTTATGGATATCTTTCAGTATTTTTACATACGGCTCTTCTATACCCTGGTTCCGTAATGCCTCCATGACTGCTGAGGTTTCGACAGAATCAAACGCTTTCTCCTAATCAATGAAAGCTATATATAAGGGTTGGTTCTATTCCGCACATTTCTCTATCACCTGATTGATAGTGTGAATGTGGTATATTGTTGAGTATGCTTTACCGAACCCGCCGTGGTTGCTCAGTGGCTATGGTGTTGGGCTGCTGAGCACGAGGTCGCGGGATCGAATCCCGGCCACGGCGGCCGCATTTCGATGGGGGCGAAATGCGAAAACACCCGTGTGCTTAGATTTAGGTGCACGTTAAAGAACCCCAGGTGGTCAAAATTTCCGGAGTCCTCCACTACGGCGTGCCTCATAATCAGAAAGTGGTTTTGGCACGTAAAACCCCAAATATTATTATTATTATCCTTTACCGAATCCTGCCTGGTCCTTTGGTTGACAGAAGTCAAAGGTGTTCCTGATTCTATTTGCGATTATCTTAGTAAATACTTTGTAGGGAACTGACAGTAAGCTGATCGGTCTATAATTTTTCAAGTCTTTGGCGTCCCCTTTCTTATGGATTAGGATTATGTTAGCGTTCTTCCAAGATTCCGGTACGCTCGAGGTCACGAGGCATTGCGTATACAGGGTGGCCAGTTTCTCTAGAACAATCTGTCCACCATCCTTCAACAAATCTGCTGTTACCTCATCATGCCCAGCTGCCTTCCCCCTTTGCATATCTCCCAAGGCTTTCTTTACTTCTTCCGGCGTTACCTGTGGGATTTCGAATTCCTCTAGACTATTTTCTCTTCCATTATCGTCTTGGGTGCCACTGGTACTGTATAAATCTCTATAGAACTCCTCAGCTACTTGAAATATCTCATCCATATTAGTAATGATATTGCCGGCTTTGTCTCTTAACGCATACATCTGATTCTCGCCAATTCCTAGTTTCTTCTTCACTGCTTTTAGGCTTCCTCCATTCCTGAGAGCATGTTCAATTCTATCCATATTATACTTCCTTATGTCAGCTGTCTTACGCTTGTTGATTAACTTCGAAAGTTCTTCCAGTTCTATTCTAGCTGTAGGGTTAGAGGCTTTCATACATTGGCGTTTCTTGATCAGATCTTTCGTCTCCTGCGATAGTTTACTGGTATCCTGCCTAACGGAGTTACCAACGACTTGCATTGTGCACTCCTTAATGATGCCCACAAGATTGTCGTTCATTGCTTCAACACTAAGGTCCTCTTCCTCAGTTAAAGCCGAATACATGTTCTGTAGCTTGATCTGGAATTCTTCTATTTTCCCTCTTACCGCTAACTCATTGATCGGCTTCTTATGTACCAGTTTCTTCCGTTCCCTCCTCAGGTCTAGGCTAATTCGAGTTCTTACCATCCTGTGGTCACTGCAGCGCACCTTGCCGAGCACGTCCACATCTTGTATGATGCCTGGGTTAGCGCAGAGTATGAAGTCTATTTCATTTCTAGTCGCGCCGTTTGGGCTCCTCCACGTCCACTTTCGTCTATCCCGCTTGCGGAAGAAGGTATTCATTATCCGCATATTATTCTGTTCTGCAAATTCTACTAATAACTCTCCCCTGCTATTCCTAGTGCCTATGCCATATTCCCCCACTGCCTTGTCTCCTGCCTGCTTCTTGCCTACCTTGGCATTAAAGTCGCCCATTAGTAGAGTGCATATTGTTTTCACTCTATCCATCGCCGATTCGACGTCTTCATAGAAGCTTTCGACTTCCTGGTCATCATGACTGGATGAAGGGGCGCGGACCTGTACAACCTTCATTTTGTACCTTTTATTAAGTTGCACAACAAGACCTGCCACCCTCTCGTTAATGCTATATAATTCCTGTATGTTACCAGCTATATTTTTATTAATCAGGAATCGGACTCCTAGTTCTCGTCTCTCCACTAAGCCCCGCTAGCACAGGACGTGCCCGCTTTTTAGCACAGTACATGCTTCTTTCGGCCTCCTAACTTCACTGAGCCCTATTATATCCCATTTACTGCCCTCTAATAGCACTGCTAGACTCGGCTCACTAGATAACGTTCTAGCGTTAAACGTTGCCAGGTTCATATTCCAATGGCGGCCTTTCCGGAGCCAGGGATTCTTAGCGCCCTCTGCTGCGTCGCAGGTCTGACCGCCGCCATGGTCAGTTGCTTCGCAGCTGCTGGTGACTGTTCAGTTCATATAGGAGGTTGTGGCCAAGTACTGCACCGGGTTGGCCAATCCTGCTCTGGTGAGGGAGTGCGTTACTGGTTCTGGTCACCGGGATCAGGCCACACTCCAGGCCTGTTTTATGCGAATTTATCAACACGCGGATTTTTTTTTAATCCGGTGGAAAATTGTCGGCGCCGGGATTCGAACCATGGACCTCTTGCACGCGGGGCGGGTGTTCTTCCTCTACGCCACCGCTGCAACTTGTTGTACATAAATGCAGGAGCCGGTCTACCTAAGGCCATTAGAAATCAGCCATGTCTGGTGTGCTGACAGAAGACAGACTTCAGATGATTGCTCTTTACCGGTGAAATGTGCCGCAGCGTGACATTTCCAACATTATACGTCGCCAATTGTCGACTGTTAATCTGATTCTCGAGGCGTAGCGTGAAGAGGGAGGGCTTAGACATCTACCTCGTGGACACAGACGTCGAGCTACGACAGAGGATTAATATCTTCAAATCGTGGCATGTGCAGCTGTAGCTCCAGGTGAAGCACCATGCGCAGCTGAAAGCCCACCGGCGCGCCGGTGCGGCGGTAAGACAGAACTAGCACACATGAAGCTGCGGTCGAACATATCGCCGTGGGACACGTACTCTCGCACTCACCGCCTGATGTGAGCATGGCCAGCAGGTTGCGGTAACTGTACTGTCCGCCATGCGCTCCGCTGTTCGCGTTTCATTTGTCCACGATTGTACGTATTTGCATGCGCGTTTATGTGTGTGCATGTTTGAGTAAACGCACAGGTGTCTGTTTTCATGACTGTGTTTGTGTACGCTTGTGCGTTTTGTGTGGGTGTCTATCGCTTGCACGTAAGTGGTTGAGTGTGTATGTGCCTGTGTGTGTATGCATGCGCGTTCGTTCTTGCGTGTGTGTCCGTGTATGTGTGCGCGTGTGTCTAGGCGTACGCGTGAGTGCTTGTGCAAGTGTGCGTGCGTGTACAAGCATTTGGAATTGCGTGCGTACACATTCCGTAAGATGTGTACTATTTTGCTTTATCTTCCAATGAACATCGTGATATTTGGTGGGATGCATTATGCAAAAATAAAGTGAGGCGTGCAGACAGGACACAAGAGAAGATGTCAGAACTCTTGTGTCCCGTCTGCACGCCTCACTTCTTTTTTGCATAATGAATCCTTACCAACTAGCTCAGCTTTCTGTCAATCTTTCTGTCGTTGATGGGATGGTTGCCTAAAACACGGTATGTCTGCTCACAAATAAATTAATGGCGGCGCCTTAAAAATGTTTCCGTTTAAATGCCTAATTGTGTGTCGATATATTACTACAAATATATTGCGAAACCAAACGCTTCATTTTATAGTTCTGACATCTGATTATATTTTCCGGGGCAAATCTAGACAATTTCGACAAACCCACAACTTTTTCACACGCTCCAAGGCGGCGGGTGGAGGTAAGAACCAATGTGGCGCCGACAGAGACAGTGTCCCATCCCTAAAAACTTGCCTTGGTGTGTGGGCACCATAACAACCCCTCCCTCCCCCCGTCACCCACGATATCGGTTACCACTTCGGCGCCCCACCGTGAACCAGCCGATCCAGGTTCAGGATTGAAGCAAAACAAGTTCTGTCTATCCACGCACCACCGCCACTTTTGCAAAGCAGCGCCAACCTTTGATGTCCACCGCTGTTCCCTTACTCGTTGCTCACACCTCAGCCGCTTGCGCAATTTCCGCTACCTGAGTTTCCGTTTCTTCTTCGGTTGCCGGGATTTCCGGCTTCTGAATTTTTGCTTGTAGCATGTGCGCACGTCTATGCAGCAGTGGCTTCGCCTTCGCCTAAAAACAGAAGCTGGGGCTACGTATGTTCCGCCTGACGCCGCGAGCGGAGGAGGTGAGTGAGGGAGGAGCGCGGAAGTGTAGGGTGGGTTGGCTGCACTTAAGGGGCCCTGAATCACTTTTCATGCTAGTGGAAAACTGTAGTTGAAGTTAAAATACGCTATTTATGAAAGAGATTGCCGCAAAAAGTACTTCAATGCGTTGAGCAAAAGCGGAGTTATTGGCAATTAAACACGCTCTTCGCGGGGCTTCCTCTCCTTAACTGGCTCGCACAGCGAAGGCTACGGCGGAGTGCAGCCTACCCACAACGGTCCCTCTACTGAACGTTACCACGGCGCGGAGTTCAAACCTGACTTGTTACAATCAGATTTCGGCGCGGAGTTCAAATCTGTGACTTACAAACGGAAGTCGAACGTGGTTCTCCTAAGCGTACCGCAGTGCGCTTAGCCAGTGAACTCGCTGCAGAACCCCACGGCGGCCGCGATATCTACGCTGGGTAGCAGACCGCAGCTCCATCTGACTGCAGCGCGTATGCGGAGCGTTTGCTTGGTGCACGACAATGCTTGAGTGCGTGCTCGTGCTCATTCTTCAGGCTGACCAGGCTACGTGGCGCGGACTGGCTATGCTTGCCCCTCACCAGCGTGACCGACGGATATAGGTAGGCACATCGAACTTCCGCATCTTGAACCGCTCTCAGTGTTTGCAAAGGCATCTAACCAAGAGCGTCCAGGAGTGAGTGCTCACTGGCAAGCTTGCGTATGATCTAATTAAGATTCGGGTGGTCTTACGCAAGTTGAGCGTTCCAAACTGGTCGAAATTAGCGAGACCAGATGGCTAGCACACCTATAAGCAGGGTGGGCAAAGCTTAATTTCTACGTGGGCGGACGTGGCAGAGCGTGAGCAGACGACAGTCGACTTCTTCAAGAAGTACGTAATTATTAGTGAAATTCGAAAGCGGATTTTCGCTTACTTCAGACTGTTTAATAAACTTGATCAATAAATATACACAGCAACAGTAGGAACGAGCGCACTGATCGAACCGCACTTCTTTATTGACGTCTGCTATTGGCAAAGAGTATCCGAGAATGGGAATCAGCTATGTTACGAAATAAAATCTCCACACGCAACGCACGACTGCAAAATTTGGTAGAGATATTCACAGCAATGTATGCTATCCGCGGACTGTTTTTTTACCAATCCCGGGGGTGGTTCAGTACCCCTTATACCTGGTCGCCAAATAGGTGTGTTGAGGGGCTTTAGGTTCTGCTATTAGGGCATGCGCTGAAAAGTGGCCTCGTACTAAATAAATCGTCGTGATGCCGCCTCTCGCAAGCACGAAAAAAAAAACACTGCGAATATTGGAAGACCTTGCTGTGTCCCATTATTTAGAATCAGAAAGCGACATGAATAAGAAACTTATGTATTGGGAAAGGAAGGCCAAAAATGTGCCGCTTGTTTGTAACCTTTAACTCGGGATAATTTCTTTCTTCCCAGTAAATAGAGTATATTTTCTTTTTATATATATTAACTATTATAGGCCCATTTTGAATCATGAAGTTTGAGCAGGCACTTTAATAACTGATCGTGATAAGCTATATTTTTAGACAATTTGGTTTTATTAGCTTAGTTTCCTCCCCGAGCGTTAGTGTAACTAATGTTTAAGGGAGCAGTAATATTCTTTATACGGTACTCTTTCCCATATGTATAGTAGCAGTGACGATAAACAGTTTGGAAGGTCTCAAGTCGATCATGACACGCGTTCTGTGACGAGGAGTCGTGTATTTTTGCTTAAAATACTTGAGTTTTGCAGTGTAAGCAGAAGACCTCATTCATCAGGGTGAGTTGTAATTCAGGAAAAACTGCAAACAACGCTCGTTCAATCTTTGGAGCATTCGACCTCCGCAAATCGCCGCTAGTTTGCTTTTCGACGCTGTGCATGCAGCTAAATTTCTCTACAGCAAGTTAAATTCATTTACAATTCATACATTTACGTTAATACGAATTAGTGCCCAAAATGAAACATCAGCAAATTGCGGAAACCTGTTGGAGAAAATGCAACTTGCTTCAATCGGTTAGTCTTCACTTCTTATTCTCTCAGTGTTTCATCGGGGTTTGAGACTTCCTACGTACGGCAGGCGTGTGATGCCTTCCTAAGTGCGCGTCCTACTTCGAACACTTCCTACTGCAAACATGAACAAGCGGCAATCATCGAACGGAGACAAATGAGTTTGTCGCACGGAGCGGCGAAACGAAGGCGAAAGGCGCACCCCGAATCACAAACAATGTTTTCATTTCTTTTTATCCCAAGAGACAGTGAGAAACTAACTTTAGTTTTAGCCTCGTTCTATCCACGCAAAAATGATTATTTGCCATCTGAAACGGCGACATAAGTTATTACCTATATATTGAATGTAGGATACTCTGTGGTATATTGCAACACTAAGAGGTACGCGGAGTAGCCTACGAAGGTCTGAAACACTCAAGTGGCTTACCTCTAACAGCGCAGCAACGTCCTGTGCAAGCGCTTGCCCCTTTCGAGGAGGCCTGCTCCGCGCACACATGTCCCTTATTGAACCTGCTGCTGGATTAAAGGGACTTTTGCCTTTAAAAAAATCTGACCCGGCTTCGCCAAGCAAGTGCCATGCTTGGAGGCGCAGCACATATATTTGGGGTTCCACAGCAGGACTCCTTCATATCGCCGGATCGCCTGTGTCAGCAGGCCCTCCGTGAATTGCAACACCACGAGGTGCGGCAAACAGGACTATTCTGCTGTTGATTGTGATGCATGCACTCCCTGTTGAAAGTGGGACGTAGCGCTCGTTGCTTTCTCAGAATGATACTTAGAAAGAACGAAGAAAAATATAATTTTGCACTAAACGCTAGAGAAAACATATCCTCATCCAGAGAAGCACGAACGCGTCTTTCACATGCCCAAAGTACTAACTAAGCCGGTGCGGAATGCCGAGTGTCAGTGCCACAATGACTGCCAGCAACAGTCAAATCTCTACATAGCGACTCGGCGAGTTTGCCACGTGCCTCTCTTCCCCTCTTCGCCCCACTCCCTCCCAGGCGGACGCAGCGAATTCCGCCCTGCTTTCCCTGTATGAAGGTGCATCGACCTCTGGGTTGAAGGACTCCAGGGACCTGCTTTTTAAGTCCTCTACTGCGAACTCACCGCTCTCAAGAGCGAATATTCGTCGTCTCATAAGAGGTGATGTTCATAAGTGCAAGTAACTCGGCGCACCCAGTGCCTACGGAAAGGCGCGATTTAGTTGACCACTCCATAAAAGACAGCACTCGCATCACCGGGCCCAAGAAGTGCTCGGTTAGCTAAATAAACTTTTTTTTTCCTTTTTGGTGCACTCAGCACAAATTTATTCGTAATGCGAACACATTTATATCACAACTAAAAGTCAAATGACGTATTGGCAACATCCATAATGTTCTAGAAGGTATCCGTAAATTAATTGTAAAAAGGATCGTGTGTACAAGAAACTCGTCTTAAATATAAACGTACGAACTTTATCCGGCAATATACTACTTCCTTTAAGAACAACGCCTAGCTTCTTCGTCACCTGGCGGTGTTCCAAATATATCTGATAAAAGTATTATGTGTAAATACTTCGCACCCCAACCAACCCTCGAGGCAGTTGCAGTTGGAGCTGTGCGCTGAAACTTGCTACCACCTTCTCTTTCTGCATGCCCTCTCGTTATCAACTCCACAGACAAGAAGTTCGGGTGTTAACAGATAAACTGCCTGAACCCTGTGTGGTCCTTGCAGATTTAAATGCACTGAGCAAAAGTTTGGGACGCCTCGCATCGATGCGACAGGACAATTGCAGCAGTTTCGTTTTACAGCGCAGCTGCATATGGCTAGGGTTGCATGCATTTTTGTTCTCCGTGAACAAACGTTATCATCATCAGTGGCTCATACCCCCTTAAGCAAGCAAAAAATGCAGTGGATCATAGTCACGTAAGGCACAGGCTACAAGCACTCAGCAAAATGAAGCGAACAGTCCTTGAATTCTTTCTAATCAAGCATACAGCATGCAGAACAGCATGCCGAAAACTGTGATGATCAATGGCTTACGCCCCCGTGAGCAATGGCGCATACCCCCATAAGCAAGCAAAAAATGCAGTTACTTGCAGCCGCGTAAGGTTCATGGCTACTCACTTTGCGTGGATTAGCTGGGATGACGTTACCCCTGCCTTGGGTGATTTCAATGTGGATGTGTCGGTACAGAAAAAGGAGCGCGTTACGCGTTGCTCGTTGCAGACATATTCGTTGCGATTGCACACCGATGCGGCGCAACCAACCACCCAGCGGCGTACGTGCATCGATTTGACATTATCAAAGAATGTGATTTCAGTTGCGGGTGAAATAATGACCACCGTTCAAGACAATACATGAGTGTGGGTACCTTAAGTCACGATGACCACCCAATTAAACATTAAATAAGTTCACACCTTTGTTCAAACTTATGTCACCTCCGTGTTGCGGGCTAAACAGCTGTGCTGGTCAACCGCCTTCACAGAGAGGAATGCTCATGATTTTTTGCGCTGGGGCACGGGTGCTAAGCAGCAAACATTTTAGAGCCTTCCAGACAAAATGTATTTGTCCCTAAGTCTGAACATGGTATCCCGGTCACTTATACAGTATTTTAAATAGACAGTTTTTACGAAAGCTTGCGACAGTGACCACATTTCACTGGTGCTATAAACAACAAAACACGATGAATTCTCGCCACAGTAACCTCGGTAAAAAGTCTACTTAGCCGACTACAAACCGTTCCGATATAACGCGCATTTTTGTGATACTACATATCTGCCTTCAGCATAGCTGACGCGGTGGCATACTTAAGTCTTTATAATTTATGGTGCGTCTGATTACTTTCTACAAAGAAGCGACCTCGCTACAAAACAAAATGTTCCATAATGAAATGAGTGTAGTAAAGAGCGAAAGAAGAAAACCAAAGCATGGGGCTGTTGGACGACTGCCCAACTACACAAAGCTTAAGCTATTTAAACTGTGTAACAAAGCAACGTACGAGGACGACACCGAAGCCTGAAGAGAGAGTTGCTAAATATTGATGCTGCAGTTCAGATTTTTACACAAACGAGAGAACCATGTGTAACAAATAGATTAAAGCACCGGCAATTATAATACTCACTACCTTTGGCAAATATTGGGTGAGAAAGCCTGGAAGACCAAGCCAGCTTTCTGTATTTACATCTCGAACAGTTCATTGCACTGTTCGGATACATTTCATAGGGATAAAAGACAAGCAGCACGATAACCTCTGTAATAACGTGCGCACAAAATGACACATACAACCTTGTATTTAACCTAACAGATCTCCAGAACTTGTAGAAGAGACTTGCCCGGTGCTATACGGTGCAATACGGTGCTACAATTTATAGTTGTGCAACACCAACTGCATTAAAAATCCTAGACTTTATTTAAGATCTAGGTATCTGTCTCAAAACAGGTGTGGAGAAAAACAAGACATTTTGCACAGTGCAGTATATACAATCCACACATACACTGAACACTGTGGGCTTGCATGCTTCCCGGATAAATCCGAGGTGCTCCGAGTCTACAGAAGAGGATACAATCTACAAAACTCGATAAAGATATTCATAGGGGAGAAGACGATTCCAGAGATATTCTAAGTTAACATCCTTGACATGTGGATACAAAGCAAATATCGTGTGGATCACACAATCAGACAGCTCGCAAGCACCACAGCGCAGATAGGATGATTGCAAGAATCTCAAACTGACGATGATGTATGAATGAATAGCACACATGTAGGCTAATACAGGCCATCGTGGTCAGTAGGATTGTATACAGTGTCCCCTGCCAAACAACGCTCGAGCAGGAAAAGAACAATTAGAGGCAATGCTTAGGAAAGCTCACAAATGTGCTCTCGGACTGCCAGTACAACAGTGCAACACAGTACCACACAGTGCAAGAACACATCGAAGCTCACCTTCTCGCGCAGAAGATGACACTCATGCTGACCCCAACGGGCAGGAACACGCTGAAGATACGGGGTATGAGGGATGCTTGAAGAGAAATTAACAGCACGGAAAGCATACCTAAAGAGATTCGAGAGATCATTGAGGGCAGCCCGATACCGAGAAACATGCACCCTAAAATAAACAAGGCCTGAAGAAAGGCAAGATCAGAAGCGCACAAAAGATATTTCGCGGGGAGAACAGATGTGGTATACGTCGACGCGACCACATGCAAAGAACACTCCGGGGCGGTAGTCAGCGTTGTTGATCACCAGCTTAGAGATATCAACTAGTTGCACGCATATATATATATATATATATATATATATATATATATATATATATATATATATATATATATATATATATATATATATAGTTTACCCACTTATGCGGTCACTGGTCTTAGGCCACCCTACAGCCATTTGATATCCTTGAAACCATGAAATATTGTCAACTTATTACACCCAGTGTTTGATTTTCTTTGACAACAACTAGCCCTTGCTTAACGAAAATTATTAGTGAACCAATGAAGACATTGAGACGAACCAAAGGGCATCGGCAGCAAGGTTTCTTTCGGCTACGATGAAACACGTTCATTCGACGCTACAATTAAGGAGCTTGAGCACAACACCAAGCGAACTAGGCGCCTTGACCCTGAATATCGGAGCAGTTGTTATTTACTTGAACAATATTGTCAGCAATAGTAGCGGCTTTTCCACTTGCAAATAGGCGTGTCAAAGGGCAGGTGCAATAAGGAACGCCGGCAGCGAAATTACAAGCATCGCACGAGATGCAACAAACCAGAAGCCAGTCGGCGTTAGTGAGCGCTGCATGAAACGATTATGGAGATTTAGTTTGATTCCACCAAGACGAATGTTTACCGCCTTTGCACAAATTATATGGCACTTTTAGGGCGCACGTCATCTCTAAACAAGATACGTCATCGGTCTTCTTTGCATTTCCTTTCTTTAAAACCGTGCGTTTTCTAATATCCAGCCAACAGCAATCCGTGACGCAGACCGCAAATGCCGTTATAGATGTGAATGTTTTGGGCGCGCCGTGGCGAAGGCACAAAAGGCATGCAAGGTCATTGTTTGGGGACAAGCCCCAAATGCTGTAAACTGGTCTTTGAGTAAGCACCAGCCTGACTCAGCAACAGCCATATACGTGCGAACGCAGCGCTCATTTCAGCTGTAGATAGTACAAGTGGAAGAAGTGGAACTGAAGGGCAGGGCATGCGCTGTCGGAACCATGACAGCATGATGGCGCCGATGGCGCGAACGTGCTTCGAAACCCCTACAATTATGAATGATACAAAAGCTCCCCGTTTTACACTCTGGTTAGATATGAGCAAAACAGTTACAGACTTATGGGACTTTGCATGTAAACGACCTAATTTGCAGCGAAGCTGTTTATTTTGAGCATTCCGAACCAATTAATGAATAGTGGATGTTTAAGCACATCGGCGATGGATTTCCTATAAGTCTCTCTTTTATTTTTTATGTTTTATTTTCATTTCCGGGAAAGGGGGGTGGCTAGTACAGATTCCCTACGAAAACAGCTGTTTTGAAGAAACTTGCAGAACAACATTTCTTTGTCTTGACATGGCTTTTGTGTGCACGCATGCGCAGAAGTTTTTACGTGCACACAAACGCGGCATTTCATTCAAGTGTTTGGTAGCCATGTACATGCTGTACTCTGTATGTATGGATGTATCTGTATGTATCTTTGTACAGATATCTGATCCTGGACTGTGGCTTCTCTTCGTTATTGAATGAAAAGAGAACCAAACCGTTTATAAAGTGCTTTAAGGCTGGAGTGTCACCTTCCAGAGAGACATGATGACCCGTCCTCCTTTCTCCATTGCAGCACTGGCTATATTGTCCTCAATATTTGCAGCTATGGTGCCATGCTTAAATTACACTAGTGAATATAACTCTTCATGAATGAAGCAGCGTGAAAACATTACACGAAGCAGAAAAACCAACTAAGTGCAAAGCCGAGAAATGTTTGCCAGGCGAAGCGTATTCATAGCTCGATTCGAAAATGAAGAAAACCAATAAAAAAACGTAAAGCACAGTGAACCCGTACTCGTGAATACGCAAAGGCAAAAAACTGTAGTAGCGGATGAAGATCTGTGATATAAGTAGTAATATAGGTTGTCTCCTATAATTCCTACTTACCAATTGTATCAAAGATGTTCAAGGGCTATCGTAGTGGCTGCCTTTGCGGATTTTCAAGTTCAGATGTATTATATTGTTACGTAGGAATACGCCAACAAAAAGCTATATACAAGTATATTTACCAGGCAATACGCTGCACTTGGCCAATAGGCAACAGCCCGCGCTAGCCTCTAATCGTGGTCGTCGTCTTCACCCGTCTCGTGTCTTTGTTATCGCAAATACTGTTCCGTAGCACTACCCCGGCGGCAAAAGCGCCGTGCCGGAGCGACTAAACGCCGGACTCGGAAGCAGTGTAGTAGGCCTTGAGCCTACTGGCGTGTACAACATCAGTAGATACCAGAGTAGAGGTCGAGGTTGAACGCACAGGAGTAATTTCGTACGTCACACGCGTCACCTGGCGCAGCACGCGGTAGGGCAATGTGTATCGCGAAAGGAGCTTCTCTGAAAGTCCGACGTGACGAGAGGGCAACCACAGGAGCACGAGCGCACCAGGCGAAAACTGTACGTTACAGTGGCGGGCGTTGCACTGACGCTGCTGAGTGGTTTGCGAGGCCGTCAGTCGAGCGCGGGCAAGCTGGCGTGCATGGTCGGCGAGGGCGATGGCATCGCGCGCATACTCGCTTGTTGAGATCGCAGCAGGAGGAAGAGCCGTGTCTAGAGGCAAGGTCGGTTCGCGACCGCACAATAGATAACATAGAGAAAATCCCGCGGTGTCGTGGCGGAAGAATTGTACGCAAATATGACGTAAGGAAGGCAATGTCCCAGTCGTGGTGGTCCTTGGAAACGTACTTGGACAGCATAGCTGTAAGAGTACGGATAACGGCTCTGTCAGGCCATTGGTTTGAGGTTGGTATGAGCTAGTCAGCTTGTGTTGAATGGAGCAAGAACGCACAATGTCGGCGACAACTTTCGAGAGGAAGTTACGACCACGGTCAATAAGCAGCTGTCGCGGGCCGCCATGAAGTAAGATAATGTCACGCAAGAGAAAGTCCGCGACGTCAGTGGCGCAACTGGTAGGGAGAGCCCGCGTGATAGCATATCGGGTGGCGTAATCAGTCGCGGCGGCTACCGATTTGTTCCCAGAGGATGACGTGGGAAAGGGACCGAGGAGGTCTAATCCAGCACGAAAGAACGGTTCCACAGGGACGGTGATCGGTTGGAGATGACCGGCAGGTAGCACCTGAGGTGTTTTCCGACGCTGGCAGGGATCACAGGCAGCAACATAGGGTCGGACGGAGCGAGCGAGACCAGAACAATAGAAGCGGCGGCGGATGCGGTCGTACGTGCGTGTTACCCTAAGATGTCCTGCAGTGGGTGCGTCATGCATCTCAAAGAGCACAGGCTGTCGTAGACGTTTTGGCACGACAAGAAGATCAGAGCTGTCAGGGAGGAAGTTCCTTCGTTACAGAATGCCGCCCTGGAGGACATATCGGCGAACGGATGCGTCGGTAGGTGTAGTGCGCAGACGCTCGATGAGTACTCGCAGCGATAGGTCTCGGTACTGCTCATCGGCGATGTTAGCGAAGGCAGACACAGAGAAAATGCCGTTGTCGGTACTACTGTCGGCGTTGTCAGGTTCGTCTACCGGGTAGCAAGACAGGCAGTCAGCGTCCTTGTGTAGTCGGCCAGATTTGTAGGTGATAGAGTACGAATATTCTTGGAGGCGTAAGGTCCAGCGACCAATTCTTCCTGTAGGATCTTTCAGTGAGCATAACCAGCCAAGCGCGTGATGATCTTTGACAACGGAAAAGGGTCGGCCATATAAGTATGGGCGGAACTTCGCAACCGCCCAAACTAGGGCCAGACACTCACGCTCAGTGATGGAATAGTTGCGCTGAGGCGGGCAAGAGGAGCCTGCTGGCGTAAGCGATAACACGGTCGTGGCCACGCTAGCGTTGTGCCAGTACTGCGCCGATTCCGTGACCGCTGGCATCAGTACGAACTTCGGTAGGCGCAGAAGAATCAAAATGGGCCAGAACGGGAGGCGTTATGAGAAGGTCGATTAGAAGCGAGAATGCAGAGGCCTCGTTATCGCCCCACCGGAAAGGGGTGTCTTTTTTTCACAAGCTCGGTTAGTAGTCGTGCTATGGCCGCGAAATTTTTCACAAAACGGCGGAAGTACAAGCAAAGGCCGATGAAGCTGCGAACATCTTAGACACACTTTGGAACAGGGAAGTGCGTAACAGCATTGATCTTGCCTGGGTCCGCTCGCACTCCGTTCGTGTCAACGAGATGTCCAAGGACGGTAGTCTGGCGACGGCCGAATTGGCACTTCGATGCGTTGAGCTGCAGACCGGCTCGACGAAAAACGTCCAGGACTGCTGAGAGGCGCTGGAGGTGCGTAGCGAACGTTGTGGAGAAAACTATAACGTCGTCCAAGTAGCACAGGCACGTGGACTATATGAAACCGTGAAGGAAGGAGTCCATCAAGCGTTCAAAAGTGGCAGGAGCGTTACATAGACATGGCGGCATCACATTCAATTGATAAAGACCGTCGGGTGTTACACAGGCACTCTTTTCGCGGTCGACATCGTCCATGGCAATCTGCCAGTAGCCGGACCGAAGGTCAATAGAGGAGAAATAACGAGCACCGTGGAGGCAGTCAAGTCCGTCATCAATCCGGGATAGCAGATACACGTCCTTTTTGGTAACCCTGTTCAGGTGCCGATAATCCACGCAAAAGCGCCATGATCCACCCTTCTTTTTTACCAGTACAACAGGTGACGCCCTTCGACTACACGACGGTTGAATAATGTTCTTGGCAAGCATTTTGCGAACTTCGGCGTGAACACCTTGACGTTCAGCCGGTGATACTCGCTACGGCGGCGATGAATAGGAGGGGCACCGCCGGTATTAATGCGATGTTTAACAGCCGTAGTTTGGGCCAAAGGACGATCGTTCAAGTAAAAAATATCGTGGTAGGAAAACAGAACGCGGTAGAGCGCACGAGCGTGCTCGGACGGCATGTCGGGCGCAATCATTTCCTGTAAGTCGGCGATGGTACAAGTTGCCGACTGCGATGGTAGAGGAGGATCGGCTGAATTGTCGTCTACTGCAATACATGCTACTGAGGGATCCTCGAATGAGCAAACCTGGGCCAGAGACATCCCGCATGGCAGCACTTGTGTCGTCAAGGCAAAACTGACCACTGGCAGGCAGACGCAATTCGCCGTAATAGATAAAACTGTATGAGGTGCTGTGATCTCGTGTGTAAGTAGGACGTCTTGCATGGGAGCCGCGATGTAGTGACCATCGGGGACTGGTGGGGATGACATGAAGTCAACGTAAGTAAGTGCCGAAGGTAGGAAGCGAACGAAGTCGACGGAACTGAGGCGACTGTGGTGTGGCTCAGCGGGATCTAGAACAGGCAGGTCAAGGCGGAGAGTACTGGCGGAACAATCGATGAGAGCAGAATGTGCGGAGAGGAAGTCTAAGCCGAGGATGATGTCGAGGGGACAGTGAGCGATGACTGTGGATAGCACGATAGTGGAGCGATCGGCGAAAGAGACGCGGGCGGAACTCACACCAATTACAGGGGCTGTTCCGCCATCGGCGACACGGACAACAGCCGTCGTGGCGGGCAAGATTATTTTCCTCAGCTGGTTACGTAGGTCAGCGCTCATTACCGACAAATGCGTCCCAGTGTCTATGAGAGCAGATACAAAAACACCGTCGACTTGCACGTCAAGAAGGTTCAGATGAGTGGGCAACGTCAGTGGAGGATTTGGCAGCGTAGGGAGCAATGCAGCGTCACCTCGAGGCGCTGCCTCGTCTAGTTTTCCGGCTGGGAGCGGCGTCCGAAGGGAGTCGACAGAATAGGAGCCACGGGTCTGGGAAGGAGCGAGATTGTCGTCGTTGGTGTGAAGGCGAACGGGAATAGGGGCGCTTCGGCGCAGGAGAATCTTTGGCGGCATAATCGGAGCGGACAGCATAGGGACGAGATGGGCCACCTGGGGGGTGAGAGTAGGCAGTATAAGTAGACGGGTTCGGGGAACTCCAGCGACTGCGACAGTGCAGAGGAATGTGCCCGATTCGATGGCAGTGAAAACAAATGGGCTTGTCGTCAGCAGTGCGCCATTCAGACGGGTTGCGGAAACGTGGTGGGTAAGAAGATGCGGGACGGGGCAGAATCGAGGAAGCCGGGCGAGTATCATGGCGATAGGCAGGGCTGATGGTGTGAAGACCCATGTTGGCGAGCTCCTGGTGGACAACTGCCTGGATAAGGGAAAACGTGACTGCAGGTGCGTTGGAGGGGCTGGAGTCGAAGGCAGCTTGATAGGCGGCCTCGATCTCTCGCAGCACGATTCTGGTAACATCGGCAGTGTTGTTGGCATGAGGAGCGTCGGCACAGGAAGATGTTGCTAGGGTGTTGGACAGACGGGCAAACTGCTGGTCGATACGTCGGCTTTCAGCGAGTTCCTGGCGGCGGCACTCTTATACCTGCATCCACCGTCGCCACGTTGTTGAAAACGAGGAAGTTGAAGGCGTCATCGGCAATCCCTTTTAGGATGTGGGAAACCTTATCTGACTCAGTCATGTGTGTGTGTCAACTTTGCAGCACAGAGCCAAGACGTCCTGGATGTGCATGACGTAGGGCTCCGTTGACATCTGCACACGGCCGGAAAGCGCCTTATGCGCGGCAAGTTGGTGACGGTAGGAGTTGCCGAACAAGTCTCGGAGCTTTTGCTTAAGTGAATCCCAACTGGTGAGCTCATCTTTGTGCGTGCGAAACCAAACACCAAACTCGAGGTGTGCCACCGAGGTAAAAAACTACGTTGGCGAGCATTATAGGAGGGTCCCACAGGGTATTGCGGCTGACGTGTTCGTACAGGCTGATCCAGTCCTCGAAGTCTTCCCCATCTTTGCCCGAGAATACGCCAGGATCACGGGGAGCGGGAAGAGTGATGTAGGTCATCGAAGTGGCAGCAGGTATTGGAGCCGGCGGAGTCGAGTTGTCGTTGCCGGGAGCCATGAAGGAATGCTCGACGTACTGTCCACTGCGAAGCTCCGTGATGAGGTACCGGGAACGTCCACCTTCACCAGATCTGTTACGTAGGAAGACTCCAACGAAAAGCTATATACAACTACATTTACAAGGGAATACGCTGCAATTGGCCAAGAAGCAACAGCCCGTGCTAGCCTCTAATCGTCGTCGTCGTCCTCACCCTTCTCGTGTCTTTGTTATCGCAAATACTGTTCCGTAGCAATATATATATTGTAATGAAGAAGAACGCGTAGACGTAGGCAGCAGGATTGCCAACAGCATCCCGTGCAGCAGATGCTCCAGCTTAGAGTCTGTGCTCGGTGAAGCGCTGTCCCCGTAATCGGTCCGTCGTGTATTAAACCTCCTTTCTAATTGGTGGAGGCGCTGCGTCCCTTTCAATTTTACCATGCTGGCATCCCGCACTCGGACGCTACCTTCCGCCGTCCCAGACGCTGACTAGCAGACGCTCCCATAACCACCAGTTCTCTATGTTGGCGCTATTCGTCAGTGGGATCCTGCCACGCTTAGTGGGACGTACATCAACGACGTTGAAGAGGCTTGCGTCCTAAGAGCGGGTGAGCGCTCACAACAAATGGGATGTCTCTACCAAGCTAACCAACGTCGCTTTCTACCTCTCGGGCGCTGCCAACCTCTAGTTCAAGAACCATGAGAAGGATTTTCAAACATGGTCAACGTTCAAGGAGTCATTTACAGAGGTATTTAACCGTCCCGCCGTCCGCGAACTCCGAGAGCAGCAGCGTTTGCGCTCCCGCGCACAGGACAGCGAGTAAAACATTCGCCAGTTCAAAGAGGAAGTTGTCGATGTATGTAAACGCGTGAATGCCACCATGTCAAAAGCGGACCGGATTAAGTACACCGTGAAGGTAATTGCTGTGCCTTACCAGTATTCGCGTACAGGGCAGAAACGTGGAGGCTTACGAAAAGGGTTCTACTTAAATTGACGACGACGCAAGGAGCTATGGAAAGAAGAATGATGGGTGCAACGTTAAGAGATAAGAAAAGGCACGTTGGGTGAGGGAACTAACGCTAGTTAACGACATCTTAATTGAAATCAAGAAAAAGCGATGGGCATGGGCAGGAGATGTAATGAGGAGGGAAGATAACCAATGGTCATTAAGCGTTACGGAATGGATTCCAAGGGAAGGGAAGCGTAGCAGGGGGCGGCAGAAAGTTAGGTGGGCGGATGGTATTAAGAAGTTTGCACGGACAACATGGCCACAGTTAGTACATGACTGGGGTAGGACAGAGCTACGACGAGCTACGCATACAGCTATCTTTAGCGAGGCCGCATCCTAAAACCAATGCGTCGATCTCCAGCCTGGCCATTGGTTCCGACCAGGCATCGCTGATCACGCAGGTCAAGGCCTTTGTACACGAAGAAGTCGCACGAAAGCTGTCTCTGTTACCCTTCACCCAGGTACCTGCTATTCCTTTGCCATCCGTTCTGCGCTACGTCATTCAAGGAGAAGTCGCTGACGCACTACCGGTTGCTCCCCTTCGGCCGATCCGCTAACTTATCTTGCGGTAGCTACCAGGCCACGCCAAAAGCCCATATGAGCCTTGCGGCAGCCCCTGCACTGCCACTCTCCTCCCGCCTCCTGTGCCGGCCCTCCTGTTGGCAACACATGGCGCACGCATGACAATCGAGCTACATACTTTGGATGTAGTTATTGCGGACACGTTGCAATATTCTGCCGCCGGTTTAAACAATCGAGAATGATCTCTGGGCGCCTTTTTCCGGTGGAGTCCAATGCAAACTACACTCTATCCGACCCACCGCAATCTCTTATTCTGGCTGATCGTCCTCTCTTCGGCCGTCGCCGCTCGCCATCTCCTCGTCGCCGGTCATTTAACCGATGCGTCGGCGGCCAGTCTGTAACAACGAGGGAAACTAGACGACGCAGTTCCCGAGGCAAAAACTGCGCAATTTTCGAAATTCCGAAGTACTCGTTACTTACCTGCTAATGTTATTGACATGTTTGTCGAAGGTGTCGCTACAGTTGCTCTTGCTAGTCAAGAGTTTGACGAAATTTCGTCTGGTCAGGTAACATGATGATGAAGAAATTGCGGCGACTGGCCAAGTCAAGGTGAAACAACACAGAGACGTCTCGGGACCTGTACGGGTTTCTTGATCACATTGAAAGCGGGCAAGAGCCGCAAGACGTTTTTATGCCAAAATGTGACGTAGGGAACGGGTACCCGTTCGTCACGAATTATCCAGGAACGAGTACCCCAAGAAGTTTATTAACAAAATGGAAGCCTGTGTCCTCCATCCAAAGCCGTCTCAAGGCAAGTCGTTCACGAAACGCCTTGGCGTCAGCGAAGCTCTTAGCCGCGTATTATCAAGATACGATCTCAGAATAGCACACATGCCATCCAACAAGCTGAGAAATCAGCTGGTTAACGTAAAGGATCGGCTTGAAAGCAAGAATTATCCCGTTGTCATATACAAGGTACTATTCGCAGGCTGCAGCTGCAGTTACATCGGTGAAACCGGCAAATTCACGAGAAGATTAAAAGAGCACCAAAGGGACGTCTCCAACAAGAAAGAAGTCTCGAGCGCCCTTGCCGAACACGCCGATAATCGCAGTCACCGCATCGATTGGGAAAACGCTGCTATAATACCTAAGGAAAAGAATTCGATGACGCGACTCTTGTTAGAATCTTTATTCATTCAAACTACTGACAACAGTATCAACAAGACTGATGGAAGTTTCCCTGCCAACTGCACCCGTTCCCTACCTCATATCTTGGAACAAAAACGTCTTGCGGCTCTTTCCCGCTTTTAGTGTGATCAAGGAACCCGTACGGGTCCCGAAACGTCTCTGTGTTGTTTCACCTTGACTTGGTCAGTGGCCGCAATTTCTTCATCAGTTGCTGTTGCTGATACCGGCGCAGCTGTTTTTTTAAGGATGCCAGATTTTGCCGATCACTGCGTAAGGTAATGACGCCTCTTTCTGGATTATCACTTCGCACTGCAAGAGCTCAACCCGTCCAGCCAACCGCAGCCTGTACAGCCCGTGTCCTGATTCGAGACGTTATGTTAACTATAGCATTTGTAGGGCTCTAATCGTGCTCCCACGCAATTATTAATGGATGGGATTTTCTGTCTTCCCACAACACTATAATCGGTTGCGCTCGCGTTGAGGTTGAATTCACCCAATTCAGTGACCTCTCCTTCAGTGATCCTCATTCTTTGGCTAAACTTGTGGTCAAAGAAGTCACCAATATACTGCCATGCTCGTCAGCACTTGTAGCAGGGGATGGAGCGAATATTCCCAATATGCTTATTCCTAGTGGGATATTTGAATACTGTCTGCTATGTACCTGTAACTGCTCACCAGCTTTAATTAAACAGTTGTCATGTTATACGCAAATATAAATGAAGCATTCTTCAATGTTTTCGAAGAACAAAGAGATTGACCAGACTTAATTGTTCTGCCAAACTGCCAACCTCTATAATTTAGCAGGATGAGAAATTATTTCATTTATTTTTCTTGATTGGTTGATATGCTTGGCCGATGGGACCGGGTCGTTAAAGGATGGATACTTAACACTTGATTACAGCGTTGCACGCCACAAGCACGAACGCATTGAAGGATAAAGGAGAAAATGCAAGCACTCCACACATTACACACTGCATACCAGTACTTCAAACATAATGCACATTAATAATACAGATCTAGTACTTCAAACGAGAGAAATGAAAGGAAAGCAAACAAAAAAGGACGATGCACAAAAAGCATGTACTATGCATGGGACAAAGTCTCCAATACACGTGTAAGGAACGAGAATAAAAGAAAAACAATAGGGAACGGGTCTAAATGTCACCGTGAGCCGCAGGGTAGCTGAATGCAGGCTTTTCAAGTTTACTCGCAGAATCTATTCTTACGCTCTCACGTGAAAAAGAGTTCCATGCTTCAATTTTGTGTGGAAAACATAATATTTATGCAAGTGTGTTCTCCCAGTTAGAGGGGAACGGTGTGACTGTCTGACTGCATGTGATGACCTTTCTTCTAATATAGCGTTCGTTGTTTGAGAAACTAACTTTTCAAGCATTCACCGTTGGGATAGTTTCGAGAAGTTCAGTGTGCTTAACATAGCCGTTAATTAAAAGGTTGTCCTGTATTTCGAAAGAATAATGTTTGCGGCCTTCCTTTAGATTCTTTATATTTGATTGCATTGATTATTTTTATATGGATCCCATACAACGCTAGTGTAATCTAGAATTAAACCTACTAGCGTTAGGTAGGCTGTCGTTTCTACATTTCAAGGACTAAGTTTTGGTCTCCGTCTTAAAGACCAAAGCTTTCTTTCGGCTGAGGTGCACAAATTATTACTATGTGATTTCCAGCTCAAGTGCATCTGAAGATACTGATATGAACACCACAATTTAGAAATGATGTGAGGAGCTGCCTATGTGAAACGAGGTCAACAGCTTTCGACAGGTTTAAGCACATGAAGTCTATTAGGCTTCGTTCATCTATCGCCTTTGTAAAGTCATGTTTTGTTTGAACAAGCTGTGTAGCTGTACATAAACGCCTTCTAAAGTCGTGCTCTTTCGGGTTCAAGATATCAGAGCTTTCATAATGCTCAAACAAGCTTTTTCACAGGTAACATTCTAAAATTTGAAAACATGTACTAGTGATCGATATTGGGTTATAGCTTTAAACACGATGTTTGTGACCGGATTTATGAACGGCACTACTCTTGCAATGAACCAATCATACGGCACACTATGTTGTTGTAGAGATGCTTTAAATATGATTAGGAGGTATATTGAGACTCATTCTGCATAGCGTCTTAGAAATTCGTTAGGTATACCATCTGGGCCAGCTGATTTTTTTTTCGGATTTATGGTTAGCTGCAGAGAAAAGATTCCTGCTTCTGAAAAACAAATATCTCAAATTGTAGAAGGTGCACAAACGTCTGGTGTGCTCAAGTACTCAAATATTCAACCAATAGCTCTGCTAGAGCAAATATATAACAATAAAGTGGTTGTACTTATAAAAAGCCCCTGCATAGCTAGTAATAACATTTCCAATGCAGTTGCTGTTTTCGTTTGATGGAGCAAGATGCCGCGGAAATCGCTGCGCGGAGTCCTTCAATAACCACCAAGTGTCTCAGAATAATACTTTTCTTTTGTGACCTTCAGTTTCTGCCTTAACACCTGGGAAAGATGGGAGATTTCAACTTGATTTGGTTTCTTTGTTTAAAGCGAAGCTTTCTTTGCCTCTTCCTTCGACTTTCCCACTGCTGCTGTGGACTGTTGTCGCGAACACCACCTCGGGGCGGTTCAAAGCGTGTATATAGATGACAAGCGCGAGGAAGAGAGGAAAGGCGACGAGAGGAACTCGTTTTCGCACCACCGCATCGAATGTGCACAATGCCGTATGGAGCTCCCTGGCCATCGCCAGATTAGCCGCTTCACAGCTGTAAATATTCGTGACTCACCTCAGAAGCATTGTATAAACTGCAGCGCTTCTCTTTTTACTAACGTGCGAGGTCAGAGGGGACGCAGATAGAACTGTAGAGAAGAGAAAAACGAGAGGGAGGAGAAGAGGCAGTCCCCATATTAGAGAGGGGGGAGGTGACGTGAGAAGGCAAGGAAACCGCACTACTATACGATAGTGGTTGCGGCGAAACAGGATAAGACCAAGTTCAATGTACGGTACAGTACGTTGCTGCAATTTCTGAAATGTAAGCACCATGCAAATATGTCGAGCGGACACATTACGCAGGGCATGCAGAAGGAGAGCCGCATGAAATAAAGCGCACCGCAGGGTCCAGGAGACACTACGGAAGCGGTAGACCATCAAATGAACACTTCACCCATCGCGTTAGCTTTGCCTCTGTGACATTGCTAGAGGCCATGAATTTGATCCAAATTGCAGCAGACGCATTTCCAAGGGAGCGAAATAGTAAACGTACGTGCACGTAGATTTTCGGATACGTTAAAGAGCATCACTGTATCAAAAGTAATCCGGAGTCCGCCACTACGACTTGCCTTATAATCTGAGTGTGGTTTACGCACGTAGAGCCCCATAATACAATTCCAGTTTAATACTTCTGCCACAGTGCGATGTGCCATTTGAGGAAATGACAAGGCTCAACCCTCTCAGATGTTATAAAATATGGCGTACAACAACGCATCAAGCAAACATCTCTCCCTGTGTGTTCTGTGTACTACGCAGACAAACGACAGTGGTGCACGCCAGGTAACGTTTAACATCAACGCACCACTCTCGTGTTATTAACGTCAATGAAAGCATCCAGCACTAAAAGCTTCACTTACGTTGATTCCCACAGTGCGTGGGATCGACATAATTTTTGCTTGAGGGTGTAGCTGTAGTAACCTACTACGTTTCGCTTTTGAGCCAGATAATGTTCAATATCATTGGGTCGTTGGCCAGGTTGGGGCGACGGCGTGTAGGCGGGAAAGCCCCGCCACCCGGGACGTCGGCGTGGGCCCTGGTGGTACAAATGATCTGCTACACTGCAGTGGAAGCACAGAGGACGGCGGTCCGGTTTGTGCCAAACATCCGATTTCCGAGGACTCATGCGTCGATCGTCGGCGTAATGCACTGCGTGCTGCGGCTGAAGCAGATCAGGAGCGGCATGCGGAAACGCTGGAGGCGTGCGTCGCTCTGCGATTTTACCGGTTGGGCTGGTGAATGTGCAACCGGATGAGCGGCGTGAAGAAACAACAGGGGTGACGAAGCAGGGAGTCTCAGGGCTTCTGCGTAGATCGCATGGCGGTGTTCAGTCGGTGCAGGCGCAGTGTTGGCAAGAGGGAAGCTGGACCGGAGCGCTTGGTGTACTCCATCTTTTGCAAGAATGGCAATGGAGCTCACAGAAGCTTGTGACGAGCCGTAAGTCGTCTGCATATCTTTCCGCACAATGGTGCGCATGGGTTCTCAGAGGTTGTCACTGTTGCTTCCAGTCACTGGGAAAATATCGCAAGTGGATGTTGCGTTCACTTGTCACTCGTAGAAGTTCGATCGCTTCTGAAGACCTTCTGCATACTTACAACCTCAGATAAAAATTCGGCGACAGTCTTCGGAGGGCTCCGCAGTCTTCGGATTTGCTCCTTCACTCGTCGCATCAGGTGACGCTACTTCTTGTCCGTGGTCATTGCAAGAGCTGCTCGTCTAAAGAGGCGCGTCATGTCTTCGACAAACGCGGTGCTACTTTCATTGGGAAGAGTTACGTGGGCCTAGAGTGCTCGTTCTTCTCGTTTGTGGCGATCATCATTGGTGTAGGTGTTTATTAGCTCACGGCGGAACACAAGCCACGACGTCAGTTCTTCCTCACGGTATGGGAACCACGTAAGCACGCCATCCTGCAGTTTAGTGGCGTCATCCCATTGATTTTACTCCGCCACGCGTTCAAAATCGGCCATCCAATCTTCGACATCTTCGAACACGTCGCCATGAAACTACTTTGGAAACGGCGGGTTCTGAAGTATGTACCGGGTGCTCATCGCGCTACCCCTAACAGTTGAGGTGGTTGGCATCGCTGAGTTGTCTTCTAGAGGCAGCCCCTGATCCTGCGGCTGGCCCGATGGACGGGAATCTATTGGCACTGCGCTGGTGTTTCCGATCCCAGGAGGGGTCTGCTGTATGAGTGAGAAATACTTAGCACCTCCGCCGGTTTGTCACGTGTCTCCACAGAGGACTGGCGACGTTTAATAAGGACAGCTGCCTTCTCAAAAACAACGGCGGCGGGACAGGCTATCGAGCGGCCGAGAGTAGCACGCGCACTCCTTCATTCTTGGCCTGCCTGCCTCATCTTTTGCACTGTCCCCACTGCTACAAGAGGCAATGTTTATGTACATACATTATATATATATATATATATATATATATATATATTGTTACGCATGAAGAAAACGAAGACCAGTGAACGTGCTTGCGGTCCCGAGTGGAAGAAGAAAGAAGAGAACGACGCTCAGTTAATAAACCAGCTGACCGCTCTAGCGCTCACCTTCGCGACTTAAAGTAAACGGTCCCCTTCATCCGCAAGGGTTATAAACGGTCTCCTTCGCGCGTAACAAAGTGGTGGAGGTGCGGGGTATCGCTCACAACAACGGAACCATCACTGCCGCAGCTTCGTCGAAGCCGTCGACTTGCCGGCCTCCCGCCATCAGCCGTGACCATCTTCGACATGCCAGAAGAAGGAGCCACTCCTAGGGCAGCGCCTAGCAGTCCACTGCCATACTACCGAGTTCCACCCACCTTCGGAGGCAAAGCGGGGGAAGATGCCGACGAGTGGCTCTTCCACTACAAACGAGTGAGCAAATCCAACTGGTGGGATGCAACCGCTCAGCTCACCAATGTGGTGTTCCCCCTGACCGATACCTCCCTCGTGTGGTATGAGAACCACGAGGACGCGCTTACGACGTGGGAATATTTTGTTGACGAGTTAAAGGCGTGTTTTGGGGACTCAGTCGCCAAAAAGAAGCGTGCGGAGCAGACACTGTCGCAACGGGCGCAGCTACCAGGTGACACATGCACAACATACATCGAAGAAGTGTTAAAGCTGTGCAAGGTGGTCAATGCTCGCATGTCGGAAGAAGATAAAGTTGGACATTTGCTGAAAGGAGTGGCTGAGGATGTGTACAATTTTCTCATTGGAAAGGAGAGCCTCAGTTCTGTGTCCGACGTCATTCGGCACTGCAGAACTTTTGAAACGCTCAAGATGCGTTGGATTGCGCCAAAGTTTGGTCGGTTGGCAAACGTTACGACGGTTGCCAGCGTGGACACGAGTCCTTGCCTCGACCTTCCTTCGACCATCCGACAGCTAGTCCGCCAGAAACTTTCCCGCCGCGAAGGGTTGTTGCATTCAACTGTTGACCACCATGGCGTGTACACCTCACGTGAGGCTATGACGGCGCCACATTCGGCCCCTTGGCAACCGATGGTTACCGCAGCGGCCGTGGAGTACAGCGCAGCCCCACAGTCGAGGATGACAACACGCCCGCCGACTCCGCGCTATGACCAACGCACTCAGCGCGCGCCTTCTCGACGCCCGATGTATCGTCGTGACACATGCCACGAACCAACCCACTAAACGCGGGAAAATGATAATATCCGCTTCATCGACGAACGACTAAGGTTTCAACCTCTCCCGGTGTGTTATTCCTGTGGTGTCCCGGGTCATATATCGCGGTTTTGCAACCAGCGTATGACCACGTGGTGTGGCCAGCCGTCAGAGTTTTCTCGGCCCTCCGAACGGCCACACGGTGCCCCGTGGCCAGCACACGTATCGTCTGGAGACAAGTATTGACCGAGCAGCTCCCGGAATCGCTCCCCAGCATCTGACAGAAGCTTGACACCCCCACCGCAACGTCGTGCTCCCCGTTCTCCCTCACCGCTGCGTCGCACCGCGTTCCCTTCGTCACCGGAAAACTAGTTAGCGCGGCCGATGGAGGTGAGGTCGCTGGAGACGTGCTACTGACAGAAATACCTCCTGTGTTGATGCTGAAAAATAAAGTGCGCGTGCTTGTAGATAATGTCCCTGTGATGGCTCTGGTGGACACAGGCGCAACAATTTCGGTCATGAGTGTCTCTTTTAAACACCTGTTAGGGTGAAAGGTTTTGTTTAAATGGGACGAAGATTCAAAGTTCTGTCTAATGAGTGGCGAGCCTTTGCGACCTATTGGTGTGTGTAGTGCTGACGTATTTTTGGGAGGCCATGTTATTACGACAGAGTTTGTAATGATTCCTCGGTCGACCCATGATGTTATTCTCGGCATGGACTTCTTGCGGGAGTGTGGTGCTACTGTCGACTGCCGCACAGGAAAAGTATTCTTAAGTGGTAGGATTCCATCAGGACTCCTGGAGAACCCTGTAGATCGCGAAACTACACTGTGTGTTTGTGGTGATACGGTCATACCTTAATCATCTACCGTTTGCGTTCCCGTTGTCTGTTGCGGCGCCGATTCCGACTGCTTCTAAGCTACCGTAGAACCGATGCACTTTAACTGTATGAAGAAGAATGTGTTGGTGCCACATTGTGTGGTGTCGATCAAAGGCGGACGCACTGGCTTATGGACCGTAAACTGTTCTAAGGAGCCCGTTATAATATCAGACGGCATGAAATTAGCCTTCGCCAGGGAACACGCGTCCTTATCAGTGGCTGAACTTACAGATGTGCCGGAAGAACCTGATGGCCACAGTTCGGAAACGGCCCTTTTGTCGATGGTAAATAAATCACTCAGCACGAGTGAACGCCGAACGTTAGTGGGTGTCCTTTCGAAGCACGTTTCGGTATTCGACTTTGCGCAGAAGGAAAAATACCTGCAATCCCCGCGTCTCAAACTCGCCATACCATCAACACGGTTTCGGCAAATCCGATTAGACAAAAGCCATATCGTATTTCACCATCAGAGCGCCAGATTATCAACGAACAAGTGCACGAAATGATGAAAAAGGGAGTCGTACAAGAGTCAGCAAGTCCGTGGGCAGCTCCAGTGATTCTTGGTAAAAAAAAAAGATGGATCTTGGAGATTTTGCGTCGACTATCGCTGTTTGAATGCTGTAACAAAAAAGGACGTGTACCCACTCCCACGTATTGATGACGCAATAGACTGCCTTCATTCCGCCTCTTACTTTTCCTCAGTAGATTTACGATCCAGCTATTGGCAAATTCCGATGCATCCTGACGACATGGAGAAGACTGCCTTTGTAACCCCTGACGAGCTCTCCGAATTTATAGTGATGCCATTTGGATTGTGCAACGCTCCGGCAACTTTCGAGAGATTTATGGACACTGTATTGCGTGGCTTGAAGTGGAACATCTGCATGTGCTACCTCGACGACGTCGTCATCTTTGGCCGCACCTTCAGCGAACACAACTCGCGTCTGGATATTGTCCTGAACTGCATCAGAAACGCTGGTCTAGTTTTAAACTCTAAGAAATGCCACTTCGGAGACCGCCAAACCCTTGTGCTTGGGCGCCTCGTCGACAAGGATGGCATCCGCTCTGATCCCCAGAAAACAGCAGCCGTTGAAGCGTTCAGTCCACCGCGCTGTCTCAAAGAGCTCCGTAGTTTTCTGGGCCTTTGTTCCTATTTCCGCCGATTTATTGCTAAATTCGCCGACGCTGCGTATCCGCTGACATGCCTGCTACGAAAGCACACACGCTTTGAGTGGACTCCGGAGTGCGACTCTTCTTTTCGGCAGTCGAAGTTCCTGCTGACGTCACGACCGGTTCTTCAACACTTCAGTCCTTCAGCTCCGACAGAACTCCATACGGATGCCAGTGGCATAGGTATTGGTGCCGTCCTAGTTCAACGCTACGGTGACCGCGAACCCGTGATCGCATATGCAAGCCGCTGACGAAGTAGGCCCGAGCAGAATTACACTGTGACGGAACAAGAATGCCTCGCGGTAATATTTGCGGTTCAGCGGTTTCGTTCTTACCTGTATGGACGGCCCTTTACAGTGGTCACCGACCACCACTCATTGTGTTGGCTTGTGAATCTTCGTGACCCTTGTGGCCGCTCCGACTGCAAGAATACAGCTTCACCGTCTCTTATAAGAGTGCTCGACGACACGCTGATGCGGACTGTCTCTCGCGTATGCCACTTAGTACTACGGACTGTGACGCCGACGACTTCGATCACCTCGTGGCTTCTGTGTCGCCGCGTTTTCCAGACTTCGACTGCTTCAAAACCGAACAGCGAAAGGACGATAAATTAACACCGCTCTTCACCGCTACGACCATCTCGACGACAGCAAACCATTTCTGTGTACGTGATGGACTCCTCTATAAGAAGAACTTTTCCAGCACTGGCGCACGTTTTCTCCTAGTGGTGCCGGAGAGCCTTCGCACAGCGATTCTGAGTGCTATGCACGACGACCCTACGTCTGGCCATCTAGGTTCGGCGAGGACGCTCTACTGGATTCTGGAACGCTTCTATTGGCCTGGAATGCGACAATCTGTTGAGACGTATGTGGCCAGCTGCATGCAGTGTCAGCGCCACAAACGGCCATCTACTG
The DNA here is from genome assembly GCF_050947875.1 of Dermacentor variabilis. NCBI lineage: Eukaryota > Metazoa > Arthropoda > Arachnida > Ixodida > Ixodidae > Dermacentor > Dermacentor variabilis. The sequence continues at coordinate 109,508,898 of NC_134578.1, read as the reverse complement.
CTCCAACAGGTCTTCTGCAACCGATCCCGCCTCCAAGCACGCCTTTCCAACAAGTGGGCATTGACTTCGTAGGCCCATTTCCAAAATTAGCCAAGGGAAACCGTTGGATAGTTGTTTGCGTCGACTACCTCACACGCTACTGCGAGACGGCGGCCGTGCCCTCCGCAACTGCCACTGACGTTTCAACATTCCTGCTGCATTATGTGATCCTGCGACATGGTCCGCCCCGCGTGCTCATCAGCGACCGTGGACGACAATTCACAGCGGACGTCGTAGAGGAGCTGCTTCGTTTGTGTGATTCCCACTTGCGTCACTCGACACCATACCATCCACAAATGAATGGGCTTACGGAGCATACCAACCGCACAATTGTAAACATGCTATCTATGTACGTTTCATCCGACCACAAGAACTGGGATGACGTACTGCCTTTTATCACGTACGCATTCAACACCGCCAAGCACGAGACCACCGGCTATAGCCCTTTTTTCCTGCTGTACGCACGGCCACCCCGGTACACAATCGACACTGTTTTCCCCTTCTGCAGTCACGAAAATCCCACTGTCGCCGAGACTCTCTGCCTCGCCGAAGAAGCTCGTCGTTGCGCACTTTGGCATCGCAGGACAGATCAAAAGCACGCTACGACATTCGCCACCTTCCGGTAACCTATCGCCCTGGTGATTTAGTCTGGCTGTGGGCTCCAGTACGGAAACGCGGGTTATGCCAAAAGCTTTTGGCCACCTACGATGGACCGTTTCTGATTATTAACAGACTCACGGAAGTCACGCATAACATAGCTCGCCTCACGGCGAGTGGTAGAAGAGCTGCCAAGACGCAAGTGGTCCATGTCGCCCGCTTGAAATTGTTCACGTCAAGACACATGGATTGACTCGCCCGGCGGGCTTCGTCTGCGACGAGAGGAATGTTACGCATGAAGAAAACGAAGACCAGTGAACGTGCTTGCGGTCCCGAGTGGAAGAAGAAAGAAGAGAACGACGCTCAGTTGATAAACCAGCTGACCGCTCTAGCGCTCACTTAAAGTAAACGGTCCCTTCGTCCGTAAGGGTTATAAACAGTCTCCTTCGCGCGTAACAATATATATATATATATATATATATATATATATGTGTATATATATATATATATATATATATATATATATATATATATATATATATGTACGCACGTACCAAAAGTGGGGCCCGGGGGGGCCCAGTCCCCCGCAATTAAGTGGCATACCCCCCATCCCCCGCCCACGCCACCACTCCTTACAGACATTGCTAAAGCGCCTCAAAATCAAGCTTGAGACTTGACAGCTATTCGGCGGTAAACATTTTGCTACCTCTCTCACTCCTTTTCTGTGGCGCTTGTTATCCGCGTCTCCTCGGATCTGAAGGCGAGTTTTTTTATTGATTCGGAGCCCGCGCGATTAACTCCAGATGCGTTCAGTTGTCACCATCTATGCAACTGTCACGCGCATCGCTGTTCCTTCGTTAGTTCAATGTTCTTTGTTTAGATTCATCCAGGGACGAGGAAAGCGATTCAGTTCGCAGTGCGCTAGTATGTATGCTCTTGGAACGGGTTGCGGCCGGAGAAAACTCGAACTGCCTTTAACTTTTCCTTTGCATCATCACTTCCTCGAGTGACGGCTCGCCGCGACGCTGGCAGATCCTCGGAGCCATGTACCTACGATGTGAATTATAAAGGTGGAAAATAAGATCATGCGAAACAGCGTCCGTCATCAAACCGTGCAATAACCGCTAAACATATCCGCAATATGAATGCCACCCGCTATCTCCTCTAGTTTTCCCTAATTTTACAGTACTTCTAGCGCAAATTGGCAACTGGAATCAAGAGTCGCAAGGGGTTCAGAAATTGCGCGATCTTCTAAGGGAGGGAGCCGAAGCAACGGCTAAACAGGGGAGGAAAAGCGTAAAATTAAGAAATTTAACCATTGTTCGTGAAAATACTTATGGGTCAACATCTTTTTATTTCAAAAGGAAGTGTTAGAAAACATCGCTGGAAGTGAGGAATGATACCGTGTGTTTTGAATGACGCATCTACAATTATCAGTCGAGTCGCTTGACGTAGCCACTTCCCTGCGGTGCTTATGTGGTTTGTTTCTAACCTTTCGCGGAGGGCGCAGTACGTGTAGAACCGTAGCGTCCGGCCCTATACGTGGTTGTACGGGACCGGCCGCTACGCATCGTTAGGCAACTTCCTAAATAACAATACGAGTCAGTTTTGGCACTTGGTAGAGCAGTAAACGAGGGATCCAAAATAACTGTGATTGTTCCGCAAATATATATTTATCTATAATCCATTCAGAGCTAACATAAAATCGCTGCTAGAAATCTTTATTTTAGGCTTTCGATTGTTTGTTCTTGGCAGTGTTCTTCCGGGGCTTCTTTCCAGCGTGAGTCCATTTCACGTTGGTTCCTTGTTTGTCAAGAAAAGGACAAGTGCATCTCACAGGCGTACCTGTGAGATACACCTTGTTTCATTTCTCTTTTGCGGGTTTACGTCTTTATGGAGTACGGTAGGCATTGTTCACGTTTGTGCTAGTAAAGCTACACCCCCGCCATCATTGTCATAGGAAAGTTACCTTGTGTTGGGCCCCCCCGAAAAAAAAACCCTGGGTGATGCCTGTATATATATGTATATATATATATATATATATATATATATATATATATATATATATATATATATATACACAGGTTGTGAATGTCACCGCTGTGTCTTTTCACCTTTCGTATATTACATGCCTTGTGCTCCGATGTTGTTATGCATTTCACGTACAAATTTATCATTACTGTTTTGAATAAGGAAATGTGACCGGCAGTTTCTTTCCTGAAACAGAAATGAAGCCCATTTCCGGAGAGGCAAGTTCGTGCTCGAATGAATATCACACAAGTCCGCATGAGCATTCAGGAACTTGGCCATTCCCAAGTATGTACGTGTATAATACAAATAGCCAACAATGCAAAGAAGTTCCGTCGGATTCTCTCCCCAAAGATGGCTCACGCCCAGCATTTTCTTACAAATATGAATGCTACTTCGATTGCATGAGAGGTACGTGAAGCATTCTTACATGTTCACTTTGTTGCCTGTTGGTGACTCAATTCCACAACCGTGATGCTTGCAGACACCAAATGGGAACATTACGTTTTGGGTCACTCGGGAATATTGTCTTTCAACCAAACGAAAATACAGACTACGTGAGAGTTTAGCACTGCGTACTCTCGAATTATGTGATAGCATTGCTTAGATTGTAACGATCGCGATGTCTTCAGCAACTGCGCGCGTGTGCGCCACGGATGGAGGAATGGATGTTATGAGCGCAAACATTGGAAGTGCGCGGTGGGTTGCGCCAACAACCTCTTGCTATTATACTGCCTAATGTCCTACCCTACTTAAAGAAGAAACAAAAAAGAAAAAGAAACCACTATGAACTCCCACAACCACATTTTCTGACCCCCTATTGCGAACTTCGCTTTTGTACGTAACTGGTTTTGTGGTTTCCCAACTTTGCTTCCACCAATCTTCCGATCGCCTCTTACTAAATCTATATTGCGGACATGTTTACCTTTCCCCTCTTTTGCTGAACCCAGGGGCTTCAAGGAGGCCAGTGGTGCCTAAATCGACCTCTGGGCAGACGTCTTCACATTCCAATAAAACATACTCCATAGTTTCCTTAGCTTTACCGCAGCAAACACATGCACATTCTTCCTTCTTATATCTCGCTTTATAGGTGCGTATTCTAAGGCACCCTGATTCACTTCTAAAAGGAATGAGCTTCCCTTTGATTTATCCTAAATTGTTTCTTTCCTGATTTCGTTTGTTCCTCTGAAATAGTTACTAATGGCAGGTTTATTTGCAATTGCCACCACCCATGAGATTATTTCGGCCTCTCTGACTTTGCGCTTGGCGTTCTTTGTTGCTGTGTTGCCCACCCTACAGACCGCATGGTTAGGGTAAGCTTCCTAGTTCTTTTCCTCCACTGTGAATGAATGTGTTTCTTTTACAGATACCTTAACACTCTCCCAGATCATTTACTTTCTTCCATATTCCTCAGTCCTTCTTCATAATCAATTTTACTGTGAGCTTCTCTCACTTCAGAACTAGTCAAACCCATATCACCTTGCAAAGCTTCATTTGTAGTCTTCCCGTGACCGCCCAATGCGACGCGCCACGCTGACCTTTGGTTCTGTGCTCTGTGCTTCATTATGGCTGCATTTCTCTTCCCCTTCACTCTTATTGCTTTTCCTGCGTTTCCATATATATATTGCCTTCGTTTAACCATATACCAAGGTATTTATATTCTGTTAGCCGAGATATTTCCTGGTCCTGTGTTACCACTATCTCTTCACTGCTTTCATTCAATACCCTAACACCTGATTTTCTGACACTAAATTTCAACATAAATTCTTGCCTTCCTGTCCACAGATACTAGCCAGACATTGCAAATCACTTTGCTTGTTAGCTGGCAACACAATGTCGCCCCGCATAAAATAAACCTGCAAGCAGCTGCTCTACTTTGTACCCGCACTCGCTGTGGTTGCTAAGTGGCTATGGTGTTTAGCTGCTGAGCACGAGGTTGCGGGATCGAATCCCGGCCACGGCGTCCGCAATTCGATAGGGGTTAAATGCGAAAACAACCCTGTAGATATATTTAGGTGCAGGTTAAAGAAACCCAAGTGGTCAAAATATTCTGGACTCCTCCACTACGACATGCCTCATTATCAGAAAGTGGTTTTGGCACGTAAAACCCTATAATTTAAGTTTTCTTACTTTACCCGCCTGTCTGTATGAGCGATTAAACCTGATATTACTTTCCTCCAGCGCCCTCTCCCTCCTCACCATGTACATCATAAACAGTAGCGGGGATAAAGTGCACTCTTGCCTCAGTCCCTCCTTGTTGATATCAACTTTCTCCTCGCTCCTCATCTCTTCGTGTTCAACGCAAACGGTGTTTTCTAAGTTAATCTCTCTCAAAAGCTATAGAGAATCGTCACGTAAGCTTTCCCCTTCCAGAATATCCCACAAAATGTTGCGGTCTACGTTGTCATACGCCTCTGTAATGTCTAAAAAGGCCACATATAACGGTCTGCTTTCTACTTTTGATATTCAAGTACACTGAGTAAGAACAAATAAGTTATCATCCAAACGCCTACCTATTTTGAATGCAAGAAAAGGTGAAGCGTGCAGACAGGACGCAAGAGAAGAGAAGTGGACAACACGAACGCCGACTATCAACTGAAGGGAGCACTGAGGCGAAAAAAAGAAAGAAGACACAAAACCATTCTGAAGCCATTCCGAAGTTCTCCCAAAATGCCATTATTCTTTGCGCATGCTTGCAGCTTTAATTAGGGTTATCGTTCACAGTATGTTTCTTATAATTCATTCAACTCTCCTGATGCATCAATATCTTCCGAGTACCCCAGGTTCTATTTTAGGGTCATTGCTTTTTTTTGCTTTATATTAATGACATTCCAAACTGTGTTTCAGTAAAAATCCGACTTTACGCTGACGACTGCTTTCTCTACATTGTCATTTCTACACCTAACGATCATAACCCTCTGAATCAATCTTTTATAAGTTTTTTGTGAATGGTGCGAACTCTGGCAAATGAACATTGACTTAAAAAAACAGTCATCATGTCATTTCACAAGCATGCTATTTGCTCATGTTTCAATTACTCCTATAAATCAAATTTACCGCAGCGCGTATATGAACATAAATATTTAGGCCTCCTTTTAACTCCAAGGTTAT